>NC_066312.1:32635000-35035000 GCF_905404315.1 Leptidea sinapis | reverse complement strand
ATTTGAACGTGAGTTTAGTGTTAAATTCGTTTAGTGCATATCAACAATATATACAGTTGATAAAATTAATTCATTTACATATTAAATATTGGTAAAAGTGTATCAAATATCTAAATTATCATCATTGCCTAAAGTGAACGAGTGAAGTTAAAGGTGTACGGTCAAAACGCGTAAGCGACGCGTATTGCACGGCGCTTAAGACCTTTTGGACGAGAACTTTTAACCTGTTGGTATTACGAGGTTTTTTATTCTTACAATTAACTTAACTTCAATATGAAATGCAAAGAATGTGCTAGACCTATAAACACAAACACAGATAATTATCTGAAATGCAAAACTTGCACTGGAATTTTTCACTCCCTGTGTGCCTCCATGAGTGACACTGAGTTCTTTAAGATTTTGCCTATGAATTAAGCCAAATGGAGGTGCACTTATTGCAAACAGAGTGGTAAGAAAGGGTCAAGCTACATCTCGGAGACTCCAGTAGTTGAAGGAGACATTAATAAAAATAAAACGGAGTTCACCTATGATAACTCACCACAGTGTTCACCACGCGGTATCTTAAATGAATCATTGTTAAATAATATAAGTTCATCGATTGATACGAAGCTTGCACCTGATTCAAAATTCATGCATAATTTAAAAAGTCTTCTTAGAGAAGAGGTTAAAACTATGATTAAAAGTGAGATAAATCTGGTCTTGCCCATACTAAAGGAAGAGCTGCTAGATACACTTAAGAACGAATTTACTGAATCGACAGACTTCTTGAACCACCAACAATGTGATCTCAAGAAAATCATTTCAGACAAAAATGAAGTTATTAAGAACTTAGAATCTGAACAAAGCCGTTTAAAGTCTGAGTGTAATGAGATACAAAATCGCTTAATTACCTTAGAGAAAATTTCTCGTGATAATAATCTGGAAGTGCAAAATGTCCCTGAAAAGAAAAACGAAAATGTCCAAGCTATCTTCTTGAAATTATGTAAGGAATTGCAAATAAATTTGGGTGACAGTGATATTCGAGCGTGTCGTCGCGTTGCCAAAATTGGATGTACCAATCGACCACGCAATATTCTTATAACACTGTCTTCGCCTCGTCAAAGGGACACAGTATCATCTGCTTTGCATCGCTTCAATAAAAATCAAACACAAAATAAGCTGAACACTACTAATCTGGGAATCCCTGGTGATAAGAGCTATGTATATGTCTCGGAACATTTATCACCTAAAATAAAGTTATTACACTCGGCGGCTAGAAAATTTCGTATAGAAAAAGGTTATAAATACTGTTGGGTAAACCATGGCTATATCTATCTCCGGAAAAAAGATGACTCACAGGCCATTAGAGTAAAAAATTTAGATTTTCTTAAGAATTTAGAGTGATTAGGTTTTAATCTTTTCTTTTTTGTATAAACTCAATGACTTTTTGTCTACATACTTGTATTATATAAAAATTAAAAAATTATACTAATATACTATCAAAACGTTAATAGAATAAGAACTAAAATTTCAGAATTTTACTTAAATAATCTTAATGCCAACTTTGACCTTATATGTCTTACAGAAACTAATCTTAATAATAGCGTTTTAGACGGTGAGCTGTTGGACGACAGGTATGATGTATTTCGCCGTGATCGTAACAGCACTATTATCCATAAAAATTAAGGGGGAGGTGTTCTTATAGGCGTCAAAAAGATTTTAAATGCGGTAAGAATTCAGCATCTTGAAAGTAAATTTGAGGATATTTGGATTAAAGTGCATTTGAAAGACCTCAAGTGCCTAAATATTTGTGTGTGTTACCTACCACCTTTTTTAAATTCGCAACATATATCTAATTTTTATTCAAGTTTACAAAAGATATTACTGGAGTCACCCACTGAAGACTTCTTGATCATCGGGGACTTTAACACTCCGGGTGTTACTTGGACGTACTCTAGCTCACTATCCGTACTACGACCAACTAAACCACAAAATTCTAGAGCAGAACAATTAATTGATACAATGAACCTTTGTAACCTTAAACAGTTTAATAATATCCCTAACAAAAATAATAGATACTTGGATTTAGTTCTCTCTTCTATTGAAACAATACAAGTTTCGGGAGGTGACCCCTTGACCAGACCGGATTTGCATCACCCTGTATTGGTTATAGAGACTGGAAATAAATTTGTGAAGCCTCTACAGGACAAAGGAAAAGCACGCCTTAATTTCCACAAATGCGATTTTGTCCAAATTAAATTCAAACTTGCCCGAGTAGATTGGAATGAAATACTATATGATACAAATGTTAATAATTGTATATATAAATTTTACAATATGCTGTTTAATATAATAAAAGACCATACTCCTTTTGTTAAATCTAAAAGCCAGGCATTTCCAGTTTGGTTCAGTCCAGCCTTAAAACGTTGTGTAAAAGAAAAACTTAAATATCACACTCTGTACAAAAAATATAAAAATCCGAGGGACTATGATACTTTTTCATTTTTGAGAAAAAGATGTCATATTCTAACCAAGGATTGTTACAATAAATACATCACTTCCATTACAAATTCCTTAAAAGAAAACAGTGTTAAGCCGTTCTGGGCCTTCACTAAGAACAAAAAGGGCAGACCTGCTATTCCCCAAAATATAACTTATGGCAATCAAACCTCAATCGATGGTGAGGGGGTATGCAATTTATTCTCCTCGTATTTTGGATCTGTTTTTCAACCCCTTCAAGATCTACTGAGATACACTTTGATTTTGCCAATAGCGATACTTTGGCTAATGGTGTGATTACTGAGGGGCAGGTGCGAGAAAAAATTAAAAATCTAAATAAGGATAAGTCAGCTGGACCCGACGGTATTCCCCCCATGTTTCTAATTCACTGTGTGGATGAGATAAGCAATGCACTGGCAATTTTATTTAATAAATCTTTAACTACTGGAGTCTTCCCAGATGAATGGAAGAAAGCACACAGTATTCCAATCTTTAAGAGCGGCGATAGAGCTTGCTGTGAAAATTATAGACCGATCAGTATCTTATCCGCTATGGCCAAGGTTTTTGAATCTCTTATATACAAATATATTTACAATCACTTTCGACCATTCCTCTCTGAACAGCAGCATGGATTTGTGAGAAATAGGTCTACCACTAGCAACTTACTGGTCTATCAAAACTACTTATGTACCGCCTTTTCAAATGGAGGACAAGTTGATTCTATATACACAGATTTTTCTAAGGCCTTCGACAAGGTTGACCATGGAATCTTGTTACACAAGCTAGAAGCCTACGGAATTCACGGTAATTTACTCAGATGGAACTCTTCATATTTGGCAAATCGTAGTCAATTAGTAGCGGCCAAGGGCTTTCTATCGAGTCCAATTAAAGTCACTTCTGGAGTTCCTCAAGGATCACACCTGGGTCCTTTATTTTTTGTCATTTTTATCAATGATCTAATCAAGAAGATTAAATGTCCATGCTTACTCTATGCTGATGATTTAAAAATTTATTATAATATTGTTAATAACAAAGATTGCACGATTTTACAAAAGGATTTGACTGAATTAGCAAATTGGTGTAACATAAATAAGTGTTTGAAAATATTATCATACAGAGAAGGCACAGGAAGGCTTCTTCATAACTATCGGGAGAGGCTAGCTGAATACAAAACTTTATCTTTGGAGGACAGAAGAAAGTATCATGACTTATTGACTATTTACAAAATAATAAATTCCAATATTGACTCGCCCTATCTCGTTGAATCGCTTAATTTTAACACTTTTCATAATTCCAGATCACAAAGGACTTTTTCTCTGTGTGTGTACAAAAATAATACCTCGTATTATAATCCCCTTGTGCGTATGTGTAGATATTATAATGAATTATCTCATAAAAATGAAAACCTAGACATATTTAGTCAAAGTTTGGCAGAATTCAAGAATATTGTCAAAAAATAATATATTTGAAATTATATTTATAAGACATAATATTGTAATAATTTTAAATGGTTTATGTATAGTTTAATGTTTTTCGTTTTTATGTTTATGCTATATTCAGATACTAAAATTTTGTTACCTTTGTAAAAAGCATGCTGTGCACGCTATTAGTGAACTACAATACAGATATATATATTGTATACTATATTATTGAATTCAAAATTTATTGTAGTTTGTTTGTGTGCCTAAATAAATAAATAAAATAAATTAAGGCTAATGTAAGTGGGGCAACATTATAATAACTATATTATTATGTTCCCTAAAGGAAAGAAAAAAAAATTGTGACTCCCTATCGTAAATAAATATATTTCTATTCTATTAACCCTTGCTCGATTCCTCGAGGATACACGGACGTAGCTAAAGGTTTGTTTTCTATAGCATATCATATATTACGGAGTGTTACGAATATCCGTTTGATTTGATCTCATCTGTCGTCTACTTACAACATCCCGACCCACGCCATTAGCTTTGAGGTTTATATATAGAATTTTGAATTGAATTGATAATATTGAATTGTCAAGTCGATTCAAATCAAAGATTCAGTTGGATGCAACACTTGCCGCTATTCGAATATGTGCTTGGGACGGGTTCGCACCACTATGTTAACGCACGCTCAATTTAAGTGTCGATTTCGGTTTTCTACATGTTTAAAAATCATCTCTATTACGGAGCTCATTCTTATTTCGCAACAGCCTGAATAATATCAGCAGTGTACAATTTGACTGGATAATCGGGACGCTGGTGGCCACCAAAGAAGATACGGACAACGGGAACTTCTGCCGCAAGAGTGACCCGATAGCAGCATAGTAAGCGATTTGCAATTTTCTCGATGGTTTCTATGTTGAGTGGCCCTGTAACTTCCCCATAGGCTATTCCCCATATGAATTTTACTTACAGGTATCCACGTGTTTAGTCCAGATCTACCAGGAGACCAATGCTTGAAATAGTCAATGAATACCTGTGCTATAAGCCAGTGGGCACCCAAAGCCCATGGTTAATAATTAATGTAAATATTATATAAGAAACTTAATTATATAAAGGAAACTTAATTAGATGAAGAAAGTACCTAATTGGCGTGCATATTAGTGTGGGTGGTGGTTGTGTGTGTGTAGTGACTTGGTGTATGTGTTGTAGAATTTTTTTATCTTTTTATATTATGTAAGTTAACAGTATCAGTGTAGTCCAAGAGCTGAAACCATTCAAATAGATTTTTTTACTTTTGTTATAGTTAACTGTATGTAATTTTAGCACTTTATTCATCGTATTAAACAAAGAATTACCTATCGTCACCGTCTGAAGTGGTAAACCTCTAATAATGTTGGCAGGTGGAAGGAGGGGCGCACGGGCTACCCGCTGGTGGACGCGGCGATGCGGCAGCTGCGCGCCGAGGGCTGGCTGCACCACGTGCTGCGGAACACCGTGGCCTCGTTCCTGACGCGCGGCACGCTGTGGCTGTGCTGGGAGCACGGCCTGCAGCACTTCCTCAAGTATCTCCTCGACGCTGACTGGCGAGTTGCACTTAGTTGTTGCTAGGCCCGTTAACTTGTATCCCACGGCTAAGAGTTAGTATTAAAAACAACAAGGCGCCGGGTGATGATGGAAATACAGCAAAATTTCTGAGAGCTGGTGGTACCCCTGTACTTAGGACCATCCAGAAACTATTCAATTCCGTCATTCTCGAGGGCAAAACGCCGCAAGCATGGCAAGAAGTATACTGGTGCTGTTCTTCAAAAAGGGCGATAAAATGTTTTTGAAGAACTGTAGGCTCATATCACTTCTAAGAATAGAGGCTGTTTTCGTGCGCAGGCTTGACGACTTCCAGCCTCCCGAACAAGCCGGATTCCGAAAAGGCTTTAGCACCATAGACCACATACATACGCTCCGGTAGTTGATACAGAAGACAGAAGAGTATAACCAGCCACGAAGGATACAAATACCACAGTGTCTGAAGACGAAGGTTTTCAACCAGTGTGTGTTGCCAGTGTTGACTTACGGTACGCAGACGTGGTAGCCATCTATGGGCCTCGTGAGAAAGCTCAAGGTCGCTCAGAGAGCAATGGAGAGGGCTATGCTCGGAGTTTCCCTGCGAGATCGAATCAGAAATAAGGAGATCCGTAGGAGAACCAAAGTTTCCGACATATTCCAAATAATTGCGAAAATCAAGTGGTAGTGGGCAGGGCACATAGATCGACGGACAGATGGCCGTTGGGGCAGTTAAGTCCTCAAATGGCGACCACGTACGACGGCGACCGGAAGATGCAGTGGTCGTAGGCCCCCCGACGATCTGGTCAAGATCGCCGGAATACGTTGGATGAGGGCAGCGTAGGGTCGATATTCGTGGAAATCTTAGGGGGAGCCCTTTGTACTGCAGTGGACATCTTCCGGCTGATGATGATAATGAAGAGTTAGTATGCATATGTATATATAACTCGATAAGAACGTCGTTGACGTTTCATATGAAAGAGCCGCTTCCTTTCATAGGGAACGAGCTCGCTTCCTTTCATAGGGAACGAGCGGCTTCCTTTCATAGGGAACGAGCTCGCTTCCTTTCACAGGGAACGAGCTCGCTTTCTTTCATATGGAACGAGCTCGCTTCCATTCATAGGGAACGAGCTCGCTTCCATTCATAGGGAACGAGCTCGCTTCCATCCATAGGGAACGAGCTCGCTTCCTTTCATAGGGAACGAGCTCGCTTCCTTTCATAGGGAACGAGCTCGCTTCCTTTCATAGGGAAAGTACCTTTAATAGTGAAAGAGCCGGAAAGGGCCGCAGAATATTCATATTAATAAAAATGTCTATTATGGTACAACAATAATATCATAAGGAAGCCCACATACATCTTCTTCTTGATTCAAAATTCGTGTGACCAACGCTGACCAACTCGCACTGGGCCAACGTGGTCGGTTAAAAATTGCAGGTTAAGATGAAAATAAACACGGAACATGGGTGTGTTTCGGGCTAATGAGACTTAACACATTACGGCTCAAATTGCGATGTCGCATTGTGCATGTTCGGGGCGTATCACTAACTGTCGGGTGGAAGTCTTGCTAGTCTCGATACTTTTCTCATTAAAAAAAATATGTATTGTGCAGGTCGGTGTGCGCTGGCAACTGGATGTGGGTGTCGTCGAGCGCGTTCGAGGTGCTGCTGGACTCGGGAGACTGCGCGAGCCCCGTGCTGCTGGGGCGGCGCCTCGACCCCACCGGCCACTACGTGCGGCGCTACGTGCCCGAGCTGGAGCGCGTGCCCGACATCTACATGTACGTACCGCTCACTTGACGTTCGAGGTGCTGCTGGACTCGGGAGACTGCGCGAGCCCCGTGCTGCTGGGGCGGCGCCTCGACCCCACCGGCCACTACGTGCGGCGCTACGTGCCCGAGCTGGAGCGCGTGCCCGACATCTACATGTACGTACCGCTCACTTGACGTTCGAGGTGCTGCTGGACTCGGGAGACTGCGCGAGCCCCGTGCTGCTGGGGCGGCGCCTCGACCCCACCGGCCACTACGTGCGGCGCTACGTGCCCGAGCTGGAGCGCGTGCCCGACATCTACATGTACGTACCGCTCACTTGACGTTCGAGGTGCTGCTGGACTCGGGAGACTGCGCGAGCCCCGTGCTGCTGGGGCGGCGCCTCGACCCCACCGGCCACTACGTGCGGCGCTACGTGCCCGAGCTGGAGCGCGTGCCCGACATCTACATGTACGTACCGCTCACTTGACGTTCGAGGTGCTGCTGGACTCGGGAGACTGCGCGAGCCCCGTGCTGCTGGGGCGGCGCCTCGACCCCACCGGCCACTACGTGCGGCGCTACGTGCCCGAGCTGGAGCGCGTGCCCGACATCTACATGTACGTACCGCTCACTTGACGTTCGAGGTGCTGCTGGACTCGGGAGACTGCGCGAGCCCCGTGCTGCTGGGGCGGCGCCTCGACCCCACCGGCCACTACGTGCGGCGCTACGTGCCCGAGCTGGAGCGCGTGCCCGACATCTACATGTACGTACCGCTCACTTGACGTTCGAGGTGCTGCTGGACTCGGGAGACTGCGCGAGCCCCGTGCTGCTGGGGCGGCGCCTCGACCCCACCGGCCACTACGTGCGGCGCTACGTGCCCGAGCTGGAGCGCGTGCCCGACATCTACATGTACGTACCGCTCACTTGACGTTCGAGGTGCTGCTGGACTCGGGAGACTGCGCGAGCCCCGTGCTGCTGGGGCGGCGCCTCGACCCCACCGGCCACTACGTGCGGCGCTACGTGCCCGAGCTGGAGCGCGTGCCCGACATCTACATGTACGTACCGCTCACTTGACGTTCGAGGTGCTGCTGGACTCGGGAGACTGCGCGAGCCCCGTGCTGCTGGGGCGGCGCCTCGACCCCACCGGCCACTACGTGCGGCGCTACGTGCCCGAGCTGGAGCGCGTGCCCGACATCTACATGTACGTACCGCTCACTTGACGTTCGAGGTGCTGCTGGACTCGGGAGACTGCGCGAGCCCCGTGCTGCTGGGGCGGCGCCTCGACCCCACCGGCCACTACGTGCGGCGCTACGTGCCCGAGCTGGAGCGCGTGCCCGACATCTACATGTACGTACCGCTCACTTGACGTTCGAGGTGCTGCTGGACTCGGGAGACTGCGCGAGCCCCGTGCTGCTGGGGCGGCGCCTCGACCCCACCGGCCACTACGTGCGGCGCTACGTGCCCGAGCTGGAGCGCGTGCCCGACATCTACATGTACGTACCGCTCACTTGACGTTCGAGGTGCTGCTGGACTCGGGAGACTGCGCGAGCCCCGTGCTGCTGGGGCGGCGCCTCGACCCCACCGGCCACTACGTGCGGCGCTACGTGCCCGAGCTGGAGCGCGTGCCCGACATCTACATGTACGTACCGCTCACTTGACGTTCGAGGTGCTGCTGGACTCGGGAGACTGCGCGAGCCCCGTGCTGCTGGGGCGGCGCCTCGACCCCACCGGCCACTACGTGCGGCGCTACGTGCCCGAGCTGGAGCGCGTGCCCGACATCTACATGTACGTACCGCTCACTTGACGTTCGAGGTGCTGCTGGACTCGGGAGACTGCGCGAGCCCCGTGCTGCTGGGGCGGCGCCTCGACCCCACCGGCCACTACGTGCGGCGCTACGTGCCCGAGCTGGAGCGCGTGCCCGACATCTACATGTACGTACCGCTCACTTGACGTTCGAGGTGCTGCTGGACTCGGGAGACTGCGCGAGCCCCGTGCTGCTGGGGCGGCGCCTCGACCCCACCGGCCACTACGTGCGGCGCTACGTGCCCGAGCTGGAGCGCGTGCCCGACATCTACATGTACGTACCGCTCACTTGACGTTCGAGGTGCTGCTGGACTCGGGAGACTGCGCGAGCCCCGTGCTGCTGGGGCGGCGCCTCGACCCCACCGGCCACTACGTGCGGCGCTACGTGCCCGAGCTGGAGCGCGTGCCCGACATCTACATGTACGTACCGCTCACTTGACGTTCGAGGTGCTGCTGGACTCGGGAGACTGCGCGAGCCCCGTGCTGCTGGGGCGGCGCCTCGACCCCACCGGCCACTACGTGCGGCGCTACGTGCCCGAGCTGGAGCGCGTGCCCGACATCTACATGTACGTACCGCTCACTTGACGTTCGAGGTGCTGCTGGACTCGGGAGACTGCGCGAGCCCCGTGCTGCTGGGGCGGCGCCTCGACCCCACCGGCCACTACGTGCGGCGCTACGTGCCCGAGCTGGAGCGCGTGCCCGACATCTACATGTACGTACCGCTCACTTGACGTTCGAGGTGCTGCTGGACTCGGGAGACTGCGCGAGCCCCGTGCTGCTGGGGCGGCGCCTCGACCCCCCCGGCCACTACGTGCGGCGCTACGTGCCCGAGCTGGAGCGCGTGCCCGACATCTACATGTACGTACCGCTCACTTGACGTTCGAGGTGCTGCTGGACTCGGGAGACTGCGCGAGCCCCGTGCTGCTGGGGCGGCGCCTCGACCCCACCGGCCACTACGTGCGGCGCTACGTGCCCGAGCTGGAGCGCGTGCCCGACATCTACATGTACGTACCGCTCACTTGACGTTCGAGGTGCTGCTGGACTCGGGAGACTGCGCGAGCCCCGTGCTGCTGGGGCGGCGCCTCGACCCCACCGGCCACTACGTGCGGCGCTACGTGCCCGAGCTGGAGCGCGTGCCCGACATCTACATGTACGTACCGCTCACTTGACGTTCGAGGTGCTGCTGGACTCGGGAGACTGCGCGAGCCCCGTGCTGCTGGGGCGGCGCCTCGACCCCACCGGCCACTACGTGCGGCGCTACGTGCCCGAGCTGGAGCGCGTGCCCGACATCTACATGTACGTACCGCTCACTTGACGTTCGAGGTGCTGCTGGACTCGGGAGACTGCGCGAGCCCCGTGCTGCTGGGGCGGCGCCTCGACCCCACCGGCCACTACGTGCGGCGCTACGTGCCCGAGCTGGAGCGCGTGCCCGACATCTACATGTACGTACCGCTCACTTGACGTTCGAGGTGCTGCTGGACTCGGGAGACTGCGCGAGCCCCGTGCTGCTGGGGCGGCGCCTCGACCCCACCGGCCACTACGTGCGGCGCTACGTGCCCGAGCTGGAGCGCGTGCCCGACATCTACATGTACGTACCGCTCACTTGACGTTCGAGGTGCTGCTGGACTCGGGAGACTGCGCGAGCCCCGTGCTGCTGGGGCGGCGCCTCGACCCCACCGGCCACTACGTGCGGCGCTACGTGCCCGAGCTGGAGCGCGTGCCCGACATCTACATGTACGTACCGCTCACTTGACGTTCGAGGTGCTGCTGGACTCGGGAGACTGCGCGAGCCCCGTGCTGCTGGGGCGGCGCCTCGACCCCACCGGCCACTACGTGCGGCGCTACGTGCCCGAGCTGGAGCGCGTGCCCGACATCTACATGTACGTACCGCTCATATTTTTTTTTCTATACTACCGCTCTTGATAAATGTTCCGTGTGTTACTCTAATAAGGAGTAAAATGTTAAAAATATAAATTAAGTCTTGTTGTATTGTATTACAGTTATGAACCGTGGAAGATGCCGCTGGAGGTGCAGCGGAGGGCGCGCTGCGTGATCGGCCGCGACTACCCGGCGCCCATCGTCAACCACGAGGAAGCGGCCACGCGGAACAGGAACACTATGAATGTACGGCCCACCGGGGACGAGCCATAGCGTGATATCTTCATACTAAACTGTCTGTCATTTTTTGCGAGGAGAAATCTGAGTTACGCACACTTTTTCAAACTCTCATACAAAAATAATCGTCCATCGTTATGAAACATACACGTAACAATTACTAAACTATACATACTTTCAATTTAACACACTCATATATACATTCTATATCACAACAATGTAACGATGTCATGGCTGTGCCAACTGTCGATACGAGTTATCGATAAATTCGATAACTCGGTCAGGCAAATCAGGTTTAAAAATAATACAATGGTAAGTAGATATTTTCACCAATTATAGTAGGTAGGTCAACCTAGTAGAGTAGTTTTATATTTATTTGTATTGAGCTTTTTCAATACATTGAATTTCCAGTTTTTATATTATTTACGTGCATTATCTTTCATTAGTGTACTTGACTTCAATAGAGTATTAAACATTTGAAAACAATTCGTTTGAATGTGGTAACACATTTATTCCTGGCCTATATTTATCTGTTGTCTAACAGCAAGACACTATCTAGACGTATAAATTATCTAAAGCATCACCGAATAAAGGTCTTACTCGACTTGTTTTATTAAATGCACATGTTCGCGTGGACTTGTACTTTGACAGAGGGGAACGCCTGCATATGGCTACTCCGGGCAGCTGGTGAACTGTGTTGGTCTATGATTGACTATTTTGGTAGTATTAGGCCGGGTCCACATGTAACGATCAACTGCAAAGGTAAGTTAACGAACAATAGAGTGTGTGTGACGACTACCCACATATAACATAACTCCATGTAATGCCTCTACACGAGGTAAAACACATGTCGAATTGATTGAAGACAAATATTAGCGGAATTAACACTCACAATGTAGACAATAACGGTTATATTATTAATGTGAGCCTGATTATTTGTTGCAAGCAGGAGTTGCGTCGCATCATGAACAAGGCACAGCCGCACTGCTGCCCCTCGTCCGAGGAGGAGGCGCGCCAGTTCATGTGGCTGAATGAGGACTCTGTCAGCGTCGATGGTAATTAAGCAGCCATCGCCGGGATCTGCTACTCATCATTAAACGAGTTTGATATTTGAGAATCAGTTATTCTAGGGACTTTTCTAGGGGATTTCTATTACCAATAATAACTGTGCTTAATAATGAATTTAAAATGGGGATTATTCGAATTTTACTGTCCATGTTATAATGAGTATTTATACTTTTAATATTAAAAGTTACAGGAAATTGAAATTCAAAACGGGCACAAAAACGTCCGAAATGTTGATAGTGTAAAGTACACTATCACAAAAATTTCGGTCATTTTCGTTCATGTCTGTTGTTCTACTAGTCTTTTTTTACCTTAAAAATTTATCCCCAAAAAAAGAAGGGGCGTACTGTCAGATAAACTTAAATTTGGAGGATACCTTCCTCTCATACATCTGTATGTATGCATATGTATTTCGCGTATTTCTTAATTAATAAATCTTTAATTGTAGGTACAGGTTATTAAAATATATAATGATCATGATGTATAGGTATATATTATTATGTTTACAAAACATGATATATTATACCTATCCTAAGCTATTATTATCTTATTTGAATTTATCGTTGTTAATGTTTTATCTCGAATTGCAGAGCTCCTCAATATTTAGATTTTTAAATATATTATAATTTTATTCCCTTATTATTTGAGTGTGAAACAAAACCAAAGAAAATGGTATGTAAGCTGTAGCCATACACTGAAACTGTATTTCAAAATTTGTATTTTAAGCGTCAAACGAAATATGTACCTTACTTTATGTTGTAGATGTGATTATTCTTATAATGATAGGGAATTAATTTACTTTGAGTTTAAGATCTATAATAATAAGCAACCAGACAATTTTAAAAGGATCTCTTAGAAATAAGTTTTAAAGTTATTGTACTATCGGCATATTCACTACGTTATATTTTGAAATATGTATTAACGAAACGCCTAAGGACTTCATCATATGACCTCTGTAATAATTATAGACTTACAACGTAATGGGGAGTGGTGTGGCAACACTATGCTGCAAGCATAGCACTAGCATTTAGTTTACACCAGTTTCTCAACCTTATTTTGCTCACCGCCTACTTTGAGAATATGTTTTTTTCTAGAGTATTTTCGTGTATTTTTTGCCTTTTTAGACTATATTTTTAATCTACCCACGCCCCATCTCAATAACCCCTAATTTTCTCTGGGTCTTCTACTGCCCCCCCGAAAGTCTCAAACGCCCACAAGGGGTCGTTATTGCCCACGTTGAGAACCTATGGTTTAGACTAACAAAACGTTCGTGAGAAAACATCTCTAAGGCCTATCGCAGATGACACACTTTTTCTGCTATTGAGTCTGCGTACATAAAAAGTCTGAAGTGCGCGCAAAATGTGTTTGGCAGATATTTCACAGACATAACGCACACGAAGTACACTTTCGGTCATTTTGTCGGCAGAACTATAGGGACGTACACGCAATGGAAGTACAAAGGTTGCGGTGTATTATTTCGTACTTGGGATATAAAAAAAAGCAGAAGGAACAGATTTGGGTTCATCCTATTCTTTCAGAAAGATTATTAAAGGGAATGTTACCTATTTAAAGATTGAGTTATTATACAGTGTTTGTCTGTTTTCTATTTCTTAAATCAACATCGATGTCTAGCGCCATGATTCATGTCAATCACTAGCAAGTGCAGACTACAGACTAAAGTCGGTGTCGTCTGCGTTAGCACGTGTTGACGCGAACGTTATATTTTTTTGGCGCACTTTTTGTACTGTTTTGTTGCGCGGTCTGTCAGATCTACGAATACATTTTGCGTGTCAGACTCTTACAAGAAATAAGAACTTGTTTCTTTTAAGATAGCTTATTGGTTTATTTATCCCAACATTGCCATCAACATCACTGTAGATATTCTTCTCCTGGAAGGCATCTGAATAGGCCTCAACACACACAGGGCAAAATAATTCTTCCTCTTCGATGCCTGATTCATGACATGACATTCATTCAAGCTGTGTCATGACTCTGAAGTTGTTTTTTCTTATGAATATGTTTTTATATAAAAAAATATTTCTTCTAATTAATTTTATGACCCAAACACTTTAATATAGTTAATGTTTGGTATTATGATCTCTTATGATCGTTTTACACGGTCGATTTTAGTCGCATGCGCGCGCGGCTATAGTCGGATGCTACCCAACTTTAGTGCTTGCGGCTTTAGTCACTCGCGACCTAGTCGTATTGCCATTTAGTCGGTTGATTAACGCCGCGCGGCTAAAATCGTGCGGTTTAGTCACCCGTGTAAACCCCACTTTAAACACATTAATGCACAATTCAAATGCACTTACTTGATTGCTGTACTGTATCGGTTTTTGTTACATTTGGCGGGAAACTAGCAACTAATTAAACGCACACTCAGACCATAGGGAGGATTGGGTCTCTACTCCCCCCTCTTCCACTGCTTGCATCTAGCATACAGTGCTGGTGATCTATAAGTGTGAGTGGCTCACGCAACCCGGCGTTTCAAGAGACCCCACTCTGCCCTACCTAATTGTAGGAAAATTTGTTTAAATAAATTTTACATGTAACATACTAATTTCTAGTATGATAGTCCTTTGGCACTTTAGCATGTAAAAATAATATTATGCATTTACCCTTATATGATAAGTGAATAAATTATTTATATAATATTTATCTTTACATATTTAATATAAATTAGTAACTTATACAATTTAAATAGGTATATTTTGGATTGATGTTGAATTAAAATGAAAAACTTATAATTTTGTTTTATTTCTGAAAGAAACAAACACATTTTGTAAAAATGTTTATTGATTACAAATTAAAACAATTACATAATTACATTTCTACAATATTTACATATATAATTAACCTACACCTCTTACAATATTAATATAAATGAAGAAAATGAGTCAGCCCCATTGAAACATATACCTAAGTTTCAATAAGCATTTGAAGTGGACTCCATAGTAGAAATGAAGACATCACTATGACCACTGCATGTAATTCAATGCATGCATGCAATAGTACAAATATATACTCACAACATACAGGATGTGAGTGAATGAATATCCTGCAGACCCTGAGAAAAGTACATTTCCCTTGGAAACAGTGTGTAACTCCTATCATAAGACATATTAATGGTATGTATGAAAGCTGTGACTATAATAAATATCTACATACAGGTTCATTAAGACTTCTTTATTGAAATGAAACTTCATTAAAGATGTATGAGAGACATTTTATAGCAATGTATCTATATCATCAAGACCTTCGGTTACACACCATGTTCTATTTTATCAAAGTTCAGTATAGTGATGTAAAGAATAATAATATAAGAGTTTGAAAGTGATAAAATCAAAACACATTACTTATTTGTATGCATGTCTATAATAATAAAATAACTTTAATTTAATACGGATTTTTTTTTTCTTAGCTACTCATTTTCTGTGATGTTGTAAATAGAAGAAAAATGATATGTATAAACAAGTTTCACTTCCTACCTGTGTATTCTGGTACACACACATATTTTGTTCCAACTAGGTTATTATTATAACATATCAACTACTGTGCATTTATATTCAAGACCCATTATGTACTACAGTTGATAGCTTTCCAACTAAGTCGCTGAAAAGTTTACTTGTAGTTGACTCAGGTAATTCTGTGACAGCGGCCACACCTCTACCAGCAAGTTGGCCCACTCTTGGGTCTATGGGAAGAATTCCAAGGAATGGGAGCTTAGCAATATCGGCCAGGGCTTTGCCTCCACCACTTGAAAAGATGTTTGTACAGTGGCTGCAAGTCGGACATTCATACCTAGAAAATAATTATTTTGGACTTTATTTTATTTTTTAAAGTTTATTTATCATATTACAATTCCAGTTTATACAAAACTATATCAACTTAGCATCTAAAAAACCACATAAGTTACAATTGAATAAAGGAAATGTCTGAACCAATTATTTCAGTTTTTATTAAGTTTAAGTTATTGAAATATCTGTTTCACCTGATTCCTCCCACTGAATTTTACCTTTTCATGACACACCACAAATTAGGATATCATCCCCACAATCTGGATGTGTTCTCCACAGTGGAACTTTCTTCCACATACTACAATGCTGTGGAATGAGTTTCCTTGTGTTTTGTTTCCGGGACGAAACAACATTGGTATCATCAAAATATAGTGGACACCATCCTTAAAGGCGGCTGTGATACCGCTGGTGTTCACTTAACTCCAGGTGAGCCATACGTTTGCTTGTCCTTCTTTTCCATAAAATAAAATTATTTATGGGGGTATTTTTATTCGAAATAGTAAGTGACATCACTTATTGAAAGTCAAAAACAACCACCCATTCCAAAATGAATGCCTCAGACCTGAGAAAAACGGGCGCAACAAACTCAGCTGGTTTTTTTGAAAACATGGACCAAACATATGTGTGCAAAATTTAAAAGAATAAGTATTAATGTGGCAAAGGTTTCATCAGTTTCATGATCAATGGCAGCACGGGACCCATCATCATGGAAAGCTTTGAGGGAGGCCTTTGTTCAGCAGTTGCAAAGGGTTACTGTAGCATAAATTACTTTCTAAATGATTTTTTTGCACACCTTGGCAATGGACCAAATTATTCTAGAATAATTAATGAATTGATTTTATTGTAATGACTAATGCAATACTATAAAAAGTGATGCTGAGATCTTGCACCTGTTCTTCTCATATAGTCTGTGACATATCTTTTATAATGGGTGATAGATTTTCATATTCAATAAGCGATTCTAAAATCCTATTGAGAATAAAGTGAGCAATTTCAACTAGAGGACCCCAAAATAATACTTAACAAAAAGAATGTACTCACCCACTCATGTTCTCAATGATACCCATAATAGGAATGTTAGTTTTTCTACAAAATGTGATTTCCTTACGGACATCTTCAATTGCAACCTCTTGTGGTGTTGTGACAATTACTGCTGAACAGTTAGGCACTTGCCGGAGGTTCTCCATTACTGTTATGTGCTCATCAGAAGTGCCTAATATGAAAGATAATGGTTATACAGCTAAATAAATAATAAATATTCATTGTATATGATGTGAACCAAAAGAAATAATATTTCCCCATTAATTAGATGTATTATAAAGTTGAAGCATAGTTGCATCATAATATGGATTTCCACAAAGGTACCTCACCCTTAGCTGAAGTATACCTTAGTATATGACATATCAATGAGGAAATGTTGCATAAGGAAGTTAATTGTTTTTTATTATTTTAGCTAATTCAGATGGAAATAATAAAATGTATATTAATTTATTTAATTGGTCTTTTATTTTATAAAAAAAAAAAAATTTACATTGATATGTCAATAAAGCATTATAATAATGACAGTTACTTGATTAATAACTTAATTAATTTAAACCAAATGTAGAACAAAGCCCCATGTCCCATCTCTACTTACTAATGTCAACATCAGATTGTTTTTTGTTTGCCACACCTTCACACATACACCATCATCATGAAATTATGCTCACACATTGTCAGCAATACTTAATTCTAATAAAAAACAATACAGAAGGGTCCCATGTTTAATGTTAATATAAAAATATTAGTTTGATTTACATGAAGACCCTAGTATATTATATTTTAATTATAGACAAATGAAAGTAAAAACACCATTTCTTAACCTGGTGGTGTATCTATCACAAGGAAATCAAGATCTTGCCAGCACACATCTTCAAGGAATTGTTTTATCATTGAAGTCTTCTTAGGACCCCGCCACACAACTGCATCATTTCTAGAATTCAATAGAAATGCTATTGACATTACACCAAGCCTTTGTTCATTATCCAAGTAGACTGGTATCCACCCATCAGGACCCTGGTGGATACTATGCCCCTCGAGGTTTAAGATGTAGGGTACGCTCGGCCCGCACAAATCTATGTCCAGTAATCCCACCTATAAAATTATATGAAAAAGAATTTCCATGTAAATATTTCAAGTGACGTATTATTTATATTATGATATCCTGCTCTATTGTCTAAAAATAACAGGTCATATTATATGCGAAATTTTAATAATATATTTAAAGTTTAAATTTAATATTATTAAAAGTACCTAATATTGAAAATTTTGGTTCTAACCTTAAATCCTTTTTCTTTTAGAGTCAGCGCTAATTGAGTACTAACAGTAGATTTGCCGACACCCCCTTTTCCTGATAGCACAAGGATTATTTGCTTTACTTGGTCTAACATTTTCAAAAAATAAATAAGGCATATAATTATATTAATACTGTTTTTAAAATCTAACAATTTTGGAAATTCGATTTCAAGTAAAAGAATTAATAAATATAGTAAACAAACTAAAACCATCTGATTTTAATTAGACATTGACAAATGACAATCTTTAGTTTTATTTATTTAGAGCATCGGAAACAAGACTCAAACCAAAATACAGTAAAAGAAGAATAATGCTGACTAGACACCATTAGAACGTATCGTAATTTTACATCAATATTCTTTCGTTGTCAAACCTACATTAGTTGATTGTGATGGAATGTGTTGAATGTATGAAAATGAGTTGGAAGACCACGGCATATTTTACATAGTTCACTTTTCATTAAAAAAGTAAGAACTATTTAATGATCGGCGATGAGTTTATTATTCAGTTATTATTGATTTGACAGCCTTGCGGTCTTACCTTGTACATTATAGTTTTTATAAGTAGCACTTCTAATTTTTTAACTCCTATTAAATTTACTGCCGGTTTGGATTCGTAGTATATTCATCATTAGTGATTAACATTTCTTCACATCACTAAGTGAAGTAACTTATCATGAAGATATAATATAAGTCGTTATTTTGATCGGTATCGATACATTTCCAGCATTAGTGACCCAACACTTACAATGCATAAAAAGAGATTTCACACTGACACAAGCAATCAGATTTTGGTCTCACTCGATGAATCGATGCATTGCAAATCTTCTAACGTCAGTGGGATAATATATCTGTGAACAAGACCGTCAGCTCAAATCAATAAAAGAAGAATGTCATTTTTCAATATTACTTACTTGATTACAAGGATGACAAGGTTTGTGGGCAAAAATTTTTGATGTAGGTTAGACATTTATCATCATCATCATTAATCATTAGAAAAATATTATTTAATTATTAAAAAGCAGGAACCACATACATTTTCTTACTAACATGTTTTACTCTATTTTTTAGTATTTGTTATTTAGTAGCGGAATCTGAATTACATCATCTGTGAAAATCTAACAGGGATAGACGACCGGAAGGACGAACAGCGGAGTCTTAGTAATAGGGTCCCGTCTTACCCTTTGGGTACGGAACCTTAAAACGTTAGTTTAAAAAAGTTGTCGATCGTATAAAGCGTTAAAAAATGTACATATAATGATTTTCCTATTCGAAAACAATTTTTTTGTCATTCAACTACAGTTTTAGCTGGCGGGGAGCAGACAGAATCTTCTCTTTTACATTAATTCTTCTTCAATTATAAGATTTATTTTACGGGTTTCATCTAGAGGTTTAAGATCTTAAATTTTAGTTTTGAATAATTGTTGAACACTGTACTGATATACTTACTGCAAATATAAAATTCGTAATATGTACAGGGCTATATTATACCCACATGTAAATTAGGGTAAAATTAAATTCTTATAATTTAAATTGTATAAAATTAAAATGTCTTTATTGCATTATTTCTAGTTAAACAAGCAAATAAAGACTTCTCTCTGTAACCCATTCATTCAATCTTAATATTTCAAAATGTGATACTATGCTTGTTTGTCCTTTCACGACAAAATGTATTGGTAGGTTTAAGTGAATTTCCTATGAAGACAGAGGGCTGATCAAGAGCTACATTTATTTAACCCAACAGTGTATTTCTTTATTTCATATAATCACACTTCTTTATTTATCGATATTTTGTTTATATTATAGTAGCAAGCACTATATATTATGGATTGGAATTTAAGTCGATTGCCACATGTCGTCTCTTTCCATCGCACTGCTAGGTGTATTTGATAATAGAGTCCTACTACTTAGAATATGTTCAATGAAATGCGCGCTCTCCAGGCTTTATAATATTGCTCCGAGGCAGTCCGAGGTAATCATAATTTTATTAAAATCAATAAGAATTAACTTAGATTTTTTCAATGGTAAAAGACGGACAACAAATTTTGTATTATTTTTTGATGACATGGGTTACTAGTTGTTAGGCATCATATTATCTTGGTCGTTAATGTTGCAACTTGCTGGTTGCAAGTAATCAATATAAGAAAATGGCAACATAGGAAATAGGAATATGGAATTGATGAATTCAGAATTAGTTTTACAAAGATTTCTTGAGTTGCGGTCGTGAGTGGGTGCATTTTCTATTTTGGTAAAGAAATGCTACCAAATTTCGTTTATTTCACTGATTTTTTGATGTTTCATGACATAAATCACATGTGATATAAATTGTTTTGCATATTTCTACCTGCCGGAGTACTGTGTTCATTTTTATTTGTGAGTTTTTTTCCAATCATATTGAGAGCTAGTGCATGCATAGTGGCCGCGACTAAGAAGTCATTTCGGTTCAACATTTTATTTCACGCAGGTTTCGTAAGATCTTGTTAGAGGTAAATATTTAAAATATTACTTTGGTTATTTTGCTACTCTTTCCATTGATTGTGGATGTGAAATGTATGTAGATAAAAATTTACTTCTTACCTTACGTTTGTCGCGAAGACGTAAATATTTAGAATTATAAATAATTAGCATGTGAATTTGTACAGAAATTTCTGTTGAATAATTGAAAATATATGATATATTTTATTGTATGATTTGAATATTTACAAAAAGTTCGGCAGACCTCGTATTTTCTTACTTAAGTTGTTCTACAGCCTGATGCGAAGTGTGATTATTAAAATGTAATTTTGTTTTGAAATATTCTAATTTAATATTTAATAAATAATTAAATATATTATAATGTATAAAAGTAATTTTTAAGAATATATATTTTTACTTTAGGTAAATAATGTTGAAAAGAATAAATGCCCACTAAAGTCCAATAAATCTTAGTGCATGTTCATCAATTGTTTTGTTTTTCATTTAATATTATAGCTGTTATGGTATAAATTATTTTGCAATAGGTAATATTAGGGGTCAAAGTATGAAATTGGCAATTTGTACTGAATAATTGAAATTAGTTATTTTTTAATTTAGCATATTTATGAAATCAAAATTATTACCATTATCTATACATTGCTGCAATCTATTAGGAAATCATTTATGCCCTTGCGATAGAACTGTGGTGATCTAGATTCAACAAGCTGTGTGAAAGTATTTTGTACTGCCTCCTGAGAAGAAAACTTTTATATTATGAACCACGAAACACACCAACCACAAAAAAATGGTAGGCCATTCAAGCAAAATCTGGGTATTACCAGTGGGAGGCCTGCTCCTTTGCACAGGATTCCAGCTAGATTATAGCTAGTGAAATTACTAGACAAGTGAGACTTAACATCTTATGTTTCAAGGTGAAGAGCACAATTGTAGTACCTCTCAGAATTATTGGGTTTTTCAAGAATCCCAAGCCACACTGCATTGTTATGGGCAGGGTGTATCAATTACCATCGGCTGAATGTTCTGCTTGTCTTGTCCCTTACTGACAAGAAACTAAAAAAAATAAAGAGGGTGAAGAATGGTTTGTAAATGCAGTTCCTAGAGAGTTAAAGCGGTTTCTAGTGCTGTATGAGATCTAGCATTATCATGGAGCAATAATGGTGAAGATTGATTCATGAGTCGGAGCTATTTCGCCCCTAGTTTAGCTATCATTGTTCAGAGTTTGGCACAGTAGACATCTGCCATTCTTGATTGACCAGTTCGGAGAAAGCTATTGTGATAACAGTTACCATTCCTTTTAATTAGTAAGCTTTTCTTTAGGAGACTGTTGTGGTGTTTGACCTGGGGTCAGCCATTGCATTTTTCGCTAACAGTTATTGTAAAGAATCCATTTTCATCGCGTGTCACAATTCGGTGCAATATTTCTTCATTTCTGTATCAATCCAACAACGCAACACAAGTTTCAAAACTCGTTTTTTCTGCAGATCAGTCAAATCAGGAGACACCCATTTCTCATATTTTTTCATTTTAATGATTTGACACAAATGAATCAATATTGTTGGTAAGGCAATGTTAACCATGCCTCTAATTCGCTGGTGGTTTGGCTCGCATTGGCTTCACCCATCTCTTTCAATTCATTGTTATTCACTTGTGGGGTGATCATCCACATGTTTTGTTCTTCAAATCAAAGTTTCCATCACGAAAGTGTTTAAACTGTTAACAATTATTGTTATTGCCGCGTTAGTTCCGCGTCGGAACTCTTATTCAAAAATCAATCGAATTTTCGAAGTATACATCTTAATATATATTTATCTAAGCTGAATAATAAAACAACTGAATGTCGATAATCGAATGCTGCACATTTTTTAAAAGGATAACTACACAGGTACCATGTGAAAAGATTTTCATAAAAATCTCAAACCATGAAGGTTCTATGTCAATTTGAAGACCCATGACAATAAAATGGCAATTTCATACTTTAACCCCGATTAATAATAGAACTTAAATGTTGTTTAAATAAGTATTAAGTTTGCTTACAACTATAATATGTTTTATTGAAACTTAATTACATTTTATTAAACATAATACATACTGTATTATGTAGAATATGTACATAATAAGTGCACTGCAATTTCATATTACACTTAATATATCTATACACTGTAAAATATATCTCTTGCTAAACTTTTGTATATATTAGCACACTTGGAATTATATTATATTATTGAGTTCATCTCCTTAATTATTTATCCATACAAAATTTCATCAAATTGGTTTACTTCGTTAGATGTAAAAGAGACAGACAGTGTATTGGTATGAATATTGATAAGAACTTTTTAAACAAATGTTTTAGTAATACTCAACTGATTGAATTGGGAAGTGATTTGGAAATAAAATGGGTATATATATTATAATATAATCTGTTATAATAAAGAGAGATCCTCTTTAACTCCGAAATTATTTGACTGATATTAATGGTTTGAAAGAAAATATAGGGAAAGTCAATAAAAACAGTTAAAACAATTACAACTTAACCAATATTTATTTTATTTATTTATTTTCAGTCTTGCAAATAAACATGAGAAACATTATACATCCGAATAAACCCATCTTGCATATTCTTGGTTTACTCTCATGTAATTGTAACTTTATGCCAAGTTTATTTGTAAGGCTGTTAGTTTTTATAGACTGTTCTGCAAACACTTTTCGTTTCCATAACAACTAGAATTGATTAATATTGATTGGAAATTCAGATGTATATTGGTTTATTAATAGTTGTGAAATTAATTAATTTGGTTTGGCTGTTTTATGAGTATGATATTTTAGTGATGTGTCATATATGTTGATGAAATTTTAATTTTTAATAGAATAGGAGAACAAACTAGAGCATGGCTAACCTCAACAATATTATATGGCTAATAGCAGTGATATGACAAAATGGGAATTCTTTTAGTGGCTAACACCAAACTTGAGAGAAGAAGCAAGTATTGTACATCAGTACTTAAATTATGTGCTTTTCAAGTAAATCATGTCTTGAAGACAGTAATGATAACATTGAATCATTTTGTTACATAGACACATAAAGGTTAAGTAATCTGATCTAATGGGTGACTAATCAGTGACCAACTAGTTGATCAACCATCAGGTGTGCCCTGTGTTCGTCCAGTAATGACAAAAATGATGAAGCTTTGTAATATTTTTATTCTAAACAGTAACATGGTAACACAGTTCGTGAGTTCCGAAATCGAATCCCCTATTTGGCGCACATCCTTATATCTAGGTCGTAAATCAAGCGCGTGTGGGGAGCTAGGGCTGCCCCGCCCAAGCCCCTCACTTAACATTTATATTGTTAAATATTTGTAATACTGGCACAATTACGTTATGATTTATTATATCATTTACGATGCATTTACAAAAATAATTCTGATTGATTCTTATCAAGCGAGTGCACCTGATGGCAAGCTCATATACTCTTGCAACGCGAGAGGAATCACAGCAGTGAACGCGCGTTTTTGGCAGGATGTCGTAGCGTTCTGCACCGCACAAGGAAATTAGTTCAATAGTTTCATTGTAGGTGGAATTAATGCCACATGAAAAAAATCAATATTTCTCATTCTCCTTCAGTGAATTGACGTATCTGAAGTGATTGAAGAATTAATCTTTCCTGAGTTACGTTTACGGATTTGAACGCGACGAACTACATAGATGCTGTTTTAAATGTATTTATAATATTGCTAAACGATAAAAGATGTGAATTACTAGCGGGTATCAAACAGTCGGTTGATTCAAACTAGTCAGCGCCGTAACTACGATCGCTCATATAATATATTAGCTTTTACTCGCGACTTCGTCTGCGTTCAATTAGTAGTTACTTTAGGCAATTTTCTTTACCTTTTAGGATATCCCTTGTCAATGTGGACAGTCTCTTTAAGTATTTCCTTGTGTGTAACTCCTATTTCACCGCCAGGTAGGCAAATTTTTCAAAAAATGATCGACTAAGTATTTTTAAATTATTTCTTATCAAGTCCCTAAATACAGTTTCATGGTTTTATCTTCGATAATGATGAATGTCCATACAAACTGCCATTCCCTATTTCATTTTTAATTTTTTATATATTTTTTTGCAATAAAAGGTAGTCATGACCTTTCTAAGCTCTAATTTATCTATATATCTCTGTACTAAATTTTTATCAAAATCGGTTCGGTGGTTTAGGCGTGAAAGCGTAACAAACTAATATTCATATTTATAATATTGGAAGGGATTAGCACATCTTTATTGAACTCAAAATAAATTAAAGTTATTTTAGATTAAGTTAGTGTTCTCTTATTTTTGAAATTCTCTTCAGTATATTTAATAGTAATCTAATATATAAATTCTCGTGCCCCGTTGTTTGTTACTAAACTTCTCCGAAACGGCTATTCTATTACATCCACAGATACACAATAGGGTTGCAAGATAGCAATCGAATATAATGATTATTGTAGTACGATAAATTTTATGTATATCATCTATTTTTTATACCCCATAAATTTTAATTATTGAAAATGTTTTATTACTTTATATGGCGATACAACGTTTGCTCTCTCTCAGCTAGTATATTATATATTTGTTTTACAGGAACAATAATGACAAATGTCTTTCGTGTACAACATAATGTCCATAATAATTACTAACTAATTTAAAACTAAAACTAATTTCGGTTGCGAAGATAATTTAGAACTTTGACCCTTGCGTTTACCGCCAATATGCGATTACAAGGACGTTCGACTTTTCTATTTTATAAATCTATTGTGTAATATTTTTGTGGCGACCAGAATTCAAGAAAAGGAACGACGGGCAACCCTATCTTGGCTATTATTGGATCCTCCAGCTGTGGTTGGTTTTATACGAATCAGTCACGCGGACCGCGGCTAATGCAACTAATTACTCGTTCCTATCTGTTATCGGCTACTTATATACTCTGAGTTATTCCTTAATTTAATCAGACTGTGTTTGTCTGTTTAATAAAGTAGCCAACAGATAATACAATGCTACTTAAGCGCAATTACTTGCCAAGAAATTATTTCGGTATTTTTACAAAAAAATAATTTAAACATGTCTTAGACTCGTGTTTTGCTAGACAGACTAACCTAACTATACTACGGTTAGTGACCTAACAATAACGACGTCTAAAATGGAGTCTATCGTTTTCTATTACAAAACAGTGTTTAGCTTGTGTGTAACTAAAACGTCGTTAAGCACAACATAAACTGAAGTGTACTGTTAAAAAAACTGAATTTTTCTAAGCTGTCATCTGTTATAATATAATCTAAGTCTTCCTTAATATTATGAATAATATGATGTATCCGTTAGACATACCTTAGACGTGTTTAAATATAAGCAATGTCTAAAGATTGTTGAACACTGAACAACAGAAATACACAGATTCGTAATAAAACTTTTTTAAAACAAGTGTTCAACATGTGTTATATTTTTGTAATAACACAGTTAATGCTTGGAAGAATTTTGATTTATGTGCAAAAAGTCAAAAGTGTAATAGTGACCTAAATAAAAAAAAATAGGAAAAGGGTGACCCTAAAGGCCACCCGTACAACTTTCCGCTAATTCCGTACCTAAATGCTTCAAATTATACTTAATATGACGATTTATTATTATTTATAATTATTTTTTTTTTAGCTCTTCGACCTCAGAGTTCTACATTTTTGAGCTCTTTTTAAATTCATTCTGAAAATCATGTCTGATAAAAGAAATAAAAAATAATAAAAAATAATAATAAAAATAATAATCTGATAAAATTTATAAAATATTAAATATTAAATAAATAAATAAAAGTCTTATAAAACACATTTTTTTTATTTTCACAATTTTTACAATGAATGAAATGATTTTCACGCAGTTTTTTTGAGCCTCATAAAGAATCCTTGAGTTTCAATTGATCGAACTCGTAATTTCGAAGTAATTCCGAAAAAAACACTTTTTATGGGTTTCTTTCGTCAATGATTAACACGAACAAACAACCGATTTTGACCGGCTTGGTGGCGATCAACGTAGTTTTTTAATGAAAGTTTTTGGAATCGATCAGTAAAGCTGTTTAAAAGTTTAACCAAAAAAACCACATATGAAAAAAAAAACTACCATTCTACAATAAAAAGTCTTTTCAATTCAGTTTCATTTTCAACTCATAAATAATGTGGCTTCGTATTGGTAGTAGAATTTTCAAAATCGGTCCAGAGGTACCCCCTTACAACCTCACAAACTTTATAATATTATAACTAGTATACGCAGTGCCGCTACCATGTCGCAAAATATAATCCTAAAATTGAAAGTAAATACTAAAGAATAAAAAAAAAACATTTCAAACAAACACATTATATATTTGGGAAACAATTTTTTTATCTCTCTTACGTTTTCGCTTAAGACGGCACAGAGTAGGTGTCAGTACCTACGCTAACACGCGGCTACTAGATTTCTCACAGGTTGTTCCGAATTGATGTTATGGAAAATTGATTTATTTATGTAAGTAGGCGAATTATGTGTTTTATTTTTGAATATTTTTTATGATTTACTACGTTTAGTTAGTTATACCCGTGTGTTAATTTAATGTGGCCATTTATAAATGTATATTGTATTAAATATGTCGTTGTATTGCATCCATAGCACAGGCTAGGCATAGTTTAGGGCAAGACAATTATTTTTAAAAGACTTAATATTTCGTCGGTGAAAAACGTAAGTAAAATATTTAATACGGATCTGTCATCTTGGGTGTTGCTACACGGAGGGGAGGTGCTGGTGAGGAGCTAGGAGTCACGCGCCCCTCAAGAGCGGTCGCTAATGGCGTTCGCAATTTGCACCGCGGCGCAACTTAACAACACTCTTGACATTTCTTTCACAATGTACTAGAATTATACAGTTTTGGGCAACCTTGTAATGAAAATAGACTCAGCAACAAAAGCTCTTACAGATTGCGTTAAATATTACACAGCACAATAAATATTTTTCACAACTACTTTGTGGATTACGTTGGGTACAACAAACCGTATTTTTTTTTTCATTAGTAAAATTTAAATTAACAATTTTTAAGCTTCATATCTACTATAATATGTCCCAATCAGTGATTATAAATTAAGGAATATGTATTTGATGTAGCAGTGTTTGTAATAATATTATTTGAATAACTTTGACTTTACTTAATCTCTCTGGATTTCGAAAAGTTTTGTGATATCGAAAGAAGCGCTTTAGGCTAGAGCGGTGATTAGCTGATTCTGTCTGTTTCATCATTACTGTAGCTTGAACCAAATTATAAGTAGGTATTTATTATTATTTAAAAGTGTAAATTAAAATATAGATGAAAGTTTTATCTATATTTTTGGTTCAAATGCGAAAATAATCGTGAAAAACGATGTTGTTTTAATCTCGATGACATGACTTAATTGCAGCGGTCGAATTTAAAAAACCGCCTCCTGATCGGAGTTGATTGGTGAAATAACTAATGATTACCAATCTGCTGACATCCTGATATGCAATTCATATGATAACATAGTGTTAGATTAATCTTTTAGTCATAATCAAAAGTCAAATTAAGTAGCCATAACAAGCAAACCTTATTAAGTAAATAGAAAATTAAAAATTAAGTAAATAGAATAAGAGTGTCTGGCGAGATATGCATGAATTATGCACTTCATGCCAATTATTTAGATGATATTATCGTGTCCCGTCACGTGAACGGGAATCTTGGAAGTTTCTTGGACGTAAGTTCGCCTGGCAGTTAGTTATAAGAGATTATAGTGAGTGTCCAACTGTGCAGCAATATTGTATTGCCTGGATTTGTTTCTGCCGATTTGAGTCGTATTTTAATTTTATACTTATAACCTTCCTAGAATTATTGTTATCATAAGTAATTTCATTATGGCACTCTTAATAATCAAATGATTTAGTATTTCATTCAAGCTACAGGGGGCCCGCTGAAGATCGATGTGCAAAGATCATCTTCTCGATGTAACTGAGTCTGGATGTATCGACTTAATAGAATAAGAATAAGTAAAATTTAAAATACAAACTTCTTCTTCCCTTCTACTTTCAAACTTAAGTTACACACTTTTCCCTGTAATAAATTAGAAGTCACTCCTAATGACTGCTCCTGTGAAGTACTCGGTAAAGAAGTAACCATGAAGTACTTGGGAGTTGTCATCGACGAAAACCTAAAGTGGCATCCCCACATCACAGCACTTGCTAATAGAGTCAGGAGGCTAATCCCCGTATTTAGAAACCTCCGTGACGTTGCTGACACCAAATTGATAATACAGGTTTATAAAGCACTATGTCAATCCCTACTGATCTATTGCATATCTGCATGGGGTGGAGCAGCCTCCTCACACCTTATTGAGGTAGAAAGAGCGCAAAGAGCTATCATAAAGGTGATGCTCGGTAAACCTCGTAGATTCTCTACCGAGGAACTATACAAAATCACTGAACTTCTTACGGTACGTCAGCTGCATATAGACAGAAGCGTTACACGTTACCATCGGATGCACCGAATCCCACCACTGGACAGTACTCCCCGACGTCGACCTGTAATACACATTCCCCGAACAAAAAGTTCATTTGCACAACGCCAATATAACTATTTGGGACGATATCTTTTCAAAAATATTAATAGAAAACTTAAAATATATATGAACTTAGACATAAACTTAAGAACATGTTAAGAAACCTAAATTACGAAGCTACTGAAAATCTTATTCGATAACCACTACTTAAACCAGGTATAGCATTTGAAAAATAAAAAGCTAAACACATACTCACACACACACACACACACACACACACACACACACACACACACACACACACACACACACACACACACACACACACACACATACACATACACATACACATACACATACACACACAAACACATACACACACAAACACACAATACACGCCCTAAATTATATATAAAATAGTTTCTGTGATCATAATTTGTTGCATAACTTCCATTGTTAGACCTTAAAATATGTTGATGTTTGTTATTTGACATTTTACAATGCACAACTGGGAAGAGACTGACCCCCATGTCACGGGCTGTCCTAGTTTGGGGGTCGAGGGTAATTTTAAGCAAAATTGTATTTTTTCTTTGCAACAAATAAAGATTTATTATTATTATAAAACTAAATCACTACATATTATAAAACAAAGTCCCCCGACGCGTCTGTTTATATGTCTGCCTGTTCGCGATAAGCTCAAAAAGTACTGCTATCTCTTTATAAATCAATCTCTTAACAATATCATATTATATCCATTTTAATATTTAAAAAATGGCTTTCGCACTACGTCCGATCTGAATCCGATTCGAACCCGTGAAAATACGGTCCGGTGTAGTCGTAGAACTATTTCTAACTTTGACGCAAATAAATCGGATGACAGAAGCCGGATCTAGTGCGTAAACTACCATAGACTTATGTCTAGAACTATTTCTACGACTACTTCGGACCGTGATTTGACGGGAACGGATCGGATTCGGATCGGACGTAGTGCGAAAGCGGTCTAAGTCTACATTATTCCCGAATACTTAGGTACATAATTTTTTTTCGATTTACAGAACAGCGTCTTTCGGTTCAGCTAGTAACTAATATAATCATTACCTAACTAAATATGCTGTGTCGCAAAAGAAAAAGTCGATACTCAGCTTGTGCTGCAAACCAGTACTGGCTGCAGCGCTGATTTGCAGCATCTGTAAACACTAAAAATAAAAAAAATTCACCAGAAGATAGCTATTTTCCGTAGTACCCGTGCTAAATGGATATCATAGCGATGCCTCTTTCTGCTGTTAAAGAATATGTTTGGGTTTGAAGCGAAACTACTAGTGTACTCATAAGTTTAACAACTTGTCTCAATGTGACGAACGCGATCGCGGTGCCGTTCAGAATTGTGGGTTTACAAGAATCCTGAGCTGCACTGCATTGTAATTTGTAGTGGGCAGATCGTATCTCTTACACAGATGAAGCTCTTACTCGTATCGTTATTTCATAAGTAATGCCAACAAAAGTTGTGATTTATCTGGTGTTTTAAGGATTCGGATATCACTCTATTCGTTTGTCCATGTAATTCCTAAATAGATCGTCATGTTCATTTTTACACGGACGTGTGAGCAATATACAATATACAATCCTTGTAAATTTCAGTTCAATATGAGGTCTGTAATCTCTAGACATGTATATGGGTATGAGTGTGATTCGATAAACTCCAATGACGTTTCCCCCAATCTTATTCACCAAAACCAATCAAGTCCCCTCGCGAACGAATATTGCCCGGCGATGCTGCGGACGTCGCCTCTCGTTTGGTATTGTGAACGGTGCATTGACTACGTAAAATATAATTGTGGATTACTGCTTTGTTATTGGTAGGTCTAGGTAAATTGACGATTACTTGAATTTATTCCTTATACTTTGCTTGCGGCGGCGTTGTGTGCCGGGTTACCTCCTCCTCTCAGATATGTGCGAAGGGAACGATGGCTGGTCCATGTGTCAACTCGTGAACGGGTGCTGCTTGTGGTGCCAGGTTGACCCGTTTTAGTTAAAAATCATTATATCATGTTCACGAAGCATCCTTACACAAAACAATGAATTCAACATAAAAAGGGTGATGCATCTGATATAGGATAATTTATGCAGTTTATTCTTTATTACTTTTTATGAAATTTAACTAACACGATTCATATATTGGATGCTGCTCCTTACAAACTAATTTGTTTTGTACAAAACTACATTCGCGTTCGGCATAGTCGGCTATTCTTCTAGTTTCCATGTAATGTTGGGGAATTAACGGACATAGTTCTGATAATGAGACTCCTCTTCACAGGAAAATATTAATAGCGCTGCACCATACAAGGATCAAACCCAAAATCTCAACCAATACAGGTCTTATTTTAACTTTGCTATCCCTTATATAAATAAAGCTTTGACATGTTAGAACGAACGACCCAAAATAATTGGCTTTTGTTTATACGAATTGTTATGTTAATATCAAACTGAGTAGACATTGATATGGCATATAAGGTGAGACAAACAATAAAGCTAAATTCGAGTAAACACGAGTATAAATCAGAATAACAATCGCGGAGTAATTACGCTGACACAATTACATTCCGACATCACTGATACGCAAATTGAAACAGATACCACACTCATGTAACCTACTTCGTTGTCCGTTTAATAATTATATGTTTGAACAAGTGATATAATGCTACTTAGAAAACAAATTAGACATTATAATAAATAGTAGAAGGATATACGACATTATATTATTGCTTCACGTCAATATTATCGAATAAAGTAGACTGCAGCGAACTACTTGTAAAGTTATTATTCGATGTACCATCAACATATAAAACACGACATGCAACGTTATTTCAAATGCTAAACTTAAGGACGAATTATGCTCGATCTCAATTCTATGCTACTAAAACATATAACAATGATTTTTCTAACATACATCTATATCATTTATCGAAACATAAAATCTGAAATTAGAAAACTGCAAAGAATACAATAAACACGCATAATATGTACGCGCGCATACACACATAAGTTAATTCAGATTATCGGTAATCCAGATGAATAAATAAATGAATTCTCGTTCGTCCTGTTTGGATGATAACCGGTGCCGACTGTCCGACTGGCGATTGTCGCTGAGTATGAAAAGTTATACGTGTTCCATTGGCCACTGTGAACGTGGTGTTAATGCCGGTTAAAAGGAAGGTGGGGGCCGGACGCAGAGTGGTGTCCGGTCTGGAGTATGAACTCGACGCCCGGATATGATTACGGCGACATGAATAAAAACTAGTGTACACTGCCCTACACTTTGCTGTTACCCGGACTTTCCAATGGTACTTATTGTACCCGTCTATGTACAAATAAATTAGTATATCAGCTCTACCATCTGGATGTGTTCCTCCATAGAGCGGTTGTCCTCCTGTGATTCCTCTGGTGTTGCAAGACATTGCGGGCGGCTGTGCTTACTTGACATCAGTATAAGGTAACCCGTACGCTCGTTTGTCCTCTTCTTCCATAAAAAACAACGCTGTATTACTTGTCTTCGCAGCTCAAATGCTCAATCAGAATTCGTTAAATCTTAAAGTTGGACAGTGAGCGCTAATTTAAATTTTCACGTGCTAATTTTGGGTTAGATGGTGAGCTTAGTCAATTTATTACGTGAGGTGTTTTGCCTGCAATTTATCCCCCTGGCAAGCGACATCACACTGTAACAATCTGATATATGCGTATCCCTTTACGGTATACCTATGTATTATATAACCCTTCAATAGTAAGATATAAGGTGCCATCTACGACTATCGGGACAGTAATAATTATGGATGAGTCAACATTCCACATGTTAGTAACTTCGTGACAATAAACCATTTTGATCATATGTCTACATCGGTGATTGTGATATGAACAATAAATGCCTGTCTTTCCCACTGATTTTCCAGCTCCGGCTTCTGGGCAACAATAGTTCTGCATTTTTTTATGATAGATCGGTTCAATGGCATGACCGTTTTCCAGAACTTGTTTAAGAGCATACCCGATATTCTTTCTGTCTCTTCAAAATGTACAAATTCGTATCCAAAAAAAGTTACTAAGGATAATCTAGCTACTTGTTTAACCGAAAATGATGTCTGATGGATTCATTAGGACACATGCCTGACATATTCTATAAAATGTACCTATCTTCATCTATTAGGTTTGTTTCTTAGATAATTGAAAGAAAAAAGTTTATCTGCAGTGCATACATGCTGCAATAGAGGTATCAGCATTACAAATAAAATGAGAATAATACAAAAAGTGTGGAAAATTCTTACCAGAAGTAAAATCTGCTAAACAATTATTGTTGCACGTTTCTATTTACAATACAAATTACTTAAATTTACACAACCTAATAATATAGAATAAGCCATTTCTAACCTACTAGTTTTGGTCATCCAAATGCTTTCTGCAAGTTTATAATTATGAAATAAAAATTCTTCATATCGCTCCAGTCTCTTGGTTTTTTCGTAGTGGGAATGAGGTTCACGATCCATTGCACGATAGGCAGACGATCAACCGGTTCAGCTAAAAGGCTTTGCGTAACCAGAGAATAGGGTCAGCGGAGCGCTCAGCAATAACGAGATATTATCGCAGAGCTAACAATGATAGCACTGTGTTGTTTGGCTGATAGGTACTTAAATTAGCAAACGTGCCACTCTAAATTATTCTGGCAAAATTTGGATTAAGAAGAATTTGAGTTACTTTTTCTGGGTTTGTGTACAAAAGTGTCGAATAGAATTCTACTCTTACTTACTAACTCGTATTCAACAGCGGTTATTTATAACGAAGAAATAATATTTATTAGGAACAGCATTTCTTGTGATGGTATTCAAAAGACGTGCGTGTCATAGGCAGGGGTAGATCCACGGATTTAAGTTCCTGTCCCAAACATTTTTTAACATAAAACCGTATCGTTGATGTGTGTTCGGTGATATAAAATCTAACTAAACCAGTTTTGCCGTAGATGCTGTCTTGTATATTATGTTTGTTCACAATTCACAACAAAATGCCACCATAACTCGTTTAGCTACAAATTTTTCGCTTGTACTTACCTTGTCGTAACTCAACACCGTGCATGTTTTAATTATATTTATTGTGCGGTTGAAGTGTAGTCTAATAAATATGGACTTAGTATCAATTTCGTGGGTATTGCATTTCTCAACTTATTAAATACGTAAACAATTTATTTTAAATGATCCGAAGGTTTTTTAAATACCTCGACACGGCGACTTTGAAAAAGGGTGTTCTCACCGTACATACATACATATAATCACGCCTCTCTCCCGTAGGGGTAGGCAGAGACCACTTTTTCCCACGTGCTACGATTCTTACATACTTGTTTCGCTTCGTCCACTTTCATGATTCCTTTCATACATGCTCTTCGGTTTAGGGTACTCTTGACCTGGCTTTTTTTCAAGACGTCCCTGATTTGGTCTTTAAACGTCCGCCTAGGTCTACCTGTTCCAACGCTTTCATTCACACTGGCCTTACACATTTTTTGGTAAATCGTTCTTCATTCATTCTCTCGACATGGCCAAACCATCTCAGCGTATACGCTGTAGTTCTCACCGTAAAACTGTCAATGCCTGTATTTCTTCTAGAATTCCATGTGATCTTGTACTTATTATCACATTCATTTTCTCCCATATTCAAAGTAATATTATATCGAATTGAATGTACGACGATATGACGTGAGCTATATTGTAACCATTGCGATGTAAACACACCCGTTGACAAGACAGACAACGGAGTCTTACGGAGCGGTACGGAATCCTGAACAAGGTGCGTACATCTAAGCAATAAGCTGACTTTGTTTTTGGTGTTGTCAGAGCCGGTTGTATGGTCTTGGGCTGTCAATGGTATATACCAACGCACTATCAAGCATGCTTGCCCTTCTCCTTCTTATTCCTATTCCATGAAATAGTAGCTAGTATAGATCAGTTAAAAAATCTGAACTCATTCTGGAAGTACTTATGTGTTCTCTGTTAGCATATATAAATCAATGAGCATCTAGTCTAATATCAAATATAACCAAGCTGCATCAGCCCCGTATTAAATATATTTCGCCGCTCGTTAATTCATTTCAAATGATCATATAAATCATTTATATATGAGTCAACGCGCCTCACAGACTACGAAGGTAAACCGCACGATTTCTTCACCTATAAAGCTCAGACCAAAGCTACATTTCTATTACCATAAATGCTAAATTGACCTCATATTCAACACAGAATATAGAATAGAAGAGCAAATTATGGTATATTTATTTTAGTGTAAATGTTTGAACATTTTATTCTGTGGCTTGATATTTTTATACTTAATTTTTTTAGATTAATCAATTTTTAATGCCATAATATTGTAAAAATTGTAGCTAGTAGTAAAGCTAGTATGTAATATATTATAGAAAAACATTGAGTTTTTTTTTAACACTTAGTCGTTATTAGGATTTAAAGACGAGATGAAATTCCCAAATTACTTTAAATAGTATATCTCGAGTTTTTCACGAACATATAGTTTATTTTTGTTTCGATAAGCGAAATTAATTATTTAAGGGTTAAACAAGGGAACTCTGTGCACATTGAAAGAGGAAAAGGTCAATATTGCACATAAAAGAGTGTACAAAATAAACTGTATATTGAATTGATTGGCTCAATAAATACAGGTCGCCGTCTGACTACAGCCCAATGCAATTCAATACAAAAAGAAGCACACAAATTGCTTTGACCAAATCAATCGTTAAGTGACTCATGGCTGGTCTGAGCGAGATGAAATCAATGGCAAACTATTAACTCTGCAAATAAAAGTCTCCGTCTGTATTTAAATTGGATAAGCTCGTTGCTCTATTGGGATGAGTTCTGTCTGTAACTTTTTTAGTTTCGAGTGATTTTTTGCTGTCGGATAGATGTGATCGCAAATAAGTTGTGAAATGTAGAATGCTGGTTTCAACTTTTACGTCTGTGTCGCCCTAAGTGGTTAAAGTTGAAATTCATGAGGCGTGACATTGTATTAGTGATCATTATGTGCTGCAAATAGTTGCAAATATTTGGATTCCAAAAGGTCACTCTTTGGCGTATTGCTCTGCACTGTGGGGCATTGATAAATTAATACGCTCATTTGTAACCTGAATGGTTACTGAAATGCAAACCAATTTTCTAATTAAGCATTACAAAATCTTTTTTTTTGGAGTGGAGGATAAAGATAGAAACTAGAGTTAAAGGTATTTAAAATCCAAGTCGCTCAGAGTGCAACGAAGTGAAACTCCGAGTTCAGTTTTGATTCAGCCAGTAACAGTTGACACACGACTGAGGAGAAAAGTGTGCTTACATTGCCTTTAAGCACACTTGCCGTTCCGCTTCGTTCTGCAGTTCGCAAACTGCGAATGATATATCCATATTTTATATGTATAGAATGTTATTGCACTCTAGTTTTAAAAAAAGGAGAAAAAGAGATCATTAAAATGTTCCTTATATAATTTATTGATATGCCAAAAGCATTAATATTGATTAAAATAATAATGACCTCAACTAAAATGTCCTATCATCATTGTAAAAATGCGATCGAATATACAATTATGACTTATGGCCGACGAATGCATATAATTTAAAGTACAACGTGCGATAAAAATAGTGAGAACAGAATATCACGAACAAATTCAAAAATTGGTAAAACATTTGAAATATAGTAAGAGCGCAGTGAATCGGGCAATCAACGCACCGAATGCCGACTCAATTAGCTCAATTCGTTCGTTGGAGCGGACCGATTCAAGCCGCCCTTGTTGGACGTGATTCAAAGCGCAAAAACTCAAGATGTAATCAATTGTGGCAACTATGCAGACCTTTGTTTTGTAAGACTACGCACTACGTACCTCTGCTAATGATGACACATATAAATCAAAATGTCGTTTTGACAACAACACCGAGGAACTTCTTGCCCCGCACAGCCTACTTGTGGAATAAATTACCGGCTGCAGTTTTCCTCAACCGATTCGACCGAGTACCTTCAGGCATAGAGGCAACGCATCTCTAGATCCCTGGTTTTGTGGGTGTCCTTCAGTGGTTGCCGCACTGTTTCCGACCACGTGCGTCTCCTTACCCGTTTGCACTCTCTTATAAATTTGGGTGGCCATACGTTACGATATGTTTTATTATATTTAGGAAATAAGCTTAAAATCAAGCTTGGTACAGCAATTGAAAAAAATATGGTATCACTGTGATTGGGGTTATTACGTTATATTATAATTATATTATAATAAATATGTTGTTTTAAAACTAGATAAGTAAGATATATAAATACAAAGAGATTCCGATGATATTAGTATCCAGTTTTTTATGAATAATAATTGTAGTCCTCGGATAAATATAAAATTAAGCAAATCTTTTGCTTCATTTCTTAAATGTTTTATTTCTGAACAAATTTAAAACAATGTTGTAAACAAACCGCAAATGTTTACCGTGGTTTATACAATTATGATTTACCTACCGCGTAAATTGACTCATATCAGTGACAAATTCTTGTATGGGCTAGTTTACAGGAAATTAATAGGTCATTATAATAATTAATTGTCTCGCTCATGATTGATTCATAACATAACCGATGCAACAGACCGAGTAATTATTGCACGTCATGTGAGTGGGATGGAACCGATACAAATATAATTCGGAAATTTAACGCCTATTAAAGTTTCCCTCACTTATTTTTACAATGTCTAATACCACATCGAGCTTTAATGGATACATACATGTGGATTATATTTGCATCTGAAGATATGTATTGTTTCAAAGCTTTTATATTTATTTTGCAATTGCTGGCAATAACAATAACAGCAGATAACTATTGCAATCAAGACGTCAGAATACTACCTCTATAGCTCTCCTTTGTTTTCAAAATACTAAGTATTATCAGCGTTCTATTAAAAAGTCTTCAGCAAGATCGTTCTTATTATATCATCCGATGAATATAAACAGTAATTATGTACATAAATTATACCAAAGTTCCTTAGTAACCATTTATTTATGTCACCAAATTAACAAGCTTCAATATCAACAATTCCAATTCGTTGTACGTGTCCAAAACTTCCTCGCACCATTTGGACACGTGTTGATGTATTTGGTGTTCGTCTTATACGGGAACCGATTCAATGCGCCCCGCGTCCGGTCTCATTGGATTATTGTCTATGATGTCTATTGCTTCCTGCATATTCTTCTGTTATTATTTGATTCGGCGAAAAAGAAGAGATTATAGAAAATATATAAAAACACAGATAATATTTCCAAAAACGTTGTTGACTTTTTATGGAAGGCCTAATTAATTACTTGTTTACTTATACATACAAATATTTCAAAACTTTAAGCAAATACCTTTTGAATTACTGAGTTTGTCCTGACACAACATTATACTATACTATTATTATACATATTATTATTATTATACAACATTTTATTTCATAACAAATTTTAGTTGTTAAAACGTTTTATATTTTGGTGTACATACATTAAAAAATTGTGAGGGTCCTAAAATGGTTTCCTGGGAAAACTTTTCTGAGGTATTTTAACTGTTTACTTAATTTTGCAAAAATGCTTCATGGTTCCTTAAATAGAAATTTCTTTGTTTGTATTTCGCATAGTTTATGCTTATAGCGTTGTTGCTACGTTTGGTATCAAAGTTACCCGGAACACCCGCCCACTCGATAGCTGATAAACAATGCTCTTTAGTCATTAATGTTCTTTGATACTTAGTAATATGTAATTTGTGTTGTCTCTGTACAATATGTTTAAGTAATATCTTAATTTTATAATTATCTCATTATATTTGTATGCTTTTACAACAAGAGCCCAGATAATGTCCAAAACATATGTATTACGAAATTCAAAATAATTGTTAAAAAAGCTTTGTGTTGTAAAGTTTACCTTAACATAAATAACCTTTTTAAAAATACCACTCATTGGGAATAGAACGACCGCCCACAGTCTATTAAATAATAAATTTTGTGTACGATTTTACATTGTAACCATATTTTTATAAAGAAAAAGAAGCCAGCTGAGTTTGTTGCGCCCGTTCTTCTCAGGTCTGAGGCGTACCTTTTGGAATGGATGGTAGTTTTGACTTCCAATAAGTGATTTTATATCCTTTTTTGAATAAAAATATTTGAATTTGAATCAGGATTGAGTTTGAATTATAATTCGTTGGCCTCAGCTTGTCCCAGTTTCTTAGGGCTCTCTCAGGGCTTAGACCCGTGTTTTGTTAGACAGTGACCTAACAATAACGATGTCTAAAATTGAGTTTATCTTTTTCTATTACAGAACAGTGATGTGTTTAACTAAAACGTCGTTAAGCACAACATAAACTGAAGTGTACAGGATCAATAAAAGGAACGGAACGCGATCTTCGTCACCTGTCATCTATCTATCACCATAATATAAACTAAATATTCCATATGAATAAGACCTATCCGTTAGACACACCTTGGAGAAGCTTCGACTTATGTTTAAATATACCTAAGCAATGTCTAAAGGTTGTTGAACGCTAAACAACAGGAATACACAGATTTGTAGGTAATAGAACTTTTTAAAACAAGTGTTCAACACATGTTTAACTTTTTGAAATAACAGTCAGTGCATATTTTATTGCAAGAAAACATTTTTTGCCACATAATTTAGTGTCAAGGTGCGGCTAGACACATTGTAATTAATTCTGAACCTCATGTATTATTCATTACTTTTAATGTGAGGTGTATATAGTTACCTATATTATACAAACAATTTACGCATAAGCATAATACTTATTACTTATAACTTGTATATAAAATATTCGGATCATAACTAGACAAACTAAGTACTAGGCTTTAAGGATGCGACAAGAGGCAGGTAAAACTTTTGCGATTTGCTAATAATAGGAGTTAATGTATGCCGTTTTGGACAGTGAAACTATTTTCACATGACAGCTAGAACAGATTGTTTATCTGTCAATTGATTTTTCATTCGGCTTTAAAAGTTTATTTCAAACATTGATAATTGGAGTGATTTTGGAATCCAAAATCCAGCGTTGAGCGAACGCAGCTGAAAGAACTCGCAATATCAATGCCGTGTTTGGAGAGGATACGGTTAATGAATACAGCGTACTTTTTTCAGTTTTCTGGTTTAATTGCTTCCGTAAAGGAAATTTCGACTTCGTAAAACAATGACTCAGCGACAACGTCAATAGGATTATGGATTCCCAGACTCAGTAGTGGCTGAATATTTTATCAGAAATCTCGTTATATACGTAAAACACACGGCTGTGTCATTGACATCGTCTCAGTCTCAAAGCCATTTCCCATATAGAACGTACCAAAATTGTAAGTGAGTTTATGCGATCTTGATAATCGGGATGTGCGTTCTAAAGCACCAGCACTTGGTGAGATAACATACATCCAAAGAGATGATTTTTCTACTTGCGATTGTTGCTGTGTAGTTCATGAGCCATCATTCGAATCGCAATCAACTGTTGGAGCATATTTCGTGAATCAAATTCATTGCTTTCAAATTCAAGTATTTTTATTTAAAATCACTTAATGAACGTCAAAAACTACTTGAAAACGATATTCATAACAACCGCCTTTAGTAACTAATTATTTCTATCTCTCTAACAGATACACATATTATTTGCAATAATTTATTAGACATTCTTCCCTTCGAGCCTACAGGAACTCTGAGACAATTAAAGTGCGGACATACATGACTAGGTTTGCTCTATACATTTGTTCGAAGACATGTGTGGCATGGAGTTACTTAGATAAAGAACACCAACGCCTGATTGTGGTTGATGAATGTCGCACTCAGCGTTGAAATTCTAGTTGACGTCTCTTATGGCCATTCCCAATATTCAGTCCATTTCCGGTTGTAACCTACTTGAAATTAAAATCGTAACTATCGTTGAATTTTCTGTTCGAATAAAACTTATCGACGATAACTCACCTTATCCGTACACGCTGTCTGTCAATGGAAGGACGTATAGCTTACCAGCGATAGAAGTTTGTATGGAAATTGCAATTCATGCGTCCCAATATAAGGCGATAAGAATGACTTATCGGGTATATTGGGACAGCTTCAGATTATTGACAGCTAATTACTGACAGTAGAACGTAATAATTTATCTCTATCTGTAGAAACTATATTGGGAACGGCCGTTACAAAATACTCAGTAATCATCATTTCATTATCTGGAATTAATACCCGAAGCCCGGAAATGCTGGAGTGCCCCAAGGCTGTGTGCTATCTCCTACACTGTTTGTTCTGCATATCAATGATATATTGTACACCTGCAACATACATTGCTATGCAGACGACAGCACTGGTGATACCGTATACACGAGCCATGCACGTCTCTCTCGGTCGATAACTACTGCCAGGAGAAACTTGTTTCTTCTATCGAGTTCTCTCTGGAGAACCTTGTACAATTAAACTTCTAGAAGACTCAAATTTGCCCGTTTTTCTCTAAAAAGCCCCATTTGTCGTATCACCGCTATTAAAGCTCGAAACCTCAAGTGATTGCCAATTCCGCGGTCATCTGGAAGGCAAAGCTAAATTGGCTTCGAAGAAGCTGGGCGTCATAAATAGAGCACGGCAATACTTCAAGCCGGCCCACATTCTAGCGCTCTACAAAGCGGAGGCCCGGCCACTAATGGTGTATTGCTGTAATCTCTGGTCTGGCGCACCACAGTATCAGCTCGATCCATTTGATCGCGTGCAACGCAGAGCAGCTCGAATTGTCGGGGACCTAGTGCTATGTACGGAACGGCTGGATTACTTGAGGTAGCGTAGAAACGTCGCTTCATTGTGTGTCTTCTACCGCATTTATCACAGAGAGTGTTCCGAGCTGAAGAGCTGTTTCACCTTATTCCTGCCGTTAAGTTCCACCTTCGCACGACACGCCACAACTTAGGGTATCATATCCACCATCTGGATGCGTGGGGATGATGTACAACAAAGCAATGGAATGGGCAATGGAATGACCTTGTGTAGTGTTTCCGGGGCGATACGACATGACTTCCTTAAAAAAAAAACACGTAGGAAGATGTCCTAATGGGTGACAACGCTCATGTGATTCAATTGAATGGGGGCGGCAATGAACACTAGGTGACCCGTACGCTATTTTGTCCTCCTTTTCCATAAAAAAACTGTACAGAATACAACAAATTCATTCACTACGTGACCCGCACGCTCTTTTATCCTCCTTTTCCTTAAATAAAACTGTACAGAATACAACAATTTCATTCAGCTAATGAAAATAAATGGGCCTGAAAAGAATAAGGGAGTCGTAGGACACGTGCGGGGATGTCGATGTGGGAGAATCACGCTATCGTCCCACGATCAGAGCACGAACGAGGCAGACTTGACCGGATTAGTACCACACTCGCACAGAACACCAGCGTGATGTTGCTAGCCGCTACCTTTTGCATAGGTTAATGTCGAGAAACGGCGGTCCTGCAAGAGATTTTACCCCAGGAAAGAATAGGGGAGACCAAGCATTCTCGGTCGGGCTACCCTTCGTATTCTGGGGAGGGCACAGTCACCCGTATTAAATGGGTGCTTTCTGGTGCCGCATGACAATGTGGATGGCAGTGATTACTTAGAATCAGGTGACCCGTACGGCAGTGTCTTCCCTTCGTACATGAAACAAATATGACCGGTTGGCTCCTTCTAATTACTATAAATAAGTATTAGGTTTATTTTAAGCATTGCGTGGTTTAGGTTCACAAAATGCAACTCGAACGAGCTCGAAGGATCAATGCAAATGACTTAAAGGGTATTAGGCCGCATTACAGATATTATTATTTAATGAAATAAATTCAATGTGTGATATCCTGCAGTTGTCGTGATTTTATCGCAGAGCGGATCGTGGGAACACGTGCGACATCGTAAACATACAAATAAAACCTGACCAGTTTTCTCATTGCATTCCCCATCTCGAAGCTTAGCTGTATTATTTAAAATGTACACAATTTGGCTTGGAACATTTGCTCGTAGTCGGAGAACAGCCGATATTTAAGTATACGTAATATTTTCTTTCATTATAATAACTTTAAATGATTGTTGGTCCTATAGGCTTGACAATGACAATCAAACTTAATGTTAAAATTTTACTAAATACACACATTTAAATGTGTATACGAGACTTTCACTGGCTGATGAATGGGATGTACAGCAAAATTAGAAATATAAAAAATCTCTTATCATGTTGATACATAAAGGAAATGAACGCGGGCAAGGTGATTTCTGCCACTAACTTCCAATACAACTCTGTGAGGCCATCTGCCCTAAGATAAGTTATATAAATAATGTTATGTGAGAAATTTACGTTAAATAGAAAGGTGAGTTGATGACTCACTCAAAAAATTAAGAATAAGCTTCTACGAGCAAGCTCATGACACAGATAAATGGAAGAAATTAGGGGGAACCTGTGTGACTCAGGACAAGCTGGCCCAAAAATGGTTGCCGAACAGTTTAAATTTCAAATAAGAATTTAAACATATTTATGTGTACCGAGTGAAACAGCATTTCAAATGGTCAACGAATAAAGAGTTTATAAAAATTATGTATAACTTCTTTTACGACAAAAAATAAATATGTTTGTCGTACTTGGTTAATTTTCGCATGATAGATTAGTCCATAATGAATTTATCTGAAGCACAACATGCGGCTTCATTTAATGTAGTACAGTGATCGAACGGGTACGTGCGTCGCTATTATTTCCGACACAATTCATCAGCTCTACCGCGTTGTTCTGCGTGAGAGCTCTGAGAGCTGGATGTAACCGGGGTCTATAAAAGGACCCTGGGTAAATGTCGAAACTATTAATTTAAAGACATTAATGTAATCTTTTTCTTGGTCTTCTGGATAGGATCAATTGGAAATTATAGCCAGTACCTCAGAATTCGCTTATGAGTTCAGGTCAGTTGTATAACATTATATGCGAGTATGCGCGTACGGTGGCAATAAAAAGGCAAGCATAAAATGAGGAAGGTAACTAGCGATCGTATTACCCTATATGATGTCATTGTCTACGAACACAGTTGGACTGATCATGCTTACGATGCTCTCTTGAAATTGATACAGGAGTACGTGTTTGTATGCCGATTGTCTCTATTGAATCGTATTGCTGCTAAACTGTTGAAAAATAAGACGGTAGATACAATATATTAATTACGTACCGTGGAGTTTAATGGACCTCGAATTATTCGAAAAATAAATACGGTAAATATTTTTTTATGTTATAGATATTTGATCGCTTTGAACCCTATCAATCTATCCGGTGTGACGGATAGAAGTCTTACGAGTAGACCTGATGTCGTCAAAGCTTGTTGTTGATACCCATACAAGCAAAACAATATTTGACGTGTCAACACCATTATTTAGTTCCATACAATACGCGGTATACTATCTATATAATTATTTTTTTTATCTTGCGTTAAAAGGTTTGTGTTTTTGTTTTCCACTTCTATTAAATTTCATTGAGTTACTTTTTGCATGATAAATAGGAAAACAAGTGTTTTAACACCATTAGCTTATTAGATTGGTGTGATTGTAAGATAATTAATGACAATATGACGACTCTCGGTTCTACGAGTGCACGCGTGCCTCTGAATGTATTACGCAGGAATGTTTATATCTTTCAAAAGGAAGTTCCGATCATCAAAAGGCTGCGGTTTCGATAAATTTCCTGTTAGGAAATTTAAACAAGTCGTTTGCTGTGCCGTAGCTTCCGGTTCATTACCCACTATACCTGCTGTTTGAGTGGGATTCGTCATGAATCTGAGAAAGTACCTTAACTAACCAGCCAATGTATTATTTGGATAGATTATTAGTAATTATTCATGCAAATGTGGGGTTTTTTTTTATAATGTATCGTATAGGAAACGTTCCTATTATATAAATATACATAGAAGTATGAATTCTTGTAGCAACAAGATTCTATATGCGGAAATATTGTAGAGGAAAAACATATTTTGAAATATTAAGCCTTTTTATATGAGATAAGTCTGCCACCTATTATTGTTTACTACTATTTAATACGTAAGTATCCATCCCTATTCTGTGTTACTACATAGGACTTACGGGTAATCTGTTAAGGAATCACAGAAGAGTTGCCGGCATTTTAGAAAGGTGTTCGCCTTTTTTTGAAGGTACCACATGCTTTTACTACCTTCATCAAACTTCACCCTTCGTATCAATCATTTGTTCTTGGTTGGCTGTTAAGAGCTTTAGAGAAAAGTAATTTAAGTTTCATACCTTACTTTAAGTCCTACTACACGAGTACTATATATAAACTCTGACTAAGTCAATGGCATCCCATTGCGACATAGTTCTTTATTGGCCTACATTGAAATTCGTCGTGTGTAGGTTCCACTCCCACATATAAATAGTAGTATCGTAGTCGTCGGCGAGGTTTAATTCACGTGGAGAGCGGGCCACGTGGGCGGGTGCGGTCGTTCGATACTACGGAGGCTGCGCGCTGAGCTGCCTGCCGGCTAGCGAGCCCGGAGAAAGGCGACCAGCCACCGCTGACCCCCGGCTTGGCGAACTCATATCCAACATCCACGCAATGTGTTATGCAAAAGTTTTTGCTTCAAGTGTCAATAAACACTGGCGCATTTGTTGTAAAAAAAACATTGATTTATTCCTGGCAAATAGTATTAAGACGCTGATGCTTTCTTTACTGAAAATCAAGCATATTTTTTTTGTAATGAGCGAGGAATTTAACCTCTAAAAATATTTTTTTTATCGTATTAATATAATAAAAAAACTATTGTTCATAGATAGAACCAGTGAGAACCTTATTGGCGTTAATAATATCTCTTGGTATCTCAAGATATGCTTGAGTGTTTCTGTTATGTAAGTAATGTAAGAAATATCCAAAAAATGTTGTATGAGTGAAACCTACTCGTTCGATATGTCCCGTTCCTGCACCTTCCATCCTGCGGATTTCAAAAATAAGTCACTTTTTATACTTGTTGCTGAAATTCCTTCACTCTTTTTGTGGTCTAGGCATAAAAGTCATTGCGGCCCTAGTCGTAAAATTGCATCCTGATTCCCCACAAAAGATGTTATCTTATTTTGTCTATATTGTACCTCTAATTATTATATATTTGTGTGTACTAACGTGGAAGGTCTTCTGAGTCGTCTCGGTTTGGGAATAGTGCCGATAGATCATTCCACAAAATTATCTGTACATGGAATAAAGTCTTTATTGAAACGCGTGGTAATCTTTTTTTTTTCGAGATGAGGAATAATTAATAAATTAATAATTAATACTCTTAAGTATTCAAGCCCATAAGCTGTGCCCATAGTATGTCGGGCTAAGGTGTACGCCCACTACGGATTCCTCCCCTATGCTGGCAGCTCAAAAAGCTTTTCCAGCGATGGCGGGCGTGGAGGCTAAAGCGCGACAATCAACGTGCTGACGTGATGTCCGTTGGTGGAAGCATTTTCACAAAAACATCAAATAATATAAAAACATAGAATTTTTGAGATCTTTCTATCATGTTTGATTAGTTGAATTTTTCACAAACCATTTTCAGTCGACTCTCTAAAGATAACTCAAGGCGTGATGGATGTCCGTGTGTATTATAAAATACCAACACTCTGCACCGTTATGCAATATTAAGACTGGCCTCTCTAGAGAGGAAGGCTCCTTTCAATTTATAAATCCCCCTGAAGCCCGACAACGCAGCGAGCTCTTTACTATGTGGCTAATATTGTAAAGTGTTTGGAAATATAATTTCTGCAGAGATTTTGATGAACATTGCAGGAATAAAATTCAAGAGTGCTCCTGTTTGGTATTGGATCAACAGAATTTTAGATTTTTGTCAATATTGTAGTTAATATTGATCTATTTATACTACTAAGTTAAAATTATATATGATACTAGCTGACCCAGCAAACGTTGTATTGCCGATATTAAAATCGCGATACAAAAGTAACTGTTGATCGTAGATGGGTGAAAATTTTAAATTGTATGTATTTTTTAATGCTGACTCATAATCAAACAAATTAAAAAAAAAATATCAAAAAATTTAAGAACAAAATTTGGCGTGGACCACCCTTAACATTTAGGGGGATGAAAAATAGATGTCCGATTCTCAGACCTACCCAATATGCACTCAAAATTTCATGAGAATCGGTCAAGCCGTTTCGAAGGAGTTTAACTACAAACACCGCGACATGAGAATTTTATATATTAGAAGTATTTGTTCCTTAAAGTATTTTTTGCATCAATTTGCATCGATATATATGTGAAACGCTGAAGCTATACCTAAATATTGATTTAAACTTGAGTTTCTTGACACTTTGTCTCATTAAAGCTGAATTTTTCCGAGGTTGTGGTAAATGATAAAATTTAGAAGTGATATTCATTAGTGTAATTTTTTGACCGATGAATGTTAATAAGTATATTTTGATATGGGAGGAGTATTTTCACCACTATTGTCATAGTTGAATCAAATTATTGAATATTATGAGCAACTTCTTATTCTATTACAAGATCCTCAGAGTTATCTGTGAAAAAATATATTAATTGTTTATTTATATAGCTTTGTAAGATTTCTATATTATAATTAAAATCAGCCGCGACTTCTAACTCCCGCCCTGAATTTGTGAATCTGACATTAAAAAAATTACTTCATCCCCAGTGTTGTCTGCTCAAATATATCTACGAGGAGCAAGCGTTTTATGTAATAATATGCCAGCCTTAAAGCTCTTTAGCGTCTCAGGGATTAGCTAGGACTGGAGCTCTTAGTTGATTGGTTAGTGCTGGCAAATTACGCAAGAGAGTACTGAGAGCAGCGATGATTATAAAAGCTATTTAATTAGCTCCCTCGGTGTTTAAACAGTCGACGTTGGTTGGGGATGAGTTTGTTCAGACATGGCTATTTAGTTCAGTCATAAGTATTTTTTTTTATGGAATAGGAGGACAAACGAGCGTACGGGTAACCTGTTGTTAAGTGATCACCGCCGCCCACAATCTCTTGCAACACCAGAGGAATCACAGGAGCGTTGCCGGCCTTTAAGGAAGGTGTACGCGCTTTTTTTGAAGGTACCCATGTCGTATCGTCCCGGAAACACCGCACAAGGAAGTGCATTCCACAGCTTAGTAGTACGTGGAAGAAAGCTCCTTGTAAACCGCACTGTGGAGGACCGCTACACATCCAGATGGTGGGGATGATATCCTAACTTGTGGCGTGTCGTGCGAAGGTGGAATTTGGCGGCAGGGATCAGGTTAAACAGCTCTTCGGAACACTCCCCGTGATAAATGCGGTAGAAGACACACAATGAAGCAACGTCTCTACGCAACGCCAAGTGATCCAGCCGTTCACAGAGCACTGGGTCCCCGACAATTCGAGCTGCTCTGCGTTGCACGCGGTCAAATGGATCGATCAAGTATTTGTCTGCTTTACAATTATTGAAAATATGTATCACAAATGTTACATGTTACACAACGAACAGAGCTGACATCACTCTTTTTGACGAAGCTTACTAAGATAACGATAAAAATCGTGTTTTAAAATTATAATCTCAAAAGTTTTTTTATCCAAACTAGGTCTTCAACTAAGAGCTGATGTTAAGTCCCATTTTCCCAGTAATTTCACTTGCTACGGCGCCCTTCAGACCGAAACACAATAATACTTACACATAGTAATGTGTAAGTATTATTGAAGCAGTAGCAAAAAAGGCGCCGTCGTGTTACCCATATTCTACCCGGCATCCTGTGCAAAGGAACCTCCCACTGGTGATCTATAAATTAACGCGATTCTATACCTGCAGAGTTAACTCGCACCGCACTCACCGCTGACCTATACAACCATGATCAATAATATTTATTTCCGATGCAATAGCACTTATACAAGGTTTCCAACTCCCATAGTAAACAATGACACTGTTTTTGAAATTTTATTGAATTAGGTGTTACTTTGCGGAAATCCATAATTTTACAAATGATTTAAGTTTTCTTTAGTGTTAATTCCGCCAATATTTGGCGAAACACGTGTCGAATTGTTTTTAAAAACAAATATTGGCGGAATTAACACTAAAGAAAACTTAAATAATTTGTATAATGTTTTTGAAATCTAAGAGTTAGGTTAGTTATTTTTGCAGTTCTTATAATCAGTAGTTCGACCACACGAAACACAACAATATTGGCACTACACGTTTATTTGTGCTGTAATTTCTCTCGCCTTTTCAAAGGTTTAATCTTGTTATTAATTAACCTTAATCGGCTACATATTTGACCAAAGTTCATGACACTACAGAATAATCTGACCATACGTAGAAAACGCCCCACTTGGCTTCGATTATTTCTAGGTCAGAAATTCGATGGCTACCAATTTATTGGTGAGGGGGAATCTAGACTTGATTACAGCTGAGCAGTTGCCGGCGAACTTAAAAATTTCTAGTTATACTAATACTGTACAATTTTGATTGCATCTCCATAAATTTCAGCAATCTGTTATCAGCGATTGCAAATAGCGTTTAATTCGTAACGTTGCCAATTGTGGGTTGGTCTGTGATGTAATGAGAAAGCAGCATGACAAATTGATGATAATTATTATGAAACATTATTGGGTATTTTTTAATTATTCCGGAAGTATATTTTGATTGATATTGTTAAATTATAAAAATTAAATCGAAGGACATGTACCATCTTACCATCCAGGTACTAAAACGTCTTGGATATCGTAGTATTGGCTTTTATTTTCTTTTATTTTAGCAAGAGGAAAGAATCAATTAATATAGACTAAGAAAAGATAGAGAGGCACTTAGGCATTACAAGTTACGATAAGCAAATTATAAAGAAAAGAAACCTTTGAAAAGAAAAAGTACAACAGATTCTGCTTCTTAACTTGCAACACCAAGCCAGCATCTAAAACAATATGCGGCAGCTAAGGAAAAGGTCAGAAGTAACTCTTTCTCAGAAAGTTTTCCTTGCTCAACAGAACAAAGCCCACAGTCATCATTCACCGGAACAACGCAATACGAAGCTAGAAGATGTTTTGTTAAAGTTTGGTGTTGTTTATTGGAGCCGTCTGTTTATTAGAGGGTATTATACCTCAACCCTAACGACAAGGAGTAATCTTAGTTTTAGCAGGTGTATGTCACTGCGCTCTATGTACGAAAACATACTTACGGGCGTGTAAATGGTTGGCTTATCTCTAATCGCTATGCACGTGCCGCTTTTATTCTAGTTACACTGTTTTTCTGTTTATTTAGTCTGAGTAAAAGTCCTCTCAAACACGGAAAAGGATTGGTCCTCGATCTTACAGCCAAAAATTGAGAGCTAAGTAGCGTGAAAATGGCGCCTGTTGTCTTATGAGTAGATCGTAGTAGTTTAATTCTAAGTAGCATTTAATTTAATTTATGTAATTCAGTGAGACTTCTTTTACTATTAACTACTCTTTATTGTGTGGTATTTTCATTCAAACTGACTCAAAATTAAATCACGCCTTTATATCTTTATGCTAAAATTGTTACGGGAATAATACTGGAATATTATAATGAATGTTGATTCATTTAAAAATCTATAACACCACGAAATGAAATTTTCATTCGATTCCCTCGATGTGGAATTGATATGCTAACGCGATCGTTGAAACGAATTACTGGTTTTTGTTCGTTTAAAATTAAACTTGTTTTCTAAAATAAATTATATATTTAACTTTATTTAACCAAAGCTTACGCTTAAACAATTTTTTGCGACACATGCGCTTGTGCGTATTTCAAGTGCTTCAACGATAGAAATATCACTCAGATTGTAGACTTGGGGTCGGCCAATTCAAATTTGAATCTTAAGTTGCAAGTAAATAAGGTATAAAGTTGCTTTTGCCATTTAAATTGATCGATCTGAAAAGGGATGGCAAAGTTTGTAAACGAGATAAAACAGGTCGGTGAACTTAAAAATATGGTTCTCATAAAGCTGCTGGTTGATAAAACGTTATTGATTTTATTTTGAGTAACCAGCGACAGGCTATGTTCAGTAAGTAGATATTTCTGAATTATTTTGCCTTCAGCAAGAGTTCGCAGGCGTAGATTCGTATCCTTGTGACGAAAACTACGGTTTGTCACCAATTGTACAGGTCTGCCGGTGTGTTGCAAGACGAAAACATCAGTGGGAGGCTCCTTTGAACAGGAAGCCAGCTAGATTATGGGTACCACAACGGCGCCTATTAATGCCGTGAAATAATAATGTGTAAACATTATTGTTTTGTTCAGAAAGGTGCCGTAGCTAGAAAAATTACTGGGAAAATGAGATTTAATATCTTATGTCTCAAGGAGACGAGCACGTGATTGAAGTGCCGCTCAGAATTTTTGTGGTTTCATAAGAATCCTGAGCGGCACTGCATTGTCATGGGCAGGGCGTATCTATAACCACCAGCTGAACATCCTGCTCGTCTCGTCCCTTATTTTTTTCAAAAAAAAATATTGCCGTTTCTGTACCACTTAAGTCTTTCAATAGAGCAAGTTAGTGTAAATCGGGTTGGAGATAATGTACAATAATTGTGGCAATGATTGTGGTATTGACAAGCGCGTAATCGATTCTTTAATATATACTGACAAAGATTCTAAAACTTAATACTTACATTGCACTTTATGCAGTTTTGCTAGTAATGTTATATAGTATACAATTAATATAATAGCTTTGATGTTTTAAACTTCGTTGTTCTAAGTAATGCTTCCTTCCATCCATTTTGTCGTTTTGAAGTAATAACACCAATGATCACAGTAATTGTTGAAGGCTACTAAGATGAAAAGAAATCACAAATGAATTGCATGAAAATTGATTGTATCGATCACGATGACCCCGTTCGATATTTAAAGTACTGTCAGTTTCCAAGTAACGTATTGCCTCTTGATAACCCCAAATTGCATTTCACTGAAACATACAATTAATTGCTTTTGAAATTATATATATTACTAGCTGACTCGACTGACGTTGTTCTGTACGTCATAATAAATAAAATACTGATTTTTTATGAATTTGTCAATAATATTTCATAACATCAAGAATTACATCGTAAAATATACTTCCTGTTGTTATAATGAAATTGTTTCACAGCAGAACTGTCAAACCATGTGTCAATAAATTCTCCTATAGAAAATATGTCCATACAAAACAAATATTTGAATTAAAAATAATTATGGGTCTTATCTCTCAGGTTGCACTAAACTGCACTCGATGGAAGTAATCCCCATTAAAATGCGTTCATTAGTTTAGGAGTCCATCGCGGACCAACCACGTGTCACATAATTTATATATGTAAAGATACGAGTGCCGTGTCTGTATATCGCATCTTTTACAGAACCGAGAGCAAAATAAAAATAGCATACATAATTATTGTTTGTTTAAAAAAGTAAAACTATATTTTCACTAATGGTTTGTGGGAAGATCGCCTTAACAGAAAATATTTCAACGTGCTGTTCTCTCTAACGTATACGTGTCACCAGCACTCCATCCTTACTGACACGGTGTTCCTGGATGACATGATATTCCAACATCTTAGAATGGTACTTTAAAAAACAAGCTCGTTCACCCTTCAAAATGCTCGGACACGCTCCTGTGTTACCTCTGATATTGCAAGAGAGCGGTGATCACAAAGGTGACCCGTTTCATAAAAAAAAACATGTAACCAAGCAGTGAGGGGAAATTATACAATACGAGCACATAGTTACTTTATAACCAAACTGTAAAAACTTAATCAATAATACATTCGGATCAATAGCAGGTCGCCAAGGTGAGTGTACATTCACACCGCAACAAATACATCGCTTTTAAATTTATTTCACTTTGATTCCAAGTCGTATTGTCAAAGTTGGCATTGGTATGGCAGCAGAGTTATCGGTGTATAAGTGCTCTGTGATAAGTATGATCTTTGTGTAACGCGAAGATATCTTAAAAGGGTAGACGGTCTGTGATGGAATTGAGAAATATGTATTTGAAGTAGGATGGTTGGATGGTGTTTCGTATTCCCCTGATATTCTGTTCCAAAATGAAGCCGATTTGATAATTTTTGGTGAAGAAATTTTTGACCTACTTAATATAACTAACGCGCAATTGAAACTCACTCAAGGCCGATCAGGTTTTCCAATAGAGCAGCGTAAAAATATCCGCACTGTAGTAATAGGACAGTCGGTCATCTTCGTGACGTCACATCTACAAGTATTGACTGCCCGCATACGTGGGTTCATATTCTCATTAGTAAGACATAGGTAGTACAGTAAATTAGTAAAACATATTTATAAAATTCATTTTAAAACCCTAATGGAAAAAATGTGCCTAGCATTGAGTGAGACATTTCTTTTTTTTTGAAGCTAGATAACAGAGTTCAAACAAATGTAAATATGAATCCGGTTTGAATTTAAATTTAAATATACTATTATGCAAGGAAATGACTGTAAGCGATTACAAAACATTAACCACTGACAAAAATACTGATAGTAATAATAAGGTCGGTGATAAAGTTCATGGCTACGGCTATAATTGACGACTATTGTACTATGTAATAATATTAATATGTAATAGAAATAATGCAATGAGAAGGATGACATTAATATTTGATTTTTTGAACGAAGTTATTGTACGAGGCTTAAGCCGGAGAGTCAAGAGTGATCTGGCAGAAAATGTCACGTAACGATAAAACGTTATGGAAACACCGCGCAAGGAAAATCATTTTGTATTTGGTTGTGTGTGTTCCAAAGTAATTGATATAATTGTGGAGAACGCCACACATCTAGATGGTGTCAATGATATCCAAGTTTGTGTCGTGTCGTGCGAAGGTAAACAAGTTCTTTGAAACACTCTCTGTGATAAATGTGATAGAGGACATCTAATGAAACGACGTCTCTGCAATGCCAAGTGATCTAGATAGAGCACTGGATTAACGACATGAAGCAGAAGAGATGGAGAGTGTTCTTCATGGAAAGTGGCTTTATACAGCGCCAGAAATGAAAATATGAAAAATAATTTATTTAACATTCCAACATATAGTACCTACCACAACTATTTTCATTAAAGTGGAGCTTACACTATTACCGTGTTCGAAATGCATAGTAAGAATGTTTTCAGCTTAGAAGTCGTAAACAGTCAGCCAAGCTTGGAATTAGCTCCTTTTATTATTTTCAATATTATACGGGCTGCAAACGCATATATTGAATAATCAACATTGGTCGGGTTGTTAGGTTGTCCATACGGTAATATTAAGTTAATACTACGACCGTGGTTTCTACCTACTAACAATGTCTAATCTTTTTTAAAGGTTCATTTGAAAATCACGTACAAGATGTCATTTCAGCAAGTCACTTTATTTTTATATTATCCAGTTATTTTTGTTGCAAGTTACCCAGGTTATCTTGATCAAGGACAGCTCAGTAAGCTGGATATAGTCAATGAATTAAATTTGAACAAAAATCGTAACTCACTTTGTTGCCATTTTGTTTTTACAATACCAAGGATTCCTGCCGTTCCCAAGTGAATATCTAAGATCCTCGACAATACGACAGAAGGTAACCATGTCGTATCGTCCTAGAAACATCGCACAAGGAAACTAAGGCTTGGTTGTACGTGGAATAAAGTTCCGTGAAAACCGCACTGTGGAGGTATGTGTGTGTGGAGGCGTTTCGTGCGAAGGTAGAATTCGACGGCAGGAATCAAGTCAAACAGATCTTTGGAACACTCCCCGTGTTAAATGCGATAGAAGTCACACAATAAAGCGATGGCTCTACGCAACACCAAGTGATCTAGCCGTTCACAGAGCACTGGGTCTTCGACAATTCGAGCAGCTACGCGATGTTTATGATGAGTCGTTAACAGTGACTCTATTTATATATGTTAATGGATGTGCATAAATTATGTATTTATATTTCGTAATTTTTCTTCAACCATCAGTACTTTACTCATTACTATAATATTGTAAGTAGGTACCATTGACGATAAGTTTAATTGATTATGAGGGCCGGCGACCGCGTGTCACGCAACCTTTGACTAAGCCGAGCTTTCAGACTGCTGCATTGAATTCAACCTTGTACCTTATGACATTTGTGCTATTATCCAAAGACTATGTAATAAGCTTTGCCTCTGCCTAATGCATCTGATGTGTGTGTTTGTTTTTGTAATTGTTCGTCGTTCTTGAGGGGATACTAATGGAAATTAAACAGCGCGTTTCATTTATAATCTAGAACTTTACTGGAAATTGTAATGATATTTATTACTGTACCATAAAATGCGTACTTCCACGTTACTTATATAAAGTTATGATTCTTCTGTAAAAGGAACGAAAAAACTACATAATTTTGTTATCACTTACAAGATACTATATACTTAACTTACCATATACTTACAAGATTTTTTTTATTTATTACAATAATTATTTGTAACCGTAGTGCTCGTTAGTTTATACAGTCAAAATATTCGAAAATAGCCTTATGAAAAATTAAATTTGAAGTTATGTTTGTAGTTGTTGTAAAGGATTAAATTGACGATTCGATTATGAATAATATACTCGTTAAGTGTATTCAGAACGTTCAGGCTTCAAGTTCAACCTAGTCAATATATATGAATGTTTTCATTGTTTAAATCATTTTATAATCATTTCAAATAAATTCCTAAGCCACCGTTAATGAAGTGTTAACAATGTATCGCCATAAAAATAATTACCCTATGTGGACTTTTCTTTGTGCAATTAAAAATATAATTCATTTTTCGAACGTTATAGGTCCTTCACAAAAATGTTGTTCATATAATAATTGCAACAGCTGTATTAACATATTATCGTGTCATATAATATACATATTGTATTAAAATTATACTGTTGCAACACATCATTATTTGAAAATCGAAAACACATTGGTACATGAAGGCGATAGTATGAGGCAACGGCCCTAGTCTTAGCGGCGATTTTCTATATAGAAAAGAAGATAGAACTGAATAGGGTAGTGCTGCTGATGTTTATAGGCTCCGAAGTGATTTTATTTTATTTAAAATTTAGGGCTTTGGTTTCACAACACAATTGCTCACTAAACCTGATCCATGATACATAATTGTGATACCTTTTGTCTGATGAAATTGTGTGATACTTGTCTATACACAAATGCCTGTGTGTGTGAGAGACTAATCTCTTGAAGAATATAACGTGCCTAGAATAGGTATTTTACAGACAATATTGATTATGAACCAATACCGGCGCCGATAGAACCGCGAAACAATCCATAAAAAGCCGGTTCAATAACCCACGACCTAGATAAGAAAGCACAAAGCAGATTTTACGGCCACGATGCCAAACAATGGACGGACAGCTGCCATTTTTTACGTCGCTCCAGCAATGAAGGCTGCCCATTGAGTTTCTCCAATTCTAAAGAATTAATATCACGCCGATTTGGCTTATAGATAGCTGCGAACATCTTATAGAAATGGTTCGTGATGTGTTTGTTTTAGAACGAAGTTATCTCATCCTACTTTATGTAACTTTGATCAGATAGTGCATCTATCTCACCTCAGTCTTCTTGGATGCCATACATCTGAGAAGAAACCCTATTTTCAATAGGAATTCATTACTGCGGTAAAACTTAAAGAGATTCTATAGAACATTTAAAGATTACCATGGTCCAATGGTCTATTATCATTAAAAATGCTCAATCATTAAGATGGGAATGGGCTGGATTTCTACCATGCCTGCTAGACCAGAGATGGGCCAAAAGAGTAATCACATGGACAGGTTTACCATGGTCCATTGGTCTATTATCATTAAAAAATGCTCAATCATTAAGATGGGAATGGACTGGATTTCTACCATGCCTGCGAGACCAGAGATGAACCAAAAGAGTAATGACATGGACAGGTTTACTAGGCAAGAAAAGGAGAGGAAGACATGTAACTAATGGGGAAGATAAGCTCAAAAATTAGCCGGCTCCCGACTGGGCTCAAGTAGCTCAATCTATGGAGGACTGGCTATCTTTCGAGGAGACCTGCGGTTCTTGCAGACAACGAACCATAAACATTATATTTATGAAATAAAAATAAATCTATCATGGAGTTTTATTATTGAATGATTAACTGATGAGTCAATTCGTTCCATGATTATCATAATGATGATGAAATGTCCCCGAAGAATGTTGGTTCTATAACTTTGTAATGGGTAAAAGAAAACATGTTGAGAATGGCACTTGATAAAAGCTATCCAAATGGTGAGGATGATAACAAGTCTTAATTTGGCCTATAGAGCTTTGATTCCGTTGGTTAGATCGCACTGCAACTGGCTGTCTACGAGACCTCCGTATCAGTTACTGCTCGTGGTATTGCGGTGGCTTCCGCCAAGGTCGCGGTGGTCTTGTAATCAATACTGCACTTTGTGCATTTGTTTGTTTGTTTTGTATGCTTGCTGCAACTGTTATTTTATGAAGCTGGTCATGTCGGCCCATTTTATTACTAAAAGATGACAAAGGACCTTGCAGCTCATCTAATAGAATCAATCCAAGCTTTGTACGATTTGGAACTACCATGTCATATCAGCCTCGATACATCGCTAATTTACTAGGTGCAAAGAATGTGTGTTCCAGTGATTGATGGCCTGCAGAAGATAGAGCCTTGAAAATCTACCATAGACATATGTCCATTATACTAATTATGATGAGGTGCTATACTTCAACTTCAAGCACAAGCTAGTTTCCTCATTTCAAGTTTTAATATTTGGTTGATGTAGACGGTTGCGGTTTGGTTGCCGTTGGAATATCTTCGTATGCATTATTATCATCTGCGTCGCCTCGTTGGCGCCAGATGTACACCACCACGGCTAACATGCAATATATCACAGAAACCTTGGCTTTATATATATTTCGAAATATTCGGACTTTTAAAGACAAGATTTTGTTTGTATTTTTCTGAGATATGTGATTGCTTTTTTATTATATTCGCTGTAATGATTCATCCAGGCATTATTAACGCAGGCCTGGTATGAGTTATTATGTCTGCTTATAGTTTTTATAAATTAGTAAAATGAATACTTTTTTCTTTCAAAGGCTGTAGATACCATACAGTTTAGTTTTTAGATCGTTAATATTTTTTATGTATACTTAAATAATTTTGTTTGTTTCAGAACTCCTGCCATTTGCAGTGGTGAAATAACGGTAAATATTTTTTTTTTGTAGATTTATTATTCTTCTAGGGTAACGTTAAGTTTAGGTTTATTTAGGATACCTAACTGATGTAAATAGCTGATACAATAATAATATATAACAATCAAATCAAGTTGTAAAATGTTGCTATCAGTTATTATATTACTAAATGAATCCATTACGTTATTATTATTTATAATAGACTAAGCATCTTTCTCTGATGCGTCTATATCATGTGCGGAAGTGCTTCGAATTTTCCAAATGTTTGTCCAGTCTATTCTTGAACTGGTTAACAGATCTTGATATAACCACATCTTTGGACAATTTATTCTGTAATGTATTTATGATTTTGTATACTTCAATTAGAACACCTCTTTCTCACTTGCTTTTGAATGTGCTGAGTCCAAGCGTTGTAAGTCTTTGTTCATATGTAAGATTTTTCAGTCCCCGAGGCAACTTGTGGCTCTCCTCTGTACACATTCCAAAATACAATATCCTTAACAAAATATGGATTCCAGACCTGAAATGCATACTCCAGTAATGGTTTGATAAAAGTTTTATAGAATTTATTTTAAAAAGGTTCTTTTGGTGATGTTGAAGAATGGTGATTAGGTACAGAATTGAGTTGACTTTGTTCACAGTAGCCGCAATGTATGCTTCCCATTTAGATCATTGCTTATGATCTCAAATGGGAAGGATCTCACTCCTAGGTCTTTTTGTGTACGTGGAAAATTTGTCTATATCAGCTTTCATGAGGTTATCATCACAACGAATGGTGATATCTACAATAAATGCCCGATGCTCTAACCGATCTACCAACACAATATCAGGCCCTTTAGCAATGACAGTTCTGTCCGTGATGAAAGATCGGACCCAGTAGAGCTTGGCAGGGCTGTTTTACATACTGGCTACGGAGTATACTTGTAATACTTCAAAATGCTCAAGATTGTATCGAAGAGCAAGTTCCTGATGGATAGGTAATCCTTTATTATTATTATTATTATATGGAGAGGTGTTTAATTTAGGCCTTTGATTTTATAGTACTTGAGGACACTTTATAAACAACTCAAAATAGCTCATTAATTAAACACACGAATCCCATGAAGCGACACGCGGTGTTCTCGTCGTGATCGTTTAAATGTAATTAATAAAGGGAAAGGTTACCGATATGTATCGGGTGACGGGTGACACCCACGCGCACCCTTTTTGACAAGCTGGTGAAAGTACTGGCGCTGATGCTGTGAACAGATATCAAGGTATAGCTTTGATACATTGATTAACATCAAATCAAAGACTCTTATTTTAACCGCATATCCATTTCCCCAAGCAGTTCAAGCCATTTTGAACCCCCTATAAATTTCCTTGTTCTTTCTTTTATAAAGTGCGCAAATTTTTGGGAAATACAAAATAATATAAATAATAATATGCAACGCGACCTCATTGGTCGGAGAGAATTAGAAGTTAAAGACAAACACAATTAAATTATTATTCTATTATAGTGTTTGTATATTTATACGTTGGTCTAGATAGAGCCTCGTGCTGTTAGGGAACGCATGACAGAAGGCTAGGCTTATTACTTTAGTGTGCACGACAGCTACGTTTTAATCGCGATACATAATAAAATACAAAACAATACATATTTATTAAACTCAATTAACCACTCAACAGTTTAAAAATTAACAATAGTAATAAGTGCGAAAAGTTTTTGTAAGATACATTTGATTGGAATCAATCAAGTCCTATTTCCAATGTCAGTGCTTCAGAGTCATAGAACCGAAGCGTCACAAGTCACACAGCGTATGTGCGGAGTCTATAAATAGTTAATGTATGCGACATTGACACAGCTGTCTGCGAGATGCTAATGAACACAGATTGTTAATGGACTTGATACTCCGCCGCCCAAATTACATTTTGTTACGGAATACGTTCAACTTAAAGACTTTCAATATACGTTTTTATGGAAGAGGCGGACAAACGAGCGCCCACATTCTCTTCAACTCAACACCAGAGATATCACAGGAGCGTTGCCGGCGTTTAAGGAAAGTGTACGCGCTTTTTTTGATTATATCCATGTCGTATCGTCCTGGAAACAGCGCACAAGGAAGCACATTCTACAGCTTTATTGTACGTGGAAGAAAGAAATAGTTCCTTGAAAACCGCACGTGAAGGAAAGCTCTACAAAGAGATGCTGGGGATGATGTCCTAATTTGTGGCGTATCGTGCGTAGGTGAAATTCGGAGGCAGGAGGCAAGTGAAACAGCTCCGGAAAACTCCCCGTGATAATAGCTACGCGGCGCCAAGTGATCTAGCTGTCCACAGAACACTGCGTCTCCGGCAATTCGAGCTGCTCTGCGTTGCACGCAGTCAAATGGATCGAGCTGATTCTGTTGTGCGCTTGACTAGAGATAAGCAATACGCCATATGTGGTCGGATCTGCGTTTAGTGGTCTGGCTTGAAGTATTGACGTGCTCTATTTTTGACGCCCTGCTTCAAAGCCAATTTAGCTTTGCCATCCAGATGACCACGGAATTGGCAATCGCTCAATGATTTCCCGAGAGAGACCTGCATGGTCCGTGTATACGGCATCACCAGTGCTGTCGTCTGCATAGCAACGCATGTTGGAGGTGTCCAACATATCATTGATATGATAATGATATTGATATGCAGAAGAAACACTAAAAGAGCGTGCGAGTGAAAAGAATATCTCTAACGAAGATACAACAAGATAGAAAAAGGAAAGGAAATCTATAGTTACTGTAACCAATTTTGATTGAAAACTCATAAACAGTCAGGCACGCTTGAAATTATTGCATTATTTATTATACACCACTGGCACACATTGCCAAATCTAAATTGATCATGCATTATCGAGCTGTGAGGTCGTCTACACGCTAGTATATGTTTTATAGTCTATGATGCTACTTAACTGCCAACAGCCGTGTGTCACCTGTCAGATAGTGCTAATTGATATTCTGATGTAGTCATCAATGGCGCTAAAAGGGTTTTAAGGTATCATCTTGTTTATCACCTCTGTTATTTTCCCGCGGTTTATCTTAGCTTTGATGGCTTTGCTGTTTTGACAAGCCCATTAGTCTATCGTAATTATCATCAAGATTGGAATGACTGCTCTTGCCCACCTGATTACAACATCTACCAACAGAGGAGCTAAAAAGGCAAAAGGCATATAAAGCATTAATTATTTTCTCAAAATTGATTCCCTTAGAATTCTTTTGATGTTATTTCTAATATACTAGACACTACTACCGTTAAAGATTCTAAATAAAACTCAGGGACTTCGGGGCCTTCAAGTAAAGAGCACCTAAATGGCTATAAGGCCACCAGAGTTATGAAGTGTCTGAGCTGGTCGCGCCACCAAATTGTTTGCGAACACCAGGTGTACTAGTAACTCCCTATAGAGCTGTATATATATTGTAAGTAGCGGCGACTGGTTGCGCCACTGTGGTATCCCGGTCAAATATAGCCATAAAGGTCGGTAACGTATCTCTTGACCCCTGGTATTGCGGATATCCATGCCCGTTTGCCCCTTTTTATATAAAAACAAACAATAGTAGCCTTTTTTGTTTATTTACGACTTTATGTTAGTTTGATCTGTATGTATCTGTACGCATGGATTACTAGAAATACAAAATATCAAAACTTGTAAAATATAACGGAAGAAATTGAGTCTTTTAATATATAAAGACTACTTTTAATGCTGTTACGGGACTAAAAAACAAAATAAAATATAGTTTTAAAAACAAAACAGAAAACTTGTTTTTACGTATTAACTTACATTTACTATAATTGACTTACTCGTGTATGCATTGAGTATTTTTGTTTCATCACTCCTAATATTGTAATTGAAATTATTTGTAAAACGATGAAGCTGTAAAGGTTGATATACAAGAGTGGCAATGAGTTTCTTGTGACTTCTTCTCATTAAATCTCTAAAACCTTTTCCGAAATGGTGGTAAATGTAAAAAGAAAAGAAAAGTTTTGACATCCATAAGTTTCATTTCCTTGACTGACGTTTACTGCATGTCTAAAGTGATTTTTATTTGAATGATTTGATTTAAACGCAACGAACTCGCTTATTATTTAAACAGACAAACAAATGTATATAAACTATTTTGGTGTAAGTCCATGGGAATTTTAAATTTAATCATTCATCTGCTTATATTTATAACGGAGACTTGCATTTCATTTATATGTAAGTAAAGATTAGATAATTTGAAGATAACCCAAACTACCGTAATCTGATTATAAAGTGTACACATACGCCCCAGGCGAGACTGTAACATGTAATTTACTTAATGGGTACAACATGAACGAAACACGAGAAATGTAATATCGGCCCACCACCGTCTGTTCTCTCGAGCATTCGTGTCCTAGTTTAAAACCGACTAGTTTATTAGCTGTGTTGCGAACAGGCCGCTGGTCTCATCAATCTGAACTTTGTTACAAATTGCAACTAAAACAACTCTTTTTGTGTATAGAAAATGTTAAAAAAAAAAAAAACGGCTGGATCACTTGGCGTTGCGTAGAGACGTCGCTTCATTGTGTGTCTTCTACCGCATTTATCACGGGGAGTGTTCCGAAGAGCTGTTTTACCTAATTCCTGCCGCCGAATTCCACCTTCGCACGACACGCCACAAGTTAGGATATCATCCTCACCATCTGGATGTGTGGCGGTCCTCCACAGTGCGGTTTACAAGGAGCTTTCTTCCACGTACTACAAAGCTGTGGAATGAACTTCCTTGTGCGGTGTTTCCGGGACGATACGACATGGGTACCTTCAAAAAAAGCGCGTACACCTTCCTTAAAGGCCGGCAACGCTCCTGTGATTCCTCTGGTGTTGCAAGAGAGTATGGGCGGCGGTGATCACTTAACAACAGCTGACCCGTACGCTCGTTTGTCCTCCTATTTCATAAAAAATAAAAAATAAAATGTTATAAATTTTGTTCCACTCTTTAGATCTCATTTTAAGAATGTCATTCGTCAGTGATGTTAGATTTTGGCATAGTGAATATTGTCAATATTACAGAAGTATAGTACAAAATAAATAATTTAATTTGATCTGGTATTGCTTACGTTATTATTATTGGATGCAAATAAGAGTCAGATGACGAAAAGTACTAAACTATCGGAGAGGTTGTTTTTCTCCGCTATTGCTTAATGGAAAAGTTAAATCTTTAAAGTTATATCTTAAGAAATTTATGATTTGTGGTCGAAATGCGTGGTTTTTTAGTGTTTGGGTGCGAATAACGGTCTCGTGTGGCTTCACTTCTGAAAAATTCACTGAAAACGTGTTTATGTAGAACAGAGTTAGGTCATCGTGGTCGTATTCATAAAACAGACGTAACTTCCATGGGTCATGCACCCATAAAGATGGGCTGGGAGTTTCTTATCAGTTCTTCCTCCCATGCCGAAGCCCCCGAAAACGAACTGATGGAGGTTCAGGACGTTTTCCAAGTGTTGTTGCAACATGTTATTGATACTCAAATGATAATGAATTACTCAATGGTATATTATAGTATAACTATGCTATCGTCACGTTTATAAATTTACATTTTTACAAAGCTACATAATATCTGGAACACAAATTACTTAAACCAATGATTTTACTAAGTAATTAGAGTATAATGCTCATCGCGTTTAACGCCCGTAATGTTTTCGAATCGTAAGCTAGATATTATTAAAAATGAAACTGTTGAGAGTGACCTGGTTACAGTTGCGTCCCCGGCGTAGGACAAAGGAACGATGGTACAAAAGAGTGCAAATAACGGGCGCTCACTTACTTGGGCGCCTGCGAATGTTTCACGTGTCAACTACGCCGTCCTAGTAATGAATGGAACTGAATTAAATATGTATCAGAGTAGCCCACTTGGAGATTTGTGTGAAATTCTGTAGAACTCTTTTTCTCGCCAGATTTTGACAGACGTGGCTTAGTTTAATTGAGTCGTATCATATTATTAGTTGAGCTAAAAAGTTTCCTTTACGAAAACGTATTCATGAAACTTTTAATTCTTTAGCGCCAATAAGACGATATTGTTTATTCGTTTGCATAATGGTTTGCATTAAGGTTTGGTTTTGGAAAGCCTATCTGTTTTCTACAAGTTCTGTTAATATTTAAAAAAATACCACAATAATTTTGTTTCAGAACTGTCGTTATTAAAAAGACCTTTAATTTGGAGAGCAAATTTCGATCATTGCATTGATCAGTGATCTTGCTAACCTACTATTTATTGTTAAGTGTTTTTTCGTATGAGAGGAGAAAATTATTAAAAAAGCCATTAAAGCAGTGAAAATTTTCATAGTGTTTGATGATGTGGGACTTTTACGCACGATAATATCTATCAGATACGGGACCGTAACTACTTTGTGGCATCAGTACAGTATCAGTAGTCTCGAGCTCCAAACGTGCAACATTAAAGTCTACAATTTAGTGGTAAAACGTGGTAGTATGTAACAACATAAGTGGTAGTATGTATAAAAAATAATATTCCGAATATGTTCAGAAGAAATCTAGTTGAAATTAGCTATTCTCGATCGTACATTAGATTCGGAATCTTGATATCAGATATATTTACTCAGTTGTATAGTTTAATGATCAGACAGTGGGACGCCAGCGTAACTCGTTGTATGCAAATTATATTTCGAGATATTTGCAATGTCAGCTACAGGCTACCACTAAACGTACCACAATTGGGTCACTTCTTACCGCACTGTAGACACTGGCTTAATGTTGTTTTCCTTTACAGCGATGTAATGTAAAGTGGAAATGGGCGAAGAAATGTCATTGTTAATTTCACTTGCTTTAACTGTGGGGTGAAAATATATGTGGAACGAGTTTTTTTGCGCGGTGTATCCAATACTACATAGGTACCTTTAAAAAATGCATACATCTACAATTGTTCTGATGCTGGAGACAGCACGGGCGAGCGTGATCGTTTTAAATACCAATACACGCTTCAGCAATTAATTCACTGAAAAAACTCGTAAAGGAGAATGCCCATTTGCCGCCTAGATTTTTCTCATTCATCAAAATGAAATTAATATATTAATTATTAGTTTAATTTTTGCCATCGTCTCGCCATCGAAATCAATGATTTGAATAGGAGATTCAATTTAAAATAAATTAAATATTTTATAATTTTTTCTGTAAATTGCGGTGACGGAAATAAATCAATTTGAGTGTTGCGGTTTAGCAAATGATTATAATTTAGGTACTATTGACATTTATTGATTCGAACCCATGTTTTGTATTTGAATCTATTTTGGTATGATCACATAATCTGAAACCAGTCTCGTAAAAGTCTTTTTTAGGTAATCGAAACTAACTAAAAATCTTAATTTTTATCCTTATAAGCCCTCATCCCACATTATGTGCAGTCGGCAACCCAAGTGTGACTCCCAAATTAAAATATTATAATATCGAATTTTTATTTATGACAGTAGGAGATGATACGAGTAGGACGTTCAGCTGATGGTAATTGATACGCCCCGCCTATTACAATGCAGTTCATTAATACTATAATATCATTGACATAAACTAGTAATTACCTGGACGTTATCCGAATTGCTTTGATTTTGAGGATATGTTACATTTAATCAAATAACATCAAAACACGGGTTTTGATTTCAATAATGATAACTGGGGGGTAGTCAGTGGATGTTTACGTATCATCTAAAAGAACTTTGAATTTGATGCAAGTCTAGGCTGCGGTTGATACATTTTTCGTTCAATCTCCTTTCAGGTTTTTATATTTGACTACTCAAACAAACATACCGAGACAAATACCGAGAGACGAAAGCTTTGAATTAAACGCTCTATTAGCGTCAACATATGAAAGAATTCTGAGATTTTAAAATATGTCTACTACTTGGGCTATAATATCTACAGCTCTATCAACAATTAAACTGTGGCGGTATGAAGTTAAGATATGTTATTTTCTGCATTAAAATGACAAGAAACGATATTTTGTCTTTGATGAGATCTAACCATGTAATTAATATTTTTTTTTTCGCTAATCTATGCGAATAACAACACGTAATAGGTGAATGCAAGAATATAATATAATTATAATTTTATCATTATCCTAATAATCTTTCACGTTAACAAGAGTATATATTATAAAGACCACACCGTACTATATCGCCTGCAAAAAAAATGCAAGGCATTCGTCCCTAGCATATGCGTACGCTTTTTATATTTGTGTTTTTTTGTTAGTGCGAGTGTTCGGTATTGTAACACGATAACCCTAAGCAATACGATTAGTTCTGTGTCGAATAGTTTTTCATGCGACACTCATGACCACTGAGTATATTACATGACATGTATTGAGTAGAAGTTATGTTGCATTATAATAAAATTTGATCGAACGTTTTCTTTCAAATACTTTTCCAGCTTACGTTCTCGCTGTAACTTTATTTATGATACTTCTTCCACTTCTACTGTATTTATAACTCATTAGTTTCTTTTCTTAATAATTTATTTATATTATTATTTTTCATATTTAATAAGTTCAATTGTTTGCAAATAAAATTGTTAAATGATGAAGCTGTAAATATTGATTTCAAATATTATCGTCAGTGAATGTCTAGCCACTTCTAATTAAAGAAATTTAAAACCTAGGTTATAAATAGCGCGGCAGCGTTGCCCCATAGCAATATACTATAGGACATAATACTGTGGAAATAACTAAAGTAAGCTAGTCGCGCCGTATCCTATTTCAGATAATTGTCTAATCTTTGTAACCGCGTATGATGCAGAACTAAGTCTGTTCACCAATCCTGCAATATGGGGACCCCATTGTAATTTGGAATCCAGAGTAACGCCAAAAAATATAGCAGATTCCACTGGTTTTATCACCACTCGGTATAACATAACACTTGCATCTACATTATTGACATTTGGTACGATAAATTTTACATATTTCGATTTGTGTTGCTATCTAATATAAGTTATCACCGCTAAACCAGTACACCATGTCAGATAGAATATCGTTTACTTCTTTATACATAACTTGGTTTCTTATCACTTTAAATATCAGTGAAGTGTCATCCGCAAACAATACTACCTTATGTTATATTCTATAAGATTAGGAAGATCATTTATAGGAGAGGATAAGCCTGCCATTCACGTCGACCTTCTGAATTCTATTATTAAGATACGAAGTCAGGAGATCGAGCGCAGTTCCTTTTATGACATCGTGACATAGCTTCCTGACCACCATTGCATGTTGAACACAATCAAAAGCCTTAGATTAATCACAGAAACTACCAAGAGCATTCTACGATTCCTCCCAGCATGAAAAATATTCTTGATTAGTTCAACACCTGCATCCGTTGTTGAGCATAATATGTTGGAGTTACTCTGTAGAAACCAGGTGCTACCTATATTGTGAGCAATTGCAAATCTTCAACTACGTCGTATAATATTATTTAATGGAAACTGGACGTATAATTAGTTTCTAGAGCGTATTGTCTAAACCGAGTTAGTCCACAATTTAAATATGGCGTATTGTGTAATTCAGAGCGATCCCGAGGTAAACCCACAAAGGTGGCGTAATAAAGGATTTGTCTGCATACCGGGCGCCGGTTGGTGCTGCGATTACTGCCCGGTATTGAGGTGACACAGTTTTCTGTTGTTTAACGTTTTCACTACTTTCGTGTTATTGTGCTTTGGAACAAATTGTGGAGTTTACGAGGCCAACTTTATCCCCGCTGAAAATGTAATGACACTAAAATGAAAAGTGTATTAAGGTCGGGTTCCTTACAAGCGGATGGAAGGTGCAAGCTAGATGACGGTGGATGAAATTACCAGAACCTTTCAAGATTGTCCACCGATGGGGTGTTATGGTTTACTTCAGTTTAGCTCGTTGTATGTAGATGACATTACAAGTAAATTACTAGAAGTAGACGTATATATCAACTTTTCTCTTACAATAGTCGATGTGTTGTGTGGCGAGTATTTAATGTATGTGTATAATACATCGTGTCGCTACAAAGGCGACATTAAACGTACGCACGGGTAGAAGTACCTACTTAACCAAAACTGAACCGTAATCATACTGAATTATTAAAGTAAAAAAATTGAAATTATGTGGCATGACATGAACTTTGGTAAACAATTACATATTGAACTTATGTCATCGTCTTTCTTTTCTTCCTTCCTACCTGTAACATCCCCTTTCGGTTCAATATGGGCAGATTCTATCATGTCGTGTAAATGTTCTTCGTTTCATGGTTTCGTTTTCTGAGGTATTTAATTCTTTAGTGACAGAAAATATTCAATTACATTATGACAATTTGTTTTAAGTTAATAGAATCCTGGGGTGTAGAATACTGAATGTTCTTTAGAAGTCCATTAAAATTATAATGCTTGGAACTCATAACGAGTCAATGGCGGTCATAAAATTATCGTTCAGAAAGGTTTAATAATTTACTCAGAACTCTATTTAAAGAAAGATTTAGTTATAGTATTTCTAGGTCTTTAATCTATTTTGGTACGTGTTATTCTTTCATACCAGTCGTGAAGTCTGCGCGTCTCGGACTTAGCACGTAAATATATCAAGGTTAAAATTAAACTGTGGCCAAGCAGTCTTATGACAAAATAATGAAGAGTTAGGATAGTGACTGTCTGGACAAAACTCAGCACAACACATGTGCTCTCATACTGGCCTGCAAAAGTAAGTATCACACTTTTCAAATTATTTTTTTTTCTTAACTATAGAAGGTAGAGATTTAAGATTAAAAACGTTTTGTTGCAAATTTTATAGGCTTTAATTCTTAGAAACTAAAATTATACATTAGTAACATTTTTAACTTAAAAAAGATAAAACAATGAAAATAGACATTTTTAGTTTAGTGTAAAAAAATTCAACTTAAATGTAATTTAATTCTTAATAACTGGTATTGCCTCCTCGAGCTCTGATTACAGCTTCGAGCCGGTTTGGCATACTGAACACTAGGTTTCGGAGCCGATGTTGGGGAATATTCTCCCATTCTTCTACCAGAGCCTGCTTTAGTGCCCTGAGGGTAGTAGGTGGTGGTCTGCGATTTCTGACTAGCCTCCCAAGCTCATCCCAGGCGTGTTCAATCGGGTTGAGATCAGACCTTTTCTTGATGGCCAAGCCATCACGCTGATACTGACCTCCTGAATATACTCTTGTACGATATGAGCCGTGTGTGGCCGGGCATTATCATGCATCAGCATCGAACCATCACCCATATTTGCTAAATACGGCCCTGCATACTTATAGAGAATCTCTTGAGCATATCTTTGCCCAGTAAGAGTGCCATTTTCTATGGCTACTAGCTCTGTGCGACCTTCTGAAGATATGCCAGCCCATACATGTACACTGCCTCCACCGTATTGGACTCTTTCTGAGATGCAGGCTTGAAGGTATCGCTCACCAGGTCGCCTGTAAACACTTCGCCTTCCATCAGAAGTGTAAAGGGAGAATGGAGACTCATCTGCAAACAAAATTCTTGACCATTCTTCTGCATCCCACTGCATGTGTTTACGGGCGTATCGCAGTCTCGCTACTCGATGCTGTCTCTCAAGTTTTGGGCCACTCGCTGGTCTTCGGGGTTTCAAATTTGCTTCAGCAAGTCTTCTTCTCACTGTACTGTCACTAATGTAGTTCCTCCGGGTCTGAAGTAGCTGGTGCTGGACTTCAACTGCATTTTGGTGGCGATTTCTTAACACAGTGGAAATAATATAACGATCTTCTCGGGCACTGGTACACCTGGGTCTGCCATTGCAAGGTCTCCTCAGATGGTGTCCAGTCTCTTCGTACCTTCGCTTTACCTTCTGGACCGTTCGTACCGTCACACCCACCATTCTTGCAGTGCGACGCATACTGATGCCTAGTTCCAGAAAAGCCATGATCCTAGCACATTCTTCAACTGAAAGAGGCATGATAAATAAATGTTATGTGCTTTTTAGCATACATTTTTAAAACAAGACCCATCGATCTTGAAAAAAATTTAAAACAGAAAGAAAAATGTGAATGGTAAAATTGTAATTCGGAAACGTCCACTTTGAAAAAGGAATGGTTTTGTTTTTGAAGTTTTTTTTCAGCCAATTCTTAAAAGAAGGTTACCGACTATAAAGTTTTTAAGTACAAAATTAAATTCTCTTTGGAGTCTTTTTTATTTCGAAAGTATATCTTGTGAACTTAAAACGTTATCCCAATTTTAAAACTGTGATACTTACTTTTGAAGGCCAGTGTATATCTATTATACTACTTACTATTATGTGAGATCGGTAGCGTTACTACCAGAAGTGTACGGCTAATTACTGTTTGGTAGATATGCGCTCTAAATTAGTTTTTTTTAAATTGACTACCAAAGCAATGGGATTCTAAGATGATGTATACAGGATGTCCCAAAGTTATGGGACATGAAGGGAAAGTACCTTAAATATCGTAGATAGGGTATTTTACTGAAAGAAGATTTTATGTTATTTTTAAAAGTAAGTAATTCTGCATTCAAAGATTTTCTAAAAATTACTTCGTTCGATTCCCAGACGATCTTTGAATGCAGAATTACTAACTTTTAAAAATAACATAAAGTCTTCTTTCAGTAAAATACGCTATCTACGATATTTAAGGTACTTTCCCTTCATGTCCCATAACTTTGGGACACCCTGTATATTCGTAAATGAACGTATTAAACCTCCAGCTTTTGATCTTTAACATTTGTGAATAATGGATCGTTTTCTCTATCGTTTTTTTATCACGCTGGTAGTGTTTAATTTTATTATACGTAAATACATAATATCTATACATACTAGGTAGGGCTGTTTATTCCTTTGTTAATACAGCGCAAAATATTGAACTGGTCGGAATAATACTTAAACCATAAGATACAGCGTGGTTGGGAGAATGTTTTAGTACAATATATAATGATTACTTATACGGAACCTATTATTTTTTTTGACTTAGAAATACCTAAATATTCGTAATTCAAATAATTCAGTCAATAACATTTCATTAGATATGACAATATTTACTATTATTATATTATAATGTAAGTAAGTAAGTTTAAAAAAAGCGCTTAGAATGGGCAACGCATTGATGCTGTGAGGCGAACTTGTTAATAGAAATCTGTGATAGTGGTGATTTCAACACAAGGAACAAACGTCAACTTGTAATGCCTACTATTCGGTTAATCGAGTTAGTAAGTCTATATCTCTGCGATATACATGTTTTTACAACATGATTAAAAACTTTATTTTTACATCCAAATAAGTAATATTCAGTAAATCTGAAATCCCGAGTTGAAACGACCTTATTAGCAACTATTACTGGTCCTTCGAGTCGGATTTTAGGCAGTTCGGGTAAATGGGGGTTCGGAAATAGATAACCGTGGCTCCTGTTTGTTGAACTCAATGCGAAGGCTCAAGAGGCCAGAGCTTATGTAAGGTTAAATTGAATTTGCTTCAGACTCTCTTAGGTCGAGTTTTGTGCTCTATTTTTTGCTCTGATTGGAAAATATACTTCGAAATTTATGTGTTGATTTTCATTTACAGCATATATTACTCAAAGAAGATTGAAACAGCATGGTGTGACTTATATTTCAAAATAAGTACCAGACCTGACAGCAGACTCTTTGTTGGTTGGTTATTTTGACAATTCACGGTATTTTTCGGTGTTTGTTAGTTGGGCATGTTGTATATAGGACTCCATTAAAACCTGCGTGTATGTAGCAGCAGCCAATGCTTAATGTACTTCTATTATCTTCAATAATTTGTGTAATTTTATGCTTTGTGTACGTACGTCATATGAATACACAATGTGTAATTGTTTTTTTTTCAAAGAAAATAAGAAATATAGGGAAGTATGCATATCAAAATAGAAGTCGATTTTGTAGTAATGTTCGCATGGAGGTTATTACGCAAGCATTAAGAGCACAACAAACAACTGATACTCAAATGTAAGCCGGCAATGGAAAGGTTCAATATCGAGGTCGAGTTGCTCGTACATTAAAAATGTGTTTAAATGATATGATGACAGAAGCAAAATCAAATCCCAGTTTTACGGCTTAAGTTTCTGGAATAACGTGTTTTTGGCTGAATAGTTTTGTTGCCAAGAAATGACAACTGGTTAAATAACAGACATTACCTAGATTCGGGAAAAACTACAACACTGGATCACACAAACCCACACACACACACACACACACACAACCACATTGAATGATAACATGAAAACATCTTTGGTGTTACAAAAAAAAACTGTATTACCCGGTTAAATTGAAAATGCTCTGTTTACTCTCACTTAATAAAACATTTGTAATATCAAAGTACGAGATGACGAAATACATTTAACTGGGAGCTATAATTAAGTAAGTCATAAGACTTGCTTTTGCTCCTCGAATTCATTCGCATACAATGGAAGGTTGCAACTTTGAAATTCTATAGAGATTTTATTGTTCCTACGCCCTTTTATTATGTCGACCTCTTTAAAAGAATCTGAGTTTTTATGACAAAGCCTTTCGACGAAGAAACTGAATTGGCTGCTTGTATAAATAATTTATACGTCTAGATAGACTATGACAGCTGTGAGCACGTCGACAAGAAATAGCGGTGAACTGTTAACCTCTATTTTCAGCGACGCATGCACACTAACAAAGTGACTGACCTACCGCGTACTTTATAAACCTGCATAGTTGTCATGCGTTACCTAAGAGGCTCTATTTAGACGAAAAGCGCGTTATTTTGACAGCGTATGAATTATAAAATCTATCGACGTTATTCCATATAGTTAGTTATAAAAGTCATATTATGTTTTTCAAAATTGATTCCTTGAAAATTCTTTCGGAATCAAATGGCGCTCTGGAAGCCAAAAAAGGCGAGGGCCCAGTTTTATTTTTTACGCTCTCTTAATATTATTACATGAATAGGTTAATTTCTGAAGACAATGATAAGATCTTTTATTCTCTCTTTTCACCAGATGCTATGTGATTAACCACGGTACTCATATTTTCGTGTAAGGCCGCAGGAATCACAAGAGATTGTTGATAATATGAATTCAAAAACCGAAAACACATTGGTCTGTGACGGGCGAGGATCGAACCGGGATAGGTCTCCGTGATGACAGTCAACGGTTAAACCTATGTGAATTTAAATGAAATACCACAAAAATATGCTACAGAAAAATCATAATTCGTGAAAGGTGGAAAATGGAACTGCGGACATGATCTTTTGAAACAAACATCCCTGATGAGATCATAAAAGTTTTGCAATTTTACAACTAATATATTATGCAGCGCTGTAGTAGACTGGCGCGTGTCCACTTAACAAGAACTGTTATAGCTTTTGTTGAATACTACTCGAATATTTTATCAGATGATGTGAGTAAAGGGTCATATATCACTGGTGGTTATATGTTTATAGGGTTGTCAGGCAGTATAAGTTCTAATATCCAATATTTTTATTTTTTATGGTGGAGGCCCAACGAGCGTAACCTGATGTTAAGTGATCACTGCTGCCCACATTATCTTGCAACACCAGAGGAATCACAGGAGCATTGCCGGTCTTTTAGAGGCGTACCTGTCATCACATTTCATACTTTGGTTGTAGGAAAGTTCCTTGAAAAGCACATTCTTTAGGAAGGCCAGACATCCAGATATTCCTCATAACTTGAATTACAAGTGCAATGGAGTTATCATGTGCGAAAGAAGCGTTTATTGAAGTATAAACTTCTTTAAGCGTGTTTTTGTTTGTGGATATTAAATTAGATTGAGCTGTCACGCTCGCCTATGTAACGCTCGATCGGGTAAAGTCGTCTTGATTCCACTAATAGCCAAAACACATTGTCGGATTTGGTGCGGCTGCACAATCGGCCGGTCCGGCGTCGTACTCGGTACCGGCCGGAAGGTAATAATAATAATTAAGTTCGGCGGACAATGCGACATACCACCGAATATGGTCCGCTACCAGATCGCGTGTGATGGTTCAGCCGTAACAAATCCGATCATATTGTTTTTAGGTTAGTATTATATTAAGGAGCGCGCTCAGTCAAAGCAAAACAGACCAGTCATTTAAACACAAATTAAAATTAAATATACTAAGTTGAATTTTATTACATGACTACAGGACGAAAATGAAAATTGTTATATTTTGTATTACAATATAGTTATCACAAAGCGAGAAGCCTTGATGAAATTTTCATTTCTGTTGGTTGTTACACACTTTTTTATATTTGAGTATTCCATCGACAGAACTCCGGGTCGCCTCCACTTGATAGTTTAATACTAGTTGAACTGCATGGCTGGGTCGTCCGATGGATATCTGCCACCACAGCTTTATGACAATACACTTGTACTGTTATGTTCCGGTTCGAATGGTGTGAGTTCCGGTGTCATTACCATTGAGGTACTACGTGATAGAGTAGAGTGTAGACGTCTCATCTTGATGGTTTGTACTCACTGACCTCTACTATATACCACTGGACTGGCGGCTGTCAAAGTGCTTGTGTGCCTGTTTGATATTCGCCATTTTGGCGCTGTTGGCCATGTAGCGAGAGTCTGCGGTACTAAAACTAGTGATTACAACCTCAGCGAACATGGATAGGTGATGGGAAACTATTTACAAAAAAAAATGTGAACAAATAACGTTGATTTATAAAGTATAGGTGAATAACACGGAAATTGAACGGAATAATTCAAAATGCAAAAATACTTCAGAGTATTGTACGTTCCTTCGTAGCCATTTGTATAATACGTCAAAATTAATTCTCAGGACGCGCGCGTGTGGCGTTTCGAATAGGCACAAAAAATTTCTGTCAAACATATGACGGCCTGTCCAGTGGTATGTATACAGGTCAGTGTTTGTATTTCGTATCACGACTAGTAGTTAGCTGTACTCAACTCATATAGTATATGCTAAGCGTATGTGTAACATCGAATTATATTCTATCTATCTAACTGATGACGATATGTCATCGCAGAGACAACTGGCAACTTAGTATGTACACATAAAAAAACCTTAGATAATTTTTACGTGACAGCTGTGAAAACGTCAGAAAAAATTGAGGTTGACAGTAAACCTCTATTTTGAGAAGTGCACGCAGATTAAAACAAAGTGACATACTCGTACGTATCGCGAGTGTAAGACGCAGCTTGTCACGCACACTAAGGTAATAAAACTGGCCATTTCATCCAAGAGGCTCTATATAAATGTATAAATTATCTAAGATATAAACACTGTATGAATGCAAATGTCAAAGCGCTTGGTCTTCTGTAATCAAGTAACATTTAAATCCGTCTTTAAGTAGCAGGGTGACTTATAGTCAGTCTGAGTCTGACTCACGGGGGCCTTACGAAGTTACAACTCACGGCACGTTGTGACTGTTACTGGTTGACGCCAATTAACAGGTAGACCATAACATTTTTTCCTACATAAGTTTCGCGGGTTTGTTATTTTGCACGGAACCCTAATTCATTATTGCGCGTGTTTTTTTTTATGATAATAAGGGACGAGAAGAGCATGACGTTCAGCTGATGGTATTTGATACGCCTTGCCCATTACAATACAGTGCCGCTCAGGATATTTCAAAAACCCAAAAATTCTAAACGCCGCGCTTAGCTGTGCTACACAACTGCACTCGTCATCTTGAGACATAAGATGTTAAGTCTCATTTGCCTAGTAATTTCACTAGCTACGGCGACCGAAACACAGTAATTTTTACACATTACTGCTTCACGGCAAAAATAGTGTTGCAAGCGTGTTGCGTGTAGTGTTAAAGCATACGCTTGTCAGTTAAACACAGATTAGCCTTAAAATTTATAAAGGAGGTATAACTGTCGTGTAAATATGTATATCTGGATATTATTGAATAAATACCGTGGACTATGTAATATGCTTTTACTTTCAAAAGTAACAAAGGAAAATAATTTTCACTGCTTTGTTTTTCCGATTAACGTTATTGTTTATAATTGTATTAATTGCAAGTGATATGACGTCACAATCAGTTGTAGCTTATCAAAGCTGCAACGTATCCGGTACGCGACAGCTCCGGACGGCAGCCCTAGCCGGCGTGCTGTCCGGAGCGCGCAGCCTCCGATGTATCGACCGCGCCGCCGACCGCACCCACGTGTTCCATTCATCCACCACGTGCCGCGGCACGCTACATCGTTACATTTACGTGCGATGCTAATTCCGTTGCATCTTACCGACAGTTCGTTTAAATTCAGTCACTATCTCCGGGTGTGTGGATCCTTCACAGTGCGATTTTCAAGGAACTTTTTTTTACATCTTTTCTTTTATACATCCTCATCGTAAATGATCACCGCCGCCCATACTCTTTCGTAACGACAGAGGAATCATAAGAGCGTTGAATAACGTACATATAAATTTGAAATCCGTAATCACATTGGTAATGCTGTTGAGGTCTCGTGGTGATATCCAACGGTTCAACCTATTGCGCCATCGACGCTTCAAACTTTCTTTTGCTTCAACCAAACTATGATATGAAACTTATGGAGCATTTTTACTAGTCGAAAGATACCTTCGCAAAAAGCACGTATTTACATCTCCCTATAAGATCGACAATGCTTATAAGATTCCTCTGATATGACCACTAATTACCATGAGTAACCCTTAGTTGTTTATCCTCCTAATCCCATAAAAAATCATCAACAATCCTAACTTTATCTTCAAATGCAGAAAATAAGTTTTTAACGCTATCCATTTTTATGGCTCTTTATAGTCAAAAGTTGTTTATTTTCAAGAAAGTTTTCCGCCTATAATGTTACAATATTAGTACTAGGCACATGTATAGTCTTGACAGACATGCCAACATTCTAGTGGTTACGTTTTATAATTAATATTATAAACTATCATAAATCAATAACTGATTAATACATTGGCTAACGTAAAGCCATACTAAAAACACCTACAATATTACCCTACCATGTAATTTATTTTGTAATTAATAAAATGTTAAAAGACTACATTTATTAAGTGTAATTCTCGTTACAATTTTTTATTGAATACGAGCGGGGCCCGCGCCTTTGTCCATGTATATTTCGGCGTATTATTTAAATATTAACTTTTATGTTTGTGAAGGAATGAAACAAACACTAAATGTTACGGAAAAAAATTACATCACTTAAATCAGAACTCAAAAGCTTTAACCGTTTATCACATAATCGTGCACAAACAGACAACCAGCAAAAATTATAATTATTCTTTACTTATACTTAACACAAGTAAGCGAAACACGTGTCGAATTGACGTCAGCATAGTTCTACGTCACCGAGTAACCCGGTTGATTGGTCGGAGGATCAGTGAGGGTTGATCCTTCGGTCAAGCATGCGTATAACCCCAACTCTAGGCCGCGTCTCCGGGCGAGATATAGAGGCATAACATTTAGATACAAACAGGCAGAAATTAAAATTATTATTTGCGTTAGTTTTACTGAAAAATTGAAAACTCCACAGCTTGGGTGTACGCGGAAGAAACCAAAATCGTCAAATCGGCAAATACACAAATAAATAAAGGTTGTTTATGTTTATTTATTTTTTATTTTCGTTAAGGCAGCGTTCGCAAGTAACGTTTACGTTCGAACAAACGTAAAACAAACGTAAGATAAAAACTTATCTGATTTATTTTGCAAATACGACTACCACAAAATAGTGTTTTAATTTTTCGGGTTAATATAAAATAATGTCTTGGGCTTACTCACAAATAATGTGGCTCTCTATTGGTAACAGAATTTTCAAAATCAGTTCAGCAGATTCAGAGATTACAACCCTACAACCTCACAAACTTTGCCTCTTCATAATATTAGTTTAGGTGAACCCTGTCTCCCTGGGGCATCAAAAGAATAGGGAGGTCAGAGACCCAAAGGTGTCGTAACAGACAGCTTAGGGCATTTACCAGGCAGTGGAAGGCTACTTTGCACAGGATGCCCTGCCGTGAAGCAGTAATGTCATATGATGAGAGACTATATTATATGAGACAGCTAATGTGACTATATATGAGACTTAACATCTGATGCCTCAAGGAGACGAGCGCAATTTCGTCTCTTATTGCTATAAAAAAATAACTATTAATGATTATTATAGGTGATCTTAACTCGTGCTCGGCCCAATTAATTCTCGTCATTAATTGCGTCGTATTTCCATTATAGATGAAAGACGAGCGCTCCAATTAAGCCGCGTTTTGAGCATCGCGCCTTTTAATCTTATGACTCGAGATGTTTTCCTTTCAGCGCACTCTTGAATCACGTTAGCTGCGATATTTGACATAGTTCCTCGTCTGTTGTCCGTATTCCTCTCGTGTGCTCGTCCACTGCACATGCGTGCTTCACGGGAAACCCAAGGGGTATTAATGACTTATGGCCTTACAAATAAACTTGGTATAAAGTTATACCTGCGAATAAACCATAAAATGCAATATATTTACAAATGACATTTTGCTTATGATTGGACTTTTGGATTTATTCGGACGTATAAACCCCTCGTTTACACCATGAAACAAGTCAAAAACTTGTTTTATACAAAACTTGTAGAATACTTGTCTAAACATAATTATTTGTTTTTGACAGGTATTGCAATTGTCTGGAAAATTCTTGCGTTCACACTGTGTTGCCAACAAGTATTTATGCAAGTATAAAACACATTGAATTCACATTTAGATCTGAGACATGTTTGATACAGTCTGATACATTGACAGCGTTCACACCAACATAAAACATACATGTTTTTAACAAGTATTGTAAATTTTATTGAAGTTTATGTATAATACTTATTTAAAACAAGTTTTATACTGTATCCATGCTTGGTGGATAAAGTATTAAACATTTGCCGGACAGACCGCATTTTTTTTTGGAAAAGAAGAAGAAAAAGGGAATGGTCAAAGAAATAAGCTTTATTAGTAATATTTATTAAGCTTATATTAAGATCGCCTCGCAAGCATGAGCAATGCATTAACTATATTTTGCCTTTGATATCCGATGTAAAAAAAAGAAGAATATGAGTCACCAGTAGCTAGAAATCTCAAATAAACAGCTAACAAAAAAAGGCGCGTAAACCTTTAACTTGTAACCAACCTCCTGTGATTCCTCTGGTGTTGCAAGAGAATGTGTGCGGCGGTGATCACGTATCACCAGTTGACCCGTACGTACGCTCGTTTGTCCTCCTTTGTGAGTGAGTGATAGCATCTCGATACTGTGAATTCTGCTAAGAAAAGTATGGTACAACTTTTTGAAGGAAATTCTCCAGATTTACTGGTCTCATTCTAACAAAATTTCTAAATCCACTTCTGCCTTCTATTCTTAAATCATTCAATAAGGAACGATAGGCCCCTTCTTGGTGTCGTCTCCTCAAAAATGATAGCGACCAGTACTTGCGTGGTTTTCTTGAATTTCCTTCATTCTGTATAATGTACAAGTATACCGCACTCATGAAGCAAAGTTCCGCAGTACCTTCACTTTCTATTGTCTGTACCAGTAGTCAATTGTGTTGTCAAATTCATTAACTTCTGCACTGACATGTATTAAACAAGTTTAGCTACAAGCCTGCAATAGGTAAGTATTAGAAATGAGATCATATACATGTAGACAACTAATAGGTGACAAACAATTTCACCAGAGAAGTTTCATAAAAATATTGTCTACGACAAGTTTTATGTTTTTGTTTTTTGAAAACATTGCATACAACTTGTATTTGTATTTTGCATGAAACTTGTCAAATACGTGTATAATACCTTGGTGTAAACGAGAGGTAACGTTTCCCGCGTTTATTTGGTTGCTTGACATTCGGAAACTTTAGAACTATAATAATTGTATTGGCCGTTTTAAATAACGTATCTATCCTTAGTTTAACTTACTAGAGGCAGACTAATCTATCCTTTTACGCTTACTTACATTTCAATAACCTATCAACATAAAGCATAGGACTTTAACTATATGTGACATAACTATGGATGGATAAAAACTTGTCATTAAACGGTGACAGCAATGTATCCGTAACTAGATATACGTTATTGAAAACGGCCGATAGTCAACATTTGATAACAAACAATAACTTTATATCAAGTTTATTTGTATGGCCGCTAGAATATACTAGCATACTATATGACAGCCTGATGATGCGTGACGAATTTTTGTCAGTGTGTGTGTTAGCAAGTGGTTTTATTCAAAAGAATATGGAGGTAATGCCGTAGCTGACACGACTTGATACATCCAAATTAGTTACAGTCACAATAGATTCACTTTCCAATTCTATCTCGCTGTATCTCCGTTAGAGATGTTCTTCTCTCTTGCGCGCTTTTATCGTCTAAACGCTAGTATATTGTAAGTCAATGGCTCGAGTTGTTTTTCTTTCAGCTCTCTTGAATCACGTTAGCTGCGATATTTGACATAGTTCCGTTAAACTCGTCCACTGCGCATGCGTGCTTCACGGGAAACCCAAGGGCTATTAATGCTATAGGACCCTCATGAAATATTGCTCTGTATTTTAATTAGAAGCTCGGACTTTGTAAAACGTAGACCGTTTCTTTCTGTTTATTACTTTCGGTTTGAATTGCGTTTGAAATTCATTGCCTTTACGAGCGTTAGGCGCCGGCTTTTTATTTTAATCGTGAACGTATTTTTAAATATTCTTATGACAAATATTAAAGGCTATATTATAACACTATATTTATATTTTACTTCATATTTTTATTGTAAGTTTAAGTTTGGAAATAAGAATTTATATACAATTTATTAAGGAAATAGTATACAATGATTTATGGGCTACATCCACACACAATCAGAGTATCGCATGAGAATTTGGGTGATCACTTAACATCAGGTGACCCCGTTCGCTCGTTTGTTCTCCTCTTCCATAAAAAAACCTAATTCCTTTTTGATCACTGTCACTCTTTGATTTGTGTATTATGTTGACACTTGCATGCTCAACTTCAACCAAGAAGGTTGAGTCCTGTTGAAATATTAATACTTTATCTGTATAATATATAAAATGTTGGTTGCCATACTTCTCAGAAATGGCTTGGTCAATTTTTATGATATTTTTTGTGTATAATCGGTAGGTCTGAAAATTGGTCGTAAACTATTTTTATAACCCCAAGAAACACCCCTTAATTATTTTATTATTCATTTATATGGCAAAACAACGTTACAACATCAGCTAGTTATAATGTAATAATTAAAAATATATAATATCCAAACTTTGATTGTATATTTACTAAAAAAACTAAAAAAAGCTCTTTCCTGGGTTTAGCTATTTATATCTTGACATACGCTAAACGATTTACTGGTTGATTAACTGATTTGGACTATGAAAAATGTTTGATGTACTTAATCTAATTTCCCATATTAAAAATACATAAAATCTGTTTTCCGTAGAAAAATAAGAACTACAGTTCGATGCAGAGGTGGCCAAATGCTATCATTTTAACACCATCAGTTGCACTATGCTTGGCTTGGTATATTAGGCTTGAGCAGTCATATTCCAGTTCTATATGGATATGGATGGATGGGATTCTGTAGTCAAACACCAGTGTCAAGCACTATCTGTGTTTCTGGATGAAGGGCGTCGTAGCTGCTGAAATTACAAGGGCTATTGAAACTTATAATGCGATTCAAATAAGAATAGGGACGACAATACCCTCTATCTGTCAAATATAACATGAAAAGTACGGTTTGTAAGTATATATCAATACTAATAGTCTTATATTAAATTTAACTGAAAACACTAAATAGCAGTAAATTACCCATTGATGTACAATAAACAATAGTATAAGCATTTTGACGTAATGTCCGGTGGTGGAACTAGGCCGCTGGAATCAACCCGAACAGCTCGTCTTAACACTCCCCGTGATAAATGCGGTAGAAGATGCAGAGAGTACCCACATCTCTACGCAACGCCAAAGAGTGAAGCCGATCGGAGATGTCCCTGATCGTCGATGATTCGAGCCGCTCTTCGTTGTATAAGATTAAATGGGAGAAGCTGGTACTGGGGAGCACCCGCCCAGAGGTGAGAACAGTACTACATGTGAGGCCGAATTTGCGCCTTAAATAAGTTCAGGCAGTGGCTTATAGTGAAGTACTGTCTCGCCTTACTGAGTACACCAAGCTTTTTAGAGGCCAGTTTTTTGATGACCTTTTACTAGGTCATCAAAAAACTGGCCAGGTAGGTAAGTCAATGTACGGCGCTAAGTTGATCATATGATCATATTCTAATTGAATCGTACTATACGTCTTATGATTCAATGTAACGTAAGCAACCGAGGTGCAGCAATATTCAGAACCTCATACCAAGACTGCAATATGTTCAGTGCGTATTACTAACCACCAGATGCCTTGCCCGTCTCGTCGTTTCTTATTCATAAAACATCTAATTCTGAAAGCAATTCCCATGTGGAAGTTTATTCAGTTTCGTTTCCTTTCACGTCTCCGGCAAGGCTGAATTGTTTATGAGAGGGGGATGGGTAGACTGGCATAATTGGACGTCTAGTATGCAGATTATTCAATTAGCGAAGTGTTCTAGAGCGGTCGGGGCTGTGGATTGGACACTTCCTCGCCTGAAAGTAAGACACGATATCCGTGCCTACGATTGCATAAAGATCCTGCTGTTAAACTAACTGATACTACGTACTGCAACTGAATCAATATATGTAATGTGTAAATATTACTGTGTTTCGTCTGAAGGGCGCTAGCTAGTGAAATTACTGCGCAAATGAGACTTAACATCTGATGTCTCAAGGTGACGAGCGCAATTGTAGTGCCGCTCAGAATTTTTTGGTTTTTCAAGAATCCTGAGTGGCTGCAGTTGAACGTTTGCTGGTATTGTCTCTTTTTTTTTTAAAACAACATGTATGAGCTAGAAGGTTATATCAATATACGAATAATACTTCTAAGAATATATTATAGTGGCCGGTGACCGATGCGCCTCGCTCCGCAAACACATGTATATAAATTTCACCTTAAGTAAAACTTAAAATATTTCTTGTTCATTACGAGATTTGTTGTAAGTTCAACCATTACAATAATTATTTTACGTTTCTTGTAATGAAATAATGTTACAACTGAATTGTCTATTCATACATAAATAAATTTTAAAATTGAAATAAAAACTATCCTATCTCTCAAGTTGGATCAAACTGCGCGCAGCGTGCAGAATTTTATGAAAACCGGTTCAGTAGTTTAGGAGTTCATCAAGACGAATACCATTATCTTTGTACTCTCTTTTTGCTGCTCCACGTTCTTTTAATATTTATTATCTTGTGAATAGAATAGAACGTAATCTTATATACATATAATTGAAAGAGGTGATTAAAATAATAACTACATTACATGTTTATAGTACTTTGATCTATAAGAAGTGTATTTGATCAGCGCGGAACAAACAAGTGAACTAATAACGATGTTTACTCTCAACACTATTTCGTAGAACTCGTTTGTAGAGATATTCCGATATGGTTGATTATGAAATCTTAATGTAGCGTTAGTGGTTTAATACACTATAACACGTGCATAAGCTTAATATATCTTTAAGATGAATCGTAAACAATCATAAGTTTTATATGTAATGTGATTTATTTATGAATTACAATAGAAATAAGAACGAGAAAAAATATTGGTTGATTTGAAACGGAATATATTCTAGTGGCTCATCTACCTAACAACACTTAGTGTACGTCATGAAGCTACATCAGTTAAAGAGGCTTTGACATGGGGAGAAGAACTGATAAGAAACTCCGAGCCCATCTTTTAAATCATACAACAACTTATACTACTTAATATTATATTATACAATTTTATGTGGCCTGTGCAGAAGACCTAGGCCTAGACAAGAACCATGGATCATTATTCATTATTCTCTATAATATTATAAACTACTATACTATAGTAAGCCTTTTTTGCCGGGGAATTTTAAATATATTTGTTTAATTTGTGCTCAGTGAGATCTAGAAGTAAACTGTATTGAGTACTGATTCTGTATTAGTAAAATGTTATTGTTATAAACTTAATTAAATAGATGCTGTACCTTATGTCTGACTGTCTTATTGTTACAGATGCGATGCAGATTGTCATAATTCCGAGGGTCGGTGGGATGGCGCAGTGAGCGCTATTGTGACTAACTAAGACCAATAAGGTATTCTGGCGATCACAAGTGGATTTTTCTAACATTAGAAGTTATTCACACTGTTAGAACTAAAAAAAGTGTGTGTGTACTTATGTATGCACGCAAGAAGTTATACTTCTTTTGCCCAACAAAGCAAAAATCCTTAAAATTATTTATTCCTCGTGCTATTCTAAGTTTGTAGAAAGAATAATGTTGTAAAATTTTGCAACGATGGCTTTGACCATTAATTATTAAATAACGAATCTGACATCTTAAAATTTCACTCACATCATTTTTCATAACGCGCCTAAAGAAGTAAAACTTCTTAAAACCTGCTTTTTCAGCGAAGCTGAGCGGGGGCTTTTGGGGCCGAAAATGTAGCTCAAAGGCGCGGGGCGCGTCTCGGAAGGACACCCGAACCTCAGACCGACTTTGGTATTGGTATTGGTAAAGGGCCCCTGTTTCCGCAATTAGACCGCATAATTGGGTCCATTTTGCGTGCAGTGTTGGCCAGTCATTCCAACCAGCCCAGCTCCTTCCAGAAGTTCAGAACACTCCTGGGGTGTTCGCAGACTTCCTGGAGCGACCTTGTATTTACTAAGGTTTGTGCCCGTTGGTTGGCCACCCCAGCACATTCCAGGATTACGTGAGTGACCGTTTCATCTTCGGTTAGACAGCCCCTGCACGGACTGTCCGTAACGGCGATTGTAAATAGGTGTTTGTTCAGTGATGTGTGACCCGTTAGGGTGCCGACCATAATTCGGATGTCGTGTCTGTTTAGGCTAATAAGTCGACGTGTCAGTTTGGGCGATAGTGCAGGAATCGCCTCTTTCGACTGTCTGCAGCCTGAGACATTTGTCCATCGGGTTCTGTGTAGGTTGTTGGTGAGAGAGCGTATCCATGACCGCATTTGGCTGAAGGGTAGCGGCAGGACTGGCCCTGGGCCAGCCACTTGCGTTTCCGACCCCCGCCTTGCAAGTTCATCCGCTGCATCGTTCCCCAACGAACCGCTGTGTCCTTTGATCCATTGCAGAGTTACCCAGTTGTTAGAGGCAGCTCGTTCTAAGGATCGGTGACACTCGTATATCAGCGCTGAGTTATAGGTGTTGCTCCCCAGCGCAGTCAGTACTGCCATACTATCGGATAGAATACGGATATAATATCCATGTATTTTCCTTCTTAGTATCGCATCTGCAGCTTCCTTCATGGCTATGCATTCGCATTGGAATATGGAGCTATGTGTGCCTAAGGGTATAGAGGTGTGTATATTCAGTTCCTGTGAGAAGATGCCAGCTCCAGTTCCGGCTGCCATTTTGGAACCGTCTGTGTAAATTCTGAGTTCATTTACACCTGACTGGTCTGCTCCCACTTCGAACAGTTGAATGCGGTAATTCTTTTGAAAGATGTGTGTTTTGGGTATTCTATCACAGGGTGCCTCACAGAGTGGGAAATCCTTCCTTCCTCTGTTCCAGAGGTTTCCTGTGAGGCAGTCATCATTCTTGCATACACCCATCAGCTTCAGGCGGAGAACCGACATTGTCGCCCCATGTTGGATATGTATGTCAAGCGGTGTGAGCCCTAGAATGGTTTCTAGGGCAGACGTTGGCGTAGTGCGCATGCAACCAGTTATGGCTGTGCAGGCCAGCCGTTGGAATCGTTGCAGCTTGGTTCGTACGGCTGTTAGCTCTGTCCTGGGCCACCAAGCTATTGCTCCGTAGGTGATAATTGGTTTAATAACTGCTGTATATAGCCATTTACATATCTTTGGAGCAAGACCCCAGGTTCTCCCTACGAGTCTTCTACACTGCCAAAATATTATACATGCTTTTTCCAGCTTGTGGTCTATGTGTTTATTCCAAAGCAGCTTACTGTCCAGTATGACCCCCAGGTATTTAACTTCTTTAGTAAGGCTTATCTCGGTATTGAACAACTTTGGTAATGTAAGATTGCCAAAATTGCGTTTGTTAGTGAAAAGTATTAGCTCAGGCTTTAATGAATTAGCGGTTAGCCTATGTTGTGTGAACCATTCTTTGATTATCTTAAAAGCAGATCTCATGATCACATAGGACATTCTCGATTGGACCTGTTATTAGAATGGCGAGATCGTCCGCATAGGCTACTGTGTATAGTTTCTTTCTGTATAGCTCCGCGATGAGCTCGTCCACCACAAGGTTCCAAAGGAGTGGTGACAGTACCCCTCCTTGTTGGCATCCAGTTGCCACCACACATCTTGTGCTGGTGTTCACAGTAAAACGTATCGCTCTGTGCCTCAACATGTTGTCTATCCACCCGGCAATTGTAGTATCGACATTGTGTTTAGCTAGCGCTCGGCCTATGCTAGTAAAAGGAGTTTTGTCAAAGGCGCCTTCAATATCAATAAATGCACCTAAAGTTGATTATTTACGTGATAGATCTTTACCTACAAGTGATGTTACGCAGTAAAGGGCAGATTCAGTTGATTTGCCTTGACTATAGGCATGTTGGTTGATATGTAGTGGTTTGTGTAGGAGAGCATTTTCCCTAATATCCCTATCGCAAAGTCTTTCTAAAGTCTTCATCAGAAAGGATGTGAGACTTATTGGTCTGAACGATTTGGGATTCGTGTAGTCACTCTTGCTGGGCTTAGGGATAAATACTACTTTCACCTCCCTCCATTGGAGTGGCACGTATCGGTGTGCTAGACAGGCCCTGTATATAGCTGTGAGATGCAGGGCCGTCACCCCGGTGTCTCCCCATTGTAGCAGCCCCGGAAAAATACCGTCAAGGCCACCTGTTTTAAATGGAAGAAAGCTATTGATTGCCCACATTACCTTATCTGTGTTCAGACCGACTTTTCTATGGCTGGATCAAGAGAAGATCATTAACGATTTATTATATCTGTTAGTTGGTTAGGACTGTAGGTGTTTCAAGTCATGCGAGATCAAAGCGGTAGCTCATACACTTCGGTCTACAGGTTGAACCATATTTTGATTCTATTAAATTAACTGTCCAAAATATCATGTATAATAATGCTGCAAATAAATAACATGTAATCATCCAAAGACGGCAATCTATATTTTTTCTGTGAAAGTTTCAAAATTCGAGAGATTTGCAAACCTTTTGCTGAATCCACGTGTCCTTCAGACTGGAACACAATAAAGCTTACATATTACTGTTTCAAGTTAGTTTTTCAGCCGGCGCCGTTGTGGTACCCATAATCTAGCCGGCACCAAAGAAGCCTCCCACTTAGTCGCCTCTTACGACACCCTTGGGTCTGGGACTTCCCTATTTGTTACATAAACTTCATCTCATTGATAAAAAAATGTAGTGATTGAGCACATGTTTGATGTATGTTGAGTTGTGTCGGTGTGTTTGTTGCAGGTGTGAGCGGCAGGCGGCGTGATGGGTGCGGCAGGCACCTCGGACGAGTATGTGCCGCCGCGGCTGTCGCGGGTGCTGCACTCGCTGCCGCACATCAACGTCACGCTGCACCGCGTCAACGACACCTTCGCGCCCGGCTCGCCCATATATCTTGAGGTACCTGCCCAACATCCAGGGAAGCGGTCCATGAGTCATGCTTGTGTGAACAAGCGCTACTTGTGCTGCCTGCTCGACCCAGTTACAACTGCTTATCTAAAATAAAAGGAGAAAAAAAGTTCAAACGTGACGTAATTTTAGCTTAGATTGTATAGATATTGCGTAAAATTATGACGCACTAAATGTTTATTTATACGAGTTGCAATGAGTTTCTTGCCTCTTCTTCGCATTAAAGCTCAACTTTTCCGAAGTAGTGGTAAATGGTTGAATGTAGGGTACTATTCTGGTATTTTTTATGGAAGAGCTAAGAACTATCCTATCTCTCAAGTTGCACTAAACTGCACTCCATGAAGTAATCCCATTAAAATCCGTTCATTAGTGTAGGAGTTCACTGGAAACAAACATCAGAGGGCCTACCATCAACTTTTAATAAGCGATGCGATTCCGATGCAGTTTAAACTGAATTGCTAAAATTCGTACCATGAAGTGCCTTTTACTGTATGGCGTTTGGATCGCTTATGAAGAATGAACGAAATAGATTTGTCTGTGGTTGCTAGCGGTTTTTTTTTGCATAGAAAAATACTAAAAATACATTTTACATTTAACGCGCTTTATAGCATCAAATTATAAACCATTCAGCCCTTTCTTGTACTTATTAAATAATAGTTATATAAATAAATACAGTTCTTTGAATTACAAATTAAATGTTTGATTAGGTGTTTTAGTAAAAATAACGAGTTATGAACGCACCTCCATTGATGTTTGATTTGACAGGAGCACAGAGTACATTTTTTTTAATTCTTTCTTGCGAACAGGCTATAGCCCGGGATCTTACTGCCTCGTTTTTAGTATTTTCATTTTTGGTATTTATTTTCAGTATTTTGTTTTACAAAAAAGTCCAATAAAATATTCTCATCTCATCTTTCATCAATAAAGTTTTCCTTTTTTGTATGCTTTCACTATTTTTTAAAAGTTATTAACAACACGATTCACTTTCCTCTAAGGAAGTAGCAACTTTTTTCGAATCGCTCACTTTGACACATAAGCTAACCATTTTAGGTTGAAATATCCTCATGGTACGAATGAATGAATGAACCAAATCAGTTTGCGATTCAATTGACATCATTGCGATTTAATCAGTTGATTTGACGTCAACCTAAATTAGATAGCTCTAATCACGTCGTGGTACGAAATAGCAAAGCAGTTCATTTTAGGTTGTCAATTGAATCGCAATAAGAGTTCATGGTAGGCCACTGTATTTATATATATTAAGATAATTTAATATAGGCTAAGTGTTATATGGTTCAAAAGATGAGCTGGGAGTTTCTTATCAGTTTTTCCCCCAGGTCAAACCCCCTTTACGAACTGATGTAGCTTCATGAAGTTTACCAAGTGTTGTTGCAATATGTTATTTTTCAGAGCCTCGGCATCCTCGGCTCCATTCCAGGAGCTTGGCTGATTCTCACGCTCACCGTACTGCTCATATACTTGCTCACGAGATGTTGCGACAGGAAGCAGCGCCCGCCCAAGAGTATCACTGCGCTCAAGGTAATAACGCTATGAATACCTTAATACAAATGCATCAGGCAGATATAAAATGGATGTATTATGTATGCGTTACCCTTTAAGTTTGGGAGTATTTTGTTTTTATTTTATTGGAAGTCAAAAACTTTTAAAATAATGTTTAGAAATATTATTTGCATGCATTTTAAATTAATAAATAGACAAATAAACAATTAAGTGAAAAATGAAGGAAATATTTTCTTAGATGTAATAAAAAATGTTAGTAATTAGAAATTAAGACACCGAGTTAAACCACTGGTTAGCTATTGTTTTTTTAACAATGTTGGGTGAGGTAACAGTTATGTCGAACTGTAGGGAATTAACAAGTTGGAGCATTCTCTAAGCTTCACGGTTCCACCTCGTCCCGAATACTGCATTCGGAAGTTCACTTCACTAATTGGCTGTTCGGGGCAAAAAGCTAATTGCAAAACTTGTAGTTGTGAAATGCCAGACATCAACATGATGCGGGAGGAATATTGTCTTTATGATATTAATGCTTACATCTATAAAGCGTACTAAGACTTTGCTCAGACTTTAATAAACGTAAAATTTATCTGAGTGTAATTTTTTTCCTTTTTATAGTCAATTCACAGCCGAAATTATACTGTGCTTAAGCTAAGACAGCCCAATGCAAGAGTAAATTTCACGTTTTATCACCCTCATCTAAGTTTTACGAAAGTAAAGCCTCAACAAAGTCTAGACAGTACTCTATAAATCTAACGGTTGACGGAAGCCGGATCTAGTGCGTAAACTACTGTAGAAGTAGTTCTACGACTACTTCGGACCGTTTTTTTTACGGGTACGGATCGGATTCGGATCGGACGTAGTGCAAAAGCGATCTTAATAAAAGCGATCTTAATGTCTGGTTTTGAAATTCGGCTGCAGATAGAAATTTTGTGCATTGCGTGCATTGTCGAAATGTTTCGCAAATGTGGTTATGTTAAGGACTAATACTGAGTAGATTTAAAAGATAGACATGCGCTTTGTGCTTCTTAAACGTGCACACCCTGTATACAATAATCACATCACATTTTCCGCGGATTCAAGTAAATGAGTCACGAAATCTTCATCCAACGTAACGTACTGTGACCGTACTAAATACATTTCAGACAGAAAAGTGTTCTTTGAATTTAAAAGTATAGACCATTTTCGTCAGCGACCAACAATTGTGGCGTGTCGTGCCTATAGCAGTGGTGTCAACGATTGCTGAGTGATACGCCCAACACACTATTTAGTGAGTATATTAGCTTTTGTTTTTGTGTTTAATACGGTCAGAGTACTGTCATGGAATGGACCAATTCTTCAACCATTAACTGCAGAAACGTATTGTAGTTAAACCTATTATAAGTAATACTTGTGTTAAAACAATTAACGCTTCCCACACTCGGCGCTGTATTTATAGCTCGTGTTAATCTCATCTGTGGACATTTGGTGCGAATGGGCAGTCTTCTATGATGAATGACAAGATATTGTATCCATCATCATGATCATTTATTGGTGTAGATTTTACTTGCAATTAAATTTTGTTTCAACCGGTAGCATTAACTTTTCGTCGCTTTTGGCACATTTTTCTCCCGTGAAGCAGGAATATTGATGTGTTTCGGTATGAAGGGCGTCCTAGATACCCATCGAAATTAGGCCGAACGCAATCGCGATGAAACGCAGAATTTCGAGTTCAATCAAGAATCCTAAGCTGCACTGAATTGTAACGGGAAATGTGTATCAGTTACCATAAGGTGAATGTTTTGCTCGTGTCGCTATTTAGTCTCATGAGACAGAACATTATTATAAATTAAAAACAGTCACTGCATGTAACCAGAGTCATTCAGTTACCAGTTTTATTACAAAATGGTTTGCTTCTACCTGCTTTCAATAATCGGCTTAGTACTTTTTCCCCATGCACATTAAATTCCACCAGAGTAATAATGAGTAAAACTCTCCCCTACAGCTAATGTTACAATTATATGATTGTATTTATTTTTCAAAATCTCTTAGTTAAAAAAACAAATTTATATTGCTCTACAAAAAATTGTAGGTCTTAAATTTAAAAATATCACATGTATTTAGTACAGTAAAGTTGTGCCTACATATGATTTAAATACATTTAAACTATTTTATTATATTTGATCAATTCTTAGTGCATAAGTAAATAATATATATTTAGTTGGTAAGCCTTTTTGAATGAATAGGAAAAATAAACCAGTCGAGAATGCATTGCATATAGCTGTCTAGTTGACTATAATATTGTTTCACTTTCCAGATAACCCTCATGATACTGTCCGTGCTGTGCTGCGGCGCAATAGGCGTGGGCCTGTTCGGTAACGATGATCTCCACAACGCCATGCTGCAGAGCATTCAGGCAGGCAACCAGCTCGCAGCACTTATCAACACCGTCAAAAATCAAGTAACTATTCTCCATCTTCAAATTTAGTTTATACCAAAACTATGGACAGTACTCGAACCCACACCTCTCGGGTTACGAGAATTGATAAAATTAAAGCGACGAAGACGCAATGGGTTGAATCGTTGACTCTTACACACGAAGCCCTCGGTTTGATCCCCGTCTCGTACCAACGTGTTTCCGGTTTTCGAATTCATATGTACATTTAGTCCAAGGTCGACTGTGTCGAATGACTCAACTGAGCAAGGTATGGAGAGAAAAAATATTAGCAATCGAACTAAAATACTCCTGGTGCGCACACTTACCCATCGCCATATACGGCGCAGAGACATTGACTTTCAAGGCCGCAGATAGACAGATAATCAAAGCCCTTGAAATGTGGTGATGGCGTCGTATGCTCCGAATACCATAGAGGCCCCCGTCGCACAAACATCTGCATCTTAAAGCAGCTCAAGATAGAGGATCACAACCGTCTGTATATGTTCTGTTTACAACGCATTGTGTGATACTTTGATCATGTTGCACGCAGAGGAGATGATAACCTTGAGCGTTTGATTGTGACGGGGAAAATTGAGGGTGAAAGAACAAGAGACCCTTGCCGGATCAAATCTCCGAAAATCTGTAGATCCCTACAAGCTCCGCACTCCACAGGCGAAGGAATAAAACCGAGGGAGACAGCTTGTTGACCAATCGAATGCGAGTCACGATCCTCAACAGTAGGGGAACGACTAAGAAGAAGAGAGAATTAGGTCGACAACGTTCTTGTAATTCCTCTGGTGCTGTTAGAAAGTATTAGTTGCGGTGATCACATACAATCAGGGGCCCGTATGCTCCTTTGTGCTCTTATTTCATAAAAAACAGTATATAAATTTATTAAACGTGCCTATTTACGATAAAAAATCTAAAATTTTAATAGTACAAAGTTATAAAAATTTGGATGTCGTGTTATTACAACGAGGACAAACGTAAACTTGTTATGCCTACTATTCGCCTAACTCGAGTTAGTTAGCCTTTTGAGGGGCGATGTATATGCTTTTACAACAAGATCCCAGAAATTGTTCAAAACATTATTACGAGGTTACAATAACATAAATGACTTTGTTAATGATACCACAGATTGGGAATGGAGCGACTGCCCTCTGGCTATTAAATAATAAGTTTAATTGCATAAAACTACTTTGTAAACATATTCTTTGATGAAAATAAAAAGGCCGCTGAGTTTGTTGCGCCCATTCTTCTCAGGTCTGAGGCATTCTTTGTGGAATGGGTGGTAGTTTTGACTTTCAATATTCAAAGTGATGTCACATCCTATTTTTATTAAAAATATTTAAATTTGAATAAGTAATAATAGTAGGTACTATTTAAACAGTCGGGCATACTGGAGGAAGCCATGGGGTCTCGTGCGCGCGCTCCTCTGGCACGACTCGCGGACGCCCTGGACGCGCCCGTCGCCAACCAGACGGCGCTGGGCACGTTGCTACGCGCGCTAGCGGCGCTCCGGAACAACGCCAGTGCTGCCGCCGCCGCCGGAGACAACCTGCGGCGCCCGCTGGCCGCGCTCAACCTGGACGTGTTCATGAAGGTGGGCTGACGATACACTCGCGATATACACTGAAAGCGAATCTCTGATTGACAAGTCGTCAAGCGCTACTGACTGTTAACTGGCTTTGTTTTGTGATATTGGGGATTATTTAATGAAACGACCATTTACTTGTAGATCTCTCCATTGAATCCATTAGGTAAGAACCTTATAAAAAATAATACTTATTTAATGTAAGAGAGTTTACAATAAAATGACGTGTATACTTCAGTTTTTTGAATAATCAACCATGAGTTAACATATACTGGTCAGGTTAGGTAAATAAGAGTTTATCTGATCTGCCGCGAGCTGAGTAGATAACAGTGAGGGGTTTGATATCTTCCTACTGAATAACTAAAATAATTTAATTATATGATAAATATCATGCAGGGTGGCCTGATTCGGTGTCACTACCACCAACCGGGTAAGTTGTACGGCTATTGACACGTACACACACAGACAAATTAAAAATGGTTGTCTATACGTAGGCCACACTAAAAGTTTTGCGTAACTTAAAAAAACAACATGTTATAACCAAATATTATGTTTATTTCTTTTCAAAATACTCTCCTTCACATTTTTATTCATTGAACCATTTTTTAAAACAGGAGGACCACAGATCTGAAAGCATGTTTTGGTAAAATTTAAACCTCTCATCAAATCTTTGATTTTGGGGAAAATACAGAAATCACAGAGTGCTAGGTCAGGGCTATGTGCAGGATGGGTGACTAGTTGTACTTTTACGGAAGCTAAAAATGACGTAGTTTTGTTGGCCGTGTGTGAGGAAGCGTTGTCATGATGTAGGAGAACTCAGTTTTTTGGTCGTCTTTCGCGAACTGTTTTTAACACCCTGGGTAAACAAATGGTAGAATACTGCTCGGCATTAACATTCTTTTGATCTTCAAGTGGAATTGTGCAAATGAGAAGCAGCCGTAGCTGAGAAAAAAATGCAATCATTTTTTACCAACGTTTCTCGCCTGCCTCCTTTTGTTGGCTTGTTATCTTTTCAAACACCTATTTACAAGATTGCTGTTTTTTTCGGGTTAAAAACAATAAATCTACGTTTCGTCTCCTGTGACAATGTCATAAACAGTATTAGAATGTCCGTGGTCGTAGTTCATTAGCATCTGTGAGCAACATTCAACATTCCACGCGAGCCCGCTTCTGCTCCGCTGTCAGTTCATGAGGGATCCAACGATAACGAAGTTTTTGAACTTTTAATTCTTTGTGTTAAATTTTCTGAATTTGGATCATATCAATCAATAATAGTCCTCGAATTGTCTCATAGGTAATCCGCGGAATTTCTTCAATTAGCCGCATGACAGTAGCCACATTATTTTCGTTGACGGCAGTTTAAGGCCGCCCTTTACGAAATTCATCATGTAAATAAACTTGACCTCTCTCAAATTCAGCAAACTATCGTCTCACGGTGCTCAAGCAATGTGCTTCTTCTCCAAAAGCATTTTAAAGACGAGCGGCACAGTCTTACCGAGAGAGAGAACTTTTAAAATCATAGCTCTAAAATCTTTTCCACTTGATTCCATTTTAGTTGCGTACGTAGAACGCCTATTGTTTTTTTATTACTAAGAAGGTTGCAACGTTTCCAAAAATATAACATTCGAAATTCAAATAGTTCCGATTAGCTAGAAGTGCAAAACTTTGAGTGTGCGCCATGTACGGCGTATATAGTAAGAGTATGAGTATAAGTGAGTGTTGTGGTGCCGCAGCGGCTGTGGATGTGGGAGGCGGCGCGGTGGGCGGGCGGCATGGCGGGCTGGTGCTGCGGCGGCGCCGTGTGCGTGGCGCTCCTGGCCGCCGCCGCCCGCCGCTCTCGCCGCGCGCTGCTGCTGCTCTGTGTGAGGACACTTTTTGTTTATTATGAACTATACTTATTTGCACCACCGCAATAGTTTATTATTCGACATGTTGACAAACTACGCTACTAGTTAATGGCAATTATTAACGCCACTATCTATCCTTTTAATTCTCCTATCATGCCCTCTCTCTTCCCAACTCCGCTGCTCCGCGCCATTTTGCAAGGACGGAACCAGTCGTTCGCCGATGCCTTTACGGTCCGCGCATACGCTTGATACCAAGTGAACTCGCTCCGCAACTCGCAAATTATCGCGCTACGAAACGAATTGCTTAGAGGAGAAAAGCCACTTCATTCAGTCGGACTACAAACAAGGACCGGATTAAATGTCGCCATCGGTGCAGCTTCATCGGATTAGTTTCCTAGTCCTACGCACAGTTCACTTCGCTAGAAGTCCGCTGAACTGCGGCTGTATTGCTCAGCCGACAACAGTGGTCTTCACCACAATTTACATGCAAACCACTTATCAGCCATAACCTTTTTTTAAAAGACCGTCAAAAATACCTTAAATAGCTCTGCACTGTCCACTAGACTTAGTTCCGGTAGAGAACATTCCAACGTGAAACTGAATACTTTGAGACTGAATATTTTGATTATAAGAAAACTTACAACTTGATTTAAAGAAATAAGTCACTAAAAACAGAAGAAGTATATAAGCTAATTACAAGATTCCACCGATAGAATTAACATATGAAAAAGAAAAGCACTTACCTGAAAGAAAGACAATAAAACAGGGAAATAACATTGCCAAAAATAAATAAATAAAAAAGCTATGCAATGAGCGGTAAAAAAATAGTGACAAATGAGTTCCTTAACAAGGAATTATTTAAAAAGCGTTAAAGAATTCGTTTGCCAGTGATTTACAAATGGTGGTGGCAGTGATGCAAGAAAAGCCTTTAAGAAATTTAGTATGTGAATATGGTGTGTGTAGAATAGAACAGGGATGAGGATGTGTATTAATGGGGATTTTAAAGAGTAACTATATATTATATATATTGATGACGTAGGCTATGTCACTTGTATTTCTTCGAATGGTAATTGGCAGTAGATGCACTGGGCACATAAACCTTCATATTTCTTATCAGAATTGAATATTAAATTTGAAATTAAGCAAACGAGTAAAATTTTTATGGATTCTTTCATTACGTTGAATATACACCTCATATTTGGGGTTCCCAAAATGGTTCCAAGTTAGAGATGCATATTCAAGGTTGCTTCTGACCAGGGCACAATAAAGAACTTTAATTGTTTTAAGTTTTGTGAAACCTTTAGATGATCGGATTAAGAATTAGAACATTTTTGATGCCTTACTCACAATTTGGTCCACATGTGTGTCATACAGTAGCTTACTATCGACTGTTACACCTAAATCTCGTTAATAGATACACGATCCAGTTCTTGATTCTTTAACTTGTATGTGGATCTATATACGTTGTGCTTACGAGTGAAGGATATGGAAAAATATTTAGAAACGTTTCTAAAACTAATCCATTAACTTGGCAATATTGATCGAGTCCAAATAGATCATCTTGAAGAAGAGTCTGGTCCCTGTAGTTATTTACTACTCTAAAGATTTTCATATCATCAGCAAAGAACAAAATGTTGGAATTATGAAAAAAAGTGTCAATATCCTGAATGAAAATAATTAAGAGTAGAGGCCCTAGTAAGGAACCCGGTGGCACGCCCACGCCCCAGGGAATACTCGCCATTATAAAGCCGTTGAGCACTACACCCTGTGATCTATTTTTCATAGGAAGAAAACCAGCGAGACAGATAACCTCTAATGCCTGCCTTAGCTAATTTGCCTTGCTGTAGTCAGTGTACACTGCGTCAACTTGGTTTCGATTGTCCATTTTATCAGACCTGGAAGTTTATCGTGCGGTCAAGATCGAGGCGACCAGGGGCGATAGGGTTAAACAGGAGCTCGCGTCGTTAAAGAAGGACATCCACTCCGAAGTGGTGAACATGTGGCAGGAGCGCTGGGAACGCGAGGAGAGAGGTGGCGAACTCAGACGCTTCTTCCCATGTGTCGGGGAAAGACTCCTGGCGTCGTGGGTGCATCCCGACCATTACACGTTGCAGCTGTTGACGGGACATGGGCAGTTGAACAGCAAGCTTAGGGACCTGGGGCTAAAAGGGGATGGCACATGTCCATGTGGCGCGACGGACGAGAACCGCGACCACGTGCTGTGGGATTGTAGCTTGTACGAGGAAGCTAGAGGCGAAATGCTGGACCATCTAACGAGGACAAAACCAGGACCAGTTTATTACGGAGACTTGGTATCCTGTGAGGAGAATTTCTCCAGGCTGATGAGATATGCCGCAAGTTGGTACCGTGTCAGGATAGTAATGGAGGGGTAAACCAAGACGGTGACGAAGACAGAGAAAGGAAGACCAAGAGAAGAAGAGGAGATAGGAAAGAAGGAGGGCCTGGCGACGAAGAAGCCGTATCTGTGGTCGGACGCATATCTAGGGACGCATATTTAAAAAAAAGAGAACTTGTAGGGAGTCAAGAAAATGTGCCGGACCTCAAATCCGGTACATCTCCCGCTGTTTCGGACGGTACCTAGGTCGTGATGACCGAAAGGTCGGTAACACCATGGGAAGGAGGTGGGTTATGTCCATTTTAGCAGTTACAAAATCTGTGAAGAGAGCCAAATTTGTTATAGTGGAACTCCCTTGAGAAGGACTAAAATGAAGCCTTAAAATAGGGTATAGCTGGTCATATAGTACTAGTTTGGAGATTGGCCGATAATTGTTTATAGTAATGTATATAAAATGTAAGTGTATGATGTACGGTATGTGTATCCAGGTGTGCTCGCTGGGTGCGCTAGTGTCGTGCTGGGCAGCCAGCGCGGCGCTGTCGGCGGGCGCCGTGGCCGCGGCCGACGCGTGCCAAGAGCCGGCGCGGGCTGTGGCACTGCTGGCGCCGCACCACCTGCCGTTAGACGTACGTGTACCGACCATCTTATACATACAGCCGATATCAGCGGTTGGTCAGTCGGCGGGCAATATGCTCGCTTTATTGCACCGTTTCTCTTGCTTATATATTCTAACAATTTTCATAATCTTGTAGAAAAACAACAAAAGATATCATTATTTGTGCTTGACACGTCACTGATATTCTGATTGAAAAGAAATCAAGATACGTTAGACGAACTAAACAATGCTCCATCTTATATTGTGAACTGATTTAACGCAGTAGACAACGCACTATGGACTACAACTGACATAACAAGATAGTACGCAATAGAAGGAACAAGGCCAATGATCACCAAAAGGGCTTAGTTATGATTTTCGTTTGAACGATGTTCAACTTCAATATTGTTTTGTTTCCAGATGGTCCACTACTACCTGTCGTGCAAGGTGTCCCGCGAGAACGTGCTCACCGCTGAGCTGCGGAACGCGCAGCGTGCCGTGGTCGCCGTGCGGCAGGCGCTTGCCGTGCTGTCGCGAGGAGCCCCGCATCTGTTCAACGACCCTGGTACGCATCTTTGGTCAACCCTTGCTTTGACAGTTTTGCAAGTTGACATTAGGGAGTTGGATGGGGAAGTTTAGGAAGTATAAGATGCATTTCCTTTAACATTAATTTTCCAACTTTAATTAAAAGAAGGGTGTTTACCAGAGATTCATAAAGGAAGTAGTAATGCTGATATTAAGCTTTACAGGCCTATTTAAAAATTGTGTTGTTACTATTTATTTTGAAAAAAATTTCACCCTAGAACTAAACGCTCTTCTTTCACGTCACATGTCCTTGCAGTAACATGGATTCTTCCGTGGGCGCAGTGTTGATTGGAATCAACTAAGTTGGAACTTAGTGACATATACCGACTTTATTAGTAATGATGTTGATTACGAAGTTGACGCCGTGTTTACTGATTTCTCTAAGGCATATGATAAAATATACCATAAAATACTGTTAAGAATAAAGAAATCGGTATACACGGCGCCCTTTTAAGGTGGATAGAATCTTATTTATAAAATATTATATTATGTAGTAGAAATTAGAAAAATATAAGCTATACTTACCTACTTAAACTATTTTAATTACTATGTATTTACTGTATGCTTTAAGATGCAATTGTATAACCCACTTTTTATAACATAGCCTGTAAGTTTCATTTAAGTGTCATGTCTTTTATGGAACAATAAATGTCTTAAACCACAAACACCACCTTATATCAGCAATAGAAGTCAAGGTATTTCTCTAAAGGGTTTCACATCAAAGTTCCTTCTTATTCCCTCAGGGATCCCACTTAGGCCCTTTTTTATTTTCGCTCTATATTAATGATATGAGTGTACTTTATAAAATTCTTCTCATTTACTTTATGCTGACGACACAAAAATATACAACGCGATATCAAAGGAAAGATTTTTTTTTAAATCCATAAGCTATCGTATCGCATCGTAGGTTTTTAATATTTTCAGGGTTCCAGGATGCCTCAAAATGACAAAGTAGTCGCTCTGGAAAAGCGTAGATTTTTTCTTGATCTATAATTTTTTGTACAAACTTACTAATAATTACATTGATTCTCCTCATGAATTGAAAAACAAAACAATTTTAAATTTAACCGTATCCTCAGGTTTTAAGCCGACATTTGAAACCAGTTACTGCAATGCGAATTATGCTCTTAATTCCTATCTTAGTCGTGCCATGCAATATATTTACTAATGATCTAGATATAATTAAGCTCTCTTTGCAAAGTTATAAAAATAAGACTGCTCTATATATATATATATCTAGGCACAGTTAAAAAACTGTATTAGCTCTCGACTCTTTAAATTGCTTTCTTTTTCTTAGTGTGATTTTATTGTTTAAATTTGTAACTCCTCCGTCATAGTTACCAATTTTATAGCGAGCTTTCTCATATTTATATGTTCCATGTTTAATTTTATAAGTAATATTATATTTTGTATAACCGATTTATGTGTAACTGCATCTTTTTCTGAATAAAAAAATAATTAAATTGTACAAAGAAGAATGCATTAAAGGGCAATTGAAGAGCAAATGTTCCACATTTTGTTCATCTATGCCACAATCACAAATGGCATTCTTAGGTTAGCTAGAAATACATGGTTATCGTGGATGTAAGCCCTATGTTTTGAAATTTGAATGAATCTATTTGAATCTATTACTTAATTCCCTTAGGAACTCGTGTCTTCCCTTATTTTTGCTCCTTTTAGTGTGGAACGCCCCCATTCGGTTATGGTGTGACAAGTTATAAGGCCTATTTTGGACTGCATCTTACAACTAGGGAATTTAATGCGAAATACAATTTTCGTAGTTATCTTTTCTATCGGATTAAGAGGACAATCATGAGTATGAGTAAAAGTTGATGTTAATTGACTATCGCCGATGCTTTCTTGTCTCTTGTCCGCCTTTAAAAGGAAGTTTTTTGAAGGTACCAATACCGTATCGACCTGAGAACACTTCATAAGTTCATCTGCTGTTGCGAAAGTCCATGTTCGGCTGTTTTTTGCATCCATCGGATGCCGCCTCTAATATAATAAAAAAGAATATTAAAGAATAATCGAACGAATTGTACAATTTTAATGGTCTTCACGTACCTGAGTGACACTGTAAATGTTCAGAAAATGAAAAATGGCTTGATGTAGAAAGTTGCCAATACTTTTATTGATTTTCGAAGTGATCTCCGTTCCTCTCTACATATCGTCGCATTCGATGATGCGGAACGATGAAGCGGGATCACGAAACGTTTATTTTTTCATGGGGGAATATTTAGGGACGTATATATACGACATTTAATGCTTATGAACATCTGGAGCATCAACGACTCTTCGTAAATTTCGACACATAATATAATAATAATAAAAGTAGATGTTACTGGACTTGAGAAAGTTCAAAATAAATAATTGAAACAACTTGATTACCGCACGGGAAAAGTATTGAAAGACTCTCATGTTTTTGCTAAATGTTATAATAATAGACATCTCATTCTTATATAAAATATTAAATAACATTGTCGACTCGCCCTCTGTGATAAATAAAATTAGCTTTGAATTTCAAGCCAATATCATCTTTTTCCCGCAATTTATTTTCCATAGATATGTGTCATAACAACTACGCAAAGAATACACAAAGTATTCTTAGAAGAACTAATAACTTGTACAACAGCACTCTTTTAGAAGTTGAAACATTTCATCTTTCAATTAGTAAAATTAAGATACATTTAAGAAATATATTGTACTATTTTTGGTTAACTGTCAAAATTGTGATAACTATGTATAAGTTGTGTCTATCCAATAATTTCTTATGTTTAACCTGTATAGTCGATATTAATTTTACCTATATCATGTGTTGCCTGTAAATAAATAAAATGAAAAAAAATTGTTAGCCTGTTGCAAGCCGTACTGGCCGCCTGACCTCCAAATACGTTACGTTACGTTACGTTGTGTCAGTTGTGTTGACGCTCTGTGTGTGTGTGCAGGGCTCCAGCCGGCCCTGGGCGCGCTGGGAGCCGGCACGGGCGAGGCGGAGCGTGCGCTTGTGTCACTGAGCGGTGCGCTCGAGTGCCGCACGTCGCGCGCATACTTCGTGGCTGGAGCGCGCGCGGCCTGCGACGCCGGCCTGCAGGTACAGACAGACGGACTGCTTGCCTTCACCTCACTCACGCACAACTCAATTTTCAGGCATTTCACCCATAGATTTACAAACAATATTAACTTCATTTACATTACATTGTTGAGTTTGATTTCATTTTAATTAAATTACAGATAAAAATTTAAGATAATCGCAATTAAAAAGAAAATAATTAATAATAATAATAATAATAAAATTCAGAAACAAAAATAATACATAATAATTGTTAGTACAATGTCCTATATTATGTTAGTATAATTATAACTAAACAGGCACATGAAGCCGCATAAATGCCTTTATAATTGGCGCATCATAATGACTAACAATGGTTTGCAGAATGATGTTAGGGCTACCCCGCAACCTCTTCAGCAATGACGCGGTTCTTTTACGTTGGATGGCATGGAAACCGTCCACCCTCGCATCCGCGAACATTGCCAAACATTGCCATAGACTTACATTTTTTTTTATGAAAATGAGGGACAAGTCGAACAGAACGTTCAGCTGATGGTAATTGATACACCCTGCCCATTACAATGCATTGCCGCTCAGGATTCTTGAAAATCCCCAAAAATTTTGAATGGCACTACAACTGCGCTCGTCACCTTGAGACATAAAATGTTAAGTCTCATTTGCCCAGTAATTTCACTAGCTACGGCACCCTTCAGACCGAAACAGTAATGTTTACACATAACTGCTTCACGACAGAAATAAGCGCCGTTGTGGTAACCATAATCTAGCCGGCTTCCTGTCCAAAGAAGCCTCCTACTGGTAAAACTATATGCTAGCGTACAGACGAACAAAGTGTACGAGGGAGAAGAACATCTCTAACGTAGATACAATAAGATGTGTGAATTGTATTGTTACTGTAACCGATTTTGATTAACAGGTTGTATACAGTCAGCCACGTTTAGGCATTACTGCTTGATGTTAGAGAATGACGTCGGTCCAAGCAACGTTCCGTACAAAAAAATAGAGAACAATGGGCTTCCCTAGACGTGTGAATAATTAATAATTGTATTATGACGAAGCCTCTTTTGATCCTCGCTTCGATGACGTTCTATATGACTATATAACACAAATCACGTTAAATAAAATTAAAAACAAGGCTGAATAGCTTCGACTGCCATATCTATACATTGCTACATTTACTCCAGGTGTTAAAATATTCTTAATCAATAAGCAGCAATAAAAAACATTTATTCAGTTCACATTTCATTTGGACGGTGACGGTTGACACATCACTAAAGAGAGAAGTGTGCTTGCATTGTCTTGAAGCACATTTTTACGTTCCACTATCAGACAGAGTAATATAGTCCCTATATATGTGTATTGAACGTTATTGATTTACTCACATATACAGTACATTATCGTCCATATTAACACCCGCCGGTATGGATTGCAAAAATTAAGATATGTATATTTAATGTTACCACACGGTCACATTATCTCTGGACCTCACTAAAACGTGACCCTCCTCCGGTTTCCCTTTCACCCCAGTCCTGTTGCGTCAGTACGGTTTGCAGTTTCACTACCGTTTTAGGTAGATGTCGTGATATTTTGTGCTCTCACTGCTTTGTTTTAGTAGTTTTCACTGTTACGTTTTCATTTGTATTGTCAAAATTGTCTAGAGATAATGTAACCGGCTAGCAGAAATTTAAATAAATAAACCAAATTAATGAAACCAAAATATCGGCAGGCGTTGTCGCTTCAGTTGGCGGCTGCCATCGTGGCCGGGTTCCTGTTCACCGCAATCGTGCTGGTGGACTCTCACGCCTGGATCTACATCAACACCAAGTATGTACACTTATACATGCTACAGACAGACCACGCAGAGGACGTGAAAGGGTATCTAGTATCGCTTTAAAATCTGTGTACCAAAACAATGTTTTTATAACGTAAAGTAATCTTAATAAAACTTATTTATTATAAAATAAATTTAATGTATGGCGACTATTCTCTGTGACATTATTATTCAATTTATAGTGTATATTATAGTGCTGTTATTTTGCACATGCATTGCAACGTAACGTATATGAACATAATACCTATAACATTTCTACTACATTCTAATTTAGATTTCCATGTTGTGTACACGCCCTATATTATGGTGATAATTAATGACATTATGACAGATTGAAATGGTATTTTTACTATTTGATATTTGTGGTTTCTTTGAGTCGTAATTTTTTGTAATTTTTGTTTCAATGTATTTTTAATAAACTTACAATTATATATTGAGAGAACATAGGTCATATCATGAAAAATTCATTCATCTTAACATTAGACACATACGTCCAATTACCCTTCATTACAGCTCCTTTACAATATCTGATGGTGTTGACAGACGTCCCCCGGCCCCGGAAGAGCAGGCTCCGTTCCTGGCGAGTAGCGGCGGTGGCAGCGGGGGCCGCACCCTGCCGCGCCCCGCACCCTTCCCCAACGGCAAGCCGCCCTCGTACAGCGCCGCCGTGCAGCTCATGGACCTCAACGATAGAGAACGACCGAGGTTATTTGTTGTTGTTCATACTTATAAATAGGTGCTTCCATTATCCGATCTCTAATTTAAGATTATTCAGAATCTGTATTTCAATGAATTTGAAGAGCTGTTTTACCTGATACCTGTCGCCGAATCCCACCTTCGCACGATACGCTGTTGATGGTGTTTATCTACTGTGCGGTTTTGAAGGAACTTACTTCCACGTAGTACGAAGCCGTGGAATGAGCTTCTTTGTACCGGGACGTTTGTTTCCGGGACGATAAGACATGGGTACCTTCATAAAAAAGCCCATCCGTACACCTTCATTTAAAGCCGGCAACGCTCTTGTGATTCCACTGCTGTTGCAAGATAATATAGTACGGTGATCACTTAACATCAGGTGACCTGTACGCTCCTTTGTCCTCTCTTTCATAAAAAAAATATTTTAATCTTGATTTCCAAATCCGTATAGACATTTATTTGTTAGTTGTTAGTTAATAGAAACAGATAAACAATTACTCTCGAGTCAGTGTCCTGATATGTAATTAATGGGTTTAAGCTGACTATCAACTGTAAAGAAGATTCTGTGAATGAAACCGCAACCTGAGAGTTGAACAAGATATACCAAGATCGATAACGATCCATACGTTACTCGAACGGTTGGCTCAGTTGGTAAGAGTGCTCGGACGGAACCCGAGAGGACACGGGTTCAAGTCCCGCATCTTATCTTATTTATATAAAAATGAATTACTATGCGTTAGTCTCGCTAAAACTCAAAAACTGTTTGACAGATTTATTGAACGAATTAAAAAAATGTTTTTTTAATTCGTTCGTTATGGTCAGGAGAAGGTTCTTAGGAAAGAAAGAAGAAGCACTCATTGTATCGCCGTCGATCTATTGATAATAATGGATGATTTGTTACTGTAAACTAGCAAACTTTTTTTCGATTTTTCAAGTAGATGACTTTGCTCGCACGTTAGTTTATGTTGAAATAACAAGAAACATACATGGAACGTATCATCGAAGTTGTTTCAACATCGGAAGCCAGGAATATCAGTTGAAGAACATCCCGATGTTTTTTCTTCAGGTGCTCTGGGTCATATGTACACTGTGTATCCAAATAATGATGAATGTTATTACCCTCGGTTACTGGTTCGGTTGGTTAATGGTCGTGTCCCAACGTCGTTCCAACAACTAAAAACTGTTAATGGACATTTGTGTGCAACGTGTGTGAGGCGGGTTAACTTTTACAGTTGTTTCAGAACAATACGCATTGGGATAATACTCTTAAAGATTTCGTCATTTCTTTATCACCGCATCAAATTCGAACATTGTTTGTCATCATCATATACACATGTTTTGTTTCGAAATCAAATGAATTATGGGTGAAATAAAAGGACAGCATGTTTGAGGATATTTTGTATTGTATACGCTGTACTACTGTAAATAACTGACATTACATTTACAATGAGGGACTAATTATGAAGACATGTGTTTAATGATCTCAAATGAAGTGCTATCGTGGTTAGCCATTACATCGCCTAATCGTCCTATGCATGAAGCATGTAGTCATGAGTTGCAAACAGAATGTCATAATGATGTGCTCAAGCAGTAGCTGAACACAAATGTTCTATAATTGAATGGACAATATAAGATTGTCTATTACTCTTTGATAGAAGCTGTGACCAATGGAACTGGTGGAATGTATTTATTAGATGTAGATATATATATATAGTTAAAACGAGGGCTTGCGTTACCATGGAGCATAATGGTGAAGATCGATTCATGAGTCGGTGCAGTTTCACTGCTAGTAAAGAATTTTATATTATAATTATATTAACTAAGACTTAAACATCTCATGTCTCAAGGTGACGAGCGTAACTGTAGTGCCGCTAAGTATTTAAGTATTTAACTGCCAATAGTGAGTTAAAAGATATACAGAACATTTTGTTAGATGGGTGTGTGTTAACTTCAGATCGCGCGTGTCGGGCACGGCCACCCTGGGTCGTGCGAGCGGTGCGGGCGCGGGTGCGGGCGCGGGCGTCATGGGCGGCGCACTGGGCGGGTCTCACACCCTGGGCCGCGCGCCTCACAACGGCAAGTACGCCACGCTCAGCAAGCAGTGCAAGACGCTCGAGAGTAACGACTTCTACTGAGAGCGGCCTGGCGGCGCGCCCCAACCCGACGCTGGTCAGTACACGACACACGTAATAATAATAATAATAATAATAATAAAGCCATTGTATTCCGAACTAAAGAAACATTTAACATTTGAATAACCAATAATCTTAAGCTATAAAGTATAAACTATAAAATGTCTCTTAGTTCGGCGTGCCGATCGGCAAAGGCCTCCTCCAACGATATCCACTCTTTTCTGTTTTGGGCAACTCTTCTCCAGTTAGGTCCTGCTGTCAATTTTATTTCATCTTCCCACCTTGTGGACTGTCTTCCTCGTTTTCTTTTGCCATCTCTCGGGTACTATTCGGTTCCCCACTTTCTCTCGCATCATGTGCCCTGTTATCCTGCAGTGTATAACCGGCCATTCTCCTCTCCATTGATCTCTGTGTAACGGCAAGTTTAAGCATATGTTAGGCAAGGTAATATGCAGATATTCAAACTTCTCGTTTTTATATACATACTTAAGTCTTTTGACTTCTTAATTTCTTTTAATGACCAGTATTTTTTCCAGCTTGTTGCGATCCTGAGATTGATTTCTTTCGTCATTTGAGCTTCCATAGAGATAACTTAATAATGATCCACACACATACATAACACTAATAATATACTAACTAACGGCCGTTCCCAATAACGTACGAGAGTTATGGATACATTGCGGTCACCGTTTAATGATCAGATCTTATCTATCCATAGTTACGTCACATATAGTTAAATTATTAGCTATAGTCCAATGTTATCTGGCGATATGTAATTAAAATGTAAGTAAACGTGAAAGGATATAATATTTGTTTACCTCTTGTATGTTTAACTGAAAAAAAGCAACTTTGGCCTCTTGCCATCCACAGCGCTTGTTCTGCACGTCGAAATTTCCAGAACAAAAACTTTGGAACCAAAAATGCATTGTGTTTTCTTTTGCGACACCGCACCCATACACTTTATTAATCATAAATAACATGATATTTCAAGTTTTCCATTTTGCAAACTAAGTGACGCAATTAAGATGAAAAACAAAAAAAGGAAAAAATAAATGAAATACAGTTTTTGAAACGCAAATGCACTAGTAAATACTTGTATAAATTTCAATCTGGAATTTTTGACCAAATATGAAATATTTGAGGTCAAAGAGGCCAATATAAAAAAATGCCAATTTCATATGTAAGGACCTAATATATACTGAGAGATAGAAATATTAATCTATGTTTTATTAATACTTTAAATAATTTTAAAAATAATTAAAACAGTAGGCTCGAAATCGAAAGAGGATATAATATCACATTAATACTGGATGTTTTCTACGAAAACTGTGACAATTGTCTCATAAATATGTCGTGAGGGTCTATGTGCAATACTTTTCTCGACAGTAAATTTACATGTCACTAGTGGCTCGTCAATAATTCAGTCAAGACTAACAAGATATTTGTTTTTCAGGTCAGGCCAGTCGCACGGCGAGCCTGAATCGTTTCGACCCGAAATACGCGTCGTTCGGTCCCCGCGCGCCGCGCCCGCGTCCCCCCGCGCCGCCCCCTGCTCTCGCCACCTTCTCCCCGTCGCCTCCCCCGCATGCCAACTCGCACTCGAATGCACATGCTAACTCGCACATGAATAGCCAAACGGGTTCCCACCCCAGCACGCACGACAAGTACGCCACGGTGCGGCCCCCGCGCCGCGCCGACCCCCAGCCGCTGTCGGCGGCCGCGCTCGAGTACCGCAGCCTGCAGCGCCCCCGGCGGCAGAACAACGCCAACTCACACCGCCGCCGCCCGCCCGTCGAACGACACGACCAACGAGACCTTTACGCCGTCACAGAGTTGTAGGACGCACTCTCGGGTACCAAAGTGCGGGCTTGTACGCACTACTGCGTGCGCGCCGATGAAGTTTAAATAACGAAGTTTGAGCCCGTCATTGACTGGATATTGAATACGTTCACGTGATAGGTTCAGCCTTGACGAGGAGCATTTTTTCCCAAGATTCGTTCTTAGATTTCAGTTCGTAACTTAGTACCTATGTGACTGCTTCGACAATGTTTATGTGATGATATGGACGCCATATTGAAACGACTGTGTAACAGAAACTAGATTTTTTCTATAATGACATATTGTGAAATATTCTAATAATTTCTTCTGTTTTTGTCAGAAAGTGAAAACCATTAAAAGGAAAACAAACGATAAAATTATATAATCGATATTATTATGATAGCGGTAGATTATTCACGTAATGACTATATACATTCGGATTGACTCATTATTACTTATTTATCTTTTGCTCGAAATTATTTGCTATGCTGGTCATAGTGAATGTAGAGTTAGTTATTTATATTAAATGTACATTATTCAGTATTAAAAGGCAGGCATTTTAGAATGCTGTTATTGTAGACACGTAATATATATTTACATGTAAAACTAACCACACCTATTGTTTTTCAAGAAAAATGGAAAACAAAATCGAAAACTTTACATAAAGCTAGGGTAAAGGCCTAAAAGCTGCACTGTCGTAACGCCTAATTTATATAATTTATGATCATTTTTACGAGTTTTATAAATTGTGTACACTTCCGTTTCTTATGAATTATTTCAAGAATTAATTCCCTCTGACAAATGGGTAAGGAAGTAACAAAAAGCAAGTGCTCATAAAAAGACCCAAAACGTCTTATTTGACGAAAAGTCTTTTCTTGAATATAATCTCAGCTCAATAGTACGTTTCTAGGAATTATAATATACTAGGTTAATATACTATATCTTGTTCTAAATTAGTCAAAAATATATAGTCGGATTAATCTTATAATAATTGTAATCTGCTTTTTTGTATTTTCATACTATAACTGCAAAGAAGTCTTCGTAACCCCCGCAGAGGACTGAAAGATTTTCTTAGAAATATACTGCAAATAGTTTAATTATTCAATTTTTAGGTAAATTTACATTTTTTAAAATGTTACTTGAGAATTAGATAAAAACATTAAATGTATGAATATCCGCACATTTCTGTAAGAATTTAAAGTAAAATTACAGAATTGGACGACTTACAATATTGCTTTTAATATTGTAATTTAAATGTATTGCGTAAATATGTCATGTCAGCTATGATAAAAAAATAAAAGAGAATTAAAATGAAATTCAACCGGTGGGCACATCACCGGTAATGGACCGTAGGTGAACCTTCACCGAGTACGAGTACGAGTCTAAGCCCCGGTTTCACCAATGACACTTCAAACTGAGTTCAATAAAACTCAGTTTTACGTAAAATATTTCAAATGCCAGTCTTGATCTCGATTATACACAAAGCGATTTCACCAATAACTTTTAAGCGTGTTGACGTAATCTGAGTGTACATGTCAAAAAGAATAGAATGTATCAAATTCCTGTCAAAACGGTCATCGAAAAGTATGTTCTATTATATTCTTTATATTGTCTGAGCCAATACCAGGTTGAATCGATAAGTATGAACAAATTCAAAATCGTTAAATGTCAATGATTCTATTACGATACCGACAGTGGCAGCTCTTCAAGAGATGTTCATCAAATTTTGGACGTTAATTAACGCGTTTAGGCTATAACTGCGTTTAGTTTGTGTTGGTGAAATCAGAGTTTACAAATAATCTCGTTTACAGGCTTAAGATTAGTTCAAAGTTTTCTAATCGCGTTCTACTTCAGTGGTGTAATCGGGGCTTAATACCATCCTTATTAATAAAGATAAAGTTTACTGCAGATGATACATAAAGTTTATTATTCCCAGTTTTTGTACAGTAAAATCTCATTTTGGAGTATGGTATTTAGATATAGTAATTATTAGTGTGTTGTCAAACTTGTAGTGTGGCAGAAATTATGTCTTGAGCTCAATATTAAACTGTAGAATATGCTTCGTGTGACGTGTGTGAATGTTGTCTTATATATTTCTTGAAGTACTTTGGTACTTTTAAATCGCCCAACGTGTTAATAGATAATTTAGAACCGTTTTTGTTAGAGGCAAAAAAGTCAAGTGTCTCAGCGATGTAATAAAGAAAAATAACTAAAATACCAGAACTTATAGGGTAGACATGGATTTAAATAACTTTGAATTGATCTCCAAACACACCGTAACAGCCAAGAATTTTCTATGTTCTATAGTATATATAATGTATTTGTATATTTATATACTCACTAGTCTGTATTTTCTCTCTCTGGTGGTGACAGCTGTTGAGGTTCTCCCATTCCCTCATCTATCTCACCAGAGTGATAAACGAAGTAATCGTTGAATTATCATCATAAGAACTGTTAATCTATCACAATAGCTACATTCAAAGAGCTATAATGAAAGGGAGGGTAGATGAAAATTATAGACCCATGATAATCCTGCGATTTTTGTACTCAAGTGTATTTATAATATTTGAAATGATTTTAAACTTATTAATATTATGAATGTTTGTACGAATGTGTATAAATTATCATTCAATTTTTTATTGCACATAACTTGATAGGGCTCAAGGTCTACTATATGGGACGTAGCGAGAACCTCACTGTAAATATTGATACACATTTAAACGAGGGTATGTTATAATCATTCCAGCGTGTTAGAGGACTTTGGTAGCTATAATCTGAGCGTTAAGGTGCTTAACAGTACTGACATTACTAGTACGAACATTTTTTGATGCAACTATAATTAAAGCAAGACTTTTTAAGTGTTGCCAGTTTATCATTAATATTTATCTTAAGTAATTATATTAAGTTTTAGAATCATTGGTTATAATTTTATTTATTTCCATGTGTTTTTTTTATATTTATTATATACATTACTTTTGTGAATTTATTTTCCTTTCATAAAAATGTATAATTTAAGTCTTAATTATATAATAATTAAATTTGTCGTCTCATAGCTTGGGTTACCAGGCGAGCAGAAGTTACGTGGAGACAGAAAGAGATAAACATAACTATAGCCCAAGTTAGTCGATAAATAACAGTAAGTTGATATAACTCCCGCGTGTCAACAGAGGAGGAACCTTTAGACGATCATTTAACTTCAGAAATAAGTCGTCACTTTGAAAATGGTTCTTAATATTGGTATTTTTTTTAATATCTGCGCGGACGTCACAAACATGGCGCCCTGTCCTATTGTCAACACGCGGGGACTATACCGGTTGATATTCAGTATTAAGTATAGAGAATGTACAACGATGCAAACGTTTTGTATTGCTACTATGTTTAAGTTTCACTCGGACCTAGAGCAGTGTATTCGCCAAAGATATGCATAATTTATAGAATATAATACCTAATATATAGTTAGCGTTTAATTATTTAAGCTAGGTAATTAAGTACTTGGGTTTTGTACAAATCTCATTTAGAAATGAGCTAAGTCAATATTTATTCCGAGTTTTGGTTTGAATCACTATGTTTGAAGCGCAGGACTTGCTCAAACTGTCCCAGCCTTTCTGGTCAGTAACATTATAAACTTTTATTCCCACAGAGGCGAAGGAATATGTGTGGCGGAAAAGTGTAAGCAACCTTTGCGATAATTGTAACCAAATTCTGCGAAAATTTTAAATGACTTTTGCGATAATCGTAAGTAATATTTCTGGTAATAGGAACTTGCGTGCCCTTTTTTTTACGTGAACTATAAAGTTACTTATGCGGTGAGCGGGAGGTCACTCGTGTTTCTTTGGAGTCGTACTCTATTGTAAATGTTGTACAATAAGAACATGAGTTAGGAATGTCTGTATAAAATCTGTGCAAACTAGTGTCGAAATATCGCTGAAAAACGTATTATTTTTCAATTTACTCCTTGGCTCTACACTCTTACCGTAACCGAATTATTACAAGTACTGTTTAATATAACCAAAGTACTTGATATTTACCGTTGCAGTACAATTAAACCTAACGGAGACCAATTCAAACACAAAGACAAATAAAAAAATTCAGACAGTTTTGCTGTTTAGGAATTTTTCTATGACAAACGCGTACAGAAGTACTTACTTAATGGTTTGGCCAGGAGAAACACCCTTACTAGCTTTTGGGATAGTTTCCTATCGCAGAGATAGTACGTGTTCTAAAATAGCGTCGCGACTTATAAGACCAGGAAAGACAGTTATGGACTGACTATAACAGATAGATGGGGCTGGCTTCACTGGAAGCAGCACCTTTTCCGCCAAAAAGAACACACCTCATCTGCTGTTCGCATGATAAAAGCCTTTAGCTACTTGCACGTACGCCACGATAATCTTTCCTAAAATGTAAAACCACTGTCGCAAAGCACAGAGATTTTTGGTCAATGAACTCAAGGACTCTTTTCGATATTCGACACTGGTTAGAACTTTTAAAGTCGTTTTGTAATTGTAATGCACATTCTTTAGATAATTAGGCTACTTTATAATATTTTAGACATATAAATACAACTTTGTACTTTGCTTTGATTCGCTGTCGGATTTATATATTTTTGTTTTCAATTAGAGAGCAACGGTTACCAATAATCATTTTATTAATGTGTTGTGTGAATGTTTGACTATGGAAATTGTATGGATTATATTTAAAGTATTTTTTCGTTGAAGCTTTGGTGGGACTCGACTCGAGACTCGGATCTTTTAAGAATATTTTCTCTTAAGAAAATAAACATAAAATATTTTCAAAATTGGCAGCTGATTTACATTTTATTTCGAATATTTTCTTTTACACTATTTAATATTGACTTATTATATGAGATTGTTTATTTTTAATAGGGTATATGCATGAATTCTAAAAACACTTAAATTTTATTTTTTACATCCTAAAAATTATCAAACACATCAAATTATAGATAAAAACATTCTTATTCAATTAAAAAATAAATATTCTTTCTCGGCAATATATTTCGGCCATTCAAACGCGCCATTTTGCGCGGCGTTTCTGTGACGTCAGAGTCTATCCCAAGAATCGATATTGTACTAATAAATTTGTGGCTGGTTTTTTCATTCGGTTATACTGTGAAAACTACTGAACCGTTTAAAATAATTCTTGTACCAATTGATGCAGCGTGTTAGAGAAGATTAGTATATAATATGTTGTTGATTACTTATTCAGAACCTTTTTTTTTTTACCTAGAAATGCCTATGAATTCGCAATATAACTAATTCAATCCATGACATTTCATTACATATACCTAGTGATTATTCATACAATGAGCGGTCTTGTGTAAATAAATTTGTAACATTTCTGGTGAAATGTATTAAATTTAATTACATTTTGTGATTTATAAAATAATTGACCTAAGCAAAAACTTACTTAAAAGTTTTTTCTGGTGCCAAAGATACTTCGAAAAGCGCACTAGATAAAGTAAGAGTTCCAAGAGACTCAACTATTCGAGCAAAGTGGTATAAACAGTAACCATTAAACCGAGTGCAACGCAGAGCTCCTCGAATTGTCGGGGACGCAGTGCTCTGTGAACCGCTAGATAACTTGGCGTTGCGTAGGGACGTCGCTTCATTGTGTGTTTTCGACCCCATTTATCACGGGGAGTATTCCGAAGAGCTATTTGATTATGGCATATATGTGTGGTGTTCCTCCACAGTGCGGTTTTCAAGGAACTTTCTTCACGGAACTTTTTACAACAAGCTGTGGAATGAGCTTCTTTCTGCGGTGTTTCCAGGACGATATGTCATGGGTACCTTAAAAAAAAGCACATACACTTTTTTTAATTGGCCGGCAACACTCTTGCGATTCCTCTGGTATTGCAGGAGAATGTGGGTGGCTGTTGGCGGATCATTTAACATCAGATGACCCGTACTTTCGTTTGTCCTCTCTTCCATACAAAAAAAAAAACAATGAGAAGAGATAAAGTATCTCCAACAACTTGCTTATATTGCTGTGGTATATATTCAAGGTATCTACAAATTTTGAAGTGAGTTTAATGAATATGTAATTTTTTATTTAGTTTATATTTTGATTGTTATTTACTTTAAAAATGCCAAAATTTAAAACAGAATCTTAACATTGATCTCAACGAGAATCACATTATGTTAATGATCTAACAGAATGACACTGATAATAACAGAAAAAAAAAACAATAAATATGGTAATTCCAATTAAATTATATTTTCTGCATTTATATATTATTTAGTTTTAGAAATTAATATGAGAAAATATGAATAGAGAAAACTTAAAAATTAAATTAATAATTACCTTGCAACGTTCACTCTTTTTAATTCAGAAGAAATAAAAACTGGGTTCGAAACACAAAAACACGTAATCAAACAGCATCATAAACGCATCTTGTTTTGGAAGATAATCTGATTGCGTTTTAACAAATCTATTTTCAGTCAATGTAAATAATAATTATGCAGATCATTGAATAATAAAAAAACAACATATAATTTAATATATTGCTAACCAACGAAAATAATGTCTGGGAACAATATCATTGTTTATGTTTATCTAGACTTTGACGTCACACTGCGCTTCAACCAATAGCATTGCGTTTCGATGCTTTATGTTTCGCGCGTATTTATTGCACTTTTGTATATTTAATATTGATTATTCAGCACAAAATTTAATAAACAACAATAAAGATTATAAAAAATAATATTTCAACTAAATATAAGTTACATGCATATACCCTATTGTTTGTATCAAAGATTGTCGATCCGAGGCTCCACCCATCAAGCAATTCAATTATAATGAGATTATATTTGCAAGCTGTGCCATTTTCAGAAATTCTAATTTGAAGTTATACTTATGAGTTTTGATGCTAAATGCGAATTTAGTTTTTTTTTTCAAGTCAATTATGGTGCGTATGTTTATAATAAAGTGTTCTGTTATATTGTGGTTATTTAAAAATATTAATTTCAATTTCAATTTATTTATTAAGAGATTATTAAAATACAAAATAAGAATAATAATATAAGTTTTACATAAAAGCTAGTTAACACTGTGCCTGAACTAGGTAAACCTGTGTTTTAATTAGATAGAAAAAGATCATAATCTTTCTTAAATTGTTTCAGAATAATTATCTGGCATGTATGTTTGTTTACATCTAATAACATTTCGTGTTAGTATTCTGTTTTGAATTCTTGCAATATTTCCCACATTTATGAATAACTGCAATATAATAAGATGTTGTATGTGAGAGTTCGGCCACGTGTCGTCGACTTGAGTGAATATCACCGGCGCGTTTACAATGATAATAAATATTATAGAAAATAATTATTTGTTTTATTTTCAAGTATACTTGTTGAGTTGATGGTCGTTAAACAGTTTGTCGAGATGTCTGTCTTGTTTTTTCACTCGCCTTCGGTGAATTCATTCATTATTCTTTTGAAGTGATAACTTCCTTATAAGCGTTGGGCACTTTATTGAATTTAACGACTATCGTGCTCGGATATGTGACTCGTTAGAGTAAAGTCAGATGAAGTCTGTATATAATCGTCAAGTGTGACCAAGCGATTATTCCTTAACTATTACAGATATCAAAAAACTTTAAACTGATATTGAAAATATCTACCTTACTTAATCAATAAAATGACAATTCTAATATACTAACACACAGATACACACATACAATCAAACATATTTACATACATACACACACACATACACACAAAGATTAGATACCTTTATAATTCAACTTTTATTATTATATAATTGTAAGTAGTTTTATTTCAATTAGTTTATAATAATAAGGTAAACGTGTTTATTATTTCATTTTATGTTTTTGCTATGGAAGAGCCATATTGTATGTTTACTTTACACTTATATTGTATGTTTTTGTAATAAAATTATTATTATTATTTATTATACACAAGTAATTGTCTTTTTTTGTATATGACATTGTTACAAACTGCTTAATTCCATTTAATTACTTGTGTTACACATGTTCCCCAACAAAAAGAAGAAGTATAAGCAGTAACAGTACTAAACAAAAATATAAACTTAGTAAAATAAAACAATTACTTATGATAGAATAAGAAATAAAATTATAGGTATTTACTAATCAATATTTAACTGTAACCTCGCTCTTCTTCTCCATCAGTATATATTTTATATTTATTTATTTATTTATATATATATATTTATTAATAAAAAACAAATTTTACATTTTGCGGTTTCAAAGCAATAAAAACCACTGAGGTTTGTACAATTGCTAAATTAAGTCTACACCAACAGAGTTAAATTAATAAATGAAAACAGTTCACAGTTAATAGTTCACAATCGTTAGAAACTTAGCTATATATTATAATTTTAAAAGTAAAAGTACTTGATACAATAATTAATAGTTAAGCACGATAAGTTGATCGGTGGTCAGTCAAGTCTTAAAAAGTATTTTTTTAAATTCTGTTTTAAATTTGTCTCAGTCAACGAGTCGGTCAAGTCACGTGGCATAATTCTAGGTAATATGTAAGCTGTTGTTCTTTCACCGAACGCATTGGATGCCCGAGTCCATCAGTTAGATCTGTAATATTTTTCTCACCCTTGAGATCAGAACAGCTGCTATCCTCTTTTTATCAGTACCACTCGGGCCAGGCTCAGGAGAGGTTTCAGAGCAATCGTGAGGCAGGGGGTTCATATTTTTTCAAATGCCTACGGTTTCGTCGAAAAGTTCTAACGACAGTGTTTTGCACAATATATGATCGCGGAGTCGACGCTTCTATTGTCACTTGACCCCTGGTTTTCTTGTGCCCATTTTTTAAATGACAATAAGGGACGAGACGAACAGAATGTTCAGCAGATGTTATTTGATACACCCTGCCCATTACAATGCAGTGCCGCACATGGATTCTTGAAAAACCCAAAATTCTGAGCGGCACTACAATTGCGCTCGTCTCTTTCAGACATAAGATGCTAAGTCTAATTTGCCCAGTAATTTCACTAGCTACGGCGCCCTTCACAAACACAGTAATGCTTAGACATTACTGCTTCACGGCAGAAATAGGCGCCGTTGTGGTACCCATAATCTAGTCGGCATCCTGTGCAAAGTATGATTACTTGATCGCCCAAATCTAACTCTGGTAACTCTTTACAATGTCTATCATAATACATTTTGCTTTCAACTGCCTACTAACTAAATAATCATTATCACTGTTGTGTGTATTCTTAATATTTGAATAACAAACGTCAGTTGTCATCAACGACTCGTTTTAGTGTTTAAATTCTCTTTGACTGTTTCATTAACATCACATGGTGACAGCGGTGGGATGTTAAATATAAATAAATTGAGATGTAAGTTGAGATGGAGTAAATAATTATAATAATTATGGAGCACGCAAGACGACCGCCAGATCTTAGCGTATATGGCAGCCCCGTCAGCCGGGCTGAAGCGTGGAAAATGAGGAAAACACAATTCCAGTTGTTCATAAAGGCTGCAGGCATCCACAAGGAAGATCCAGCCGTGTAGCCAGCCTTCTGATGAACCTGATAGGACCGAAAGGGTTTAATGTACACCAAACAATCACTTTTGAAAAAGAAACGGAGCGTGATGACGTTGCAGTTTTGTTAAAAAGTTTGACAATTGCTTTGGCATGAAACCGAATATAACATTAGCGAGATACAATTTTTTTTGCTAGAAATCAAGCTGCCTTCAAACACTAACTTCAAAAACTTTTCATCAAAACTTGTTTGTTTTCGTCCCTGGAAGTCCTCTTCCAACTAATCAGAGACATAATTGTGTGTGGTATAAGGAATACTGTTTAGTACGAGATCGCTTACTCCGGACGGATGAGTTGACTTTGGAAGAAGCGACAAATGTATGCCAAGCTGATGAAGATTTCGTCGGACGGAACGCGACAGCTGGAATCTCGTGTGGTAAGTTCAGGGCGAGCGTCCATCGATGTGGTGAAAGCGCGCGGCGGGGCCCTCGTCGCTGCCAGCCGTCGATGGAAAGCGAGCAGCAGTAGTGGAGGATAGCCGTGCTCCGGCGCCACCATGCAGAAGGTGTGGAATATATTGTGATACGGGTTCTTGTTTTGTGTTAGGTGTGACGTGTTTTTTATGCGGGGGCTATAACCATTTTGCCCGGATGTGTGTAAATCGTTCTAAAATAGTGTATGATATCGATGTTAGTGCAGGAAATCCTCTATAGAGGATTCTGAAAGTGACGACGTCGAGTCGTTTTTCGTATTGGCGATTGCGAGCTTATCGCGACGCAGTAATACGTACAAGTGGTATGAAAGATTAACCGGTGAGTGTGGCGTTGAGAAATTTAAACTAGATACAGGAGCAGATATTAATATCATATCTTTACAATGTATATCATAATACATTTTGAGTTAAGTTTTACATTAAATACTAAGTTCTGAGTACTTACATAAATTAGCCCAATTTCACCAATGACACTGAGTTTAATAAAAATGAGTTTTGTTTAAGCTGGTTCAAATTCCAGATCTCGATTAGACAAAGCGAGTTCACCAATACATTTTGAGCGCGTTCACGTAAACTGAATTTACATGTCATAAAAAATTTCGAATATAAAAAAATAAAAATTAGTTAAATTAGTATTATTATTATTGATTGGCTTGATGGAATTGACAAGTATGAGAAAAATTAAATTGTTATATTTTGTCATTTCTATTACAATAATGTGAGTGACAGCTCTTGAACGCGATTAAATATTACGTTAAACGTCCAAAATTTGGCGGTCATTTAGGTTATAACTGCGTTTAGTTTGTGTTGGTAAAATGCGAACTGAACATGTAAACTCCTTTCCAGACGTACACTTAGTTTAAAGTGTTCTACTTGAATGGTGAAATCAGCCCTTAGTAATAAAATATAGAGTAGATATACAATATTTGGAAAAAGTATGTCAACGTGCATAGCTATTATAGGTATATCTAATAAATATTAATTGTATTCCCTCACCCCAGGAACAATGTGACAACTGGCGTTAATCCGATCACTTTATATATTCATGAAGTTTGCGCTGACCTTCGTGTTCAGAAAATTGCGTATTTCGTCTGCTGAATATTTTATCGCCTCAAGTATTCTTGTCCGCCGAAAGTGAGTTGGAAATCTAGTTCAAGCTATCCTTAAGTAATTGAATTTACTAGTAGTTGAATGACAAATGGCTTGTTATTATTTCATTTATATATTTACAGTATCTTAACGAAACCATCAGCTCAAACCGAAATCACATAAAATATTCAAATCACTTTTCAATGAATATTCGATCGATTTTAAAGTGGGTAAGTAAGTATAGTACTTTAGGGATATGAGAATAAAAATTTGAAAAGTATTCTACACGTCCATTTTTTATTTCAAATGGGTTGTTCAGAAAATATCATATCTACCTATGTCATTGTTTGTAATTGGAATGTCTGGGACTTTTATACTTAATCTGTAACACAAACTTAAATCTTACGCGATGTCTTTTGTGATCTGACCTTGACTGGGACTCAATTAAAATGACACGTGCATCATCTGACATATCAAAGCTAAAGTAACTATTGAAGTGTAGCGAAGAACCATGAACATTTGAAGCAGTTGTTCACATTAACTTTAGCTTCGAACTCATCCGAATTACCAACTACGTGTCTGAATAGTGGTTTGGAATAGAACTGAACAATGTTTGTAGCATTGAATTTGAACCCGCGACTGCAAGCACAAATATCTTTTTAGAGTCGTAATTTTTTGTTGATACCTTTTGTCGTAATTTATTTAAATATAAAATTTTTAAGATACATATTTATCGTTTCAATTCTTCTAAGTATTAGTAATGTATGTAATTTTATACCCCTGTTAAATTACTGCGACAGCATGACTTACTTCTACTGATACAAGGACTTCCCTACTATCCTTAATTATAAAAGAAATATTTTTACTTGACGAGCTAACAATAATATTAACAATCTGTTAAATAGCGATAAATGCTCTTCTGTTCAAGAGTGAACTTTGCTAGATGTAGGTACCTTAGCCAACGAATTCTTTTACTTATAAATCTATATAGTTTCAGTTGTCTTTAAGTTAACTTTAACTTTAATGTACGTGTTAATTGTAATCTTTATATTATAGTATATGCTCATGTTTACAGATAAAATTTTCTACACTAGTACTAATAGTGGAAACCCATACTTGGCTCTTTACAATTACGTGAACTATCTATAATTATAATCAGTTTTTATAACTGTTGGTGCTCGTAATAAAAAAAAAAATAAAAATAAAATAATGTGTTTTATTTATAAAACTAGCAAAATACAGATATCAGTTTACAGTTGGGAAGACCATGTCAGTATTCTCTAGATACTTCCGCATGTATTCTTCAGCTTCTTTCACTAGTTCTTCTGTATCGAAGTACTTCACCCAGTTGCCTGACTTACCTGAAACATATCGAAATAAAAATAATTATTTATAATAAAACAATACTTTTGATATAAAAAACATTAGCGGAATAAACTCCTTGCTGTGTTATTAAAAAACGTGGAGTTAAGTTATTCCAAATTTAAAACTTTTTCTGCGTTACAAATAAACTTGGTATAAAGTTATAACTGATAAACAAAGAAAATGAAAAAAATTTCAATATCGTTGACAACACTGTCAATATAATGATAATTCTGAAGTTTCCGAATGACAAGCTGCCTTGCAAATAAACTCGGGGAATGTTATACGTCCGAACAAACCATTCGTAAGCAAAATGTCTATTTGTAAACATATTTTTTCCCCTTATTCATAATGGTCCGCTAACTTAAAACAGCCGCTAAGGAGTGTTTTTTCTCATTCTAACTTAGGTCAATAGAAGAAGGCAGAGTGTGAATTAGCAATGCTTTAAGTTAGTAGACTATTATGAATAAGGGGGTTTATTTGTAAGGCCGTAAGTCTTTATCTTACCTTTGTCACTACAGAACTACATGACAGTTAGAAGTAATTTTAAATTCGAAGTAACTTTACACTACGTTTATTAATATGAAAGTTGAGTTGATGCCTTATTTAGTTCCTTCTAACTTCGACACTTTCGAGGAAAGTAAATCTATTTATGTTCATTCCCTTCTGAATTTATTGTTTCTTGAATGAGTATGTGAGGCGTGATGTCTGCATATTAAAATATATGATATAACATATTATAGTATTATCATATTATAATATTATAGTATTATAAATTCTTCTTATTAAAATAAACCTATTTGCTGTATCAACCCTCTTCGACAACCTTATCGAAATCTCGAACGATTGCCAATTCCATGGTATCTGGAACGTAGTCAAATGGGCTCCGAAGAAGAGTCGTCGAAGAGAGGGCGTCATAAATAGAGCACGACAATACTGCCCACATTCTAGCGCTCTACAAAGCGCAGATCCGGCCACACATGGAGTTCTGCTGTCATCTCTAGTTTGGCGCACCCTAGTATCAGCTCCAGCTGTTTTACCCCAACTATGTTAGCATTATTGCTGAACTAGGCCTAGCTCATCAACCCCTGATCTCGTCCGGTGGCTAACTCGCAAATGTCAAGTATAATTAATTGTGAATAAGTTACTATTTTCTACTTTGTAATAAAAGAGTTTTTTTAAAACTCCTTTCGCAATATCTCGTTTAACAGAAGTATTTGACCGCGTGCAACGCAGAGCTACTTGAATTATCGAGGATCCAGTGCTCTGTGATTAGATTGATTATTTGGCATTGCGTAGAGATCTTGCTTCAATTTATGTCTTCCACCGCATTTATCACGAGTTCACCTGATTCCTGTTGACGAATTCCACCTTCGCATGCCCTCCATCTGGATATGTGGCGTTCCTCCACAGTACGGTTTTCAGGGAACTTACAACGTACAACACACGTGGAATAAGCTTCTTGCGTGGTGTTTTCAGGACTCCTACACCTTTCTAAAAGGCCGGCAACGCTCCTGTGATTCCTCTGGTGTTGCAAGACAATGTGGGCAGCGGTGATCACTTAACATCAGGCGAACCGTACGATCGCTTATCCCTTCACTTCCATAAAAAAAAACTGTGGATACAGTGGATATTCCTACTTATTAGAGTAAATTTATGGGAAATATTTTGTAAATTAACTGTCAAATACAATTCTATAAGAAATCTTTACGCCTTACCTTTTCTCAGAAACTTTATTTCGGAGTCGTCGTCCGCGTCGATAGAGGTTTTCACTTTATTATTTTTCTTCATGTTGTCAAATGTAAGATGAGCGGCTAGTTTGTCTTTCTGCTCGTCGGTATACTCCTTACCCAGAAACGTGGTAACTCTGTCGATTACTTTACGTAAATCCTGTGTGAAATTGGGTTTTTGAAAAAAATTTTTTTTTGTGATAAATGGAAAGATTATATATTAGTTTTATAACAAAACTATTTTTTTTTTCGCAATAATTCAAAAGTTATTTCAAAATAAAAAAAAATTTTTGAATCCAGTACCGAAAACACGCCGACAACTCCCGAACAAACCCGAGCGCGTGTGACGTCATAATGTTAGTTTTCACTCATTGCAGTTGATAGAAAAATAATAAATACAGTGTTTTGATCTATTTAATTTTGTTGCCATTATTAAATATTTAAATTTATATTAAAAATGTCGAACCTCAAAAGTTATCGTTCTTGTTTTGTACCATCATGTAAGAATACTACAAAGGCAACTCCTGATAAAATGTTTTTAAATGTTCCCCAAGATGACAAACGTCGAAATAAATGGTTTCAAGCAGTGCACCGTGATAATCCCCAAACAAAATCGATTTTTTTTTGACTTTTCATTAATAGTTAAAGTAACTGAATAAGCTTTACTCCGAACTCGGTGTTCTGGACATACCCGTCCTTTCACAATACAAATATTATTTTTACGACTTAGTTGAACATAACCTATAGCTTTGTCGCCGTAACTCTCACGCGATGCTCTGCAATTTATGAAATAAATAATTATATTTAATGTAATGGAGAATAAATAATTAAATATTTTCATTTATTATATTATTTTTTAACAAACTTACCTTGATGCCTTGGCACCTCGAACTTCAGCAGAATTAAACCGAACGTCATTTTTTAAAAAATCGGTGATCATAAATATATCAACATCAGGAATATTATCAGACTTTGCCTTAATAAATCCTTTATCACACATAGCTAATCGAAACCAACTAACAACTCGTATTTTAGCAATAAATTTTTAATATTATTGTCTAGACACGTGTAATAGCCGTAAACGCTGTACTGTTATTAAATAGCTATAACATTATGACGTCACAACTGTGGTGACCAATCATGGCGCGTTTATAGTCACGTGATTTTTATTTAAATTTCATCAATTTATAATTGTTTATAATTAATTGAAAAAAAATTTTTTTGAAGTTTTTTGCATTAAATATCAATATTATTAATAATAATATATAAATGTTTTAAAATACATAAAAAAAATCAATTTTTTTTTTTTTCAAAAACCCAATTATCGTGATTAAATAATAGAATATAAGAGTCAGGCAAAAAACTTCAGAGCTCACACTTTTAATGCAGTCAATTTAAATTAAGGCGAAGAGTGAGGAGATAACACGCAAACTAGGTGTTTTTAGGCAAGTTTTATGGTGAAAATATAGCATTTGGAGCTATGAACACTAATTTATCTTATTAGACATACCCTTAAGTCTAATTTTTAAGTTGCCAATGCTTGCTGTTGGTTATAGTTAATACTCCAGAGTTATTTTTAATTAGGTTCTACAACACGAGTTCAAAAACAGATGTTTATTCACTTGGGTGTGTCAGTTGGCTTCGATTTGGTGATATTTTTTTGAAAGTTTCGCTAGTGTTGGAATTATCAAGGCAAATAACTGAAGGCAAAATTTTATGAAAGATGTTATAATTGACAATTAATTAGGGGCTTGTAAATGTCCAGGAAATTAAGTGTTTAAATAAATATGAATAAGCCAGTGGCTTGTATCGTACTGAATTTCTGGGACTTATTTTGAATAAAAATTAAAAGGGGCATGTACTCTGTATGCCTACAAAAACTTGAGCTTACCACTAGGGAACTTCCTTGATATTGCGGGGCTCAGTTCGTAGTGCTCCAAACTATATCAAAAGCTCACACAAACTCCGGGGCAAAAAAATGTTGCAATACAACACATAAGTTACTAATTATATTGAGGCGGTTCTGCCAATGCAAGTTTAATCATGCGCGTCGCCAGGAGTTATAAGCAAAGACTGATGAATCGTTTTTTTAATATGGATGTGAAGTGGAGGACCGTGCTCCACCCCAGGTGGAGCACGGTCACGCTTATGATTAGGCATTTAAAGTAAATGGCGCGAACAGAATATTTTCAGTAGACACAAAGCCTATATCAACAGAGGAAGATAGAGGTTGTCGATGCTAGTTAATGTCTGCCATACCATTTGCATATCCTCGTAGAACAGGAACATCATGTTGGGATGATTCCTTTTCAGCCAAGCTTCGTGCACGTGAGCTGATAGAGGCGCGTGCAGAACTGTCAAATATATAAATATTTTTAACTGAAGTTTAGCATTCGATAGCCATTGATCACTCCAACTACAAACCAATAGCATGTAATCTGGTAACACTAATGAACCTAAGATTTACCAAAATTTTTAGTTAAGTTGAGCTTTAATGAGGAGGAGTGGCAAGAAACTAGGATATCATTGGCTGAATGTGAGCAAAACGTCAACATAAGTATTACTTATTTTTTCTAATTTCTGCGACGCGTCGGGCACGCTAGCCTATGTATGAACTTTTCAGCAAAAACATTATATATTATTATCACATTAAGATATAGTAATTTGCACTAAGAAATGGCCACTTTTCTTCTTTTAAATTGCGAAAACTACTGAACCGATCGGAACTACGGAATTGTTTGGGAGAAGTGTATAATTAATGGTGTTTCTGTATCCGGATCCAATATTATTTTTTATATAGAAATACCTTTATGTTCCCACTATAAAATAGACATAATTGAGTCAGTGACATTTCATTACAATATACTCATACAATGAGCGGGCGCGGGGTACTTAGTTTATATGGCAAAACAAGGTTTGCCGGGTCAGCACTATATATATGTATAGTTATAAATTACTAGCTGACCCGACAGACGTTATTCTGTACCACAAAATACTGTTTCTTATGAATTTGTCAATAATATTTCATAACAAGAATTTTCATAAAATATGTTCCCTGTTGATATAACGAAATTGTTTTACAGCAGAACCTGTCAAACTGTGCCTAATAAATTCTTTCGTAAAAAAATATGTCCACAAATATTGAAAATAAAAATCAAACTATCCTATCTCACAAGTTGGACTAAACTGCATTGTATGAAGTAATCCTAGTTAAAATCCATTCATTAGTTTAGGAGTTCACTGGAAAGAAACATCAAGACATTCATGCCAAAATCACGGCTTGAAGTTAGTTTCGCACAAACAGTTTTACCTATAAATTTAATAATAATTCAGTTTGCTACCTAAGTTACGTTTGTAGAGGTCCCAGAATTCCTTAAACTGTACTCCGTCGTCGAAATATCTGAACAAGATGTGCATGAAGTGAAAGGAGACTGCCACGTCCAGGGGATGTCGAGCTATGTAGAAAACCTGGAGGATATAATAGGAGGAGTTATAACTAAGTTAACTAGTAAGAGAGAGTTATGTCGCATACCTATATCATAAGGAGTGTTCAGAGGAATTGTTTAGGTTTTTACCAGAGGGTGGGTCTTTTGCCGACTAGATTATGGGTACCACAACAGCGCCTTTTTTGGCGCGAAGCAGTAATATGTAAGCATTATTTTGTTTCGTTGTGAAGGTCAACGTAGCTAGTAATATTACTGGGCAAATGAGACTTAACATTGATAGGATTTTTGAAAAACCCAAAAATTCTACGTGGCACTACTTAGTAATGGGCAGAGCATATCAATTCAATATCAATCTGAGCTGTGTGGGTCACTTTGGTTCCCCTACGGATTTCCTCATTTCTGATTCGATCTAGCAAGGAATATAGCCGAGTATAGCCCTCTCCATTGCCCTCTGAGTGACCATGTGCTTTCTCATAACGCCCACAGTTAGCGAACACGTTTGCGTTCCATATGTCACGTTATTATTACTGAAAATTATCTTCAATAATTTTGAAGGCAGTCACTAATCATTTGCCGGTGCAGAGGAGTTGTTCGGGTTAATACCAACATTGTTGGTACGACCAAGTAGACCAAAAGATTCGATCTCCTCATACATACATAATTAAAAAATATTATGTTTTCAGTTAAGAGCAACCTTGGCAGTGTCCAGTAGCTTAGGTGGAAGACAATCCAGGTTTACATGACTCTTCACATATCTTGGAGAAGGCAGGGTGTGCAGATCTCTGTAGTCGTTCCAGGTGGCGCTGTGACCACCAGATACTGAAGGTTTCCTCACTTCACTTGCCTGAGTTGGGTACCTGGTTCAAATGAATTTATTTGATGATAATGTCTGGAAAACTAGGTATATAATATTTTAATACCAGTTCATACACTATTTATATAAAATAAAAAGAAAAAAATTGTTATTAATTACAAAGTATAGTGAATCTGTCTTTTTCGCTAACCTTCGAAACGGCCGCACTGATTCTTACGTTACTTTACTGTTAATAGCACGTTATGAGGACTACCTACCTACGTTTATTGTTTCAAACATAATATAGTATATATAAACATCACACATATAATATATGGTTATTCTGATTTCGTAAAACTAAAATTTATAAACCTAATTTATTTAAAATTACACTTAATTAAAGTTTTAGTTCTCTTTGGGGTGGAGACGATGGGTCCTTGGGGTTCATCGGCACAAAAACTCATAACAGAGTTATCCAGACGTCTAAGCGATTTGACAGGTAACCCAAGGTCTTATCCTCTGACAGTGGTACGGCATTGTCAGAGGATAAGTTTGGCCAGTTGCCAGCTTCATGGGCACTTTACCTGCCGACCGCGATGTATTTTTTTTTTTAATATTTCTATTTGTAATTAATTAATTTTAATAGATAAATTTATGATTTATTTAATAAAAATCTAAACTACACAATGTAAATCAAGGCTTTATCACAATAAAGTCGTAAATTTTCCTTTTATGCGGTCCAAATTTAAAATATCGGTCTAAAAGTTGAAGCAGCTTCGAGCTATATTTAAATATTGCAGGATTCTGGACAGTGATTTGATCGCATTGAACTACTTACTCGATAAAAGCGAATCGTTTGGTAAGCGGGTCTTTGGCCGCGCCGGTGTAGTCCAGGTCATTGGCTACCAGCCACACTAGCTCTTGCAACCAGGTCGTACCTGACGGTAGAAACCTAAATTATATAATTCATTTCAAGTTATCACAGTGAATTTTTTTTAAGTAAAACTTTTATTACATCTCCAATCGGCTTGATTATTTGGCGTTGCGTTTAGGGGTTATTATTTGTGGGTTCTCTCTGCATATTCTACCGCATTTATTACGGGGAGTGTTCAGACGAGTTGTTCGGGTTGTTTCTAGCGGCCGAGTTCCTCCATTGGACATTACGCCAAAATGCTAAATACCGTATCTTGTTAACGTTTATATTCCACAACGTAAGTATCATTATGTGACTACTGCACGTGAACGGACAAATATAATATTCTTCTACTCGTGTTATAGGCAGATCCTCATTTTTATATAGATGAAAGAGTTATTTTTCTTGCTAATACGGCGAATTACAGATTCAATTATTTTGAGGATGTTTTTTTATTATTATATTCTAATAATAAGGTTAGTTTCATGGCACATCATGATACAAAGTGAAACCAAATCCCATACTTCGGTGGTCAATCTTCTTTTTTTATTACGGCAACGTAGGCCCATATTTTGTTTGGCTTAATTTCCGTCTGATATTATTAGTAAAAAAAGAAATAGCAATCATTATTTCGTCCTCCAGTATTGGTGACATCTTGTGATTCGCCTTAATACCTAATATAATTTGTATGTTTTGTTCTAGGTCTTAAGTTTAGTAGTAGTCCATTGAAATGTTACATTTTTTAGGCCTAACCTTGCGTTTTTTAGAGGACGCAATTTTATTTTTTTGATGTGTAGGGGAGGGGGGTCAGTGTAAAGCTAAAACCAAGTTTGTGGGGTCGCGACCCTTGTCCCACGGCCGCCATTTTGGAAATAGGGGTTGAAATGGTTTTTGCGATATATCTCTTAAACTATTTATCTAATAAAAAAAAATTATGTTGGAACACATATTGAGTGGCTCCTTTTTTAAACACCACACGCTTTCATATTTTCAAATTGTTAATTATAAATAAATATTTTTCTTTCTTTCTTTTTTTTTCTAATACAAGGCATAATTAATACTTTTGTTATGTTGTCCATTTACATGCATCTTGGCTGAGAACTGAGTACAAACTGACTCAAATAACGCGAAATTTTTCCCGCAGTGCGTGCTATATGAGATTTCAGACGCGGATTTAAATCCGCAAGAAAAATCCGCAATACGTGGTAGCAAATAATGCGAGTTTGACGAATCCTGTCACAAGAACTCAAGGAAAAAGTAAAAAAAGAATGTTCATCTACATATTATTATTATGTAATACTCAATAAATACCTCTTATTACAATTTGACCATTTTGTTTAATTTGCATAATATAATTTATAAAATGAATATTAAGAATATTGTAAAGAATTTTAGCAAAATATTACTAAAAACTACATGCACATTTGGACTAGAATTATAAAATCAGTAGACAAATGAAAATAATCATATATTCAATATATCCTTGTCTATCTCATGTATGTAACTCCAACATACCTGACCTAGAGAATGACACAACCCAGATATCATCAGATCTTACTCCCAGATTGTATATGTCTTCAGCGTGGTCACCGTAGCCCGCCATCCAGAAGTACTCCTTAGGCCCAACTTTTATAAAAGGCCTCACATACCCTACAATTCAAATTCAAATATTTTTATTCAAAATACTTTATAAGATTTAGAACTAAATGGAAAAGTTGGTAGACGCCTTTGGGTAATTATAAGAACAAACAGGTGAAATTGGCGATGCAATATAATATAAAATATTTTATGTAAAATAATATTTAACTATATCTAAATAAAGGCTTATGTTAATATTCTCAAATGAGCAATGATGGAAAAAACAATAAATAATCCGTTCATAAAGCAAAATCAGTGATGCGTAATTTTGAGAAATTTCAAAGGGTCGAGATGAAAATTGTTATGTACCTAAACTGAATGTAAACTACGTTAGAACATAATAAGATGAAGTCTAACCTCATATGCAAAGAAAGTTTAGATTCACAAAACGTTATGATGTTTTGTAAATCTAAACTCTAACATAATAAATAAATTTTAACCTTAAATTTTCAACAAATTACGATGGATGTATCCGTAGACCAATCTTGAAAAATTAAACAAAAGGAAACTATTCAGACACTTTCCGGCCAGGTGTGTGTAGGTAGCTCCTTCTCAACTGTATTTCCTAATCCATACGACTTATTAACCTTTAAGTTAGAGATCGGCGGTATAAGGTCAGCGGCTTTTTACTTTCCCCTTCCATAATGGCTTAAGTAGCTTAAGCCCTAAGAGGTACATAAAAAATATGAACAAGATAATTGTGGTTCTTTCAAAATCCTAAAAGAAATTCACAGGCGGTATATACACCTAGGTGGTTCCGTTAACTAATAGTAACATTTATACTTTAAATATTCATTAAGATCTTATTGAAAATTGCGTTACATGATAATGAAAACAAAATAAAAAGGTAATTTAGCATCTACTTTTACACCTAAAGAAGGAATAGTTCAAGAATGAATAACATCTGTAGCTGTAACTAAAATTCGAATTTGATTATTTATTGGAATAATAATTCGATTATCAACATCTAAAAGGCGAAATTTATTTAATTTATAATATACTAATAAAATAAACAACTGATCTTATAGAAGCAACAAGGTCGGATCAAAGATAATGAATATAGAATATTACCGGAGGGTTGTAAATATAGCAAAACAAATTGTCTATTTAGGTGAAAAAACACGCTGAACCGTGAAAACCAATAGAGTTGGCTTGACGGAGTTTGCTCAATAAATACAGTGATGGAGGGAAGGAGGGGAGAGAGGATGAGCTTTTGATGTTCAGCTTTTACATTAATTCATAAGGCGGAGAATACAGAGGTACAAGGATAGAACAATACTAGGTTAGTAGTTTTGTATCAAATATATCTTCTTCGAGCAATGACACTTTACTCTCAGATTCTACATTGTGGCAGACATATAGTCTGCATTTGATGACCTGCATGATTTCTGAACGACGGATAGTGCGCCTGTTTATTTTATTTTAAAGCTTGCTAGCGGCCACATTCACAAATATTTAAAAAATCATAAAATTCCATTTTTTCCATTAATTTAATTCACAATCATGTGTTTGCAGTCATTCATGGAATATTTTTTTTTTGAAAATAAGGGACGAGACGAGCAGGACGTTCAGCTGATGATAATTGATACGCTCTGCCCTTTACAATGCAGTGCCGCTCAAGATTATTGACAACCCCATTAAATCTGAGTGGCAGTATAACTGCGCTCGTCATCTTGAGACATAAGATGTCAAGTCTCATTTGCCCAGTAATTTAACTACGCCCTACGCTACGGCCCCTACACATCAAAACACAGTAATGCTTACACATTACTGCTTCACGGCAGAAATAGGGACCGTTGTGGTACCCATAATCTAGCCGGCATAGGAGCCATTGGTAAAACATTTAAGTACTCCTCTCTTTAATTTAAAGATTCTTTTAAGTTGGCTTCGAAAGTGTAGAAATTAACAAGACTAACCTTTATAATACTTCTTGACTAATTTGTCTTCATCTTCGGTGACATTTTTAATGTCAAAAGGGAATGGGATTCGCTTCGCCATGATTGTCTGAAAAATAATAACTTTTGATTAATGATTCCGATTAATAATTGTACATCTTAATTTATTTCCTAATGTTTTGTTTATTTTTAACGCAATTTCTGTTAATAATATTTTTATCTTTTGCCTATTTATTACGAAATGGAAAAATGGTCAAAAATATTAGGAGCCGTCATTCTTTTTGAAAATTAGCATATTTCTTCAAGCCTTGATCGACGTTCTGTAATTTTGAGATTACTCCAAGTTCGCTCCATGCGTTAGGTATGTAATCAAGAAATAATAACTTTAATTTGATAATAACTGTATTCTATAACATTTAAATAATACTACTACACTTAGTCTAGGAGCATTTGAATTAGAAAGTAAGAAAAAGATCCCTAGTATCTGAATTGATAATACAACCAAATGAAAATATTTTAGTCAACAAAATTACGGCTACAGGCAAATATAAGTGCGTGATTACTACCATCCAAGATGTAGACTCTAGAGCAGTTTTCTATGTTTCGTTAATTACCACAAACGGTACTCTGCGGGTGTAAAATTATTCAAAAGTTTTTACGTCTTCCAAAGATGGTGACCATATTATTTTTCCAATTCCAAAAACGATCCAGATTAATCTAGAGTTAGTTATTAAAGTTTTCGTTGAATGTAAGTTGATATTTTACATGTAAGGCTGTTTAATGTTTGTGAGTGCGTGAGGACAAGATGATGGTGAGCCCATAATTGCAGTACTCGTACTAAAGTTGATGCTTATAACTGCAGAGATTGAAAAAGGGTGGAATGTGCACGCCACACTTTAAATCTTAGCTCTTACGTTACTGGTAGCTAATTTGAGGTTGAAATTGAAAGGAATTCATATACACATAAGTGTTACATAATCTTTTCCTCTGTAGTTATTGATCAACAATAATCAACGTCAGTGTGACATTACCACAAACACATCAAAATTCCTTTTAATTTTAGTTACTTTATCATCCACAACGGTACCTAATTTATATATTTATGTGATATGCTTTACTTCTGGAACCAAGTATACAAATGTTTAGATTTGAAAGAGCGACATTTCAAGTCAATCTCTTCTTAATGTGCAATTATTGGGGTTGAACAGGTTATCAACTGTATAGTTGATAACCTGTTCAACCTGTTCAAAGATGGAGTAAGATCCTGAGAGTTGAACAAACATACCAATATTGATAGATATGCGCTATGCGGACGGCTGGTTTACTTAATCAGGGCCCTGAGACGTAACACGAGAGTAGCGGGTTAGAATCGCGCATTTAATTTTGTTGTGCACAAATTAAATTGGTACACAACGTATCTCTTCTTAAGCAGTTTGTCATATTTTTGTAAGCAAAGTGAATCAATAGATAATTGATAAAATACCTACATCTGATTGTCATAACCTTTGGTAACAGCCTATCTGTTGGATGTTAGCCAGGCACGTTTCGGCCACACCGTTTATCATTCTACCTGAGATATTTCGTTTCTGCCTCAACTGTTTTGCATAATCACTTTCATATTCCTGAATTCTACCGTCGATTGAATTACGTACAATTTATATAATATAATGCTTAGAAAAATATTGATATCTCCTTACATAATGCAGATATAATAGTGAATAAAATAAATTATATTATAAGTGTTGGTAAATAAACTGCTTCAAACAGATAATTTTATTAAAAATATAATATGAAAATCAATTTAACTCTTTCGAAAAGATACGCCAAGGACTTGAGGAGATCGGCCGCAATATACTCAACTTGCCTCTTTTTTTAAATAATTGCATTACAATCGTTTATTATTCATTAAATAGCCTGGGGGTGATCGCTTCAATCACAAGGTTTGATATCTAGAAAGTTTTTATGCTACCTATCACACAAACGTTTATATAACGGTTATTCTGAATGTAGCAAAAACATTGTATTGGTATCCATTTGTAAAACCGTACCTATATATCGCCCAAAAAGACTTAATAACAAGACATAACTGAGTTGTAATTTAGTAAGGCTTTGAAAATTTATGTTTGTACCTGGTGTTAAAATAACAATTACTTATTTAATTAATAATTTAAACAGTGTAATAAAAAATCGCTAATGTGCCCATCCACATAAGAATAAGGTTAAGAATAAATTTATTTGATCCGATAACAATAAGTATTATAATCGAAGTGTTGTATCGTGCGATCAAATAATGCTATTACCAATAATCCATTATACATTACATTATCATGAATATAATGAGAGACAAGAGTTAATATGTTTATTTTAAATATTTCTTTTAATGTAGAATTGAATTCACGGTAGAAAAAGCTGGAATAGACCTCTTCAGTACCAAAAATATATAACTCGTACGGTTGATATGCCAGATGAAGCCTTAAGCTTGAGTGAAATATAATATTCCATAAATAGAATTACTCCTATTTCAAGTCGAATTATATTTAAGACTTCATTATAAAAGGAAATGGCTATAAGCCCACTCTGTATAAAACCTAAAAGCAAAATAAAATTTGTCTTTGTTAGCAGGTAATATCTACTAGTTTTACCTCTAAATAATAAAATGGCTACCTCAAGTAATGAATTTATATCGTGATTAGTTTATACGAAGTCCTTTCACAATTCAATTTTAATTAGAACGTAGACTTAATTCCTTTGATTCACGCCTCGAAGATCAAGGGATACAAGGACGAAATTCCTTTGAAAAAGTCCTCGGATCTAATAAACTCACAATTTGAGATGTCTCGGAATTACGTGTGGGAATATCGTCTTAATTGCTTCTTGTTGCCTTACCTTTAATGATGTTCTATTGTCTCCTTACTTCGTTAGTGAATTTTTCTCAACTTTCAATTAAATTTTCACTGTATTAATAACTGTATACAGATATTAGTTTAGCATGAATACCACAGCACGTATGAACGTAGTATCTTATTTTCAATTCACCTTTGGAATGACAAACAGGTTTATTTCTAGACACAAACCAGGTTCTGTTAAAGGTAGTACTTATGATATTTAATTGCATCAAAGGTAATAGTGGACATATTTTTAATAAGAATAACACGTTTCGGAATAACTTTAATAAATTGATTTCTTTGTTTGTTTCTGGAAGGAACTACTGTTGATGTACCTATGTGTACCTATATACTTTTACATTACATTCCATTACTTTTTTTTTTAAATATACAAAACAACTTGTGTGTTACGAAATTAAAAAAACTTGTTAAAAAACGTTTGAGTTACACTTAATTTTCTCGTACGATTCTACTGTATATATATATATTGTAACTAAATTAAGGAAAAAACAGAATCCCGCTGAGTTTCTTGTGCTCTTTTCAAGTCTGAAGTACAGTATTTCGATTGCTTGGTAGTTTTTGACGAAGTGATTTTACATCCTATTTTATTTAAAAATATTTAAATTTAAATTTTTGATCATAAAATATGTGAACTGGATCTGTGGAAGTGAAGTGACCCATGCTCGCCAGTTGATAGTTTTTAATATAAAACTATTTCGTCAGCTATTTTTTATGTTGTTGATCCTAGGCTAGTTGTTGTGCCCTACTTAAACCAAATATTAATACTGAATCACTACCTTCTCACGAGTGGTCTATAAGTTATCTGTGAGGCCACATGTTCAATGTCACTTCCAGTACCGTTTTAAGATTTCTATTCAGCAACAAATAGTGTGATACCATAGAAATGCGATGAAACAGCTCCGAACACGTCACCCTGACACTAATACATAATGTTTTGATTGTTTGTAATTAACGCGGCCCAAAAACCTTCAAACCAGAAAATAGAGATACAAATGTACCGCTTATTTGTGACAGAAACAGATAGATATAGCTTTTTTTTTCTTTTGACTTTCTTCTTGTTTTTTAATTCTAGATCAAATATATTTTGAATTAAGATCAACATCATTATTAGCTCTGACTTTCTGTTTTGCTCTTTTGAAATTTTTATTTTTCTAAGTGTAGTAAATACTATAAAAAGTACTTAAAATGTCTTAATCATAATGGTCGCAAACAGAGACTTAGTATATAAAACCTACAACAAAAACTAAAAAATTCACTACAATATAGAATATTTCCTTTACATTCAGTTTCCGAAATTTCGTTTCGATTGATTAATATTTGGAGGAGGAAATTGCTGAGAACAAAAATCTGTTTTTTGAGTTTTTAACTAAGGATTTGAGTAGAAGTTGCAGTTGAACATATCGCACTAACGATTGTTATTTTGTTTTAGAATTCTTAAATCTAAAAAGGCTTCAGCTAATGTTAAAAGCCCTTGACGTATGAGCCAAGATGATACCTCAGCCAAAAAAAAATGGCGGCGAGAAAAAACGGAACAATCCCACCTAACAGAATGGAGAAAAAGCAAAGGTTACAGGCAAACAAAGAATGTCGTTCCGGTGGCCCCAAAGAGGTTCGCCCGCAACCTGATGAGATAAGACTACAAATGGACAATATACGTATAATTGTAGATGAAGTCACCGGTCACTGTCCCTCGAACAAGCGTCTGTCTATCACAGGTCTAACAGATAGCCCTTTGTGCAGAGGATGCATGAAGGCAGCGAAAACGCCAGAACACGTGCTTATGGAGTGCCGTAGTGTGGCCGAACAACGGGCATAAATACTCCAAACATCAGCATCGCTTCAGGATGCCTGCAGAAACTTAAAAAGACTGCTAGAGTTCTTCGCTGGGCTGGCCCAATTAAGAGGCTTAGTGTGTAAACAGCCCAGTTAAACTAAGCCCTTGACGTATCTAGACTGCGATAATGTTGACCTTGATCATAGTCAGAACTTAGTTCACGTTATTTTTTAATGAAATCAATAAATTACTCACCACGCTATGCACGTCACGACTCTTGTGAAGATGATTACTGATTATCTATATTTAGCGTTGCTGCTATCTTCATTATTGTGTTGGTGTCAGTAATTAATACACAGTGCAATATTACGGCATTTAATCGTTACAACTATTTTGAAACAGTAATTGAACATCTTGTATCTTCAGCACAGTACTTACAGATAGCGCGCGAGTTGAATACAGTCGAGGTCTGAGGTACAGAGCGCGAACATCTTCCCCCGCTGTCCGCACGTCTCGCCTCATGAGCCTACAGTGTAGTGAGGTGCCATAGTCGTCGCTTACTGTGTTATCGCGATAATACTGACGTTGCGATCCTGTGTTCTTATTTTCATTTTAGTAATGACTGATTCGAGTGAATCAGTTTCCGTTTCAAAAAAACTATTTTTTATTAATCGCCCAAAACAAGAAATGGCGAAAAATGTTTTAAATATGTATGTTTAAGAAAGGTAGAAAAAAAAAGATTTAATTATATTAGGTTAAACTGGTAATCTTAAAGCATTGTTTAAGTTTATCGACACATTCATGGTTATGGTCATCAATTATATTTAGATCACAACACTATCGCATTCCTAAACTCTGCATTCAGCTCGCGCGTGATCTGGTATATACTTTATCCTAGCCTTCTGAGCACGAAATGCACGAAATTTTGTATTCTATTTATATGTAACACTTATAAAATCTCATACTTCGGGGCCCTGTGCCATCAAAAGCACTGTTCTTTAGTCCGACCTTGGTTCGTGATGTACCAATCACTGGTCCGGTCATCCGACTGTTGAAGATGTGTTGTAGCCAATATATCATGAACTCGTGCATGTTGCTTTATGAGTATGCTGTTCAAACTAGATATGGGTCATTGTTTTAATTAATACAACAGTAATATAGCCTTAAGATAAGACTGGAAAAGACCGAAAATGTCGTAAAATTAAATATATATAAAAATCTATACAATATACTTACTGTACATTAAGCTTAGTGAAATGTAGTTTTATATTTATAAATGTTATTTTTTTATGTCTGAAATACGAAGTCCTTATTTATTTATTCACTAGCTGACCTGGCAAACGTTGTTTTGCCATATAAATTATATATACCCCTTATTTACTTTTATTAAATTATATAAACATTCCTTCAGCTTCAACGAATCTATTACAAAAGATTTCATTGAGATCGATCGAATAGTTTAGGAGTTATTAGGGAACATACAAACATAAATTCTCTTTTATATACATAGATTTTTTTATTTACAATAACACACAAATATAAAAAGTAGAACTAAAAACTAGGAACTATATGTAGTGATTACTTACAAATAAATACAGCGTGCACAGAAATTATTAATTTTAAGTATTATACAGAATAAATTAAGAAGTAAAAGTTTTTTTTTTAAATATTAATAAAAGACTAGGTGCACAGTTACACTAATTTACCAATTATGAAATTATTAAAGATTATAAATGCTGTTCGTATATCGTATCGTTGCCTCTCTGTAAAGTTCTTTAATCATAAATATACATAGAAGATTGATCGATAAAATCGCAAATGCTTATTTGGGATCCGAAATTGACATTTCAGTCTATTTGCTGCTTTTTACAATTAATTATGACTGCAAAAGATCCAAAAGAGCCACAACGCAAAATTCCTGTTATGACTTTTTTTAAACTACAGGGAGCACGTCTCATATCAACTTCAGGATATAAAATATATTAAGATGCATTATTAGACAGTAGCCGAAAACCAGTCTGTCGTGATATAGTTATTCAAAGAACCTTCATTATAAAATGAAATATCTTAATTAGTTCCTGTACGTGGTCTGAAGAATTTTTAATTAAATGTAAAATATCTGTCGAACAAGAAGCTAGCAAGCTTGTGCAACAATTTCATCAAGCGATCTGCTATGCGTGCTATCCCAGATATTATAGTGAGATAGACGGAGCGATATTTAGCGGTATTAAAACCCTTTAATTAAATATTAAAAACTAGCGAAGCAATTTTATAATCTCAGTTGAAGAAGAATATACCTCACATTTTCCTAAAAATTGAAACTATCAGAAGAGTTGGCAGTAGGCTCAAACACATACGTAATTGAAATGAAACAAAAGAGCAAATGAAAGGGTTTCTATTGTCCATTCAAAGTTATAATATAACAATTTCGACTCTGTAAGCGGCTAGATCACTTGGCGTTGCGTACAGACTTCGCATCATTGTGTATCTTCTACCGCATTTAGTATGCGAGAGCGTTCTGAAGACCGAAGAAGGGATGAGACGAGCAGGACGTTCAGCTGATGGTAATTGATACGCCCTGCCCATTACAATGTGGTGCCGACCCAAAAATTCTGAGCGGCACACTAATTGCACTCGTCATCTTGAGATGTAGGTGTTAAGTCTGATTTGCCCAGTAATTTTTAATTTTCCTCTACAGTGCAGTTTTCAAGGAACCCTCTTCCACGTCCAACAAAATTAATGAGTGATGAATGAGCTTGTTTGTGGGGTGTTTCCAGAACAGTACGAATGAATGAATGAATGAAAATACTTTATTGTACTAAAATTACATAAAGTTACAGTATTTTGTATGTGACAGTTATGGTAGCACAATTAGGTGACCTTGTTGCTATTCAGCGATCTCTTTCAGGTAACCTAGAAGTGTAGGAGATTTTATTTACATAGCATTACATAGTATAAAGTGTATAGGAGCCATACTCTACATTTTCACAAGACTCGACTCTGGAATTTGTTCTAAGAAATTGCTTATTATTAAGCTTTTAAATGCATTGAGCGTCTTTTTTATGTAATTAGGTAGAGCTTTCCATGATCTGATAGCCTCAACAACAACTGAATTCGAAGAAAAGGTGGTAGTGTTATGAAGAACACATAAAGTTGGGCAATTTTCAGACCACAGCTTGAGCTCATACGAATCACCCAAAAAAACAAACCTTTTCTTAAAATATTGTAAAGTTGTTTGGGTCAAAAAAATACAGTACAGAAGAGAAAGAATACGAGTGTTCCGGCGAAATGAAATTGGGAGAATTGGAAGAGGAAGTACGACATGAGTGTCAAAAAACCTCTTGTGTCCTTATTCGGTAATCAATTCAGGATGATAAAGTCCTTACATAAAGAATTGCAAACTCGGTTATACTTGAAGCATAAATTCTAGCATGAGACATTACTACTTCAATATAATAGATGGAAATTTATGTTAAGTGTACGTTGCATGACAATTTCAAAAAGCCCAAGCCTGGCTAGGATCCATAGATCCAACGAAGTAGTTGCAGTGCCCACCTTCCAACTTCATAACCGGATCGGTTCAATAGTACTATTTACATGTTTATTTGGTAGCTAAAAACTTTAAATTAGGTTGGTTCTATTCGCTTCTCTATCTAACAACCGCACGTGAAATACTATCCATATCCATACTTACCAAATTTGAGAAAACGCACACACATATACGTTCATATATGTCGGGGTTGGCAGAGACTGCAGAATTCCACTTGCTTCTGTCATTACAAACCTCGCACTCTATATTCAAAGATGCTCGCAGGTTCCGCGTGCTTCGGGCCTCTCCTTTTTTCAAAACGTCACCAATTTCCTCGACGAATGTTCTACGAGGTCTCCCGCGACCAACTTGCCCACACGCACTTGCCTTATATATTTAATAATGCATTCGTTCTTCACTTATTCGCTCCACGTGTCCAAACCATTTCAGCATTCCTTTCTAAATCCTTGTCACGGACATCTTCTTTCAGACCATCGCGCGCTCGCATTACTGCATTCGGAATTCTATCAATCAGTCTGACCTCACACATTAGTATGTGTCACTGCGTAGTCGCAGTGATCGCATCTTAACTGCGGTAATTCTGTGCCGTACATAAACAACAAGCACTCCATTATGAACCACGCGCTGTGCCTGTTTTGGCACAGTCTGGCCGTTCATAAAGGCCTCCTCCTGTTTTTGAAGTGAGTTGAATATCTAATGTTTATTTGAATCGGTCTTTACATACTATTGTATCTTAATAACTCAAGAGTTTGTAATCATAAGGAAGTAATTTCAAGGTCAATATTATGTCATCATTAAGTTATTAAAATAATATTATACAACCTAATAAGAAGTTTAAAATTTAAAATGAAAGAAAAGTTAAAGTGAAATTTTATTAAATGGTTGCGCTTCGTCTATGCTATTTCCTTAGTATCGTGGAACTAAATTCTCTTATCGTGTACTAAATTATATTGAAGATTCTTTTAATTTGTTTTGGATTTTGACATGGATGAGATCACTTGAACTAGGTAACAGGTTCGATTATTAACCTTTAGGACTCAGAATTAAATTAAACCATTTATTAATATACGTCCAAAATATGCACTTTAATTGGCGTTTATTGTACCATATTGTATAAGTATTTGGTCTCTTCTAGGAGAGAACCTTTTTCACGAGTAAGTGAGTAATTTTTATCGCATATTATAAGCATAACATCACGCGCCGCACATTCCTCTTTATTTTTCAATAATATTTGTTACTTATCTCATTTAATTTAGTATTTTAAGATTGTAGATGTGTTTTTTTTGTTGCTAACAAAGTGTTTTCTATTCTATTCTTCCAATGTGCCTACCAGTGTTCAACCTTTGGATATCAGGTGTAAGAGTTAGGAAAAGTAATTATTTTCTTCATGGCATCCCAGGAATCGTGTTGGTAAGTGATCAGTGCTCTTATTATTTACTAAAGGGACTTGAAAGATATTTACGCTGTAGATTTTTATGAAATTGCAGGCCTAATGTCCAAAGTTAATGCTGATGTATGTGCTTGACAGTCAGTGGGAATTAATCACTATATGTATATATCCATATTGTTGAAATCATAAATTTGTGCGGCGGCCGTCTTGGATTAAAAAAATTATCCCAAATTCATTCTCTGCACCCTCGAGAACCACCGATACGATATTCATAATGTTGAAATCATAATTCTGCGAGGCGGTCATCTTTGACTTAAAAAATTGAAACTGAATAATTTAAATTGAAAAAAATAAAATGGCGCGTAACCGATAATCGTGACGAATTGCTATAAAATTTCTCTCATACGTCAATAAAGAAGTTTCACTTCAAAAACACTATTTCAATAATGCACAGTATATTACACATGGAATTTTTTACTAAGTCCATTCAATTTCACTTGTGGATAGATATACACAGCACTAATATTGTACAATACGTCAGCCGTATAGCTACAGATATACTGCTGCAATTCGGTGACCCTGAGATTTCAACCATCCAAAAAGTATCGAACTATATATATTATTTTTTTTTTTTTTAGTATTAATCGCGTGCGCCAGTCATTAGCATATCTGTAACGTGAACCAATAAGATTGTCCCCTACCAAAAAGTGCTCATAACAGCTACAGAAGCTTTCACTTCAAAAAAATTATGCACGGAAACTTTATTTTTTTTATTTTATTTTATTTATTTATTTAGATTCACCAGTGGTAATTACAATAATACATTTATAATTATTATTATTATGCTAATTTACAAGGGTCTTATTACTAAATGCATTACCTTTTAAGGTGAATACCGCATGCAACTTATAAAAGCATTTGTAAACTAGTCATAAAATGTGTACAAAAACGGCAATACATGTAGTTTTTTTTTATATGAGAGGGGGCAAACGTAAGTAATTAAAAAAATATGCATCTATACAGTCTCCTGTGTCTTACGTATTAATTTACATTTACTTTTTTGACTTTGATTTGATCTGATTTATTGTCTTAAATGTAGTGGATGTATTGGTTTCTATTTCATACATGAAACTTTGTATAAACGAATTTTCAGAGCTATTGTGGATGTAAATGCTGGGAAAAGTCGAAGTGGACGTTCGAGGATATTTTAAATAAAGCAATTGTGTGGTTTTAATAATATCATATGAATATCGGCATAGCAACCAAAGTAAAAAAAAAAACAAAATTATATTGTATATATAACCTTTACATATTCATAAATTAAAAACATAATGTAATAAAAAAAATCTTAATGAAAATTTATTGAAGTAGGCGTTCACTTTCTTTCACTGACTTTCCGGAAATCCATAATTATCGATATGTTTTGAGTTTTCTTTTGTGTTAATTCCACTTTAAAAAGGGCCATGGTCAATCAAATCAAATCAAATCAAAAGAACAAGAGAGCTTGTTTGAAACGTTTGATGCTGGTGGAAGAAGTCGTGCTAATCTCTGCCTAAACTTCTTGAAGACATCCGTGATTCTGTGTGCCTTGATGCCCTGTGCTTCCCCGGGGTATAAAAAGAACAGGGAAGTCCCAGGCCCAAGGGTAAGAGGCGACAAGGGCTTTATCAGTGGGAGACTTCTTTGTACAGGATACCGCCGGGATTATGGGTAACACAACGGCACCTTTTTCTGTCATGAAGCAATAATGTGTGAGCATTATTGTGTTTCGGTCTGGAGGGTGCAATGGCTAGTGAAATTACTGCGCAAATGAGACTTAACATCTAATGACGCTCTGAATTTTTGGGTTATTCAAGAATACTGAGCAGCACTGCATTATAGTGAGCAGGGCGTATCATCAGCTGAAAGTCCTGCTCGTCTCGTCCCTTATTGTCATAAAAAAATGTAGGTGTGTACTAAGTTATCTTCTATTTGAAATTTCTAAAATAAATTGACCAACGAAAAGTTCATGAAATAGCCAGTGAAAAACGGTATACGTAATAAAATGCACAACAAAAGTGTTGCCAATTAAAATCTTGACAAACATCAAAATCCTCTCTGAATGTATTTGTGTGCTACAAAAGCCAAAGCTTAAACCAAATCTGGTTTTGGCTATTCGAGTTTCGAGTTTTCGGGAGCTACGTCAAAGGGAAATACGAATAATTGACAAATAGTTGCGATATGTTTGTTGCACGACTGGCTTCATTTCGATTTGCATGCCGGGCAAGACAATAGGCAAAAGTTTAATAATTTGGTTTATACTATGTTTTTGTTTATTTATAGCGGTGACATATCACAAAGAAAATGGAATTAGAGGAAATAATTTCTCTTTGCGATTGTGTTTTGCAAAGATCCGAAGCGGACGAGAGTCTATTGCTTCGCACAGCTCCTTTGTGGAATCAATGTCAATGGCTGCAATATCACCTTACCGATAAGAGTTGCTGAGATTGACTGAGATCTATAGAGCGTACTTTAAGCGTAGTGACTTTGAATGTGACCTAAGATTATGCTTAACTCCACTATAACTATGACTTGTGAGAAACTTACACTCTAAGCCGAACAAAAAGATCAACAATTATTAGATTATACGAACGGGTACGGATATTTTGTATATAATTTGTAACGAAGCGTGCAACATAAACCGAAGTGTTGATGAATAAGTAAAGGAAAGGAACGCGATTGTTGTCTGTTATTTATATCTTCTTTGAAGCAATGTCTAAAGATTGTTTAACTCTAAGCAACATAGAACTCTTAGAAACTCTTAGATGATATTTTATTATTTCATTGAACAGTCGATGTTCTATATTTTCCATATTGACAATGTTTATTCAAACAAAACAAAACTAATATAAATATAATTATATTTACAATACTGCCTATGATTACAATAAATTATAACTATTATTACGAGGAAGTGTACCAAGAGTGCTGATTCCCTTGCCGCGTTGGATAGCTGAAATAGCTACCAGCGGTTGGGTTTCCAGCAGTAGATAGTACCTTGTACATTCTTCGCATCTCTGGGCTCCACGGGCCAAGTGTTGCTACACCAAACGGCACATAGATGTAAGACTCACAATTTTCCATATGTGTTTTATGAAACTTAGTATTATAATACATAATTAATAAAAATTGTTATTTCAAAAACACCTTCAGTACTTAATGACCTGATAAAAATTGTTTCCTTTGTATTACATAATTTTGCCGCACGATTATAATAATAATATGATAATAGTTTGAATAATTAGAAGGCGAACGTTGACGTGCCATTTGAGACAATAAGGAGAAATTAATAACGTCATCAACGTAACGTAATTGGAGTCCATTGTACTGTGGTCAACATGGTGTCGCTGTTGTGTGAAATGACGTTTGTACGGAAAATAAAACACAAATAAGTATATAATAGGATTTATGAAATGACCATGATCTATTCGAATCGGTAGGTATGCCTCATATACTCGGAGTAATGACAATATAATTTATGTTTCTTCTTTTTGTTTATTTTAATATTAATCCTTTTTTTCTTAGGTTGATAATATCCCAACACCACCTGGGTGCACCGGAAGATCAGCGCTGATTATATCACCAATATCTGTACTATGCTGAAGTGAAACCCAATTTTGCAATTGAATTGTTATTCCTTTGGTGCAGCAGAAAGGAAGACCAGTGTTGGTCACTTACCCACAGCTTCATACCCTCCTCCTTAAAATAAAAAGGGAGAAAGTCTTACAATGTACGCATGGAGTAAGTACTCCTTATCTTAAATTAATATATACAAATGTTCGTTGTCAAGGTGATAACGACAGTAAACTACAAAACGACGTTAAGAAAGATTATCACAGTTTGTTAGCATTGGCGCGCCTTTAGTACAAAATAATTTATGGATTATGGGTACCAAAACGGCACCTATTTCTGCCGTGAAGCAGTAATTTGTTAACATTACTGTGTTTCGGTCTGAGGGGTGCCGAAGCTAGTGAAATTGCTGGGTAAATGAGACTTAACAACTGATGTCTCAAGGTGACGAGCGCAGTTATATTGCCGCTCAGAATTTTTGGGTCTTTTTAGACACTGCATTATAAAGGGGTAGGGCGTATCAATAATCAAATTTAAAAAAATATTCTTAATTTTTTTTAGTTAATTTAAGTCTGTACTCGAAATTATATAACTCTTGTTTCTGTATGTATTTTCATTTTTCTAATAATATCCCTAATCCAGCTGGTCACCGTGGGGATAGAGACCACACCCCCCCCCCCAGTGTTGCTCACAAAAACCAGAAACGAAAATAATAAAATGAATAAAAAAGGGAATACAAGTATATACATAGGAACTCTAAATCCAAGAACACTAAAAACACAAGAAAGATAATACGAACTAGAACATGCATTAAAGAACATAAAATGTGACATAATCAGCCTGAGCGAAATACGAAGATCTTACGAGTAGATCGAAGAATACAATAAATATATATTCTATTACAAAAATGAAACCCTAGGCCTTTATAGAATTGGGTTCCTGATAAAAAAAATACCTAAAAAACAACATCAAAGAATTCATTAGAATCTCAGACAGTATAGCAGAACTCAACATTGACCTGTTTATTAATAATCAACCTATTTCTGTAGTACAACTCCATGCTCCAACAGAAAATGCAGAAGAAGAGACACAAGACGATTTTTATAAAAATCTAAAACTAACTATGCAGAATATACGCAAAACAGTGATTCTAATGGTAGACCTGAATAGTCTAATTGCTAAACGCAACCATAACGAAAATAAATGCTCAGGCCTATTTACATCCGGAAAACTAAATTCAAATAGAGAGAAACTAATTAAATTTGCTCAAGAATATAACTTACATATAATGAATAGTTTTTACAAAAGGAAACTTCAGTGGACATGAATTTCACCATACGATATTTTCAAAAATGAAATAAATTCCATACTTACCAACAATCTAAATATATTTTTAAATGTTAATACTATAAAACAAGAGATAATAACTAGATTTCAATACAGATCATAGAATGGTGCGCGCTAAAATCAGGACTTGCAATAAAAACCACTCAAGAAAACACTTAAAACCTGGCGGACCGCAACCAAATATACCTGTACTAGCTAACATGTTGGAATATGTTAAAACAACACTAAAAGAAAAAAGCATGATCTCTTAGTTAACGAATTCAAAAAAGCAGAAAAACACTCAGCTCAAACAACCAGACAAATGATAAAATTGGAAAAGAAGCCCATGACTTACTCCAAACAAGCCGAAATATAAGACAGTAAAAACCAAGAAATAGACAAAAGATAGCAATTATAAGCAAGCAATTAAACACATTCGTAAACATAAAGAAAAGCTAGGACTAGAAACCATTAAATACTGCATAGAAACTACCGGAGGAGTTAAAAAAGCACAAAGAGAACTGCAAGAATATACAAATTGGTTTCCAGAAATGAACAAACACAAGCATAAAATCAAAAGACAGAATATACTAGATTTTTTTATACAGAACAAGAAGAAGCGATTCCATTAATAATGAGGAACGAAGTAGTAAAAGTGATAAGTAGATACACGAAAATAAACAAAAATCACCTGGAGAAGATGCAATCTTAAATGAATTCGAAAAAAAAGAAACAACAAATACCCGCCAGTAGGCATCATCAACAATAACTTTAATTTACTAAAAAGGTAAAAAATACGATATTGGCAATTATAGACCCATTAGCCTCATGTCAAACCTATACAAGATATTTTCAAAGATTTTATTGGATAGAATCACGAACGTGTTAGAGGAAAACCAACCGAAGGAACAAGCTGGTTTTATAAGCGGGATTTCTACTATAGACCACATACATACAAAAAAAAACAGGTCACAGAAAAATACAAAGAATATGGTCCACCCTATTATCTAGCGTTCGTTGACTATAACAAAGCATTTGACTCTCAAACATGAACCGATATGGGAAGCATTACCTTACCAAGGAGTACTAAACAAATATATAAGAATTCCCCTACGAATACTACCTCAAAGGAAATACAAAACAGAATAAGCGACGATTTAAAAGATGCCGCTGGTGGAGCAGATCATGTCATGACCGAGAACACTCGAAGAGCCTGGGGGAGGCCTATGCGAAAGCAGAACAATCTGTGCCGATGTCTACTGCAAACTAAATGGAAATGTAAAACTATCTAAAGATTGTTATTAAATGCTATCATTATTATTAATAATATCCGCAAACCCATCTGGCTGCATCGGAAGACCAGCGCTGATCATATTTAATATAGAATAGTACCGCAACAGATTGTATCGTAGGTTAAGAATACTCAAATTGTATAGGCAGTATCTATGTGCCATGATCTTGGTATACTTGAGCAAGCCCCACGCTCGATCTGATAACAAACACCTAGCTCGGCCTTACCCAAGTAGATCTACATTAGTTTTTTACATTTTTCAGTTAGGTAATTTACAATCAAGCAACCTCAACATTTTCTTTCCATTTACTCTCCTTTCCTCTTCATTTACACTACATCGCTCTTTTTATGCAAATCTTTCTTACAGCCATTCATAATACTCTGCAAAATATAAGTGATTACAATTACAAAGAGATTCATGGCTAAATAACTTAAAGAAACTGTATTTATAATTTAGAGGACACGTGTCGCAAGTTTTAATAACAGTTTACTAGGTTTAGATAATAGCGTTAACTGGCTGGTTATTTATCTGCTAGTTAACTATATCGTTACAAACTGAATATTTCAGTATGTGAGTTAGTGAAGTGTTGAGTGTGCACGTAGTGAGTGTTATCTGTTAGCACATGAACATTGATGGAAATAGATTATTATCAACGAGCGAGTGTTCGTTGAATTTTTGGTGCACTTAAAATATTGTTTTTCATATTCAGATATACATTCGCTAGTTTGGTGCGGTTTTGCGCAAGCTTATCAACACATTAAACAACTGAGAAAAAGATCAATATAATTTCTATTAATAACTTTTTTTAAAAGAGAAGGGTATACGAGGGTATGTGATCACCGCGCCCCACACTTTCTTGTAAGCGGAATCGCAAGAGCATTGCTCACCTTATAAACGTACATATAAATTCTAAAACATAACAAAACACATTGGTACGTGGTGGTCTAGGCTTCAAACCGAAGGCTCCGTGGTGATAGTCAATGTTTCTATATACTGCACCACTGAAGCTTGACTAATTATCAAGCACCTGGGATAATAACGTTAGAAAAAACGGTGAAATATCGGGAAATTTCATAATCCGCGAATCAAAGTAAATATCTCATGATAATTAATGTCAATAGTATTCACATAAAAATATAACTGGAGTCGTGTAGGAGAAATAGAGAAAAACGAATGAGAGGAAAATACAGATATAGATTTATAGCAGCAATATAAGTAGCAGCGAATGCCAGCTCTGTTCATAAGACAAACGATACGGCAATTTTGTAGATCATTTGACTCTGTGTATCTACTTCATAAAGTCCAAGCTGTTCTGTGTACATTGATACCTAAACCAGAACAAAGAATCCAGTAAACTTCCCTTAACAGACTATTTCCTTCACTTAACAACCAAAGTCAATGATTTAATTAGTCAGCTCAGTAAACAATTTAAAGTTAAGGAAATGCCAATTTAAAAATTAATTATAAATTAACAATAAGAATATTCTGTTGAAACATATTGCAGTTGGAGTCAATTTAAATGTACAAGTTTCTACATTCAATATTTACATTTGTTTAACATAATGGTAAATCAAATCAAAACAGATTTATTCAATTGGGTCGAAAAATGATACAGCTTATATATTATAGCAAAATTTGTACTTTCTATCATTTAGCAAAACTTCGGATAAGGTTGATCTACATACTTATTTCGACTCTTTTAAATCATATATATCAATTATATAACTTATTATAATTACAATATGACAGAAATCAAAGAGAATTTAAACATGAAATGATGCAGCAAAAAATACTCAAACGTCATAATACCTCAGACGAGGAAGTGTTAATTAATTTGAAAAAAAAAAACCGGACCGTTTCAGTACCCCTGAGAATGTGGCCCTGCAAAGGTCACGTAGCGTCAAAATAAAAAATGTAACTTTTACGCAAAAACCTAAATATTTAAAAGCTTTATACAGCGTTTTAATCTTAGATTAAGGAATGGTCTCCGCAGCGCTCCAACGCGTAGTCGCAAAGTGCGGCATCTAATACTACGCCGAAGTGGGCGTACTCTAGCCATTCTCGAACAATATGTGACGTTGACGTGCCACATGTTCTGTTAAGCTTTGCTAATAATTGTAACTAAATGTCAAGTTGCGTAGTAATACTTTACCATTACCGCTAAAAACACTTATTTAAAAGTATTTGCCGCACAATAAAATATTTCCCAACAAATCAAAAAATATTTTCTTGTAATTCAAAAAAGACACTCAATTCTTTTTAATTTTCCTGTTCTGCCGGCACTCCCAGAGTGACACTGTGTTTTTTTACCGTCTTTTATTACGAATATGGGTAACATCCCATGATAACTCCATGACTACTCATGTTAAGTCTAAACACGACTACTCGATTTAATTACAAACCTTACGGCTTCTTGGCTAAACCATTCCGAAAGTACTGTTTTCATTTCAAAACTCAATTTGATTTATTAATGGTCACTTTACTATTTTCCGTCACAAGTGTAAACCTATCATTGAACATTCCCCTTTCAACCCTCGCGCTCGGACTGTTGCGTCAGTACGGTTTGCAGTTTCATTACCGTTAGGTAAATGTCGTGATATTTTCATGCTATAATTGCTTTGTTTTTGAAGTTTTCTTGTTAATAGTTCTGTAGCTTCTGTTGTTTTGTGTGGCTATCATAGTACTGCCAGAAAAATTAATCGTAAGTATTTTACTTAACCGAGATTATTTCATTATTATAATAACAATCATCATCACATCAAAACACCTTAATATAAATCTATAATACTGAAAAAATAAGTCGTTGTTTTTTTTAAATAATATAACCCTAGTGATGCTTGTTTTGCACACCGTAACGAAGCGACGATGTGACGTCATCGACATCAGGTCCAGAAATAAAACCGTGTAGTACCTTCATCAAAGTAACAAGTATAAAAAAATCCAGCCAATCCATCGAATGACGGAAGGTAAAATAACAAAAATATGAACATGATAACTTCCTCTTGTTTTTGAAGTAGGCTAAAAGATCGATATGATTAGATAATTTGTGAGTTGTTAAGAATTGAGAATGGGTGGGTAGTTAAGTGCGAACATCCGTGAAGTATGGCACCTTGGTTCGAGTTCCCGCACGAAATAAGAGACGTTAGTGCAGAAGAGGAGAAGATAATAAGGAAATGTGTAATAGGTAAGTACCTTTATGTATACTGTATATGACAAATAGTTCAACTAAACTAACTAAAAAAACAATGTTTAAATAATTCTGTTGCTGCAATATCAAAAATAAAAATAAATTCCTATCAGGTTATTCAAAATATCAGCTTTTATTTAACGCCGGTTAAAATAATATTAAAAAAATATTGATTGATATTAGTAAAAGTGACTCTAAAAGTCAGTTCGATAAAATGTTTCGTAGATTTCTAACTTATCCAACTAAGTTCCTATCAATAATATAGAATGTCAAATATAGTATTTTACAGATACAACGTACCGGGTTCGAATCCGGTGCAAACATTTACATTAAGGATATTGTTTTCGAATCATGTATGTTTATCTTATTAAATATAATAATCAAGTAGTTTCGATTCTGGACATAGTTTGGGGAAAAATAACTTGTGTTTTAACAATTCTTGTGACAATATTATATTAATAATCACTAATTTTGTTACTACATACAATCATATTTATTAATATTCAATATCAAAGTTGCATACCAAACTAGTGTAACAGTTCCTCACATAGGGTTGAGTTCAAGCAATTTAATCCTTTTTAAAGCTTCGCATATATTTGTTATTCATACATCCTGCCCATTACAATGAACAATTATTAGGCTTCATCACCTTGAGACATAAGATTTTAAGTTAAGTCTCATTTGCCCAGTAATTTCATTAGCTACGGTGTCCTTGAGACCGAAACACTATAATGCTTCCACATTACTGCTTCACGGCCGAAATAGGCACCGTTGTGGTACCCATAACCTAGCCTTCATCCTATGCAAAGGAGCCTTCCACTGGTAAATGCCTTTTAATCCCCCCGGGAAGTACATGGTAGTAGGTTGTCGGTTTGGTACTTATATTTCTTTAAACACACATTAAATTTAACAAACCACAATATTAACACAGCTAAACTTTTAACAGTGTGTGTTATCAGTTCTGCTTCAACTATACACTTACAATATACTATCATACAGCGCTGACTTCCCGCGACCTGATGATGCGTCACCAATTTTGATTTGTCAATGCGTTACTTAGTGGTTTGCTAGGTTAATACTCAAAAGTAATTCTCGGGAATTGAATCACTTCTCACGTGTAAGCAGACCAATTACTTACAATAAAATGTATTTTATTTGAGAGATGGCATTATGCATACGGTAAGTAGTAGCAAATCTTACTAACTTTTAATTACACAACTAAAATATTTATTTAGTAACAAATAGATTGGGTTTAAATTTTGACTGATCCCCTCATACATAAGGCATACATCATCCACCTATCTGACAAACATTGATAATATGTCAAGCACGCGAATCAGTTACCCTTCGTTACGTCACGTTGTGCGTATGACAAATAAACTGACAAAGCACATTGTAATATCGGCCTAGATTCATTACCAATAACTTTTCTATTTAATGCAGTGATAGCTAATAATCTACGGTAGATAGTATGACAAGACTGCTTCCATATTTTATATATGTGTCACTGTTACCATAGTATTATGTTCTATGGTATACTGTACCGTCTTGGTGCTGCAGAAGGAGGCTATTTGCGCTATTTAAAACCTAGGTCCTAAAGAATGATTGAGAGCAAAATTAAAAAAAAATAACTGTTCCCTCTCAATATATTCTTGATAATGTTATGTATGCACATATGCACATAAGTGAACTTTCTAGAAACTGTCATAGCCATTATGTTAACACCAGGAACAAACATAAACTTATTGTCTCTACTACTTGGCTTAGTCGAGTTAGTAACTTTTTTTGGGGTGAGGTATATATGCTTTTACAACAGGATCCCAGAAAATATTCAAAACAAATTTATTACGAAATTAAAAAGAATTGTTAATAGACAGTCATATAAAAAGTTACTAAAACATTAATGACTTTATTAATGATACCACAGATTAGGAATGGAGCGACCGCCGTCAGGCTATTTAAATTGTAAATTTCTAAAGGTTCTTTGCATAACCTTTTTTAAGATAGGTGACTTTGCATCACAATCAGGACGCTAAACTTTTTAAAACGATATTTTTATTGTTCTGACATAAGATGGGTAGGTTTCTCTGTAGGAGAAGCATTTTAATAATTAGTAATGTTGTATAAATAATAATAAAAATAATATAAAATTGATATAATAAAATAAAGATATTAAGTGCACCTTGTAAAGGTTTCAATAAAAGTAATAAATAGGAACCTCAGTTTTATATAAGAAACTCTCTGAAAAAATTAAATTTATTATCGCTTACATTCACAATTAATCAATTTGTTTTAATGTTCACCCTTATTACTTCATCTTAATAACTACCATTATATGTAATAATTTAAAAAACATACATTATTGTTCTCATTCTCATCTATATAAACTTACTAAGAATACCGACATATATATATCTCTTCACACTATACTAATTTTTTATTTCATAACGAAAAAATTACATACTATCTCATTAGAGGACAATATAGTGCTTAAGTATTTCTTGCAAAGCATTTTTTTACTTCTTGCTTCATGCTGTTATTTTTATTAGTATAACATTTATGTCTTTTTTATATTCATGAGGGGCAATCAAGCAAGAGGCTCACTTGATGGTAGTGGAGAGGCAACCGTCCTTGGACAACCGCAACACAAGGGTGAAGAGATGCGTTGCTGGCCTTTAAGGTGGGAGAGTATGCTCTTATCTTGAAAATCCCAATATCATGTCAGTTCGGGAAAACTGCAACCGGAAACTGATTCCACAACGTGGCTGTCCAAGGAATTCTTCGTGGAATTATAAATTTTGACATTCTAATGTCTAAATTTAAAAAAAAAATACATTCTTATTCTAAATTTAAATAATTTTCTAAATTGCTTTATAACTTTACAGCTAACATACTAACATAGATAACAAAAAATTTGAACTAAAATGTATATGTACCGCACCTACTTTACGATAATAGACAATTTCACACCATGTTTCACCTGCAGTTACAGAATCAATTTTCCGTACGTCTTTACCATTCATGTCAATTTCCGAGTAAGCCTTATGCACACAACACTGTTTGTACAGTAATGTATGACAAATGTTATCAAATATTAAAAAATAACAGGAATCATATGAATAACGACAAGGATGAAAAAAGATTAGATATATTTAACTATTTAACTAATGTAATAAAATGAATTTTATTTATATCCTAGGACTCTGTTTAGATAATTCTTAAAATTGGTAGTTACACAGCACAATTCGCCAAAAAATCGGCGTACAAATAGTTAATTGTCTATAAAAATATATTTTAAGATTATTCACCAGTTATGGTAAACTTATAATTTAGTCTTAAAAAAACATAAGTTTGTAGGTACCACTTTCAATATACTTAGTAACTTAATACATAGGCGTAGTGATATCGTGTAACGTAGTCTAAAATTCTTTAAATACAATTATAATTTTAAAATATAACGATTAACTTTATAAATAGTTTTATTTCGTATTATTATGTTCGTCTTGATGAAGTGTTCACTTGTGGTGTAGTCGTAATCAAACACAGTTCTTTTTATATATTTTGTGATCTATTTGAATTCTTCTTGAACTCGGAGTGCCTTTTCTTCCGACATACTTCATAAAAAGTCTAGCTGTCAGCATATGATACTTTGTCATTTATCTAGTTTTAATATACAAAGACATTTTTTTACGACAGTAAGGAACGAGACGAGCAGGACATTCAGCTGATGGTAATTGATATGCCCTGCTCATTACAACGCAGTGCCGCTCAGCATTCTTGAAAACCCCAAAAACTTTGAGCGGCACTACAATTGTACTCGTCACCAATATTTATTTTGAATTACTGAATTTACCATATGTTTGGAACATACAATAAATTCAGCGGCCACTCTTTTGAAACAATAGAATAATTTTTCAATTGTTGCTGCTGCATCCAATATATGAACCATCTAAAAAAATATTCTGAGATTCGCATACACAGCATATTCAGTCAACATGAAGTAAGTCAGTAAACCTCTCTAGTACATTGTGAAGTGATAATATCTAAATTAAAGGTATTAGATCATTCATATGTCTCGATAGACTATGACAGCTGTGAAAACATCGAAAAAAATGACTTTAAAACCAATCTCTATTTTGAGCAATTCACATTGCACACTAACATAAAGTGTCATACAAATCGCGAGTGTAAGACGTAGCTTGTCACGCACACTAAACTAATATTCCTGGCCTGAAACCTAAAACTCTATCTACACTTATAAATTATCTAAGTTAAAGGTATATATTGCGCTCGTCACCTTGAGACATAACATGTTAATTCTCATTTGCCCAGTAATATCACTATCTACACCGAGACCGAAACACAGTAATGTTTATACATTATTATTATAATTATTAAAATCCAATTGCGTTCAAACAAAAACAACAAAAATCTTCAGCTTTATTAAATTAATTTAATTACAAAATGTTTTATCTCAAATATTTATTTATCAATATTATTGAATGAGGTACAATATTAAAGTTTTAATAAAATATTGCATCTCTGTTGGGTAGTAATACCTGGATATAATATTTAATTGCACGTTTCTGCGAAATAAGCAGAATGAGTAAATTAATTATAACGATGGTTCGTGGAAGAACACCGTTATTTGATACGTGTAGTTGAGGTCATATTTATTAAGTATCGACTGTAAATTTCATAGATTCGTTAGTCTACCTTGGGTAATAATTAACGTGTAAGTCATATACATTTAGAATAGGTATAGTTTCTGGTTACAATGCTATAGAAGCATTTTGGATTAAAGCTTTAAAAAAGGAAAAGTAATTTTTGTAAACTATGAGATGTAATTTGAAATATTTCAAAATTGCATTATATTCCACCGAACCTGTAAGTAAGTGGACCTGAAAGATTCCGGACTGGCCATATGCGATACAATTATAATAAAATAACAATTGCTAGAACAACAAGAAATAATAATAAAATTACTAATCCTAAAACGAGACTCCCTAAAATACAAATTCATTTGTATGTCTCAGTGTGTAGTACTTTAATAAAATTCCAAGTAATCTTACATCTCTAACTCCTGCTACTTTAATTATAAAGAAGTATTCAAAAAGCCGAATATACGGTTAAAGAATATATACAGGATAAAGAAGCATGAAAAATAGATGTTAACACATAATTATTATAAATTATATTAATATTGTGAAAAACTGGCTAAAAACTTAAGTTTTCTGAGGATAAAAATAAAAAGTAAAAGTTTAATATAGAGTGTGGCCCCCTCTTGCTTAAATGACAGCTTGTATTTGTCCAGGCAAGCTATCATTGCCACAGTAGACACATGTACCAGTACGGAAACTACTCACAAATGTTCGAAATGACACACTCACCCAAACATGCGCATCGACGGGACCCCTAAGCAGTTTTCGCGGTCAATACGAGACGAGTGTCACACTCACGTTGTTATTTCTTTACGCGATCTTTTTAAAAATGCCAGCGCATTGCGTAGTATACGGCCGTTTGAACTTCCTTGTTTTTTAAACTACCTGGTGATTTTGAAAGGTAAGAATGATTTATTGTATTAATTTTATTATTATAATTTGTAGATACTAGAATTATAAGTCTTAGTAGAATTAATTAGAAGTTGTAATAAATTCGAGAACATAATTATTATTCAAAATGTTAAACAAAGATGGTGGCTGCACTAGTTATTATCATTTTTTTTATGAGTGCGGTTTGGTTTTTGAGGATGTTTTTATATTTATTTATTTTGGACTAGTTAGACCTACATGTGTTTTGTCATGGTTTTCGTGGCTGCTGTGGCGATGGCGGCTGCAGAAATTATCAACTTTTTCATTACCAGTGTCGTTTTCATGGTTTTTGAGGGTGCTGCAATAGATAGTGCTGTCAAAATGTACATACAAGTTGGTAGCTGCATGAAATTGACAATTTTTGCATCATTGGGTGTATTTTTCATGGTTTTTGAGGGTGTTGAAATAGATAGTGCTGTCAAAATGTAAATCCAAGATGGCGGCTGCAAGACAATGACAATTTTTTTATCATAGGTGTTGTTTTCATGATTCTCGATGGTGTTGGACTTTAACATATGCTGGACTTTTGAAATAAAATTGTGTGTTCACCGACACTCCCGAAAATGATACTCATTTTGATTTTATTGTGAAAGACACATCCGCAATCTCTGATCTCAAAACACATGTCATATTCTTTATTGACACGCCCCAAAACCTCAAAAATGATAGCTATATTGATTCTATTAAAAAGTCATATCCACCATCTTGTATCTCGAAATAGGAGTTTTTTGTTCTTAATAATTGACACTCACGAAAACGATAATTGCCCCGTCTAGATAATATGTTCGTGGTAGAAGTAAAACTTCAACGGAAAAAGTTTAAAAACACATATTTCAAAGTCAATAATTCAAATAAAATATTTCAACGAAAATAAAAATAATTCAAAAAAACTTCGTTCCAAAAAAATATTCAATAATTTTTTTTTTTAAATATTACATAGTCTACATGATGAGTGTTAGACATCAGACAGACTATAATATTGTATTACACACTGCACAGCCATTATATATACACTATACATAAATAGCGTATATTTACTCTTTAACGATCCGCAACGTCCCAATTATGGAACTTCTAAAAATACAGTCCAGAGAACCTCTTCCTTTTTTAAAGTCACTTAGAAAAATAACCTTACAACCCTATTGCTTCCATGAAGTGTTCGCACGTGTAGGTAAGTATTTTATCAACAACGCTTAGTTTCCGTACATCCATATGTCTACTGTGTCAATGCTATTCTTAATTGTTTCTTGTGCAATACACTCCCACTGCGCAGCAATTATGTTCCTTAGCTCCCTGAAGTGTTGCGGAGCGTGCAGCACCGATTTTACTCTTCGATTTCGAACATCCCAAATGTGCTCTATGGGATTGAAGTCGGGACTTCGTGCTGATCAATCACTGTGTCACTACATCTTTGTGGCGTTTGGTATGGAGACACTAGGCCCGTGGGGCCCAGGGGTGCATAGAATGTACAAAGTACTATCTACAATTAAAAACCCAAGCGCTGGTAGCTATTTCAGCTATCCAACGCGGCGAGGGAACCAGCAATCTCGGTACACTACCACGTAATGATAATAATAATAAATATTTTTTTTTATAACAGTAGTAGTAGTAATGATAGTTTTATTTTATTGTAATCATAGACAATATTGTAAATGTAATAATAAGATTTGTTTTGTTTGAATAAACTTATATGGATCTTGGTTATCTGTAATTAAATGAATTATTAATATTATCGTAATAAAATAGCGTAAGCAACAAATTCCTCATTATAAATATATATAGTGCCAGATCAAAGTTCGGCTGAGTATAATAAATACATCGTGTGTTAATATTTATTACAATTGTGAGCTCAAAACATTTTTGTCATATCTGAAAGATGATAAGCAGATATGTTAAATCCTATCAGATTATTTATCTATGGCGGTGAGATAAAAAAATAGGTTACACAATACTAGCTTTATCATGTACTCTAGATTCAATAATATTTTACACCTAAAAGTGGAATGGTAACCAGTGGGACGGTCTTTTGCACAGGATGCCTGCTAGATTATGGATACCACACCGGCGCCTTTTTCTGCCGTGAAGCAGTGATGCATCTGTAACCCTAAACTTCCCCCTGATATTGTGTGGAATTTTTTGTATTTTTCTCATATTTGTAATGCTTCTTTTCAAACTATGTTGGCAGGATCTGATTTTGTTCTTTACGCGTAGCATGTATTTATAATGTGTAATAGTAAAAAATAAAATTATCAAAATATCACTTTGTTACACTAAATGTTTATAACATTAACTAAAATACATACATTGAAATGTATAAAACTTGTAAAAATAATCTGTCTGTTACAAAATTGTAACATAACATCTTACCATAACTCAAATTGTAATGATTGTCCCATATTTATTATCTCAAATGTACTTCTAGATAAAATTCTTTTAATATTGCCGTAATTCATATCAAACAATCATAAATAATTCATCGAATGCATGAGTTCATTCGGTACTATTGTACCCGGTTCTTAATCATTTTGCTATCAATATGCTATCGGCTTATATATTACGACAGTACTGCGGCAAAACCTAGTCGCACGTAATTATAATTTTGAGTATTGACGCATGGCGGTCTATCCATGGCGGTCTATCCATGGCGGTCTATCCATGGCGGTCTATCCATGGCGGTCTATCCATGGCGCACAAACAAACTCCGCCGTGTGAGACGTTCATACAACAACAACATACAACTTCAAATTTTCATCCATCTACATCAACACCTATTTTTGTATCGCGATTTTAATATTATTCTAATTCATCCACAGATACGCAAAAGAGTTAGGCAATTGATATAATGATTATTGTAGTATAATAAATTTTATGTACGATATATTAGTTAGGTCTGAGAATCGGTCGTCATCTATTTTTTATACCCCAATATTTTTTTTTATTAATTGCAATACGTTTGCTGGGTCAGCTAATATTATATAATATTTAGTTTTATTGCTATTTAACTTTAGGATATGAAGGCTATTGAGGTATTAAGGCTATTACGGTAATTAAAGCTAAACCAGTACACAATGTCAGATAAAGCATTGTTTACTTCGTCATATAAAACTAGGTCTCTTTTAACTTTGCATATGAAGATAATGATATAATATAGAGGGACCTTCCGAATTGTTTTATACCAATTGTAAAAAGTAATAATATTTTTATAGAAACTACACACTAAATAAAAAGAAACGAAATAAAAATATTAAATACCTCTATATCTAGGATTTATAATGTTTACTTCACTCTGTCCAACTCAAAATTTGTGAGAATAAATTTTATCCTCTACACGTCGAATATTTCCTGATAAAATTCGTTTAAGGTGAAGTTCTCCATAAGTCTAAACTCTATCAGCCTTACAAATAAACTTGATAAAAGGTTATATGTGAGAATAAACTAAAAATATGCAAAATGTTTACAAATATACAGTTTTCTTATGATTGGTATATTCGGACGTATTACGATTCCCGCGTTTATTTGCAAGGCTGCTTGACATTCGGAAAACCTCAGATTTATCATGTGATGCGTGCGTACGCCGCGTAAGAAAGACGTGTGTTCGTGTTCTTGTCAAGTTATTGTTTTGAAAGTGAAGTTGAAACAACAAAACCGATTGATAGTTAGTAAAAAATTAAACACTAATTCTGTAACAATTTAATTAGAATAGTAAACAGTGATTCAATGTGTTTGTGATGCAAATTCTATGATTATAATATTATTCTGTTATTGCGAATGTTGTGATCGGTCATTGAACTCTAGAGAGATTTTTTGCGACTACCCCCTTAAAAAATATGATTAATGTGGTATTACGTTCAACAATTTCAAAGTAGTAAGTCATAGCCAGATAGCTCCGCGGGCAACTCTTTGACAAACAAAGGCGTAGTCAGGGGTTCGAGCCCCTGGTTGGAGTACGCTATTTTTTTTTTATTATTAATAAATTGATTGTTGAGTTCATCACAGTACTTTAAAAAGTAACGCTAAAATTAATTGAATTAAATTAAATTAAAGAAGTTTAAAAATGTCCAAGGTACACATGAACTGTTGTAACGAAGTAAATGATGAAGAAGATTATTTGTGTTGCACAAAATGTAAAAACGGATACCACCGCGCTTGTTTGAAGTCGACCGGGCAATTTAGCACAGATACAGATTCCACGAATGACTGGACGTGTCCCGCTTGTATGTCAAGAAGGCCGAAAGGCAACAGTGAGAACACACCCGTGCGTACTAAAGACACCCTTTTAGCCTATGACAAAAATGTCACGAAAAGATCGACCAAAAGAGTAGCAGTTTCGTCACCAGAAACAGAAAAATCATCTCAGCTGGAAGAAATACGTGAAATGGTGAGTGAAACTGTACGGGCCGAAATGAAAGAAATGCTAACACAGATGCGGACTTCCATAAAAAGCGTACTAAATAGTGAATTGAAAGTAATAAGGGAAGAAATCACAGACATGAAAAATTCTATAAATTTTATAAACAACCAGTACGAGGATTTCTTGAAAGAACACCGTGTAAATCAAATAGCTGTGAAGGATCTTAAAGAACATAATGCCAAACTAGAGGCGACTATTAATACCCTAAACACACGTGTTAACGAACTTGAACAGCGATCTAGATACAACAACCTGGAATTGCAATGTGTTCCTGAAAGAAAAAATGAAAATCTAATCAAAATCGTCGAGCAGCTGGGCAGTGTAATAGGGTTAGATATAGCTACTGACAAAATTATGAATGTAATGAGAGTTGCAAAGGTAAATCGTCAAAGTACTCGACCGAGATCTGTCATAGTGCAATTCAATTCTCCGCTTACTAGGGACACTGTTTTAGCAGCAGTGATAAAGTATAATAAGGCCAACCCAAGAGATAAATTGAACACCTCTCACATTGGAATCGGGGTAAGTGGGGAAAAACAACCAATTTATGTCATGGCCGAAAGAAGAAGAATGACCGAAGCTCTACATGCCGCGGCGAGACTCAAAGCCAAAGAAAAAGGATATAAATATGTTTGGGTTCGAAATGGTCGTATACTAATGCGCAAGGACGATATTTCTGATTACAAAGTAATAAAAAGCATAGACTTTCTTAGTAATTTAAGTTAGAGTGTAAGGTTGAGGTCACGTAATGGTGTCATAATCCTAAAAAGGCGCTTCGATTAATATGTTATACCAGAATGTTCGCGGACTAAGAACCAAAACCCAAGATGTTTACCGTAACATAGCAGTTAATAATTATGACATTATTATTTTGACTGAAACCTGGTTGAATAGCTCAATCATAAGTAGTGAATTGTTTGACACTCGTTACACCGTGTATCGAAGAGACAGAGAGACTGCAAAGCTTAACATTAAGTCTGATGGTGGGGGCGTTCTAATCGCTGTCAAGACCAATATAATTTCAAACAGAGTTTGTAACTGGGAAAACGATTGTGAAGATTTGTGGGTGGTTGTAGATGTGCCCCATTTTAACAGTATACGCCATATAGCATTTTGTAGTATATATATTCCACCTCCTGTAAATAAGAAATTATTTGATATTTTTTTAAATAACTGCAATAGAGTTTCAGAGCAACATAATATGTTAACATGTATAATTGGCGACTTTAATCTTAGCTGTATTTCATGGAATGCATCTTTAAACCCAGCTGACTATAACATACCCCCAGCTCAGAGATTACTGGATTTTATATCAGGAAATGGCCTGCGCCAATGTAACTATGTTCTTAATAATAGGCAAAAGATACTTGATCTTGTACTCGTAGATTTTCCTGTATGTTCCGTCAGTTACTCTTATAATCCAATTAGTAATATTGATCCAATGCATCCCCCCCTTGAAATTAGTATTCCTTATACGAGACAACATAGACTTGCGACTAATACTTCAAACGAGCGGTACAATTTTTATAAAGCCGATTACGATTCCATTAATGAGTACTTGAAGGGAATTGATTGGAATTCGATATTGAACCGAGGTGATATAAATGAAATGGTTAAAGTATTCTACGGGATTTTACAGGTTGCTATCACAGATTATGTTCCCTTAAAAAAAGTAAAAAGCAGTAGGTACCCTTCATGGATGAATCGTAAGGTTGTAAAAAGAATTAAAGAAAAACACAAAATGCTAAAACGATTTAAAAAATATAATAATCCAATGGATGAAATAGAACTAAGAGTGCTTAGTGATCGCTGTGAGAAAATTACGCGTGATGCCTATAAAAATTTTAATGAAGACCTGGAAAAGAAAATTCAGAAAAATCCGAAAGCATTTTGGACGTTCCTAAAGAGTAAACGTAGTAATTTTAACTCATATCCAGCTGCAATGAGTAACGGAATTAAAACCTCAACTAGCGGATTGGAAATTTGCAATATGTTCTCTAGTTATTTTGCGTCGGTATATGATGAATCAAAAAGTTCTTGTAATTTAGACTCATTATCTTATTTACGAAAGATTCTCTATTTGGACGTTAGTGAAAATCTTGCAGGCATAGAATTAAATCAGAATGACATCTATAAAAAGCTGAAAAGTCTCGTTATTGCAAAAGGTGCGGGACTGGACAATGTACCACCGGCATTCATAAAAAATTGTGCATCAAGCTTAACTTCACCGTTATATCTTATTTTTAAAGCCTCGCTTAGCTCGGGTAGTTTTCCAGCTTTATGGAAACAAGCAAAAGTTGTTCCAATATATAAGAGTGAAGACGAGAAAGACATACACAATTACAGGCCTATATCGATTCTTTCGATTTTTGCAAAGGTCTTTGAATCTTTAGTTTGTCCGACAATTCAAATGCATTTCAAACGTTTCGTGTCTGAGCATCAACATGGATTTTTGCCAGGTAGGTCTACCACAACTAATTTGGTTAGTTTCACATCTTCATTATCAGAAGCTATTGACTCGCAGAAGCAGGTGGATACCATATATACCGACTTTAAAAAGGCATTTGATAAAGTTCCACATGGAGTACTCATTGGAAAATTATCGTTATATGGGTTTTCAGGCCCAGTGATGAAGTGGCTTTCATCATACTTACAAGACCGTTCGTTTTATGTAGTCATTAATGGATTTAGCTCTTCAACTAATCTGGTAACATCAGGTATACCACAAGGTTCACATCTTGGCCCAATTTTATTTAATATATTTGTGAACGACATTGTTTCTTGTTTTGAACACTGCACACCATATTTATATGCTGATGACTTAAAAATAATGAGAACAATTTCTTCACCAAGTGATTCGATTCTATTACAGGACGATCTAAATAAACTTACCAATTGGTGTGAATCTAATGGCATGCAACTGAACTGCAGTAAATGTGTGCATATTAAATTTACTCGCAAAAATAATATTATTCCGACAAGGTATGGACTGTATGGTAATACTCTTAAAGAACTTGAACTCATAAGGGACTTGGGTGTTATGCTTGATAGGAAATTGACTTATCTCTACCACATAGAAATTGTAATAAGCAAAGCGTCAAAATTATTAGGTTTTATTATGCGACAAGGTCGAAATTTTAAAGATGCCAAAACAAAAATCTTCTCTCTTTACAACAGCCTTGTCCGCAGTCATTTAGAGTATTGTAGCGTTGTTTGGCGCCCACATTATTCTACACACTACTTAAGTCTGGAGCGTGTGCAGAAAAGGTTCATGTGGCATCTATCATACTCAGCGAATATTTACAAAACGGTGGTGTCTTATAAAAAAAGATTAGAACACTTTAACATGATGACTCTTGAACAAAGAAGAGAATTTTTGGACTTATAAAAAAAATTTTTTTTATATAAGTTGCTAAGAAACAATTTAGACTGCCCCAGTTTACTATGTAAAATTAATTTCCGAGTACCGCGCAGATATCCCCGAACTGCAATTACCCCGGTCGTGCCTCCATGCACTAGAACAGTCTTTGGCGCTAACTGCACTATCCCTCGCTTGTGTAAAGTATATAATAAATTCAGTTCATTATTTGATATAAATATTGATTCCCCTAACACTATTCGTAAATTAGTTATCAGCAATCTAGCCAGCCAGTTATGAGTGTGATAGATTACTTTGCTCTGTTAGTTATAACATAGGTTATATATTTTAATTAAAGATTAGTGTATTTTATTTTATTATATAATTTCTTAGCTTAGATTTAGATTTTTGTTATACTTAGTTGTATGTAATTAAAACGCTTATTATTTGTTTCTAACTATCTGTTAAACAATTCTCAATTGATTATTGCAGACTTTCAAATTTTTCATACTTTTTTTTCACCGGTTTTAGTTTTTAACTCACTTTTAGATTTGTAATAATGTATCGATAAGCGAAATTAGCATGTAGTGTTTACCTTTAAATGATTTTGCATACCCTGCACATGTAATTTAAATTGTTAATTGTTTAAGAAATATTTTTATGTAAAATCGCTGGTAGACCAATAAATAAATAAATAAATAAATCATTATATTAACAGTGTTGTCAGCGATATAGTCAACATGTTTCATACCAAGTTTATTTCTAAGGCTCAATAACTCGAATGTTTTGACGTATCCCCCGACGAGTTCTTCCATTTCTTAAGAGTTGTCGCAGGATAAAAATGAACTTGCCAGAAGATAATAAATAAATCCTGGGGCCTTGTGCGTCATGGAATTCAGGAATCGATTTATTATACTTTGTTAATATTTTCTTTTTCAGTATTGTTATATGTTGGGAACTTAGATACTTTATACGTCAAAATAGAGCCTCTTGCTCTTAGTCAACGCATGACAATAGAGCAGATTTCTTACTTTAGTGTGCATGACACGTCAATCATTTTGTTTTAGTGTACGTGCGGTGCTGAAAATAGTGATAAACAGTTCGCCGCTATTTTTTCGTCGTGTATTAGAATGAATATTCAAACAAAAATTAGACAGAGTAACATCCTAACTCGATAACGGTTGAAGCGGAAGAGAGCCGACGCCATTTTTTTTGCGCCCAGACAAAGGAAAGGGCTACCTCTCGGGATAATGACGAGGGAGGGAGGTGGTGAATGCTCATGTTATGTGGGACTCACGTTTAAACCTAAGTGCCTAACCAATTTACACTACCTGAGGATGGCTTTGGGCAAGTGCCCTGTAAGCCTTCTCGTGGGGAGAGAGGCAGGTGCAAGCGGCACTCCCTATGGAGTATCCGCTGAGATAGTCGACGCCACTAAGACATCACCTTTTATAGATATCTCCCAACTCTTCACCTTCCACTTTCCACATTATATTATGGTGATTTCAGGTTACACGAAGCCGTTTGTGAAATGTGGTAAAGCAGGATACGTGATGCCGGGGGCCTACAGGAAATACGCTGAAGCTATTTATAATATCAAGGTGCGCCCGGATGACGTGTGGGTGATCACTTTCCCTAGATCAGGTCAGTAACTACTAAAGTAGTATTATTCAACTTTATTAAAAATAAAACGATAACACTTAAATAATCTATTTAAATCAATTATCACGGTCGCCTCTTTAAACTTATCCTCTGACAGAGACTGTACGTACTAGAAATTGTGTCACCAGTCAAATTGTAAGCTAAATTGTTAATTTATTAGTTTTATAATAATTTAATTTTTAATTTCTTTCTTAAGTTATTGTTACTTCATACTTATACTATCAAGACATCATCTCCAATTGGCTTGATTCTTTTCCGTTGCGTAGAGATGTGTTCACTCTGCATCTTCTACTGCATATATCCCAACTCCTCTAATCACTTTCCACGGGAACAGAGATGAGTTCAGGTTCATACCAGCAGACCAATATTACGTCAAAATGCGTTTCTACAACCGCGGAAAGGAAAATTCCTTGAGACTTCTACTTTGTGAAATCAATTAATTACTCGCTATAAATCAATTAGTTTTTCGGAACCGATTCGACTTAGGGACCTTAAAGGTTACAGCATTCCCAACTTAAAGGTCGGCAACACATCCCTGGTGTTGTCCAGGGGCGGTTGTCTTACCACTATAATCACGTCAGTCTTTTGCCCGTTTGCCCCCTCTTACACAATGAAAATACTGACATTTTTTTACATGCTCTAAAAATGTATATTCCGGTTGAGCGGAGGCCACCCTCATCGGTCTATAAATATAAAGGCTATGTGTTACGTTGTTTTACAAGGTTCAATGTGTTTGCCCTTTATTATTTTGTGGCAAAACACTTACTATAACTTAAGTCATAACTACATTGTTTTTTAAGGCAAATATTATATTACCTCATATCTTATCTCTTTAAAATTATCGATTCCAAGGTTTAGTTTGCGAGTATTGTCTTTTTACGGTTCCGAAGTGTAAAGATAAAGATTATGGTTATACATGTCAAATTTAATGGAAGATTATACATCAAAAGGAGTGAAGCACTATACAACGTCATCGGTGCCATGTTGGATCTTGACAGTGATATAATTCTTAAGGCTATAAAAAGAAGTAAGAATTTATTTAGTTAATAAATTGTACTATAATATCTCATAAATAATGTCTTGTGATAATGTTGGTAGAAGATAAATGATAATATTATCTAACGCATCTATATTTAATAAATTATAATATTATCTAACGCATCTACGTTAAACTAATAAAAGTCTTTGCAATTTTCTTGTGATCTACTTGTGGTGCTGGCTGTGCGGCCTTGAACTCTTGTTGTCGTAAAAATAAACAAAAAAACAAAAATCTACCAATGGTAACCGGTTCGTTTTTTAAACTCCAGGCCATTAAAGTGAGTTCGATTTTTTAATAAGCCCTCCTTACTAAGCCTGTATTCTAAGAGTATTCGTACAAATTTCAACATTCTAAATTCAACTATTTTTAGGAATTTTTACAATATAATTAACCTCTGAGCTTATAAAGGAAATAATGACTTGCTTTACTATATCATTTGGTGACGTATAATTGAACTTTGTCAAACAGGAGGTGTGAAAATACAAATATTTCTTTTAAATTATCGAATCTCCCATATGCTCGGAAAGAGTACAGCTAGTGAGAAGAACGTACAAGAAACTCGACGGCTACTCGGGACAGTATATAATGTATATTATTATTGCCATTACAACAATACAACTAAAGAAAAATTTATTGTTGATCCATATTGAGTACGCGACTGCAATGCTGACGTTACTGGTCGTAGCCAGGCGATAGCGGGCGGGCAAGAATCATAGTCATCATAGTCAGGATCGGGGTCATCGGATTTTTTTTTAATTTCTGCTCGTAGCAGCTACTAATTGAGCATAGGTATGATGTGAAACACACACACACACACACAGTATCATAGTAAGGCACACTACAACTATATATTGTGTTGTAATCGGACTCAAGTACTGACGTACGTGAGCAAAGCCGTTTTTAAAGAAATAAAGTTTATAATGTCTCACGAAAGTTTTTAATAATTTAATATGACATTGCTGTTAGGCGTACTGGTTACTTTGGATTAAAATATAAATTTCTTGAAGTACTAACTATTAATAACTTTAAAATAAAATAATATCTCATAAGATACAGCACTATGTACATTTTAAAATACTTTTGTACAAAAAATAGAGACAATGTATAACCTTTGTGGACAGACAGACGGATAGACAGCGTAGGTAATAAGGGTGCTAATGGGTCCGTCGATTGCGGAACCCTAGAATGACTTTAATTATGTACAGAATGTATCGTTGACGCGAAGCGATGCAGATATAAGCCGATAAGATAATCTGATAGTTAAGAACCCTTGGCCTTTCTGATATATATTATCGAATGCATGATAAAAGACATATCGTCGTTCCACATTTACGATCTCTATCTTAAAGCTGGTTCACATGGATCGATTATAATTTTGTTAAAATTTCAGTCGGAAAATTTTCAGACAGTTGGTTTAAAATCGGTTTACGTTGGTAGCAAGGATGACGGAAAATGAAAAATTGCGATAGTTTTTTTTAAGTATAAGAGGGGGTAATCTCGTAAGAGGCTTACGGGAGTGGTGAGGCAACCACCCATGGACATCCGCAATAAAGGGTGTCAAGAAATGGGTTGCCTTTAAGGTGGGGAGTATGCTTTTTTCTTGAAGGCCTCTAAGTCGTATCGGTTCGGGAAAGCAGCAGCTGGTAATTGATTCCATAAAGAGGCTGAGCTTGGCATGAAATTAGTAGTAAATTCACATTTAAAACATAATTATAAAAAATATTAATTATTATTTATTAAATTTAATGAAAAGTTAAAAAAAATTAAAAACACCTTTTACAGAAAACCAAACTAAGAATTCAAAAATAATAATAAAATATTTTATTTTAAAACAGTGTTAGGCAATCATCAGACATCTCATTTTCAGAACAAAATCACTTTATTCATGCAGCAAAAGTTTTCATATCATTTTACATTTACAACCAATTAGGGAAAAGGTTGAGCTTTAATGAGAAGAAGTGGCAAGAAAATCATTGCCACTCGTTTATATCAACATTTACAGCTTCATCGTTCGTACCACACACGCCATAAATTTACTGCTAATTGTGATTTGATTATCATAAGGTGGGCTTTATTGTGATATTTACATATGAATAAGTTCTATTTTAATTTTTTATTAAAATTTAAAGGTACCACATGGACTCAAGAAATGGTGTGGCTTTTAGAAAATGACTTGGACTACGATGCCGCAAGAAGTTCACCACTTCACGAAAGGTTTCCGATGTTAGAGTAAGTTGAGCTTACACGATATTCATAGATGTCGACTCGACAACGTGTGTTCTGTTTCCTACCCTCCAAGCAAATTTATTTTACATCATTAGAAATATTTTTATAAATAAACAGTTTAATTGTATGTACATAGGGGCATAAGCGAATTTATAATTTTTAGCTAATAGACTTAGTTTAACATATGCGGTTAAATGATTAGACAATTAACTAACATAGATACGGCGAGTAGTTTACTTTTGTTCTTTTCATAGTATTATGTCCTATGGTATACTTTTATAAGGCAGTACTGCCGATATTAATACCATCTTTGTACTGCAGAAGAGGGCTATTCACGCTATTTATAACCTAGGTCTTAAGGATTCAGAGGAAAATTAAATTAAAAAAAATACATTTTAACTGTTGTATCTTTATATATTCTTGGTAATGTTTTATTTGTATCGTCGATAAAATTGATTCAAATTTCCTCTTTGCTGATAATTCTTCTAAAATGATAAGAACAGCTTTATATTTGCATGAAATAGATCGTATAACAATAGGTGGACTGTCAGTGTCTAATAAAATGAAAACAGTTACTAAGGAAATGTTTGGTCAAGCGAATTTTGACCTACTTGTTTATTATGTCTGTAGGAAAATTACGTTAATGATGATGGTGGGTCACGATTCAATTTTGTCGATAGTACATAAGCACATAAGCGAATTTTCTAGAAACTATGTAAATTATAATGTTAACATCAGGAATAAACAGAAACTTGTTATACTTACTATTTGATTATGTCGAGTTAGTAAGTAGTTTGTTGGGCGATGTATATAATTTTACAACATGTTCCCAGAAAAGATGTAATGAAACTACTACTAAATGACTTTTTAATGATACCACAGATAAGGAATGGAGCGACCTACGGATCTTCAAGCATAGAGCATACTATCACCTTATAGGTTGGCAACGCATTACTTGAGCCCTGGTGCTGTGAATGTCCATGGGCGATGGCCTCACCACATTCCATTACACAAACCCTTTGCCCGTTTGCCCCCTCTAATATAAAAAAGTTATGAATTACTCTGTCTTCTGTTTTTTCCAATGACGTTCTGTACAGAAGAACGTCATTGGTTATTTCTGATTTGTAGTTTTGGCTATTATAAGAAAGAATTCTAAGCAAAAAGTTTTTATAAGTAAAAGAACCAAATCCATTTCAATCTGTGGCTGCATTGTGTGTGCCTTTGCCTGTTTGAATTCAGATTTGGTCAATGTCACTCTTACAACATTTCTAATGCTCTCAGCTTTTGTTGCGAAATACATTTCCGCTATTTTCTTTTAATAATTACAGGGCTATTCATATAAATAATAAGATAGCTGTGATATAAAATGGTGTGTAATGCATTTAATTCTAAGTATATTTAGAATATTCGGCACTGATTAACATTTTTATTTTGGAAATATTCAATGTATTCTTTGTTCAGTTGCAACCCTCTGCTTAAGGGATAGTTGTTTCATACCCTGTACCTATATCTATACTAATAAATGTAGAGCTGTTTTTTTGTTCAATTATACTGCAGAAACTACTGAACAGATCGGTATAATACTTGTACCATGCACCTGCATTGAACGACTTAGAAATACTATATTCGCAATAAAAATAATTCAATCAATGACATATGACAATTATTCATACAATAACCGCGCGCGGGGTATTCAATTTATATGGCAAAACAACGTTTAATAAATAAAATAAAAAAGCCTTTTATTGATTCTAGAAAATGCTAGTTTACAAGGTAATTACTTTTTTTTTAATATCAAGAATGTTTTTATAGTTTATATTTATTGGTTAGTACTTTCATACTTCATCGTTTATATACGTTATATATATATTATCATGCATATAGTATATACCTATTTTAATAAATTTATTCTGTAAACCATCTGTATGACAACCTCTTTCAAATTGAGCCAGTTTTCTTCTGATTGCGCTGTTTGTGTCCAGTTTGGACCCGCTATGCGATTGATTCCGTCCTCCCATCAGATGGAAGGTCTCCGTTTCTGTCTTTTGCCCACTGGCCCCCTCTATCACTCTTTTTGTCCACCTTTGTAGATGTATATAAATGAATATATTTATTGTTTCAGAATTACAACAAGCATACCTGAGGTGGCGTTTGAATTGATTAAAATAAACTTCATGAACCTGGCTGACTTTCAAGGCTTGAATGAAGCGGTAAAGTACCCCAGTTGGAAATCAATCGAGGAGGCACCCTCCCCCCGTTTCATCAAGACACATCTACCTCTGTCACTCCTTCCCCCTAATCTGTTGGACATTGCTAAAGTCCTGTATGTAGCCCGAGATCCGAGGGATACAATGGTATCATATTACTACTTAAACAAGATGGTTGCCAGAGGTTTAATGACGGGGACATTTGCACATTACTGGGAAGCCTTCAGAAGGGATTTACGTAAGTTAATTTAAGTTGAAAATGCAATGGTGTATTAATCTAATGAATAAGATCCTGTATGCAGAATGTACCTTTTTTGGGAGAGAATGACAGACGAGATCATCTGATATTAAGTGATCACCGCCGCCACACCAGAGGAATCACAGGAGCATTGTCAGCCCTTTAGAATAGAATAAAATTTTATTAAACCCAATTAAAGAAGTAAATCAACCAAAACTGAAAAAGGATTCCTTCTAAGTTTAATGCTGGAACATATTATAGCGCTAGTTTTCTGGAGTACCCAAGAATTGTGAAGAAAGATGTGCGCGATTTTTTTAAATCCATGTCGTATCAAAAGGCATAAAAAGGCATAAAAGGCATTTATTTTCTCAAAATTGATTCCTTTAGAATTCTTTTTGATGTCATTTCTTATCGTCCTGGAAACACTACTCACGTCCTGGAAGCTCATTCCACAGCATTGTTGTACGTTGAAGTAAGTTCCTTGAAAATAAACAGTGTGGAGGAGCATCATATAGCCGGATGGCCGGGATGATACCCTAATAATTTGCGAATCGTAGAGTCGCGAAGGTGGAATTCGGCGGCAGGAAACAGGTGAAACAGCTCTTCGGAACACTCCCTGTGATAAATGCGCTTGTAAACACACAATGAAGCAACATCTCTACGCAACGCTAAGTCGTTTACAAACCACTGGATCTCCGACAATTCCAGCAGCTCTGCATTGCACGTGGTGTAATGGTTCACGTTGATACTGGGGAGCGAGACCAGAGATGACAGCAATACTCCAAATGTGGCCTCCACGCTCCGCTCATGTCGTACGATCATGGATACACTGGACAAGAAAGATTATTATATACTTTGGCAGTACGTGGGACTATCTACCTGACCTTATTTTGCATAAAAATATTTGAATATCTTCCTTAATAACCCCCACCCCCCCTATTCCAATTGAAGTTATTGACGTGTGAAACGATGGTAGATTTTGGTGGCAGGGATCGGATCAAGTAGAGAATTTGTTCTGATAAAATTTTTGAACCTTGGAGTTGCTATGATCTGAAGAAGAAATGCATCTGTACGTAATGCTATTGATTCGAATGTTGAAAAGTATTTTTTTTTCATGGAATTAGTGGACAAACGAGGTGACGAAACACAGGAGCACTGTCAGCTATTGAGAAAGTTGAACACTATTTTATTAAAGTACATACCTTATTGTAAAAGTAAAAGTAGTGAAAAGGATAAAAAAGCTTCAAAGTCGAGAAGATATTATAATTTTTTTATAACAATTATTCCAACTTATAATGTGTTTTCAGTGCCTTGGACCCCAACAATAAGCCACGCAAACGAGGCGTGGGAGAAGAAGACTCATCCGAATCTCCATTTTATGTTTTACGAGAACATGCTACAAGTAAATATATTTCTATTCTAGTGCTTAAACATTTTTTTCAAGTTTTGTATCAATATTAATATTTTTAGTGTCATTAGAATATATACAGGTGGACCTCCATTATAAATAAATAATAATATTTCCCAGTAGAATCATACTTGCTCGTGTGTTCTTGGAATACTTGGTTTGCCCTAGAAAGTAGTGCAGTTATTTAACCTATATATAAATGAACTCTCAGGAAAAATATACGGTGTCTCTGTAAACAAACCTGTGATTCTTTTATGAGATTATAATGTATACAAAAAATATTACTGAATTCAAGAAAAAATGTGATTAAATTGTACGTGCTGTTTAATAAGTTAGCTAGAGTTAAGGGCTTCTTCATAGCTCTTGGTATTCAATTTTACAATAAAATACTTAACACTATACTAGGACTCACAAAGTACAAATTATAGAAATATAATAAAGCTTCTTTGATAAAGAAGCCTTACTTTTGTATAGTAAATTAAATACAGAATACTGTATACTTACGTCGTATATTGTCTGGTATTTTATTGTGAAATTGAACCTACGAAAGAGCACTTAACTTAGGATTAACTAACCGAACGAACGAAGAGTCATATCTTTTAATAAATTATTATTAAAAAAATTATTGTATAGATAATTATATTTTTTGATAAAATGACTAATTATCTTATTATTATTTCGGAGATAAATTTAGAGAATACAAGAATTGTTTTATTAATACTATAAGATAAACTTTGGGTTGCTATTAAGGCTTCATATTAATAATTATTTTAGGACCTACCAGCGCAGATACGAGAAGTGTCTAAATTCCTTAACAAAGATATTTCAGAAGTGGAAATAGAGAAACTAGCGGATCATTTAAGTTTTGCAAATTTTAAGAAGAACAAAAATGTAAACAACACTGCAGGGGACAATAACAACGTACAGTTCGTCAGAAAAGGTAATATTTGATGATATAACAGCACCTTTGAATGAAAATGAAATACTGCAAACAGTATAATGATCAAATAGTGCAAACAATTTTTTTTATGAAGGTGGATATCAAACGATAGCATATGATTTACCATATGAAAAGTGATCAATGCAGCCTATTCTCTCTTACAATCCCACAGAAATCACACGAATGCTGTCCAGCATTTAGGTAAGAATCGGCTTACTTGCCTGCCCCAAATTGCTAAATAAATTTAGCTTCAGAGGTCCAGTAAGAATACCACGTAATCCTATTACTCTACTTTGTCCTCCACTTCGTCGAACGGTCCTAGGTGGCAATTCCCCAGTCCCACGGTTATGTAAAATTTTAATAGCGTAGCTGATTCCGCAAATTCCGCAAGACCAACAATACCAATGCATTAAAATTATTTAGTAGTAAAAAAAATTAAATGAAAAAACTTCTTATTTATTCTGTAAAATTCTAAAAAAAATATTTCTGTGCACGCTGTATTTATTTGTAAGTAATCACTACATTAAGTTTCTAGTTCTTAGTTCTGATTTTTATATTTGTGTGTATTATTGTACAAAATAAATAATTGAATAAATAAATAGATAAACAAATAAATACGTAAATAAATGAATAAGTATACGCGGCCAAGGCTTTTACGTATACATTTAATTAATTTAAGTTAAAATAATCCGAGTATTACAGTAGAGAAAGACATATATACAAAAACACACACACAATCATTATTAGAAAGTATTTTATTTATTCGTCAACATTTCAATGTTTTAATATTATTTTGCTATTCGGAACGAAGACAAATCCAACGGATTGAAAATCATGAAAATCAGTCCAGCCGTTCTCCAGATATTAGATACTAGCTGACCCGGAAGACGTTGTTTTGCCATATAAAGTATAATTCACGCGATAGTTTTATAAGTAATAAAATATTGCCTATATTATAGCCTGTACATCATTTTGTTCTATTGTCAATAGTTATTGCAGCGCACGCAAAAATAGGTTTTCGATTTTACACCTTGTGTTACAAAATACCAATTTTATTACGGATCCCTAATTTTGAAAAAAAAAAGACTACCCAACACTGAAAGAATCATTCAAATCGGACCAGTAGTACCAGAGATTAGCGCGTTGAAACAAAGAAACAAACAAACAAACACTGCAGCTTTATAATATTAAGTATAGATATGGTCATATTCCTTTAAGTTGAATGGAAAAATGTTTGATTGTGAACTAGGAAAGTAGATACTTATAACAATAACGTTTTATACATATAGACACATCATTCGCAGTCTGATAACTGAACGGCAAGAGTGTGCAGACGATGTAAGCACACTTTTGGTCCTTAATCGCGTGTCAACTGTCACGGTCCGACCTAAACCTGAACTTAATAGATGTTTTACATTGCTGCGTATGACCGATAAGTAAGCAACTGGAGTAAATGCGGCAATGTATAGGTATAGCAGTCAAAGATTATTAGGGTGAAATTTGTGGAATGTTCCATATTTACTCTTTGTTTTTACACGACGCAGTTTGTCTATATATTTGTATAGAACATCATTGATTAATAACATAAAAATTTTATTTATGATCTCAGGTGAAGCTGGTGGCTGGAAGTCGCATTTTGATGCAAAAATGGAAGTGCAAGCAGAAGAATACTTGAACAAGAGACTTAGAGGATTAACATTGACTTACCCAACATATGATACTGGCGAAGAATGTTCTAGATTATAGAGAAATATAATATATAAGCAGGAGTTTATTTTGTGGCATACAATAGGCATGACAAAATGGTTTTAAGTATTCTAGCAAGTGACCCAAATCTAAATATTTAAGTTAATAATATATTTAATATAATAAAAGCTTAATACTGCTATCAGTCACATATTAACTAAAATATGGATGACGTCACGACTCAATAACCATTATTAAAGCCTAAACACATGATTGGATCTGGCATGGCCGAATCATGGGACGGGGTCTGGTAGTGGACCATATTTGATGGTATGTTGAATTGTCTATAATTAACGCAAAATATTATTATAATTACCGTTTGTATAGTACCGAGTACGACGCCGGACCAATTGGTCTGAGGCGCCCACCGGACCGTCCGATGGTCCGGCCGTGTGTTTAGGCTATTATATTACACGTTATGATTGATTTCTGAAGCGTTACGTCATAACCGGCCACCATGACAGTTACGAGCGTTTTCGCGCGCAAATCAAAATAGATCTATAAAAATACATTATTAATTTGCAATACAGACTACTTTAATGCTTCAATTAATTTATTTCTAAAATCGTAGACATCCTATTTGTACGACTAGAGTGAGCTTGTTGAAGGCTATTCTGGCATGAATTCTGAATGAAACCTTAGTTAGTTAATTAAAATGATAAAGGTGATAGAAAAGAAAAATACATTAAAGTTATAGAACACTATTGATTTATAATAAAATAAATTTTTAGAAGGTTATGTCGGGAAAGATAGAGTTAAAGACATGTTAAAAATATTCACTACATTTGAAAGTGTTTCTTACTTAAACTAAATCATTTTATTTATTGAGTTAAATGTAATCGTCTAAAGTACTTATAATGTGATACAAAACCAAATACATCATTCTCTTCGGTCCAAAGACCGTATATAGACGTATCAAAATACGATTGCTAATTTTATGATATTAAATTAAGTTGTTGGTTGTTAACCACTGTTTTGGATCAAACCTTATAACAAAAGACCGTATTTAGTAACAAATCACTGTGACAATAGAATATTAAAACATTTTAATACAGTTCTCATTAGCATTTTGTACCGGTTACTTGTTGCAACTTGAATGCACAGTTGCTATAACGGTGTTGCTAGTTAACTATCTACATTTTACTCTTTAAAAAAATTCAATAAATGATGATAATGGAATAATAATAAATTATAAATATTTTGGTATGGCCAACAACATTGTTAAAGTCAAAACAGAAAAAGTAGAATATAATACATACATTTCATATTAAATAAGAAATTCAAAATAGGATGTGACATCACTTATTGAAACTCAAAAACCTACCACCCATTCCAAAATGAATGCTTCAGGCCTGAGAAGAATGGGCGCAACAAACTCAGCAGGCTTTTTTTTTCATCGAATAAATATGTTTACAAAGTAATAATCTATAATTCAACTTATTATTTAATAACCTGAGGGCGGTCACTCCATTCCCAATCTGTCGTATCACTAAGAAAGTCATTTATGCTATAGTAACCTTTACCACACAAACGCTTTTTAACAAACCTTTTGAATAACGTAATACTTTTGTTTTGAACATTTTCTGGGATCTTGTTGTAAAAGCATATTATACATCGCCACACAAAAGACTTACTAACTCGACTTAGCCGAGTAGAAGGCATCATCAGTTTATGTCTGATCCTGGTATTAACATTATGGTTATGACAGTTTACATTATCAAGAATATATTGAGAAGCAACAGTCAAGATGTTAATTTCTTTGAATTTTGCTCTCAATGATTCTCTAGGACCTAGGTTATAAATAGCGCGAATAGCCCTCTTCTGCAGCACAAATATTGTATTAATATCGGCAGCGTTGCCCCACAGCAATATACCATAGCACATAATACTATGGAAATAACTAAAGTATACTAGTCGCGCTGTCTTTGTCTACAATCATAAAAACGCGCACATTAAGGTTGAATTATTTATTCGTGGCTCAAGTAATATTACTACCGTGCTATTGTGGTAAGCTCACAGCAATATAAATAGTCTGAATGTAAAAACGTTAAACTTAAATGTTTCGGTTGAGTTATACTTTTGTTTCATATGTTAAATCAAACTTGTACACTAGGCGTTGTAATACTAAAATACGAAATTTTCGATTTACTTTTAATTTTACTAATGTTTAAAATTTTCTTGTAAAACGTCTTTAGTACCTCTATACTTTATAGGTGGCACTGATAAAAATCAGTTGTTATAATAAATGCAGAAAACCTGTGAATGGTTCAACGCTATAACCACTTAAATGCACTATTGCATAGTGTTATATTTTGTCTGATAAACACTCTTTAAATAATTTATCACAAGAGACATCATTTTCGCTTTGCATGGCAGCCATTTTGCATTTTGCCATTTATTATGAAATGATTAATTTGCAATGAAAATTTGCTAAATATCTAAAATCATTAAACAACGTTTAAATACGACCCCCATTGCGCCAGCGCTCAGTGGTGATGCCTACTAGAGGACTTATAGAGGGATTAGAGTTATATAGTAAGAGCATTTATAATATAATGATGAATATGGATGTTTGTTTCCGAGTCATGGATGTTTATATGTATTTATGTATGTTTAAGTATCTATATTGTATTAAATATTTCTTTGATTGCACCCAAAGCATAGGCTGTTCAACTCTCAGGTTGTGGCTCCATCTACAGGATCTACTTAACAGTTGAAAACCTGATCAACCCCAATAATTGCAAAGTAAATTTTGATTTCAATTAAATTTGTATATTTAATCCCAGAAGTGAGAGATATCACTTTAAAAATTACAAACTGTTAAGATAATTGACTATGTAAGAGTGTGTCAATATTATTATTATAAATATTATAACGTATTGCCATATGATACTTAACGGCATTGAGCAAGTCTCCCTTAGGGGACTTTATCTAAATGAGCATTACAAAGCCGAGATTTACAATTATATCTCATTGAAGACCCATAGAATAAAGTGTTTAGCATGCCAAAAATATAGAGCTAATAAGTTATTTAGTTAATGCGATATTGTATCAGCGTTTTTCTACTCAAATGTTAAATTTTTCATATTATCATTTAAAATGATGACAGCTCTTAAAAGTCGCCACTCTAGATAAGATGAGATATAGTAGAGTATTGGAAAACTACTTCTGATAAATTTAAGAGTTTAGTTTAAGGTTTTATCACCAGAGAAGGGATCTATATTTATAAAGATGTGCTCTATCTCTCTGTTATTAGGCCAATAATTTTAACCGCTATTATTCGACTAACTACCTCATCATGTTAACGCGTTGTATGTGATGCTACGAGCCATCCATGAATTCTGTCACACAAGTTTTATGGATTTTAACAACCCTCCTTGTGGTTTTTTTTTTGTGAAATCCACACCTCTTTCTATGATGTCGAATTTTTATTCAATTTGGTTTTCAATGTAAAAAATGAAAACACTTATTTCTTTTAATCTTATTTTTTTTTGAACACACCAACAACCTCAACCTATATAAACCTTATATATATAGTTTGAGTTAGTAATATTTCTTTAACTTTTGTCTCACATTTAACTTTTGAGTTTTAATTATGTGTTTTAACTATGATTTTCTTAGATTATTTTTACTTCTAGATAGACTATGACATCTCGGAAAGCGTCGAAAAAGATCTAGTTAATAATTAACCTCTCTTTAGCAATACATGCACTTTATCGGTTGTCTAAAAGCAAGACATATAAGTTATGTAAGAAGTTTTAAGCATGTGACGTCATAGGCTTTTCATGGTTTACCCGCCTTTCCCTTTCAAGCGTAACTTAATTTATGGATGACCCCTTATTTCTGTGATGAATGATTCAAAATTATATCTGTGAAAAGACATACATACATATTTTGTTATATAATATGTCTAAAACATTCCTAAATATCAAACGTATCAGAGAATCTTATCGATATATTTTGACAAAATATTAGAATATTGTGTGTTGCTGTTACGATAAGATATCTTTTAAGGTTTATGATATGCCTAAGCTTTATGAGTGTAATAGTCTAAACACATGACTGGATTTGGTACGTCCGCACTATCGGACGGTCCGGTGGGCGGCTTGCACTAATTAGTCCGGCGTCGTACTCAGTACGGTCCGGACGAAAATAATAATAATTTTGTGCGATAGACAATACGATATACCATCGAATATGGTCCGGTACGGGACCGCATCCGATAGTTCGGCCGGACGAAACCCGATAATGTATTCAGGACATACGACGTAGCTTGTCACTAACACTAAAGTCAAACAAGTGGCCTGTTTTCAACGGTTGTCTAACAGCAATATGCTCTATCAAGACGTATAAATGATGTAAGATGATCATATTGTTACAGTCAATATACCCATGTAATTTATTACACAACTGTAAAAAATTGTTCAGGAGACAAACAGTCACTATCCAAAAATTTTATTAAATAGCTATATATTAATTTAAATAATAAATTACTAGTTTAAACGTCACACTCTTTAGACTAAAATAATTTTTGGATAAATTCATTTTTATTATATTATTAGTCGGAGTTCCAATTTAAATTTAAGCTAACTTTAACTTACGCTTTGAAGAAGGTGAAAATGTCCTTTAGATTTAATGAATAAGTTCCTGTTCTTCTAATAAAATATTTAAATTTTTTTGTTATTTTAGTTTAACATGTAAATAAAAATATTAAATGTAGCAACGTTTTTATTTGTTTATAGCAGAGAGGGCGAAAAATAGACTTATAATATACTAAAGTTTCTTGTGAAATGCCAGACGTCAGCGTTGTCTAACGGCCGTTCCCAATATACTATCTACAGATAGAGATAAATTACTACCTTCTACCGTCAGTAATTAGCTGTCAATAATCTGAATCTGTCCCAATACACCCGATAAGTCATTCTTATCGCCTTATATAGGGACGCGTGAATTTGCAATTTTCATACAAACTTCTATCGCTGGTAAGCTATACATCGTCCCATTGACAGACAGTGTGTACGGATAAGGTGTGTTACCGTCTATAAGTTTATTGGGACAGAAAAGTTAACGATAGTTACGATTTTTATCACAAGTAAGAAATAAACTGAATATTGGGAACAACCGTAATTGATTCTCTTACCTACTGACTCTCCTACTATAATGAAACTTCTTGATTAATTAAATAGAACATATATTCAATACTTCTATTCTAATCACAACTATGTACACAGTAATACTGAATGATATATTTCACCAGGGTAGTCGGGCGACTAGCACGTCCACCACCTTCGACTGCAGAACTCCTCTCTAAACTGCAAGCGATTTGTGACTGTCACTGCCATCTACTACCAACTTAATATAACAAATAAAATCTTATACTACCAACTCAATGACACAAATTCATAAAAAGGTGGCGACACACGTTAGCACGTGATTAAATAGTAAGAGAATTACTAAAAATATACTTAATAAATTAAATAATATAATACAATATTAAACGGCTGCTAATTATTCTATTAATAATGTCATTAGTGAAAGTAGGTAATAATTACAATGTCAATTAACCATAACACTACTTACTTATAAAGTTACAAGTGCTGATCTCACAAACGTTCATTCATACACTACTTAATAATACATTAAACTCCAGCTGACTAGCGTTATATTGCAGAGTGTAACAGCACAGTCTCATTTAATACCCACACATTAAAAGATGCCAACATGAGTCGCCTAAGGAAGGTAATTCCACAAAAACCGTAGCCCTGGATCGTAATCGTCGAATCCCGGCCGCCACTCCATAGCATCTGTTACAATAATTATTAATTATTCTACTAACAAGAATGTACTATTAGTGAACGTTTCTGTAAACGCCAAGGACGTAAATCTTCGATAACAAATGAATCTTTATCATCTCCAGCCCCGGTTCCAAACACTTTATTAATACCCCAAGTGTACGGGTGTTCAGACGAAAACTTTGTAGAAGGGACGGATTTGGGCTATTGAGGCCACCGTATGTTCTAAGTATAAATTATGAATGAATGAATTAAAATGAAATAAAATTTATTTAAATAATATATTATACATAATGTATTAAGGTTTTATATTATTTATAGGTATTAAATTTATTGAAGACGTGTCTTATTTAAATTATCATGCAATGACTTATATTATATTATATAATATTTTAATTAATTAAAATAAAAAAAAAATTAACACTATAATTATTATTCTAATTAAGCATTTAAAAAGGAGTCCAGGGAAACCTTTTTACATCTTAATATATATAAATTACGTGACACGTTGTTTGTCCGCGATGGACTCCTAAACTAATGAACGTATTTTAATGACGATTACTTCATGTAAGTACACTACAGTAAACATGTAAACTGCAGTTTGGTCCAACTTGAGAGATAGGATAGTTTTTATTTCGATTTGGGACCCATAATTATTTTTATTTTCAATATTTGTTTTGTATGGACATATTTTCTGTATCTACAACATGTAACTACAACTTAAACTTATAAAGAGAATTTAGTGACGCACTGTTTGATAGTTTCGCTGTGAAACAATTTCATTATAACAACAGGAAGCATTTTTTACGAAATAATTCTTGAGATTAAGAAATTGACAAATTCATAAAAAACAGTATTTTATTAATTATGTACAGAACAACGTCTGGCGGGTCGGCTAGTTATATATAAATTAAATAACCAAAGTACTAACTAGATATTTTTGGTTCATTATAATACATAATTGTGCCCTCTACTTTGTCAGCTTGGACTTAAGATCAACATGGTTTGTTCGTTAGAATGTTAATTTAGATCATTGTTTTGATATTTTTTTATGGAAAAAGGAGGACAAACGAGCGTACGGGTCACCTGGTGTTAAGTGATCATCACTGCCCACATTCCTTTGCAACATCAGAGAAATCACAGGAGCGCTGCCGGCCTTTAAGGAAGGTCTACGCGCTTTTTTTGAAGGTACCCATGTCTTATCGTCCCGGAAATTCCGCACAAGGAAGCTCATTTCGCAGCTTAGTAGTACGTGGAAAGCTTCTTGAAAACCGCACTGTGAAGGACCGCCATACAGCCAAATGATGGGGATGATATCCTAATTTGTGGCGTGTCGTGTGAAGGTGGAATTTGGCGGCAGGAATCTGGTAAACAGGTCTTCGGAACACTTCCCATGATAAATGCGGCAGAAGACACACAATGATACGACATCTCTACGCAACGCCAAGTGATCCAGCCGTTTACATAGCACTGGGTCCCCGACAATTGGAGCTGCTCTACATTGCACGCGGTCAAATGGATTGAGCTGATACTGGGGTGCGCCAGACCAGAGATGACAGCAATACTCCATACGTGGCCGGACCTGCGCTTTGTAGAGCGCTAGAATGTGGGCCGGCTTGAAGTATTGAAGAAAATTTGGCTTTGCCCTACAGATGAACACAGACTTGACAGTCGCTCGAGATTTCAAGACCCAGTATTCCTATCGGAATAGTCTTGTATCCTAGACGATGCTTTAAGGGAAGTGTTGTCGAGCGGAAATACTTTGATGATTGCTATCGGTTGCCGCTTGGTGATTCAAGAGTTGAGTCAATAATGTTCAACTATATACTACTAGTTTTATTAAGGGTTGTTTTAACATTATTGCCGCATAGCATAAGGTGGATCATACTCGTTCTGTCACTTACTGCCATAAATATATAAATATATAATACTAATGTTGAAATGTTGAAAAGTCTAGTAAATTGCTTAATAAGTTAGAATAGTGCTCATTTAAATTCGTGAAATACCTGCGTGAAGCTTGCATAGATCTTTGATATAAAAACAATTAATAACTTAAACTTTTTCCCGGGGCCCCAGATGCAAGAAGTCCCTCCCCGATCCACGGAAGCTATAAATCAAAACTTGTAATAATCTGAAGCATAAATCTGTGTCTTAGGACAGTCACATCTCCCAGTTGGGGCTGAAGCATAACAATATAGCTAATTTAACTAATGCAAATATGGTGCCATAATATGTTATAGTTTGTACCTACGTACCTACGTACCTACGTTCCTTATCTGCTCCTTTACGTTACCTTCTAATACCTATTAGAATATAACGTGCATGAATGATTAGTCTTTGATGCACTAACAATAAGATTTTTATTTTATTTTTATTACTCTTACAAATAGCGACCTTGACCTCCATGTCACTGAAAGGTGTAGGAGTTTGGATTTATAATAGCTTTTGCCTGCGACTTCGTCCGCGTGGAAGTCGATATCAGACATCGAAGAATTGACAGGCTGTGACTGTTTGATTTAATAACTGATAGACCAACGTTTGTTGCTTAAGAAGGTAATTATGACAATATTTATTTATAAAACTCTTTAACCCTTTTAATGGAGGAAGCTAAAATAAACATAAAAATAAAAGTTGTGTGCATCAGTTACTTGCGCGATTCGGATGAGATGTGTACAAGTATACAATGCCATCTAGCGACATTTTGAGGAAACTTCAAAAAATTAAATGATTGTGTCTAGAAATTTTTCTTAACCTGATATTTCTTCCAAGAAATCACGTTGTTCCATACAAACTTTACAACACCTATTCTAACCCTTGAGGCTTGAATTTCCCAAAAACCCTTTCTTAGTCCCTTACGTAATATTTGTGAAAAATTTAATGGTTCAGTTTCTGCTCTTATATATATTTATATATATACAATATATTGACTATAAAGACTGACTAATTGATCTAGGCAATAATAAAATTAAAGTCCTTAGCGCAATAGGTAGATCACATGAGCCCCAGTATATTGTAACTGAAATGATTTGTAAAACGATGTAGCTGTAAATTTTGATTTAATAGAGTGGCAATGAGTTTGTTGCCACTTATTCTCATTAAACTTTCAATAAGTGATTTCATATCCTTTTTTGACAAAAATATTTGAATTCAAAGCTAAACCTTTTCCGAAATGGTGGTAAATGTAAAAAGGAAAAAAGAACCTTTAACATTCATAAGTGTAATTTTCTTGAACTAATAAAGTGATTTTGATTTGATTTGTTCCTCGACCGTGTACGTACCAATGTACATTCGGTTTTCGAATTCATGATACATACGTTTATTTAAATATAAAGCTAATGCTTATAAATTAAACAATGTTCTTGTAATTTCTCTGATATTACAAAACAGTATGGGCGGAGGTGATAACATACAATTAGCGAGCATAATATACACATACATACATACCCTACCTACTAAGATAGAAGTCCCGGGTTCGAGTCCCGGTAGGTGCAAGCATTTATATGAAGAATATGGATGTTTGTTTCCGAGTCATGGATGTTTAAATGTATTTATGTATGTTTAAGTAAGTATATTGTATTAAATATATCGTTGTCTTTCAACCCATAACACAGGCTATACATGCTTAATTTGGGGTAAGATAATTTGTGTAAAAAGTGTGTCAATATTATTTATTTATTTATTATTATACATAGACCCCATAATAATATTTCATACATCGCCTGGGTATTCTATACGTGATTTAAATTAATCGATACGCCGGTAGCACATACATTCGTTGTGAACAAGAACCTGTATGAAATAGACTCAATATACACTAACGAGTTTTGCTACAAAATAATGCAGTAATGCTCAAATTATTTTCATTTTTACCGTTTCATATCTAGCGCATACTTAATTTTCAAAAGGTAAACAATAAGCACCTTTTGTTTTGCATTATTAGAGGATTCACCAGAGTTTTAATTATTACATTAATCTAGTGATAAATGATGTTGGATACATCTGGTGTATTCCGCATTGTAACAACTAATTTCAGCTGTATTATTCGTTCCTTAATTTTTAATTATTAGGAAACCAATGATTTTTTTATGAACAGAAACATTTTTGGTACGGTGGGTTATATTACAAAGTATATGAATGAAAGAGGTTTAAAAGTTCACAAGTCATTTTAAGAAAATAAAGCTTATCGAAACTACCTAGAGATTATTGGGAAAATATAAATTCAAGATCTGTAGAATTGCGTTCTTGTGTGTTAATCATAAAAATATCCAGAATTTCGAATCGCACCTAGGCTCGACACGCCACAACTTCCTAGTTTCTCATTGCTATGATATCCTATACACTTTTTGGATGTCTGACGTGCCTTTACAGTATTTCAAGAACCTTTCTTCGACATACAATCAAACTATGGAATGAGCTCCCTTGCGGTGTTTACAGGACGATACGACATCAAAAATAGCGCATACACTTTCCTGTGTTTCCTCATGTTGTTGGATGACAATTTGGGCGGCGGTGATCACTTATCATAAGGTGACCCGTACACTCGTTTGTCCTCATCTTAAATACCTGTGTAAACTTTATCGATCACCAAATATGTGCCAAACGCTGGATTAAACGCCTCTACGATAAAAACTAATAGTGCTGCTATAATTTAATTTATTATAATTTCTGCATTTTACAATGTAGAACAAATCTTCTTTGATATATAACTCTATGGGAAATGTTTGATCCTGAATAGCCTTTAATCCCGACCACCTACAAACCCAAACTCAACGATATAAAGATTTTCTATTGCATTTTCCCTTCCGTACCTATCGTGGTAACCGCGGTAATAAAATATGGAAGGAAATATGGAATATGGAAGTATGTGATGCCTTCTACATCTAAACATACATCTGTTTCATATTTATTATACTTACGTTGTAAATTCGTGCTATATATGAGCTTGGTAATAGACAGTCTCTCAAAGAAAAATTTAAAGAAATAAATATTATGACAGTTCATTATCAGTACATTTATGAAAATTTAATATACGTTCACAAAAATCGTCACCTTTATGCTCTTAATAGTGATTTTCATTATTATAACACTATAAATAAGGGATTGCTTGTAACTAATTCTAATAGGCTTCATAAGATACATAATAGCTTTAAGGGTAAATGTATATTCTTCTACAATAAAGTCCCAGCCACTGTTCAGGCATTATCTATAAATAAATTTAAATGTTTTATAAAAAAAATGGCTCTGTCGTAAATCCTATTACTCCACTGCTGAATATCTAAATGATCGGACAGCCTGGGACTAGATTGTGATTATTTTATAGCGATAGAAATGACTGTACAATATTGTATATTTCTATTGAAAAGAGCGCAAAAAAAAAAGAATGCTGGGAGAGTTTCTTGCGCCACTTCTTCTCTCTCAGAGTGCCATTTGTTTCCGAAGCGGTAGTAGTATCTTACTAGATATCTGAATACTACTGTACAAGAAATGACATCAAAAAGAATTCTAAAGGAACCAATTTTGAGAAAATAAATGCCTTTTATGCCTTTATGCCTTTTAAATATCTTAAAAAGCTCGACTGAATTTTTGCGAGTTTATTTAATGTGAACTTCATATTGAGAGTACGAAGCCTAAGAATAAAATTCAAGGTTACTTCGAACATGTGAACAGGACAGTATTTTAATGAGTTTTATTCTAGAAAATTCTTCCCATGCAGCAACAGTATACAATTAAAATACTTAAACAAAAGGTGCTGGGTGGAACAAACCCTCGTCCCGGTGTCCATAATGGCTGACTAGGATCCTCCGCAGCGCATTGTTGGAGCACAAAGAAGCTCATAATTAAGATAAAATCAAGTCAAATGTGTTTTATTTATTGTGTGCGCGCCTCATTACCGTGTATGTCCCATTATATTATGACCTCAGACTTTCGTTATTATACAGGTGATTGAATTTATTTAATATGCTACTATCTATATTATCTTAATATATATATTTATTTTGTGCGTCTGTTGTAAGTGAACTCCTGAACTGATTTTAATGAAACTTTCTGTGTGTCTTCAGGTGGATTCGAGAATGGTTTAGATTCACAATTGAAATACCTCCTAAACGGTTGGACCGATTTTTATGATTTTTTTGTGTGTTCCAGTGAATTTGAGATTGGTTAAGATTCTCAATTCCGTCCATATATCTTAATATAATATATATTTCTTTTGAGCGTCTGTTGTAACTGAAGTTCTCCTAAACGGCTGGACCGATTTTAATGAAAGTTTCTGTGTGTCTACAGAACGTGTGTACAGGAACGTTGTCCTGTACACACGTTCTAAATTTGAAAAATCGGTCCAGCCGTTAGGAGGAACTCCTCCTAGTAAGTAAACTTACTAACATACACATTAGCAGGAGAATTATATTATATGGACGGAATTGAATCTAAACCATTCTCGAATACACCTGTAGACACACAGAAACTTTCATTAAAATCGGTCCAGCCGTTTAGGAGAACTTCAGTTACAACAGACGCTCAAAAGAAATATATATTATATTAAGATATATGGACGGAATTGAGAATCTTAACCAATCTCAAATTCACTGGAACACACAAAAAAATCATAAAAATCGGTCCAACCGTTTAGGAGGTATTTCAATTGTAACATCTTTATAAACCTGGCCTGTTTTCATCGGTTGTCTAGCAGCAAGTGACTCTCTCTAGACGTATAAATTGTCTAAGGTTCTTAAATTTGTTAAAATATATTTTTTAAGATTTACGACCAACCTTATAACAATGAGCTTTTATGTGCGGATAAGAACTCCTTGTCACAGCACGATGATACGGTGGTCAAAATATATGACTAGGTAATATTATATAGGTACAGATAAAAACATAAATATATATTTACAAAAATACTAACGTTGACACAAAAATACTCGTCGTTGATAACATATCTTCCGCGTAGTATCAACATTATTATATTGGCAAGGTCAACCACAGGCCGAGAGGCGTGCCGGTCAACTTTACTTTATTACACCATCACATTTGTTTTAAATGTGTTTATTGGTAAGAGGTTTTCATATCACGCATGACGGAGGGTAAACGTTCGAACGTTGATTACCGTTGGTTGTTAGTGCTATATGTCAGCTGGGAGAGTTTCTTCTCCCTCAGAGCACCATCTGTTTCCGAAGCGGTGGTTGTGTTTGACCTGACATCAAAAAGAATTCTAATGCTTTTTTTATCCCTGGACCCTGCGTTTATGTATCTCATATCTTTTGAGAGAAGGTTTTTTGTAGAGCATGTGATTTTTATTTATGATTCACGAGGCACTAAAACTTAGGTGATTATGGGTGCCGACATTATTTTGCAACACCATTAGAATCACAGGAGATAATATACGCGTCTGTAAAAGTGTACAGTCTTAAAAGAATAAAAAAATGAATGGTTTCAAGAAAATGCCCAGATTCTAGCGCTCTACAAAGCGGTACGGCCACATGTGGAGGTTTGGCGTCTTCTCTGGTCTGGCGCACCCCAGTTTCAGCTCGAACCATTTGAACGCATGCAATGCAGAATTTTCGGAGAATCAGTGCTCTTTGAACGGGCGATCGATCAATCCCCTGGCGTAGCGTAAAGATGGTAGAGACGTCGCTTCATTGTGTATCTTCTATCGCATTTATGATGGGGAGTTTCCGAAGATCTGTATGACCTGATTTCTACCGCCAAATTCCACTTTCGCACGACACGCCACAATTAAGAATATCATCCCCACCATCTGGATGTGTGTCACAGTGAGGTTTTCAAGTTACTTTTAAAGGATTCTAGAAAATGTCACAATTTTCATATTAGTATATGGATTATAAAGATATTGAATAAAATAAAAGTATAAAATCGGCTATATTGACTAAAACACGAATGCGACACGGTTCAATAATCATAACGCGTCGCTTGAAGGTATGGATGTTATATTATTACCATTATCATTGACCTGTATAATATTATTTAAATAGTTCCTACTTTTTTAAGGAAAAATGAATTATGTTGACTTTGTCGTAGTCATCTTACTAATGTAAGTTTGACAACGGAAGAATACTGATTTGAAATTCCATAATAAAAATAGGTACTATAGAAGATTAGGCGATAGAAGAGAGGCAACTTTTAGATGAATAAAAATGTAGGTTAGCAGTGCTGTGCAATCTGAATTACACCTTATTATATGGCTGCAAGAGTCCCTATTTCATAAATTATTGATTATGCGGAGTAAGCCTTCTGTACTTGTACCATTACATATTCTTTGGTATAATTATGACAAGACTCAACGGAACGTGATAGGCCACAGATCACTGTATCCGCGAGAATTCGAGCTCTAATTGTTGAATAATACCGAGGTGCACTGAACCAGAGCTAATAATGAAAGCGATATCAATATTATTACCTGCTCCAATAAGGTGAGAGTTGACGACTTGGCGAGACTGTCATGTTTCAGTGATAATCTGGGAAGCTGGTCTAGTAAAATAGATATTTTTAGTAAAATTATTTTGTTAGGGGAAAATCTAATGGGACAAACCATCAACGATATGCTGATGATTGGCGCACGCGATAAATATCTAAATAAAAAATAAGTCTCTACAACTGCCAATTGGTTCCAATTATTATTACTCGATCATCTAAAATTATAATAGCCAATTTGGAATTTTTTATGAACATTAGTACTAAAATAACAAGTGAAATCTAACGGTGGCGGAAGGACCATTTTCCACCGTCGGAATTAACAAAAACTGTATTATAGATAGGTTGATGTCAATACTAGAACAAGAAAAATATTTATTTACCACGGCATTGGGCCTGTTATTAGTTAGAACACGGCATCATAGCATCATATCATTTCGCAATAACAATGAGATTTAAGATAACACATGTGTCTATAATAACAGCACCGATCTAAATAGGAAAGAAGATAACAATTTTAACGCTATATTGCGATAGCAATGTCAAATATAACCAAGCACAAATGAAGGGATTACCAGGTATGATTCTTGTACGTAAAAAGATAATGAATAAGTTACATATATCGTTATTTACATAGAAACGCAGCTGTTATCTAAAACAATTATAAAACCCAAATTATAACATTGAAATAAGTCCATATTTAACGTTTTCGTAGAGTTAATAACAAAAGCTGGGTAGAGCGCGCTGAAAATATTGGTATCAAATGAAATGAGTAGTTTCAATCAATTAAAGACCGTTTTCTACATGCAATGGCAATACTAATTAGCAATCTAATATTAAAATTAATTTAAACCATTTCAATAACAGACTTAATATTATTTTGGTGATTTTTCTAAATCAATTTATATGATGACGTAATGTTACTTTTAGCTTGTTATTTGTATGAATTTACAGAATCCCAAGTAAAATAAAACAGATTGCTTATTAAAAACGGCCGTATGACAAAATTATTACTTAAAGGTGGCAGTCAATTCCTATATTGAAACGCAGTCATAAACTGGCGATTATAGATTGAAATTGGAAACCATTTTCTGCTTCTGCCATTTCAATAACTTATCTTTGGAACGTACTATTATGTTCTTTTTTAATCCATGTATAACGATTACGCATTTATACATTTTTGCATTAAATGAATGATAAGCCTGTTCTATTTAGCTGCTATTTATTACGTGTATTTAGAAACAAAAAATGCATACAATATTAAGGAAATTCACGATCGTTTTCATCACAATTCCATAAAATATGGATTCTTAATAATCTTAAATTAGGGATCGAAATTATAAAGCAGCTGAAATTAGAATCTGTATCAAATTTTGTTTTATCTCTGTCGATTAAGACTATAAGCTATGGATAGGTACTATCATTGCCAAAGTTAAGGGGTACCTATGTTAAGAGATACTAAACATGCAGCCCAGGAGTTATTAAACTTTTCGAAATCCTGCCTAAATTATGAAAATACTTATTAATTGAAGTGTATCATTTCGCAATCATACCAGTTGCGATTTGTCCGAAGTGCGAGAAGAAGAACTAGTTATTTAAATTAAATTATTACGTATTTAACGATTTTCATAAATTAATTGCTGTTTTCGTAGGATAGTTATTCAACATTTTTTTCTTTATTATTCTAAAAATGTGTTCAGTAATGGGACCTGAATGATGATAAACCACTTTTAGTTTTGGCTTTATTAAAATAACAGTGTGTTTATACGAGAATTGCTCGTTTAAATTTATAACATGCAAAGCGCTGTCTAAAAATTAGTAGTTCTATAACAGACATCGCAAATGAAACCGAAAGCTAAAAACAATTTTATCGGTCAGTTGTGTGTCGTGCTGTCAGCTGTGCGTGCGCAGGAGAGTCGAATCGAATTCAAAATGGCGGCGCGAGTTTCACGTTGTTTTACAATTACAACAAGAGCTTATAGCTCGAAAGTTGACAAGGAGGTCGCATTCCTAGGCCTTGGGAACATGGGAGGCTTCATGGCAGCTAATCTTGTGAAAAAGGTACAATAATAATATGCATAACTAAACCAACACAAGCTGTCTATGAGTGTAGTAAATTTCAAACTGAATTAAATTCAGAAATAAAGACAAACCCAAGAGTAGTTGTACTAAAAAGTGACGTTTGTTTTCTAACATTTTATTATCAGTCATTCTGGATACGTACTAGATAATTTACGTATGGTTTATACATTAAATAAATGGCATAATAAATTATTTTATTTATGAATTAGTTAAAAAGAGACTTACTTGGTTATAATTGCAGGTTGTGGAAGGGTCTCCTCAATTAGATATATTATATATGTACTGGAATAGCCGTTCCGATTAATACTAAATCACTACTTACTCGCTAAGTCACAAGTGTTAAATAAGGCACTGTGAAGGGACATACTTAACGAGGATATGTTACTTTAAGTATGTTTTTAGGCTTAACTTAATGAAAAGTATGTATGAAACTACCATAGACACCATAAGCAAAAATACAAAACTACTATTTCTTGTTTCACTCTGGTTTTCCATCAGAATTGTTGGAACTCGTTAGGCCGGCCAGCGACACATACCTACAGATAACGCGTGAGTTGAATGCAGAGGTCAGGAATGCGATAGTGATGTGATCTAATTATAATTGATGACTAAATGATAAATTTAAATATTGCTTCAAGTTTACCATTTTACAATAGGTTAAAGTAATGGAAAAAATGTTTTATTAATTTTTTCATATTTAAAAATTGTTCTGCCTTTCTTCAACACATTTGTCTAAAACAATGTTCACCATTTCTCGTGCTTGGTGATGAATAAGAACTCGTTTTTTTTAATGAAACCTGATGGACTCCAACCAGTCATTATTCAAATCAAAAAAATAACACGTGGTCGCAATTTTAGTAATAAAGCGATAACAGGTAAGCGACGACTACGGCACATCACTACTCTGAAGGCGTGCGAGGTGAGACGTGTGGACAGCGGGGGGAGATGTTCCCGCTCTTTACCTCCAACCCCGGCTACATTCAACTTGCGCGCGTAACTGTACGTTATAAGCTATTCCGTGCGATTCATTTTCTCACTTTCGCTAACATAAAGCCTGATCTAATTGGAAGTAGGCTAATATTGGCTACATATGGCATAGGTACCTTCAATAAAAGCACGTATACTTATTTGAATTTAAATTGACTACCTTTCCAAAAGGCCGGCAACGATCCTGTTATCGATCCCTCTGGTGTTGTAAGAGAATGTAGGCGGCGGTGTACACTTAACATCAGGTGACCCGTCCACTCGTTTGTACTACTCTTCCATAAAAAATATTGAATATTGATTTAAGATTATTTATATATGCCCACACTACGGAATAATCTAAGTTCAGATTCAGTTATTATTACAGGTTTTTAAAACATTATAAATTATATATATTATTTATTGATTTATCTACCGTCGGGATAACCCAGTGGAGTTAATAAGAGGTTAGAGTTAAGTTTTTTCAAATAATTTTACCAAAATATTAGTATTAGTATTACTTATTATTTGTTTACACAACACTTAATATGTAACACTCTTTACATAAAAATTAATAAACGAATACTCAAATAAGTAATTATTAGTTACAAGTAGTATATACATATAAAATAATAATATGTATATATAAATTTAAAATAATATAATAATAGCCGGTTATATACTCAACGTGACATAACCACGAATTATTTAAATATATTTACATAAATTTTACTGTGAGGCGCTAAAGGTTAGCACAACTAAGTATTCATTAAAATGTTTGTTCAATAAACACTGTGTGGAATATATTACAGAATATGTGAAAAAGTTGATATAATTCATTTTTAATCAGCCCTCTTTATTGATACTTTTCAAAAATATAATGTCTGAAAATTGAAAAGATATATTAAAGGTACGTTTATACTACCCGGTCAACCTAAGTCGGGACCTGAGTCGAAAATCTCTAGTATGTAAGTGTATTATCTATGGTCGAGAAGCGACCATTCCCCCGCTCCGCGTTCCCTACCCTGCCGTTGTCCTGTTAGCAGCGTTAGCAACTTAGTACACTGAACCCTCGTAGATTTTATTCATAATTATACTGTTAAGCTCGTTTACTTACATTTTATTCTAACATCTGAACATAACATAATTATTAATAATTACGAAATATTTTTTAGATGTACAGAATATAATAAAAATAGTTACTTTTGCAGGTGAGCAAAAAAGAAACTATTAATTTTTAAGGACAAAAACAATAGGGATATAATAAGATAATATTGTAAGTATGTATACCTTGAAAATTGTCGACTATACGCCCGGTAGTACAACATTCAACGTCCTATAACTGATAAATAATGAACATTAAAAAAAAGTTTAAAAGTTTAAAAAAGAATAAAGTTTTTTTTTAAATGGATGGTCACTCACACACGGGTCAATGTATACAAATATATTTTAAGCTCCCTAGTCATGTAACTGATCTTCCAGTACATACATTTAAGCGTCATATTGGGGAAATTTTAAGGAGAAAGCGTATTATAAAGTTCAGAAATATATAGACGACAAAAATGTAAGTATAGATAATATGAAGAGGGAGTATAAAACTTGCTGAGTTTCTTGTCGATTCTTCTCTCTACACATTGTACCTAAACAAATAAAGAATATTAATTTCATTTCACAGAAGAGGCAGTTGTGGTACTTAGCTACCTGGCATTCTGTTCAAAGAAGCCTTAAGAATTCTCCCACTGGTAGCCAGTAATACTACCTTTTGCTCTAAACCTGTGGTAGCTGTCTTAATTGGAATGTTATGTCAGAAAGTAGGAAACCCTTCCACTTAAAACAAATAGAATAATATAAACCGCAAGCCGATCTAATGCTCGTTTTACGGTCATTTAAAATTAAAATCTATGCAATTTATGCAGAGATTATGTTAAATTATTCCAATGGCGCTTTTTGCGTTTCATTAAGAATTTAATACGTGCGATTTACGTGTATATGAGGATTATAATTTCATGGTTGAACTCTAGACATTCGACGGCGCCATATCGCAAGTTATTTAACATTTAAAAAGTAATCCCTGGTATTGAACAACATTAATATTATAAATATTTATACGATATGCTTTGAGGAGGAAGAATTAGAGTATATCTAATTTCAGAGATAATTATTTAGAGTATAGATTAAAGAAAGGCCTCCATAAACTTCTTACATTAATATTATACTTTACTCCCCAGAGTGGGGCCCAACCCAGGTATATTTAGCTAAGTAAATAGAAAGTCTTTATGTGTGTTTTGTAATTGCATTGCTGGCATGCGTCAAAAATCAGTTCGTGTACAAAAAAAGTGTTTAAGCGTACTCAGTTTAAATGTTAAATAGTACATGTACATGGAATTCAGTACAGTAATCAGGCGGCAATATCCCGGGAAGGAAGAAGGCAGGTGCTCCCACGGCTTGAAGGCCAAATAATCTCTGGAAAAATAAGTACCTACTGTTCGGCAATCAAACTAAATATATACTTTCTACAAATGTTCTGATTCTAATACTATGAATTTCACTTTCATGTAAAAGCCATAATAATAAGCAAATTAAGCCTATTTATTTATACCTAGTGGAACTTACTTTAACTGTATAATATCTTCGATAAATTATACATCAATGAAGAGCCCCTTGCTGCTATACAACTGATGAAAACTGACTAGGTTCAATACTTTAGTGTGCGCGACAAACTACGTCTTACACTGATTTCTATGTCACTTTGTGTTAGTGTGCGCGCATAGCTCAGAGGTTATAGAGGTTAACAGTCCTCAATTTTTTTCGACGTTATACAGCTGTCACAGTGTAATAGATGTATAAATGATCCAAGTATAATATATAACAAAATGGTGTTTTATATTCCAGATCTTCCTTCTACCCTTATTAATTATAATAATATCTTAATTTATTATCCTTATTTCCTACTAATAAACTAATAAATAATATTATAAATGCGAAAGTTTGTAAGAATGTATGTATGCCACGCAAAAAGTACTGAATGGATTTTTATGAAACTTTCCACTAATATAGCTTACACATCAGAATAACACAAAGGCTATAATTTATAAGGATTTGATATTAAGTGTTTGTTATCCAAAATAATAAGTGTCAGTAAGTAGGAAAAATTCTGCAATCTGCGAGCTATCCACGTGTGCACTGCGAAAAACTGCAGGAGTTACAAATACGTAGGTCACACTAAAAGTTTTGCTTAACTTAAAATAACAACATGTTATAACCAAAATATTATGTTTATTGCTTTTCAAAATACTCTTCGTTACATTTTAAACATTTTTTCATGCGATCGAACCATTTTTATTTTATATATTGTTTTAAAAAACAGGATGTCCACTTATCTAAAGGAATGTTTTCTACGTGCTGATTGAATGCTATCATTGGCTCTTGGGAATTGGTAAAAGAGAAACCTCTCATCAAATCTTTGATTTTCGGAAAATACAGAAATCACTGGGTGCTAGGTCGGGGCTATATGCAGGATGGTTGACGAGTTGTACTTTTTCGGAAGCTAAAAATGACTTAGTTTTGTTGGCAGTGTGTGAAGCATTGTCATGATGTAGAAGAACGCGGCTTTTTGGTCGTCTTTCGCGAACTTTTTTTAACACCCTGGGTAAGCAGATGCCACTCGGCATTAACACTCTTTTGATCTTCAAGTGGAATTGTGCTGATGGGACCCGTAGCTGAGAAAAACAATGCATAATTTTTTACCAACGTTTCTCACCTGTCTCACTTTTGATGGCCTGTTCTCATTTTCAAATACCCATTCATAAGATTTGCTGTTTTTTCGGGTTCAAAACAATTAATCCACGTATCGTCTCCTGTGACAATTTCAAAAAAAGCATTAGAATGTCCGTGGTCGTACTTCATTAGCATCTGTGAGCACCATTCCACGCGAGCCCGCTTCTGCTCCGCTGTCAGTTCATGAGGGATCCAACGACAACAAAGTTTCCGATCTTTCAATTCTTCGTGTAAAATTTTCTGAATTTGGCTCATATCAATCCCCAATAGCCCTCAAATTATCTCATAGGTAATCCGCGGGGTTTCTTCAATTAGCCGCTTAACAGTAGCCACATTATTTTCGTTGACGGCAGTTGAAGGCCGCTCTTTATGAAATTCGTCATGTAAAGAAACCTCACCTCTCTCAAATTCAGCAAGCCATCGTCTCACGGTGCTCAAGCAAGGTGCTTCTCTCCCAAAAACCTTTTGAAGACGAGCGGCACAGTCTTGCGGAGTGAGAGAATTTCAAAAGGACAAACGAGCGTACGGGTCACCTGGTATTAAGTGATCACCGCCGCCCACATTCTCTTGCAACACCAGAGGAATTACAGGAGCGTTGCCCGCCTTTAAGGAAGGTATACGCGAATTTATTAATTATTAACGTATTTTTTTGAAGGTACCCATGTCGTATCGTCCCGGAAACACCGCACAAGGAAGTTCATTCCACAGCTTTGTAGTACGTGGAAGAAAGCTCCTTGAAAACCGCACTGTGGAGGACCGCCACAAATCCAGATGGTGGGGATGATATCCTTACTTGTGGCGTGTCGTGCGAAGGTGGAATTCGGCGGCAGGAATCAGGTTAAACAGCTTTTCGGAACACTCCCCATGATATATGCGGTAGAGGACACACAATAAAGCGATGTCTCTACGCAACGCCAAGTGATCCAGCCGTTCACAGAGCACTGGGTCCCCGACAATTCGAGCTGCTCTGCGTTCCACGCGTGCAAATGGATTTAGCTAATATTGGGGTGCGCCAGACCAGAGATCACAGCCAATATCAGATCAGACATTAGTACTCCATATGTGGCCGGACCTGCGCTTTGTAGAGCGCTAGAATGTGGGCCGGCTTGAAGTATTGCCGTGCTCTATTGATGACGCCCAGTTTCTTCGAATTTTTTATTTGATTTCCCGCCAATTGTATTTTTTATTACTATAGAGGTTGCAACGTTTCAAAAAATATAACAACATTTGAAATTCAAATATTTCCGATTAGATAGAAGTGCAAAACTTTTAGTGTGCCCCATGTATTATAATGTATATGTAATATAATCGTTTATCTTAAATACCAACTAATATTATAAATGCGAAAGTTTGTAAGAATGTCTGGATGTATGTTTATTACTCTGTCACGAAAAACCTACTAAAAGTATTTTAATGAAACTTTATAATATTATAGCCAACACGTCAGAACAACACATAATCTATAATTTACAAGGATATAGTGTGTATTATTAAAAATATTGCGATAAGTATCAGTAAGTAGGAAAAAAATCTGCAATCTGCGAGCTATCCATGTGTGCACTGCGAAAAACTGCAGGAGTTCCAAATATTATAACGTATAATATATTTAGTCTGACCATAAATACTGTTACTTTATTTTAATTTTTATACCTACGATTATTCATTGAGTTCTCTCATTTTGGCCCCAATACATTGTACAATATTTTGCGACATTAAAATGGGGTGATAGCCGAATCGCTGTGGAGTAAAATGATTGTGTATCGGGCTATTAATAGGTACAATGAGACTTCTGTACTTCTGTTTGTGACAGAAAAATATTTGGCCCTCCATGTTGTATTCGTACGAAAAAGGTGGTCAAAGCAGTAAGGGACATAATTTGAAGAAATCCTGTCCGAAAGCAAAAGATTTTATCTTCGTTATTTCAGTATTTATGGCAAGACTAGGTTATATTGTTTATCTTAAATAATCCTAGAAAATAGCCTGTGACAGCATATATCCTCTATATTTAAAGTGTAAGCCATTATCGTCAAAATAGTGAACCATAAATATAACACAAATTGATCCTTAAATCAAAATGTATTCTTGAACGTATCTGGTATTTAAAGTAAATAATCTTTGTCCTACATTTGTCTGTTATACTACATTAATTGAACAAATACTTTAATAGTTATGATGATGACGATAAACCGAGTGCGCGATGTTATGGTGCGATCCAGTAGCGGGCGGTAGACGGGCTTGCAGGCGACCGGGTAGAGGAATTATTAATTTTAAACGCCTACAGTTCCAATTAAATTTCAATAACTGTTAACAAATTGCAGGGTCACACCTTAAAAAGCAGGCATACATTTGGACATGCCATGTTTTCCCACGGCCACTAATTGGCTTGCCCACGCGTTTCTAAATCGCAAAATCTGCATGGACTGCTATAAATCATTTAACATAGTTTAATAGGAGTAAATTGTGGTAGCTACATATAACTTTTGTATTACTATCATCATCATATACATTCATCTGTTCCTATCTATCGTTACAAACGATTATAGCGTTAATAATCCCTATTAGTGAGATTATCTTAAAAATACTAAGTTTAAACATACATACATTATAGAATATAGTTATTCAAACACTAACATCTGAAGAACGACTGGATCGATTTTCATGACTTTTAATTTTTTAGATCTCCTTTAAGGTCTACGTTCCGATTTGTCAATAGAAAATCAATGAAAATTGACGAATAAAGAAAATACTTTATCCCAATTTTACAATATCACAATTTTCTAGAGGCTAATATTTTAGTATGGAAAAAGAAATTAAGTGATCACTGGGGGCAGTGATCACTTAATATTAGTTACGCTCATATTCTCTTGCAACACCAGAAGAATCACAGGAGCGTTACCGGCCTTTATCTATGGATCTACTGAACTGATTTTGAAAACTATGTTACTAATAGAAAGAAAAATTTTTTGTGTCATATATCTGTTAAAAATTAAACCGAAGAATTAAAAAAAACTTTTTCGTAGTAGTCGATTTTGTTAAATACACCGGGGAACTAACTAAGTCGAACACTAAAAGTAATTTATATGGCAAAACAAGTGTCAAAGTCAGCTAGTGTATATATATTTTTGTCAAGACCAATGTCGGCATATTATTGGTTGCCTAGAACTCCATATGACCGTGATATACTAGTTTCTTCCACTATCATCAAATTCAAATATTTTTATTCAAAATAGGATTTAAAATCACTTATTGAACTTCAAAGACTACCCATTCAAAATAGAGTGCCTCAAGAACTACAGCGGGCATTTTTTTTATAAAATATATGGATTACTTGCAATATAATATCGTATAATAATCATTTATACTTAAAGAACCCCAGGGTGTTCGCTCCATTCCCAGTCTGTGGTACCATTAAGAATTTAATTAATGTTATAATAACATTTCCCACACAAGCGTTTTTAACAGTTCTTTTAAATTTCCTAACACATTTGTTTTGTACATATTCTGGGATCATGTTGTAGAAGCATAAACATCGGGCAATAAAAGACTTACTAGCTTGGATTAATCTGTAAGATATGGTGATGATTCCAGGGTTTCAACGTGCGAGGATACGATCCATCAAAAGAGGCGCAGACCGCAGCAGCAAAAGACGGTGTGAAGGGCACCAGCTCCATTGCAGCGGCTGTCGACGGTGTCGACGTGGTGGTGTCCATTCTGCCTAGCAACAAAGTGGTGCTGGATGCCTACCTTGGAAAAGATGGTGTTGTGGCACACGTAAGAATTTTTATTTAGGGCAAAGAGGATGTTAATACGAGGCATGATTGCCTAAGAAAAAAATTAATATTTGTATGAAACGTGCAGTGATTTGACATAAGTATGAAAAAGTAATTACAATATGGCGACGAAGTATAATCCGACTAAGTTTGATAGCGAACTGTTGCTTAAAACGTGGTGGATTTCGGCTATCTCCGTTTTTACAAGTTTATAGCCGAACGAAGATCGTTAGAGATGTTTTCCTCTCTCACATGCTTTATTTGTACACAAGCATATTGTAACTCTGAGCTAAACGAAACTATTCTAAGTTCCAAGAGATTCTAGTTCTTACCAACCAATTTAATAAATAAATTAAATTTAATAATTAAATTAACCACCTTCACACGACACGCCACAAATTAGAACATCATCTCCACCATCCGAATGTATTGCGGTCCTCCACAGTGCGGTTTTCAAAGTCCACATGAAACAAAGCTGTGGAATGAGCTTCCTTGTGTGGCGTTCCGGGACGATACGATATGGGTACCTTCAAAAACACCGCGTACAGCTTCCTTAAAGGCCGGCAACGCTCCTTTGATTCCTCATGTGTTGCAGGAGAATTTGAGTGGCGGTGATCACTTAACAGCAGGTGACCCCTACGCTCGCTTGTCCTCCTTTTCCATAAAAAAAGTTACTCTTGACTACATTATAAGACATATTGATTTGTTTTAGGCACCAAAAGGATCATTATTAATCGACTCAAGCACAGTAGACCCGAACGTGCCCAAACAGATATTCCCAGTCGCTCTCGATAGTGGGATTGGCTTCATTGACGCACCAGTGTCGGGAGGTATGCATGAACATTTAATTTTTCTATATGTACTATCGACAACATTGAATCATGACCCACCTTAATTAGAAATATATGGTGTAACGGATCTAATTCTGACACTTAGGTCGGCTAGAGAGCCCCGCAGCGAGTTGCCCGAACGTCAAGAAAAGCTTCGGATCAACATTTTGGTAGAAAATCGCTTGAACATACATCGACGTGAATTGTTTGTATTCATAGAATGTGATTGTAAAGTTCGATTAATTTAGGGTTCAACAGTTAAGAATCCAAGCAGTACTGCATTTTATAGGGCGGGTCTTACCGTTTACCATCAGATGAAACGGGGACGTGACGGTGAACGTGTTACTTGTGATTCGTATTTTGGTAAATATTCACAAATTGTACATGGCGAAACATACCTAATCTAGAAAACTTTTGTAGATATATAGGTATAGAATTTATGATAGTCAGATCATCAATCAGTCATAGAACAGTGTCACCGCAACAAGTAAGTAGCAATTTCATTTGTAACCAAATTTTATGAACGATGCGGGACTCGAACCCGCGACATCTCGGTTCCGTCCGAGTGCTCTAACCACTGAGCTAACCGTTCGAGTAGTGACGCATGACAGTAAATTTTAGTATGACTTGTTCAACTTTCAGGCTGTTGCTTCATCTTCAGGATCTACTTTAAAATTGATAACCTACTCAACACGAATAATTTCATATTAGAAATATGACTTGAGATAGCGCTATTTCTATGTTTGGGGATAGACGTTTAAGTTACTGCTAGACAATGTCGTTACCGGTTCCATTTTTTCTACTCAACCTGTGACGATAACAGGTTTTTTCTGAACCGGGTTTCTAATTGTAACCTCCTAAGCTACATTCTATTCGTTTTGTACGTGGACGGCGTTTGCTCGAGTCGTTTCTGGAAATAACCAGTTTTTATTAATTATATCGTTGGATATTGGTAATGACCACCATAATGATGGTAATTTACTAATTGGCTATGTACAGACTAATTATTAATTATTTGAATTTTGGCAGTTAAAAGGGACGCGGTAACTTTTTCAACGTATTTCAAAGAAAAGAAACAGCAATAGCAATTAGCAACAGTACGCAACGGACTATGTAGCAGATAGATGTCAGTTGTAACTTTTTATTTGCTACGTTTATTGTGCGATTTCTAGAAACAGGTTTCGTTTTTATTTTTCACGTAACCTGTTTCAGTAACAGGTTTAAAAAAAACTAATTATCTCTAAATGTTAGCGATACCTATTATTTGTTAATAAAATGTTTATAGTAATAGACATCAAGTACTTTTTTTACATTAAATTAAATTTTTCGTTAAAAAACTGACCTGGTAAACATTATTTTCCCATATAAATTAAATATCCCGCTGGAAATTGGATGGATTTTTTTCTATTTTGAATATATAGGTCTTTCTAAGTCAAAAAATATAAGTTCCGAATACGTAATCATCATAAATATATATGATATACTTCTACACATATTAATATTCATCTATATACCATAGTATAAGTATTATTCCGATCGGTTCAGTAGTTTTTGCAGCAGAACCGATGGTCCGGCTCTTCATTTATTAGCACAGAATATTTTCAACTTTTTAGTTAGGTTGCCTATGAGATTATATTTAAATTTGTCATGTAAGTGACAGTAATATCCTTATGAGACACCTTATTATTTAAACAGGATATTTATGGCATTTAATTTATGTCTTATATTTTTCATCAATAATAGATGGGGTAGTAGAGCCCAGACAAAGGGAAAAGCTTCCCTCCGGGATAACAACGGGAGGGAGGTGGTGAATGCTCATGCATACCAACGCAGCCTAAGTCTGCGTTGGTTATGTGGGACTCACGTAAAAACCTAAGTGCCTACCCACTAAACACCATTCGCGATTGGCTTTGAGCAAGTGCCTTCTCTTGGGGAGAGAGAGGCACAAGCGGCACTCCTTTGTATCCGCTGGGATAGATATCAGATCAATTCATCCCAAATTCACATAAAGATCTGCGTATCAACATAACGTATAGTAACGAATGTGACAAAGCTTATAATATTATATGATATAATGACGCAATGTTAGTGAATACAACACTATTTGATAAGTAGTTCCAGTTTGATAAGTCGCGCTCACTCGCAGATAACATTAATTATTGTTTAGTTTATTTATCATTGCAGATTCAATGTCGTTTCATTAACTTCGTTAATATTCCATTTAAAAACACTTACTCATAATATTTTCACTTTAATAGCCGGTAACGCATTTCTTGATGATGTATCTGATGTCCATGCGTAAGGTTTATCACCTTACCATCAGGCCAACATAACGCCAAAATTTGTAATAACTATGATGTCATGTATGCCTTATTGCGACAGTATGGCTGCAGCATTGCAAGTTAATACTATTCTGAATACAAAATAGTAGCAATAATTATACACAGAATATACATGCGTACATACAGACAGACCGATAATGTTTGACCAATTTTGATTTGTCAATGCGTATGTTAGTTAGTGGCTTATTATTGTCAAGCGTGGCTGACTGTTTACGACGTGATACTCAAAATTGGTTGAAGAAACAATAGATTCACGTATCTTGCTGTATCTGAGTCTGTTAAAGATGTTCTTCTCTCTCGCAAGCTTGTTCATCTATACGCTCAGAAAGTCTTTGGTACTGACAGTGTCACATTTTAAATATATACCTATCTTTAATTTAGATATCACTTCACAATGTAATAGAGAGGTTATTGACTAAGTTCATGTTGTCGGAATACGCTGTCTGCGTGAATCTTAGAATATATTGGATGCAGCAGCAACAATTAAAAAAATACTCTGTTAAGGCGAGGTATTCCCAACAGTTTAGGCAAAAATCGCTCGAACGTATATCTATAAGATTCGATAGGTACGAATAGACACAGGAATGGCTGAGACACGAACCGAGCGATGGGGGTCAACGACCCCCACTCCGGAGGGACCGCGTAATATTTTTTAAAACTTACAGTTGCGCAACAGTACGTAATACTGTGATATTCAAGAGAGTGCCGTTGAACTTCTTGAATGTTCTTCTCACAAGCTCTGATATTACCGAACATAATATGGTAGATTTAGTAATTCAAAATATATGTTTATAGTGACGATCTAAAAGCGCTTACTTTAAGCCTATTGACTTTTTAAATTTGCGGTTTTAAAAGCCGCTGGCTTTTGCTATTGTCGTAACTTCAAAATCGTTGAAGTTAAGTTTCGATCCTATCCCAATTTTGCTCTAGATTGGTGTTCTCTATCATTTCCCTAGAACGTTAACTGGATCGGAGCCGCTCGCCAACGACATGTGAACGACAAGCTCACTCGAACTCACCAATATTGTTTTAAGAAAACTAAAATTTTTTTCTACTAATATTAAAAGCTCTATTAAATAATATTTTACGGTGTTGACTCAACCAATTTGCAGAATAAGCATCTCCAGGCATCTCCCAACAATTGACGTTCTATCTTGTTACGCATATACGCATCGTGCCATTTCTCTAAATCAGAACGAATTTGTTGTAAAATTATACGAAATTTAACTTTTCGACGTCATAAGGTCGCTTCGATCCTATTCTCGTTTTGTTACGAGAATGGGTCAACAGGCCGCACTCAATTAAACAATGTCTAACCTAATTTTATTAAGATATTTTTACTATACAGATTTGAGTTCAACTTACTTTGAAAAAATATAGATTCTAACGTCCTGGTAACACCCTTCCTATAAGTTTCGCGTATTTGACATGAAACGATTAAAACTGTCTATAAGATACGACAAAGCTAGATAGATTTGTAGAACTGATATATTTTTATTTTCTCTACAATGACGCGTTTATTTATTTTAATCAATGACGTTCTATACATAAAAACGTCACCTATGTTAATAAGAGAGTACCGAAAAAAACAATACCGTATCAATCAAAACGCACAGACCACTGAATAGATTTACATAATTAAAATTTTTCATATATTATTGTTTCTATTAATAAGGGGTCCAGACAGCGAACAAATAGGCTACATATTATCATCCCGTTAGAGGTAACCAGTATTTTAGCTGCTTATTGCATGCATACGGACGACGACGCGGGCAGCAGCTAGTGATAGTTGATTTTATTTGCTTTATTTAAATCTTAACATGATATTATTCCGTAAAATGGGTGAGATGGTGATATTATGTTTCTCCTATCATGCGTTCGAGATAAACAACATTTTAGATAAGTGATAATGTTAAAGATAAGTCAGGCAAACAAATAATAATTTAAATGTACACTTAACTAGATAAACAACATTTTGATACTGAGAACGTTTATGTAGGAAGCCATATAATTAAAGTTACTAACTTTATACATATAATGTTAGATATTATGATTTTTAGCGGTAATTCCAAAAATAAAATTCCCAAATTTTCAAAGTTCTCAATAAATTCGTTAATGGGCTTAAGAAAATAAAGAAGTTTATCAAGAATATATAGAGATGCACCTGTCAAAATGTTTATTTCTGTTTTTATTTTGTTCTCGATGATTCATGAGAACCTAGGTTATAAATAGGGCGAATAGCCGTCTTCTGCAGCATAAAGATGGTTTTAATATCGGCTGCACTGCGCTTAAACAACCTACCATAGGACATAATACAATGAAAATAACTAAAGTAACTTTCCGTTGTATATTGCGAATGGTGTGATGGTTTTACAATTCTATGATAATGGTGTACACAACACTTATTGATAATCTATTGTTAAATAGTGTGTTTATTGCAACATCTTGCTTGAGATAAGAGGAGTCATTTTATCTACTTAGAGATACTTTTTGAATCTTAAAAGCCAAATCAAATAAATGTAACCAACCTTGTAATGGTACTATATTTTTTGGTTGTCGTTTACTTGAAGTGTTTTAAATTAATTTCGTTTGTACTTTCTGTGACGTAATGTATGTGAATATATATCTAAAGTGCGTGTTATTTTATGTGACTAATTATGACAGTAATTACGACCATATTGCTCACGAAGCATCCTTACCAAACAATGAATTCAGGCTCTAAAGGTTGATGCATCCAATATACAGTTACTTCTTTATATTTTTGTGAAATAATGTATATTATTTAAACACGATTCATATATTAGATGCAGCACCTTACAACCTAATTTGTTTTGTATTACAGCCATTGTTAAATACTCTATTTGATTGAAAAGAGTGGCCGTTGAGTTTCTTGTATGTTCTTCTCACGAACTCTACTTTTTTCGAACATATGGTTAATTTAGTAATTTAAAAGAAATATTTATAGTTAGATTCAAAAGCGCTTAGTTTATGTCTAGTTGAATAAATTTTATTTGACTTTGTGATCAAACACAATGTTTATTAACAGGTGTTATGGGTGCCCAGAACGCTACGCTTGCTTTTATGGTTGGAGGAAGAAAGGAAGATTTCACCAGGTCACTAGCACTGCTCGCGGCCATGGGAGCTAAGCAGTTTCACTGCGGTGACAGCGGCGCTGGTCAAGTGGCGAAGCTCAGTAATAATATGTTAATGGGTATCACTGGGATGGCAACAGCAGAATGTATGAATATGGGAATTAAGTAAGTATATTTCTATATTCAGTATTTATGTATTTTTTTTAATTATTTAATATCTGTCAGTGTCTGAAGACGAAGGTTTTCAATCAGTATATGTTGCTGATTTACGGTACGCAGACGTGATCGCTTATGAGAAAGCAAGGTCGCTCAGAGGGCAATGGAGAGGGCTATGCTCGAAGTTTTCCCGGGAGATCGAATCAGCAATGAGGAGATCCGAAGGGGAACCAAAGTTACCGACATAGTCCAAATTATTGCGAAACTGAAGTGGCAGTGGGCAGGGCACATAGTTCGACGGACAGATGGCCGTTGGGGCAGTAAAGTACTCGAATGGCGACCACTTACAGGAAGACGCAGTGTTGGTAGGCCCCCAAAAGATGGACCGACGATCGGGTCAAGATCGCCGGAATACGTTGGGTGAGGGCAGTGAAGGATCGATCATCGTGGAAATCTGTGGGGGAAATTTTTAATCTATAATATATAAAGCACAAATGGACAGTGTTGTAAATTTTATCCCTCAGCAACTACAATTGGTGCCGACCCCATAATATATTGTTGGAAGGGTCTTGATGAGAAATGCTTTATTTGGGTTTTTTGGCAAAATTTACTAGCAGTGTCCTCTTCTTTTTTGGTATGTGTAGTTTTGTTTTACTTTTACGCAATATCTAATGTAAAAACACAGTCACAATTCCACGCGTCTTAATCCTTTCAAAAGTGTTTAATTTAAATGTGTAACACTCGCGTTAATCAAAGTATGTATTAAGATTAACATATTCCAATTGGTTGATAATAATATGAAATCCATAATAAGTAATCTTAAATTTAAGATTGCGTATTGAAATCTGTTGTTAGTCGTAAAGAATGTACATAAAGGTACATCCGGTAACAGTTCACATTCTTTGTGACAAATACTTTGTAAATTTCGTCAGAACAGGTCTCAATGTAATCATTTAATTAAACAAATGGACTCTTCGAGGTCATCAAACTGGTTCTGTCACTCGTAACAATATTCAGCAAGTTCTTGAAACCAGCTTATTGTAACTGACGTAACATTGATTATAAATTATTGTTTAGTAAAGTTGTTCAGTAAATAATTTGGAAGTATCCAAGTCTCAAACTGAATCATTGTTAAATTGTTCGTCTGTCATAGCGAGATTGTCACGTACAAGTTTCATCTTGCTGGGGTAGGGCTGTCACTTAACAATTAATATCAGATTGTGTATTTTTATATGCTAGAATTTGAATTTAACCGGAAATTTCGAGAGTACTTATTATGCGATTTCTGATATGAGGTATAAATATAGAATACGTACCTACTCGTTTAAGTTTATTAAAATTTTGTTGTGTGTTGAATGTGCTTAAAATTCTATAAAATGAAATAATTATTTTCAGCTGAAAGTGCAGAATAAGCCAAAATTATCATTCCAAAATATTAACAATAATAAATTCTGAAAACTTTTTCAGTTTTATCAATAGGTTCAACCGATGACTCTCACTACGGAGCCGGTCAATCCTTGCCCGCCTCGTACTAATATGTTTTCAGTTTTTGAATTCATACGAACGTTTGTTCGACGCTTCTGACGTCGGCTACGATATTGTGATTCCTTTGGTGTCAAAAGAGAGTATGGGCTGCGGTAATTACTTACCACCATGTGACCCGCATAATTGTGTGTCCTCGTCTTCCATAAAAAAATATACAAATTAAGACAAAAACATATTTTATAATATGTGATTGACAGCCCTATCCTACCCCCAGAAGTCGTCAAATAGCAAAAAGTCTAGTATATCAAAATGGAGCCAATCATATTTGAATGCAAATGAAAGGGTTGAGGGCTTTTATTAAACGCGTTAGAAGCCGATCTCAGACTTGAAATGTAGCAAAGTTGGTGATATTTAATATATTTGAAGTTATTATTGAGCCGTTTTGAGCGCTTTATTGAATTGTGCAAACATTTATATGATGAATATGGATGTTTGTGTCCGAGTTTGTATCGATGTTTATATGTACCTATTTATGTATGTCTAAGTATGTATATCATATTAAATATTTTGTTGCCTTGAACCCATAGTACTCTGCCTTGTTTGGGGCAAGATAATTTTTGTAATAGTATGTTGTATTTCACATATAATTAAACTGAGCTTTCATGCTCAACTATGTAACGTTAAATCGGGTAAAGTCTACTCAAGTCGAATAAGGAAGCGATATCAACACAACTTAATTTTAAATTTCTAGCTAAGTCTTCCTTCAGTTCTACAGTTCAAATACCAATTATGTACTTCACTGAATCGTTATCAAGAGCCTCTTTGCTATATTGGAGCGAATCTTGTTGCAGTGTTTTCCCGTTGCCTTTAGTCCCAGGCATTTTGAAAGAAAGAACGAAAGAAAAAGCATTTATTTAGACATACACATAAATAACAACAACTCAATAACTTTAAGCAAATTAAATATATAAAAATATAAAAACGTGTGGTGTTTAAAAAAGGAAGCCAGGAAACCAACTCAGCATGTGTTCCAACACAAATGTGTTGCAACACTGATCATCTGTGGCTCCCGCGTGATACATGACCTCAAGGTCACCTCGCCTGAATTTAGTTATGACTACGCTAATTAAACTTCATAACAATTACTACTAAACTAAACTGAAAAACTACAAAATATAATAAATACTACATACAGATTATAAAAAGTAATTAAAATTAGAACAATATCTTAACAATAACAAATAATAAAAAAATACAAAATAAAAGGCTCCTACTCTCCTTGAACGCAACTAAGGCTGGAATACTGACTTTAATGTTCATTTAAATAATATCCTTTCAATTTTTTATTTAAGGAAGCTATCTTTTAAGGAGGCTTTGAAAGGTGTTGATATATTGTTCCAGCACTTAGTTGCGTCATAACTAAAACTACATTTGATGGCAGCAGTTTTAGAGTTTATGTAAATCATCCAGCCGTCGCAGGCAGGTTATTACTGTCACGTTCTTCATGGTCATGCGCATCCCAGTATCAGCTCAAACCAAACGCGTGCAATGCAGAGTTGCTCGAATTGTCAGGGTTCCAGTGCTCTGTGAACGGTTAGTCACTTGGCGTTGCTTAGAAACGTCGCTTCATTGTGTATCTTCTACCGCATTTATCACGGGGAGTGTTCCGAAGAGCTGTTTGACCTGATTCCTGCCGCCGAATACCACTTTCGTATGACACGACGCAAATGAGGATATCATGTCCACCACCTGAATGTGTGGCAGTCCTCCACAGTGCGGTTTTCAAGGAAAGTTCTTTGACACGTACAACCAAGCTGTGCAATGAGCTTCTCAGTGCGGTGTTTCCAGGACGATATGACAAGGAACCCATTTCAATAAATCGCGTATAGTTTTCGAAAGGGCCGGCAACGCTCCTGTGGTTCCTCTGGTGTAAGAACCATCGGAACATAGCGTGGGGGGCGGTGATCACTTAACATCAGGTGACCGGTACGCTCGTTTGTTCTCTCTTTCATAAAAAAAATAATGATATTATCTGGTTAGTTTACCACATACTATGAAAAAATATTGGTACATATTATATAATATATATTATCGGGATGCCATTATATGTTTTCAATATAAGCATATAATTGTGACTTTAAACTTTATAGTATTTGTTTTAATGTACAGCAATACGACGGAAATAAGATTCTGTGAGTTTTCCTATAAATTTTACTCTGTCTATGTGTATAACTTCGTCTAAGGCTAAGGGCGACCTCTCCTACATCAAATCTTTCCAGGATTTGCGACGTTGAATTGAGGTTGAGAAAATTATGCGGAAATTATGTAATATTGACGAATTGCTCGCTTCGGAATTCGAGAACGATCAGTAAGGTTCACTCAATATCAATTTTGATCAGCACCAATCCTTGACAGTTTGTATAAAATATATAATATCGAGCTTTTTTGACAAAGTTTTCTTTCCTTTTTTATGCTAGCCGATGCTGATGAGGCGTGTAAATAGCCTACACCTTTGTAAATGTTTCTAAAATCAAATTAAGTATTTAAGATTAATAGGGTATAGTAATGGCGGCTCAAGTATTATATTATGTTCCTAATGATGAATCCTACAAAAGCACCAATATCATAAAATTATACCACAGTAATATAAGACCATGTGCTTTGGCTGCTGGTGCTAAGATCCCACTGAGACAGGGAGATGGGAGATCTCGTTTCCACGTGGTTCTTCCAGTGGCTGCCAACCGGCGAACCTTAGATCATATTAAATCCACCGGTGGAATGGTTGAAACACCAAAAAATAACACTGGTACTATAGTTTCTCATTGAAGCACAGATGCAGGTGTATTTATTTCACGGGATTCATCAAGTTTTCTTCAAATAGGAATGTTTTAAAGTGAAGCGGTGCGTACTCATTGTATCAGGATGGCGGTCGGTAAGCAAGAGAGCGAGGGTCTCTGCTGCCATCTACTGGCAATGATGCGAGATAATCAATAAAGCCTCGATATACGTCTAAGGTCGCGTTGCGTGGATAAATATTAACGCAAGGATTCAAAATAGATTATTATTTATTTTATTTATTTATTCATGTATAGGAAACAAACAGTATTATGATACTTAAATATTAACAAATCTTAAAAGTTACACTTTCACCAGTGAAGTTTTCAACAATTTATACGACACTTTTAGTTAAAAGGTAAGCAACGGTAAGATAAAAACCACAAAACAAAAGTAATACAAATTAACAACTAATTACAAGCTATATAACTTACACAATACTATACACGCCTTTTATACAATACTATAATGAATAAGTTACAAATGAGATAAGTATTCTGAAAAAAAATGTAAGAATGGGGTTAAAAAAATAATAAGTAATTATTTAAATTATCAAAAACCAATGATCTATATATATATATATATATACTAGCTGCCCCGACAGACGTAGTGAAATTGTTTCACAGCGGAACTGTCAAACCGTGCATCACTAAATTCTCTCATAGACAATAGTTCCATACAAAACAAATATTGAAAATAAAAATAATTATGGGTCTTAAATCGAAATAAAAACTATCCTATCTCTCAAGTTGGACCAAACTACACTCCATGAAGTAATCCGCATTAAAATCCGTTCATTAGTTTAGGAGTCCGTCGCGGACAAACAACGTGTCACGTCATTTATATATATTGAGATAATAAATTATTTAAACAATTAAATGTTTTCTTTTATACAACTTAAATAATATTATATTATAGTAAATAAATGAAAATTATTATTTCTTAGTTATTTTTTAATATTGAAAAAGCATTGATGCTTGACCAGACGCGGTTTCTGTTATGCGTCTTATTTTTTAAAATAGATATAACCCTTCATAGACAATGTTTTAAATTTTGGCTCACTTACTTTTCTTTATTATTTAATTTATTAGATTGTTTATTTCTAGTCGGTCCGACCAGACATTGATTTATTCAAATATTTATATTTTTTTATTTTTTTTTATAATATTTCGTTACAATCAAATTTATGTTTTAAATAGCCTGAGGTCGCTCTATTCCCAATTTGTGGTATCATGAGTAAAGTCATTTATATTATAGCACCCCTTACCACAAAAAACGTTCATTAACAATACATTTGAATTTGTTTGAAACTGTTTTGAACATTGTCTGGTATCGTGTTTCAACAAAAGACTTACTAACTCGAACTAACCCACTAGTAGGTTTAACAAAGGATGATCCTGGAGTCAACATTATGATTATCACAGTTTCATAACATTATAAAAAAATGTGGGGCAACAATTTTAATGTTTTTTATTTTAACTTATTTCCTAATTATTGAATATGGTGGTGATTAATTTAAGAAAATTCTAGATTATTTGAATCAAAGTTAGGTATGTCTCCTGTGTGTGTCTCCTCAAAATGATAAATTATTATTCACAAAACTATATTATTTTTCAGAATGGGTCTCGACCCGAAGGTGCTGCTCGATGTTTTGAACAACTCCTCAGCTCGTTCCTGGTCCACGGAGGTGTACTGTCCAGTACCTGGTCTGGTGCCCACAGCACCCTCCAGCAGGGACTATGAAAAAGGATTCAAGAATGAACTCATGGTTAAGGTAAAGACATAAAATATTCAAAATAGTTCTTACTGTTTGACTTCATTCACTGAAGTTATTAATTACCACTATTTTATTAGAAAATGTCAATGTCCAATAAACTTTATTTAGTTAGACTTAAAATAAGCTTTTGAATCGTCACTATAATGTAGAGCTCACGAGAAGAACATTAAAGAAACGACAAAGGCCACTCTTTTCAATCAATAGAGTATTTTACAATAGCCGTAATATACAACAAAACAAAATTTGTATGGTGCTGGATTCAATATATGAATCGTGTTCAATTTTAAAACCATTTTAAATATCAAGTATTTCATAAAAATTAATAAAGGATAAATTGTATAAATGTAAATTATCCTATATTAGACGAATTAACATCAACAAATAAGTGATAGTAAGTGATACGCTCTGCCCATTACAATGCAGTGCCATTCAGGACTCTAGATTGGATCCAAAATTCTGAGTGTTGTTCGAGTCATTCAATTCGTCAATTTGAGAATAAGATGTAAACTTTTATCTGCCCAGGAACTTCACAAGATACGGCGCCCTCCAAACTGTAACACTAATTGTGCTTGTACAATATTGCTAGATGGTGGAAAAACTTACCGGTGCTAGTAATGTGCGTGTGTGTGTGTCGATAGGTACCTTCAATAAGCGCGGGTTAAGGCTATTAATGGCCCAAAGTCTTTGTCTTTCCACTGCTGTATTGCGAGTGTCAGCAGCAGTGATAACTTACCGACAGGTTACCCACCCGTATGCTCGTTTATCCGAAACTTTCACAAAAACTTTTTTTTCATATAAGAGGGGGTTGAACAGGTAAGAGGCTCACGTAAAACATATTTTCTCAAAATTTGTTACTTTATAATTCTTTTTGATGTCTACTACGATAGATGTTGTTTGTGTTAGATTGTTAAATAGTTAACTACTTATTAATTCTAACAATAATTTCAATAATTTCACACTGTTTTTTTTATTTTGTATTGTTTGATTTCAGAATTATATTAAATCTTCACAATATAATTTCATATAGAGAATTAAGATTCAAGTTAGTCAAACTTTTATTTTAAACAATATGTTTTGTTTTAAAGTGATAACCCTCACTTCTACCACAAGTACCACCTCCTTATAAAATTCTGTTTGCTTTGATCAACTCTCAGGTTGTGGCTTCATCTACAGGATCTACTTTACAGTTGATAACCTGCGCAACCCAATTGAAAATGACTTTTTATTTTTTATTTTTTTAATTTTGATTGTACCTATGTAAGTGTAAAGCAATTGTTAGTGTTAAGTTGAGTTGTTAGTACGTCTAATTAAATAAATTAATAAACGTTTTCAGGATCTGGAGCTGGCAAGTGAAATGGCGCTAGGTATCCGATCTCCAATCCCACTGGGAGCTGTCGCTACACAAATATATCGCGTCGCGCAGAGTCGTGGCTACGGCGAAAAGGACTTCTCATACATTTACCAATTACTTAAAGAAGATAAATCGAAGAAGTAGATTATATTGATAGATTGTTTGTCTACTGACTTGTTTTAATTTTTCGAAAACCTTGTTCGATAACAGCAGATTTGATAGCGCAAAAAAAATGAATAAGTAAATTTATATTCTAAATTGGATATGATATCACTTATTGTAAGTAAAAAACTACTACAAGTTCGAAAAGCAAGTTCAGCGGGGTTCGTTTTTTCCATAAAATATGATAACAATGTAATATCGTACAATAAAATTAAATAGCCTGAGGGCTCGTCGTTATCGAACATTTCTTAAAAATGTGAAATCCTACCCACATGTGGATGACCATGCGGTTAGAAAGAACGACAAGAAACTTTTTAGATACACTCCTATAGTGTTCAATATAATATACTTTTTTATGAAAATAAGAGATGAGACGAGCAGGACGTTCAGCTGATGGTAATTGATACGCCATGCCCATTACAATGCAGTACCGCTCGGAATTCTTGAGACCAAAAAATTCTGATTGGCACTACAATTGCGCTCGTAACTTTGAGAAGTAAGATGTTAAGTCTAATTTGCCCACTAATTTCACTTTCTACAATTACTCCTATAGCCGCCATAATAGTTAACATTACAATCTAAAGAGACTTTTAGAAACCAACTTCATTCTGTTACTTTTAGATATCGGTGTGCACACGGAACGTATAAACCAAAATCATCCTGTAATATTTGGATGTGGCTGAGCACGTGTAACGTAATAATTCACTCTCATCCCATTCCCAAACGCGTCAAACGAAGTAAAACTTCAAAACTGGTATCCCGTGTAAAACAAATGCAAACACCCTCATTACACCCTTTATACAGATTTACAATAATAATATATTATTAGATCCTACATTGGGACAATTTACACAAATATATAAATCTAATCCACCATCTTGGAAATTAATCTTCAACGCTTCCACACTCTTTATAAAATACGTCCAACATTAAAATTCCACGAACAAAAGTTAACATGCCCCGTATAAAAACGCAAGAGCCGCGTGATTGCGACATTTTTAATTTCCCGGACGGCTTAGAAGGAGGCCATATTTGATGTTTTTTTTTTTTCAATTCGTAAGGGACAATGCATAACCCGCGACCAGTTCCGTCATAATCATATTTTTCCCCACAAAAGAGTTCCTACATTAATGCGACTGTTATAAATGGAAGTCGGTGAACGGGTGTCTTTTTGTGAGGCTTAAAGCGGAAATATGGTTCGCTACTCTTAGGATACGGTGGCTTAGTTGCTTTGAAATTATGTTTTTCGTGACAAAGGTTTCATAGCTACTTAATCATCTTGTGGTTTTTTTTAAGGATAATTCCTGCGGTTGTCATTATGGCATTAGATTCGTTTATATTAAGCTTACTAATATTATAAATGCTCGGTTGGTTTATTCCTATGTTTAGGTTTTTGTATCACTTTAAATATTGCACACACGAGATACAGAAAAATACATATTATGGCACATTTATCCCGAAATATTTAACAGAATCTCAGGAAGAGTGATACGAATCTAACTCTAATGAAATCGTTAAAAATATTCCTGCCGCCGAATATCTCCGTACAACTTGGATATCATCCCCATCATCTGGATGTCATGTGTTCTTCTACAGCGTGCTTTTAAAACTTTATTAATTTGTTGCATTTAAGAATATGAAGTTTCTAGTGTGGTGTTTCCAGGATGATATGACATGGGTCCCTCTAAAAAATGCCCACATTTTTCTTAACGTCCGGAAACATGAACTTATAGAATACCAGACTTACCATTTGTGACTCATGAACTGGCTCGTGAATCTAATCCCATTAAAGTAAACCATCTTTAATTAAAATGAAGATTTCCTTTAATTAATATAATTCACTCCATTTTACTGAATTCGCACAAACCGAAAATTCTTAAAACACAATAAAATGTTTTCACGTAAGTAACGTTGATTCTGCGATGTAAAATCCAATCTGCACCAGAGATTCCCGTCACGTAAGCTATCTCACAAAGGAAAATTAAGGAAGTTTGTGCAAAAATGTTAAACTCTACGCATTAGGGTATACTCCCATATATTTGTAACCTCACAACCCGATATCATTAATATAAATTTGTAGATACACCAATATTGCTAACAATAATCATGTATAAGCCAGCATATATCAAATTGAAATTTAGTTGTCTATCACATTCGCAAAATTATTATTTTATGGCTTTTCACTGGAAGGAGCAACCGCACAAGCGCATTGCTTGTTATTAAGTGAATTTAAATGAAACTTAAAACCAGAACTCTCCGAGATCATTTGCTTCAATTCAATTTAATCATAATAATCAATTCAATTCAAAAATATTCTTCAAAATCTAGAGATTCTTGAGTGGAACCAGTAGTGGAACGCTATAAATCAAAGTGATGTGAGATCTTCTTAATATTACTTGATTTTTGGTGGTCAAACTCGGCTGCTGATACTTGTTTCAAAAAATTCAGTAAGTTTCGATACTGATCGTTGTGTATTTGAGCTGCGTTTCACGGTCGGTTTTTACGGTCAAATGGAAGTATTCATTACTGGGAGAGCCTTGTTGAAAGAGAGAGAACCAGTACAATAAGACCATAGTGGCATTTTGTTAAGTAAATGGTAGAAATGGATGCACCCGAAAAAATAAAGAATGTTGTGTGACATATTTGATGAAATAGTTAGTACATAATATATTAGACACTTCTCAGAGTTTATCATGGTGTAAATTATAAATGGCTGTTATCGTAGTATGAAATAGAACAATTGAATTGAATTTATTTCGAAATCAGCCATTTATATATCAAACTATCGACCAACACGGTCATATAAATTTTATTTAAATAATTTGAAATATTTTAGGAGATTTGAATGTTTAATAGGTACATGTTCTTCATTCGCCAAAAGTCATTCGTTCGCCAAAAAAATTATTCTTTAAAAAAATATGAAGAAAACATGAAGACTTGTTTTATTTTGCTGACGGTGGAAAAGCGTTAAACTTCAACACTAAACAACGAGGTGTGGTAAACCTTTACAGACAAAGAGCCGTGTATCGGGGAAATTTAAATGGCATTCTTCTCACGGTCGCCCATTATTTGCTGACAGTGACTTCCAATTCCTTACTGTACTAATGTCATAACTGTATCATTACTTCTTGTCATATTCATGCGTTTGACATTTGCGTAAGATCCATATTTCATGATGCTCAACTTCAAGTTATAGTGTTACTTTGGTTTGGTCTTTAAGGCCGCTATCCCAGGAAATCGCTAAAATCGCGCATAATTGAATTCAAACCCCACCATCAATCTGCCTATGAAACGGACTACCTCTAAGTTACGTCAGTATCCGTTGAAGATATGAGGGGTAGGTTCAATTTGTCGTCAGTGTAGTAGCCCTCCCAAAACAAAAAGTCATAGATTCCTTTTTCAAGTACTTCTAAATGTTAGACCATCGTTTTATTCTTGGTGGGGACTCGAACGCTAAAATAAGAGTCTTGATAGTAACTCATTGGCGACAGTCTGTACAGACGAACCAACATTTTGGCCTACCGACCACACGAAATCGCCTGTTCTACTAGATATTTTTATGTTCAAGGGTATCTCGGCTAACAGCGGCTAACTTTCATTTCATAATGGTCTGAGGTGCTGTCAAGACAGGAGTTTTAACACCTCCTCGGAAAATTGAGATACTCCAAAGGTCTCAAAACGAAATCCTGAAAAGTCTCGTAAAAGCACGATGGTTCATAACTAGCAATGAGGTCCACCAGTATGCAAAGATTTCTCTGGTCAAGCAAGAATAGCTTTAGTAAAATATTGAATTAAAATTTGCTCTATCCTACACTCTCGAAGAAATTACTAAAACTCTTCCTTTGATTAAAAATGTACTACTTATGGTGTGGCATGCTGGAAGTCTTAGAAAAATAAGGCCAAAAAAGATTTTCAGGAATACCTGAAAATTGTGGAAGAAAAATTTAAAAACACCCTAAAACAAAAATGTTTACTGCAAGTTACAAAAATGGTATTACATAGTACTGGCAAATCCACCATCTATTAAGAGAGGGACACCTGTGCCCAAACGTTACTTTTAATAATTAAATTATGCTGTATATATCTTTGGTAAACGAATCCAAGTCCAACGAAACGACGAATCCGAGAAGTTGCGGGTTCGAGTCCCGCATCATTCATAAATTTGGATTTTAATTAATCCCAGAAGTGAGGGATACCAAATTGTTTAGATTTGAAAGAGCGACATCTCAAGCCAATTTCTTAATATGCATTAATTGGAGTTGAGCAGGTTATCAACTGTTAAGTAGATCCTGTTGGTTAAGCCACAACCTGAGAGTAGAACAAGACATACCAAAATTTTTGAACCATACGTCACTTGAACGGTTGGCTCAGTGGACAAGCGCTTGGACGGAAACCGAGAGGTCGCGGGTTTGAGTCCCGCATCGTTCATACATTTCGATTACAAGTTTAATTTAGTTAGTGGTTTGTCGTCCGAATATTATATATTGAAAAAACATATTATGTAATTTGATTCATATACACTTAAATAAATAATGACTTTAATTTCTGCCTTGTTTCTACTAATACGATCCTTAATAATACCACATAATACTATAGGTATATATATAAATTGATTGCGGTTGCTTCACTTCTGCAATCCTGTGATATATATACAAGCGCACTCTATTTTTGCTATTATTTTACGATAAAAAGTTAACTCTTGTCGAAAAGGTTGCTTAATTAACAAAAAGTCGCGTCACTAGTCCTTTAGGTACTTCCATCACGCAAGTCTCGTTTTTCATAGTTATAACGTCCCCGCAGAGAGCGTCAATTGTCTTTCCAACAATGCCACAAAATTGTGTATAAATGAAAAATCACTAGAACACGTTCTGCGGCGCGCGACAAAAGTTGCTCCGTGACTGGACTACGAGATCAACGGATTTTCACTTGCTTTACCGCTCTTTGTTTTATCAACCTAACTGCTGAAGTATTGTTCGGAATACATGCTATATTATATGTTTATTTACTTTTTTTTTGGTTCGCATACAAGCTTCACGGTCTAGAAGCTTTTAATTAATTTATATGGCTTCAGAAATTTTATATCTTTTTTTTATGACGCGTCCTACCCGTACTTTCTTTTTTTTTATTAAAATAAGGGACGAGACGAGCCGGAATTTCAGCTGATGGTTTTAGATACGCCCTGCTAATTACCATGCAGTGCCGTTCAGGATTCTTGAAAAGCCCGAAAGTTCTGAGCGGCACTATTACTGCGCTCGTCACCTGAGTCATAAGATGTCAAGTCTTATTTGCAAAGTAATTTCACTAGCTATGGCGCCCTTCAGATCGAAACATAGTAATGCTTACACATTACTGCTTGACGGTAGAAATAGGCCCCGTGTGGTACCCATAATCTAGCCCGCATCCGGTGCAAAGGAGCCTCCCATTGGTCAAATGTATTCCAATTATTTATACATTATTTGTATGAATAATTTGAAATTCTTTTGGGTTTTATTAATAAATGACCTTTCTTTCCATTCTAATAATATTATACATAACATTTACGAAATAATCTAAGCTTTCCTCAGGTTAAACAATTTCAATATTAAATAATTCAGCTTACATTAGTTGGCGTGCCTAGGCGCACATGTCCTTATTATTTGAGTGTGTGATAATTGGATCTATTAAAAAAAACTAGAAGATAATTTTGTGACGGTCTTGGGATGGTCACGTCATACGACTCTATCTGTTTAAAAAGCAAAATGTATATATAGCGGGTATTATACTTGCTAAATCGTTGACCAATTATAAGTCCATCAAGAACATATTGCATTTTGTTGTTGTTCGTGAATAATCCTCGTTCGTAGTCGAATACAAACAATTCTAAAACGGCAGCACTTCCAATTTAACATGGCGTGTTTTGCAATTTCAAAAGCTTTTGTAAGATAAAGCTATAGTGATTGATGTTGAAAGTTTATAAACAAAAAGTTAAACAAAGGCGTATCGAAAGGACGACGAGTCGGATATATACCTTACTAACATAGACGTAGTAGAATATAGACAGATCTTGACCATCAACCATCAAAGGTCAGTTATGTAAGCTTTCCTATAATATATGATATTTGAAGTATTGTCTTCTATGAATGCATTGGGATGAATAAAAAAGTTGTATTCAAATTATAAATTTTATTGTATTAACATTTTATTAAAAAAAAGTGTTGTTACTGAGTTTCTTACACCCGTACTTCCTGGGTCTAAGGAATTTCATTTCCATGTGGATAAATAAATAAATAAATAAAATAAAATCATTTTATTGCAGGTCAGGGACCTGTATAGACATGTTTACATATAAGTAGGTAGACGAAATATTTTAAAATTATAAAAAAGAATATGTATAAAGATCAGTAATTTATTAATTAATATAAAATTAAAGTCACTTAAAAAAATTTGTTAACGAACGGATAGTTTTTGACTTTGAATAAGTGATTTCATATTCATTTTGAATGAAGAAATATGAATTTGAATATTCATGCGTTTCGTGTGAAGTGATAAATTAGTAGAAGCTGCAGTCTTATAGAGCTTAAAAGAAGTGTTGTTGTATGTACTGATAACAGCATTAGTGAATCTACTTACAGATAAATGTGTATAAACGTATATAATAACTGACAGTTAACACTTATTGTTATTTCAAAATGGGAGAATTAACGAGTATTCATACATTTCACCTGATAATATGTGAGAATAGCGGCCCGTACTCTGCTGTAACATAAGTGACCGTATAATTACGAAAAATATACAATAAAGTCGATTGAAATTGTAACACGTCAAAAGACACATTTTTGAGATTGTCCTCTAGTATAGGTATAATAACAAAAATAAACAGCGTAAACTCATTGTTAGTTATGATAATTATTTGTCGGATATTTTGTTCGTTGGACGTTAAAATGTTGGACAAAATACAAATCGGTAACGATGTAAAAGTACAAGTTGTATAAGATTTCACCAGCTCAATAATTCAGTATAACTCAACATTGGGAATATTTGTCTCGTTTTAACAACCCTAGTGTTTGTTAAAATAAATATTTTAGAAGTTACCCCTTCCTGAACTTAGTTAGCTATTAGTCCACGGTCAGTCAGACCCACAGACAGAGCTTCCACTAACTCCATCGTAACCACCCCTGAAATACATCCAAAGACACAAAGATAATACTCACAGAGCACCCTCTCAATACTCAAACCAGTGTAGCATTCGGACCACTGTCGAACAAACAATCTGGAATATCAATTCAAGCAGAAATGTGTAAGCATTATTGTGTTTCGGTTTGAAGAGCGCCGTAGCTAGTGAAATTATTGGGCAAATGAGACTTAACATATTGCCGCCTAGAATATTAGGTTCATTTAAGAATCCCGAACGGCATAGTATCGTATCGCTACCTGTGTCTTAAAAAAAATTGGCAGGTGTAGACTACCGAAAGAAGTGAAAACTTAGAACTTTTAGTAGTAAAATTTTAAATTTCACAATTAAATTATTCACCCTAAATTATTTTTAATACTTACTTTCAATAATTTAATATTCAAACAATATCTTTTAGAACAATGCTCAGTATACACATTGAACTTTTCACTAAATCCATTCAATTTCACATATAAGATATACACAGCACTAATGTTGTACAATACGTCAGCTGTATTGCTACAGATATCTATATATTATAAGCATTTTGTTCGGTGACGCGAACTCAATAGATTTCGCCCATCCTAAAGGTGTCTAACTATATGTATATATATATTTTTTTTAATTATTTACGCGTGCGTCAGTCATGAGCATGTCGGTGACGGGAACCCATAACATTTTCCCCCACCAAAAAGTGCCCAACGTGGCTAAAGATGCATTCACTTCAAAAAATTACGAGCGTGCTCCTAATCATAAGACTGAACTAAAACAGAATATAAATTTATAAAATTGTTCAAGAACGAAATGAAATTAAGAAATAATCAAGAAATAACCGTCCGTGTAATGCTAGCGTTCGTTCGTGACGTTCTCGTCACACATTTACCAGCTTACCAAAAAGTCAAGCGTGCGTTAAGGTAAAACCTTTACATTTAAACGTTTTATATTCTAAAACAACACGCGATTCAATAATAATTTTCGAGATTTACAATGAGAAACGTCAAATTATAGTTCTTATATTTGATAGATGAAGTATTAAATCAACTAGCGCTGTCTCGTAACACATAGTGCACGAACACAAGTTCAGTCGTTAACAACTGAACTTCAACAAACGGACAAACTTGTGTTGTTAACGTTTTTATGGAGCTCCCGGCTTACTTTGAGCTAGTGTAGCTCTGTATCATCGTTATGATATCCCGTTTATAGTTATTTCTTTTCAGACAGCTCTGTGTGTTGATTTAGGGAACTTATTAATAGGTACCAAAGAGCGGCGGCTCAATAAACATGTCAGACGGTTCCTTGTAGATGCAGACAGTTGGTGAATGTTAAAATAAATAATTAAATCATTACTTCTTATATTAGTCTAAAATTGATCGACCAAGTTATAATGTATGCACCGATAGAAATAAAATAAAGATATTTTATTTCAGACCGAATAAACCGTCCATAACCAATTACAAAATTGGTTATGGACTATTTATTAAAGTAGATAACATTACTTAATTAATTAAGTAACATTAATTAAAAGTTCTAAATTAAAAATTTAAATTTATAAATTAAAAATTACAAATAAAAATTCAAAATAACATTATTATATAAGGAAAAAAATTGGTGTATTTAGGTGGTAATGTTTTACCGTCTTCAATATTTAATTATTATGATTATTATATAATCTCGTCAGAAATCCCGCTCTAGCCCTACGCATTACAGCATAAAAATCGTCAACCCTGTGCATCGCAAACATACCCGACGCGCTACACCTCCATGGCAACCCCAGTAGAGATCGAAACTCATTGTTATATTGCACTCTGAGAGCGTCAAAAGTGGCTCTAGTGTAGTTGTACCAGGCTTTGAACACCTTTTGTGACCTTTATTTGTCGGAAACTATATTGCTTTTAGCAGCCAGAGACCGTCTTTGTCTCTCGAGGTAAATTTAGTAACACATTGCAGTTCGGAGCCACATAGTATAAAAATAAAAAAGTAGGATACATTGTTATTGATATATGGCAAGGATAAACTACGAATTACTTAGGTACTCAATATATTGAATATCACATTGTATACAGGATAACTAAGATACCTATACACTTTGACATTTTGTCAGCCGATACTTTAATATCCTGTTGGTTTGAAGTAATTGCAAATTATGATGTGGTGAGTAATGGTTGAATTATGGTGCCCCTTCCACAGAAGCCATTATGGGAATAATAGATAGATACGCCTCGATACGATATTTGTAATCAAAATTATATCCTCTTGCGAAAAACCCTTTGAAGCCATCTCAGTCACCCAAGTCTGTCTAAATCCATTGTTGTTTATAAGTTTCATTTGTTGATACACAACAACAATAAGTTTATGAAACTATAATATTGTGTATCTTAATTCCCTGCGAAATTTGACTGCTGAATTTGAATCCATTCACCTTGACCTGACATTCACCTGAGTAATGGCTGCCCTAGTACAGCATAGTTTAGCCCCTCATTGTTTGCATAAATTTAAACTTAAATTAAATGAAAAACAGACGCGGGTAGCAACATATTTTATCATGAACAGAGCAGTATCACGAGCCAACACAGCCACAAACTATACTCATTAATAATAAGCTAAATTAGAACGAGTTACGCATATGGGACTGAATAGATATTTCGCGAACTAAACGTAGAAATTAATTCGAAACTTTCATAGATGTTGGAAGAGGACCATTTTGGCGGTGTTATTGTAATGCATTACCTGGTTTAGCATTTCTATGGTTTTTGAAGTGATAATTTCTTATGGGAGGGTAAACCACTTCGTTACGTAAAGCGCTATTGCATCAGAAAAAAACAATTGAAGCAATATGTGACCGAAACCAATTTAATTACCGTTAGGCATTAAATTGGTTTAAGAAAAATAGTTTCAAATTGCTCAGTAATATTTTTTGTAAATCTCCAAGTGTCCCTGTTTATTTATTACTACTTTTGTATTGAAATGATGATAATAAATTTTTCAGAAATTTTCTGACGTATCCGGGATTTTTTTTTTGATTTCTTCATCCATTATTAGGACAGGCAAAGGGTTCAAGTCCATACAGCCATATTCGTTAATATTCAATAATTAACTGTCAAAGCCATTTTTACGAGATTTTAAGATGAAATATAATGTGAAAATTTCGTTGCTTATTATACTACTACTATACGTCAATTGTTACTTTTATAGGATTAAAAAATGATAATAATAAAAATAAATTGTTGCCTAAAATTGTCTTTATTGTATTCCGTCAAAATATAAGACTCGTGAAACACTTTGGTATAATTTTTCCATCGCACCCGTCAAACTGTATATTGTTTAGATTGATACTTAATCTAAAATTACACTCGAGCTATTGTGCGCTCGTGATCCGATCCCGCGTCAACTTTATATCGAGTTTCTGATTAGTTTCCACGTTCAGAAACTGCTGAAACTGTGACAGGAATTACATACTCACTATGCTAATGTTTGATTAAGTTCGTATTGTATCGCCTCTTATCTATCTACACTGCACTTGTCTTATCATATGTTTCAACATTTGGTGCATATAAAAAAATAAATAGAGTGTGTGCATGTGATCTTGACGCGCGACTGAAATAAGAATTAATAACAATTTACTTTAGGAATAATTTTGTGCACCTCTGCACCCTGGCGGCAAAAATAATAGTTTTACAAATAATAGCTGGTAACGGCGCCTCTATCGTCTCGCTTTTTCGTTTCATCGAGTTTCAAATCACAATCACTTTCTTAAGAAATTTCACTTCAAAAAGAGTTGGTGGCGAAATAGTTTCTACCGTTGACTTTCACCTCAGAGACACCGGTTCGTTACTGGCCAGTCACGCACTATTGTGTTTTCGTTTTTAGAAATCATACGAGTATCTACGCTTGTTCGGCCCTTTATAACGTCGCCAAAACTCTTGTTATACCTACAGCTTAAATTTTAGAAAATATTTTGTATTATGTTGGTTTGATTGGGATACAGTGACAAAAATATTTGTCAATGTGACCTAGTATTTTTATATTCCAAATACTATGGAGCTAATGCCAATTCTTGTGAGTCATGCTGGTATTTTAAACAATTAATAAATAAAGCATTTTCTAAAAAAGATGATATATTGTAATAAAATATATCTATAATAAGAAGACCTCAGTTCATAAGCCCAACTTTATGTAATAGGTTTATTGAAGGTACACACAAAGGTGATACTTCAAGCAACTTTTGCAAAGCGTCAAGTATGTTTTAAGTTATTGAATAGTTTGTATATGAAAAGAATGTCTTTATTCTTTACTTACATTTATTTAAAGGCATAAAGGCATAAAGGCATTTATTTTCTCAAAATTGATTCCTTTAGAATTCTTTTTGATGTCATTTCTTATACTACTAGATACTACTACCGCTTCGGAAACAAATGGCGCTCTGAGAGAGAAGAAGCGGCGCAAGAAACTCTCCCAGCATTCTTTTTTTTTGCGCTCTTTTCAATAAAAATATACAATATTGTACAGTTGCTATAAAATAATCACAATCTAGTCCCAGGCTGTCCGATCATTTAGATATTCAGCAGTGGAGTAATAGGATTTACGACAGAGCCATTTTTTTATTAAACATTTAAATTTATTTATAGACAATGCCTGAACAGTGGCTGGGACTTTATTGTAGAAGTGTATACATTTACCCTTAAAGCTATTATGTATCTTATGAAGCCTACTAGAATTAGTTACAAGCAATCCCTTATTTCTAGTGTTATAATAATGAAAATCACTATTAAGAGCAAAAAGGTGACGATTTTTGTGAACATATATTAAATTTTCATAAATGTACTTACAATAAACAGTCATAATATTTATTTCTTTAAATTTTTCTTTGAGAGACTGTCTATAACCAAGCTGATATATAGCACGAACAGCTCTCTTTTGCAGAGCAAACACTATATCAATGTCAGCAGCATGACCCCATAGTAATATACCGTACGTCATGATGCTGTGAAAATAACTAAAGTACACTAATCTAGCGGTCGCAACATTCGTGTACTCTCTAATCTTTCTAACTGCATATGCCGCAGAGCTGAGTCTATCTGCTAGATGGGTAATATGTGGACCCCACTGAAGCTTTTTATCTAACGTGATACCCAGGAAGACCGTAGTGTCCACAAGTTCCAATCTCTGGTCATTTATAAGTACGTTGGTTTGTACCTCCGCTGTGTTTGGTGTAATGAACCGTAAACACTTTGTTTTTTTACTGTCTAAGTGCAGATTATTCGTCTCAAACCAACGCACTATCTTTGAGAGTGCATTGCTTACCTCGTCATCAATATCCGCACGTCGCTTCACTTTAAAAATAAGTGAAGTATCATCAGCAAACAATACAATCTCATGGCTATCATCTACCACAAACGGTAGATCGTTAATATATATAAGAAACAAGAAAGGACCGAGAATAGAACCCTGTGGAACACCTATTCGCACAGGTTTACCCGAAGACCGTTTGCCATTTACATCGACTATCTGAACTCTTTCGCTTAAATATGATTTTAACAGATTTAGGGCTCTATTTTTCACTCCATAATGCTTTAGTTTTAGGAGTAAAGTTTCATGGTGGACGCAGTCAAATGCTTTTGACAAATCACAAAAAATGCCCAATGCATCCTGTGACTCTTCCCAGGCGTCAAAGATGTGCTCAATGAGTCTAGTACCCGCATTAATTGTTGATAAACCCCTAGTGAAACCAAACTGATTTTTGTTCATTAATTTACAAAAATGCATTTGTAGCTGTTGAAGCAAAAGTTTTTCAAAAATTTTACTAAAAACAGGCAGCACTGAAATAGGTCTGAAATTAGCAGGGTCAAAAGAACTGCCCGATTTAAACAAAGGTATAACTTTGCTGTATTTCATGAGGTCAGGGAACACACCCTCATCTATGCATTCATTAAATATTATTGCTAATTCAGGTGCTATAATGTCAAGTATGTATTTAACAATATTAGTCGAATGGCCCCATAGGTCTTTTGTATTTTTTAGGTTAATTAATTTGAAGATTTTTATTATATCGCTACCTGTAACATACTTAAATTTCAAGTCAGTAGAAGATACTGGTACGTGTAATTTAAGCATATCATATGCTGCTTTTGGCGAAGCGTTAAGGTATTTGGTCGTGACAATCGGGATTTCGGAGAAGTATTTATCAAATTCATTTGCAATTTCTATTTCCGAATTTATAACGCGATTATTAATATTTAAACAGATAGAGGTGTTACGGCAATTCGATCTACCAGTTTCATTGTTAATTACACTCCAAGTCGCTTTTACTTTATTATTACTGTTTTTAATTTTATCTGCAATGAAACGTGTTTTCGCTTCATGACAAACTATTTTAAAAAGCTTGGAGTATTTTTTTACATATATTTTAAATTCTTCACTATTATTGTAATGTTTCTCATAATAAAGGTCATATAAGCGTTTACGACTTTTGTGGATACACATTGTTGCCCAATCATTAAAACTATGTTTGTTGTTTACTGTCACCGTTACTGGAGTAAAAATCCTGTCAAATTCCTCACAGAAGGAATTGAAGACTAAGTTATAGTGAAAATTAGCAGTTTCACCACAGTGTAAAAATGGTATCGTATTTACCAAATTATTTCTAAACCTCTCAAGACGACTACCCGTAACTGGTATAATCGTCACCTTTTTTGGTCTGACATTGTCCAATCTTGTATTTACTTTTATAAGTTGCCCACTATGGTCGGACTGAAGATTATTAATTATGAGTTTACTAGTAATAGTAACATCTGTAAAAATATTATCTAAACAGGTTGCTGTTGTAGAAGTGATTCTAGTAGGTTCCCAAAATACATTGAACAAATTAAAACTTTGAAATAAATTTTTAAGGCTAGTACAATTGGCCGAAGGTTCAAGCAAGTTTATATTAAAATCTCCACACACTATAATTGACTTGCTAGTTTTGCTAAATTTTGATAGTACCTCCTCCATTCTATGTTGGAATTGTTCATATGATGCAGTGGGGGGGCGGTATACACTTACAATAATAAATTGCTCTAGTTCTATACAAGCTATCTCAATTAGTTGTTCTATAGAGAGATTAACAATATCTCTTCTATTTTTACATTTTAATCTATTATTAATAATAATTAGGGAACCTCCATGTATTGCCCTACTTCTACAAAACGAACTGACTACTTTATGTTCTCTAAAACTAAACTGGAGCTGATGACTCTTACGCCAATGTTCTGTAATACATAATATATCTATATTACAGAAGCTCAAAAACAGTTCAATTTCTAATTCCTTACTTGAGATACCTTGTATATTCTGGTGAACAATATTTATGAGCTTTATATTATGATTATCTATAGCACATTTATATTTGGTGAATGTTGCCTATTTTGTATGATATTGCAAGAGTTGTCCTCCCTTGTCAAATAACTTAATTTAAATTAATTGAAGAAAAATCTTCATTGTTATATTTTTGTACATTAGTACTAATACATTCCCCAATAGGGGCTTGTATGTCGATTATTTTACAATTTTGCCCAATAGAGGCATGTTTATTAAATAATACTACAGAGGAAGTAGTTTGTTGACTAAGACTATAAGCTACTAAAGTAGCCAGCTGTCGCTTAACTCTAAATGGTAGGTATAGGTTACCATTGGTTATTTTCATTTTATAATTAATGAATTTATTTGTGTCAAATAAAATTAAATTTTCATTGTTGTGGAATGTCGCATTATACAAAGTTGTATTTAATTTAAATATTTTTCTATTTTGCTTCTGTGTCAAATCCGAGGAGTATGGGAATGTACACATCATCACTTTAGATTTTGTCTTATTGGAAATATTAATTAATTTTTCTATATTTTTAATTAGGTCCTTATTTCTAATATTATGAGAGTTATTACCAAACATTATACCTATGATTGTTTTTTCTTTTAGATTTATTTTTGGTATGGAATTTATGAGGTTATTGAAAGTTATATTGGGTTTACATATATTTATCAACTCACAATTCTTTGCAACTGCATTATTTAATAAAGGTCCAAACCCTTGGCCAATTTTGTCTGAAAATAATATAAACCTACTTGATGCACTTGTATCCATACTTTGACTAGTTTTTAATGGGGATACACTTAGGTCTTGATAATTTGATATTTATTAAGGCTTACCAACTAGATAATTAATTTAAAATGTACGAGTAAGATAAACATTATTAAGTGTTACTATTTAGGTATATATCTAAATTATTATAGGTATGCACAACGTTAGTAAACTATAAAACTAATGCTAAAACAATTTGGAAAGATAACAATTTATAATTACTTATTTATTAGTCTATATTTAAGCTTTTTAATGATAAGGACATCTGTTATTATAAAAGTTAGAACTTGAAAAAATATAAATATAAATAATGTATATTATTATGTCATTTAAATATTTTATTATAGTTTACACATAATATGAGTTGAATGGGAGAGTTTAAGCCGTAGTTATTTCTATAAAATTTAATAAGTAATGGGGAATAAGTACCTATTTGAAAATTAATTTATTGTGGTACACAAATGCCAATATTTAGGAGAACATCTGGATAGTCTATACGGTTTTTTTTAATTTTTGTAAGGAAAAATCAACTGGGCCGTCTTTTTAAGAATTTCCAGGGAATCAATTTAAAATTTATCTGGCCTTTTTTGGTAATTATAAACATGACAAGTTTTATTGATATAACTTAGTCTAAACACGTTTTTTTGCACTGATTCTATTCGAGTTATATATTTTTTATAGTATGGACACTGAATTACAGAACTATATTCAACTGTAGGTCTAACTAAAGAATTAAACAGTATTTTTGCGACTAAGTGGATTTAAAGTCTCGGGTGTTTTGAAAAATAAAACCAAGCATTTTATGACTTGTTTGTGCAATATTATCAATGTGGCTGTTAAAACTAAGTTCATTGTGTATTGTGACGCATAGATCTGTTTTTTATATATCTATATTTACGTTTCCTAAATATTATTAAATGATTGCGTTTATTTTTGTTAGCTGCATAAGGTTTGTCGCGCACCAAAGTGACAAACGATTGAGATCATTTTGTAGCTTAGTTTGATCAATAAGGATTCACTGTTCGATATTTTTTTAAATTATCAGCATATTATTCATAACTAGATTTAATAATATTCTTGGAGATATCGTTAGTAAAAAGTGTGGGTACGCCAGAAAGTTCATTGGAATGATATCCGCTGAGATTGACAACCAGTGATCGATGTGATAAGTAAGTTTTTGACCACACTGGAATTTGTTTCGGAGTGGTGTATATATTTTTAAGCTTGCATATGCAGTGGTCAACTTTTTCAAATACTAAAATCAGTATAAATTACGTCAACCTTCAATTCCATTGCTTATTTTATCTATAATTGATCCAGTAAAATATAACAAATTTGTAAGAGTGGATATATCTTAGATTTTAGAGAACAATATTAATTTATTTGTAACTTCGTGAGAGCTTGTCATCCAAATATCGTTGACGTGTGGCTCCGATTGAATTAACATTCAAGAGAAATTATTTATTTACTTATTAATCAATAGAATCAAACGGTCACATTCATAAATTAATTACATTAACAAGATATTAAATCTATACCTAAAGTTCCCTAATTTTTGAAACAGCCAATACAGATATGAAAATTAGTAAGGTTAACAATATTATTCTAAATTTGGTTACAAGTTAGACAGAATTATAACAGAATGCGAATCTAGAGCAAAACGTAGACACGATTGGAACTTAAACGACAACGAATTTGAAATTACGCGAATAGCACCGCTGGACGTCTCTCGTAAAAGACCCCAATTTTGCCACACTAGTAAATTAAACGGTACAGAGATTAAGCTGGAAGTTTTGTTTAAATTATCTTCACGTTTTGTGACCACTCTACCAAAATAGGTAACAATTTTGCCCGTTCTTAAGAAGCTTAATCTCTGTACCACTTACTTATTCATGTGCCTTTGCTGGACTTTAATTAACTGTATTACACTAGATAGGACTATATTGAGCTGCTAGCCATAGAATCAATTCGAAAAACTAATCTAAATGTAAACCATATCATTTGTTCGCGCTATATGACGTAATAAAAATAACTTCACACTGAATTTCAAGCGAACTCGTATCAAATATTGACAAAGTTGTACTCAACAAAATGTTGGAGAGCAATATCGAGTCAGCTATTTTATTTGGGCAAAAAATTTGTTACAATTTTAGCGATACGGTCCGGTGCGAATTCAATCAACTCGATGACATTCCATATTTTTGTGAAAGGTCGTTTGTGTTACGCATGTATTCAAAAACAAAAGCAACAGTCCTATAGTGTGTTGTATGTTTATATCACAATTAATATTATTATTGTGTTTTTGAATCTAGCCCTCTCCGCCTGCCTGTTATCGTTCCATTTTTATGCCTACAAAGCAATTTAGATATGTAGTTTGAGACACTAGAAAAGATACAGAATATTTTGTTGCCTAGACCAACTTCCCATGCAAGGGATAAGGGGGGAAGGATAAAATAAACGGTTTGGATTCCAGAACTTTGAAGCAAGGGATCTAAAACTCATATGCCATTAAAAACAAACATTGTAAAATAACAAGTCTCGCAACTTCGTTCTTCTACCGTAAAAAGTTGTGAGACCAACGTTACGTATTTAGCTCACCTAACAACCTCTGTTAGTGACCATATCAATATTTGAGCATATAAATAAATAGATTGACATGGCCATGAAAACACAATGTATTTTGTCTTTTTTTTTTTTTTTATTAAAAACACAATATGAATCACAAGTAATACTAAATATATAAAATTAGATTGTTTAGTGCGATATTGACATCAGTGCTATTTTGCATAGAGTGCTGAGTGAGGAAGGTGTACGCTTGCACCGTATACAAGTCGTAAACAGTCAGCCACGCATGGCATTAGCTCCTTAGTATTCTATATATTAAACCACTAGCTAACGCAAACATTAACAAGTCAAATTTGATTACGCATTATCGGATTGTCATGTTGTCTATACGCTAATATATTCTAAGTTTACGGATAAGTCACATATGTGTAATAAAGTTTTATATTATTATTTAGTTAAGATTAACCGTAATTGCAATTTTATCGCTCTTGCTGTAAAATTTGAACCTGATTCAAATTGGCCAATCAGCGCTTCACATTTTTTCAATATGGCACCGGTCGCCATTAGCGAGCTGTGTACACGCGATACTTTAGTAAATATTGGGTTTTGTAGTATTTAGCATCAGGCATTAGTTTGTTTCAAAGGCCGATATTGGTTCCAACTTGCGTGATTGTTAGCTTTAATATCCATAAGAATTTAATAGAGTTTAGTTATTACTGAATCTAGATATACAGTGAAACTTGGTTAAGTGGGACCTGGATAAGTGAGAAACCTCCATAACTGGAACTCATGCTGAGGTCCCAACACTTTGGCACTGAATTACCTCTGTTAGTGGGACGAGGTAAACCTCTATATCTGGGATTTGTTCTTTCGATTTATCATCATAGATAACATTGTTTGTTTACTCATTCTTATTCTACCCACAAATTCCACACGTAATTCCAAGTACGTAAGTACAAATTTTGAGCTTCAATTACCTTCAGTTTTAGTTTCGCTTTACTATCATACAGATGTTTATTTGAAAAATGTCAAAACGAAAGCTAAAATCGTTATCATTACGTGAAAAACTGAAGTTAATATCCGTTTATGAAAGTGGGAAGACACGCGAAGAAGTTTGTGCCGAATTTAATGTGCCAAAATCTACTCTTTGTAGAATAATTCAGAGTAAACATAAAATTGAATCACAATGTTCTGAAGGACAAAGAAAACTAAAACGTGTACGTTTATCAGAATATCCTGAACTTGAACAGTGTTTGCTAACATGGGTTAAGCAACTTCGTAACAAAAACGTTCCGGTATGTGGACCGATGATTAAAGAAAAGGCACAAGATTTCGCGCGAAGGCTCGATATTCATAATTTTTGTAGCAGCAATGGTTGGATGGAAGGGTTTAAGAAAAGAAACGGTATAGTTTTCAAAGCAATTTGTGGAGAAAGTAACGCTGTTGATGTTAATGATCACACCTGTATAACTGAAATAACTTGTATTCTCACCTCTATTAATGGAACCCTCTGTAAATGAGACAAATATTTATTTATACCTGTATATCTGAGGTACACTGGGTAAGTGGAATACCTCTATAAGTGAAACGACATTGCAGGTCCCTTGATGTCTCACTTAACCAGGTTTCACTGTATATACAAATTCGAATATTGTGAGATTTCGTAAGTAAGATTTGTCTATAACCAAATTGACACGTGTTTCACCTCTGTACGGGGCATCCTCAGGGGATACCTACTCGCCGAATTCCGGCACGAGACTGAGAAGTTTCTCAAATGACACCAAATTCAATAAGTTTCCTAATCTATACAAAGTTATGGCAGCGTTAAGATCTGCAATGAGTCCTAATTTAAAATTATTATAATATCAAGAACATTGTAAGTAGTTTGTAAAATTACTACAATTTAATTACACTGTCAGTGTAAACTAAGCTTTACTAATAACGTCACATGGTACCTTATTGCTAATTATAATGACGTGGGTCGTGTCACAAGTGCTAACGATTACAACACTTTCGAAATAATTTCTTTCCCTTTACTTTTTCAGTGATATCTTATTTTAATAAGTCGCTCTATGAAATTTTTAGCGTCAATCTTAACCTAAATATACTATTATGATAAAAAGTTTTTTTTTTTAATATTTACAAAAATCTTGATGATCGAATTTTAATTGCCATTATGACTTGACCTAAAAAAACCGCAACAAAAATTATGCGAATACTTTCAGGCCTGTTTAAAACTGAATAACTTAAAGAATATATTGCATTGGAACAGAAAATATCTATCGTATTTAGACGAAACAATCAATAAATATTTATAAAAACACTTCATTTTATATTTTAATAACAAAAATAAATGTTAATAACAAGTATATGAATATATATATGGCACATACACCAAAATAACATTTTTTACAATTTTTGTCTGTCTGTCTGTCTGTTTGAAATTGCTGGATCAATTTTGACGGGATTTTTATTGTCAGGTAGCTGATAAAATAAGGAGTAACTTAGGCTACGTTTATTTTAAAATCTTTTATTTTAGAAAAATAAAGTAATGTTGCAATGTCCAAGAAACGGTCTAACTCTAAAAATAATTTATATGGCAAAACAACGTTTGCCGGGTCAGCTAGTTTTAAATAAAATATTTACTAGTCCTATCATTAGTAGACAATCGCTATTTTATATATATGAAGATACATTAATAGCACTTTAATATATTTATGATAAAACGGGACGAGACTAGCAGGGCGTTCAGCTGATATTAATTGATAAGCTCTGTCTATTATTAAGTAGTGCCGCTCAGGATTCCTGAAAATTCTGAAGTTAGAGTCTGTCTAAGCGACTAGCGTCCTTTGTAGTTGAGTATTTGCTAAATTAATAATTAATTTTACAATGCTGTACGAAATGTTCAATTAATGTTTTGTTAGAAATTATATTCAAGTAAAGTTTTTCTTTATACATTCACGTTTTTCTTTATTTATCACTTGGCGTTGCGTACAGAAGTCGCTTCATTGTGTGTCTTCTACCGCATTTATCACGGGGAGTGTTCCGAAGAACTATTTAACCTGATTCCTGCCGCCGAATTCCAAGTTTGCATGACACGCCACAAGTTAGGATATCATCCTCACCATCTGGATGTGTCGCGGTCCTCAACAGTGCGGTTTTCAAGGAGCTTTCTTCCACGTACTACGAAGCTGTGGAATGAGCTTCCTTGTGCGGTGTTTCAGGGACGATACGACATGGGTACCTTCAAAAAAAGTACGTACACCTTCCTTAAAGGCCGGCAACGCTTCTGTGATTCCTCTGGTGCTGCAAGAGATTGTGGGCGGCGGTGATCACTTATCAACAGGTGACCCGTACGCTCGTTTGTCCTCCTATTCCATAAAAAAAAACGCCAATATTTGATCCAATGGAATATATTTAAAGCAACAAAGGTCTGTCCTGAATTAAAGCGAACAACCCTACCCCGTGTCATACATCGGCTAGCGGGTCGATGTTCAATTTGTTAACATGGGGGACGGAAAAATTGAAAATAAATTGATTGGTACTGGAGCGTGGGAGGGCAATGGCTTAGAAGATATCGGATTAGGGGCACGTCCTGTTACGTGTGGTTGTTGAATGAATAACGTTGTGTTTGCTCTCAGGATTCTCTCTTATAATCAGATAACGTTAACACTAGTAATGTGGTTTTAACCTCGTTTAAGTTCATGATAATAATGATAATATAATCATTTATTTTCTACACAAATTAAAGTTAAACAACCAAAATACCGAATCTTAAAAAAGTAGTAAAATATAGTTATTGAATTAAATATTATACAGCAATACAAAGTGTACTGGGAACGTTTCTAATTTTTGTAAATTAGTGGATATTTAACTGATATTTAAGGATTTATATATATATTTAAAATCATCGGTCCTTGATAAGTATGCTAAGTTTCATGCGGTAATATTGCAATGGGATATAGCGGTACTCTCTATCATGATTTGATGTTGTATAAACGGATGTGCCAAGGTTTTCGTACAGAATTAACCTGAATGAAGACATTAAATCAAACTTAATATTATAGAAAGAGTAATAACAGTACAATGATATGTGATCCGGGAAGATTATGTGGCACGGAGAGTGTCTATTATATTCGCGAGATGAAAGCTGCGATACTTTACTATTAAGATTATGTGCGCTTAGAGCGAGTTTGGTTTCCAGTATCCCAATAGAGTTGTAATATATAATTAAAATGTTTTCTATTGCTTGGCATATTCAAAATTAAAGGCATTTATATAACATTAGATACTAAACAACATACTTAAGTTTATAATTTGCCTATGGCAATTCTCGATTGTATATTTTTCCTAAGTTTGAGTTACTAGTGTTGAGCGTAAGACCAGTGCTGATCATATCGCCTATGATCAGCATTATGCTGAAGTGAAGCTCATAATATACGTCAACCTAATGCGCTATCGACGGTTTCAACATTACTCTGAGTTTAAAATTTATATTTTCTTTCTATTTTCATCGAATATTGGTGCAAAGCTTCATCAAACTGACGACAATGTATCCAACTATCGGGGAATTTCAGGAATAGTAAGAAGGCTTACATGCCCCCCTTGAGCCATCACTCAATGATATAAAAATATTATTACAACAGTATTTTTTCGTTAATAATTAATTATTCGTCGCTGCAGTCAGTTATACACTTTTTACTCAGTTACGGAATGTATCAATTAATAATACACGGACCTTTATAAACCGGTAAATATCATTTAGAATAATGTTGAACAGTGTAGTAGGTAGTAACAAAACAAACATGTTTCACGTATCGAATTCCAATAGTCCACTTAAAATAATCCTTTTTCGCTTTTAACCGCCACATCAACGTAGTTTTAAAATAAATTTGCCTTCCTTAGCCTGACTGACAGGAGACAATATAAATCGACCTGTGAACGCTGTAAAGGAAAATTTTATTCGGCGAGGTAAACAACGTTAAAGGGCTTTCCTGTTGTCTCTAAAGGTTTTCGAAGGTAAAACGGAAATTGAATATGTCATCAAAATGTCTTCTACGTAAGTCGAGGAATAAAATAGCTGGTTGTAAAAATCAGGGCTCGTAAATAACGTATTTACTCTTTTGATATTTGGCTGTACAATTTTTATTATACAAAATTATTTCAAGGAATCAGCTGGTTTTTGCTACTTTGTAGATGCATAAATTTTTCATTACAAAATCTTGGCTCTATGAAATATCACGGGAGCGCAACCAGTTGCCGCTACCAGAAAATCTATACAGCTCTATAGAGAGTTGCTCACCTGGTATCTGTTGGGTTGCGCAAAGGATTTGTTGATGCGACTAGCTCGGACGCGTGCACATCATGTTACTGGTCACACCACCACACTGGTTGCGCCACCACTAATTACTATAGAGATGTATGGTGTCTCACTCACTCGGTCGCCAGTGACGTTCTCACCTCATTACGTGCAACTCATGTGCACTGTTGTGTTTTGTTTTTTAATTCCGTTTCATACGATGGATAGATCATTTCGATACAGAAAGATTTTTTATCAAAATTCAAAATAGACCATCAGTTGAGGATAATTCCAATACAGATTTAAATATAAAATGTTTCAATTGTCCAACACTGTTTCTTTTTTCTTTTTAACTTTCTTTTCCTACATAGGTACATACAGCAGTAGTGCTGTGTTTTTATAGCAATAGTGCGTCTCATGATAATAGGAGGAGGGTACAGTGGGAGGCTCCTTTGCACAGGATGCCAGCTAGATTATGGGTACCACAATGGTGCCTATTTCTGCCGTGAAGCAGTAATGTGTAAGCATTACTGTGTTTCGGTCTGAAGGACGTCGTAGCTAGTAAACTTATTGGGCAAATGAAACTTAACATCTCATGTCTCAAGGTGACGAGCGCAATTGTAATGCCGCTTAAAATTTTTCGGTTTTTCAAGAATCCTGAGCGGCACTGTCGTATCAATTACCATCAGCTCAACGTCCTGCTCCTCTCGTCCCTTATTTTCATAAAAAAATTATAATAGCAATAGCCACAAACACGGTAAAGCTGTATTGTCATTTTATTAGGGAGTTCCAATGCCTACCTTCCAGCCTTATCATCGGTTAGATCAGTATCATGATAGTGTCCTAAAAACCGTTTTAATTGGGTTGGTGAGTGGAAATACTTATCAATTTTGGTGTTTTTCATGAGTTCCAAATCACCCAATGGTATTTTCAACCGACTTCAAAAAGGAGTCAAGCCATGTGTAATAGTAAGTACCTAAACTCGCCACGCGTGACTTTGAGCGGGATAGCATCGTCTATACCAAAACAACAAACGGGCGGGATAGCACACGAGCGGGCAGACGTCTTTGATAATTACAAAATGCAAAGTTTTCTGTTTACAATATAAAGTTTTATTTGGTTTAGGGTTTGGGACTGACCTAAAGTACTTCCTATCAATAGATAGCACAAACATATAATTGTACTTCATTAATAATTGGTCTGAGATGATGAAATTAAATTTTTATTAGATTATTTTTTACTTTTTATATTTTGAAGTCGTTTTTTTTTAGAATTAATATGACTATAACATAACATATTGTAAAAAAACCTTGGTAAATATCATCAAGCTACTTTAGTTTGTAAAGGGACTTTGAAATTGAGAGAGATTGAAAAGAAACTTCCAGCCCATCTTTTGAATCATATTACAACTTAGCCTACTTAATATAATTTTATAAAATTTTAGGTGACCTGCGCAGGACCAGACAAGAACAATGCATCATTATCCTATATTTAATCTGGTATACTATAGTAAGCCTTCTTGGTCAAAGCGGCTTAAATTTTTTTGGATATGTGCTCAGTGAGTCGTAGTATACTGTATGGTATCGTGCTCTATATCTTACTGACCTGGCAATCGTTGCAACACCATATTTTTTAAAACAAAAATGTGCAATAAACTTAATTTTTGGAGTAAAAAAAAATATAACGACCTATTCTCAGACATACCAAATATACATATAAAATTAAAAGGAAAAACCGATCATAACGTTCCGGAGAAGTGTGGCAAAAACACAGTGACACGAGAATCTTCTATACTGATTGAATACCAAGACCTATGCCCTTAACGCTAGCTAAATTTTTTATGAAAAAAAGGGGCACGAGACAAGCAGGGTGTTCAGCTGATGTTTATTGATACGCCTTAATAAAACACAGTAATGTTTGCACATTACTGTTTCACGGCAGAAATAGGCGCCGTTGTGGTACCCATAATCTAGCCGGCTTCCGTTGCAAAGGAGCCTCCCACTGGTAGCTATCCTATTACATGACACGTACAGCTGTTTATTCTTTCTTCTTCAAATTTCTGAATTCAATCACAATTTTTCTTGAATTCATTAATGTTTTTCCTCACAGACGGTATATTCATATATATTTATGTACTAATCTATAAAGTACTACCTTTTGTATAGAAAGGATATTGCGTAGTTACTTCAGTTTCTCATGGAATTCTTCATAGTATCTGAACATTTTTATAATGAAATTATTTATTTTCATTATTATTTGAAAGCATACCCATTCAAATGAAAAAATAATCCAAACAAAAAAACATGAAATGATAACCTCCTCCTTATTTGAAATAGGTTACATTATTGAACAGAATTATTATGCGTATAAAAGAGATCACAAATTATATTTATCAGAAGAATGTGTATAAAACGTAATATTCTACATTTTTGTGAGAATGCAATTTCATTTATAAAACATTAAATTTGAAAGGCATTTCAGATATTTTATGCTTTAACTTAGATCAAAAAATTTTAGATAGAGCTAGGTTTGTTCGAATGGCAGCTCACTAGAACTCTTAACTAAAACTAGCGGTCGCTGAAAGATTGTAATTCATTTATAACTAATAGAAATAAAGATATAGTTATTGCGATTTTTTATCAATAGCAGAAAAAAAATCTCTTAATATTCATTTCTCATTAATAAAATAAATTTAATTACGTCCCAATTTTTTTCGGTTATCTATCATGTGGCATTTCAAATCAGGTTGGTCGAGTCTACGGCGTCAGAATAAAGCTTCGATGCTACTAATCGACTTTCATCCGAAGAAATTCACTTAATTAAATTAGAAGAGCAATCAAAACCAGCTGTTTATCCTTTTTTTTTCCTTTTTTTTATGGAATAGGAGGACAAACGAGCGTACGGGTCACCTGTTGTTAAGTGATCACCGCCGCCCACAATCTCTTGCAACACCAGAGGAATCACAGGAGCGTTGCCGGCCTTTAAGGAAGGTGTATGCGCTTTTTTTTGAAAGTACCCATGTCGTATCGTCCCGGAAACACCACACAAGGAACTTCATTCCACAGCTTTGTAGTACGTGGAAGAAAGCTCCTAGAAAACCGCACTGTGGAGGACCGCCACATACCCAGATGATATCCTAACTTGTGGCGTGTCGTGCGAAGGTGGAATCCTAGTGTGTGGAATCCTAGTATGTGCAATCCTAGTGTGTGGATGATGCAGCTAATGTAATCAATAATTTTTGTTTTGTATTAATTTACATTTACTTTTTTGACTTACTTGTGTAAGATATTGACTATCGGACATTTGAGTATGTTAGCTGTATCACTTTACATATTGTATTGTAATTGAAATGATTTGTAAAACGATGAAAATATAAGTCACGATTTAAAAGAGTGAGTTTCAATGAGTTTCTTGCTACTTCTTCTCATTACCTCAACCCTTTACGAAGTAGCAGTACATTCATAAGATTTTCTTTGACATTGATAATTCTCATTTCTGTGACCTACATGAATAAAGTGATTTTGATTTGATTTGATTTATACTGACAATTTGATTCTTGACTGGTTCTCCACTAACTGTGTTACCGTTTCTGATTGTACCAACTATCGCCACTACGATGCTCTTATTAAAAGCGTTGAATTATTGCACTTTCAAAAAACCCAAAAACATTTTGGTTTTAACAATAACAATAATTCTAACAAGAATTAAATGTGATTGTATAAAAATACGCTATTACCTTTTTATATTTTAGTGCATGTTATATCTATTGTTTTCTCATGGATGTCAGATCTGAATCAAATTCCAATGGGATCACATGGGAAGCACCAGATATCAAATAAAAAAAGAGTTTTCAAAATTTGTTCACCCAGTCGAAAGCAAGCAAACTTAAAAAAATACCGACGAATTCAGAACCTTCTCCTTTTTTTAAGTCGGTTATAATGCAACTGTACACCTTGCAGTGTCAGTTGTCCTTTGAATGGCGCTTTCTATACTGAGGAGTATTTATTTTCTTACGGTCCCATTTCACTCGTAAGTGGAGTCTGCTTATTAAAGATTATATTCTAAAAGGAACACAGTAGTGCGAGACTTGGGGGTATTTCACGATTTGCAAATATTAATCGACCATCACATTGATTCTATTAAAAATTAAAATTGTGAAATCTGCCTTCCGAATGAGCTCTATGAAAAAAATAATACATATTTCAAGTGTTATATGATTTACCTATGAAATAAAAATATTTTTGATTTGATTTGATATAATTTGATTTTATATAGGCTCACTTTTATCGCTAATAGAGACCTTGGCGGGGGTGAAACAGGGGGTGGAAGTTTGTATGAAAGATCGTCTTTCGAAGATAACAAGATCGAAGATAACACCATGATAATTTGTATAGTATTGTATAGGAAGTTGATAAGAAATAAACAAATATTTGTTCTAGCGTTTATAAAATTAAGACCTATGTGGGGATTAAAAAGGGGGATGATAGTTCTATAGTTGGTATCTTATCAAAAACATCCAAAAAAGTTCCTAGATTTCCTTAATAATTTAAAAAAAAATTAACTGTATATGTACCTCTAAGTTATTTCTATTAGCGATGACCTGTAATAATTAGTCTTTTATATTATAACTAGCTGACCCGGCAAACGTTGTTTTGCCATAAAAAGTATAATTCACGCGATAGTTTTATTAGTAATAAATAGCCTATGTGTTATTCTGGTGTGTAAGCTATATTATTGTAAAGTTTCATCAAAATCCAATCAGTAGTTTTTGCGTTAAAGAATTTCAAACATACATCCAGACATACAAACTTTCTTATTTATAATATTATTAATAGGATTTATTAATGTCAGTTTTAATTTAAGGTCCTCCCTAATAGTTAAATAAAAAAATATATTTTTTAAGTTTATTTAATAATAGTGTTGGCATATTATTCTTAAGGTCACTGTAAACAATACTATAAGATTACAAATAAAAGTTAAATCAAACCTTATCTTTTTAAGAGATGGTGGTCTCCTAGTACATACTCTGTCTATGTATTTTATAGTCTACGACTTTATGAAGTAGACATTTTTATAAGGACAGTTATTTTCAGTCAACGGGGCGGCAGGAATATTTTTAATTTAACACTGGAACACAAAAGACGTATTTACTAACGAGGTATTGCTAGGGAATGAAGGTAAGCATCTTTAATGAACCAACCTAAATAAAATGTCGTATAAGGCAAAGCAGGCTGGTAACTTCGATAATATTTCAACTTAAATATAATTGTAATTTTATAAATAAGAGATAGCGTTAAGTACTTTGCCAAAGAGTTCAATGAAGGTGCGTCGTGATAACCGAAATTTTTTTCATGGAAGTAAGGGACGAGACGAGCAGGAGGTTCAGCTGATGGTATAATAAGCTGATGATAAACCGAAAAATTCGTGTGAGTGGCACTACAGCTACGCTCTATGACCCTGGTAGTACGTGTTAACATATTATATTAAGTAATCAATATTAGGTATATTGTATTGCTGACACAGAGCAAAGATTTTTTTTATAAAATAGCAATATGCTCTGCAGCTTAAAAAATAAACACACTGGGGCCTAAGAAATAAGGGAGCTCAATCGTAATATTTAAACTCAACGAGAAATCATACAAAAGCTGAAGTCTAGACGGAGTAAAGCTTCATAATGAATGGCTGTGGCTCCTCGTTTAGATGTTTTTTTCAACAAAAGTCGCTGAATCAAGCGCTCGTGAAGTTATTATGGGACTGTTGGGTAGAGGTTGTGTAAAAGTGAAAACATACGAGCTGTTATTTCGGTCTCACAAGCCGCGTCTGACTTATACTTTTTTTTACCAAGTCGAGGTTTCAGTGAGATAGATAGGTTGGTGAATAGACAATGTGGGCGACGTTTCCTGTTGTAAACCAGTAATTTTCAAGCACTAGTGTATGTTAGTTAGAAAAGTGCTTCTCATAGCCTAGGTTGTAAAGAATAATTATGATAAAACCACATCCACACTCACTCACAACGACACGTACACATACACTCACACACACACTTACGTGCACACAAATACTTGCAAGGGTAATAACAACACTTTTTTTTAATAATACATTCAAAATTACATGAAAAACAGTTCTGCATGGAAACATGAATCCATTATCCACTGTCTGGTGAAGCGAAGCCTTCTCCTTTTATCTTTTTTTTAGTCTAGCCTAAATACGCCTTTTCTTTTATTGTTGTTCTGACATATGTGACATATTTGACAGACAATAAAGAATTAATTTATTTTATTTATTTATTAATTTTTTAAGAAATAATATTTTAACTGTTGCCTCTCTATATAGTCTTTAGAATCTATAGTAACATTATAAGCAAGCAAAATTTGTAAGGGGTTTTAATCTCTGGATATACTGAAACAATTTATTGAAAATTCTGTTACCGATAGAAAGCCACATCATTTGTGAGTCTCATAGGCAATAATGGCAGTAACCCATTATTGAGTGCAGGGTGACTATCGTTTTACGAATTATGTTTTGTGGTAGTCTGATTTTCAAAGTAAGTGGGAGAAAAAACGATAGAAAGAAGACGTTTCTTATGAACATTGCCTGAACGAAGAGAAATTGGGATTGAATAATTATAGTAGTCGTAATTATATAAATACATTAAGTTAAATTAATTTTGAATTCATGATTTTCTTTGTTTCATCATAGCTTAATTGTAAAAGCCACTCTTGTACTGTAGATATTACTTTGTAAGAAGCGACGTCCGCAAATTAAATTTTATTATTTATTTGGTTATAATAATTTGAAGGTTCTATATAGTAAGCATGATTTCGCCTTAGGGCAAGACTGAATTTCGGAATGAAGTAAATAAGTAATTTAAAATCCAGTTTTAAATTAAAATATTTGAGTTTGAAATTGAAATATATTTAAAAGTTGGTTCAATCAAGAATCCAAAGCGGCACTGAATTTTAATGAGCTAGGCGTATCACCTATAATCAAGTGTGTCTTAAAAAAAATTTAGTAGTAACGGAATGACAAAGGATTCATAAACTTACATGAGGTAATCCATATTCAAGTTTCAGGGAAACACATCTCTTAATAACCAACACCCTTTCAAGAAACTTCAAGAGGTCTGATAAAAAGTGTCTATATCCAACATAATGCCGGTAAAACTCCTATAGTTCCTCTGGCGGTGGGATTATCAGTTAACCCGCAAAGTCATTCCTTCTCCAAATATGATAAAAGGATCTGAAAATCTGAATGATTCGATCCCGTAAATGATTTTCATTTTACTATTCAAAATCATTAAAAATAAAGTCTTAACTTTATTTTAATTTTGTCACACATTACAAATTATAGTTATATAATTAGGAAAGTAGAGATAGAATTTTTTTTATTTTTAGAAGAAACGGGAAATAATTTCTCAGCTATGAAAAGGTTCTTTATAAATTAGACACCCTGTGTTATTTGTATTGTTTAATTCTGGTTTAAAATGTGTAATTACAGGTACAAGAGATCTCCAAATGTAAGTGTCAAGGCCACCTTGGGCACAGTGAGACTTTATAAGTTAGGTCAAGCATTTCTTTGTTTTTTGATGCTTCACAAACCAGTTCATAATAACCCTATTATACAGTTGATCCCTCCAAGCAGCATTATCTACATAACCGTACTCTTTCTGTCACTTATTTTATGTATTGTCCCTAAGTCTCATTGAGACACACCAATTATTATGAAAATTTGTAGTCAGCTGCATTTGAAATACTCAGCACACGATGCTTCTGAAGTTTTAAAGAAAGGTAAATATAAAAAGTAAATCACTCATACATGAACACACACATCCTCACAAACTCACACACAATCACACGCAAAAACACACTGTATCAGAATCCGTTATTCTAAGTAAGTTCTATAATTAAATTATATATCTTAGCTTATGTATTGTGCATTTTGTGATGTAATGAAACAAACAACATAAAAGTTCTATGCGTTTGTTTAAGTAATAGTTGTAGGTATATTTTTAGTATTAACTTCTACCATTGGTCTGAGGAACCTTTACGTGTTCCAAGTAGGAATAAAAATTCTACACATCTAAACAAAATTCATTTTTTTATATAATTTTGTTAATTAAATTTCATTCGGCCATTCTTTATGCAACATTCTGAATTTTACTATTTATAAAATATAAAGTGGCCATACACAATTAAAAAAGGAAATTTAAGCTTTAATAACATATAAAATAAATTTCAGCTATCAAACATTGCCGCTGTCAGGTATGTGATGACACATAGGACAGACACGAACTACTATTCTAGCTGGCTTACATTTCAGATATAAATTCCTTAAAAGTCTTATATAATGTGCCGTATATTTTCAAGTTACGAATATTTATTCTTATTATTTTTTCTTGAGGGACAAATAATACGCAATACTGAATTTTAAAGATTAAACACGAAAAGCTGAGTGCTTTTTATATTCGTCATCTTCTCAGGGATTTCAGTTGGACTTAACTTATGTTTCTTTTTTTACACGCTTTATTGTACAATTATATGTAACGGAATCAGAAAAAACTGATGAAGCTAAACACCGGTGACGGCAGGGTTGTTTAAGCTTGAGCTTTTGAGGGAAGTTGAGAAATTGAACGGACAGTTATACACGATTGCACTAACATTATACCGAAGATATTCCAGACTCCAGCCAGTACGAGATTAGAATGGCCCTAAAACAGCAAAAAAACAATAAGGTTGGACCGGGTGATGATCGAATTACAGCCAATATTCTGAGAGCTGGTGGTACTCCTGTGCTATTAAATTCCATCATCATCAGACTATAAGAAAGTCTTTGATTCGATCGAGATCTGGGCGGTGCTTCAGTCTCTTCATGGTGCCAAAATAATTATCGCTATATCGAAGCGTTGATTTGTTTGTATAAATACCCCACCATGTCAGTCCGTCTCCAGGGTCAGTTCTGGAAGCCTACCCGACTGCAGCGGGGAGTCAGACAAGGCGAAGTCATATCGCTAAAGCTGTTCACCGCTGCATTGGAAGATGTCTTTAAGCTTCTGGATTGTAACGGGCTGGGCATTAATATAGATTCGCAGAAGATATCGTTATCATGGCTAAGACTATTGAAGAATTAAGCTCTATCTTCGATGGCCTCAATACAGCTTCCCAAGAAGTAGGTCGAGGTAAGAGGGGTATGCTTTGAATTTCCTTGCGAGATCGAATCAGAAATAAGGACATCCGTAGGAGAACATAAGTCATCGACAAAGCCCGGATGATTGCGAAGCTAAAGTAGCAGTGGGCAGGGCATGGCTCGTCGGATGGATGGTCGTTGGGGCAGTAAGGTCCTCGAATGGAGCCACGTCCCGTAAAACATAGAGTTGGTAGGCTCAATTATGATGATGATGAACGGAATTTTGGCAGGATTTTCACTCTCCTGCAACACCAAAGGAATCACAGGTCATTCCATCGTTGAAGATAGTTCCTTGAAAACCGAACTGTGAAGAAACAGCAACATCGAAATGGTGGGGATAATTGTCTAACTATAAGCGTATCTCACGAAGGTAGAATTAGGTGGCAGGAATTGTGTAATTTGTGTAAAATAGTGTCAATTAGGTCAAACAGCTCTTCGGAACACTCCCCATGATAGATACTTTAGAAGACTCTTTTATATGTTATGATACTGATATCTTTTTCTTTTTACTCCTTAAAATCATATAAATTTGCAGTTAAAAAACTTATTTTCATTTTGTCACACACGGCAAACTACCCGGCAAAGTACCCACTCGTATTAGGAAAGCAGAGTCAAATTGAAAATTATTTTCTCAACTTTGAAAACGTAGACTAATATGATAACATAGACAGAGTGCTTGTTGTGAAGCCAATTAGGGTCGTAACACAATATCCACGCCTACTGTTGCAATATGCCTGTCGTTTTAGACTGGCACAAGATAATAATTGTTTGAGAGAATTTTGTTTTACGTGGACTTTGTTACAGATATTTATTATTTTATTGATATGTAATATGATTATGGTGAGCTACTATATCTTACCTTTAAGAGCGTATTATGTTCTCAAAGGCTCTCAAATCCAATCAAGTCAATTGGTCAATAATTTATTGGTCATTTAATGCAGAAGACATGAGCAAGCTCAATTGACAGTTGGTGTCTAATTGCTTTTCATTTTTATGAGTAAGATTCTCCGAAAAACACGCGTCTTAGGACTTGATTTCGTACGTAGTCAAATATATCGGGTAAAAAGCCTTTTCTCATGTTTTTATACAAACTGCGAGAACACTTTTTCCCCATCAAAAGACCCTGAGCGGAATCGCCCCCAACCAGCAACAGAAATGAAATGTAGCTAATTATTAGATCTTGGCAAGATACTATGGCGACTTTGACCAAATGCATGGGGTTCACATGGTATTACATGGTATACATTAAACAAATATGTCGTTGACGTCTTATAGCCGAGTAATAAAAAAACACCTACTCATTTTCTAATAGTTAGTGCTCAGCTGCGGGCGACGTATGCACACTATTTAAGGACGCGTTTACGAATCCGACAAAAATAAGATATTTTTCGGTAGAGTTTGTGATGAAATGAAACTAAATCTAACAAAACTAAAAATTGCCACAAATAGATTAGTTCTTTATCTCGCGCCGTATCGGCGCCTATGAAATTTACCAACTTCTCTTCATGGGTGTCATTTTCATTGTTTGCGCGGTCAATAATAACAAATTTCGGATCAAAATCGAATTTAAAGGTGGCGCCTATGAAATTCACCAACTTCTCATCATGGGTATCATTTTCATGGTTTTTGGGGTCAAAAATAACGAATATCGGGTTAAAATCGAAATCCATGATGGCGCCTATGAAATCTACAAAATTTTCTTCATGGGTCATTTACATCGTCAAAATTAGAATTCATTCATAAACTTAAATTATATTATAAAAAGCCTGTCTAACAATATCCCCCATGCTAAATTAATTATTCATTCCTTCAGGAAGTCGAAACGTAAATATTTATTTATTTAAATAAAGAAATAATTACGTTTCGGCTTTTCACCCACAATATTTACAAAACACATTCCGTTACCAATCTAATTAAAAAATCTAAAAATTTGATGTTGAAAGACCTATCTAATGATACCCTACATGTAAAAAAAATTTCATCTCTTTTTTTAACCACAAGAAGCTCTACCCTTCTTATCAATTATTACCACCATATTATGTCAAGAAGAGTTATTTCAATAGATAATGTAATCATAAGGTATAAGCTCTTACATAAATGTAACGTATATCTTCCTTAAACCCGTAGTTTTTTCAAAAGACCAAAGGAAATGTCATGTATCAAACCTGAATCTAACTTTCGAAGACTTATCCAACGATACCCCACAAGGTAAGTCTCCAGTATTTTTTTCAACTCCACTTTTAGGGGAGGTGTCCTTTGGCACATACACAAAAAATGTCGTGCGTACAAAGTACACATGTCAGAAGTGAAACTTATTTGTGAAAACCAATTTTTAAATCTCGTTTATATTAATAATTATCCTAATCTATTCTCTAAACCAATTGATTTTGTCAATATTACAAATTATTAGATGTTTTACTAATTATTATTACTTATTAAACCTGCACGATACAAAGCTAGTAGGGAAGATGTTCTACATACTCGCGGCCGCGCGCTAAACGTGCATGATACAAACAACAACGCTAGTAATGAAGTTGTTTTACTTCATAGCGGTACCGTCTGCTTCATGCTACATTCGAATTTTCTAACTCTATCTCAATTAGACTCAATCTCCCTCCCCTCTTCTTGGATAAAAACGTCCTTCATTTTCGTGACACTTTATTCCGTTTCATCCGTAAAAAATTTACCGTCATGCGGGCAAAGAAGTTTCACTTCATAAATGATCCCAAATTCGTTCTCTGCAGCCTCGAGAACCTCGAATACGATATCCATATTGTTGAAATCATAATTTAACGCGGCAACCGATTTGGTTTTAAAAAATAATCCCAAATTCGTTCTCTGTACCATCGAGAACCTCGGATTCGGTATCCATATTGTTGAAATCATAATTTTGCGCGGCGGCCATCTTGTATTTCAAATGATCCCAAAATCGTTCTTTGCACCCTCGATAACCTCGGATACGATACCCATATTGCTGAGATCATAATTTTTCGCGGCGGCCATCTTGGATTTAAAAAATGATCTCGAAATCGTTCTCTGCACCCTCGATAACCTCGGATACCATTGCTGAAATCAAAATTTTTCGAGGCGGCCATCTTGGATTTAAAAAAAAACTGCGTTTACTGTACACGTCGTTATGCGACATAATTGCCATCTAAAGTTCTATTATTTAACCAATGACCAATGACAGCTGGCAGTTGTGAAACGTCCCGATGACGCGATAATTATATTTATCAAAAATAGATAGGTATTAAAAAAACAAAATTCAAACTTGCTAAAGTATCAAATTCATTTGATTTCTGCAATTCACTTTAAGTACGTGTATGTGTTTGAGCGGTTTCAGTGTAGTGTTGCGATTCGATACCTCTCTGTTTTGAGAACGCGTGATTAACTTCTATTTGGAAAAACGGATTATTGTCATTATATAATCCAATATACAATAACAACTTCTTGCGTTTAACATTTAAATGTTAACGGAACAAATGTTATGTGTATTATTGAGTGTTAATCTGGCAAGAGACTTCGGTGGAGAATTCGGCGAGTCAACAGCTCCTGAGGATGCTTCGCGTAGAGGTGAAACACAGACTCACTAAAGAAAACTAATAACATTTGGATAATTATAGATTTCCGCATAATAACGCCTGATTGAATACAATATTTAACAAAAGCATGATGTTCTAATGGATGGGATGAAAAATCTCACAAAAATTATATTTCGAATCACCCTTTTTGTAATAATTTATAATAATGAGTCAAGAGTCAGTTATTTATCGTATTATACATGTGACGAAATGTACCAAAAAATCAGTGAGAATTATTAATTATTACTCAATTGAATATGTACCGTCTACATATATTTCTCAGTCTATGTATGAAACATACAAAAAATTCATATATTCCATCGTAAAGTTAAACATGCCACATGAATTTGGAGTTTGTTCAGTTTTTATTACTTTTGTTCGAGTATTGTGCAAATTATATTTTTCGTTTTCTACTACAGGTCATAATTTTTTTTAAACCATAAAAGCGATAACGATAAGTTGAGCCTTGGAAACTCAAACTTACGTTAATAAGAAAATTAAGCTAATAAAAAATATATACTTACTCCTTATATGAGATACAGTATCAAGAAACGTAATGAATCTTGCACTTCATATATTCCTTTATAGCTAAGAAATTGAAGATTAGCTTTCACAGCTCGCAAACATTACTATTTTCACACAATACTGCTTTACAATTGTACAATAAGATAGAGCTAGTTGAAAATCGCTGAACGTTTGATTCATTAGATATTTTAATGAATTGGCGGCAATATATTTAAATTGATTTTATTCTTTGGTGTGGACTTACGGAAACCATTTGCTTGAGTTTGTGTATACATTTTATTAGTTTCATCGGAATAATGTATTCGAACCATCCAGTTATAGTTAAAGATCGAACTAAATTTTTACCTATTTTGTGCTTTACAGTCCAGGATTCAGTGTCTACGAGTATCTTAGCAAATAATCAGTGTCAAGCACTTTCTCCGTGAGTAGGTACATTTTGATGAGACGCCTAACATTATTCTCTTACAACAATTTTCGATTGTGGCAGCTATGAATTATGGTGATTTGATGATTGTCAAAAATATATTACTTAATGGAGTTTACTGTTAAATTACAAGATAATTATCCGATTTCGAATCTTCAAATCGAAATAATTCATCCCTGCAACCCATTTTCACTCCCACATCAAAATAAAGCTACTAATGGAAAATTAGTACTTGGCACTGTTCAATTGATAAAATAGACCATCGATCCTGGACTAGATTCGCTAACTTGTTTAAATTTATTTGTCATAACATTGAGCATATTATACTCTGGATAAAAAAAATGTTTCTTCTGAAACATCTTCATTTCCGTTGGCATTTTATCCATGGAGAATATGAGAAAATGATGCCAGTGAATTTAATATAAGATAAGATTAAGTCTTCGCTACTGTCGTTACTCCGAAATGTGCTAAATTTACGTTACTGTATCTAAAATGGAAAGAATTACCTTTCGAGCGAAACAAGATTGCTTTTGCATTAGTGATTACACCCTTGTGTACGACAGAGTACGCAGTTATTATTTTATCAATGTAACATAAGAAAATATCTTTGCATATTAGAAATTTTATGAGAGTTTACAGTTAGTTAGCGAGTTACAAGTTGAATTTGATATCTAATGATAAATTAATTTTGGAGTGCTCTTGCCGATGATACAGGATTATTTGTACAGGTTAAAGTTTCGTTTATCCTTAGCTTGTTCTTTGACTAAGTGTGTTCCTGTTCTTAGTTAGCAACCCGTTCTATAAGGTTAACTAAACATTCTAGACGTGATCCATTAATTATGATGGACTTCGTACAATGAAAGCTGAATACAGGGCAAGACTATATGCTTGATGTGGAATTAACTGTTATTATTAGTACTTGTCATAAAGCGAATTGATAGCCGTAATGGGGGGAGGGGGGTGGGGGGCAATTGGACATAAGGCCAAGCAATTACCGTCCATAGACATCCACAACACCAGAAGTCAAAATATGCGTTACGTTAAGGTGTGATGCTCAAAGCTTGAAGTTTTCACAGTTTATCCTAATGTCCAGTGTTGAGATTCAGATGTAGCATAGCGAAGTTTATAATAAACTCTACAATATCTAGATTTTAGTAATACCTTTTATTCTATTGTTCACACTCTGAGCTCTCTACCAATTTCTATACTGATGATCACCAGATTTTCGTCTTTTCATCTCTTGAGTATTACAACAACAATTGTTGAACTGTATAAACTTCATTTGGTCTTTAAGAGGCAAGTCGAGATCAGTCGAAACATCCTCCAATCTACGAAATACGTTATCACAAAAATTTAATTTATTACCTATTTACATCAACATTTTGCTGGCTCAATATCTCTCTAGTATTTTATGCAACAGTTGTATAAGAAGTATCAAAAAACGCGAGTGTCGTGGGTTGCGTAATGAAAGACGCCACGAGCAAGTCCGATAAATTGTCAATTTTGCTTCAAAGCAGATTTATTTTCGAAATCTATTATTAAATAATGTATATACGCATACGACGGAATTAAAACTCAATAGCTTTCTACGTCTACTTAGTCCCAAAGCAAAAAGTGTGGCTATATGATTATTTTCCGTAGGTTAGCACCCTTATGCCGAACAAATAACATTTTGACTGAATAATAAAAACGAATGTCAGGAGAAACAAGTACACTTAGTTATATTTTTGCGTAGCGTCGTAATGGAAGGATGTAAAAACAGTGATGAATGGAGCGCGACCGAGAACCTTTGCAACAAAGCAACGCATTGTACGACTCTTGTAAAGATGTCGGATGGCCCAAGTTGTAAGGGAAATCGTTTAAAGCATAAACTTCTATAATATGAAGGGTCGTTTAAAAAAGATAAACTTTTAACAATTTTTTGTTGCTAACTATAAATATTAATCAGGTACGCTTCGCGACAACGAGAAATATCCATCAAAGGGCCTTGTGGTGCAAGGACGTTATCCATGAGATGGAATGACCAAGTCAAGACAGATTTGCACAAATCACTCTTTACTTAAATTATGACATTAATCACGACCATTATGCTCACAAAGCTTTCCTAAACAAACAATGAATTCAAGCTCTTACGTTGATAATCATATTTTATACAGTTATTTATACATTTATGAAATATTTGATATATACAACGCTTTTTAATTTTAAACATAATTCATATTGAATGCAGCACCTTACAAACTAATTTGTTATGTGAGTATATGACAGCTATTGTAAAAAACTGATTGAATTAAAAGAGTGATAGTTGAGTTTCTTGTTACCCTTCTTTTTACGAGCTCTTCTCATTCCCAACATTTTAATGACAATTCAAAAGCGCTTAGATTAAACCTCCCTTTTAAATAAACTGTATTTAATTAAAAAAGCAGCAATATGTAAGGAGTAACGAGCCCATTAAGAATGATAGTGCGTGGAATGCTACAACCCGCAGACAGGGATGACGATTTTCTTGTGGTGAGTTCTAATAAGCCCTTCCCGATTGAGATCACTGCACTTGTTTTGAGATTACTCCATAACTCCACTCCATAATATTATATTAAATTAGAAACAAAAACCTTAGAAGTAGCCACCACGACCAATATGTCATGAGTGTACCGGCTAAGAACAAAATTAAGCTCACGTTCTGTGACTTACACCAAACCTTACCCTGACTGCTAGGAGCTGCGGCGTCTTTTGAGCTCACCATACATTGAAGTGAAACCATGCAAATTATGAGTTGTTGTACCTAACGCACGCTCATAACATCCTTCGTATGTTACTTGTTTAACTTCACATTCATTATGTACGACTAGTAAGTTCACTACTGCGCTAGTGTTTTGAAACATTTGTGCTTTACAAATGTAATATTATAAACTTTATAAAAACTTTTTTTATTGGAATACACTGAGAAACGAGCACGCGGATGACTTTATGGTAATTATATACTCTTGCACACGTGTTGAGCTTTAAATCCAACTTTAAATCTCATTATAATGAAATAATATTGCATTAATAACTGACCTTGCTAATATACTTCAGGCTTACATTACTCCTCTTTCACATTATTTCCCCTTCTCTCAAATATGTGCGACGAAAACGATGGCTGGTCTAAAAAGGTTGCATGCATTCAATATTCGATAACTAATATTTATACCACTTATGAAATATTTTGATATATAAAACGCTTATTAACTTTGAATGTGAGTATTTTACAACAATTGTAAAATACTCTATTGATTGAAAAGAGTGGCCGTTGAGTTTCCTATAATATTACTAGCTGACCCAGCAAACGTATTGCCGATATTAAAATCGCGATACAATAGTAACTGTTGATCGTAGATGGGTGAAAATTTGAAGTTGTATGTATTTTTTAATGCTGACCAAACAAAAAAATTTAAAAAAAATAAAAATAATAAATTGTAAAAAGAAATAAAAATAATAATTTGGCGTGGACCACCCTTAACATTTAGAAGGATGATAATTAGATGTTGTCCGATTTTCAGACCTACCCAATATGCACTCAAAATTTCATGAGAATACGTCAAGCCGTTTCGAAGGAGTTTAACTACAAACACCGCGACACGAGAATTTTATATATTAGATGTTCTCCTTCCGAGCTCTAGTTTTTCCCAACATAAATAGTAGATTCAGTAAATTAAATTACTTAGAAAGTTTTAATGAAGATTCATAAGCGCTTAGTGTAAGCCTATTTGATTAAAGTTTATTTGACTTTGAGGTTTTGTTAGTCAACATGCAGAATGCAGTACCCGCTAGCACGTAAACTTAATGAATTTCATTTTTAATAATTGTAATAACATAATTTATACGTGTACATAGAGCCTCTTGCTGTTAGACAATATATGACAATAAGCCAGTTTTATTACTTTAGTGTGCATGACAGCTACTACAAAAGCGATTTGATAATTACATTGTTTTAGTATGCGGGCGTTGTAGAAAATAGAGGCTAGCTGTTCACCGCTATTTTATAAAGTCTTTAAAGCTGTGTACAGCTGTTACAGTATATCTAGACGTAATAATCATCTAAGGTAATATGTTAAGTTTTAAATGCCAAAAGCAAAATGATTATGAGATCATTTGATTGATTAAAAAATAAATTGCCATAACTATAAGTTAGGTAATTGACTTATTTTTAAATCAGTTATGACAGAAATTACCAGGCTCTTATGCACAGGATGCCGGCTAGATTATGGGTACCCCAACGGCGCCTATTTCTGCCGTGAAGCAGTAATGTGTAAGCATTATTTTGTTACGGACCAAGGACAAACGAGGCAGTAACACCACGGCACCCCGCTCCACACTCAACGTGGACTTTTGCAATATCAGGGGAATTCACTCCAACTTAAACGCCGTCCACCACCACCTTGAGACGGCGAAGCCGGCCTTGTGTTTCCTTACGGAGACGCAGATATCTCGACCTAGCGATACGTCATATTTAACGTACCCCGGGTACAAAATTGAGCACAATTTTTTGCCTCATGCCGGGGTATGTGTGTACGTTAGGGAGGATATCTGCTGTCGCCGTCTCGGCAATTTTGAGGGTAGGGACCTGTCCACTCTCTGGCTCCGCGTAGATTTAGAGGACCGCGTCCGCATCTATGCGTGTGTCTACAGGTCCCATAATGGTAACGCAGAAACCGATCATCTCATGGGCTGCGTTCAAGCGGCAATTGACGACGTGCTTGCACAGATCCCCTCCGCTGAAATCGTAGTGTTGGATGATTTCAACGGGCACAATGCCGAATGGCTTGGATCACGTACCACAGACTACGCAGGGCGATCTGTGCATAATTTTGCATTGGCGTACGATCTGTCCCAATTGGTTGAGTTGCCAACGCGGCTCCCGGATGTGGATAGCCACATGCCGTCCTTATTAGATCTTCTGCTGACTACACATCCCGATGGTTACCAGGTCATTGTTGACGCCCCTCTCGGAACGTCCGACCATTGCCTGGTCAGGAATGTAGTGCCTATACGACGCCCACGTCGCAGACCACCAGCGACCCGCCACGTTTGGCACTACAAGTCAGCAGATTGGGATAGGATGCGTTCCTTTTTTGCATCCTACCCTTGGAGCAGGGTTTGTTTCCCTTCGGATGATCCTAGTGCCTGCGCCGTTGCAGTAGCCGATGTGATACTACAGGGCATGGATATTTATATACCAAGCTCTGTAGTACCGATCGGTGGCAGATCACAGCCCTGGTTCGATGCGTCAGTTAAAGCAGCATCTGACTGCAAAAAACAGGCGTATCGAACTTGGGTTGCGGCGCTGGGCACAAAGGATCCAAACTGCATAGTTCTAAAGAAGAAATACAACCGTGCTTCCAGATTTTTTAAGCGGCAAAACGCCCGTGCAAAGTCAAAACACGTCGTCAAAATCGGCGAGCAGCTTTCCAGTTACCCGACCAGAACACGCAAGTTCTGGTCGTTGTCGAAAGCTGCTCTTGGTAACTTCAGCCAGCCGTCCATGCCGCCGTTGCACATGAGGAATGACACCCTGGCCCATACGGCAAAAGAGAAAGCCGATCTCCTGTGCGCTCTTTTCGCCTCCAACTCGACTCTTGACGACAACGGAAAAACACCGCCGACCATCCCGCGGTGTCAGAGCTCTATGCCTGAAGTACAGTTCAGACAGAAAACTGTTAGGCGAGCTCTGTTTTCGTTGGACGTCAGGAAGTCGAGCGGGCCGGATGGCATTTCTCCAATCGTGCTTAGAACGTGTGCCCCTGAGTTGACGCCGTTTCTAACGCGTTTATTTCGGCACTTTTATTCCAAAGGCGTAGTCCCTGACTCATGGAAGTCAGCCCTTGTCCATCCGATCCAAAAAAAAGGAGACAGTTCGGATCCGGCAAACTACAGGCCTATTGCTATTACCTCCCTGCTCTCCAAAATCATGGAGAGCATAATTAGCCGTCAGCTCTTGGTATACCTAGAGGGTCACCAGTTGATCAATGACCGACAATACGGGTTTCGCCATGGTCGGTCGGCAGGTGATCTTCTGGTATACCTAACACATAGATGCGGCTATTGAAAGCAAGGGGGAAGGCCTGGCAGTTAGCCTGGATATAGCGAAGGCCTTTGATCGTGTATGGCATAAGGCGCTCCTCTCTAAACTTCCATCATTTGGGCTTCCCGAGAGCTTGTGCAAGTGGACCTCCAGCTTCCTCACTGGGCGCAGCATACAGGTCGTTGCCGACGGACATTGCTCGAACCCGAAGCCCGTGAATGCTGGAGTGCCCCAAGGCTGTGTGCTATCTCCTAAGCTGTTTCTTCTGCATATCAATGATATGTTGGACACCTCCAACATTCATTGCTATACAGATGACAGCACTGGTGATGACGTATACACGGGCCATGCACGTCTCTCTCGGGAACTCGTCGACCAGTGCCGGGAGAAACTTGTGTCTTCTATCGAGTCCTCTCTTGAGAAGGTCGCGGAATGGGGTAAATTGAACCTTGTCCAATTTAACCCCCAGAAGACTCAAGTTTGCGCGTTTACCACTAAAAAAACCCCATTTGTCGCATAACCGCTCTTCGACAACACTTCCCTAAAAGCCTCGCCTAGTATCGGAATACTGGGTCTCGAAATCTCGAGCGATTACCAATTCCGTGGCCATCTGGAGGGCAAAGCCAAATTGGCTTCAAAGAAACTGGGCGTCATTAATAGAGCACGGCAATACTTCAAGCCGGCCCACATTCTAGCGCTGTACAAAGCGCAGGTCCGGCCACACATGGAGTATTGCTGTCATCTCTGGTCTGGCACACCCCAGTATCAGCTCGATCCATTTGACCGCGTGCAACGCAGAGCAGCGCGAATTGTCGGGGACCCAGTACTCTGTGAACGGCTGGATCACTTAGCGTTGCGTAGAGACGTCGCTTCATTGTGTGTCTTCTACCGCATTTATCACGGGGAGTGTTCCGAAGAGCTGTTTTACCTAATTCCTGCCGCCGAATTCCACCTTCGCACGACACGCCACAAGCCTAACTTGTGCGATATCATCCTCACCATCTGGATGTGTGGCGGTCCTCCACAGTGCAGTTTACAAGGAGCTTTCTTCCACGTACTACAAAGCTGTGGAATGAACTTCCTTGTGCGGTGTTTCCGGGACGATACGACATGGGTACCTTCAAAAGAAACGCGTACACCTTCCTTAAAGGCCGGCAACGCTCCTGTGATTCCTCTGGTGTTGCAAGAGAGTATGGGTGGCGGTGATCACTTAACAACAGGTGACCCGTACGCTCGTTTGTCCTCCTATTCCATAAAAAAAAAAACGGACTGAAGGGCGCCGTAGCTAGTGAAATTACTGGGCAAATGAGATTTAATTTCTTATTTCTCAAGGTGACGGAGGCATTTTTAGTGCCTCTCAGAATTTTTGGTTCTTTCAAGAATCCTGATCGGCACTGCACTATAATGGGCAGGGCGTATCAATTACCATCAGCTGAACGACCTGCTCGTCTCGTCCCTTATTGTCATAAAAAAGAACTCATGTTCTACTAAGTTTAATCAATTCAGTGCAAATATTTAACTTTTGTCTACTTCCGACTGTCATATATTTCAAAGGAGTTTCTACCGAATTCTGAAATTCAGTTCGAAACGTCTAAATTCGGTCAAATCGTATGTAAAACAAAATCGGCCCAGCCCTAGTTTCGATAACTTAAGGTTACTTTAAAAAAATATGTATCAAAGGCTACTTTACTATTAATGACTTTAAATGAACAAGTAAGCGTGGAAATAAACTGCTCACCCCAACATAGGCAACCAATAAAAAATGTAATGCATGTAATTCCAGCCTGTAAAATTAAATTGTATTGACATTGGTGCTGGGTTGTTCTTTGCAATTCTTTTCACAGTAGACAAAAAGTTTTGTCATGAACTGCAATAGTTAAACTCATTAGATATAAGTGTAAATTTTTGCTTTGTTATTGACATGCCCAAATGGCACTTTGTGTCCTACGTTGGTCCTACGGGTAAAATCTTTTGATACGACCCCAGTATAAACCCCAGTAATAAGATAGACGATCAAACTCTTCGACCATTGAACCCTCGTACAAAGAGTCTATTCAAAGAACATTCGTCTGGCACAAAAACTTAAAACAAAACTCGTATTTGTTCCCTTTCTTCGCCGTCAAACTTTGCAATTCTCTAGAGCACAAAAACCTTTTTCAGACCTATTCAATATTTTCTACTGCCTTCGTTAAATGTGAGAAAGCTTTTTGGCTTTATACGTTGATTAATGATATGTAATATACAAGTTCACAAATGTTGCATGCCGAGGATATTTTTTTTTTATCAAAAAAGTGACAATACGAGGAAGATCTTCATCTGAAGGCTAAGCGTTCAGGATACTTGTTTGTACCGTCACTTTGAGGTATGAGATGTTAAGTGTCATAAGGCATTGACGTTCAATAAACAACAAGAGTCAATCACCTATATTAAAACGTTGTCAAAAAATGTCCGAGTGGCAGTGTTTATTGAAATTGACATCTTATTTCGTGGCATTGTTTCATTTGAATTGCTAAAACAACATGTTCAAAGTTGCGCAAAACGCACGAGACAGACACAAGGCAAGAATATTTTATTTTAGCAAATCTAATGTAATTATTTAGCAAAACGATTAAAAACGTCAAATTAGTTACACAATTAAATACGACACTTCATTCTTTTTAATTTTGGATATGTTGTTATTTGGACAGTTTTTCACTGATTACTGTCATTGCGGGGCATTGTATTCAAAGCGCGGAGGAACACTTTTGCTTCAGACATATTCTTGTGCGTGATTGTGAGCCTAGCTGCTTATTCTACTTCAATATTACCAGCCTCGGCCCCCACCAAACCGAAATTCAATAACGCTTGATTTCTACTATCTAACTCCTGCAGTTGGACATAAAGTCATATTAACCTCGAAGGCTATCAGGATAAAGGAGATTGAAGAATTCCGACAATCTTGAGATTAGTTTTCAATAAAATTAAAGAGTTTTCTATGGACTTAATAAGATATATATAAATATGTTATAAAAAAATTTTTTCATTATTGTTTTCTTTTCAGGGTTCCGTATCTTGAAAGGAAAAACCGGAACCCTTGTAAGATCAATTTGTTGCTCGTCCGTCCGTCTGTCTGTGAAGAACCCTTATCTCTGGAACGAGTGGAGGTATGAAGTTGAAATTAAAACGATATACTCAAGTTTACAGTCTATTGAAGCTGTGATTTTTTTTTAAGTTTTATCTTCTAAGTAAACATAAAAAAAAATACAGCCGTTTAAGTCGCAATAATACGTATATACTGCAATCAGGTGAATCATAATTTATAGAGTTTTTTTCCCTGACCTAGAACTATGAAGTTTGGAAAGTAATATCGACGTATACCCAATTCATCAAATCAATCAAAGTATTGGTATAAGTATGAGAACTATACATTTGTTAAAAAACGGTCTTTATGCAAGGAACGGTGGTCCAAATTTTGAATTAAGTTAACCGTGTCATGTCGGGTATCGAATGAAATGGCTTTATTGGCACAAGTCTAAAAAGATTTTTAATAATTTTTATGTTGTATAGTTTATGACGATTAAAGAAAACAATCTCTTCCCTTTTTTATAAGTAAGGTAGGTGTCCGATTAATATGTAGGGAAACACTCGGTGGGCGGGTACAATATGCATTTATCCCATTTGTTGTATATAATTCCTGTATTTTGCTCCTTTTAAGCGAGAACCTGTAATTGTATTGTTTTAAAATTGTAGATTTACTTTAAAAATAAGCCTGTAGTTTATCGATAAAAACCTTCATAAAAAATCCCATCAAAATTGGTTCTGCAATTTCAGAGGTAATTAGGAAAAAAACTATGTAAAATCTAGTGAAGCGCGTGTATGGATTAGCGCACATAAATAAACAGATATCGGTTGGAATTAAATAAATATTAAATATTAGTGCACCTTACCACGTTAAATTAGTAAAAACGCATTCAAATCAGTATAACGATTATTATATAAGCGTACATAAACACACAGACAATCAAAACACATAAAAAAATCTAAATAATATTCTCTAACTCAGTACAACATCAGCAAATCGTTTCTGAATCATCATTTTCATAAAATAATTAATTTGTACAGACTTTTTCATAATTGCTACCAATTAGGACAGGAATGATTTTAAACAAAAGAAATATCGGAAGTCGATTCCGCTTCCTAATTGCCAATTAGGCTCGGAATGGAAGCAGCGTGTAATTCCTCCAAAAGCTAAGAATAATCCTGATAGTCGCTTACGTAATTGGTATCGAATGCTTTATAGCAGACAGTATGTTTACATTTACCTATACAATAACTCTTACGAAGTACGCATCTTTGATATACAATATTTTTGAAGTGAAATTTCTTTAGGCACGCCATGAGCGGGAAGAAGTATTTGTGCTACCATGACCTTAGAATATGGTCAAATAGAGAATGGCAATATTTCAAGCCGGCCCACAGGTCCGGCTACATAATCATGGAGTATTGCTACCATCTCAGTCTGGCGCACTCCAGGATCAGCTTGAACCAGAGGTTATAGGACAAAAAATATTTTTAAAGTGAAACGTTTATTACATCGTCTCAAACTTTTTCGTCTGTGTGTTGCGTGACGGTCGGGCGGCGCCTATAGTTGTCATATTGGATGCAATTGCGTTCGGTTGAAAGAGTAGGTTCGAACCCCTCACCCCTCACACTTGATAAAGTTTTTTTTATTTTATGAAATGTGAAGCATATTATATAAATTTGTTTTTTTTTTCTATGCTGATATTAATACCTATGTTTTGTGAAAAATGTTTCACTTGCATCGTGGTTTCATAAAACCACATAATCTTATGTATTCATAAGTGTCATTTTTGTGACCTACATGATTGAAATGATTTTGATTAATTTGAATTGAAATATGTAACAATAATAATAGATTCGCTTTCCTTTTCCATCTTGCTGTATCTCCGTTATAGATGTTTTTTTACTCTAATATATTTTAAGTCAATGCTAACTCATATTTGTATTTATAATAACTCATATTTATAAATTTAAATCATATTACGACTACTAACTACCCCCTCACTTAACTTGTTTATTTAATGAAAAAAATAGTACCTATTCAAAAAAAAAAATAAGTATTTCATTCATTCATGTTTGTCGATGAAAATAAAGTCAATCTTCAAAATCAAAATGTTTCTAGTTATAATATTGTTATCACTAATTCCAAACATATGATATAAATTGTAAGCTACCGTAAATCTTTAAAGTAATTCATACTTCAGAAAAAAGAGAGGATCAGGCTGGTTACAATCAAAATATATTTATTTAATTCTACGGCAAATGTCTACAGCAAATCTTATTTTTGTTGACAGTCGTCTTACCAATAGACCGATATCGTGCACTAAGTTTAAATCCTATAGATATCTAGAAAATGTAATTGTGGCTCAGATTTCTCGACAAAGACGGAAGTAAGGGATTAATTAAGGTGCTGCTGTTATCTAGCTGTGTATGAAAGAGACATCAACACACTTACTTAATCAGCGACGTATTGAGATACTCAGATAACTCAAACTACAGACGACGTGCTACTGGGGATATGCTTTAGCTCAGGTTAGGCAGTGACACTGCATAAGAGCCGGACTCATACCTTTACGTTTCTCTATCCGACTATGAGAGTCACAGTAATAACATTGTCCGTGTTGCAGTTCAGTGAAATAGTGTGGAAAGTGAAGTACAATGTCTAGGATCACGGAAGATAAGCACATACGCATTTTATCACACCACACAAACTTCTTTTTCGTGACATTCTCGGCAGAGCGGTCGTGGTATCACGAAGTTACATCTTTTGGGGCAGATGTGATTCGCTCCACGAGCATTCGCCACTTTTCCCAGCTGGTCGATATTCTAGTACATTCGTTCAATGAACCGCCCACAGCAGACTTAATTCGGTCAGTCCATCGCATGGGCGACATTCCTCGCCCTCTGGTGCCGTCCACTTTGCCCTGCACGACAAGGCGCTCAATGGACTCACTCTCGCACCAGGAGACGTATCCGAAGAACTTAAGAATGCGATTCTGTACTAACACCGAAAGGCGTTGTTTTATGCCAAGTTCTTGAAGAATCGGGACGTCGGTGCAAAACTCGGTCCATGAAATTCGAGCATTCTCCTCCATCACCACATCTCCAGAATATCAATTTTCTTTTTCTTGACTTACCACACAATAATGGACATTTAATAGAACAATGAATTTTTTCTAAAAATCGGCGTGTGAGTAACACGCCTTATTTTAATGCGTTCTCTCGCAGTCTTGGGGCCTACGCACTTGATTGAAAAACTTCCCTTTTAACATTTTTACGTAAGCCGCTCAGAGGCTTGAAACAATCAATTAGAGAAGTTTCAGCCTGTTCGAATTGTAAATGTGAGATTCGCTCTTAGGGACTTGATACATTTGTTGCTTGTTATTAAAAATACGATTAAATGAGATTCAATAGAGTCGTTTTAAAAAGAATACTTGACTTGCAAATTGAAATACATTGGTTTACATACGCCCTGCCCATTACAGAGAAGCATTTCAGATTACCCAATGCAGAATTCTTGAAAGACCCAAAAATTTTGAGCGGCACTACAAATGCGCTCGTTACCTTGAGACAAAAGGTGTTAAGTCTCATTTGCCAAGTAATTACACTAGCTACGGTACCCGTTAGACCAAAACACAGTAATGCTTACACATTACTGCAACACGGCAGAATTAGGCGCCTTTGTGGTAGTCATTTTGTCCTTTGCAAAGGAGCCTCCCATTGGTAAAGCATAATCCCGCACTCAGAAAAAACAGCTCTTGTCCATCAAACTCTAAATGAGGAGAACCGAATAAAAGCGTATAATAGTTATTTGTTCAACAAGTGAGCAAAGTGATTTTTTTCTGCGAGTGCTGACTTTAAATCACGAATTGGCGAAGAAGTCTATAATTGAATCACGAGCGTAGCGAGTAATTCTAATATAGACTACTGAGGTAATGAGTAATTTAAAGGCACGAGACAAAAAAACTTTGCTCTCGTGTGAAACAGACAGCTTTTCACCTCGTCTAGCGAGAAAAGTGTTATAGGTTTATAGTAAGAGAAACAATTAAGATAATATTTAAAAAAAAGTTAATATAAATATCAAACCCTGAGTTTTGGAACGCACCAGATCGCATTGTTTATTTTTCTAAGCGCGGAGTAATTCCCGGATGTATGGTCACGCTCGCAGCAAAAACGTTTTTGCTGCGAGTTTTCACGAAGCAATAGCGCCCTTTTGGTGCTGGAGAGGTGAAATAGTTATTTTAAATGAGGAAGAAATCATAAACATCATCCAAGGGTGATTTATTTCGCATTTATCATGTTCTTCAATCGTAAGACGTGTTGCGTTTAACAGGTGTATATAGTCCCTCGCATTTGGTTTTCTGTTTTTCCCATTCGTTTCAAGCTCGCTCCGACGAAAGAAATACCGGAATGCAATTTTCTTTTGGCACTATCAGCACATTTTTCAGCGCTGAATTATTGTAAGACTTAATGTAATAAGAATTTCCTTAAGAAGCGTAATTTGCGCTTTGTCACTATAGATTTATAGCGACAAAGTATTGGATTCTTGAAGCTGCTAGCGTCAACTATTTTCGGTTTATGTTTTAATATTTTATGATTGAAAAAATCGATCATTGAGATAAGCAATACACATTCCTTCCGGAATATTGCATAATATAACTCAGCGGCAGAAAATTTGGCCTAAAATCTTGCATGACTCAAAACCAAAAAATTAAAATATTAAACAAATGTTTTTAATGATAACTTTTAAATGTGCTTTTTATTAAATACCGGCCGCATGGTCGTCAAACACAAAAAGTATGGCTTCGAATGTTTTTTTTACAGTCATTCATTTGCGACCATTTTATTTGCAAAAGATTTTGACTTTAATGCCTAAGTTTAGGTGATTTTATTGATGTTTCATAACTTTTTATGAAGCAAAATGATTTAAAAAAAAAGGTATCTTACCTTTAAAAACCATTTTGCTTTACTTTCTGTTGTTTTGTTTTGAGATCAACCAAGGCAAAAATCTTTAATTCTTAATGCGTCGTAGCGTTGCGCGGTATTGTTGTCATTTATTCACTCAGATTTTGAATTGCTGAAGAATATGCCAGATGTGTGGTGGACCAGTGGTTTGGTTTACAGATGAAAGTTAAGACTGAGATTGTGAATGACGGACACAAGGAGAATGCTTCTTACCCATAAGGATTGTCTGATGGTCGGTTATAGGAGGATCCGCAGGTCCTTTAGGAACTCCTGGTGCTAAGGAGCGTATTTCTTCCTCCCGGCGTGTGTAGGAGAAAGATTTTAATATTTTGAGTTAGTATCAATTTAAAATTTATTATGCGTATATTGCGATTTTCTGTGCGAACTGTGTTGCTCGGTGACAATTTGGTTATATTATTATCCGGCGCAAGAGACAACTGTCAAGTTTAACCTCTCAGATGCGTCTCTTGTCTATGATATTTCTGTATCTACAGGAAACCGTCGGCACTATTAATTGCCATAACATAATTACAAGAACAGAAATAATTGCGGCGTATCCAGTAACGATGTACCGAAAGCCAGTATTGCAGTATAGGATTCTCCAATTATAATTACTATACTCGTATAAAGTCAAATATCTACTGGTTGCATGTTGTGTAGAAATTCATTCATGTTTGTTTACATTTTGATAATGAATTTGTAATTGTATTGGTGGTGAGATTGTGAGTATGAATGGGTGTTATGTGTGAACTTTTTGGTTAAGTTATTACGTGTTTTCAAAATGCGACTTCGTCTGTAAGCTAACTCTTAGTAGAAATGGATAAAAATACTTAACGAAATAGTTGCTATAATATGTGGCATTGTTCAGTACTATGAAGTAATTGAAAATCAGTCATTGGACCATTCGCTATTAATAGCAGGTTCTCCTAACTGATTGCCTGCCAAGCTTAGCCTTAAAATTAATTGACAGATTCTTTCATCCACGCGGGAGACCACAAAGGATCGTCCAAACCTTCATCTTGGCTCAATATTTATGAAATCATTAAATTAACTTATAACTTTTCCTAATACTTTAAATAAACAAGATTCGATCAAATATGTAAGCCGAATTGTTATTTTTACGATGAACAATAGAATGTTTCAATCAACTGGATTAAATTGAGACTGAGAAGAATAATGTAATATATTATTTTTATAATGACAAGCATAGTTCAAAATCAACTAATGAAATCTGTATATATATCTATACAAATGATTTGAGAGCTGGTCTTTCGGATATACTGCGAAAACTACGGAACCGATCGGGGTAATTCATATACCATAAGATGCAGTGTTTCGTAGAAGGTTATAATAGTATATGATTCATGATGAATACTTATCTGGAACCTATATTTATTTGACTTAGAAATACCTATATATTCGCAATACAAACAATTACAAAATTTAGTCAATGACATTTCTTTTTTTGTATTTATTAGACAACTTCAAACAATCACTACAAACTTAACTAATGCAATAACTAAGTTAACTTATTTTTTTTTACTAAGGTGAATACTACACGTGGGGCACGGTAGTGCCTTACGAAAAGTCGAGCTAAAACAAGCGGCACGGCCGGACCATTCTTTTCTCGAAGCAGAACAGGCAACTTCGTTGTGGTTAAAATTAGAATCCTGAATTTTCAGCAAGCAAACATTGTATAAGCACGGTATATATAAAATTTCAATTTGAACCAGTTTAGAATTAATACTAGTCAGTTTCCTAATTTTGTCAGTCACTGATTGACTGACTGACCGATCATCAAACGTCTAAGGCACTTCTAGCAGACATAGAAGCTTCTAATTTGGAATAAAGTTAGTGTTAAGTATATAAATCAAGAAAAACTAAAATATTTTGCAATGATGGTCAAGTTTTCTAGATATACTAACTGCATAAATAGCTTTATAATCCCATATAAATCCTGTTGTTGGTATTCAAGAAGTAGAATATACCGGAAAGGAGTAAAGTTGGGTTATCAACACAAAGAAATGTGATACCATCAAAAACGCAACTTGTAAAAACTAAGTCTCGGAACTCTGTTCTTCGACCATATAAAGTTATGAGATCCATGTAATACCAAGTCTATTGCGACTTAAGAAGTAATTTTAGTGGCTATTTTTCCATACAAACTTTTCGCTTCCTGTTTCCTTGGTTTTCAACCCTGGATCAAAACTTTTTTCAAAAAAGATCAACATCATTATTATCAGCGTCTCTTGGTCTTCTGATATTTTTGTATTTGTAAGTGTTAGATTACTTATGAAATAGTGCGTGGAGTCCCTCCGCGCGGAAGAAGTGAAACTTCGTAATTTGGAAATGAAAATAGGAAGGGGTAGAAATTGATTTTTAGTGGAATTATATTGTTTCTTTAAGTTAAACTTTATTTACATTGCTTACAATTTACAATTGATCGCATTTTTTATGAGTGGAGAAATATCCGAATCTATAGCATTAACAATGGGATTATGATATCTAAAGTAAGATTCGAAATGTTTGAGTTCTATTTTTTCAATATATCTTGCTAAAATTGCATAAAAACAAAGACATCAAAACCCCTTTCCAGGAGCGTTGAACGTTTAACGCAACAGTTCTTTCATACCCCCTCCATGGCAACAATTAAACGCTTAACGCATCCTTGTTGGAAGTCGAAACAGAAGTTTCACTTCAAAATATGCAATATATGAAACGGCTTTATCATATATGCCACAAACACACGCCTATTACAAATCCGACAGCACTAAGCGAAGAAATCAAATCAGGCCGAAACAGAACACTTCCTTCCCATTCAGATTACAAAAAAATTCGTTTAGATTGCTGATTTTGGTGGAGGAAATCGCTGGGAACGAAACCCTTGTGTTTATGGTTTTTACTAGCGAGACGGTACTTTGTATTAAAATTCTTAAATCTGAAAAAGGCACCAGCCAAAGCTCTAAAAAAACAAATTGACAACCTAGTATCACCATCTCAGCGACAACTGGTGGCAATCAGTTATTATATAAGAAGGATATAAATAATATAATATGAACATTAAGAAATTTTTGATAATACGGATCTAATGTCTGTAATGACTCCAAAGAAACAAAAACCATAATATGAAGCATTCCGCGGACAAGAAACAAAATGTAAAGCAGCACTTAGCCATAAACATGTCAACATGACAAGGGTTCAAATTGGGACCCACATCAAGATAGCATAATAAATTGTTATGAACACTAATATTATGGGTGATAAAATTATATCCTTCTATTTTGCAGCATAAAGAGTTTGAAGATATCCTTTATTAAGGTTATTTTTGTTTTTCATATTTACTACGAAGAGTTTATATGAATCCCTAGGCTTTTTTGCGTGTCTCTTTGTCCTTCTATACCGCAGGAATGACTGTACATGATGAAAATTAAATTAAAGGCATAAAAGGTATTTATTTTCTCAAAATTGATTCCTTTAAGAAATTTATTTGATGTCATTTCTAATATACTAGACACTACTACCGCTTCGGAAACAAATGGCGCTCTGAAAGAAAAGAAGCGGCGCAAGAAAGTCTATAATTAGTATGATCCGCAAATAATAGAATTTTCTTTATTAGTGGTGTACAGTCAAGAATCATGGGCAGGTCATATCCCTCCCTTCCCTCAGGATAATGTCGTGCTCGTTCCTAACTATATTTTTATATAGTATAATACGGAATAGATGAATCTATATTTTACCTGGTCATAAAATCTGTATTCACTTATTCCCGTAAATAAATTTGTGATTGTCAGTATAGATTGTATCGTCATCAATGTAATTTGTTTGTGTTTCATTTAAACATTGTAAATGTGCAGATTATCGCGTGGTTATAGCAAATTAATTATTTTGGTTTTGGGCTAATTGAAGCTAGATATTTGATGTCGATGTTCAATTAATAGTTGATGAGGCATTTGCTTTATGTTAACAATAATCAGGTTTAGTTTAGCTTTGAGTTAATTTTAGAAATTATCTTTCATCACTCTACAGTCTCTATCTATTCATTAAACTTTTTTTTTAAATTTCTATGAGTAAAACGTTAATATTATAAACTAGTTTTAAACTTCAATCGCATTCATTTCCTCATTGTGTCAAATATCATTGAAATGAAAACAAAATATTTTTATATTTTTAATGATGAGGATATCATAAGAATTATAGAATTTCAAAATTCCATTCAGTTTAAAACATAAAAAAACTGTTTTATTAAATTGTTTTGCTGCTCGGGCAATTGATTAATTCATAGATAAATTGCATATACTTTTGGTGAAGCATTTCTAAAGAAAAATATTGTTGAAACGTTTATACATATTTGCTAAGAGATAAAACAGAATTATTAAAAAATATGTAATAAAATAACTTACCGTTAAGATTTTAAAAGTTTTATTCATATTGTGTTTTTTTTTGAATTAACATTCATTTATCAAGCATTATTTTGAAAAATACAGCTTGATAATAGCAAAAAGAAAATTTATTGATTTAGGCGTTACTTTGCGAAAATCCATAATTATACAAATGACTTAAGTTTTCTTTAGTGTTAATTCCGCCAATATTTGTTTTTAAAACAATTCGACACGTGTTTCGCCTCTACACGAGGCATCCTCAGGACGTGTTGTCTCGCCAAAATCTGGCAGGAGCCTACAGAGTCTTTGTATAGCAAAGAGAAACAGAAGCATATAATATATTAGACCTCTTTAATATTTTTCACTACAAAATTCCCGTTTTACAAAATATCAATTAAAAATGTTGAAAAATTCTTTAAAGTCAAAAATTTATTTAACTTCAGCACAGAGCTAGTCCATATATACGTGGGTACACTGAAAATATTTAGAACTGGCCAGTTACATTGCAAATGAAAACTTTTTTTGAATTTCAATTTATAAACTCTTTGGTAACCTAACGTAGTATACTGCATTCATTTGTCATTAATTGTTTTTTTGAATTGGCAGCAAATCTAAAACTCTTGTTACACGTGCAAATGAACCTAACGCAAGAAAATTTTCAGTTAATGATTTATTATAACTTTCGTTGTGGGCTTACTCAACAACAAAGCTATGATAGGCTGCAATTAGCATTTCTTTATAAAGCCCCATCTTGTGCCACTATTTACAATTGGTTTAACGAGTTTAAGCGCGGACGTAGCAATCTCAGTGATGATCCGCGTGAGGGACCTCCTTTAACAGCGACTACTGAACATAACATCAGTGCTGTGCGACTCATAATAGTGGAAGATAAGAGAGTGACCTATCAGCAGATACGGGCAATCCTCGGCATTGGTATGAGTCAAGTTCAAAAAATATTACACGAACATTTAGGCGTCAGGAAGCTTTGTACCAAATGGATTCCCCATACTTTAACCGACGACTAGAAAGACCTTCGCATGGACTGGTGTCACTAAATGTTAGATAAGTCTAACGGCGGTGACTTAAATGCTATATTTGACATCGTCACAGGTGATGAAAGCTGGATACTCGTATATTGCTACGAACCCGAAACCAAAAGACAATCAGCTCAGTGGGTGTTTCCTTTCGAGGATAGGCCAACTAAGGTAAAGAAAGGACGAAGTCAAGGAAAAAAGATGATTGCCTCATTCTTTGGTCAGAAAGGTCATTTCGCGACAGTTGTGCTAGAAGATGGAAGGACAGTTACTGCAGACTGGTATGTCAATTGCTGTTTGCCTGTTGCCTAACGGACTATTGAGTATTTGACTATAGCAGGTGTCGAGATAATGAGTCAATCGCCATACAGTCCTCACCTGGCGCCCTGCTACTTTTATTTATTCCCAAGAACTAAAGATATAATTCGCTTTACGAGCTCTGAAGATGCGGTGAAAGCGTACGAAAATGCCATAGAAGAGACCCCTGAGGAAGAATGGGCCTTTCTCAGTGGTTCCATCGAATGCGACGATGTGTAGAGAGGAACGGAGATTACTTCGATAAACAATAAAAGTAGTGGCAACTTTCTACGTTCAGCCGTTTTTAATTTTCTAGACATTTTCATGTTTACCTAGGTACTTAGCATTTTTTTAGCAGTATTCTTATAAATTTGGGAATGCGTACTACAAATTATATGTACTACGAAACATCGCGTTTAATTCATTTTTAAGATATATTCACTTTAATTGCCCAAACACGTCGGGTGCTTAAGTAAATATAACAGGCGAATCTACTGAAACGTCCGCGCAACTAGAGCGGCTTTTTTCTTTAGACAGTCAAACGTCCAGGCAACCAGAGTGGTCCAGTCGACCTGCGTATTTATTTTGTGTTATAATCTGTAGTATGAGTGAATCAGCTTGTCAAATACGATTTTTTAAGACTCTATGGTAAGTAATTGTAATAGGCTTATCTTTAAATATCAAGTATCCGAGCAAAAATTAAAAGAAATAATTTATTGAAAATCGCTTTGCGGGCGGAATTGTCATTTGTTTGTTTTTGTAGTGTCAAGTGTTTTGTTATTGTTTTGTGTAGCACGTAAGTGTAATATTTTAATTACGTATTATATTTGTTTTCTATATGAAATTAATCCTCATGATATCTAGTTTTCGATTTTATCTACAAATTACATATAAAATTCTTCTTACGACATTAAATCGACAAGTTATAACAGTATGATCGATACTGCTGTATCGATTTGGTTTAAATATCAAATTTTTATTGTAATCCAATTAATTAACAGTAAATCATTGCTTGTAATAGGGACAAAATATCATAAATATAATGTTTATAATATTCAACAATCTGGATGTATTGAGACAACCAAGTATTTCACGTTTTACTTGTGCATTCCGCAGATAAATTGTAGGCATATACTAAGAATGGGTGCTTTATATTAGTTTAATGCAACAATCCCGTAAGTCGAAGTAATGACATATTAATATCAAAAATAGGTTATATAGTCTATTTCAATAATAATCAAGTTTTATTAATGTGCGCGCTAATATTTTACATAAAAACTTAATATAATGAAAATTTTATCAAATTTCTACCTATAATCTCGAGCTTTAACCTTTTATTTAAATAACTTGGGTTCAAAAACATAATTTATGATTTTACACGTTGATTTTCTATACTTTTAACTACGTAAATGTATTTTTTATATAGCCATAGGTGCAGTCGTTATGTAATTATATCGCTTTTAATAATGATGAATCTCGCGCTCGCCGTCGGATAATCTTAATCGCGTCATCGGACGTTTCACTACCTGCCAGCTGTCATTGGTCGGACGTTGCAATAGAGATATTTTTTTTATCATTCGGAAAGAATTTTGCTTTTCTTGATAAATTAAGTATTTTGTCCTCTTATCTGGGCCACCGAAAAGGATGTAGGGTAAGTTTTATTACTAAATTTGGATAGATTTAATTGGTTTACGACATTTTTAATACTATTTGGCTTACATTGATTAAAAATTTGAATATTCTCTGATGTTTCTCTTCTAACGGGCGCCTCGTGACAGCCAATTTTAATAAGAGTTGCCAAGGGAGACGGTGTAAGTAACGCGCAGGAAGTCGCGTAAAAATTTAATATATAATATACTTTTATATTATATAATATAATAGTATATTATGATACAAGTCAGCTAAGTTGCTCTTCATACACGTGGCTGTGGGTTGCAGCCCTGAGTGTCCAATGAGCATGTTGCTTACGAGTTTCATATGCACTTTTTCAACTAAATAAATAGAATTATCCCTACAAAGTAATAATTATGAGGGATATTCACGATATTTATTTTATTAATTTGATGCCGATATTTCGATCCAATTGCGTGAATCATGGTCGAGGCGGAACTGCGGAGGCTGCGAGAAACTCATGACACATTTGTACTCGACAGTTTTAGTTACTAAATATCGGCATCAAAATATATATCGTGAGTACCCGTCACAATAATTACTATGTTAAAGTTACGCAACGAAAAGTTTAATAAACATATATGACTACAACGATAAGTTTGTGACTAACTGCAAATTATATGAAAGTAAACAGAGCATTTTCAATTTAACCGGGTAATACAGTTTTTCGCATCATCAGAGGTTGTATGCCGCTGATTATAATATATTATTATAATCTTAGCCTTTTTCTACTCCCACTTGAAATCCTAACATCAACATCCGATAAAGAATATGAGCAAAGAAATAACATGACATCATATCTATATGCCATCTAAGTGACTTAGTCCAAAGCGAGATTCATACTTGCATGGAATCGTAACACCAACATACAATATCAGATCATAAGTGATTACAAAAGATGTTAATTACACCGAAGCAGATCCCAGTCGGCAGGATTCAATTAGTCCTCGCTAATGAACACGTTGGAACAACGCCAGTCGCCTCTGTTCCGTCGCGCCCGTTATATTCGCTATGCTTTTTGCATCGTCTAGTTAATTCACATGATTGTTCATCCTTTGATAGATCGTTCTTTCTGTGTAGCTGTTTTTCTATCATAATGACATAGGCCTTTATTATGAGATAAAGTGACGGCGTGAGGCGTTCACCGGATGGTAAGGGTTACACCATACTCATTACAATCCAGTGCCGCTCAGGACTCTTTTCTTATGGAAGGTAAGTGATCACCGCCGCCCACATTCTCTTGCAAAACCAGAGGAATCACAGAAGCGTTGCCGGCCTTTTAGAAAGATGTATAATATTTTCTGATGGTACCCATGTCGTATCGTCCTGAAAACAACGCACAAGGAAGCTAATTCCACAGCTTGGTTGTACGTGGAAGAAAGTTCCTTGAAAATCGCAACTTAAAGAAACACCATCCAGTTGGAGGGTATGATATCCAATTTTGAGGCGTGTCATGCAAAGGTAGAAATCAGCGGAAAGAATCAGGTCAAACAGCTCTTTGGAACACTCCCCGCGATAAATGCGGTAGAAGATACACAATGAAGTGATGTTTCTACGCAACGCCAAGTGATCTAGCCTTATAATTGGATTCAAAATTCTGAGTGGTTTCGCTCGTCACTCTTGGGATTAAAATTAAAATAAAATAAGCCTTTATTGCTATTACTAATAAAAAAAAATATATCCTTAACTAAGTGATTTTCGTAACCCCTCTTGTGATATATTATGATGTAAAATGTCATGAGCTTAGTAATTTCATTAACTACGGTGCCCTTTAAGGCGACACACAATAATTCGTGCGCACTCCTGCTTCACGCCAGAAAAAGGCACTAATGTGGGGTATGAATTTCCCATTGGGCTCCTTAAAGCTGGTGCCATGTAATCTTATTTTTGGTTAGATACATCCAATTTGCCACTGTTACTCGTTATATGACATCATAAACACGAGTTTGCGTTACTGTTGGGTGTATCTTTCCGTAAGCTTGCCAAAGAGATAAATTGGTAACAAGGTTGCTAGATCATTATGGTTGTCTTTGTTTGACCTGAACTCCCTTCTCATAAAATAATGCATTTTGTTGCACGGTATTCATTCAACCTAAGACACTAAAAATATACTGGATACAGCAGAATCCAGAACTAATATTGTCTAAGCGCAACGTACAAATCTCTTTATCATATCATATCATCACGGTGGTAAAATTCATGACAAATTGTTCGTATTTGCAAAATTGAATGCATATTTGTCAGCAATAGGCAATATATCAACAGCTTACAACTTATTAATTGTTGAGAGTCCAATAATATATAGGAGCCCAAAAGCCAACCGGTAGACGAAGATTGTCAAAACATGTTTAGTTATGCTTCAATCAGAGTCCAAAGAAATCAAAGTGTCGTTGCTTACGCCTAATTCATTGTTTGTAGCAAAATCATCTAGCTCTGATGGCATAATCATAAACCTGGCATGAGAACTGCGTGATAAATGGGCAGCCGTGAGTAAAAAATTACTTAAAAACAACTGATGTATAGATAGAAATAAACGCAAAACTACTGCAAAATTATTTCCCAAGATACACATTCCGTTTCTAACTTCGACTAACAGCGGGCTACCTTTGAAACTATACCATCAAATTAAGTTATGGATTACAGAAAGGATGTCTTGCAATTCCGTTTTTGTAACTGGAACTATGGACTGTCACACTTGTTAATTAATATTCCTATAAAATATATTTTAACATAAAGTCGAAGATCTGGAATTGTCATTTTTTGGCACCATAATATTATTTCTTACACTTGAAATGTTTTCAATGAAAGGTTGAAGATTAATTTCAACCTTTTATTATTTTTACCTAGGCATTTGGACTACAAAAGGCTTCATATTTTAGACGATAGGATAAGTCGGCACAGACTGGGTTAAACTAGTTTCTTCCATCGGCATTTGGACAAGCCCGTTTAGCCTAGGCTGAACTAGTTGAGCCTAACATGAGTACACCTGAGGATTAACTGGTTTTCCTAGTGTATACTAGATCTGCCTCGTCCAATAACAGATTTGAATTTTATTATGCTTCACGCACGCAGTCATTTCGAATTAAATCTAAAACATGCCCAATCAACAAAAACCAAAATAATAATGTAAATTGTTATTATAATGGACAAAGAAATATTGCTGTTTATCTTTTATTAACATGACTAGATACATTAAGTCCACGCTGATGAAGCAGCGGGTAAGGCTAGTATTATAAATAGACTTAAAACCTTTGACATATAACTGCAGCGTATCATAGTAGTTTGTGATGATTAAGCTAAAGGTATATGCCCATTGATGTGTGGAAAACCGTACGTTGTATCAATTTCAAACATTGTTTATAGAGACTACTCTTTTTATTTTAAGGAAGAAGCACCTACAGGTACTATTATTGCAAAGAAAACTCGAATTGCAGACCTATTTTATAAACACAAACAAAGCCTGAATAACCAGTCAAACAGTCATTTTGATTGATGATGATACCAATGATGCATTTTATATATACACACGACATACACAAATGACTGGACATAATATTTGGTCAATCAAACACACAGAAATTAAAAAAATATACAAAGAAGTTCTACTTCTCAACACACAATGCAATAATTAAATAATTTCAACTCTAAAAACATTACACCTAAGCAAAGCTAGTACATTAAATGAAATGTCTGAAATGTAAATTGAAAAAGAATCTATGGGAATGAAGCCACGTGGAGGAATTAAAACAATATTAATATTTTTATACTTTAAATTGAATTCCCTGTTTAAAAATGAGACAAATGAGACTTAACATCTTATGTCTCAAGGTGACGGGCGCAGTTGTAGTGCCACTCAGAATTTTTGGGGTTTTTCAAGAATCCTGAGCGGCACTGCATTGTAATGGGCAGGGCATATCAATTACCATCAGCTGGACGTCCTGCTCATCCGTCCCTTATTTTCATTAAAAAAAAACAAGGCGCGTAATCTCGTAAAAATATATGTAAAAATTCAATAAAAATTGAAGCAAGCCTCTCTTGGTCATTGTCCTTTTGAGTTTGTGTATATATGCCTTAATACGGCTAACGATACAATAGAATGGAATTATCACCGCTCGGTTTGGCGCTTAAATTAGAAATCCAGATGAATTATCGTTTCAATCGATTCCGCACCGCAAAAGCCTGTTATTAGTGCCAGCAGCGGAACATATTGATGCCAATGAATTTGAACTAGCAGTGATTAGAATCGATTTATATGAACAGTTTAACATGTTTAAAATGGTAATGTTTAGTTGAAAAAATATGCCATCTTCTTTCATATACGAATTAAAAAAATATGTACTTTTAGAAGATAAATCTTAAACAGGTAATTTGTAAATATTTTTTCAAACCAAACAAATCTTATAATTGTACTTACAATACTACATTAAATTAAAACTATCATTAAGGGGAAGCGTACCAAGAAGACTGGCAGCATTTTCATTATGGATAGATTAGCTGATCCGTTGACCGAAATAGCTGCCAGCGCTTGGGCTTCCAGTACCCTTATTGGAGCGAGAAGATAGTATTTTGTACATTCTCCACGCCTCTGGGCCCCACGGGCTAAGTATCTCGACGATGTTATACTCCCTGAGACCGACATTATTTTACTTCAAAAGGTAATTAATATTATTATAAATATAATTTAAAGTCAAAGTAATAATGTTACTTGATTGTTTATATTTGTAGTTTTTTATTAATAAAATATTCTTATTCAGTAACGTGCTTGGTACGTCACAATTTAGTACAAAATATATACATATATGTGATGACATCTGTCAGCTGTCATCACAACAAGGTTGTCAAATTATACATTCGAGAAATCAAAATAGAGGTCTAGCCCACATTCATAGTTTTTTGCCCATATTATAATATATACCTAACGGGAGTTCTATTTATATTCGAGTATATATAATTAACTATGTATTCGTCTGCGCGATGACGTAGATATTCGAATTCAAAGCATACTTTTACGTATCACGCTTTATACGCCTATGGTGTAAGCTGTAAATATTGCAACGCTTTACTGAATATCTCAATTAGTAGTGATCTATCGCAAGTCCTTATGTTATGCTGGATTCTGTTAGTCATCAGAAACGCTGCTTCATGTCGTAAAAATTGAAGCCATTTTGTATATTTATAGTTATATAATTTTATAAAATCGTTAATAAGGTGCTCGCGAATTATCTTTATTAATTTACAGTGTATGTGGTTTGATTTATCTACTGAGTTTTTACATTTATTTACATTTATTTTTTGCTCTACTTGAGTCACTGATTAGTTGGCATTTGTGCGTTATTGTTGCATTACTTTATATATATATTGTAATATGATTTATAAAACGGTGAAGCTGTAAATGTTGATTTAAAAGAGTGACAATAAGTTTCTTGCTACTTCTTCTCATTAAATCTCAACCTTTTTAACTGTATCGAGAATTACGGGAATAATTTGTAACTATCGTAAACTCTACGGTACGGCGACTAATCGTTGAGCGTACCGTCGAACGCTAGAGACCGTAATGCGAACGCCCCATTGGCGTCTCAACTGTGCCGGAAGAATTATACATTTCAGGTGAATGACGATGTCGATGCAGCGATGCCGTATCGCCGCTAACCGAAACATACATTATGCTTGCGCCGCATATGCGCCTATCCTCTCGAAGTAATGAATCGAAAAGCTTTATGCGTTTTGACACTAAATAATTATCGTGATAAAGCCGACAATGGGAACTTTTAAACAAGGTAACAAGTATATAATACATTTTTAAATATTGAAGCAGTTTAGTAAAACCCAACATTATTAATTATTAATTATTAAAGAACCCTATAGCCCATTGGTTAGTGACCCTGCCTACTGAGCTAGAGGTCCCGGGTTCGAATCCCGGTAGGTGCAAAACATGAATATGAATTGTTTCCGACTCTTGGATGTGTTTATGTAAGTATATTGTATTAAAAAATATCGTTGTCTTATACCCATAGCGCAGGCTATGCCAAGTTTGGGGCAAGATAATTTGTGTAAAAGTGTGTCAATATTTATTTATATTTACCGCATGTCATTTCTTCCCAGTATTTGATACTTAGTAGCGACACTATCAAATTGTGTATTTACACAGGTTGTGTCATTTTTAAAAAAATCAACGAGTTCGGTTCATACCTAAGAAAAAGATATTTAAAAAAAAATGCGGTTTTACTTTTGATGAAAATCAGGTTCGACACTCCTTTAAGTACTTTTCGCTATTTCTCATAGTTTCAGAGTCATCATTGATAAATTCAACCTTATTCTAAGACTTAGGCTTCGAGACCGATGTATATTGAATAGAACTCATTTCTATATTTAAAGTTAAATGAAATAATTAAGCATTATTAGCAGCTATTGTAAAAAAAAGTGTGTGTCGTTATGTTCATACGCAAGAAGACTTCTTTAACGTAACAAAAGAAAAAACCTTAAAAAAATATTCCTCGTCCTATTTTATTAATGTCGAATGGAAAATATTGTAAATAAGATAGGGATTATATATAGATGTATAACATAACCAATGAAAATATTATTATTATAACGCATAATTTATTTTAGTAATGTTTATTTCAAAAATTTTTAAAATATTTTAATGATATTTTAATACCATTAGATTTTTCTTTTTTCTATTTTACAACTTATTCATATAGAAATTAATTTGATTCTCGTCCTTTAGTTGTAGGTCAGTGGACATATGATTTACAAGATGTTTCGTAGGTAAATTGCATTACACTTGAAATATGTCATTTTTTCATACAGCTTGTTTGGAAGGCAGTTTTACTTAGAGAAGAACGAGCATGAAACTCTAAGGTTGCTATTTTCTAGTTGACTAACTAACGCATGGGTGTCAAATTTGCGTGGCGGTGTGCGACAGTCGTAAGACTTCTTTTTGATATTTTTTCCTTAACGTGCCAAAAGAAGTATAGATTCAATAAGCAGGTATATCCTAGATGAAATTCAATAAATTTATGATGAACTACTATTGGCATTACTATTCAGCTAACTGTCGATACGAAACTTAATATTCTTCAGTAGAAAGAACAATCTTCGCGTGAATAGAACATGTTTAATCAAGAAACGTGGTTAGTGGTCCGTTTGGAGCACAAAGCGAAGGAATAATTCACTTTTAAAATGAAAAGCGTCCGATCTGGCGGTGAAATGGAAAATCACTTTGTTTTTCATTTTTCGACGGGCTTTCACGATATCAGACGGTGCTCGCCAGTTCATTACTTGTATGATTAAAATTTTAATATTTACTGCCACGTACTCTCATATCTTATGCTAAATCTTTAGATTTTATAATGATCGTGTCAGATTGTTTGTCTACCTTTACCGTAGATACTAATGATTAAATACTGAACTGATTTTAATCAAATTTTTCACACTGTGTGCAGTTTAATGACTACTTGAGACTCTCTCTCGTACAGATAGTTCTTATTTTGATTCGATACCATTATTAATGTTTTTTAATTTCAAATTTTATTTTTGTAGGATTTTTGCGTACACCTTCCTTAAAGGCTGACAACGCTCCTGTGATTCCTCTGGTGTTGCAAGAGAATGTGGGCAGCGGTGATCACTTAACACCTGGTTTGTTCTCTCGTTTGTCCTCTTTTTCCACAAAGAAAAAGCCAACCGTCTACATGCCACATAATCCGTAAATAAGAACGAAGAGACGAGCAGGACTTTCAGCTGATGGCAATTGATACGCCATTTCTCAAATATTGTGGGTGGCACTACAGTAAGCGCTCGTCACGTCATAAGATCTTAAGTCTCATTTGCCCAGTAATTTCACTAGCTATGGTGCCCTTCAGACCGAAACACAATAATGCTTACACATTACTGCTTCGCGGCAGTAAAAGGCGCCGTTATGTTAATCATAATGTAGGTGGCATCCCGTGCAAAGAAGCCTGCCACTGGTAAATGCTTTAAGACACGACACCCTTGGGCCTGAGAATCCCCTATTTTTTATGCCCCGGGGAAGCACATGGCAAAAGTATTGTAGTGTGTTATATGTAACTATCTGCTCATCGCCACGTACAGAAATAATATGATTATCAACATCGAATAGAGTGAAATTTGCTTGGACAGTATAATGAGATTTATTTTTAGCCACAAATAATTACATTATTACATCCACGCAGATTGGATGTCGTCGTACTGTTGTCCAACTCGTCACTCGCTCAAAGATAACAAAAACAGATACTTCATTTTATGAGTTCTTTTATATTAAGTATAATATATAAAGATATATATTTTACAAAATTTTCAAGATCAGGAATCAATCCAATCTACTAGGGGATAGTTTCTGAATCTGAAAACTATAGCCTTCAAATTATGATCATGCAACTTAAAGATATGGCAAAAGACCATTATAACGTAACGTATAACCAAGGAGTTCCTTTTATTAGGGTTTTATACTGGTCTAGCAAATATTTTTACACATTTTATGGCTTCTGTGCTCATTCCGAGACTTAAACCGTACCGTTTTGCAAAAATGACGTAGATATTTCTTAGTTTTATTGATTGATTTTTAAAATCTTGTAGTCTGAGGCAGGGAGGTCCTCCTACAAGCTGCACGCAGATAATAATATTTTGGATGTAAATTTAATAGTTAATAGAACATCTGTTAGTGGTCATAATCTATGACAGCAAGCGTATCCTGAAATTAGACCTTTTCGCTTGCGGCAGATAGCTTATTTACATACAGAGTGGCTGTGGTTCCAGATGATACTTTGATTATTTCTATTATTCTTGTTTATGCTTGATATGCTGAAGGCTGCTCGCTAAAGTTTAAAGAAATGGATCTCATTCTTATTAAAATAGAAGTATTTTTCAATTATAGTTTACAACAGTTTCAATTCTTTTGTCCAACTGCGATGTGTTATATCTTCATTATTTGGAATCAAAACAATAATATTCTTTTAAATGTTCCTAAAAGAATATTTTGAGCAAAGATGTAGTTACATCTAAAGCAACATTTGATATTATGCCATTTTGGTTTTTCTCTTAAATTTATATTCATTAGTGAGTTATTTTTGTACTCACACACACACTCACGTCTTTTTCCCGTCGGGGTAGGCAGAGACAACAGAACTCCACTTGCTTTCATCATTACAAACCTGAACGTTTCATACATGCTCGCTGGCTCCGGCTACTTCGGACCATTGTTTTTTCAAGACATCTCCAATTTGGTCAACTAATGCTCTGTGAGGTCTCCCGCGACGGAAAAATAACAAAACAGAACTGGTAATCTACTTAGCTACTTTAGTCACATTACCTTGACAGCTTGGACAAGCTGATGGTATTAGACAAAATGGAGTGGAAATGACCACTCGGCCGCTCACATGGTGTTATAATACACTAACAGAACAATACTTTAACTTCATTCTTACTTACTCCTGCGGCGCAACTCAACTGCGACTCAAACTGGGACTTGGCTTCCGACACGAGAGTCTTCCATTTATTTCGATCCTGTGTGATTTCACGCCAATTTATAGCTTTCATCTCTAAAAATTACTTAATCTAAATTTTACTGTAACAAAATCTTATAAAAAACGAAGCCCGCTGAGTTTGTTGCGCCCGTTCTTCTGAGGTCTGAGGCATAAATTTTCGAATGCTGGTAGTTTTTGACATTCAATAATTGATTCTAAATATTTCATTTTGAATAATCTATCTTAGTCTCCCAATTCATTGGCACGTATTTTTTCGCAGCTGACAATAATTGTCCTCTAGTGTACTGTTATATACGATGAACATATCGCGATTGTTTGATTACGAATATGTGTAATCAAACTAATGGACATCGCTTAGTTTTCTTGATTTGAAGCTATCATTATAAAGGAATCAAAATAAAATTTAGGTGTTATTTTGATAGCATTACATTATTATTGTCCTATTGTAGTGATTATGGGTTATTCGGTATTCATTTTAGTCGTAGTGACTATTGGACTGACATTGTATTTGGATCCATGGGCTCTGGTTCTTGTAACATTTAAATATTACTAATACTACGAAGACCAGTACTTAAACTACGTAGCAACTTTTCAATAACATATTTCTTTATTTTTAAGATAGAAGAGTACATGACACAGGAGTATATCAAGCATTTGTTTCAGAAAAAAATGTATTTATTGTATATGTGGAATTGGTTCGACCTATTCATGTATAGACTTATTTAAAAAGTTAAATATTTTGCCATTGCCCAATAAGTATCTATTTGAAGCGTGTAAATTTGTAAAACAATATTATCATTTATTTAAAAGGGCCATTAAATTGAAACCACGTTCTACCCGATTACCGGATAAACTGCTTTATGGCCACTGTCCCAAAACAACATTATACCTAAATAGTAGCTACTTAATGTGCATAAAATTATCAAATCATCTACCTCTAGATATAAAAAAAACTTATCACAGAAATGATATACTCCTGTTTAAATGGTTAATCGACAAAAAATTTATAGTGTTAAGATTTTTAAAAGTTTAAGTAAACTTTCTGCATGCTAATTAAAATTAGCCAAATAGAAGACACTACAATAAATTTAAGATCATTAATGTATACTACATGTGCCGCAATAAATAAATTTCATTTCAAAGACACCAACAACACAATTGTACAATTATAATATTATTATGTTTTAGCAGTAAGTCGAATCATCGACAATGAGCTTTCTTGTGCGGTGTTTCCGGGACGATACGATTTGGGTGCCTTCAAAAAAAGCGCGTACTCCTTCCTTAAAGGCTGGCAACGCTCCTGTGATTCCTCTGGTGTTGCAAGAGATTGTGGGTGGTGGTGATCACTTAACACCAGGTACGGTCGTTTGTCAAAATCAAGTCATATCCGATCGGCTTGATTCTTTGGCATTAATGTAGAGATGTGGGTTCGCTCTGTATGTTTCACCGCATTTATCACGGAGAGTGCTCAGATTTGTTCCGGTTGATACCAGCGGCCGAATTATATTATGGACATTACGAGATTCTGCTAAAATACGATCATGAAATGTTTTGAAAATAACTTAAATGACAGTATAATTAATTAGAAGAGAGAATCTTAAATTTAAAATAAGTTATGATCAACTCATATCCATGCTAAGAGTGATTTAATGCAGTCTTTGTTATTCTTATTCATACTGTAAAACGGTGCGTGCGGAACATAAAACACAAAATACAACATTTATTTCGGTTTAAAGATCATTTATTCTCATTAAAAAAATTACAAACTGTCACTTACATGAGAACAATATTTATAAATAATAATCTATGAATCGTCCTTATGACAAACATATAGAAAAAAACAGGTATAAAACTAAATATAAGTGTGTGCACTAGAAAAAGGAAGTATCATCTGTAATTCATTTCGCTAAACGAAGCTTGAATTAATTAAAAGTGCTTGCATCTTTGATATCCGAAGATAGTCCATTGTACAGTTTAGCACCTTCATATGTAATTATTTTCAGTCCATAAATGGTCCTTGGCATTGGTACTATGAAGTGGTCATTATTGCGTCTATTATTAGTATTTGTTTCTATTTTGTAAATGTTAATTCTGAATGTATCTGTTTGTCTATAATTTTCCTAATTAGTATGCAGGTTGTGTATTTGTATAACTTAAAATATTCATAAATTTAGTTTCTTTATAAACTTTCTCTATAGGTGTTAGAAATGGATTATGGAAAAGTATTTTAATTAGTTTGGTTCGTATTATTTGTAATTCTTTTAACTTAAACTTAGCGGCACGGCTACTTCTATGAAATATAATAAATGTGATTTTACTAATGAGTTGTATATCGTTAAACGGACCTGCTTTGGAAGACAATGAACAACTCTACGAAGTGAACCAGATAGTGATGATAGTCTAGATTTGACGTGATCGATTTGAGATTTCCAAGTCAAGTTACTGTCTATTCGTAAGCCAAGGTATTTTTCTTCTTGTTTCTGCTGCAGTTTTATGTCGTTTATGGTAAGTGGAGAATAAGACGGAACACTCTTGTTTCTGGCCTTAATGATTACATAAGATGTTTTTGAAACGTTAATTATTAGAAGGTTGTATTGGAACCACTCACACAGTTAATCGAGATCCTCTTGCGCATGTGAGGTAATGTCATGAATCGAGGATCCAAAATAAAATAGACATCTGCGTATTGGGTGACCTGGCCATGTAAACGTATATCGTGGATGTTGTTTACATAAATAAGGAACAGTAGTGGTCCTAATACTGAACCTTGTGGAATTCCACAAGTTATAGGCAAGGGCTGACTTGGAATATAGTTTATTTTTACTAATTGAGATCTATTACTTAAGTAAGATATAAACATATTTAGTGCTGTACCAGTGACACCAATACCTTCGAGTTTTTTTTATTAGTAACGAATGGCTTACTGTGTCAAATGCTTTTTTAAGGTCTATGAATACTCCGAAAACAATATTTTTACAGTCTATATTAAGTTTTATATTTGTAGCTAAGTCTACTATAGCTGATAGTGTGTTGGATTTTGGCCTGAATCCATATTGCCTATTTGAGAGAAAGTTAAAAGAATCTAAATAATTGTTTGATTTAGTATATAGAAGTTTTTCGAGTATTTTGAAAATCACTGGCAGTACTGATATGGGACGATAGTTATTGATATCCATTTTACTTCCTGATTTATAAATGGGGTTCACTTTAGCAGTTTTTAGCGAGACTGGAAACTGACCCTCTGACAGAAGTTTATTAAAACTAGCAGTAAGTTTATTAAAAATCAAACCTTAATACATTTTATTGATTTAGTCATGATACCATCGACACCTCTACTGTAATTAGGATTTTTGTCTTATAATCAAAAAGTAATAATAATTGTGAGTTAATTTTAACTAAGAACAATAAATATTACTTAAACTTACCGTGATACATCAATGAAAATCATATTCAAATCAGTTTTTGTCGTTTCTGAGTTGTTTGCGTAAGCGAACTGACAAACCAACAAACACACAAATATTAAAAAACAGTTTAAATGTTTTCTGTTTATAATAACGTTAATAAATTGCTTTTTTGAATAAATATTTAATGTACAGGCACGGCCTGCTTACATTTTTTTATATTATGTAAGAAGATAATAAAATATTTCGAATAACACAGCCCTAGCAGTAAATGTGTTATCCTCATCAAGTTAAGGCGTCTACACACGTCTCTAATCCCCCATCAGTCTTGATGCAAGCCTGAAAAATTACCTCCCACTGGATTAGCTTTGATGCGACACAAAAACTGTACAATTTTCTTGAAATTGCGTATATTTATCAATGTTTGAAAAATGAGTGTGTTTTATTATCTCTCTCAATTTAATAATAGGGGTTAAAGTATGGAATTACCGTTTTATTGTAATAGGTACTTTGATATAGAACCTTCATAGTTTGAGAATTTCGAGTGATACTTTTTTCAAATGGTAGATATGTAGTTCTTCTTTTAAAAAATGTGCTACATTCGTTTTTTTTTCAGTTAGAGAAGATAGGGATACTGCGAAAATTCGAGTGATTTTTGAATACGAGTTCTGACGCGAAACTAATGCGGCAGAAACATCTCGCAATATCAATGTTGCGTTTGGAGAGGGGACTGCTAATGAACACACCCTGCAATTTTTGTTTAAACGCTTTCGGATGGAAACTTTGATTTGAAGAACGAACCACGTTGTAGACCGCCCACACAGGTGAATGTCAATGAATTGAAAAGGATGGTGGAAGCCGATCCGAGCCAAACTACCCATAAATTAGTGGCATGCATTAACGTTACCTTACCAACAATATTGACTCATTTGCGTCAAATCGAATCGTGACAAGTGATGAAAAGTGGATTCTTTACGATAACCGTAAGCGAAAAAGCCAATGGCTGACCCCAGGTCAACGCCGCAACAGTGTCCAAAAGCAAAGCTTATGATTAAAAGGGGTAATTATCTCAGCATGGTGTTATTCACTATAGCTTTCTATGTCTACTGTGCCGAACTCCGAACAATGATAGCAAAACTAGCAGTGAAACAGCCCCGACTTATGAATCGATCTTCACAGTTATTACTCCATGACACGAGACCTCATACAGCACGAGAAACCGTTTTAACTCTACAGGAACTGCAATTAGACACCATTCGACAACCTTCGTATTCGCCAGACATTGCTCCAATGGACAACTATTTTTTTCGTGATTTCCACAATTTTCTACGTGATAAAAAGTTTTCTTCTAAGGAGGCAGTACAAAATAACAAGTTTGTCCAATTTCGATCACCACAGTTCTATCTCAAATGCAAAAATGACCTTCCTATTAGATGGCAGCAATGTATAGATAATATTGGTAAATATTTTGATAAATTAAATATGTTAAATTAAAAATAAAAAAGAATATCAATTTTTCAGTACAAATCGGCAATTTAATACATATTTATAATTTAATTTAACCCCTTACATTAGGTAGTTCCCTTTCCACCATTTCTACGATAATTATATCGTGTATATTCATGCCATTTGTTAGAACAAATAATAAAATATTAAATTTAATATATTCTTATTATTATTTATTAAAGGTACAATATTAAACTGTATATGGTTGGAATAGCCAATAAACAATTAGTATCGATTTTTCAGTTAACACCGCACAAGGAAGCTAATTCCACAGCTGAGTTGTGCGTGGAAGAAAGTTCCTTGAAAACCGCACTGTGGAGGAACGCCACACAACCAGATGGTGGGATGATATCCTCATTTGTGGCGTGTCGTGCGAAGGTGGAATGAAAATCAGGTGAAACAGCTCTTTGGATCACTACCCGTGATATATGCGGTCGATGACACATTATGATGTATAATATAACCCGTCAGTGGCTAAGCTGCCACAAAGCGGGTGGCGCTATAACTTATCATTGAAAGATCTAAAGCAAAGTTCCATTTACCTAAATGGAACACGTTTAGTAAAAAAATGTCACTTTATTCAAGGTTGTATTGTGGTTAACAATGTTGTTATTAAGTCAAATGTAACACTTCATGGTTTAAGAGTAAAAACAACACAAAACAAATGTCCAACCACAAATGAATATTTCATAAATATGGTGGAGTAAATCCCCACAGCGTTCTTCAATCCCCAACGCGACTGTGCAAACAAAAACTTTAAACTATATTTTAACAGCGAAATAATCCGCGCTTGTTTTTCAACGGTAAATGTACGTAACATCAACACGAAAGCGGGCAAAAACTGTAACAGCTTGCCCGAGTCCGGCTAGAACCGGTTTTTACTGGATTAAGCCGGAGCAATGTGGATATGCAAATAAGCGTATGCGAATTTACCGCGTGGAGTCGGTTTTGAAATCAGACCAAAAGAATGGCAGACGGAACAAAGTATTCAAGTTAGCTGTTTGAGATGCAAATTGAGAGAGTTTTCGTAGTATTTTGAAGTGCTTTTGCCGCTCTATAACTGGATGTGTTTGACATTGCTACTTAATTTTGTGTTTATATAAAGCTTAATCGTAATTAATTAATTCTATGACATCAATCGCCTCACATTTTCAATACAGCCACGGATTAGGGGTCAAGTTGAATCATTAATTTCAACTTGTGTTTAAGATTTTGTTTTGTAAAAATTGTTTGTTTCTTTTTACCAAAATAAGGGACGAAACGAGCAGGACGTTCAGCTCATTACAATGCAGTGCCGCTCAGGTTTTTTGAAAAACCCAAAAATTCTGAGTGGCACTACAGTTGCGCTCGTCACCTTGAGACGATAGATGTTGAGTCTCGTTTGCCCAGTAATTTCACTAGCTACGACGCGCTTATGACCGAAACAGTAATTTTTACACATTACTGCTTCACGGCAGAAATAGGCGTCGTTGTGGTACCCATAATCTAGCCGGCATCCTGTGCAAAGGAGCCTCCCAAAGCGTTGCCGGCCTTTTAAATAAATGGTTTTGCTCGATTTTTAAGGACATCCATTACGTTTCATCCTGAACGAACCCCAAAAAAAAGTTCATTAATTTATATGGTAGTACATGGAAGAATGTTCCTGGAAAATAACGCTATGGAGAAAATGCCACACATCGGGTTTGGTAAGGATGGTATTTATATTTATGGTGTGGCCCGAAGGTGGAATTGGATTAGGGGGATTAGGTCAAATAGTTCTTAAGAACACTATCTGTGATAAATGCCGTACATAATCATAGCCTAACACTACAGCTGCGAGGAAGTTAAGAACAAAACAATTTTAATTTCAGCAATTAACTGCTAACATCAATTTGACAAATTTAACGAAAAGAGCTATTGGAGACTGTCTGTTACTTTAAGAGCTGCCACTTATTTAATTAATAAATAAGGAAAGAAGCTAACCTCATGACTCTCAAGTTGAATAAGTGTTTCCTGGTGAGGTACACTGGAAAGAAAAAACAACTTGTCCATCGATACGAGATTGGCGAAGTTGAATTAGAGGAAGTGGAAGAAATGATAGATTTAGGCGTTATTATAGATAACAAGCTGAAATTCCCACTTCCCATATAAACTATTGTACCACTAAAGCAGTATAGATGTTGGGTTTCCTTAAAATATAATGGTTAATACCAATGGTTTCAAATTCCCAAAAAGTTCACAGCCATCTCGAATATGCAAGTGTTGCATGATGTCCTTTTTATGCAAACCAATCACAACGAGTTGAGAGCATTCAGAGATCATTTACGCGTCACGTAGCTTTCTGTTCCCATGGTTTCTCGCATCGACAACCCTATGAGGAACGACAGGTTAAGTTCAACATGGTCAAACTTAGGGAGATTGATGATATGACCCATGATTTCTTTATAGCAGCATCAATAATAAAGTAAATTCTGAGTACCAGCTCAGTTTTATTGCACTTACGGTCCCTTAAAAGAATCCGAGAGCAAAATTATTCAACATTTTCTAAAATCCAATCTGTAGATCAAATCTAGGCTTACAGTCACCGGTTAAGCACATTCTGGAGATGTTCAATTTAATAAATGGTTGCAATGAGTTGGACGTGTTTCATGACTCTTTATATAGTTTTAAGAAAAAGATTTAGGAGCATTTAAAAATTTAGTTTATATCATTGTTATTAGTTATTATAATTTAAAACTTAGCTTAACTATTATTTAACACTGTTTTGGCAAAATTGTGGAGACCGTGATTGTTATACCCTTTAAATGTATAAAACTAGTTAATATGGATGATTTGTGTAATGTGGTTGTATTTATTGTAAGGCAGTCAAGGAAAATAAAAACAGAATTCCCAACACAAATCACTGCATTATGTACAGATTATACAATTATAACTTTTAACTTTCAAATATACACTCTCGGAATTATTTAACAACACTTTAAGACAGCAGAATAATCAATCCTTCGCCAACCCTCTCCTCTACTCACCCCTCCACGACTCGCCTCACACTTCACACCGCTACTCTAGCACCACCTCTCAGACACCCGCTGCTAACTTCACTTGATTCGTTACATTATTTAATAAATAAATAAATAAATTGTTTCTGGCCAATGACGTGTTCGGTATTTCTTAAATGGCCAAAATAACATAAAAAAGAGTTTCTTTTATCTAAAGGTACAACTATAGCAAACAATTATATAAAGAATAATTTAAAAGTATTCTCAAAAGGTTACTTTTAACCTTAACTAAATCTGTTCATGTAATCTACGTCTATCTTAAGCCCAGCTCTATCTTTTCAAGTAATGTTTGTCTTATTTTGAAGATAAACATAAATGTAATTGGGTAATTTTCATGAACCCCTAGGGTTATGATGCTAAAATATGAATTTGCCTTAATTACAAAGTTTTAATTAAATTTTAACTCGTTTTATGATGCGTGCTCACAAGATCCAGATGTTTATTTCTTAAATCGTTTAATTATTATAATAAAAAAAGATTTTAAATAGTCTAACCACTAGAGTATAGTTGTTATGTCTTCCCTTATGGCTTGGGTCCATACCAATGACTTGAGACATCGGGTGGAGATAGTTTACGGTTTTATTTATTACAAACATAATTCAATTTTCTGTAAAACATAGTCATCTATACATTATATAAACCATAAAGACGCCGTTGGAAATTTTATTCTTCAGCAACCACAACAGGTATAGACCCCCATAATATATTAATTTATTTATTTATATATTAGGTACTTCAACAGAATACAAATGAATACATATACAAATTAAAACTTAATATAAGTTACAATTCTAATATGTACACCCATAAGAGAAATGCACAGCATTGACTAATAATAATAATAAACTAGGCACAAGCTTGTGCTTGGGTTGCAAGACAACGATATATTAAATGCGATATACTTACTGAAATATACATAAATACAAATAAACATCCATAATCCGGAATATGAACCCGGGACCTCTAACTCAGTAAGCAGGGTCACTAACCACTGGTCAACGTCATCGTCAACTACATACAATAATAATAAATAAAGTGTTTTATAAGTAAGTACAAGTGAAAGTCAATTTAAAAATTAATTGAAGTTCCTAGGTTTATAGTTTGACTTAAAAGTATGTTAGTATTTTATATTTAAGTGAGCCAAGAGATTCATTGAATATAATATCTATATTTGAATGTTTCTAAAAAGCATGTTATCATAAAGCATACAATGTATCGTTTTGAAGGTCTTGATGAGACAAGCTTAATGTTAAATTAGGGTTCCAATGTGGTAGGAATCAAAAGATAATCAGGTTCAAACATATCCCATAGAGTTACATTGAATATGAGGTTTGTTCACTAGAACTTGCTAACTATGGCCATTTTCAAGAAATTGGATTGTTTACATTGTAAGTCAAGTGCTGTTAGAAGTAGTTGGAGAATTTTGTCTAAGTTTTCACTACCGTTGCATATTATGCTAACCAGGCATGAATAAATGGGCAGAAGACACGCGAGACAGAGTTATCAATTGTAGTGGATAATATTGGTAAGGAGTTAATAAATTTTAGTAATTTTTGTCTAAACTGAAATATTAATTACTGTAAAAGTAAGGAGTGTTTTCGTGATTTATTTAAGCACTGTCTATTATCGTTAGAAATTAAAAAAAATAATTTCAGTTCTCATATTTTGTAGACATAACATATATATTGTAAATATTCAAACCGTAAAATACATTCAAGAAATAATTTGTATTGTTGTGGGTTGTCACTTAAAATTAACAAACTGAATGCTCAATAGCTCTCGTGTTTTTTATTTTTATTTTTTTTGCATTTTTTTATTTGTACCTTTCTCATATTATAAGCAATGATTGTTTTTATTGCATCGCTTCACAAAGATGGTCATTAAAAAGTTTATATAAATGATAAAATTATATTATTATTTTATATTGATTTAAAAGTGTGGCAATGATTTTCTTGCCAATACTTTCTATTAAGGCTCATCCTTTTCTGGAGTGGTTTGAAATGGTGAAATAATTCACATAAAGTACTATTTTTGACCTAAACAAATCAGTCTGATTTAATTATAATGCTGACTTGATATATATCTCTAAACAGACCTAAAGAAAATGATTTGACAAACAGAAGGCTAGATTGCCGATATCAACATAAAATATGAGAATCAAATAATATTAAATACATATTTATGTTAAACTTGAGAAATGAATCGCTATTTAACATTTAATTAAGCTTAGCCGACTCCCTTGATGGGAAATTTAATTAGATTAGAACTGAGTTGATGTGAATTGTTACAATTCTAATAAGATTTATATTTTATAGCCTAAGATAACATTGGGGTGGCTGAAAGCGGTGTATTAATATAAAGTACCTCTTTGTTTGGTTATATTAATTCAAATTCAAATATTTTTACTCACAATAATTAAAGCACTTATTAAAATATAAAACTATATAATTTTTTCGGAAATTTATGCCTCAGACTTGAGATGAACATGCGAAAGAAACTCCGCGGACATATTCTATTTATTTTATACAACTTCAATACAGTCGAATTCTAATTTAATATGCCTGATGGCGGTGACTCCATTCCATTTTTTTTTTATATGAGAGGGGGCAAACGGGCAAGAGGCTCACGGGATGGGGAGAGGTGAGGCAACCGCCCATGGACATCCGCAACAACAGGTGTGTCAAGAAATGCGTTGCCGGTCTTTAAGGTGGGAGTATGCTTTTTTCTTGAAGGTCCCTAAGTCGTATCTGTTCGGGAAGACCGCTGCCGGTAGTTGATTCCACAAAGCGGCTGTGCGAGGCAAGAAATTTCGAAGAAAACGCGCGGTTGTGGAATGCCAGACGTCTACGTGATGCGGATGGTACTTTGCACGTAATGTCCGATGGTGGAATTCGGCCGCTGGAATCAACCCACACAGCTCCTCTGAGCACTCCCCGTGATAAATGCGGTAGAAGATGCAGAGAGAACCCATATCTCTACGCAATGCTAGAGAATCAAGCCGATCGGAGATTACTTGATCGTCGATGATTCGAGCCGCTCTTCGTTGTATGCGGTCAAATGGAAGAAGCTGGTACTGGGGAGCACCCGCCCAGAGGTGAGAACAGTACTCCATGTGAGGCCGAATTTGCGCCTTATAAAGTTGCAGGCGGTGGCTTTTAGTGAAGTACTGTCTCGCCTTACTGAGTACACCAAGCTTTTTAGAGGCCAGTTGGGCCTTCTCTTCCAAGTGACCACGGAACTGAACATCGCTCGATACATCGACGCCAAGTATGCCAATATAGGCTGTGGCAGTTAGAGGAGTGATCTCGAATCGAGGGGATACGACAAAGGGAGACTTTTTAGTGGTGAACGCACAAAGTTGTGTCTTCTTGGGGTTGAATTGGACTAAATTTTGTTGGCCCCATTCCAAGACTTTGCAAAGCATAGTCTCGATTTCAGACTCAAGCTTGTTCCGGTTCTCGTCGACGCTATCCCAGGACATGTTGGCACGGCCGGTGTAGGAAGCATACCCCGTGCTGTCGTCTGCATAGCAATGAATATTGCTGATTTGCAGCATATCATTGATATGCAGAAGAAACAGCGTAGGCGATAGCACATAGCCTTGCGGGACACCAGAGTTTATGGGTTTTAGTCGGAGCATGCACCGTTGATAACAACCTTGATGCTCCGATCAGCCAAAAAGCTAGTGACCCATTTGCACAACTTCTCGGGAACCCCATAGGATGGCAGTTTCGCTATAAGCGCATTATGCCACACCCGATCAAAGGCCTTCGCTATGTCCAAACTCACCGCCAACGCCTCTCCCTTCGACTCAACCGCTTGCGCCCATTTATGGGTGAGGTACGCAAGAAGATCACCAGCTGAGTGACCCTGATGGAAACCGTACTGGCAGTCGCTGATCAGCTGGTGCCCCTCTAGGTATCCCAAGAGCTGGTGGTTGATAATCGACTCCATTACTTTGGAGAAAATGGAGGTAATGGCAATGGGGCGGATCTGAGCGTACACCTTTCTTAGGGATCGGGTGCACTAAAGCCGCCTTCCATAATTTCGGGACTACGCCTGATGAGTAGGAGAGCCGGAAAAGACGGGTAAGGACCGGCGCCAGTTGCGGAGCACATGTCCGCAGCACTATCGGGGGAATGCCATCGGGCCCGCTCGATTTGTAAATGTCCAAGGTGAGAAGCGCCTTAAGCACGGCACCATGCCGGATTTTTACCTCCGGCATATATGAATCGCACCGTGGAATATGCGGTGGTGGTGCACCTTGGTCATCCAGAGTCGAGTTGGACGTGAAGAGGGAGCCCAGGAGATCAGCTTTCTCTTTCGCGTCATGGGCCAGCGAGTCATCATCCCTGTGCAATGGCGGAATGGCTGGCTGGCAGAAGTTTCCTTGGACAGCCTTGGCGAGCGACCAGAACGCACGAGTTCCCGAGGGAAGGCGTGCAAGTCTCTCGCCAATTCTGCCAATGTGCTTCGACTTCGCGTCAGCAATAACTCTTTTGAAGGACGTGGAGGCATGATTGAAGTGTTTTTTAAGTTCGCTGGAATTCACATCCTTAGATACCACCGCATTGACCCAAGGCTGATAGCACTCCTGCTTTCGGCGAGAGGCCATTTTGCAGGAGCGGTCAAACCATGGTTGGGACCTGCCACCGATAGGCACAGAGGAGAATGGAATGAAGAGTTCCATACCTTGCAGTACCACATCAGCAACAGCGTCAGCAGCGGCATCTGGATCTCCCAGCGAAAAACAGATCTGCCTCCACGGGTAGGATGCAAAATCTCGTCCCACTCTGCTGACCTATAGTGCCACACGCGGCGACAGTCTAAGAAGCAGAGCCGTGTTAGGCGCGTGATCAGCACGGTGCTCCGGATCAGGCAGTGGTCCGACGATCCCAGAGGAGGGTCAACGGAAACTAGGTAGCCGTCCGGATGTGAGGTCAACAGAAGGTCCAACAGTGGAGGTGTATGATCTTGCACATCTGGGATTCGCGTTGGCGCAATAACCAGTTGCGTTAGACCATATGCTAAGGCGAAGTCGTGAACAGATCTCCCTGCATGATCGGTGGTACGTGAGCCTAGCCATTCGGCGTGGTGGGCGTTAAAATCGCCAAGAAACACGATCTCTGCAGTGGGGATCTGCTCCAACACGGAATCTGTATTTGGATATGTTCGAGGAGCCGGTCCGTCTCTGCGTTACCACTATGGGACCTATACAGGCATGCGTAGATTTGCGGATGGTGATCGCAGTCTACACGCAGCCAGATGATGGATAGGTCTTGTCCTTCAAGAAAACTCAGGCGTCGAGAACAGACATCCTCCCTGACGTGAACGCACACGCCAGCCCGTGGTATAAAGGAGTGTTCCAAATTATACCCCGGGTAGGAAAGGTAAGATGAATCAGCCAGGGAGGATATCTGTGTCTCGGTTAAAAAGAGCAGGGCCTGCTTCGCCGTCTCCAGGTGAAAGTGGACGGCATTTAAATTTGAGCGAAGCCCCCTGATGTTGCAAAAGTCCACAGCTAGTGTGGAGGAGGGTGGTTTGAGCCTCCTGCTCTGTTTGCCCCGAGTCAGCGCAGATTTGCCCCCTCCAGAATACGCGGGGCAGCCTGGGCAACCACTGTTAGGTACAAGCCCTAATTGTGGACGCCCAGGGACGGATTCTCCAGGGCTGCATAGCCTGGTACCGTCCTGGAGTAGTCTCTTTTTAGTCTGTGCTGCCATTTGTATTTGGGAGGGGGTTGTAGGCCTCCGGATACCCCACTCACCGGACGAAACACAGCGGCATAGCCGCTATTTCACGCCGGTTTCGAGTGGGGGAGTGGTATTTCTCCGGGCGTGCCGGCCCAATTCGGTTGTGTCCGTGAGGACCCAACATGGCACCACCACTCCTAAAATATCCATATCTGTGATATTATTAAGAAAGTAATTTCACAACCTTTACCAACATATACGTCTCTTAAAAGTTCTTTTGAATACTGTAATACATATTTTTTTGCACATTTTCCGTGAAACTGTTCATGCAACGTGATATTATTTGAACTTTTATGCAATAGAACAAAAAAGATTATAATGTGAAATAAGTGTGAGGCCATTTGAAGCTTAGAAAATTGTTTATTTTTCAAACTAAACAAAGTTAAGATTACAATCGTAGCTTACAACTAACTTAGAATATTGAATACATGATATAACATGAAGCTGTAAATGTTGATTTTAAAGATTGGCAATGAGTTTCTTGCCACTTCTTCTCATTAAAGCTGAACCTCAAAAACTTGAAATTCACAAGTGTAATTTTCTTGACATATATGAATAAATTATAAAATTTCTCTCTCTCCGCAAGACTGTGCCGCCCGTCTTCAAAAGGCTTTTGGGAAAGAAGAACATTGCTTGAGCACCGTGAGGCGATGGTTTGCTGATTTTGAGAGAGGTCGGGTTTCTTTACATGGCGAATTTCGAAAAGCGCGGCCTTCAACTGCCGTCAACGAAAATAATGTGGCTGATTAAAGAAAACCCGCAGATTACCTATGAGACAATTCTAGGATTATTTGGGATCTATATCAGCCAAATTCAGAAAAATTTACAAGAAGAATTGAAAGTTCAGAAACTTTGATGTCGTTGGATCCCTCATGAACTGACACCAGAAGCGCGCTCGCGTGTAATGGTGCTCACAGATTACGGTACGGCCACGGACATTCTAATGCTGTTTATGATGTCATCTGAATATAGCCCCGACTTGGATCCTTGTGATTTCAGTATTTTCCCTAAAATCAAAGATTTGATAAGAGTTTTCACTTCCAATTCCGAAGAGGCAGTGATAGCATTCAATCAGCAAGTAGAAAAAATGCCTTTCGATCTGTGGTCCTCCTATTTTAAAAAATGGTTCGATCGCATGAAAAAATGTTTAAAATGTAAAGGACAGTATTTTGAAAAGCAATAAAAATAATATTTTGGTTATAACATGTTGTTTTTTTAAGTTACGCAAAACTTTTCTTACGATATCACCCTCAGTCCATGGTCTAGATATGTCTAGATACATATTGACAGCGAAGTGTTCTTATAAAGTACACGAATTAGGTCTGCATTTTTTCTTTTCATTCATGTTTTTTAATTTATACCTACAATATTATTAATGACATCCATGTAGTTACATCGTGCAAAAACTCCGCACAATAGCTGGCACACAATGATCGAATGACAGCCCGAATATTGGGCAAGTGATGAGTGACCCAGGTGACACCCTGACAAAGCGGTATTATCCGTGATAAATGACCGGGTTCGTGTCAACGAAGTTTTAAATTATCGTCCGGTTTTTAATTTAATATATAGCGGAGTCATTTGAAGGAATTTCTATACACACTGAACTGTAATTCATATACGCATATTATGGTTATATTAGTCGTTTGTACTAACTTTTGAACAGGTTAAATGTTTTGACTAATATAGTTTCCTATTTTTATTGCAATTTTGAATTTAATCACTGGTTTTTGAATACAAAATTTGTACCTATTATTTAGTGATAATAAAGTATTTTACAAGATATTTCAAATTCAATGATATTTATTTTATATTTGTTGATTGCAAACAATACTTCATGCATACCGAGATATAAATATTTACTCTTTATACTAATAGTATGGAGCGATCATAAAAATAAATTTAAAAATGAGAGGAAATAATTATTAATTAAATCATTTATTATTTTTAAAATTTCCAAAACAACAATTAATTATATATTTAAAATACAAAATTTTAAGCACCGTTACGTGAGCGCTACTCACCTACCAGTTCTGCACGACTACGGCACGCTACGGCGCGGTGTGCATCACGTAGTTGTAAATGCTAGTGGCTACGCAAGCGCGCCGCTACTAGATTATTTACAGGTCGTTTCGAAATGATATTAAGAAAAAATTATTTATTTAAGTGGATTACTATTATTTTTATTTTTTTTTTATAATTACGGATAAGTAGTAGACCCGTGCGTTCATTCAATGACGCTATTGTAGCTCCATTCTGTTTAATAAACCAGCTTTAAGCTACATCTGTAAACATATCCAAGCCTCCTAATACAAGGACATCCTTGTCTTAGTAGGTTTAAGTACTCCATTCTTTCTCGAAATACAATTTTCATTTGATCTCATCGGAACGAGAATTTTCAATACGTATAATAATAAATAATAATATAGCCATTTATTATTTCCTATCTCTAAAAATTAACAGATGTTCAGATGACGTTTGTTTTTATGAGTATTTATTTGCTTAATCTATGTTCTTAGTATAATTGTTATTGTTATACACAACTTTCTGACATAAGCACTTCAAAACGTTTTCAAGCCCCAAGTGCACGCCTAGCGGAAAATTAGAAGTAAATAAAAAACATCTCTCTTTTTCAAAAATTTAAATAAAAAACATCTCTCTTTTTCAAAAATTGTGTTTCTCCTAATTTTATTAAAGTTATTCTAGCATGTACCTTAAAACAAGTCTTATTAGTTTAATTTAAATATTTTATTGAACTCAAGATTTCTAGTAAAGTACTTAGATGTACCACTATCGCAACGAGCGTTACATAACAGAGCATGACAGCTTAATCTCGTTTTTGTAAGATTTTTTTAACAATGTGAAGAAAAATAAATAATATTAGAAAAACCGTTTCGAATTTTCGAAAATAAATAATAAAATTCGAAAAATTTTTTCGGTACTTTAAGTTCGGATATAGTTTGTAGGGAAAAAAACACAAAGTAATAAAAATAAGTGAATGTTGAATTTGAATTTTAACAAAACAGAACTTTAGTTAAAATTGAAACATTTATGCATCGCGTTCTACTAATTCTCAGCTATTGCGTATCTAATTCGTACCCTCGTGCATAACAACTAACAGTTACAGAACATTCGAGAAGTATTGTAATACGTTGGAGTACTACAAAACGTTCATTTCACTGACACACGGCTGTAATATCGCGGTAATTAATTTTGTGACGTCACGGTACTTGTCACAACTGTGTGTACTGCGACGTTGAAATTGTGAGAAATAGACAGAGCATATTGAGATTCTAATGCTGTTTTTATGTTAAATTATCATTGTGTATACTAAACCAGGGTCGATAATTTTTTAAACAAAAAAATGATAGGATGAAACCCATTGGAAAAGGAAGCGAATATAACAAAAATGAAAGGAAAAATAAATTACAGGCGATCTGAGGTCGGGAACTGGAAACGGGGGGTCGTTAAAGGGTCAAAAAATGTTTATCACGATTTCCGGTGAAACTATAAGTCGTATGGTAAAAGTTAAATGGCAAAGTTGTAGGTAGTAAAAAGGTCTGTACAGTGAATGTAAAGTTACAATAGTAATAAATTATTGGTGTTTTTTAGGTCGTCACATAATTACATGCGACGGAGGCGATAGTTGGTCGATGTATTAACTCGTGATAATAATAAACCGTTGTGTATTTTATTTGTATAATTATAATATACATAAACATGATAATTGTATTCCCAAAACATATTTAAACATAATAGTGGTATTATTCAAAATGAAGTTGAAAGTACTATTACAACTTCTCACGCGCCGAACTTTTAAACTTTTAAATACAAAAAAAAACTAGTTGGTAACTTAAAAATGATTTGCATAACGCAACAGCAACAATATTGAGATTATTGTTGGTTATAACATAATGTTTTCGTAGTACTTGTGAAAGACACACCTTCTAAGGTTCTGTAAATAAATTATAATATTACAATAATAGCAAGACTGACGCAAAATAAAATATGACACCTTGATCAAATGGTGATGTCATTATTCCAAACGGTACCTAGAGTAAAGAGGAGAAACAGAGGCTTGTGGGTAAACGGCTTATTTTGCCAACCTTTAAGGATATTTATCAAACATCTGAAGTCACCAATGACTTCGGGGAGAGTCCTTAGTGTCCTGAGGTGCTTATCTCTGTTCGTGGCAACACCCTACCTATGCTATCTAATACCTAAGCTACAACTTTAACATACAATAATATTTTAAATAGCTCAATTGGTTTTGAGTTAGCTCTGTCTAGCATATTCTTATAGTTTCATAGTTTCAGTAAGATTAATGATGTTTCCTAGCATCAGAATGGGATTGTCTTTGTTATTGAGCAGATATACTCGTTGATAAAAATGTTTTAGAGCTGCAAGTTACTGAGGTAGGGTTCAATTCCAGAATTAAGTTGTTCCAGATTACTTTGGGCCCTGGGCCACCGCCTTGTACGCCAAGCACTAGAAAGATTAACTTGGAATTGAAAATAAATGACCCGAAATTACACTAGAATATACCTAGTTTCTGTGTACAAAATTATTCAAAGTACTAGCCTACTAAATTTGAAAATCGGTCCAGCCGTTAGGAGGAGCTCATACACATGGGCGGGAGATATATATATATATATATATTGACAGAATTAAGACTGACAAAATCTAAATCATTCCCAAATTCACTGGAACACACAAAAAAATATTCAAATCGGTCCAGCTGTTTAGGAGGAGTTCATAATTATATATATAATAGAATATGTAAGAATTAAGTATGTCAGTTGTCACTCTCACGTCTATTGGTTCTGAGCCTGACAATTGTGAGTCGATATTAATTATTACGTACCTAGGTACGTAATAATTAATATTGAGTTATCTAAATATCATAATTATTAAATTACAATGGATTTATTTTATGGGTCTTAACCAAATTAAAGCTAATTAATTCTAACCAAATTAATATGATTCTTTAGAAAAAATTAGTTTAAAAAAACTAAAAAATAAAACTCGCGGGAAACATGGATTTTTACGGGATGAAAAGAAATTTATGTGTTAATTAATTGTATATCTATCTCTTATCCAAATTTGAGTGGAATCGGTTCTTTAGTTGAGGCGTGAAGGAATAACACGTGAATTTCCGTTTTATCATGTCACACGGGAACCGTGGATTTTTACTGGAAAAAGTATGTTCATTCTGAATTTCAGCCAAACCCGTTTAGTAGTTTTTGCGTGAAAGTGTAACAATTATATACACATACACATACATGCATACAAACATTTGCCTTTATAATATTAGTGGGATTATGTGGGTATATTTTTATTGTAATTAAATTTCTATTAGCGCAATTGGTATCTATTAATAAATAAATAAAACACTAGGGCCACACAGAGGACAAATCACCCTGATTGTCTGTACATGTTAACAAGCGTGGGCGAAAATTCGTAGCATTTTCTAAAACAAAAACTTACATTTCATTCGACCGGCAAACATGATGACTTTCTGACGAGGGTTTGGCATGCCGCTAATAGCATTAAATTATATGAATCGCTTGGTGTACCTTTCTGATACGTTAGCTTAAACCATTTGCCAGTGAGCTTGCAAATAACAGTTATAAATATTGTTTTCTTACAATATTATATTTTATTTATACAAACAAAAAAATTTGAATTGAGAATAAGTAATACTCCTTACTTAGTTCACTTATTTATTTAATAAATTGACGCACACAACAGTCACAATAAAAACAAGCTAAAAGCAACAGCTAAATACAAGTCTGCAAATCAAAATCACTTTATTCATTCAGGTCAAAGAAAAGATATTCAGAATATCAAGAGTTTCACTACTTCGGAAACGGATAAACTTTAATGAGAAGGAATAAAACTCATTGCTACTCTCTTAAATTAACATTTAAAATTAACAGCTTCGTCGTTTTAGAAATTATTTTAAATACAATCCATGTAAAGTGACGCAACAAAATTTCGCTGCAATTCCCCGAAAGTGTACAAAATATGATAAGCAGAAATATGTTTTAAATTATAATATTAATAAACAGTTAAAATTACAATAATCGTAACTAGAATTAGATTGTATAAAAATACGCAACTATTTGTATACGTTTTAGTGCATATTATATATATCGTTTTGAAATAGTGTTTTTGAAGTCAGTTGTTTTTGTGTTAATTTATTTTTTATTTTTAGTGAATTTGGAGTACACTAACTAACAATTTGTCTAAATATGTGTAACTAGTACTAGTTAATATGTAGATACTAAATTTAAAAATACGGCAATGAACGTAAGCGCTTTGGAATTTTATTACAGACAGTAAGAAATTCTGCCACAAATCGCCCTTACTGTAAGTCGTTAAGGAGTCCCATTGATCATCATATTCAACTACGATAATTACCATAAAAAGACTAAACTCTCACCAAAATTTCTTTGAAGTTTATCCTTTCTAATAAAAACAGAATCATGGAAATCGGTTTGCGCGATATTGAGTTATTTGTAAATTTATTACCCACTTTGCTATACGTATGTATAGCAAATTTAAGACTTTAATGGTTTTGCTCATAGATGCCACTGTTAGATTTGGACCAAATTACAATGGGACGACACGAGAAGCACCAGCTTTCAAATAAAAAAGAATTATCAAAATCGGTTCACCCAGTCAAAAGAATTGAGGTACCAAACAAAAAAATACCGACGAATTGAGAACAGCCACCTTTTTTGAAGTCGGTTAAAAACAATAATAAGACAAACGAGCGTACGGGTCACCTGGTGTTATGTGATCACCGCCACATTCTCTGCAAGAGGAATCACTGCAAAGCGTTGCCGGCCTTTGAGGCAGGCCTTTCCTGTATCAATTATGGATGTCCGTTACTCCACGATTTTCGTGTATTTACGACAGATGAATATGTGTTCTGATGATACGGTTGTGGAAGGAACATATTATTACAAAAGGGAATGGAAGAAAGTATGTTAAAGCATATAATCAATAATCAATAGAAAACTGATTGGAAACTCCTAGGTCTATGTTGCACAAGAGGACAGTAGTTATTGAGCCTTTCAGTATTCTGAATAAGTCATGAGTCCTAACGTCGATTCTCGAGGATTTACTTTGAGAGAGAATAGCCGTTCTTTAATGCAGCCCTGTTTCATTGCGACCAATGTGATCTATTGTCATAGCCACTGCTAACTATAGCTTACTGCTAAGTAAATTCTTTTCATGAATTTGAAGTGAGCTGACATATCTCAAGTGCAATTGGAATTTCCATAGAGATGCTACATTTATGCATTAAAGGCCCACATTCAGAATGGATGTGTAACGGGCTTTTATGTGACTACTGTTAAAGAAGTTCTCTCTGCAATCTCTGTATGTTTAGAATGCATTTGTTTTCCCTACTTAGCCATAGTGGTACTAACGGCCGTTCCCAATATTCAGTCTATCTCTTACTTGAGATAAAAATCGTAAGTATCGTTGGCTTTTCTGTTCCAATAAACTTATCGACAGTAACTCACCTTATCTATACACGCTGTCTGTTAATGGGACGACGTATAGCTTACCAGCGTTAGAAGTTTGTATGGAAATAGCAATTCGCGCGTCCCAATATAAGGTGATAAGAATGACTTATTGGATATATTGGGACAGCTTCAGATTATTCACAGCTGATTTCTGACAGTAGAAGGTAGAAATTTATCTATATCTGTAAAGAGTATATTGGGAACGGCCGTAAGAGTGTTGCCATAATACTCTAGTGAGCATGAATTATCAAAAATTTTATAGTCCGTTTTTTTAAGTATAGCTTGAGAGATATTTTTATGACAAATAGGAATGAGACGAGCAATAAATTCACCAGATGGTAAGTGGTAGGACCTGCCTATCACAATTCAGTGCCTTTGCAAAGCTGATCGCTATTGTGCTCGTCACATTGAGACGTAAAAGTTAAGTCTCCTTCATTATGTCAGTATTTTCACTTGTTAAAGTGCCCTTAAAACCGAAACACAGTAATGCACATTCCTGACTCTTTTTTCCTGATTCTGAGAATGCCTCAAGATGCTTTGTTCGATTCGCTACCCGAGAGTTTTTGCAAGTGTATCACCAGCTTCATACAAGTTGCAGACCCAGCATCCAGGAATCTTTTTTTTTTTTTTAATTTTTTTTTATGGAATAGGAGGACAAACGAGCGTACGGGTCACCTGTTGTTAAGTGATCACCGCCGCCCACAATCTCTTGCAACACCAGAGGAATCACAGGAGCGTTGCCGGCCTTTAAGGAAGGTGTACGCGCTTTTTTTGAAGGTACCCATGTCGTATCGTCCCTGAAACACCGCACAAGGAAGCTCATTCCACAGCTTTGTAGTACGTGGAAGAAAGCTCCTTGAAAACCGCACTGTGGAGGACCGCCACACATCCAGATGGTGAGGATGATATCCTAACTTGTGGCGTGTCGTGCGAAGGTGGAATTCGGCGGCAGGAATCAGGTTAAACAGCTCTTCGGAACACTCCCCGTGATAAATGCGGTAGAAGACACACAATGAAGCGACGTCTCTACCCAACGCCAAGTGATCCAGCCGTTCACAGAGCACTGGGTCCCCGACAATTCGAGCTGCTCTGCGTTGCACGCGGTCAAATGGATCGAGCTGATACTGGGGTGCGCCAGACCAGAGATGACAGCAATACTCCATGTGTGGCCGGACCTGCGCTTTGTAGAGCGCTAGTATGTGGGCCGGCTTGAAGTATTGCCGTGCTCTATTAATGACGCCCAGTTTCTTTGATGCCAATTTGGCTTTGCCTTCCAGATAACCACGAAATTGGCAATCGCTCGAGATTTCGAGACCCAGTATTCCGATACTAGGCGCGGCTTTAAGAGAAGTGTTCTCGAAGAGCGGTGATACGACAAATGGAGTTTTTTTAGAGGTAAACGCGCAAACTTGATTCTTCTGGGGGTTAAATTGGACAAGGTTCAATTTTCCCCATTCCGCGACCTTCTCAAGAGAGGACTCGATAGAAGACACAAGTTTCTCCCGGCACTGGTCAATCTTATACAGAGAAGCCTCCCACTTGGCTTCTTTACGCCGTGTTTCCAAGTAATCGTGAAGACATTTGAAAAGCGCGTATACCTACTGTATACAAAGGCCGGACTCAAACGCTCTTACTAGTAATCTGGTGTCGCAAGAAATATAAGCTTGGGATAATAATAACAAAATATAACATGGTATACAACACTTACCAATATTCAAATTTAAATAATTTTCTTCAAAATAGCTTATTGAACGTGAAAAACTACCACCCACTCGAAATAGTGTGCCTCAGCGAAAATTTATGCATCAGACAAAACGGGCACAAGAAACTTTTGCATAAAATTTGATACAATAATATTTATTATTAAATACCTGAGGGCATTCCAATATAATATATATATATATATATATATTCCAATATAGAGGGTATGATTAATTTATTTATGTTATAGTTATGTTATGTTATAATATTTTTCCCGTAAACGTTTTTTAACATATCTTTTGACTTTCGTAACACATTTGTTTTGTACATTATCTGAATTTAAAGCATATACATCGAATATGCGAATCCAATTACATCACTCAACAGTCTCCTCCCTGAGCGCTAACGGCTGTTCCCAATATTCAGTGTATCCTTTACTTGAGATAAAAATCGTAACTATCGTTGGCTTTTCTGTCCCAATAAACTTATCGACGGTAACTCACCTTATCCGTACACGCTGTCTGTCAATGGGACGACGTATAGCTTACCAGTGATAGAAGTTTGTATGGAAATTGCAATTCACGCGTCCCAATATAAGGTGATAAGAATGACTTATCGCGTATATTGGGACAGCTTGGGATTATTGACAGCTAATTACTGACAAAATAAGGTAGTAATTTATCTCTATCTGTAGATAGTATATTGGGAACGGCCGTAAGAAGTAATGTACCAAAACTTCTAATTATTATGTCACTTAAATGGTTTCTTTCATGTTGACACATAATCTGCTCTGCCAGTTTCAGTAATTACTTTACGCAATCGTTAGTACACAGTATTAACACTGCACCAATATTATATTAATTAATTTTCACTCCGTTCTCGGAGTCGGTTGATAATTATCACAAAATGATATGTTCATTCGTTAGTAACAGCCGTGCAAATATTAATTTAGCTGCTTTTCATTAATGCATCTGCATTTTCAATTCTATTTCATGCAATGGTATTGAATATGTTCTGATTCCGGCTTTATTATAAATATTTAATTAATTACTGTTAGAGATTGGAATATTGGAAATATCAGTCAGATATTTAAATTGTATGATAAATTTTATTTTAAAACAGTTATTAATTAAGCAACGTTATGTTTTTTTTTAGTTCTTTTATTCGCTTTCATTTAAATAGTACATTTTGTGTTCACCCGACTTTGATATTGGTATTATGGTGTACGTGAATTATTTCACTTATTAATTCTAATTGAATTTCAAATTTTGCAAAGGTTGAATGTTTCTGAAATCTTAAACACAATATGATCGGATTTGGTACGGCCGGACCATTGGACGGCCCGGTGGTCGATTCACACCAATTGGTTCGACATTGTACTCTTCGAAAAGAGTTGAGCTTTAATGCGATGAAGTGGCGTGAAACTCAATGGCACTCTTTTAAATCAGCATTTACAGCTTCATCGTTTTAAAAATCATCTCATTGGAAAGTATATACATCTATATATATAAAAATGAATTGCTGTTCGTTAGTCTCGCTAAAAGTCGAGAACGGCTGGACCGATTTGGCTAATTTTGGTCTTGAATTATTTGTGGAAGTCCAGAGAAGGTTTAAAAGGTGAATAAATAGGAAAATGCTGCAAAATTAAATAAAAACAACAAATTTGTTTTTCCTTTTATGTGTCCATACATAATTTCTATGAGAGAATTTATTGACGCACGGTTTGACAATTCTGCTGTGAAACAATTTCATTACGACAGCAGGGTGCATATTTTACGAAGTAATTTTTGATGTTATGATATATTATTGACAAATTAATATAAAAACATTATTTTATTTAGTATATACATAACAACGTCTGTCGGGTCAGCTAGTATACAATAAAAATACTCAAACGTCAAATACGTAATGTCTTCCACGATTAAGTCGAAAAAAAAATTAACAAGTAAAAACACTAGAGTTATTGAGTACCAGTGACCAGCCATCGCCTTCCGCGACCTTGCTTTAGGGAAGGGAAAGACCCGCTCCACGTCGCCCCCACAAGCAGTGACAATTACGAGAGCATGACGAAGCCTGAAAAGGGGTGCACTTAGGGGTAGATATATATATATATTGGTTTTTATGGTAATAATATTTATTTACTTAAGGTACTAAATTAATCTATCATTAAATAACTTTAATTAATGGTTCTGTTTGTGAGTTCGCGGATCTCTACTATTAATTGGTTACAATGATTAAAATAGTTACTCCGACCGGCCCTGTAAAGGTTCTATAACCTTCTTCTATCATTCTTCTATAAGAATGGTTAATGGTAACTGGGACCCATCTGATCAATGGTTAAACACCTACTGCCTTACTAAAGGCAACACATGGTTATTAATAATTAATTTTATCTACTAAGCAATTCTTGTTATATAATGCTGTTCGATGGATTTACTTCGAACAAAGAATGTCATGAGAACTCAGTCAAATAACAAAATAGAATGTTTATCTAATATAATATTCATCGTATAATGCCATACTCACTAAAATAAAAAAAAGTTCCACTCTCGAACAGATAGATGTTCATCATTAGCGAGAACCAAATCCGCATAGCTCCAATTAACAAGGCTTAACATTAATCCTCCCAGAACAAGTCAACATGTGAATATAACGCGAACAGTTGCACGAACCATTTAGTCTGAACGTATGGATAATCCTACAGATATATTTTATGTTTTTTGTTTTGCAATTGCTTATATTTAGATTGAAAAAGCACTTATTTATATGTTGAACGAAGAAAAAAGAAAAATCATTTATTCACTTACGTCAAAATGACACTTCTGACTTTTCTAAGATTTTCCCACCACTTCGGAAAAGTTGAACTTCAATGAGAAGAAGTGGCAAGAAACTCAGTTTCACTCTTTAAGTGTATATTTACAGTTTCAGCTTTCACATTATGTTTTATACAATGTTTGTAAAGTGATACACATTAATTAGTATATATGTAAGAATTACTCGTACGTTTTGAATCACTAGTGTAAAATAAAAAAATTAAAAAAGAAGTGATTAACCATAAAGAAACACAAAAGAGTAACGAGTGCAGTAGATATTTCAATCACCATACAATGTAAATAAGTAAAGGAATTATAATATATTTAAACTAAGTACTGGAAACCCAAGTGCTGGCAGCTATTTTGGTCAACGGATCAGCTTAGCCATCCAACACGGAAATGCTGCTAGTATTCTTGGTACGCTTCCACGTAGTTTTTATTTTATGAAGTCATAGTATTGTATATATACTTATTGTAAGTTAGATTTGTTTTGTTTGAATAAAATATAACAACGAAATCTCACCATGTAAATAAAATAAACAAAACTGTTTGGACACATTTAAACTTATTAGTTTAAGTTATTACTTAAAATGGTATATTATTTACATACACAGATCAAAAAAGTCTAAGCAACATGCATGATATTACAAATTAACCATTTATATTAATTAATTTCTAAATCTTTATTCACTCAAAGTGCATAGGTATGTAAACTTTTTTTTTTTGATGACATACTGACTGGCTGTAAAAAAAAATTCGATTATGTTTTGTTTTTTTTTCATAAAATTAAATGAAAAGGAATTTGTTTGAATTTAAGTGCGTTTTTATTACTACGTTTAGTCTTGATATTATAATTTTACCAACCATTTAAATAAAGTTAGCGACAAAATTGAATTGTTTGATATTCTTTACGTCATGGAGCGACGTCATTTGACAGCAAATGAAATGCAAAGAGCTGTAGGATTGTTGCAAGCGGGAAGTAATCAATCTCAGGTATCTCGGCATTTTGGCATTCATAGAAGTGTTATTTGTCGTCTTTGGCAGCGCTACAATAACAGAAGGGAACCTGCTGAACAGCATTCAGGCCGTAAAAGGAGTACAACCACTCAGCAAGACCAGTACATACAACTGACTGCAAGACTCCAGCCGATGTTTACCGCTCGAGAGATAAGTTTGAGGCTACAAAATTCAAGTGGTGTTGATGTAAGTCCCCAAACTGTGCGAAATCGACTGCATGAGTACGGCCTACGAGCACGACGTCCAATGAGGTGCCCACCGATACGTCACGGGAATCGCGCTCGTCGAAATGAATGGTGTAGAGATCGCAGAACATGGACCCAGGAACAATGGGATAAATTTATGTTTTCCGATGAGTCGCTATTCGGGTTTAGGCCTGATACAAGAAGGGTGCGAGTGTACCTTCGGCCCGGAAATACTAAAAGGCTCAGGTGCATTCAGGAAGTTCATCCATACAGCGGCTCAACAGTTTAGGTATGGCCGGGTGTTATGAAGAACAGGCGAACTGAGCTCGTTTTTGTAAATGGAAACATGATGGATGAAAATTACGTTGAGGATATTCTCAGACCTTATGTGGGACATGCTCCAGAAACGTGTTTTGAAGGACTTGGACGGTTTAACAACAACCCAACAGCTGAAAGATATGCTATAATTCCATTGGGAGCAAATACCGCAAGACGACATAAATAGTCTCATTAATTCAATGAATAATCGTTGCCGACAAGTTCTGAATAGCAGAGGAGGCCATACTTTGAATTAAATTATCCTATTCTTTCACCATAATTTAATTTTCCTTAGAAATTTAATTTTGTTAAAAAAATGTTTAGTTTCTTATGTATATGTATGTACCTTAGTTTCTGCAGTATATTCTAATATTGTTAATGCCTGTTACTAAAAGAACTTATAAAGACAACAGCTGTTATTTTTACATCATAGGACCCTAAAAATATTATTTTAAAAATAAAATACAACGTTATAATGTGAAGAACTATCCTAAAGTTTAAATTAGTAAATGTTGCTTAGACGTTTTTGATGTGTGTAAAAATAAAAGATAAAAATTTCTGAAGATAGGACCGACCTAGCACCAAAACTAGCGAGCAGTTGAGTTTAGTAAAATCTCTTCTATGAATGTTGGTTCTAGTGTAAGCTATGAAAAAGATTTTTATTGATTATTCCATCAAAATTATCTATAGAAAAATTGGAGGTTATTTCTTTAGAAGGAAAACTCGTGGCTGTTGGAATCACCTAGCTAGAAACCAATTCTCATTTTTTGTAACAGACCTGGTTCTACGGCAGCTTCGAAAGAGGTTTTTTATAATTTATTACATGTTTTTTTCATATATTTTCTGATCATTGACCGCGTTCCGGTCAAGCGCTTATTGCATCATATATCGGTGCCCTATCATATTGGTTTAATTGACGTCTGTGATTCGATCGGCTTATAGTCGGTTACACATTGCCATGAAATTTAAATGAAGGATACATGCAATGTGGATTTGGTAAACAAGAGATATAACCACACAACACCGATGTTTATATACCATTATTATTTTCATGCTTTTACGTTCAAATAATAATTAGTAAAAGTATTTATCTTATATTATATATTACATAAATAATAGTTGTTGCACAAGTTTATTCATAATTATTTCAAATCATTTTTTTAATACTTATTATATTTAGGGTTGTCACCCTCATAAATTATGTGAATAAGGTAAATAGAATATTAAAGGTAGAAATCAGAACTACAAAGTTTGACACAAGTAAAGGACGATTTGTTATTCTGTAATATTATTATTATTATTTAAAACATGTAGTTTTTTAGTTTAGGTACTCCATACTAGAGCTGTTTGACTTAAATCCTACTATCAATTTTCAGCATCGCCACTATATTTTGATATTTACATAGTACATTATCGTCACCACCCAGATGTTTGATTTTTCTCTACAGTGCATGTATTGTGTATTTTCATACCAAGATCTGTAGTACTGATCGATATCAGATCACAGCCCTGATTCGATGCGTCAGCTAAAGCAGCTGCTGAATACAAAAAAACAGGCGTATTGAATCTTGGCAACGATACTGGCCACAAAGCATCCGAATTTTAATATTCTAAAGAGCAAATACAAGCAAGCCTCTAGATTCTTTAAGCGCGAAATCGCCCATGTGTATTCTAAGCACACCGTCAAAATTGGCGAGCAGTTACCACCAGTTACCCTACTGGAACACACAAGTAACTTCAACCAGTCCCTGCCGCCGGTGCACATTAGGAATGACACTGACCACCCATATGGCAAAGGTGAAAGCCGATCTTTTTACCTCCAACTCGACTCTAGACGACTTTGGAATAATACTGCCGACCATCCCGTAATAATATAGCAGGAAACGAGAGACAGATTCCCACTAGGACTCATCAAAAAAGACTTGTCATCGTCAATATACAGGACATACCTTAAATCAACCCCTACAGTTAAAAATTAGCTCGATCGAAATGCCTGTTGATTGATATGTGGGTGAAAAGTTCAGAAATATCTCTTTCTGATGACATTTAGAGATAATTCAATTTTTATAATTTAATAGTACTACAACAAACAAAATGACAACATATTCGCTCGTAGCTCCAAAAAATCATTTATAGTTTTAGTATGTAGTAGTCATGGTTTCGTGGTATATAGTCTTATTAACTCTTTTATATTTGTGAAAAAGAAATGAAGACTTCAGCCAAAATGTATCAAGATGCTTTGTTACATTTCGATAATGATCTTGATTGTCTATCAATACGCTTTTTAAAAATGGACCTAGAATGAGATTCATTGTCTGGAAACAAGAAACACTGCACATGTTCAGAAGGCACGAATTGCCCATGCAAGAAGTGAACAATCCTGACTTTAAGGCTGAAGACTAGTCAGTTTTAGAAAATGTGGCCAGCAGTCAAAAAGTCCCTAACAGTGCATAAATCAATTGATTTAAGTCTAGAAAGATAAAAGGCTTGCATTACAGACAAAAGTAGTCATTTTGATTAAATACTTTTTTACTTGTCGCTGATACTTGAATACTTACATAATATAAGTTTTATAAAAATTACGGCATAAAAAATTTAAATTTAAATTTATTAATTGTATCGAATATTATGGGCAGATTAGGAAATATTTTATACATTTTAAACAAGTAGTCCTGCAAAAATAACATATTGTTATAAATCCTTGTTACCTTATAAAAAAATTACGGCTGGCAAGCCTAAATGTAATCCGGATGCTATGAGTAAAACGATTGTTACTTTTAATATTACAGAAAACTCCAAAAAGTTCCCTTAACATCTTATCAAGTTTCCGTCACAGGTGTTCTATCAAAGATCTCCATTAGTTAATGAGTTTTGGACAAAGAGAACACGTGGGCCCACATCCCTTAGACTGGCTGACCTCTTTTAATGCGCACTACCAATGTTATTAAGGCTCTAAAGAAACGGAGCGAATAGAAGCTTTAGAAAAAACCAAGTTTCAGTTTAAAATACTACATTTTCTTACTTGCATAACCCAAATCCGTGTTGTAAAAGATATCATTGATAAATCTATATATATAATAACGAAAATGGTCTTTGTTTGAGGCTCTTTCACGCCTAAACCACTGATCGTATCGACACGAGACTACCACCAATCGATGCGAAATTTATCCTAGATGGTTTATTTTTCAAACTCCAACGTTCCATTTTTTTTTAAATTCGCCCAGCGAAGCGAGAACCTCTAGTTATAATATAAACACAATTGTAATACTTGATATTTTTAAATATCTGTCTAGTCCACTCTTCATTATATAATTTCTTATAGACTAGGCAAACACGTCTATTGTTTTAATTACCAAGAATAATAATAAAAGGTAAATAATATTCATTGGGAACATGGACTCTAGAGGCGTGCCGACGTTTACGATTCAACGCGAATGTTTAACGTTTTTTTACGAGCGTAAGATGTAATTAAAGGTTCTAAGCAAAGAATGAAAGCGATGCGTTAAGTTAGTGGTACTATAATGATTGATAGAAAAAATACGATTGTCACAAAGTTGTTGATATTATTGTTTTGTTATGGCTTTTATATATCTAAACATACCAATAAAATTGGAGTATCTGTTTGTAATATTAGAATTAACGGTTTTTACTACATGTATATGAATATATATACATTTGGTACATACACAAAAATAACATTTTTTTGTCTGTCTGTTTTTCCGGCTAATTTCTGAAATGTCTCGACCGATTTTGACGGGACTTTTATTATTGGCAGGTAGCTGATATAATAAGAAGTAACTTAGGCTACGTTCATTTTAGAAAAATAAAGTAATGTCGAAATGGTCTAGCTCTAAAAATAATTGATATGGCAAAACAACGTTTGCCGGGTCAGCTAGTACTAAATAAAATAGTAGTACTATGTATAACTCTGTGTGTACCAGATCTTAGGTCACTTAGGTTCAAATGTATAAGACGACTGGACAAATTTATTACCTGTTTTTTTTATGGAAACGGAGGACAAACGAGCGTATGGGTCACTTGGTGTTAAGTGATCACCTCGTCCACATTCTCTTGCTGCACTAGAGTAATCACAGGAGCGTTGCCAACCTTTATGGAAGGTGAACACCGCAACACATCCAGATGGTGGAGATGATATCCTAATATGTGGTGAGTCATGCGGAGGTTCATTCAAACTGAATGGTAAGATACATTACCAATTGATAGACATTAGATATTAGTGTTTTTTGCACTCAACATATTAAGAATCGTTATTTTTATTTTTACCAAACAGTTTTATTGTTAATTCCAAAAAATTGGTTGAAGCTGACAAAGTAGAAGTAGAGTCAGAGCGCCATGCCAAATACTGAATTTGTGATAGTTACTAAGTGTTAAATTCACTCACAATCTCTAGTCAATGACCGCTTCTGCATTCAAACACTTCCTAAAAGGCTGGCAACTTTCAAATTCAAATATTTTATGTAAAAATAAACCGATTTCACCGAAACATTACCTCTGTATTTATCCATTTACCTTTTATTCAGTAGAATAAACACAAACCTCTTAATAGAAGAATAATAGATATTTATTTACCTCAATATCAAAAGAGACTAATTGACCAAAATAGTCAGGCCTCTGATAAATGATTGAGAAATAGGCTTATAATTGGTAAAAATATCATCAATACAGCTTTAATAGGTGATGGTTAGCCTAGTAGGTTATAAGAATACATTGGATAAATTATACGATTTTAAGTTTTGACTGAAGGTTTGACTTTGAAGTTTTAACTTTAATATTATAAATGATGGAGATTTTAAAAATCTAGTAAACTGTAGGTCTATATTTTAATAAGTGTTTCTCACCTAATATAGTTATAAATTACTGTTTATTTCTGAATAAAATAAATAAACAAATGGTGGATTTTCTTACTAATTAATTCATATTAAAGTCACTCTACTTTTACGAAGTTTGTTTTATTACGATGATTTACTTTTCTATAAGATTGGCACTTTTTGTAATAAACAGTATTTGTTCATTAAAATAAGTTTTAAATGGATAAATAAATATTTATTTTTATTATTATTGGTCGAGTGGACAGTGGTGATCACTTAACATCAGATGAACTGATCGCTCGTTTGTCTTCGTCCTCAATAAAAATATTTGCTAAGTTGTCTTGTAACCAGATTAGTAATTTGAGAAAGGAAATAGAATTTTGTACTTCGCTTCAGCTTCTGATTTGGGCCAAACAAAATGAGCAGTCGTTATAATGGCTGAACTGCTGATATTAATTTTTACGATGTAGTAAACTTCGACTATTAACTGCGAGGCTTAGAATAATTTTGCATTTTCGTGTACTTAGTGTTAATAATAAGTTCTGTATTATTTATTATTATTTTTTGTATTAGATATGCTACTCCATGCCTACACACTGAAATTAAATATAATAAATAAATAAGCCTGTTTGAGATAAATTTGATCTTAACTTAACCCAATGACTACACCGGCTTTATCTATTTGATCCCCCAAACCTAGTCCCAACTGCCTCAATAGATTACGTGTTATTGACCAAAGCTTCCCTCTTAAAGCATCTATTTCATCTCGATATTTTTTAATTAACCTGTCTTTGTTTCTTATCCTATCTCTTGGCTCAAATTATCAGCCTTTTGCTCCATTTGTATAATCCATGAACCAAATATCTATAGCAGTTCTACTTACACATAGACACATGTGTAATGCCGAAAAGGACCCGTCATCAGCATTTGTTCCAGTTATGAAGTGCAACACTGGTTTTCAGATGGGCCTAACTTAACCGTCACGCTAACTATCACTATTGGATAAAATAAAAAATAATTAAAAAACCATATTAAACATAAATCACAAGAAATAAGACGGACACCCAGCGACAATTACTGTTGATAGCTTAATAGAAGTAATTTATAATGTTTTTTGAAAGAAGGTTCCGAACGTGAGTTGTGTTTTGGTGATGGTATGTTATTCCAACATATTGTCACTGAGTACCTGAAGCTACCCCTGAATGTTGCTGTATTGTGATTTGGTATGTGTAAGCCTTAGTTATTACACAGAAATCTGTTTCAAAATGCCACCACTCCAATTTACTATAAAGATAAGCATGGCTTTTGTGTTTTTATAACACCAAATCGTTGTGGACAGCGTTGTCTTATTAACATTAGGTGACTCGTACGCTCGTGTTCTCTAATTCGTCGTTTCCCTACATAAAAAAAAAAACAATTTATAAAATTATGAAAAAGCTGACTGATTATTAGCGGATACTAACCGGACTCAATGTCTACATGATCTATCTCAGTGTCATCAAATTGTTTTCAATGTAAAGATCATAATAAAATTAAAATTTTAATTAAAATCACTACAGGCAGACGTTGTCTTTCATACTTCCCACAGTCTTGTCATATTTTTTATAATTCTGGATTATACATAAAAAAGCCTTCTTAAGCTGCCTTCTCATCGGTGAATATTGTGGGGGGCCTACCAACACTGCGTTTGCGTACATGGTCGCCATTTAAGGACTTTACTGCCCCAACTATGTACTCTGCCCACTGTCACCTGAGTTTTGCATTTCTGATTCGATCTCGAGTGACCTCTTTCGCGAAATTGGACTTATTGGATGTTCGTCTGGTACATGTCCATTTTGAGTCCTATTGCTTGGGAAGATGTATTTAGGCCATCGAGCATATGGCTTAAGTCTTCCATAGTCTCAGCCAGATAGATTCCGTTGTCAGATAGACTAAAGTTAAATATTGACAATAATTGTGAATGTCAAAGTTATATTTTTATATGGGACAAACAAGAAAATATAAGGGTTACCTGATGGTTTGTGATTAAATAAAACCAACTGCTACTCTTAAAATAATATTTGCAGCTTTCTCATAATTCATACATTTTAAATTAAAAACCATGCCAAGTAGTGCAACAATCTACACACATTTTAAATAAATAATAATATGATAAAAATATTTTATCAACAACTATTGGTATCATTAGTATAATGGTAATATGGTATTTCAAAATAAAACCAACATTATTTTGTACAAAATATATTTATTTCAACATTCGATTATGAACAAAATCGTTCTTCAATCAACAACATTATTTCCAAACACATAATTGAACAAAGGGTGTGTAAGATTAATAGTCAAATATTAGTACGCAGAACTTACTCTGTTATTAGGTACTGCTACTTAGCAGGGAATTTCCATAAAATAGGAAAAGCAATCTATAATTATTTTGGATTGTTACATGCTTTATACTTGGATGATTCTAATTTTAAAATTTCGAAAAAAGTTGTCTATTTACAGGAAATTCGGTATCGCATCGTAGCAAGCTGATATACGCTGTAAATATTGACTAAAAATGACTGTTTGGAAATTCATGATTTGAGCCCTACGCAGCAAAAAGATTTGAGCTCCTAGAAATAATATCTAAATTTACATAGAATACTTAATACGACACAATGGCTGCAAGACGACGGTCATTATTATAAAAAAATACATTAAAATTGCTAGAAACATCAAGAGTACATTTTCGTAAATATGGGAGAATAACTCAGCACAAATCTACTACAGAAACGAATTTGACTTACTCAAGTTCAGATAGTTACTTGAATTTTTAATGATGCCAGAACTATCAAAGAATCTAGGATTCAGTCACAGAAAGGAATGGGTGTCACAAAGTCAGAAAGGTTGACTGAATGAGAGACATTCACTGGTTGTGGTTTAAATGGAATCTAAAATTTAATAATCTTAATTTGATCATTAGTTGAATAACAATGGTATAGTGAAATATAGACTCAGAATATAATAGCGTATAGATGATCTGATAGCCCGATTTGATTTGTCAATGTGTGCGTTAGCTAGTGGTTGTTATTCAAAATTTTATTTGCTTTCACAATCAAAATCCGTTGCAATACCGATAGATTCACTTTACTTTTCTATCTTGCTGTAGATACTGCATCTATTACAGGGAGATCCCTTATAGATGTTCTTCTCTCTCGCATGTTTTGTTTGCCTTTACGCTGGTATATTGTAAGTCTATGGGTATAGTATCTCTCTTTTAAAATAGTAAGATAGACAGAGTGACAACAATATGAGTGAATATACACGAGACAATACCAGTAGTAGTAGTGCCAGACTCATTATTTAAATTACTTTGACACACTTACACAGTAACAAACTTAATTTAAGTCAATATCTGGAAAGCAGGTAATATATTTCCCTTTTTATAATAAATATTTTATTACAAATTGAATATTATACTTTCCTACAAAAATTACGCAAGAATTCCAATGTTGAATAGCGAGATTCAGATGGAAATTGGGGAGATATTGGTTTCCATGGAAACTCGATAAAATCTACGAAGTTTTTTCCTAACGACGAAATAAAAGAAATAACTTTGATCTACTTCGAGGGAACAATAAAACCTTATTTAATATTCATGAATAAAACATTAACAACTTTTATAGATCTTGAAAATTTCTTGAGATACTTGTTTTTCCTTCACGAAATTCACTTAAATAATCAAACTTTATTAGTTTTTATAGTTCAAATATTCCCAATTTAACATTCAATGAACATAATATCTAATTAAAACTACTTCTTCTTAGCTATGTACTAAAGGTTCAGCTTTGTTTTGTAGTAGCTATTTACACACAAAGAAAAATCAGCTTTACATATTTTGTAATAGTGTAATCGTGCTGATTTTATACATATAATTATTTTCAACTGGGAATTGTACGTCATAATATTTAATTTATGGTATGATAGAAAACTTCAAGAAAGAATACTGGTCTTCTAGGCTTGAGTGGGATGAGGCATAGAGAATTTTGTCAGAGAGAACTTTGAACAATTTTCAAATCATAGACTAAAATAATAGGATGAATTAAACCTTAAATGTTGTCCCGGAACGGTAACCAATCAGCCCACATGTCTAATGAGATTCTATTACAGCTCTTTTTACAAGTATATCTTGATATATTTTAGGAAAAAAACTTAATATATTTGTAAAAAGAATTTTTTCCATTGAGTATTAATTATGTTAGTCATCAAGCTTTTCTTGAGGCTATATTGTCATGTATGTTCTAAGCTATTTCTGTAAATAGTGATATTACTCAAAACCTCTATTGCCTCTCTGTATTTTAAGTTCGCAAATATTAAAATGGTTTCGTGAGTTGGTTAATTCACCTTGTTATTTTAATCAGAGAGAATCTTAATAACTTACCAATATGGCTATTATCACCGTTTACTACCCTATTTAACCATCTTTCAAGATTTTGTTAGGGTTTATTAATTTTGCGGGTATATACATTTAATATACATATCGTTTAATGCCTCTTCTTTTGAAAATGGGACAAAAGTGAGGTGATATCGAATACTTAGGATTTATGCCTACTCGTTGGGAAGGGCTGAAGAAATTTTATGTCATACACTTTTAATATAATTGAGCCACATTTGGTATTTATGGGCACTCAATACAGGGTCTATTAATGCAGACTCCAGTCCAAGGGTAGGTCTCTAGAAGACGATCGAGAATGAAGGGTGGGCGGCGCATGCGCAGCGCCGCGGGCCGCATGTCAGTAATCCAACGACTCTTCATCTGGAGACCTCTTTCGGCAACAAAGTTTCCAAGCTGCTCCTAATGCACAGACACTAACAATTAAGGCCAAACAGGCACCCAAAATTGGAGCTAACCAATCACTACTTCCAGTCATTCTAACACCTGTGCATAATTCTGGTGATTCATCATTCAAATTCCCTAATTGAATACCACTTAGAGCATCTAAATATCCAAGTCGTCGTAAACTATCTTCAGAATATGCCTCCCTCGCTTGTTTCTCCTCAGCGGTCCAGTACTTTCCTCTACTACTTGTCATATTAGGACAGTTCACAACACCATTGCAAATCAATCTAGCCGGAATACAAAGCGCTTCTTCCCCCGGACATATAAAATCACATCCATTTAAAGAATCTGTGGTACCAGTACTAAAGTCTGTTAATTTTGATGTCATTAACGAGCCGTCTGAGTTTTTCGGTAAATGGTAAAGACCAGTCCAAGCAATTTTGAAAGCAGCTCGGGCTGGAGAAGCACTCCCAATGAAAACTATCCTTATAGACCGGGTTTTCTCCTTTTCAATTACTAAAGGATCATCTAGGGACTCAAAACCCAATTCGCCTGCAGATAAAATTGGCAGTTCTCGTGCTAACGAAACATTTTCTCCACAAATTGATAGATAAGGTTCTATTCTACCTGGTAAGAATATTTGAATATTACCATCGTCACAGTGACGAGAAGCAAATTTAATGCTATCGAAATGCAGCCATATATCGCGTTTCTCTTCTATCTCAAGATCCCAAATACATTGTATCTTCTTTGGTGGTTCCGTATAGCCAAGTGCTTCTAAATGTGGATAAACAATTTCACCGTCAGACGAAGCTGCTAAAACAGCAGGACCACAAAGAGGCCCATGAACAAATTCATATCGAGCTTCGAACAGAGGAGAAGGGTTTTTGAAATACGATGCTGCGGCATGGGCATTATCTACTATTAATTGCAAGTTAAGGTTTTCACCAGAAGACACGACTCTGTACGGCCTGACGCGGGTTACAGTATTTACATGTTTTGCGCAAAGACAGGAGCCAAGAGATCTTTGAACAGCTAAATGTAGTGGTAAAGGGGTTGTGGTCTGACTTATAGAATTACTCATATTAGGAAAACGATTGCCAGGGAAGGGTTCCCAAATAATTAGCTTGTCAGCACGGTCTTCGTAGCAGTTCTGACAGGACACAGGTGTATATGGATGTTCCTGAAACAGAAATAAAAAATTAAAACATTTGTTATTCGATCGAACTTAAACTTGGCAAATTCTGTAAGAAAATTAATGGGTACAAAATTCTGATCGTAATAATTGTCGATTAGCTTGTGACAAAAAAGATGGTTGATTAAAGAAGTGTTCGGGGTATTGAAAAAATAAAATATAACCTTTTGAAATATATAAATATATGTTTTATATTGTGTAAACAGGTTTGGGAATAGCGAAAATCAAACAAAGAAAAACCATTTCATCAAAAATAATTAACAAAATATTCCAATTAAATTTTCATAATGAATTAACGAACGTAATAAGATTATATAACAAAGCTTTATCAGAATTAAAATCGAGGTACTCAAAGTGAAATATTAAGTGCAATAAAAATACTGTACGGTAGATGAAACTCAACAAAATGGATGTTTAATAAATATCAGTAAACAACGTGGAAACTGATATTTCATTATTCAAATATGTATTGAATTAATGAACTTTTGACTGCACTGTAATTTATAGATGGAGCGCTAAAGGATATTTAACCTTTCAAGTAATAATAACATGAAATCCATATTAGACAAATTCTACTATCCAGTGAATAAAATAATTATTTGCTAATAAAATAAGATTCCATCTACGCATACTCTGTCTCTTTCGTCCTATATCTTACTTTTAGTGCATGTGAACTGGTCATAAAATATCACATAAAATGCCCAGTCGTTAGTTATTTAAAGGTTGATTTAAAATTGAAATCCATTTTTCACAAAGGAAATATTTTATCGTTCATTGGGCTCATTAAGCATTTGTAATTGATAAACAATACAAAAAACAAAAAAAAAACACTTTATGCGTTTATATCGTGGAGTATCTCCGTAACAGAAGCCCATTATAAGTATTATATTGTGTTAATAAATTTAAATATTTTTTTAATATAATTTTTGGCTACAACATATCAACACAATAGATGCTACGACTATATTTAATGTTTATTTTTGGAAAAAAAATCTTTTTATTAAATATTATTGGTGGTATTTTTGTATGATTATAATCAGCGTCAGGTGGTATATTTTGTACTTTGAGTAATGGATCGCGACTTTCCCTGTCTCTGGAACTTGGTGCCATAAAATAATCTCTAATCTTGACTCGATAGATGATATGTGACTGTTAAATAATCAATGAAATTCTACTCAAAGGTAGCGACTAAAAGCACTACGAAAGGTGCTTAAAAAACTTACGAAAGTGTTACTTACGTAAATCATGTTTTATGTCGTCATAGCGGCTTCATTGTATACAAAGAGTAAAACTGCATTCAGTTATTCTATTCTATAATTATATTTTAAAATCTGGCAGTACTGTATTTATCAGTCACTGTAGACTTTCCAACATGACTCTTTGAGCTGATCGCAAGGCGTAAACTTTTCAAGCCTGGCTCAAAGCCAATGTTCTAGACTATATAAGCTTTAGGCTGTTCTCAAGTCCTCCTCTAAGCCCCATTTAATATGTACTAATTTCACTGACATTTAGAGAACATGGCCTATTATATGCGACACTTGAGTATCATAAAAAATGTCTCGAGTAGAGGCTCAATACATAAATATACTCGCAGACAAACAGATTAAAGGCCTATAAAAACGCCAAAGGTTACAATTTTGAAAAGAAGTGCATTCTATTTAGTGTTGAGACAAAGAAATAACATAAAATAAATATTTATAAAAAAAAAAATTTCTTGAGATTGCAAAAACAATAGATGAGTCTGTAATACAGATAAGCTGTTTTTTTTCTACTATTTTATTTTAAAATAATTACGAGTCAAGACATCACATTAAAATATAGGATTATAAGAAATAGATGCCAGTACTTTTATCTGTGTAGATATCCGTTATAATAAATATGTTACAATGCATCTAATTTTGTTCATGATTTTTATTCATTTAAGTACAATTTAGTTGCATTTTTTGATTAATTCAAATCAATTAATACCTTGTTACACGAGCTATCCTCAAGTTAAGGTTATCTCAGAATTATGCATTTAGTAAATACCGTGTTTTTTGATATAACTAACAGAAACAAATTTAATTGTTATTAGGCAGGCAACAAAAAAGATATCAGACAGGTTGCTGGCATAATATGGAGTAGAGTAGCCAGAGATAGAGCAGAATAGAGTAGGTTGGAGAAGGTCTTTGCCAACTGACTTACAGAAAGTAAACAAATACATGAATAATTTTAAAATACATATAAAATAACATAATTGTATATCTGTGGTCCGAATAAAGGCTTAATTATTATATATATATTATTATTATTAAATTTTATTGATATATATAGATTGAGTCACCTTAAAGTTCACGCTAAGTATAGTTAGTATAACTCTAGCGTAAATCCTCTTGTCTGTCACCAATCTGTACAAGCAGTGGACATCCTCGCCGGGTGGGGCCTGCTTGTACACCAGGGTGTTGAGAGGAGAACGGAGTCTCCCCGCTCTCTGCTTCCAGGACGCTATCACCTCGTCACATGCTGTTCCAGACACTGGTTCACCGAAGCGAGTATTGTTGAAGAAGTCATAGTGCGCCCAGTAATATAATGATGATCTATTTAGGAAAGAAAAGTTTTATGTTAGAGGAAATGGAAGAAACTCAACCGAGAGTGTGTAAGAAATATAATCCTTTTCTCTGTTAATTTGCTCATCCGATCGTAGATCCTGATCTAACTTAAGTAATTACTCTCCCTTGAATAGAAAGAAAGAAAGATTAAAGAAAAATGTTTATTTGTGACACTGTAAAAGATTTAAAAATTGAAACTTAAAAATATTGAGGAATAATACTTTCTATACGTCACAAAGCATAGAACTAATGATATTGCCTCTCAGAATTTATGTGTTTCGCAAGAATCCTAAGCGGCACTACATTGTAATGGACAGGGCGTATCAATAACTATCAACTGAACGTCCTGCTCGTCTCATTAAAAATATATAAAAACGGTTCTTATAAGGTTGGGATGACCTCGATTTATTTTTGAGTTAATTTATATTTAGACTGTTTTTCATAGATGTATGTATATATTATAATTCTTAATTTATTTTGTGGCTTAATTTGTTGAATAGCAAGTCATTTTTGCCTATAACTGAACCATCACTGACCTCAGTGAACGTTATTATTGATGTATTATCACTATGTTTGTATTAGTGTATACCTTGATGGCATGAAATGAAAGATGAAATAAAAAGTCAGTGTTTGAGAGACAAATGTTCGTTAATTTTCTCTGGGCTAAATTTATTTTGTATTTGTAAAAAATTAATAATTCGTAAAATATTTAACGTAAAGAGAAGATAAACAATTTTTTTAAACTATCACCACAATGATGTTAGTTTAGGTAAATTTTTTTCCACGGGCTTACATTATAAATTATCTTATAAATTAAGTATTAAAATCAACAACAACTTGGATTATAATTAAAAGGCCCGATTTCTTCGTACATCGTATATCTATTGATATTTTTAATAAACCTGGTATAAGGATAAAATAATGAAAAAATTGTATTGTCATTGGTCCTTCTTGTAAATATTTCCAAGTAAATTAGACATACCACAGATGTCACAATGTCACGGAGATTCAGCAAGAAAAAAAAAGGAAAAATTTTAGCGAATTCAGTAAACGGGAAAACACTTCTCTTTTCCCATCCAGGGACCCCACCAAACTACAAGTACCTTGCGGTAGAACATTATTTCCGAGAAACTGTTTTTGTATGTGCATACAAATCTATAATCACATCCCAAAAATAATAAGAGAGGTATCGTCAAATAGGATTTTCTCATCTAAATTGAAAATGTACCTTAGTAAAAACTGCTTATATTCATTAGACAAATATTTTCAACTAAAAACTTGACTATATACTATATAATACTGCTACTAATCTTTTGTTAAATTGATATTATTGTAACTAATGATTTAGAAATGTATTTTATAAAATTTGCACGTCATAAATGTGGCAAACATGTAGGTACATTTACGTTTATGCACTACGTTTATGCAAATATAAACTTTGACTTTGACTTTGAAATCGAATCTATTGTAACTTTACTTTAACCGATGTTGATTGATAAGACGTAAGCAATTAGCCACGCTGGAAATAGTTCCTTGTTACTTTGGATATTAAACTAGCTACCCACAAGCTAACACAAATTAGACAAATCTAAATTGATCACGCATTATCGCCTTTAAGCTAGTTTCTAAGTATATGATAGATACATATAAGCGAAGCTATTGGGTAGCGTATAGAAATTATTAGAACTATCCAGAATGTTCCATGTCAGCTATAAAACCTTACGTGTTTACACGAGGGAACAAATAGGGGAGCTAATAGAGCTAACAGAGATCAACTCAATTAGACGCTTAGAAGGCAATTATGTGAGCATTTTCGCATTGATTGGCATATGGGATTCAAAGGAATGATGGATTACGTAAGGGGTCTTTCTTGCAAGAAATCCATTAAAATAATCACGTTGATTAATCTCAGGCATTTGCTAATTTAGCTGAGGAGAATTTTTTGCATTAGTTTGAAGAACAAGCGATGAAAACGGTCGTCTGTGTACTTAAGCTTGGCTGGCCTCTTGAAGTTGATCGTCTCTTTATCTTTATTGGGTATCTTTATTCAAACTTTACTCGTTGAATGGAAAAATATTTCTGTTGACTTTAATTATGCCAGTTTTAACTAGTTTTTCTGTACATAATATTAGAGGTTTCAAGCAGGACTATTTTGTTTTAGTAAGCAAATCTATTTTGACGTAGATTTTACTGTAATATGCTAGTTTCGTTTTTTGGTAAGAATAGCGGTAGAACTACATAGAACGAATCAGGGATACGAAATTTTTCTAAATATCGAAAGTAACCAAAGCTGTTTGTGCATTTTTCCATAAAAAGATCCAATATGGAAATTTAAAAAAGTTCGGTAGATTTGTATTTCATTAAAATTTTATAAAAAGAATATTTTATTATACAGTACACCATGCGACATAGTAATCAGAAATAACTCAAAATAAACAACATTTTTTGAAGGTCAGCCCGAAATGCATGTATGGATTTGATTCTGAACTTTTGTTATTCGTAAATTCGGAGGGAAATTAGTACAATTAACTCAAATTTATTACAATGGGGAGCAACTGTCTCCTCCAAATGACACGAGGGCTGCTGAAAAGCATCGGCGAGTTCGTGCCTCAAAGATGATCACAACTATGAATAAAATATAATCTAAATATATTTATTTACCACAGGGAGTGACAATAACATAATATATTATTACAATAAACTTAAATAAATAAAAAAAAACTCAAAATAATATCTATTTAATTAAAAGATCTTTTGAAATTCTAATTATTCCATGTTATTTCATCTTTTCTACTATTTTTAATACCCTTAACCTATAACGAAAGGAACCGTGCTATCTATGGCTGTCAACAGGTCCACTTGGTAGGTACCTACTGAAAATATGACGTGTTAGAATCTTAGATTCAGAATTGGCCTTCGCTGCAGTCCAACAAGTTACCGCAATACCTAAGAACTAGGCAACTATTAGATGCTTGCGTGCGTGGCGTGGCATCTTACCACTCAATGGTATGTTTAAAATTTTGTATCATACGCTTTGTGTTATTTTACATTGAAATTAATAAAATACAAAATGCATACCGATAATATATGATCCCAGTGTCTTTCTTATTTCTAGTAGTATTATTTTAGCAAAGTTTTACTACGCAAACCGGCATTTTAGTTTCAATTATTTGCAAAGTTTAATGGAACATGTGGCACGTCAACGTCACATATTGTTCGAGACTGGCTCAAGTACGCTGTTCTTGGCGGTATCTAGTTGGAGCGCAGCGGAGACCAATCTTTTCTAATTTTGGAATTGAGGTTATCTTAATCTCAATTCCAAATATGCTGAGTGAGTGTCCATTTCGTGACATCATATTTTTATTTTGCTATTTTTTGTTTGTAAGTATATATTTTATATTATCGTGTATAAATACTTTAAATTAAAATAATAATTGGTAAACGTTATGAAGCTATATCAGTTCGTAAAGGGGCACATGGGGAGAAGAACTGAAAAGAAACTCCCAGCCCAAGTTTTAAATTATAAAGTATGGGGTCAGCTTCTATTAGCAATCACATTCCGCGCAGTGTTTTTACTTATTTCTTATTTTTATTTCTAATAAGATAGTTCTGTTGTTAATTATATGCTAATTCTTTTTGTAGTTTGATTAATTTTAATAGTCGTAATTTGACATTGAAAATACGTTATCAACTCACCCACTATAGCTTCCAGTCTTGCTCTCAAACCTCACAAACATCGCGTTGCCTGTCGACACAAAGTCATGTTTCTCCATCGGCCTGCTGAACGTGTCGCAGAATGTCTTGATGATCTTCGCATCATCAGGTCTGGGTGCATCGTATAGGGTTAGAGATTCTCCGCAGTCATCACTCCACGGCACTATTGGGGATTCTATCCGGTTTATTCGAAAGCTGTTGAATAATTGGTATTTTAAACAATTTTTAAAGGATTAATTAATAAATTATACACATCAAATTATTAACCAAAATATATGAACGATGTGGGACTCGAACTGCGACCTCTCGCGTTCCGTCCCGCAATGTAGATATATGTTAGATGGAGCCACGTTGAACAAAACATACTAAGATTAACGAACCATGCGTCATTCGAGCGGTTGGCTCAATCGAGAGAGCGCTCGGAGGGAACCCGAGAGGTCGTGGGTTCGAGTCGCGCATCGTTCATAAATTTTTGTAACAAATTTAATTTGTATAATTGCTATTTAAGTAACATTTTATCAAGTTATGAAGTAACAATCATATCAATTGAAATGTAACGCATTAAACAGACTTAAATGTAACTTATGATATTATGTGCCTTATAGTGCCGCTTAGCAGATTTGGGTATTCCAAAATTGCTGAGCGGCACTGCATTGTAATGGGCAAGGCGTATCAATAACCATCAGCTGAACGTCCTATTCGTCACGTTCCTTATTTTTATTTTAAATTCAAAAAATAATAATCTTACCTTGGAAAGTATAGCCTCACGACTTGTCCAGGCAACCCTTGCATCAAGTAAGTGCAGGAAGTGTGAGGTGGGTACCAATGAGCCACCGACAGGAAGATGCCTTCAGTATCACCGGACTTCTTCAAGGAGTCAGCGGTCAGTAGCCAGTCGCAGTTCCCAATCTTAGAGCCGGGAGCTTCCACGTGTCCAGGCCAATTGCCAACGTTAAAGTGGAAACCGGTATTCAGGAGTGGTCCTATTATCAAAATATTATACTTTTAACTTAGATTATTTATACGTCATGATAGAGTATCTTGCTACTAGATAAAATATGAAAACAGGCCAGGTATATAACTTTAGTGTGCGCGACAAGCTACGATTACGCTTACACTCGCGATTTGTGTGTCACTTTGTGTAAGTGTGTGTGTATTGCTCAAAATAGAGGTTAACAGTCCACTTCGTCGTGGACGGCGAAAAAAATTGAGTTTAAAACTAACCTCTATTTTGAGCAATGCAGGCACACTAACACAAAGTGTCATACAAATCGCGAGTGTAAGACGTAGCTTATAACGTACAACAAACTAATATTCCTGGCCTGTTTTAATCGGTTGTCTAACAGTAAGAGACTCTATCTACACGTATAATTTATATAAGATGAGAACTATAAACACATTAGAACGTTAATATTTGAATTCTGTTATAGTTTCCCCTTGCTTTGGCAAAGTCAAATTTGAGTCGAACCACAAGTTTATTGTTACAATAAGAGCTAATACAGCTTACAGACCGGCGAATATAAACTAAAATCGATGCAGTGAAGTCGAAGTTTCGTACCTGCCGGCGAACTGACAAACTCAACGAACAAGTCTTGCGAAGTGCCGATGATCGAGTACGGAAACTTGCCCATTCCACAGAACGTCCCAATCACCGTTGAAGATTCATCTTTACCGTCGTAAATGCGAATGTAGTCGTATGGACAATTTTCTGAACCTGTTGAAAATAAATATTTGAATTTCAGATTTTAATTATAATTTTTCTCATAGTTCTGACGGTGATATTTACTCTAATTTCCAAATGGATGGATTATTATTATCTACGTTGTGCTGCCGTATCTCTGATTTAATATTACCTCTACATTTCTCAGCATGTTTATGTTTAAAGAATTAATTGATCTCTTTAGATCATTGACATCTATTATGAGAAAAAGATTGAATGATATCGCAATCGCGCTGGTTACTTGGTAGTCATAATTAGTACTTTTCTAAATAACTTAAATCTTATAACTATATTTATAATACTATGATTACGAGGATGTGTACTAAGAATACTGTCAGCATTTCCATATTGGGTATAAAGGCTGATCCATTGATCAAAATAGCTGCCAGTGCTTGAGTTTCGAATCGTCCTATTCAGGCGCGTAAATTAGTATTTAATAATTAGTTAGTAGTAATTCCATTAGCTATGGTGGCCTTCAAATCAAAAATTAATACTGCTTGTACATGGCTACTTCACGACAAAAGCTATGGTACTCACAAACAAGCCTACAAAAAAGATATTTTAAGTTTCACAATCAAAATAAACTGGACCATAAAACACAATCTCGTTTACTGAATTATTTGACTTGAACGCTAATAATGATTTTTATGATATTAAAAGTGAAATCAAACGTCGAAAAGAAGCCGCCAAAGTAAATCTTCCAACTTTGGAACAAATTAAAGATTATTTTGAATGATTAAAGATACATTAAACAAAAATATAGCTTGTAACAATACGTTTCACGGATGAGAGGGCTGAGAGTTTAAGACAGCATAAAATCCAGCCACAGCTGAAAGATTCATAAATAATTTTCAGTTTGAAGTTATAGTCTAATAAATGGCTTAGTAAGGCGATCCAATATTACCGAATAGGCCTCCGAAGTATCCTATAATTTTTCTGCTATTATTCCCCGCAAGGTGAGGCGGTAATTTATAGCGGTAATAAATAACAAATATCCAATAATGGACGTAACCTCGGCTCCCAACTTTACTGGGTTGTAACGTTCTTAGCAACCGTCAAAAGTTTCGCTACTTAAAGATTGTTACATTGTATTAATTATTGTTTAAGCTTTGTTTGTACTTGGGGTTTGTATTAATGAATTAATTAATAACACATGAATATTTGTTATGCATAATCATGGACATGCAAACATTTTGATTTTTTGTGCCAAAAGGTAATGGAATTGTTTTGCAAAATCTATAAGGAAAATTTGTTTGAGAATATGTCTTTGGAAATATAACAAGCGTGTGGGTCGCTTTTATTCTATGTGGTCATCACCGTTGCTGGCTGGATCAGTAAGCTTATGCTAATTGAAAGTGTTGGGGGTGTAGTAGGTAGAACTTTCTCCATTTCCCTATTGGTTCGATCCTCAGTGACCTAAACCAATGTTTTTGGTTTATTCGACACTTTACAAAGCAGGCAATTCTCTTGTGATCCGTCTGGAGCATGAAGAGAGTATCAATGGTAGTAATGATCATTATCAGGTGACCTATTTATATGCTTATTTGTACGCCCTTCATAAAATAATCCAACTACAAGAACGTAGTCTTGAAAATTTTGAGCGCCACGATCAATATAAGTTAAGGTTTGAGAGTATTGTTTGTTGTACTTAAATCACTGATGTCGTACGTAATTAAGACTACGCCTTGTGATCGTAGCAGCTGAAATATCAGCTACGAAATGATTGTTATTGTATTTTGTTATGAATATTTCTAACCAAAAATAAAAACTGGACTTATTTGAAATGTGAACTACGTTCCAAGCTTTTTTTAATATCTTAATATTTTGAAGTTGTCACATATAACTACTGCTATTTTTTTAAATATAATTGCCCATTTTAAAATACATGGTGGTTTTAGCAGAAGCGTATGTAGTATTGTCTTTTTAATATTTTATTCGCATATTATCAATAGTCCATAATACAAGGGAATTAATTTAAAATGTTGTATTAACAATATGGAGTGATAATGTAATTATAGAATGACAATGTTTTTGTTTACAAACACCTTCTCGTCAAAGGCTCCGAGTTAGTAAACAAATTTATTGTTTGTTGGCAGCGCGGAAACAATTATTTTAGCAGTTTTAGTTTGGAATTAGTGCGTTATAATATGAAGCAGTTGAAATTGTAGATGTGATTGTGTATTAAAAGCTTAAGATGAAACCAAAGCCTTAATGGCTTAGAATATTTTAACTTAAATGGATAGTACCTATGGTACTATTTAGTGTCATAGTTATAATATGTATCTTGAATCCAGAGCTCTAAATTGTAAGTAATCTAAGCCGAGTCATGGATCCAGCACATAAGTTTGCACAAAGCCGATTAGTGAGTGATTTAGAAGGCTTTAAGTCTCACTTAGAGTTACGAGCCTCCTGAGCTGGAAGTTATACTTGCGTTATCAACTGATTACGACACTATTGACTATGAATGACGAAAGGTATAAGGCAAGCTTAAATACTATAAGCACAACAGGATTAAATAATTTTCTTTTATGTTGTGACCCTATTATCATACATTTTTTATTTTGTTTTAGTTGTTAACCAGCTAAACGGGCAAGTTAGGGTGCAGGAGCGTAACGAGTTGCACAAATTTGATATTTTGATAATTCTGATTCTATCTCTACTCTAATGTAATTTTAATATTATTTGAAGTAACAATTTCTTATGGGAGGGTAAACTGCTTTGTAACGTAACGCGTTATGGTGCCAGTCTGTCTGGCTTATCTTTCTCACACGCTTACGGCAACGGTAGGCAGGTTCCTCTTCTCTCACTCCAACCAATTGTTACTTTTATAAGATAAAATAATAATATTAATATATACATACACAAAATTCTAACGTACGTATTCAAGAATCATAAGTAAGGATAAAATATAGTTTATAATCAATAAAAGATTTTATTAATAAATAACATTTCCTTACATTATCATATTAATATACATAAAATTTAAGTAATAACCTAAGCTCTTATCAAGTTAAAGTATTTCAATATTAATTAGTTCAACTTAGATTAGTTCAACATTTAACAATTAACGAAATTTTAGAAAAAAGGGAATCATGTACATCTTGATAACATATTTACATATTTTGCATGGCAATTGACAAAACATATTGGATTATGTTAACATCTTTCTCGCAAATAAAACTTCATTTCGTTTCAACACGCACTCATTTTTTTTAAATTTAATATAGTGTTTATGGCCAGACTCGGTATAAAAAAGATAATCTATAATATATTGTTATGTGAACACTCCGTTACAGGAATTTTTATTTTAATTATGAGAGTGATGTGTCTCTCCGGGCAATATTGTTTATTTTTGCAATAGCTTTTGTTGAACATTTACCTGAAGTGATGGGCCTCATGGGACATGTCATAATATTCTCACACCGCTGACCATCGATGTTGAACTCTTCGTTTTCTATATACAGCTTGATGTACGGGAGTCTTGTGTTCAGATGGTATCTGTAATTATTTATAATATTATTCAATGTTATTAACACTTGTTTATAGAATGGGACGAGGGCTATTAGTGCAATTTATAATATGCAACCATGGGACTTGCTTCGGGAAACATTTAAGTTGATAAACATAGAAACCTTTTCCTGACAAAACATATATATGAATGTAATGTATGTTAGAAAAAATATTACTGATTTCAAGAAAAATTGTGTTTTGAATACATTCAATTCAAGAAGGAAGAATGAACTGTACGTGCCGTTTAATAAGTTAGCTAGAGTTAGGGGTTCCTTCAAAGCTCTTGGAATTTAATTGTACAATAAAATACTATACAGTATACTTAAGACTCACTGAGCACAAATTCAAGGAATATATTAATGTTGTTTGACTAAGACGGTATAGAGGTTAGTGATGATTGGTTATTTTCGGTTGTGCACAAAGCACCTAAAATTGTATAATATTAAAATAAATAGGCTAAGTTGTTGTGTGATTTAAAAAATGGGCTGGGAGTTTCTAATCTCAATGATACAAAAATACTTTAAAAATCATTAGTAATAACTAGTCACAGTACACATTTTGTAAAGATATTCAGTTATATAATAACAATCCATTGTAATAAAAATTAAAAAAATACTTGTTGAGTATAATTTTTTTTTAATATATACAATTATCTTGAATAATATCTGTCCACGCTTAACGCTTAAGACGTGTTGAAGAATTTGATGTCCAAATTATTTATAGAATTCTAACAATGCCATTGTAGTATAATATAATTAATATATATTATTATATTAATATAATATATGAATATATACTGACATAACAGAGCGTGCTCGTCTTTTGGCCGTAACACAAAATGAGTCGGGCTTTTGGTTACAAGCCTTGCCTTCTGCGCCGATTGGAACGCTACATGACAATATGACATTGTCAATATGCGTATCACTCCGACTAGGTATAAAACTGAATGAACCACATCAATGTAGATGTGGCGTTCAGGTATATGCTCTTGGACGCCACGGGTTATCCTGCCTAAAATCGGCAGGCCGTATCAGTCGTCACGCCAGCATTAATGAGGTCATCCGCAGGGCATTTGCTGCTCTTAATATACCAGCTGTTTTAGAGCCAAATGGTATTACCCGCCGCGATGGCAAGCGTCCTGATGGAATGACGCTGGTGGCTTGGGCACGGGGAAGGGCGCTGGTGTGGGACGCTACTTGCGTCGACACTCTGGCTCCTTCTCATGTCCAAGTTACGTCAGTTGGTGCTGGGGCTGCTGCTTCGACTGCCGAAGACAGCAAGCGTCGCAAATATGTTGGTCTCAGTGAGTCATACATCTTTGTGCCGTTTGGTGTCGAGACACTTGGCCCGTGGGGCCCAGAGGCGCGGAGAATGTTCAAAATACTATCTTCGCGCCTCAATAAGGCTACTGGAAACCCAAGCGCTGGCAGCTATTTCGGTCAACGGATCAGCCTTGCTATCCAACGCGGTAATGCTGCCAGTATTCTTGGTACGCTTCCACGTAATGATAGTTTTAATTTTATGTAGTCGTAGTATTGTAAATATAGTTATAAGATTTGTTTTATTTAATATAAATTATATGAATATTATATATTAATATAAAAAAAAATCCCGCTGAGTTTCTTGCGCCCATTCTTCTCAGGTCTGAGGCAATCTCTTTTGAATGGGTGGTAGTTTTTGACGTTCAATAAGTGATTTTAAATGCTATTTTGAATAAAAATATTTGAATTTTAATTAATGTGTCAATCTTTTGAATGTATGGTGAAATTTTATTGCACCTCAGTATGATTGTCAGCTCTAAATTCACTATATAGTCTTCATACAACTTATAAAAGAGTACGATGAATCATTCATAAATCCATTGTTCCGCAGCTACTTCATAGTTTTAATTACCGACCTGCAGTGCAGATTCCTCGGATAGACCCCAGGGTAGGCAGCCGACTGCACGTAGCATGTCTGAAGACGACAGTCCCTGAAGACCCGCTCGCAATATGATCTGCAGAATATCTCAAATGTAGCAAAGAAAGGAAATTTCTACGTAAAATGCACTCGATAGGAATACTCGAAGGGTATTTCGTATATTTTATAAAATATTTGATATTTTATAAAATATTTGATATTTTATGAAATATTTGATATTTTCTGAAATACTATTGTGTGTAACTTTGTGCAAATGCAGACTTCAATAACAATGACGTTCTATAAACATTCAATGACATATCATTCGCAGTCTGACAGCGAAACAGCAAAAGTGTGCTTAAAGACAATGTAAGCACACTTCTCTCCTTAGTAGCGTGTCAATTGTCACTGTCCGAATCGAGTTATAAATTCGATGCGATTCCGATGTTTGATTTGACAGGAGCACAGACAGAGTACATTTTTTTAATTCGTTTTTGCGAACAGGCTATAGCCCGGGCCCTTACTGCCTCGTCTTTAGTATTTTCATTTTTGGTATTTATTTTTAGTATTTTATTTTACAAAAAAGTCCAATAAAGTATTCTCATCTCATCTCCATCAATAAAATTTTCCTATTCTGTATGTTTTCACTATTTTTTAAAAGTTATTAACAACACGATTCATTTTCCTCTAAGGAAGTAGCAACTTTTTTCGAATCGCTCGCTTTGACACATAAGCTATCCAGTTTAGGTTGAAATATTATCTCATGGTACGAATGAATGAACGAACTTAATCAGTTTGCGATTCAATTGATATCATCTTTGACATTCGATTGACATCATTGCGCTTTATCAGTTTATTTAACGTCAACCTCAATTAGATAGCTCTAATCACGTCGTGGTACGAAATAGCAAAGCAGTTCATTTTTGGTAGTCAATTGAATCGCAATAAGAGTTCATGGTAGACCCGCTGAACTGATTAAATGTTTTACATTGCTGCTTATTGTTCAGGAATATATTAAACAATCTATTTATATACATAGCAGTCAAAGCTTATTTTGGTGTAATTTGTGGCATGTTCCTTAAAACGACTTTATTTTTATACGAAGTGGTTTGTCTATATGTTTAGAACGTCATTATTCAATAATATCGAACATTTACTTCCCATTCATACTCGGGGCAGTAATAAAGTGGTAGATTATAAGTGATGAATAATCTATCTTTTGATGAAAGGAGAAGACAAACCAGCGTTCGCGTCTCCTGTTGGTAAGTAATCACCGCCGCCCAGCTTCGCTTGCAACATACGAATTACAAAAGGATTGTCGACTTTTGAGACACTTTTTGAAGGTACTCATCTCAATTATGCTCATGGAAAAACCTGAAGGAAGTTCACTCCACAGTGTTTATTGTTCGCTGAAAAATGTTTTTCAGAATTACTGTACTGAACCGTATGTAACACAACCATAATTTGGTTAGGGTCTGTGATATTATGAACTAACATTTAAAATTTATAATTTAGGTCGTTTTTATAAATTGCTGGCAAAAAAATATCTTACCATTCATGTCTTTTGACTCAACGTTCTCTATACTATGTAAGATCGTGTGGCAAAAATAAAATTTATCCAAGCCAGTAAAATATTTGTAATAAAAGAAGATTGTTGGAGCAAGCTAATATTGGTCCCTGAAGGATCCCGATGTCAGCAAATATCCTCGAGCTTTGATTACAAGACATAAATCAGAGCTCCACCTGTCCCTTACGTTTTAAATAGGCGGTTTGAAACAACTGCGAGTGATATTGAGTGCTTTTTGTACGACAGGGGGACGAGTGCCCACCTCGTTTGAAGCAGTATGTTTTTTATTGCGAACCAATTTTGAGAATTGTTTTCAGTCTTTTAGATCCGATAAATGTACTTGCTACATTTAGTTGCAATTTAAGCGGATAGTGGTGAAACTCTGAAAATCTTAGTAACTTACGGCCATTTTCAATAACCTACCTATCCTTACTTTAACTTACTAGAGGTAGACAAATCTATCCTTTTACGCTTACTTAGATTTCAATAACCTATCGACATAAAGCATTGGACTATAACTATACTGGACATAACTATGCATACATAAGATCTTGTCATTAAACGGTGACAGCAATGTATCCGTTAGTAGAGATATGGTATTGAAAACGGCCGTAAGTGAACTATAATGAAAACTATATTATTTTTTACGGGTGTTCATGGATATATTTCTAGAATTGAATTTGCGGCGGGGAGATCAATTCATAACCATTAATATTTTTTCTTAAACTTTAATTTCTGTAGGAATACTTCTACGAGATTGATTCACTGTTTGACAGCTCTGCTGTGACATTATTTCATTACAAGAACAGGGAAAAACGAAATAAATATTCTAATGATTAAGTTTCTACAAATTTCGTAACTAATAAAAAACATCTTAAATTTTCATTTGAATTGTTTTATATATATGTATTTATTTAGGTGAAGATTAGTGCACCTGTTACCAGCTAGTATTTTATAAATCTTTAATTTATGCATCTAGTTTGTAAGGTATGCTACAATCAATTTCTTTGATTAACGCGAGTGTTATATATGACGAGGAAAGAACCTCTGTATTGTTTTTAAAAGGTGTGACGTCATTACTGTTGACATCACAATTGCTATCTTGCTGAAGATCACTCATTGGTTCTTCTAAAGAAAACTACACGAGTAGGTATCTTATTACTTTCGTTTATTCAACGGGCAGCGTTACGACGTCATGTTGGAGCTCTGAGGGTACTGCACTTTTATTACTTTCGTTTATTGAACGGGCAGCGTTACGACGGCCCAAGCATGACTGACCCAAGTGAAAAAAATCAAATTCAAGATTTCTATATTTGGTATTAAATTGTAACAAAATTACTTAAATCTACTTATTAAAGCAATTAACAATTAAGCCTTATATATGTAGGTATCAGAAAACTTATTTCTACAACCCTATCTACGTATTGAGGGATAAAACTTTGTTATGCTTAAAAAACTAATACATGAGGTTTGTGGGGGGGGGAATCCAGGAAACTGGGAAAACCTGGCTATTTGCTATTGTCTGACCCAAGTGTCGACCGTGCGGCTGTATTTATAGGACCCGGCTCACGTGCTAATCCACGTGTTAAGAAATGCGGCCGTATTTATGGGGCTCGGTGCACGTGTTTTCAATTCGTGTTGTAGTATTTGCGCCCATATATATTTAAATAAAACACTTTTAAAGGATTGTAACGCGTGTTATTGTTAACTGTGTTTTTACATTACATTTTGGCGTAAAAGTTACATTTTTATATTTTTGTCAACCCGACGTTTCAAGACCGTTATAGATGGATTCCAGGAGGTGTGTCCCCCTGAAAATGAGAGCATGTTAATCCTTTAAAATGCACAAATAAAACTGAAAACAATATTTTATGAACGATGCGGGACTCGAACCCGGGACCTCTCGCGTTCTGTGCGAGAGCTCTTTCCAACTGAGCCAATCGTTCGAGTGACGTGTCGTCATAAAATCTTGTATGCTTTGTTCAACTCTCAGGTTATGGCTTCATGAACTTTTGTTTTGAGTTTTATTTGTGTAATGAATCCCATAAGTGAGGGTTATCACTTTAAAACATAACAAAATCCTTTAAAAGTGTTTTATTTAAATACAATCAATTTACTGATCAGATTTGCTACAAATAAGTAGAGAACGAAATATATTATTGATTAACTATGGCTATTACTACACCATATTGCATTATGGCTCTCCCCTTAATACATCTGAGCACCCCTCCATCAGTCAGCCTTGATTACCCGAAATAAATCAGAGGTAGTAAAAATAGGTAAGCAAGAGTCACGTCGCAGCTTAACACGATTTATTTACAATTTCGGTCACGTTCACACCAAAGTGTTCGCCATTTGGTGCCTGACAGAAAATCATTCCATTGACAGTTCAGTTTGGGATCTAATTGGACAATAACAATGGAATTGCGTTTGTCGATTCTCAATTTATTGCATTCATAATAATATTTGAGTTTTTATTTAATTTAAAGATTGACAATAGAGATGGGAGTGGTTATAGCTTCACCTCTAAACCAGGTAAAATTGGTAATATCTAATCTAAAAGCAAAATATTTAATTTTCATGTCTAAAGCCTATACAAAAATTAAAGTTAAGTAATATATCTTAAAGTTTTAAGTACTTATCAATAAAATCCTAAAAACAAGTAAGGACAAAATATCATTCGCAGTTTTTTTTTACGACGAGCAGGATAGTTTTAAAGCGGAACGGAAAAAGTGTGTTTAAAGAAAATGTAGGTACATATTTCTCCTTAGTCGTGTGTCAGCTTTCACTGTCGAAATCTCACTGAAGCGGCTTCTAACTGAATAAATTTTAATAGTTTACATTGCTGCTAATTGACCAAGAATATTTTAAACAACTGGAGAAAATGCGCAGATGTACAGATATAATAGCAGTCGAAGCTTATTATGGTGTAATTTGGTATCTTCCATATTTCGGCTTTGTTTTTACGACGTGAGTTGTCTTTATTTATAGACCGTCATTGGTATTTACATTTAAAATCAAATCTAAGCATGAAAAATAGTACAACAAATGTGTTATTATAATAGATTAGGTATCATAAAACGCGTCAGCGTAAAAGTGTCCCGATATATTGCAAGTAACAAAATAAATTTATATTATAGTTAAACAATCATTTTATATTTTGATATACATTCAATAGCTTCCTATACGTACAATTTGAATTTTAAACATACACTCATCATCTAAAACTATTAAAAATCAAGATAGGAATATAAAAATTACAAATATCATACCCGGCAACTACTTCTCCTCTTCTGTTTGGATATAGCTCTGGATGCTGACCGTATCTTAGGTATACTTCAAATTGCTGCTCGGCCCTGGACAATAAAAACAATTATTAATAAATAATAATATTGACACACTTTTACACAAAGTATATTTCCCCAAACTAGGCATAGCCTGTACTATGGGTACAAGACAACGATATATTTAATACAATATACTTACTTAAACATACAAAAACATATATAAAGAACATATATTAGGATAACAGTAGATTAAGTGTACTGTGAAAGGCTAGACCACTAGGTATTTTGCAGAGACGTCACTTCATTGTGTGTCTTCTACCACAATTATTACGCGGAGAGTTCTAAAGAGCTATTTGACCCGATACCTGCCGCTGAATTCCACCTGCGTAAGACATGCCCCAAATTAGAAAATCATCCTCAATATAGATGCCTGGCGTTCCTTTACAGTGCGGTTTTCAAGGAACTTTCTTCCAATTACAACTGAACTATGGAATGAGATTCCTTGTGCGGTGTTTCACCTTAAAAAAACAGCGTATACTTTTTTAAAACGCTGGAAACGCTCATGTGAGAGGCGGTGATCACTTTACATCAGGTGACACGTACGCTCGTTTGTCCAATAAAAATATTGTTAGATGAAGAAGAGGATGGCAATCTCTTTATAAAAGTATAAGTTACATTCTTCACTCAGATGTTTCGCTATAGTTACCTTTTTTGAAAACTTTTATTTTGTTGTTCTGAAACTTATTATTGGTAGTTAGACTGACACACATACACTTACTCAAGTCTTTTTACCCTAGGGTAAGGCAGAGACCATAGAACGCCACTGGCTTCTATCGTTACAAGCTTCACGCGCTTCCTTTACATTAATTACTCTTTTCATACAGACTCGCCGGTTCCGGGTGCTTCGTACTTTTATTTTTTTTAAACTTCCCTAATTTGGTCGTAAAATGTCCTCTTAGGTCTCCCGTGAGAGATTTGCTCACACGCACTTGCCCTATATATTTGATTAGTCAATCTTTCTTCACTCATTCACTTCACGTGTCCAAACCATCGTTAGACTAGCAGAAGAGAAGAATCCAGAATATGGGTTTTTTAACATTGATGGTTCCGGTGTCATGTCAGTTGCCATATATTGGTAGTAAAATGCAAGCATTATAATATTTTGCTTTGGGATATTATGTCTTATTTACGTTATTATTTTACGTTCAATCACCTGAGTAACACTGTCCATTGGCAGGACAAATCACTTACCATCATGTTATAAAAAGTTGATTTGCATGCCTTTTCAGACTTTGATTGTAGCGTTTGGAAAACGAGGCTATTTCCTCACCTATTATGTTTATTTCCAGTTTATGAACTCCGAGTTTTTGATATGTTTTCAGAGTCGCCTCTTCTATTCTCTGCAGAGTATCTGTATCAGACTTATCAGTACAGCCCGAGCTGTATGCTGTTAGTTAGTAGTTAATATTAACACACAATAATAAAACCATAATAAATTATACATGAATCGATTACATTGTAACTTGGCTTAGCCCACAGATTTTATTACGTTTCTATCATTTTGATTTGTAATAGGCGGCAATGATTTAAAAAATTTTTGCTTCTTTAATTGTCTCTTCTCTCTCTCTTCTTCAATCGCAACATTACACTCAGTCAAACTTTCATTCTTTTCAAAGAGTTCGTCTTACTTGCATTGACTTTCATACATTTAAAACTCTCGATCAAGTAATCCAATAGTCCGCAACTCATTTGCCGATGATAAAAGAATGACTTGTTATATATTAGCAATTTTAAAAGTAAAATAATTTATAGCCATGTTCACGTTATATACATACCTGGAATCGAAACTGAAGTAGGTTTGATCTGTAAAGTTGTCCGCATGGAACACGATCTTTACGAAGTTCGTTTCGGAGATGAATGTCTGCGGTTGTTCGATCTCGCCACAGAATAGGCCCGGCTCCTTCCTGTTTGATACGTCTGTTTTTGCGTTCCCGTCTACTATCTGCGGACAAAGTTTAAGCTCTAAATAAAGTTAAGCAAGTAAGTATTTGGGTGACTGGGTTACCGAGGACCTCATTGACAATGTGAATATTGAAAGGGAGCGCAGAGCGTTGTCTGTCCGATGCAACATGTTGGCACGCAGGGGTTAACGATGCAGGGAGACTGTTAAAGTTTCAAAGCGTACTGTCAGTCTTTTTACACCTGGAGCCTATGGGTTACATGTGGAATCTGCGCGTACAATACAATATCACGTTCTAGGTGCGCTTCTACCATGCGCCGCATGCACGACCGTCCCAACAGCATACTGCGCACGCTGTCGGCTCTCCAATGCTGGCTCGGTGGATAAGGCTGCACGCAGTCGTATAGTAATTTACCGTCATCACCATCCGGAAGTCCACCCGGACCAGATTGTTATTTTATCTTTCTCAGTATGTGAATTAATAAGTTATGACTAACACTATTTTGTAAGCTTGCAATTTATACTAACAAATATGGATGGATATTTAAGTGTGCTTGTGATAGACTTTAGAATGATGTTGTTATAAGATAAAGAGACAAGTTCTCGCAATTCGCTGCGCTCGTAATTCGAATTCAGCTGCAGCAGCGAAAAATGATGAAAATTGAGATTATAATTATATTATTTTCTATTATGCAAATAAATCAAAACATTTTGTTATTTTGAAACGATATAGGTACTCCTATCTTCATAACAAAATTTATGGCCGATGCGGGACTCGAACCCGCGCCTCTTTGGCAACCATTAGGTCACCTCTAGGGTTGCGTCTGAGTGCTGTTATCAGCTGAGCCAACCATCCGAGTGACCCAATCGTAAAATCTTGGAATATCTTGTTCAACTCTCCGGTTATGGTTTCATCTACAAGATCTATTTTACAGTTGATAACCTGCTCAACCCCAATTATTGCATTTACGAAAATTGACTTGAGATGTCCATCAAGTGATATCTCCAACTTCTGGGATTTAATATACAAATTTTGGTGCAAATTAAATTTGTATAAGATAGAGCAAAATATATTTTTCTCTTTATATTTAAAATTCTATTCATCCAGCATACTCGACAAATGGACATAAAATTTATTAATTTTCTGATATATTTTTTATTATATTTATAGGTACTGCCCATATTTTCTTGCTAAACATTACTACCATGTACTATTCTTTGTTATCCCAGTCCCAAAAAGCCACCAGAGAGACCAGAGTCTCGTGCCAGATTTTGGCGTGACAACACGTCCTGAGGATGCCTCGTGTTGAGGCGAAACACGTGTCGAATTGTTTTTTAAAACAAATATTGGCGGAATTAACATTAAAGAAAACTTAAATTATTTGTATAATTATGGATTTCCGCAAAGTAACGCCTAATTCAATAAATGTGGAATGAAATAAATTTAATGCATTTTAATTAGTTACAATGTTTTAAGAGTATATTCCTATTAAGTTTTATGCGTTTGACCTATGCGATTGTTAGCGCAACGTTATTCCGGTATCTGGTACCGGAGAGAGTCGTAAAGAATTATATTAAAAATGTATTTGTAAATACGGTGAACTGTTACCAAAACATAGACAAAAGGGTTGGGAGTGATGATGCTAATACTTTCACGTTCGTATCAGTAAATAAAAATGAATTTATACCTCAATTTGAAAATACACATCCGGTATCATGTTCATCAACACGAACACCGGATGAAACTCTAAAACAAAAGTAACAGCTGTTGTAAAACTGGGAAATGGAACAAAACGCTAAAAATATACCTATCGAATATCGGACGTCAGTTTTAATCGGTTCGATGTAACAATAAAAGTTTTTTACAGTATTTCCGAGCAAATTTATTACGTTCAATTCTATAGCCACTCGATGCTCCGAAGTTTCATAAAATAAGTTAACCAATTAGCTAGAACATGGACAAAGACTGAACTTTTTAATTTTAAATGTCCACAAATTAGTGTGACGTCAGTTGTACGGTTTATATTTTTTTTTTTGTAAAAGCGAAACTCGCTTTTTTATTATTTATTTAGTTTCCGAAACTATTTTGATAGAGAAGAACGAGGTCAAATACTACTTCTACTACTCAATAAACAATAAGGTTCTTAGCTTGAATATTTGTTGTGGAATCGTGGAGCGGGTCATTCCCATCCATAAAATATAGCTAGGATTTGTCTATGCGTACAGATCTGCTGCTTGGGGTGTGTGGTCGATCCTGTTCAGCGAAGTCTGCTTCGTTCTTCTAATCGAACTTATCATCACGATAGAAGAAAAATAAATCAATTTAATAACATTGGGTATTTTTCCAATATTATTCTTATTCGTACCGTACTTAGAACGTACAAGACAATAATTTTCATTGTATGGAAAAACAACAATGTCATAATGATGAATGAAGCATCGGCAAGTGTCGTATGTTAGTTAGTAGTATTAGTAGTAGGTCATACTTATACTCAAGGCCAAGTAAGTTGTACTAAAATGCGGGCAGCTATTAGAACCCGTGCTCTAGCAACTTAATAATTGCCTCCAAGGTCATAAATAAAGCTCGTCTCATAACTTCTTCACTGCATATTATTATAAAACATAGTCCCCCGCCGCGTCTGTCTTCGACGCTACGGTTTTCGCAATAAGACATGAGGAAGGTTAAGGTGTATAATATGTGAAGGTTTTGTGTGTAATGGTTCAGCTACGACGATGATTGCTGAAGATTTCGGTAAAAATCAAGCGTGCTGAAACTCCTTTGTATAACAAAACAATGTATGGCAGGATTATTTCCCTTCTGTAAGTCTACAAACACATGTGATGGTATAATATGTCTATTATTAAGGATAAGTTACTAAAATATGTTAAATTAAGTGCAATTTAGATGGATTCATTTTTAAGCTTCAAAAATTAAATACATTAGTTACCGTTAATTTGTCATGCAAAGTACAACAGCTGTTTGCATTACACTATTAAAATAAATATCATAAGAGTAATTGCAAAATAAGAGCTCGAGGTTGAAAATCAGAAGTGGGGAGATTCGTAGATGAAACAAAGTTACCAACATAGCAATTGCGATACTGAAGTGGCTGTCGCAAGGACACATAGGAAGGTGGGCTATGGGGCAGTAAAGTCCTCGAATGGCGACAATGTAACGGAAGACACAGTATTGGTAGGCACAAGATGGACCGATGATCTGATCAAGATAGGACAAACTGTCGTAGAGATCTTTGGGGGTAGGCCTTTGTCTGTCAGTGGACGTCTGTCAGTATAAGCGATGATGATGATGATGATGATGTAAGAATTATAAAGAAATAAGCAAGGCTATATGCTTTTATAAAACATATAGTGAAAGGATCAAATGCATTTATTTTATTAGACTAGGGGACGCACTTTTCAATGAACGGAATGATCTAATAATTATCTTTCCCCTATTCTACCCCGGAAGTCGAAAACTTCGGAAATTAATTAGTAGAATCAAGGAGTGCCAACTCAATTACTTGCCTGGTGATTTCCACGTCGTAAAGTTTTGTTTTACTTTGCATAATTTCGAGTTTTCGTTGGCTCGACGTTTTCTTTTCGTTGGCTTTATTAACTTGGATTAGGAAAAGAGATTAAAATATTAATTAAGACCAGTTGAACGAATTCTTTTTCCTTATCCATATCCAAAAAGTAATGTCACTAGAAGTACCGTTTTAGAAAATAACTTCGCCAGCCATATTTTTGTCACCGACATAAAATATAGTATACATAAACAATTTGTTATTTAAAGTGATATGCGTTATCTGGAGTTCCACAGCGATCTATTGTAGGACCACTGCTGTATAACGCATACTTATTTGACATATTTACCACGCACGTTTCTTGATGTATGCAGATGACAATAAAATTTACTATGCCGTTGATTCAACTGCAGACTGCCATCTCATACAAAAGGATTTGAATAATGTGGCAGAATATTACAACAAGAGTCGCATGGCACGCAGCACACAATATAATATCTTAAATAAACAAACCTGCATATATCCTTTATGACACGTAGTCCCATTAATTAATGTCCCAACTTTGAACTTCTTGAAACGTATCCGTAGAATCCAATCTTTCGGTGACCCACGAAATGCACGAAATCTGATGAAAAAGAAACATTTTTGAATTTAAATATAAGTGAAATACAGTGTGCAATATTAAAGGTATGACTAAATAACTAAGCTAATTGATAAGTAATCGTTTAAATTAAATTGGAGTTGGACGAATCCAAAAGAATTTGAGTGCCAAAAAATCACACATGACGGTTGTAGAGATTACTGTAACAGTAATTATCATGTTTTAGTAATAAACTTTGAAGTAGTTTTCACCTTCAATAACTGATTTTCATATCATATTTAGATTAAAAATATTTGATTTTTTTGGATTTCTTTCTTCTCATTTATTCTTAAATACACAACATTTTCCGAAGAGCTGTTTCACCTGATTCCATATTACATATTCACACGACACGCCACAAATGAGGTCATCATCCCACCATCTGGATGTGTGGCGTTCCGTCACAGTGCGGTTTTCGAGGAACTTTCTACCACTTATAACCGAGCTGAGTGATTGAGCTTCTCTTAGCAGTGTTTCCAGGAGAAAAAGCAAATACTTTTCTAAAAAGCCGACAACGCTCGTGCGATTCCTCTGATGTTGCAAGAGAATGTGGGCTGTGGTAGTCACTTAACATCAGGTGACACGTACGCTCATTTGTCCTCCTCTACTATAAAAAAATTAACAGTTTTACCTGTATGTACAGGTGAGGGGTCTACCGAAGTTGTCAGCAGTGACCGGAGGGGAAGAAACATCTTCATAAATCTCGACAGTCTTGTTGCAATGGTCTCTCTTTGGATCTGAAACAAATATCAATATTCAACATCTCCGAATAAATATTGTCCTTAAGTTAGATAATTTATACATCTAGATAGAACATCTCGCTGCTAGGCGATGAAAACAGGCCAGTTTTATTACTTCAGTGTGCGTGACAAGCTAAGTCTTACACTCGCGATTTGTATGTCACTTTGTGTTAGTGTGCGTGCATTTCTCAAACTATAACACCGAGGGTTGCGTGCATATATTTTTTTTCATCAATCGAGAAATCATCATAAAAATTATTAAAAATCTTTTTAAGCTTGTACCAATGAATACGAATCATACGATACATGACACAGTTACATTTTAAATTATAGAATGTTTGTAAAATGATGCACCAAAAAATACTCAAAAGATTAACCAGTGTAGAATATCTTAGGGTAAGAATAAAAATTTCCCCACGACGCGACGCCTCCACGAGCATTAATATAATGGTTGAAAACCATGACACAGTGAAATTCTACATTAAGCTTGGGTTACACCAACTAATTATAGCAATAACAAACATGCTAAAGTACCGGTGAAGCTAAAAATGAGTGGCACCATTTGACAATTTTTAGATGACTTCATAACTTTAACTTTTAACCATATCTGTCCAATCTTCACCGATCATAGCAATTGTTAATGTTTCAAATTAATAATCGATATTGACTTGATATTTCAATTTTTAACTTAAACTAACTTTTTAATAGTCTACCTTCATCTCTCAAAAAGATTAGGTCACTAAAAACATTTAAACGTGAGCTATCAGACTATATTGTTTCAAAGTTTTTATAAAACACATGTCTGAAATTGTTTGTTATGTGACAGTGCCCTGTAAAAGTGTGTAATCTTAAATTTTGTGAAGAAGAATAAGTACTATAATGTGTAACATGTATGTACTGAACATCTAAAGAACGGCGGATAAATTATTACATCATATTTTTATGTTCTCATGTAAGTGACAATATTATGTTTTTAATGAGAAATAAATATCTTTAAACGTAAACTATGCCAATGAATACGATGGTGCAACACATTCCGTAGTCTATGTTAAAGTCAGCGTTATTGTTAACTTTAAATTTGTCATTAAAGTTTAAAGACTAACAGGTAATATGATCCAGCCTTAGTATTTATTTTTTACATTTGGGCTATCATTCTTTAAAACTTATCGTAATAAATGCTTATAAATCCACACCATTTACATTATCGCTTCGACTCATTCTTCTTAATTAACGTCAATCCAACGTCTAGTTTATTTCGTCAAAATTAAAATAATTGTACTTAATTATCGTGACGTTAAGTTACTTTCGTTGATCGCGTGTTCACACGAACACGCCGTGCGTGACTGCATTGCCGGGACGTGTCAAGTGTCAGTAACTTAGCAGCTTGAAGTTACAATGTTTTACGATTGAAGAGTGTTCTCTGTAAAGCTTAGCTTGTCTTCAAAATGTTTTAATGAAAAGGGATGTACTTTTGATATTGCAAGCTCTGTTTTGCAATATTTACGTTGACATAATCAAAGGGAATAATGGCACAAGCTCTTCAAAATTATATTAAAGCCTCTCCATTCATTTTTTTTAATTGAAAAGGAGGACAAACGAGCGTTCGGGTCACCTGGTGTTAAGTGATCACCACCGCCCACATTCTTTTGCAACACCAGAGGAATCATAGGAGCGTTGCCGTCCTTTAAGAAAAGTGTGCCTGCTTTTTTTTAAAGGTACCCATGTCGTATCGTCACGAAAACACGGCACAAGGAAGCTCGGTCCACAGCTCTGTAGTACGTGGAAGAAAGGTTCTTGAAATCCTTTTGTTGATTGGCATTGGTTGATTGATTGATTGATCATTGGCGGTTTAATTATTTTTAAGTAAGATTGGAAAAATACGAATGTATGTATGTGGCAAAATCGTACTTAAATTCATCTAAAATTCTGCAATATAATTGTTAATTCTTGTACAGAAAACAGTATGAAGTCTAAGGGTAGTCACGGGGTATTCGTAATTCGTTCGTGCGATTATTTGGAACTTTACAGGAGACCGATTAAAAATTTTCTATTTTGAAATTCGAATATTATTCTAAAAATATATCTATATTTTTCTAAAATAAATGCTTACCTTCTTTTTACACCTATTATTATTAGAAATAATTATTGTCGCTTAATACAAAATGACCTTAAATCACTTTTACATAAGAAGACATCGTTCACTTATTGAATGAAATGGTAAAATAAAAAGGTGCAAATAGCCCGCCAATTTTTACAACGAATATTGTATAAAAAACAAATAAATTAAAAATCATTTGCAGTAAACTAATTAAATAAAGTTAAAACGGGTCCAAACAGATCGGATTGCCGTTTTATCCGAATATCCTAATTAACGTAGCCAAATTAAAATAAATATATTATTCTGTAATCGTTAACCAACATATTGGTCACAGACTGTTCCCGTAAATATACCAAATTAACCGGATGCGGGACTCAATTACCAACAAAGCAAATTCGTTAATGAACCTTCATATATCGTGTTAATGAGGACATTATTTGAAGGCACATAAATCTGTGGTGAGTCATACATGTTAACATTGCAGTTCTATTTTTATTTAACTACACGCAAGATGAAATCCGAAAAATCTTAAGTAAAGGCAGATGAAAATAAATCAATATTCTGCAGGCTTAGAATGAAATAAAATGTGGTCAAGTGCGTGTCGAATTTGCATAGAAATGGTTCAGAAGTATCTTACAATATATGTTACACTTTTTTTATTATTTCCAATGACGTTCTATACATATATACATGAACATGTATGGGATTGCTGTTTATTGTCGAAGAATATTTAAAAGAACTGCAGTGAATGCAACAATGTAAAGGTAATATAGCGGTCGAAGCTAATTAATTTGTGGTACGTTCGTACTTTCGTTCGTAATTTGTGGTATTTCGTCTTTGTTTATAGACTACGTCATTTGTCTATATGTATAAAACGTCATTGGATATCATAATCAACGAAATAACCCTCAATGAACTTGCCTGATGAATTGCAGTACCTTGGTAGTCTCATAAGGTCCTGTATATACCTATACTCATCCTGCTAAACTCTTTGTGCGTAAGCGTTACCCACAGCTGTCAAAGTCAAAGACAAAAATTGTTTTTTTTTTAGTTTCGTCTTGACAGACATGCAAATATTTTAGAAGTTACAATTCATACTAAATATTATAATATAGCCAGGAATACGGTGTATTTAATTATACTTATAAATTATTAATAATTGATAAAAAAAAACATCATGTGAATAACTAATCATATTCTCAACGACAACAAAACATATACATAAAGAAGAATATATTAATACTTTATTTATTTTGCTAATAGTAAACTTTGACAAACAAACCAATATAAGTTTTCGTACAAGTGGCTGAAGCCAAGCCGAAACTGATCCAGATAATTAATTTTAGACGTATGTTGTTCGTAAACATACAGGCGTTCATATATTTGTAGCGTTATCTTTACTTTTAACAATTCTTGTTAATTTCGTAATACATTTGCTATGAAAAATTTCTAGGATCATGCTGTATAGTTATTTATCTACACCCATAATATGAATCCTCTATAAAAGATTCTGAAACAGTTAGCTAACTGCTAACATTAAAAAAGCTAGTCCTAGTAACCATTACATCATCTGAACGAGTGTTGTAATGTTGTACTGAATTTCATTACAACATTCGTTTGGATGATGCAATGGTTATTAGGACATTGAGTGTTTTAATGTTGGAAATAAGCTTACTGTTTTAGAATCTTTAATAGAGGATTTAAAGCATGGATGTAGATAAAAGCAGATACATCGCCCCACAAAATACTTACTTAGTCAACTTTATCGAGTAGTAGGCATAACTTTTAATAAACGCAATGTTAAGTTATTCCAAGTTTAAAATTACTTCTCCCCGTTCTGTAACTCAAGATAAAGACAATATGGCCTTAGAAAATATGAACATGGTATAAAACTGAGAGTAAACCATGAATATGCTAAATGTTGACTATATCGCTGACAACATAGTAATACAATGACAATTCTGAAGTTTTCCGAATGTCAGGCAGCCCTGCAAATAAAAGCGGGAAAAGTTCAACGTCCGAATAAATCAATCATAAGCAAAATGTCTATATTAATTAAGCATTTTGCATATCATTGGTTTATACTCAGATATAACGTTATACCTAGTTTATTTGTAAGGCCGAAAAAGTCTTAAACTTGGAATAACTTGAGGTTAATTACAGATAATAAGTATACGGTTATTCCTGGTGTTAAAATTATATTTTTTTAAAAGTATGTATATATTTCAGATAAATGAGTAATACTCGCGTTAATCAAAGAAAATACAACATTCAAATTACAGCTAATCCACACACTTCTAACCGGAGCAACACAAAGAAATTTATATAACTATAACAACGTACAAGCCATACAATTGTTTCGCAAATATTGTTTGCTAACCAAATCGATTATATTGTAATTCACTTAAATTCACGCTCCGAAAATTCCAGACACAATTCCTAATACCGAAAACTAATAATAATCTCCTACCGTTACAACAATAAAATTTTATGCAAGTATTTACTGAGCGGAACGCGCCGGATCCTATCGAATATTCGATCGTGTTTTCCGTTTTATCAGGAAACTCGATTCCCTGGACACCAATAAAAGTAGAAACCACTATACTATAATAATTCGCAAACTTTTACCGTTCCAGTTCGAGATATTGTGTTGTAAATAATACTTTGGTGTGTTGTAGTTTTGCGAGTATTACTGTTGTTTGATTTGTGATTCAAATTGGTATGATAAGCTTTGACTGTCAAATTCGACTTAGCTTTTCAAATTTGATCTTAAAATGAATTCATTATAGAAAATGTTTTACAAATACAATAACAAATGACTTATATATATATATATATATATATATATATATATATATAATAAGAAAGTGCAGAGCAATTTATGATGATAAGCTATGTTTGACATATATAACGTCGTGTTCGTAATTAAATTAATTTTTAAATATGAATTTGCCGTTTAATTGTAATAGGTATTTCGAATTGACATAGAACCTTCATGGTTTGTAATTTTTGTGTGAAACTTTTTTCACATGGTACTTATGTAGATCTCCTTAAAAAAACATTTAATTATCGACTTTCAGTTTTCTTTTTATTCAGCCTAGCTAAGAAAGATGTATATTTCGAAAGTTCTAGTGATTATTGAATACGAATTCGAGATAAACAGCTCGAAATATGTTGCGTTTGAAATGGGGCCGCTTTCGTGATGGAAACTTTGATTTGAAGAACGAACCACGTGCAAAACCGCTCACGCAGGTGAATAAATATTTATTGAAAGACCATCTCTTTCAATTAGTTTTTATTCACAATATATTGGAAGCTGATCCGAGCCAAACTACCTATGAATTAGCGGCATGGTTTAACGTTACTATACCAAAAATATTGACTTATATGCATCAAATAAAAAGATAATGTTAACTGTTTGGCTGTCTATAATGTTAACTATAGCTTTGTCCCATCTGGTCAAGCCATAATGGTAGATGTCCAATGTGCCGAACTCCGAACAGTGATAGCTAAATTAGCAGTGAAACTGCCCGGACTCATGAATCGTTCTTCACCATTATTGATCCATGATAACACGAAACCTCATGCAACACGAGAAACCATTTTAACTCTACAGGATCTACGATTAGAAACCATTCGTCACCCTCCGTATTTGCTAGACCTTGCTCCAACGGGCTACCATTTTATGTGGACAATTACTGATTTCGACACTTTTATACGTGATAAATAGTTTTCTTATAAGGAGGCAGTACAAAATGCTTTCAGACAGTTTGTCGAATCTACATCACCACAGTTCTATCTTTTGAAATCGAAATTATTTTGATTAAAAAAATATGTTATATAAAAAAAAACTAATTTCAATTTTTCAGTACAAATCTGTAATTTCATACTTGTATCGACCTGATTGTTATAACTGCCAACTTAATGAAAACAAAATAAGTTCAATGAAAGTTAAATAGAATTATATATTTTTTTTTATAATTTTTGTCTTGAGATCAATCTATCGGAAAACGCACTCACTGTTTTTTTTAATGAAAAATCCTTTGATACAATGCAATACTTTAAACCCATTAAACGTAGAGGGGTGGTAGAGGCATAAATTCAGAATATACTAGCGTACACATGAACTGACAGCCCGGTTATGCTTGATATTTGTCTCGGTGTGCGTTAGCCGGTGGTTTAATTTTCAAAATAATAAAAGTGTCAAGCGTGGCTGATTCTTTACGACTTGAAAATCAAAATCGGTTACAGTAACAACTGCGTCGCATACATTCTCTATCTAACTTGTATATCTGTGTGTATGTCACGTTTTGTTTATACGTTTTTATATTGTAAGCCTATGGGTAGAGCTAGGTTTCTATTCGTCTTGTTTACTATTTGGTTAAAAAGAGTAAAAGAGGTTTACATTGTCAAAGACGAAAAGAGATTATTCTAAGTTAAGCTAATTTCAGAAGCGAAAACTTTCATCCTGATACTAAGTATTTCCAACAATCATCGTGGGAATAACTGCTTATCCGACATAAATAAGTTGCGCTCCGCGTCCGGGGTGAAATGATGTTGCAACTCGATTGAAGTGGAAAAAGTTTACATTCTAACTTTGTCTTTTCTAGTTTGAACTCGCCGTAACTCTTTTTGATATTGTGTTGGATATTGTTACTGTCTTAGTCCCAGCTGACAAGACGATTTAAAAATGATTCTTTGCTGTAGCGATGCAAGAGTTTTGAACCGAATCATTAAGATCATTTGAGGAGGGTCAACGACTGATCAATGTTGAAGTTCTACGTAGAGTTGGGACGATACGAAAATTTATGCAGACCATCAAAATCATGCGCGTTGTCGAAGAATTTGAATTTGAATATACTATGAGATGCGGCGAGTTTCGTAGAAGGTATTAGTACGTGATATGTTGGTGATTACTTACCCCGGAACTTATATTTTTTGACTTAGTAAGAAATTAAAAAACCTATATATAAATTACTCAGTTAGTATCACATATACACAGCACTAATATTGCACAATACGTCAGCTGTACTCGTACAGCCACAGTAGACATATTATGTCTATTGTGGTACAGCTACAGATATATTGCTATAAGGATTCCTATGACTCGAACTCACAAGATTCCAGCCATCCAAAAGTTGTCGAACTGTATATACATATATTTATTTTTCCCCTACCAAAAGGTGTCAACGCAGCTGAAAAAGTTTTCACTTCAAAAATATTCACGACGCGCACGCTTTTTCCAATAGAAACTTCAAAGGATACTTATAAAAAGGATACTTTTAAAATTCTTACAACTGATATTTATAAAAACATATTCAATTTTCTATATACTCTATATTCTATTTGTTTTTAAAATCGTCGATTCGTTTGTTAAAGTCAACTTAGATATTGCTTTACAAGATCCCACTACTATCTTAACTTCTTTCATAAAATATAATTAAGAAGCGTAGAGCTTTGTAATATAAAGTAAATTAATATTCTAAGTAAATTAAAAAAAGCATAATGTTTCAGAAGGACTACAAGAAGTTGTGTAAAATAATCTCAGGTAAAAGAGAATTTTCTTTACAACGAATAACATGCCTGGATGATAGTTTTAATTATTATCTTTGTAACTTATAATAGCTTTTTTAAAACTGTTATTTAATGGGAACAAGAAACTTTTAAGAAAATAATGTAAATCGTCTACATAATAAACATAGACAGATACAGACATACTAATATTATAAAGAGGAAAGATTTGATTGTTTGTTTGTTTGTTTGCATTGAATAGGCTCCGCAACTACTGAACCGATTCGTATATATAATAATTCTTTCACTGTTGGGAAGCTACATTATCCCCGAGTGTTATAGGCTATATAACATTTTCAAAAAAATTAGGGATCCCAACTAAAAGTCCAGTAATGTAACCCAAGGTGTAAAAATACGTACGCGAGCGACGTCGCGGTGTATCAGCTAGTAATAAATAATATATTGTTTTTTTATGAATTTGTCAATAATATTTCATAACATCAAGCATTATTTCGTAAAATATGCTCCCTGTTGTTGTAATGAAATTGTTTTACAGCAGAACTGTCAAACCGTGCGTCAATGAATTCTCATAGAAAATATGTCCATACAAAACAAATATCGGTCGACCGCGACGGGGGACAAATCAAAGGAAAAACAAAATTGTTGTTTTTATTTAATTCCGAACACTTTCATATTTATTCACCTTTCCTGGACTTCCACAAATAATTCAAGACCAAAATTAGCCAAATCGGTCCAGCCGTTCTCGAGTTTTAGCGAGACTAACGAACAGCAATTCATTTTTATATATACAGATATATAGATAATCACTGGTTTCCTGCAATTAATTAGACAATGGGTTTGCATTTGAGTGTTTTTTTTGGTTTTGTATTTTTTAGCAGACGGCTTGGCCTGTAGCACAAAAACACTTCCAAATTTTGGGTATAAAATTATCCATAATTCTGAAGTCCTTTATAACGTGGCCATTGCTTGCAAGTTGTAATAATAACAAAAATCTAACTTTTATGCAAAAATCAAATGTAATAATAACAGCTACAGTCACACGCAATTGATAACGTATTTTTTTAAATAAACGATATTCGGGATTGATTGACGGATGACATAGGAATCTAGATTCTAAATTATCATGAAAAATAGAGGCAGTGACATTTTTTGGTGAAAAGTATGTGGGTTGCTTTGGTCATGTAAACGGAGAGGCTAGGTCTAAAGTGCTATTCGAGGGTGTAAGTCGGCAAAAGTCTCCACGTGATGGGAAGTAGACCTACTATGGACATTCGCAACACTAGAGGGCAGGAGATACGTTGCCGGTCTGTACGTCGGGAGTGTGCTCTAAAGTTGAAAGCTTCTAATTCGTAACAGTTCGGGAAATTTGCAGCTGAGAACTGATTCCACAAAGTAACTGTGCGAGGCAAGAAGTTTCTCGCTAAGCGTGCGGCTATAGAATGCCAGATGTTAAAATAATGCGGATGGAATTTTGGCCGTTGTACCAACCTTCTAACTAACAACTCTTTGAACACTCTCCGTAATATATGCGGTAAAAGATGCGGAGAGGACCCACATCTCTATGCAACGATAAGGAAACAAACTGATCGTCGATGATTCGAGCCGCTTTTCGTTGTATACGGTCAAATGGAAAAAGCTGGTACTGGGGAGCGTGCGCCCAGGGATGAGAACTATACCCTATGATATTTGTCTTTGGCGAAAGGCATGATACATTCCTTTTCCTCCACAGTGTGGTTTTCAAGGAACTTTCTTTTCAGGTACAACACTGCTGTGGAATGAGCTTCCTTATGCGGTGTTCCCGGATGTTGCAAGATAATGGATCTTGGGTATGAATTGCTCTAAAAGATTTGAGCCTTAAATACCCTTAATGAAATATAAAAATATTTATAATTATTAATTATACTCTAAGCAAAATGGTCAAATTGTAAGCAAAGATTTTTGGCTCATGCATGATGCTCGTGAAGATTCTTAAAAGTTATTATATATATATTTATATAAAATCGCTTAGAAAATGCTCACAGAATACCTTTATTTATTTACGGTGTGTGTGGATGATGCAGTACTACTGTACTCAATAAGTTTATGTTTTTGACTTACTTGTGTAAGGCATTTGACTATTTGACGTTTGAATATGTTTGTTGCATCACTTAACATATTATATTATATTGTAATTGAATTTATTTGTAATATGATGAAAAGATAAATCACGTATTAAAACAGTGGCAATAAGTTTCTTGCTACTTCTTCCCATTAGCCCAACTCTTTATGAAGTAGCAATAGATTTAATAAGAAATATTTTTTTTTTGATATTCATAAGAGTCATTTCCATGACCTACATGAATAAAGTGATTTTGATTTGATTTGAATGTGGGTGGTGGTGATCACTTAGCCCCAGGTGACCGGTAAGCTCGTTTATCCTCCTTTTTAATAAAAAAATTATAGTATGGATGAATATATTAGTAAATAACTTTTGCCTGACAGTCCGATTAGTAGAGACAGACTTAATACTAGAAGATACAACTTTGTAGAAATATTATGTTCTTTGTACAATTTTCTAATCTAAAGCTTTAATAAAACGGGTTTAAATTGACAAAGCCAGCAATCCAAGAGGACCAAGAACTCGTTGCTCATTCTCGGAATTGTGATTACAATAGAATAATCTAGAATACTGGATGGAAGTTATTATAACCATATTTCTATTCATACTTATCTTGAGACTCTGCGCGTTTTATAAATTACTGGATGTAATATATATAGTATTGGCTTTTTTATTTTTTATATAAGAACGTCCTAGTAGAGACATAATCGCATTTAATATGCCTCTTTACAGGTGACTATAAGTCAAGGTAGACTAAGGCCGTGTGCCAGCTTCTACACTGTTTCTTCTGCAGATCAATGATATGTTGGACACCTCCAACATATATTGAGATGCAGGATGCAGTGCCGGAAGAAACTTGTGTCTTCTATCAAGTCCTCTCTTGAGAAGGTTGCAGAATGGAGTAAATTAAACCTTGTTCAATTTAACCCCCAGAAGACTCAAGTTTGCGTGTTAACCAGTAAAAAAACCCTATTTTTATTATCATCGCTCTTCGCGCGAAATCTCGAGCTATTGCCTGCTCCACGGTCACCTGGAAGGCAAAACCAATGGCTTTGAAGAAGCTGGGCATCATAAATGGAGCGCGGTAATACCTTAAACCAGTACCCACATTCTAATGCTCTACAACTACCACAGGTCCAGTTGCTGTCATCTCTGGTCTGGCCCACCTCAGTATCAGCTCGAACCATTTCACTGCGTGCATCGCAGAGCTGTTTGAATAGACGGGGACCCAGTGCCATGTGAACGGCTAGATCACTTGGCGTTGCATAGTGTGTCTTCTCTCTTATTTATCACGGAGACTGTTCCGAATATCCATTTGGCCTAATTCCTGCCGCCTAATTCCAGCTTCACACGACACGCCACAAAATAGGACATTATCCCCAGTATTTTCAGTGCAGTTTTCGAGGAACATTCTTCCACGTACAATCAATCTATAAATTGCGTGAAAGCTTCCTTGTTCTTAAGGGTAAGGATCAAATAAAGCGCGTACACTATTCTAAAAACCTGACAACGATCCTGTGAGTCCTCTGGTATTGCAAAAGAATGTGGGTGACCCGTGACGGTGATTATTTAACATCCGTTGACTCGGACGCTCGTTTGTCCTCCTCCTTCATAAAAAAACCACTAACGAGTCATTACTAGTTAGTATTAATCAGAATGGTAGACGTGCAGCTTAGTGTAACTTTAGTGTATTTCAGTATATCTAACTGCGGACATCGGATCATTGGGACATCCTGTGGCCCTCTTGACCCATGGTCCAAGCCAATAAGTCAGCAATTCTGTCTATCTTCAATCTCTTGTTCTTGCCACATTAGGAACTATGTGAATAAGTCCAGTCAATTTATTCAAAAAAAATATATTTATAATAAAATAAAATAACGTTAAGTTTTTTGCCCAGAAGCGCAAGAAGAAGTGCTTTTTTTCCGAATGTGTGATAGATTCTGACATTCAATAACAAATAACTTTATAATATATACTAGAAATATGTAAGAAAATACTAAAATTTTTACACTTAAATCTATATCTCACCTAAATATATTTTCAAGCTAAATCTAAATTAACATTACACACTTCAAGTCATTGTCAATTAAAATGTGTAAGTTATAAGAACACATAAATGCCGATCGAATATTCAAAAAATCTTTAACTAACCTAATCGTGGATAAAAAGTTGCTGTTCTATTAGTTAATATTGATGATCATTGCTGTGCCTTACGAGGAAGTGCATGTGATACTGTTACTATTTGTTTAGTCGATAAGTCGCATGTCATAAATAAATAGATTATTATATCCAATTAAAAAATAAAACATTTTTTTTTTCAGAATAAGTGACGAGCAAGACAGTCGGATGGTAAGTGCCGCTCAGGATTCTTGATTGAGCTCAAAATTCTGAGCGATACTGCAATTACGCTCGTCACTTACGGCCGTTCCCAATATACTATCTAGAGATAGAGATAAATTACTACGTTCTTCTGTCAGTAATTAGCTGGCAATAATCTGAAGCTGTTCCAATAAACTCGATAAGTCATTCTTATCGCCTTATATTGGGACGCGTGAATTGCAATTCCCATACAAACTTCTATCACTGGTAAGCTATAACGTCGTCCGATTGACAGACAGCGTGTACAGATAAGGTGAGTTACCGTCTATAAGTTTATTGGGACAGAAAAGTCAACGATTGTTACGATTTTTATCTCACGTAAGAAATAGACTGAATATTGGGAACGGCCGTTAGAGAAATAACATAACACCAGTATGTCACTAGCTACGGCGCCCTCAAACCGAAGCACAACAATGTTTGCACTTTACTGCTTTACGATAGAAATTAGTGCTGTGGTACTTACCATGGCGGCTGGCATCCCAATGGTAAATTTGAAAACCATTTCTAAATAATGTAATATACGCAAACATTAAAAAAAATGTAAGTTATATTCTTTCTGTTCACTTAAAATGAACCTAGTCTGAAATCAGAACTTATACTTTTTCGTAGTTTCTTCGTTCAAGCACATAGTCACAAATTTATCAAGTTATGATCGACTTTTGTTTAAAATAAACTAACGCTTCGCCATGATATTATTAACTTACTCAATTTCAATTAAGTTTTGCGGCTCAGCTTGTGTTAGATAATTGAATTTTATCTATTTCTGGTTGCTATTACGTGGGCCATACTGATAAATTTTGGACTGGCTATTTTTTAATACAATAATTTAAACCTTATTTGAAAATAGAACACGCCGAGAGTAGGTCATATTTTAATTTGTGTCAATGTCATTTGCTTCAATAATGTGTCTTTTTAGGGTTATGTAGTCAAATAGCAAAAAACAGAACCCTTATAGATTCGTAATGTTTGTCTGTCTGTCCGTCCGTATGTCACAGCTATTTTTTTCGAAAGTATAAAAACTAAACCGTTGAAACATTAAATTTTGGGTGTTCCCGATATTTAGAACTGAAACTTAAAATTTTTTTTTCATCAAAGCCATACAGTGTAGAGTGTCTATGGATAGGTCTTCAAAAATGATATTGAGGTATCGAAAATAATTTTTTTTCTAAAATAAATAGTTTGCGCCTTAGACACATCCAAAGTGGTACAATATGTGACCCCCCACCTTCTGTAACTTCTGAAATCAGAGAATGATATTAACCTTAAAAAAAATTAATGATGTACATTAAAATACAAACTTCTACCGAAAATTGGTTTGAACGAGATCTAATTAGTAGTTTTTTTTAATACGTCATAAATTGTTACAGCGAACTTTTTTATTATTACTTTCTGCTACGGAACCCTTGTTCAATTAGTTTAACTTGAGAAAATATTCGCCCCATGATTTTTTTATTACTTTCACTGTGGTTTATGTGAACAACAAAGTTCTTGTAAGGGATCTTACCTTTTTTTTAAATTTGAACCGCAATAGTGGGTGTGTTTCTGTTTCAGAGGAATAATTTTTAAAGTATATACGACAACAATTCATAGAATTAGGCCAATTGTTTATGAGAAGCCTATTCGATGAATGACACGTTTAACCACTTACCGTCCGTGATAATGGTCTAAAAATAATAAGAATATATAATACTAACTTACTTAAGACATTTATATATAACATTAAAATAGTTATCTTCTACATGTATAGGTATTTACGTTGGGTAAGAAGCCAATCACACTAAGGTTATTTTCGCCTATTACGTAAGTTTAGTGTTTAAAAATACTAGCGGGTACCTGTGACACTTTGCGTTTTTTTTGTAAATGTATTGTTTATTTTTGTTTGTTTTAAGATATGTAGGCTTTTCCATCTGTGTTTGAATTGCGCAAAAATTATTCTTTCCCTACATATAAGTTCTCAATGTATGAAGGATGTTTTTAATTAAAAGGTTTTAAATATAAACATTTTGAATAAAAATACTGCCTAACAGCGTAAATAATATTTATACATGAATTCAAGTTATAAAATTTAAAAAATTTTCACTGAATTCCTTTCATTTTTAAAAAACTAATTAATTCTGTATTCGGTAAGCATTACATTACTGCATGTTTTATGCTTGAAATTACCAGAAAAATAATCTGAGAGTTGAAAAAAGGATACAAGGTTTTAGCAACGATACGTCACTCGAACGGTTGGACAGTGGTAATACGCACTCGCACGGAACACGAGAGGTCGCGGGGTCCAGTGCCACATCGTTAATAAAATTTTGTTTTCCAATTTTATTTGTGTAATAAAATAATTCTGATACCGATTGTAATGCACATAATATTTTTTCACAAAAATATCGTTCGATGCACGCGCGGAATAATCATTTCCACTTACGTAACGGCTTTAAAGTACACCATCTCGAACCTGTTTAAAACTTAAGGCAAGTTTAAACTTGATACTCAAATACTCAAATGTGTGAAATAGTAACTGGTCATATATATTTAGAACGCAGTAAGTTAAGATAAATGAGGCTATTAATTTGCAAGCAAACAAACATAGAATATTTCAATAAATTTCCAGAAGCCATTTAACTAACGCATTACCTTCTCACAAATTACAGGAGGAACTCCTAATTTCAACGGAATTACCGCTTTTATCTAATTCTCTTGGCAAGAACATTGGTGTTAACAGAATCCGTACTATATAAATACTTGGCAAGGAAATATAGCCCGTATTGATGCGGAATCAAGTCTATTTTCAGTCGATAAAGTTAGTTTAATCAGCTGATTGCTGGAACAACTTTTATTCCGCTGTAAAGAGCAACATTCTTGCTCGATTGGAGTTGGATTAAAGATGGGAATGGGTGTATATTTTTTGTTTATTTGGAGAAAAATACGAATCTAAATTATTTTCCACTAAGACATATAATTATAACAAATTTATATAAAAATAATTAATAACTTTAATTAATGATAAAATATTCAAGAAAATATATATATATATATTATTTTTTTAAGTATGTTTGTAGCATAATTTTACATATTATATTGTAATTGAAATGATTTGTAAATCGATGGAAATGTAAATCTCGATATAAAAAAGTGGCAATGAGTTTCTTGCTACTTGTTCTCATTAGCTCAACCCTTTACGAAGTAGCGGTAGATTCAATAAGAAAAAATCTTTTTTGAGATTCATAAGTGTCATTTCCGTGACCTACATGAATAAAGTGATTTTGATTTGATTTGATTTATAAAAAAAATGGCAGTCCCCGATTGCCGACAATAGGAAAAACCTTAAAAAATATTATTTTTTGAATGATAAATATACTTTAAAATGAAGTGTTTTAGGTTACGGAAACTTAAAAAAACAAGTGCTGAACTTACAAAGTGTCGGAACATACTTTACCATTGTTACGTGGCGGGTGAGCATCGAACCGAGGGCTCATCACGACGACGTGACATTCAACGGTTCAACCTATTGAAGCTATCGCGCCAGTGACACTCATATCTCATGATGTTCGCACAAAAATCATTTAAAAAATACAGTTTAAAACCGGTTGGTTAGTTCAGACTATTCGTGGATTAAATTTCCAATTAGTAAGAGAAACTTTAACGATGCTTCGTTCCGCACTAGTGCCGATTTTGGAATATTCGGAATAATTGAGAACACGATATTATAAAGCTATATCTACTTATAAGTCACACAATAAATATCTTCCAGCCTTATAGACTTGTATGATTTAAACGCTTTCCTTATGAATTAGTATTATTTGTAAAAGTTTATATAAATTGACCCAAACATATAATTTTCGATTTATCTTAAAGCGTGACACTAAGTAACCATATACATAATATACATACATATAATAACAATAAACTAACGAAGCTAATATTACATAAATTAAATTTGAAAACAAAATTTGTGATCGATGCGGGACTTGAAACCGTGACCTCTCGCGTTACGTGCGAGCGCTCTTCCACTAAGCCAACCGTTTGAGTTACCATCCCACATCGAGCATAAATTTTGTTTCAAATTTAATTTGTGTAATTAATCCCTGAAGTAAGGGATTATCACTTTAAAAATAACTTATTGTTCAGACACTAATGTTGTAATTGTACAATAATCATCGTTAAACCAAAGAAAAACGTAATTAAGTGATGAAATGACAAGCCCAATGAGATTAGGAAACCCATATAAGTAAGTTATTGTTTCTTCATCTTATCTTCGGGACTTTGAAGCTCCGTTATCAGGAGCACGCATCAATGGATCCATTCTTTAGAAGTCTAATCAAAAGAGAAACAATAGCTAAGCGTACAACTTAGGGGGTTTGAAATTGATTGAATGTTTCCAATCACAAAATACACGATGTTTTTTAACCTGGCAGATTTTTTTTTTATAATTCGTTTAAATTATGTTAGTTTTAACTTTAGTTGTAATTCTTAAGTAATTAAGTTCTACAGCTTTGGAGTAAAGCTGAGTCTAATCTAAATGATCCGACAGCCTGGGATTAGATTATGATTATTTTATAGCTATAGCAGTGACAGTACAATATTGTATATTTCAATAAAAGAGCGCAAAAGAAGAATGCTGGGAGAGTTTCTTCCCTCTGAGAGCGCCATGTGTTTCCGAAGCGGTAGTAGTATCTAGAATATCAGAAGGGACATCAAAAATAATTCTGAAATAATCAATTTTGTGAAAATAAATACCTTTTATGCCTCAAGGAGAAGAGTAAGCAGAAAACACGCAAACATGGTGTTTTAGACAAGTTTTGTGGTGAAAGTATAGCATCTCGAGCTATGAACACTACTTAATCCTGTTACACATATCCTTAAGTCGTATTTGTAGGTTGCTAATGCTTGCTGTTATAGTCACTGCCGAGCCTTTTTGAACTACCACATTTCTTTGAAGTTAAACAAGTTTTTTGGCATGGCGTGACGCATTTTTTTTGGTACTTCTCTCAGAAAAGTTATTCTCATAGCTTGTACTCTTTTGTGTAGGTTTATTTATTCAGATTATTAGTGAATAACGAAGATTGTAAGCATATAAACAGTTTTCCACGCAAGAATTTTGAAAATATTGGCTTTGTTACATAGATAGGCGGGCCGGCAGCTGTGAACTCATATCGCTCAAGGTCGCTGGCATTTAGTGTCGCCTTAAGCTGTAATAGTTGTGAGTTTGTACAATTATGCAATATGGATGTGTGTCTCAAATAAACATAATTTATTATTATTATGACTTGGTGGAAGGTAGCTGTAATCGAGCATTTTTAGAAAGAAGAGCGACACGTTTAATTATTTGTCATGTCGGTAAGCGAGGGGCCACACAGGCAAGAGAATTACATTATGGTAAGTGGTAAGGTAAGGTAAGCCCATGGATATCCGAAAATCAAGGGGGAAAAGATGCGTTATGTGGGAGTTTGCTCTATACTTTGTTGCACTGTCAGTGTATTTCCTTACTTCTAGCGCTATCTGTTATTGACCTCACTACGTGCTTCATCACACAGGTTAATGAAATTAATCTTATCAGTTACAAAAGACAAAGTTATTAAATTTATTCAAAAGAAAGTGTTCCCAGTTAAATTACACTTTAAAGGTTCTATCTAGTACTTGAAGTCATCAAGTTTAATTACAGATTTACAATTCTAGTACTTTAAGTCACTGAGTTAAATTTATATACAATTGTAGTACTTGAACTAGCTCAAACCAAAATGTGGCCACCGTGGTGTATACCTTTTATAATAAATTGAGCCTGGCTTGACGAGAGGTGGGTGGATCTGTCAAATATACCCCGATATAATAAAGAGTAATTTAAATTTTAAACTAATGAAAGGGCGCCAGGCCATCTCAGTGTTTTTATACTTGGCGATGAACCGTGGCAAGGTTGCCCGGGAGCAGGGCTATCAACTGGCCCCCGGTGAGTAGAACCAAGACTGGTCCTATAGAACAAAACCCTTTGCAAAGGGTGTGAAAAAAACGCGACATACCGCGTTACACAAGCACGCCTATGCAGGTATTTCGCGTGTCTTTTCGTAGAAATAGGACTAAAAAGGGTCAACAAGCGAAGCGCTTGTCCTTGTAATCTTCGGCGCGGCTTCTGGATTTTCGCTAGATGGCTAGAATCCCCCTTTTCCCTTTTACTTTTGTATGCAAACATCCCATTATCTGTGTTTTAATTTTGACAGAATCTATCGGACTTTCATTCTACTATGAGTTCAAAGTAAAAAAGCAATTCCTAATTACAAAATAAGGCTAGAAATCGAATGAAGTCGTGTGGATGTCGAAGTTGTTCAAAAGTAACGGTGTCATATTACGTTCCTCGAGTTGTTACATAATATGGAACTGTGGTATGCAAAGAGTTAAGGGGACCGCGCACAGAATGAAAATTCCAGTTAATCGAGATACAGTCATCGATTAAGTAAAGTCGTAACAGCTTGAATTGATTCCACAAAGTGGCTGTGCGAGGTAAGAATTTCCTGTTGAGCGGTTTTCGCATTTTGACGTAATGTCCGGTGGTGATTGGGTGAGTGAGATTAGGCTGCTGGTATTAACTCGATCAACTCTTTAAATCAATATAACACAAGAAATCTACATTTTCTTAACGTTTGGATTTTTAACTGTTATTCAGTTTCTTTAAGCCGAATCAAAAATCATTTTCATGAAAAGACGTCGAGTCTATCTATTTCTATTTATATTTTAGTCTATATATTTGAGTCGATATTTTAATAATGTCGGTCATAATGATAACACCAAATTTGAAAGAAATATTTATTGTATAGTGGTCCCAGATACGTCTGCAAAATTTTAAGTAAATACGGTGTCTTAAAACTGTAGAATACATTGAAAGTAGAAGATATTATAAATCGAATCTAGAAAGACACTGCAAAAAAATGTCTGCATGACTTTATCCTTCTCTGACAGTAAACATTTTAAAATCCATTATTTTTAACTGGGGTCAACTCCGCAATAGGTTTTGTAAACGTGTTCAAGTGTGAAATGGCGCAAAATAAATTAAAATTAACAGCAATTACTTGTACTTTTAACGTTGGCGTGTAGAACGTTGCAATTATTAAGCTTTGCCCCGGTTTTGTTTTAGAAATAATACAAAAACTATTTTATAATACGTTAATAAAATGTTTTAAAGGTCAAAGTTTTTGAAATGACGTAGGTATTTATTCAAACCTATTGTTATTTTGCCGACTACTTATCGATGTTATGTTAATATGATATTATGTTCCATAAATGAAATGAAATGAAGAAATAAATAGATAAGTGTTATTACTAACAGATTTTAAAATCTTTTTTTATATATATAAATATATTATTTTCATTGCCAATCTTTATAGTAGCAGTAGACTTTGGGGATTGGATATGTATTTTAATTAATAAATATTTAATTCTCGAAGTTTGGCTTCTACGATGTTTAGAGAATACCAGCGTTGTTGTAAAATTCGTAACATAATGCTGACTAGATACCATTTTGTTTCATTAATGTCTATATTGTTATTTGAAAAATTCTAGCTTTTTGAAGCAAATAAACCTTTTAATTATTAATTATAATACAATAATTACTAATAATACAATTTCCACACGACTAATACATACATACATATATAATATATATGCACCTAAATATTAAGAAAAGTATATTAAGGCGCGGTGTACGCCATACATAATATTCTTTTTTCCGTAGTTGGTTCTTGGAGAGATTGAGATTATGTGATGATATTTGATAAAAAAGTTTTATTGATACCTAATAGAACATACAGAAAAAATAATAACAATCATTCAGGTTGAGCAATAGATGTGAAGTAGATCCTACAGATGACACCACAACCCGAGAGTTGAACATACATACCGAGATTATGATGATTAAACAAAGGGATCATGCGTGGTTCGGATGGTTGACTTAGTTAGTATAAGTGCAAGGGCGTATCCCGAGAGGCATGAGTTTAAATCCCGCTTCGCCCATAAACTTTGGATACAGCTTAAGTTTCTGGATATTATTTCTTTCTACATGAGACTACTATAAGACCTACAACTATGTTACCACTGTATGTTACATAAGCCCAGATAAGATACAAGCAGGAAGCTTCTTTGCACAGGATGCCAGCTAGATTATAGGTACCACAACGGTGCCTATTTCTGCGGTGAAGCAGTAATGTGTAAGCATTATTGTGTTTCGGTCTGAGGGGTGCCGTAGCTGGTGAAATTACTGGGCAAATTGATTTGACATCTTATGTCTCAAGGTGACGAGCACAATTGTAGTGCCACTCAGAATTATTGGGTTTTTCAAGAATCCCGAGTGGCCACTGCATTGGAATGGGCAGGGCGTATCAATTACCATCAGCATTACGTCCTGTCTATCTCGTCCCTTACTGCCATAAAAAAAGAATCTAGGGATTATTAGATCTCACATACCTACTTTTCCAACTTCTAAGATCACTTTATTCAAGAGGAGGACAAGCAAGCATAAATAAGGGTCACCTTATGGTATGTGATCACTCAGGCCATACCAGAGGTATCACAAATGCATAATCGAGATAATTAAGCATAAAATAAACGTTCATTTGAATTCGAAAGATGAAAACACATTGTTACTTGGCGTACGAGTGAAAATCGAGAGATAATTCTTTCAACAAGTTGCTTAAAATAATCTAGGGTTAAGTTTATAGAGTATTAAGTACTAAAGTGTTTATTCGTACCCTGTGGTATTATGTGTGCTTCTAAGCCAAAGTTTCTGTCAGTTGAAAATCTAATTTTCGTCGAGCAGGTATCGTATCAAACAAGTCTTAAAGTTATAAAACACAGTACAATACTAGAAAATACAATAAAATTAACGGCTTGCAATAGACTCTACCCGTAATTAGATTTACCTTGTGCACTAGTTCTCACCTTTGCAATAAAAACATTGTAGAATGAAAAGTCAACTTCGATGTTTTTATTGAACTGATGAAAAGGATGGCGTATGCGGATAAAACAAAGGCAATAACAATTCATCGCTTATTCGATTTTAACATTTTCTTCTCTTGTTTGTTATAATCAATAGATATAGCTAGGCAAATAATACAAATATCATCATTGGAACATACATTGATTTATGCGAAATAGAAGCTAGTTTTTTTTTTTAATTTTTGGTGTTACACATAAATATTTTAGTCTGTAGATAGCATTATGATGATACAAGCAATACTTTCACTTGAAAGTGAAAGTTTCTGTAATTTACAAAATAGTGCCGACGAGAATAAATGGAAAATTCTGACCGACATCTGCATCTATCGATTGCTCTCGTTATCTTGAAAAAACAAAAAAGATTTTATCTTATTAGTCCATGATTTCACTACCTGGCAGCACCTTTTAAATCGAAAAGATCCTACCTACTAAGCTAGAGGTCCCGCGTTCGAATCCCGGTAGGTGCAAGCATTTATATGATGAATATGGATGTTTGTTTCCGAGTCATGGATGTTTAAATGTATTTATGTATGTTTATATGAATATAATATGTATGTTTAAGTAAGTATATTGTATTAAATATATCATTGTCTTGTAACCCATAACACAGGCTATATATGCTTAACTTGGGGCAAGATAATTTGTGTAAAAAGTGTTTCAATATTATTATTATTACTTGACGGCAATGACGAGACATCGCTGAAGTACCTATCCCATCCTATCCTATCATATTATATTCTACTCTATCCTGTCCTATATTATACTATACTCTACTATACTACTCCATCCACCTAGCCACAAACCTAAAGTAAAAATGTCTCACATTAGCAGCAGGAGAACATATATATATGATAGCGGTGATAGTAATGTCTTTCATAGCGGTTAAATCATGTGTCATCCTAGCAACATGCAGGTTTCACTACTAACATGTGTACTTTTTACGCACGAATTTTTTTATCTATAAGTTCCAGTTTTAAGTGAGCTTATTCTAAGTTTTCACGTATAATAACTTTAAAACCTATTTGGAATAAATTTTTTTGAATTGATTTTTAATTTCTGTACAGTACAAAATTAACTTTAATCATATAAACTATTATATAACTATTTATTATTCAAACAAAACAAATCTCATAACTTAACTATATTTACAATACTACGACTACATAAAATTAAAACTATCATTACGTGGAAGCGTACCAAGAATACTGGCAGCATTACTGCGTTGGATAGCAAGGCTGATCCGTTGACCGAAATAGCTGCTTGCAGCGCTTGGGTTTCCAGAAGCCTTATTGAGGCGCGAAGATAGTATTTTGAACATTCTCCGCGCCTCTGGGCCCCACGGGCCAAGTGTCTCGCCACCAAACGGCACAAAGACTCACTGAGGCCAACATATTTGCGACGCTTGCTGTCTTCGGCAGTCGAAGCAGCAGCCCCAGCACCAACTGACGTAACTTGGACATGAAAAGGAGCCAGAGTGTCGACGCAAGTAGCGCCCACCAGTACAAAATTAAATTATAATATTTGCGTAAAATATTCAAATTTCAGCTCAAATAAACGCTAGGAACTTTTGAGCATCAACGCAATATCAAGTTATCATCTCTTCATGATTTAAGCCCAGAGGAATAGCTAGAGTGGTTGTAGTATAAGCAAACATTACGATCTTTATCCAAGATACATTGAAATCATATCAGCACTCATAAAGCGGGCATCGAGAATAAGTTACGATTCCTCAGTTACGAGGGTTACTTATGGCATATTTTATTTGCACAGACGCACTCAGCTAAATTGACTCTGACTATATAAATATCATATCAGCGGTCTTTTGATTTTATTGAAGGCGTCGAAAATAGATTATGTGAACTTATAGCCTAATGCACTCAGGCAGGCTATAAATTATTTTCATGCATTTATTTTATGATGATGTGCGTAATTTTCATCAATTTTATATTTACATATTAAAATATATATATTATGTTAATATCAATAAGCTTTAAACTGATATCGAAAGTACGTTACCTAATCAGTAAAATGACACCAATAAATTTTTTTTTAAATCAAACGAAATCACTTCAGTTTCACAATCATTATGGGTATGTCAGTGACTTTTTTTTATTTTTTATTATTAAACATCAACAATAACATCAAGGTAACATTTTTATTATTATTTATCTATCTTTATCAATTAAAGTTAGCAAATTACGTTTAATACATTGCTCGCCAAAACGTTTATAAAATTGCTATAAATATTTTAAGCTATCCTTAATTAAGTGTCAGTTTATATTATAAAAATAACTAATTGCACTAGAATCGTTAAAAAAAACCATCATCGAAATGGCTGGACTGGGGCTGGTCTCTGTTACTTTTTAAGCATTTTAGTGCGAAATTTATTCAGAAATGTGGTTACTCATTCTTAAAATAAATAAAATTAAAGTAAAACTATTAACAAATAAAAATGAACAAAACTTCAAAAACTTAATTTAATTATTAATGTAGTAAATATGTCTAATTTATTTAAATCTAACATAAAAACAAAAACTAGGAAAAAAGTTTTTTTATCTTAAATCTAAAATCATATTGAGTGCGGTGTGGTGTTACAAAAAGGGTTATAAAATTATAACGTGGTTCCTTAAACTGATAGAATAGATTTCTCACAGCATATGTAAAATTTATAAATAGTTTCATGAAATTCAAAGAAATATCTTACTAATTAAATTTATCACACAGTATATATTATATTTCTCGACTAACTGACTCTAACCACATTGAAAGCAATTACAGATTCTCAGATTCAGCAATTGTAATTAATAAATAGTTCTAAACTTTGCAGTTGCGTCTAGAAACGAGATGAAAGTCGAGAACATTTAATATACCTTATAATATTAAGACGGGGTAATTTTGAAACTTTGAAAATTATTTCCAGTTAGTGAAAATATTTCTGAACTCCAATTAGAGAGAATATGGAGCAAGTCCGGGAAAACACGTCCACTTATTTGTATTTCATTACAAGTGTTTAACAAAGCATGTTTTTTTTTTCGTTTTAACATAGCGTAGTAGACAAACTATTGTGACAGGAATTGTGATTTCAATGCTTGAATTAAATTGAAACCGTAGATTATTTATACATCTAGTTAGAACTGTGACAGCTGTGACAGCGTTGAAAAAAAGTTCGACAGTTAACGTTTATTTTAAGCAATGCACGCACACTAACACAAAGCTATATACAAATCGCGAGTGTAAGACGTAGCTTGTCACGCACACTTAAGTAATAAACCTGGCCTGTTTTCATCTGTTGTCTAACAGCAAGAGGCTCTATCTTGACGTATAAATTATCTAAGTTTGAAATGATGCAATTGTCTACTGTAATATGTGGATAAAGCCAGATATTTTAAAGCCGTAGAAGACGTATAAAAACCTACAACACTACGCCAGTAGATCAAGTGGTTGTATTCTTGGCTGAAGTTGAGCAGCTTTGCGTTACATGTATAGAAATGATTTGAGCTGATACGACGTTATTAAAATAGGCTTAATTTCTAATAAGTATTATTAATATGTATTCTTCTCAAAAATACTTAAATAACAATATTTAGCGGCTATCAATTCTATCTGTATAATTGTTCTATTGATATAAATTCTTGTTAGCCACTACATTTGCTTATTATATATATAAATTAATATTTTTAAATTAAAAATATTAATAATTTAAAAAAAAAGGCAAACTTCCTATGCGAGAAAGTCTTTTATCGTGCCAAGTTTAAACAGACACCTGAATAAACTATATTATTATTATGTAATTGAAATGCGAAACTTTTAAAGTTTAAAGTTTTATAAGTGATTTGAAAATTCAATTTTGATTAAATATATTACAATTTATATTTGAACTTCAAATTCAAATCAAATTATATAATTTTGTTTCAAAATTTCTGGAATACAAATGTTCAAAGTAAAACTGTACCATAAAATGGTTTGATAAATGCCAATGAGTTATAAGTCATGAAACTATTTGGTAAATTGTTAAATCATTCTCATTTAAGTTCTCTCAATTTTAATCACTGTAAATCTAATCATTTTATACAAAAACATTATTTGGTTCTAGAAAAGATTTAATCAACGAATATGATAGAATATCCATCTCATATCAATATTATCAATGAAGCCGTATTTCTATAACAAATATAAGAGAAGCATAAAAGATAATCTCTTAATATTTCTCTGTTATAGACCATTTTTCTTCGCGTGGTTCGATTACAACAAGTTGTTAAGAATAATGCAAGGGCCACTAATAAAGCGGGAAATATGTCTCAACTCGGCAAAAATAATAGCGATCAGCATTATATTATCATTTATGGTTTTTCTAATGGTATGCAAGGGTAACTCTAAAAGTGTTTACAATTACTGGGTAAAAACAGTTTCAATGAAAAATTGATTTAAATTTCGAATTTAGAACTCTTTGGAAAACTATTGATGAATATAATATAATATCCCGGATTCAATCCCGGTATATTATAATAAATAGTGCAATCATTTATATGATGAATATGGATGTTTGTTTCCAAGTCATGCATGTGTTTATATATTTACATATGTTTAAGTAAGTATATTATAAAAGTGTGTCAATATTATTATTATTATTTTATTTATATTGAATTGAATTCATCTGCTTTTTTCTATGCAATTTTAGGTGTGTTTCAAAATGAATTAACGAAAAACGTTGTACTTTACATCTTACTGAAGAGCTACATGAGGGACGTCTTGCAATCACAACTGAAAAGACAAACAAGCAAGTCTCTCATGTGATAGGAAGTGGTTAGGGGTCAAGAAAGGCTCTAGGGTCCTTTGGGGGTGTATGCTCTAAACTAAAAGGTCTCTAAATCTTATGGGTTCTGAAAAACCGCAGCCAAAAATTTATTCCACATAGTGGCTGTGCTGCCAAATAATATGTCTAATCTAAGAGTTGGTAACAAACTTTTGTGATATCAATAAAGGAATTATCCGCTTGTTTCAAGGCCTCAACTAAATGCTGTTTGTTCGAGCTTTATATATTTGGAGCAGCAAGAAATGGTTCTGTCAGAGGCAGGCCTGCCATTGTGTGATTACTCAGCATTTATATTGAGTGGAAAATATTGATTGCATTGTCCTATATTTCTTATCGATTAGTTACTAAGCCACAAAGCAATTTTTCAAATCAAAGAGACTGAATTCTGTAGACAAAAGATGTTGTTTAATAATTAAGATATTATTAAAGTATTCATTTTTCGTAACAAGATTTTTCACATTTTATACATAAAATTTACACATGAGTTAATATCGTCAATGTTTGTTTAATAAAATGTCTTTATCAATTTCCATTTGGCTTTGGTCACACATCGACAATTTTTTCCTTCATTCGGCTATTGCTCTAGATATTTTCTCAGTTTTAATTCGCACAGATTTGACTTATATTTAGTTAATAAAAATAAAATGAAATATGTAGTTCGAGGCGCCGCTACTCCTTTACATTATAATCGTACAAATGATAAGAAATTAAATTTATAAAAATACCATCAATTATATGTGGGTGAGTGTATGCATTTGCATATGTGTGTGTGTAAATGTAATGATATCTAGATGTTTCATAAGATAATAAAGCAAACAAATAGGATATAAACTTAAAAAGGGAACATTCTATTTAGTTACACGATAATAAATAAATACTTAACAGAAATAATCTTCAGAACAAACACAAACTATGGTATCTGAAAAGTAAATAATTGTAATTACCTTGTTTATTTGAAGGAATTAATATTATATTGTGTTGATCCAAACGTATTTTTAACATAGGGAGATAAAAATGAGTACATAGGTAGGGTTGATCATGAATCGTCGGACTTAAAGTCTTGGTCATATCAGACTAAGTTACATTATCCGCTTTGATTCTTGATAGCTTTGTTCCAAAAATAAATTCCAATGGGGACCTCATTCAACAGCTCTGTCGACAAGGCTTAGTTCATCTGCTTACGCTGTTCATAAATACGACAACTGACTGACGAACGGAGCGCACGCCTTGTGTAAAAAAGTTATTTCCATAGTGTCATGTCCTCATGTGGGGCTTTGCGGCTGATATAAACAATTTATGCTACAGAAATGCCGCTTAATTTGTCAGTTGCTTTCCAAAGACTCTCTCGGACAGCAATTTTAAGAAAGTAATGTACTCACAGTAGCCTTACAATATATTCATTCATATATTATATTCGTACATAAAATATAAAAAAAATTAAAAAGAAAACTGATGTACATATTGTAAATCTGAGATATTGAATCCTTGAAGATAAACTAAGTGTATTTGAGTTAACGGAAATGTGCTGTCAATTGAATAGCATTGAGAGAACGAGTCGTCAGTTCCACTCACACGTTCTGCTAACGAACAACATCCTTCTTTCCTCACGCGAACTCATTCAATGAAATCATTGGTTCAACTCTTTGTGATAGTAAATTGTGTATTGTAAATTTTTGTAGTACATATTATAAGCGGGTTGAGCACTTCATTTTCTTGGTAATATTATGGTTATAATTCGGCTATGTAACGCTTGTTCTGGTAAAGGCTCGAGATTGGAGTCTAGAAAATGTTAAAAAAAATACGTATAATGTTGCCAAATTCAAAAGAATTGTAAAAAATTGTGTGGTGAAGGTTATAGTATAACCTAAATGACAACAGGCTATTAGATAATACATTTTATTGTAAGATATGATGTAACGGAATTTATTTAAGAAAAAAATTTTTAACAAAAAACTAACCGCCTTTAAAAACACTATTCCAAAACAATAGATATAATGTGCACTAAAATGTTTAAAAATAATTGTGTATTTTTATACAATCTAAATTATTAATCTTTTTCTAGTTATGATTATTGTTATTTTTGGGATCGGTGTCCTTCGGCCGCAACCCGCTCTCGCCTCTCGCCTCCTCACGACTCAAGCACATCTCACCTATAACTATGTAAGTAGTAACAAACCTATCTTGGATGACACCGACTCCAAAAATTACAAAAATCGTAACCTATCGTCGTATATAGTATTACTATACAGTATTTTCAAAAATAATTTATTCTTAAAAACGTTCATAAATATTTAGTCTTCGTTCTTATATACTGTGAAACAAACAAAAGCAATTCATTAAAATCTTCGTAAGTATTCTCTATTAATTAATTATCTTCATACTTAACTGAAAAGGACACCAACAAATCCAATATTCCAAGAGCCACTCTGTATTAAACAAAGTAAGAATCCTTCGCAGCGTTAAGTGGAAAACCTAATGAAGAGTAATATGAAGTTCCTTCTAAAAGCTTTTTAAAGTATTACTTAGAAGAGTGAAACAAAAATCACTTACACCAGATGACCACTTCTTCATGAAGCAACCGAAAACCACTATGTATGCATGTTTCATTGAATCACCAAGTATCAAGATACAAGCTGTAGCGTTGTCGATCCGTATAAAGACCGTGCGACTGACTGTCGGCGGGTTGCATCATCTAAATTGAAGTTTTGTACAGAGTGTCTTTTACTTTACCCATAATTTATAATTTTTGCTTAAAACGCGTGTGGTAACTAAGTAAAAATGTTTTATCTTAATTCATTCCACATATTCTTTGATTATCGCGAGTGTTACACATTCAAATATATAACTTTTGAAGGATTACACGCGTTTTCATGCTTTAAAATATATTTTATTTAAATCATACTAAAGTCACTGAGATAGCATAAATGATTCCGGAGGTGAAGTGGCAGTGGGCAGGGCACATAGTTCGACGGAAATATGGCCGTTGGGGCAGTAAAGTCCTCGAATGGCGACCACGTACCGGAAGATGCAGTTTGACCGAAGATCTGATCAAGATCACCAGAATACGTTGGATGAGGGTCGCGCAAGACCAATCTTTATAGAAATCTTTGGAGGAGGCCTTTGCCTAGCAGTGGACGTGCTCCGGCTGATGATATCTCTATTTTATTTTGTTTTGTAACATTGGGAACATAAGGAATGTGTACAACACAACGAACAGGATTATCGGGATATTTGATATTGTACATCTTGTAAATTTTCATAAAGCATACAACATGGCGAACAAAAAAATGGGAATAATAATTGATAACTTCAATATTTTTAAACGTAACCACTTATATCATACTATATTAGAAACAGTAATTAACTCAAATATAAATCAAATAATATTTAATATTAGATATATAATACAATATTTAATAAGATCTTATTTTATAAAAAGAAATAAAAGAGAAAAACCCTTACAGACTTACTTATCTGGGTAAGTTAAAAGTTGCTTTAAGAGCTTATTTGGGAAAACGCTTCCATTATACATACACGACTACCAAACATTTAAATATATAATCGTGTAATCGCCTATATTGTACCACACTAAGAACACTGCAATTTTGTGCGAGCGCGGTCTTAAGTACAATCCGTTGTTTGCTAGACGACTTTAGCTGTATGCTGTACGATTATTATCCTTATATACATGTGATAGACATTATATTAGTATGTACGTTGCGCAAGTAATTTTCCTACAAGTGTATGTGCTTAAATTCATAGTGATAAGAGCGAAGCAAGCACTTAGAAAGCATAATGTAGTAAGGTGGGTACATTGAACAAGGAAACTGTGCGTTATTTGTTCAACATGGTTCGTCTATTTACATAGTTGACATTACTGTATTAAGTTGTAAGGAAAATTGGAATAGATATATTTAAATAATAAAATTTTTCGACAACACAAGGAGGTTACAAGGCGAACAATCACGTAATAGTATATTACGCACCTAGGGAGAAAAGTAGGTCATTTTCACCTGCGGAATATTGACAATTACGGTTGGCAATGTCCTACTTATCTCACGTGGTGCGTATACGATTTTTTTTCCCACCTGGATGAAAAGTTCACTTTAAGTCCCTGGTACGAGGGGCAAAAGTCTTCTTGCCGGGAGAGATTCGGCCACTTTTGTCCCTCTTTCCAGGGACTAAAAGACAGCATTTCATCGAGGTGTGAAGAAAATATTATTATGATTAAATTATCTACTGTTATAAAGATATACTGGTCATTATTCGATCAAGGTTGAGATGAAAATTTTATTATAGGAATACGTTTTTTTTTTATTCCTCAAAAGCAAAAAAAAATCCTCTATAATAAGTCCTATGTCGCAATGAAAGCTTATTTGTTTGATACATCACGCCATCGAATTCATGCTAAAAAGGCGATCAAAGTAGCGAAAGAATACTTATCTTGTACGATTTATTTCAGGAAATAAATAAAGCAAGCATCTATAACCATGTCGCTTATTGTAAATATGTCTTAAGACTTTGAGCTTATAAGAGACCGGGTCATTATTTAACGATAGGTGATTGAAAATTTATTAAAAACAAGACATTTTCATCGACGATAGTAAAATCACTTTATTTATGTAGGTCAAGGAAATGACACTTATAATGTCAAAAATTTTCTTTTAATTTTACATTTACCACCACTTCGTAAATTCATGAGCCTTAATGAGAAGAAATGGCAAGAAATTCATTGCCACTCTTGTTAATGAACATTTACAACTTCATCGTTTTACAAATCATTTCATTTACAATAAAATACATTTTCTATGCTTATTATTTAAAGTGATATAACAAAAATACTCAAACGTCAAATACCTAATGCCTTACACGAGTAAGACAAGAAAAGTAAATGTATATTAATACATAACAAGAGTTATTGAGTACAGTAAATGCACCCTGCTTAAATAAATAAATGTCGAATTCCACCTTCGTACAACACGCCACAATTTAGCATATCATCCCCAACATCTAGATGTGTGGCGGTACTCCACAGCGTAGTTTTCAAGGAGCTTTCTTCCATGTACTACAAAGCTGTGGAATGAACTTCCTTGTGCGGTGTTTCCGTGACGTTACGACATGGGTACCTTCAAAAAAAGAGCGTACACCTTCCTTAATGGCCGGCAACGCTCATGAGATTCCTCTGGTTTTGCAAAGAAAGAGAATGTGGGCGGTGGTGATCTCTTAACACTTAAAAAATTTAATAACTTTAATTTTAAGAACATGAAGTAGAGATTCTGGTAAAAGAATCACAAGTAGCCCCCGTTCACGAGCATGACGCATGGGCCAGCCATCGTCTCCATCGACCATATTTTAGGGAAGGGAATGACTCATCCAATGTTGCCGCCACAAGCAGTGACATTTAAGCGAGCATGACTAAGACTATCAAGGGAATTCAACCAAATAACAAAAAAAATATTCATCTAAATATTATATAATAACAACATCTTAACTGGCAGAAAGTTTTTGCTTCAAACTCTGTGAAGATTCTAAGTTAGTTAGGTATTATTCGATATCGAGTATGCTTGCAGACGAAAAATTTTGACTAGATACGACTGACTGTCATCTATTACTGATCATAATCTGAAAGCTATGATAGTTTGGACTCCCTGAAACAATCCATTAAGATTGACAGTGAATACTTTTCCCATGGAAAAAGGGCGACTTGAAAACTAGCCTAAGGCATTGTACGTCAATGGTGATAGTTTAAAACGTGATTTATATTTTTTAAATGCTATAATATGAATCTATGAAGTGAATACATACATTAAAAATGTTGTAAGCCATAAAAAAGATAATTTCGCTGTGCAATATTTACGACAAGTTTAATCAATGACGTTCTATGTATATATGGAGATATCATTCGCAGTCTGAAAGCGGAATTGCAAAAGTGTGCTTAAAGACAATGTAAGCACACTTTTCTCCTGAGTCATGTGTCAACTGTGTGTCAATCACAAAGTCAAAAAAAGATGTTATGACTTAACACCGATAAGTTTATTTTATTTATATAAGCCTAAATAATTTGGTAAAACGAATATTTTTTCACTAAATATGGTACATTTATTGACAAGTATTCACATCCCTTTCTCTCCCGCTTTTCAGAATGAGACAGATGAAAGAACGCGACCAGCACACATTCTAAAATTCTCTTCTTTTTTAAAGGCCCGATGAACAAAAGCTGTCTTACGAAGATATATTCATGTCTGATAACACTACATATGCCATAAAGATGTCTAAGACTAAAAGACAAATTTCAACAAATTCAAATTATCAATTTAATAACCAGTTTAATCTAATTATTTTATGAAAATAAAAATATTATATTTGAGTTTCTCTCAGGTTATCTTAATTTATTAGTTCCAAATCCAATTAGAGTGTTAAGGAGTTACAAATATAAACATAAACTAATAAATGAACATATAAACATATGCCTTTATAATATTAGTGTGATTTTTTTAAAAAAGCGTAAAAATCCCCTGACTGAACAAATCACTCAAACGGGTAGAGCTCTTTAAATTATTTTTAACTTGGACAAAGTGAGGAATGAGCACATCCACGGCACTTTTAGAGTCAGGCCAATCAAAGAAAAGCTGTTGGAGACTCATGAGGCGGCCAAAAGATCATACGACCAAGAGAGTGCTTGATATTAACGCGCGAAAGACCCCGATTAACATGGCTATTAGTTGTAGAGAAAGATCTACAAAAAACCCAAATAGATCCGCAGACGACCCAGGACAGAACGTCCTGGCGAAGACTGATTAGGAGAGCCGAGCCCAACTAAAACGGGATAGGACGAGTATAAAGAAGTGGCAGTCGAAGTTTGATATGGTGTAATTTGTCGCATGTGCTATATTTCAGCTTTGTTTTTGTATGACGTGAAGTGTCTATATGTATTGAACATCATTGAGTTGAATACAGAATAATATGTTGATTTACAGAGCTTTCTTAGTTCGTAATGAGTAGTCAATGTCTTTCTATGGCCATAATTCTTAATTAATAGAGACACAACATGCCAAAAATGATTATATTGTGAGTTAAGCATAAATGTGGAGAGTTGAATCTCATTTTACAACACACACACACAAACTTATTATGAAACTTCTTACGACATTTTGCACTCATATTGAGAAAATATAACAAAACTGTAATAGATGGGGTAATCTAAGATTATCTTTGAGTGAAATCGTTAATTCCAATTAAAATACAATTTATTAGTTAATAATATGACAAAACTCAATGTTAATCTTGGCATTTTAAAATCAGAATTATTTTAACATTTTTCTTTTATTCGTCAGCATCAGCGACAACAACACATTTATAAAAATATCTCGTTACACATAAAGATTGATGAATAAAAGATTTTGGATTTTTTGTAAATATGTGATGCAGTAAAAGCATACATTTAATATTAAACATAATATTTTAAGATTTATAAACATAAAAAGATACTCAGAAAAGTGAATAAAATACTTTAAAGAAGCAGAATACAAACCACAAAGCGAACGATTCAAAAAGCTTTCGTGTAATCAAGTCTCAATCTCCTGACATATATAACAGACCACTTAAAATGATGAATTGGAAACACATTGAGTGTTGTGTTGCCCTTGGGGAGAGGAGTAGGGGGGGGACCTCGATGTAGTTTAGTAAATATTCAGAGCTAAACAAAGGAGAATAAATTGCATGAATTGGGTCTTAGCTACTGCAATTACTGTTAAAATATGACTCCTCAGTTTGTCTTTAAGTTGAAAATTAATTAAATAATAAGTTTAGAAGAAATTAAAAAAAATAATTGCAATTATTTATAGTTCACAAAATAATATCGAATCAAAACAATAACAAATTTGATACGGATAATAATTATTATTCATAATTATGTAAAAATATAAAACAATTTATCAATTAGTACATACATGCATTGTGTAGGAATAGGTATTCTGTGTTTTTTTTTTATTTTATGTAACAGGAGGACAAACGAGCGTACGGGTCACCTGGTGCTTAGTGATCACCGCCGCCCACATTCTCTTGCAACACCAGAGGACTCACAGGAGCGTTGCCGAACTTTCTGTGCCCTCCCCAGAATACGACGGGAAGCCCGAGCGAGAATTCTCGGGAAGGGATTCTCCGACTGTGGTGGAGCCGGTACCTTCCTGGGGTAAAACCTCTTTGAGTACCGCTGTCATATTTTGGTAGAAGGGGGGGGGGGCGGAGATGGCCTCCGGTGCTCGACACTAACCTATGCGAAACATTACTTTTTAATGTAAATTCTTTTTTTTGTTTTGTTTTGTCATGGTTTTTTAAGTTGTTGTTTTTTGTTAGTTAAACATTTTTTTTCCGTCTTTCAAACCATGTATTACTGTATAATATTTTAAGATACCAATAAACCAATTTTAAACCAGCAAATCAAAGTAGTTTGTCCCAAAGTACATTCAATAATTTTAGCATTTAAGGTTTTGAATAATTGTCAATGTTATTGTAAACTATACAATATAAACACAAACATAATTAATTTATGAATCAAAATATAAAACCATAAAACCAGTAATAAATAAATAAAAACACATCAGATTTGTATTGTCAGACATAACACAATGTAGAGTATTAAAACTGGATTCAATTCGCTGTACTCACATTCGCGATTTAGTTCTCATAGAGTTTACGATGCTATATGTAGAGCTGTTAAATTCAAACAATGTTTGAAGTCAACGTGTGAACATTAAAGTTCATAATAAAATTTGTATTACAGTTGACGATATTATAATAAGATACTTTGTCTCTCTATCTCATTGGCCTTAACATTATCGCGTGCTATAAATCTGCGTGATGTAACATTTTACTCAATACACAATTAATCACCTGTCGATACGTAGAGACAACATATTTTTTATTCTATCGTATTTATCACAGGGAGTGTCCTGTAGAGTTGATTCACCTGATCACAGTAACTGAATTCCACCATCAAACCACACATTATAAACTTTAACATATTAGACATATATTTATGATTAGTGTAGTGGTTTCAAACAGTTTTTTGAATCTTTTACATCGACCATTATGTTATTATAATGGCTTATATACTCTACAGCTTACTGCTAATATTGATACCTATCATGAATATTTTTATAACTTTCGCAGAGTGGTATTCCCAAAGAATTGCGACACACAAAAAGACCACATTCGCATAAAATATGCAACGGTGTTTCATCAGCATAGAAACAGAATCTACCCAGTGCAGACTCTTGCAGTTTATTCAATCTGTAGTGCCCTGTTAGGATACGAAGAAAGTTTTCCCTACTCAACTCTATTGCATCACAAGCAGCCGGTTTATTTAAGTCTTGGATAAGAATTTTGGAGTGAAGAAAAACCTAAAGTGATTGTCGAGAGTTTGAGTTACATTCTTGCAAAAAAATGGTTTTAATGGTTGTTTTAACAGGACTCTTTGAGACACTGAAGAGTGGTTCGGAACCAAATTAATTGCTTATATATCCTGGTATCCATCGAATTATAACTCTCCAAATATCTGCTTCGCTATTAAATTGGATGTTATTTACAAGTCTTGGGACGTTCCATTTGATTTTTCAGATATAATGGCTTTCTATCAGTCTATGTAGATGTTAAAACTGACAAACCAATATGACCGTAAGCAACAAAGAGCAGTTCCTATCATCTACGAAAAAGTTATCTCTGATGGGCTTGACTCTTTGGCGTTATGTAGATACGCAAGAGGATCAGCGGATTTGTTAAGCTAATATAAGCAACCTCTCTCAATCACAAGCTTCCTCCTCTCATTAAAATTTCACCCCTGGTCATTAAATCAAAACCAAATTCGCAAAAAAAATATTTACCTTTAACAGCCCTTTGTATGGCTCTCTGGCTGAGTCTGACTTAGAGACCTACCAAAGAGAGCTCTTTCACATTGCCAGGGCAAAACATTACTTAAACTCTTGTCATCCAGATATCTATGACCGGCTGGATTTTCAGGTGAGCTCATTCCCCTAATCCCTCTTCTAACAGAAGAAAGTCTTAAGTATAACTATACAGCTTACATATTAAGTGAAACGCTTCCAACCGCTACATTACCTGAAAAAAAAATAAAACTTTTATTTCTATTCCATTCCATTGAGGGACAAAGAATATTATTAAATTATTGCTAATAAAACAAATATGCGTAGAGACGTCGCTTCATTATATGCCTTCAACAGTAATTATCACGGGGAGTGTTCCGATGAGCTGTTTGATTGTGTTGCCATAGAATTTCACGTTCACACGACACGACATAGGTTCTTCCGTGGTCTTTGACAAATGTGGTAGAAATATACTACGAAGCGAAGTAACTACCCACCACTAAGTGATCTTGCCGTTCACAGTGCACTGGATTACTAATGGTTCGAGTTACAGGCAGTCAAATGGTCCGAGCTGTTACTGGAGGTGCACCAGACCAGAGATAAGGCAATACTCTACTTGTGGCTGGACCAGTGCTTTGTAAGAGATAGAATGTGGGCAGGCTTGAAGTATTGACTTGCTCCATATATGTAGCCTAGTTTCTTGAAAGCCAACAAGATGGCCGTGAAATTGCCACTTTTTCGAGATTGACTCCCCATATTTTGGTACTGACAAGATATTAATAGGAGTGTTTTGGAAAAATGGTACGAGAAATCAGAATCTCCAGCACTATCATCTGCATGGCAATATATGTTCAGGGCGTCCAACATATCATTGATATGCTATAGAACTATTCTAGAAGGTAGAACACAGCCCGGGGAACTCTAGTTCTGCTTGCTTTCGAACATTTCTCAGGTTTAAAGCATTTTTTTGAATTGGCAGCTATTGACTTATATGCCAGGAACAACATACATTTGTTACGCCTACTACTTGGTTAAGTCGAGTTAGTATGTTATTGGGAGATGTAGATCCTTTATACACGATTCAAAATCATTTCACCCCTTTGTGTGGTAAACTTAAGAACATAAATATCTTTTGAAATGATATCACACCATGCCTATAATTTGACCAGCCCAGGCTATTTTATGAATACATTTTAATGGCAATGCAATTTTGAGTTAACGCTGAGTTTCTCGTGCCTATTCTTCTCAGGTCGGAAACATATGTGTGATTGAATTTGACAAGAATAAATTTTTTCATTCCGTATACCATCTATCAAAAGTAGAAGCTTCCTCTATCCAAGTTTGTTTAAGTTTCATTTCCCGGAAAATAAACGGAAACATAACTGTAAATCAAGAACATAAATCTGTCTCTACAACTTCCACAAATTAATATGTATTTCAAGACTAAATAGTTAAGCCGATCGACGTTCAAAAGTACTAACTCAAAACAAACAGCTAAAAGAAAAAGAATTCATATCCCAAGTTGGGAACTGAGTCGCTGAAACTTTATAAATTCTAAGTTTAGTTACGCGCGGGTAGTTTCAAAAGTTTTGAACTTAGGCTGGTTGCAGACGGTTGAAACAACACACGCTGCATTGTGAAAGTTTTAGTTTAAATTAAATTTAGTTCTACTGTTAGAAAATCAAGCAATCAGCTGAAATTAATAAATGACAATAAAAATGTTTAATAATCTACAATTCGTATTGATTCAGTCAGGCAAGTGAAATTCGACAATAAGTTAAAGAATTAGTTGATATATTTTGTTCTGTAGCATATATACATAAAACATTAGACAGTAAACTGAAATAAATAGTGCAAGACGAGTTTACTTTAAGTATTTTTATAGTATTATATCCTATGATAATATATTGTTATGGGACAATCTCTGTGCTGCAGAAGAGGACTCTTCGCGCTATTTAGACCTCGATCCTGAATAAATTTTTTAATTTTTTTTTAGAAATTAATATTGTAACTGTTGCCTTTCAATCTTTATTTACTATTATTATTTGATAATATTATGTATGTACATAAGGACGTAAGTGAATTTTACAGATAATCATAATGTTAACACCAGAAGCAAACATAAAGTTGTTACATCTATTACGCGGTTACGTCGAGTTAGAGCTTTTTTTTGTTAGTGAATGTTTATGCTTTTTCAACATGATCCCAGAATATTTACATAACAAAATAATAAATGTGTCATAAAAAATAATTAAAAGTTCAATAAAATTGTTACAAAACGTTTATGTGGTAAAGGTAAAATAAATGACCTTGTTAATGTCCCACAGATTGGGAATTCAAATTCAAATATTTTATTGAACGTCAAAAACTACCACCCACCCATTCAAAAGAGACTGCCTCAGACCTGAGAAGAATGGGCGCAAGAAACTCAGCGGGCTTTTTTTTTAAATATAAAAATATGGATTACAATGTGATATCGTACAATAAACATTTATAATTAAAGAGCCTGAGGGTGTTCACTTTATTCCCAGTCCATGGTGTCATTAAGAAAATCGTTTATGCTATAATAACCTTTCCCACACAAACGTTTTTTAACAATTCTTTTAAATTTCGTAACACATATTTTGTTTTGTACATTTTCTGGGATCATATTGTAGAAGCATATACATCGCCCAACAAAAGACTTACTAACTCGACCCAACCGAGTAGTAGGCATAACAAGTTTATGTGATGTAAGTAATGTAGTTATGAAGAGAACACTCTCAGGACTTTTAAATAATAAATTTAAGAAAAAAGTAGAAACCCGCTGAGTTACTTGCACCAGTTTGTTCTTAGGTCTAAGTCATAAATTTTCGAATAGCTTGTAATTTTTGAAGTTCAATTAGTAATTAAAATCTTATTGTCAGTTTTGAATTTATAATATCTAATAATTTCAAGCAATTTTATAACCGTTACAAAAAAATATGCTTATATATCATGATAACCAGGAAAGCTTCCTTCCTTCCTTTAATACGGGTAAATAAGTTTCTCTGGAACTCCAGAGGGAACAAAAGATTCAAATATTCTATGTAATAAATTATAAACGGTTAAATTTATTCATATTGTCAAGGAAAATTACATACTTTGTGTCTAGCTAGACTGTCTAAGCGAAAAATAAAAGTTTTTGTTTTAGCAGAGGTTTACACTAGATATGGTCGTAAAAGATTTTTAATATTAGCTTGTGACATATACAATTGAATGTAAGTAGATTTAGACTACTTTTGGCATAAGATCTGTAAATTTAAAACAAAATTATTAAAATATAATATGTAAGAATGTTAATTATAAATTAGAAAACTTGTGTAAGCTAACGCATTCGTAACATATTATTTATGAATTTTAGTGAAATATTAACTCTATAAATATTTGTAATCAATTTAAATAATTATGCAATGTGTGGAAACTTACGCACAAGTAATACTAAGACTACGTTTAACATATGTAATTTGATGTTTTTGTTATCCTAATAAAAAAAGCTACAATGATATCAACATTGGGTGTTGTGTTATAAAGTATATATCAAGAATAATACCAATCCACGTAATGGCACACGGCAAATAAAAAGTGAATTTGCTTATGTTGCCGGTAGCTTTCATTTAATCTCATTTTATTTTTCTATACAGTAACTTTTATTTATAATACAGCTGGAATAACTATTTTCTAAGCATAAAATTAATCCCTTAAACACCTTACACCTTAAAAATATCTATAGTTCGGTGACGATGGCTTCATCATCTTTAAATATCTGTCCTTTCATATAATCCTTCAACCAAAAAAAGCAAGCCATCAGTAGGAGATAGTTCGGGTGAATATTTTTTTTTGTGACGATAAGGGTCGAAACGGCCAAGACGCTCCCATTACAATGCTCAGGATTCTTGAACTCCGTGACATATTTGCTCCTGATCTCCAAGGTGCAACTAAATAATACGGTGGATTTATGTATGTCTAATTTAACTCATTTTACAATACAAAACTTATTTGAATTATGTTCTTTAAAATTTTTTAAAATTTACCCAGACAGTATTAAATACTTTTAGATCCAAAGAGATAGCGAGTGCAATACTTAAATTTATTCCTTTTCAACCTTTATATTTCTGTTACACACAGAGCAACGAGTTAAATTAAAAATATATAAAATAAACCGTTAAACACTTTATAACAGAAATTGTATAGCACTAATGACAGTCAGTTCCAAATTTAAAACGTCCCTATAATCCATAAACCGCTAAAATACGAGCGAATGAAAAACCAATAAATTTTTTCGTTCAATTGCAACCCATTCACGTGATTAACACGTATAAATCTTTCAACGTCAGCAAAGTTGTAAATGTTTGCGGCCTATTCGTTCTTTTGTTCGTTCGAATTCAGCATTTACTTCTTCTTTTATTGTGTCGATGTCGCTATAGGTTGACTCTCACCATAGGGCCCCGGTTCGATCCTCGCCCGCCACGTACCAATGTGTTTTCAGTTTTATCAATAGGTTGAACAGTTGACTCTCACCACCTGGAGCCCCTGGTTTGAACCTCGCCCGCCACGTACCACTGTGTTTTCAGTTTTATCAATAGGTTGAACAGTTGACTCTCACCACCTTGAGCCCCCGGTTCGATCCTCGCCCGCCACATACCAATGTGTTTTCAGTTTTATCAATAGGTTGAACAGTTGACTCTCACCACCTGGAGCCCCCGGTTCGATGCTCGCCCGCCACATACCAATGTGTTTTCAGTTTTATCAATAGGTTGAACAGTTGACTCTCACCACCTGGAGCCACCGGTTCGATCCTCGCCCGGCACATACCAATGTGTTTTCAGTTTTATCAATAGGTTGAACAGTTGACTCTCACTGCCTGGAGCCCCCGGTTCGATGCTCGCCCGCCACATACCAATGTGTTTTCAGTTTTATCAATAGGTTGAACAGTTGACTCTCACCACCTGAAGCCCCCGGTTCGATCCTCGCCCGCCACGTACCAATGTGTTTTCAGTTTTATCAATAGGTTGAACAGTTGACTCTCACCACCTGGAGCCCCCGGTTCGATGCTCGCCCGCCACATACCAATGTGTTTTCAGTTTTATCAATAGGTTGAACAGCTGACTCTCACCACCTGGAGCCCCCGGTTCGATCCTCGCCCGCCACGCACCAATCTGTTTTCAGTTTTATCAATAGGTTGAACAGTTGACTCTCACCACCTGGAGCCCCCGGTTCGATCCTCGCCCGCTACATACCAATGTGTTTTCAGTTTTATCAATAGGTTGAACAGTTGACTCTCACCAACAACAAAAAAACAACATGTTATAACCAAAATATCATGTTTAATGCTTTTCAAAATACACTTTATATTTTCAATAATTTTTCATGCGATCGAACCATTTTTTAAAACAGTTTTTCTACGTGCTGATTGAACGCTATCACTGCGTCTTCGATGTTGGTAAAAGTGAAACCTCTCATGAAATCTTTGATTTTGGAACGCTTCGCGAACTTTTTTTAACACCCTGGATAAACAAATGGTAGAATACCACTCGGCATTAACACTCTTTTGATCTTCAAGTGGAATTGTGCAGATGTTTCAAACACCCATTCCCAAGATTGCTGTTTTACGGGTTCAAAACAATAAATTAACGTTTCCTGTACAATGTCATAAACAGCATTAGAATGTCCGTGGTCGTACTTCATTAGCGTCTGTGAGCACCATTCCACGCGAGCCCGCTTCTGCTCCGCTGTCAGTGCATGTGGGATCCAACGAAAACAAAGTTTTCGATCTTTCAATTCTTCGTGTAAAATTTTCTGAATTTTGGCTCATACCGATCCCCAATAGTCCTCGAATTATCTCATAGGTAATCCGTGGGGTTTCTTCAATTAGCCGCTTAACAGTAGCCACATTACTTTCGTTGACGGCAGTTGAAGGCTTCCCTTCACGAAATTCGTCATGTAAAGAATCTCTCAAATCACCCGACCTCCCTCAAATTCAGCTAACAATCGCCTCACGGTGCTCAAGCAAGGTGCTTCTCTCCGAAAAGCATTTTGAAGACGAGCGGCACAGTCTTGCGGAGAGAGAGAACTTTTAAAATTATAATAATTTTAAAAGTTCTCTCTCTCCGTCTTTTAAAACCATCGCTCTAAAATCTTCTCGACTTAGTTCCATTTTCGTTGCGTACGTAGAACTTTGATGAGTGATAAAAAAACAATTGACAAAAGATTTCCCGCCAATTGTTTTTTTTATTACTAAGAAGGTTGCAACGTTTAAAAAAATATAACACGCGAAATTCAAATAGATCCGATTAGCTAGAAGTGCAAAACTTTTAGTGTGCCCTATGTATAAAAAGTTTGAACGTGAATAGCTTTTGATCTCAACCACCTAGAAATACAAACTCTTTTAAACTATTATAAATATTAAAATTTTATAATATTTTCTCTTATAAGATCTTTCCAACGATATATTTTATGGGCCTATACCTATTGTGGTTGCTGACGAATATAATTTCTAATGTCATCTTTATATATATGTATTTATGTAGGTATGCTTAACTAAATATATCGTATTAAATATATCATTGTCATGCAACCCATAGCGTAGGCTATGCCTAATTTGGGGCAAGATAATTTGTGTAAAAGTTTATCAATATTATTATGATTATTATTTTAATCATTTTGCCTTTTGTACTGTAGAAAGTGACGAAGGATAGGCTGGAGATGTCTATAACAGTGGATATCTCCATGGCGTCGGAACACTTCCGCTTTAATCCTTGTAGAGTTAGGGCGTTACTCTGTCCGACTACTGTTTGAATTTTAGTAATTGTGACATTATTCATAATTTATTCCAAGTAGCTTAAAGTTTGTTTCTTATTAAGTTTTGTAACATTTTTCCATTTAATTTTGCAGTTAATTATATAGATGTTAGTTTTTTTTGTCAATTTTTAATACGTTGTATTAAAATTTATTATAAAAAATCCCTTTCGATCTTATTTCCATATATAGATGATTAAGGTTGTGCAGCTTTACCCGTCTGTTAATTTAATGTCGCATGTTGTATAAAATGAATGAGTAAAATATAATACGCAGCTTGTTCTTCGGAATTGGACGATATTAACGATCTGTCAGACACAATATCCGTAAACATTTATCATTCAGTACCGTTATTGTATTGTTACTTCGTTACCGGTGTATTATTCAGAGAAACAGTTAATTTCGGCAACGTGCGTGGGTATCTGTTTAATATTCACGAGCATTATACATAGCTGAGCTTAAGTTAAAGGCTTTTCACGTAGCTTACCAAAATTGGAGATGAAGAGAGGCACGCAACAGTCTTATAACCAGTTTATGTATAGAAATGTTGGAAATTTCTTCTATATCTATATAAGGCCAATTTGGCTTCACATGGGGTACAAATGATTTAAGTTAACTTTGGTGTTAATTCCGCCAATATTTGTTTTTAAAACAATTCGACATGTTGTCTCGCCAAAATCTGGCACGAGACTCAAATTCATTCTTTTTGCGGAATTAACACTAAATAAAACTTAAATCATTTGTATAATTATGGATTTCCGCAAAGTAACGCCTAATTCAATAAATTTTCACATGGAGTATTGTTCTCACCTCTGGGCGGTCGCTCCCCAGTACCAGCTTCTTCCATTTAACCTTATACAACGAAGAGCGGCTCGAATCATCGACGATCAAGTCATCTCCGATCGGCTTGATTATTTTGCGTGGCTCGGAGATGTAATGTGTTTGCGACTTCTACGCATATATCACGGAAAGTGCTCTGAACAGTTGTTCAGGTTGATATTAGGAGCTGAATTCCACCGTTGCACATTATGTCAAAGTGCGAAATTTCACTTGCATCATGCTGATGTCTGGAATTCTACAACCGCGTGATTTTCGAGAAGCCTCCAATTACCGACTGCAGTTTTCCCGAACTGATACGACTTGGCTGGCAACGCATTTCTTGACCCCTGGTGTAGAGGACATCCATGGGCGGTTGCGTCAACACTTCCCGTCATGAAGGCTTCTTGCCCGTTTCTCCCCTTTAAAAATGATTCGAAAAGCCAGGTACTAAATTTTTCATGCTACACAAGCTTTATCCATCGCAAACCTTCGAGATAAAGTAACTTCAATCTTCTACTTTTCAAACTGGTGAGATAAAAGTTACTGCATGAAGCGATCTAGCTTGAGTTCCAATTAAGTATTTGCATAGGCTTCCGCTCGTAACTTGTACCAAAGTAGATTTCATGACATTGACACGGTTAGCGTATGTTTACTAAAACTCTGCTCGCCTCAGCGTCCTTTATAAATATTATATAAGGATAAGATAGCTTATGACATTTTACTGTTATTTATAAGTGTATGGGGTTGAGAATATGGTATGAGAAAGAAAATATAAATAAGAGTTTTTTATACACTTTTTGCAAGTACAAAAAGATAGCGGATTTGTGATGATTTGTGTTGTTTGAAGCTGCCAATAAAACACGATGCAAATGGCGTAAGAATTATCAAATCATCATCACATTAAATTTAATCAATACAAATATAAAATATAAACTTGGATGAATACAACTATAGTGTCCATTACACGATATCCACTTTTTTCTTTACTTTATTTAGTCTATAACAGCAAGTTTCAAATTATTTTTAACTTTAACAGAGGTGAACTCCATTTTGCATTTATGACGAATTGTTTTTTTTTTCACGTACAAATTGAACCTTTGAAGTGAAAGAAATAGAATCAAAATCACAATCACAAGAAAAGACAACCTATTATTTTATCATTTTCAAGTTTAAGGCTATAAGAGTGCACGTTGTAATGTAAATAAAGTAAACAAAGCGATACATTAAATCTGTTAAACCGAAGGACCTCTTCACAAACTTTCAGCTAAAATCCTAAATAGAGATCCTGAAAATCGAGCCTTAATTTTATAACCCAGTGTAAGTGGATCCTTCATGAGGTCAGGGTAAAATGACCCTCTAATGGGATCCTTTAATGAAATCGTTAAATGAATTGCCAGACTACAAGAAAAGTACTTGTACTTAATAAGAAGGATTGTATTAAAGTACAGTCTTTCTTTTTTGAGATATTATTGTTCAACGAATTTAATGATTCAATGACTATCAAATAATGTTGCCAGTGATCATTTAACTATTTAATGATGCATCGAGCATTTCGTTGAATCATTAAAAAATTTACTTTCATTATTATGTTTATTGACTTATTTTATTATTAAATTATATTTACTTTTCCACTTTTCCACTCGCCCAAATTGGCCTAAAAATAAACTTTACTATAATAATAACTCGAATATTTCAGATATCAGATATTAATGAAAATTTATATTTATGGAAATACTTCTGATGGCAGGGTCTTAATAAGACATATATCTTATCTTTTTTATATCTATTTTGTTATATCTATATTAATTATAAATTATTAAGACTTTCGTGAAACATTATCACTACATTACATTATTACTTTTCTCACCATAAATCGGTAGGTGAAGGTACCAACTTCACGAGTGTACAAAATACCTGCAAATAATGTACCACCCATATCCACCAATAATGATGCAAACGTTTCAGTCCTACCATGCTTGTCGCTATCACCTGCTGACACACGCACCCCGCCCTGTCAACGCATAGTTGCACGCTACGGGTGCAAATTCGTAGTGCTAGACAAGATGTGACCGCGATATCACATCACTCACACTGATGAAGGACCTACGGTTGCTCCGAAACTATCAGTACCAACACCGACAAAGTGACCGTGAGAAGGCCACTAAATATAATCCATAACAAGTTGATATTCATCATACAAATAGGTACGGCTAGCATAGGCAGTTCAAATTACTCGAACTAATTTACATCGCAAGTAAAGAACCACATAGGTACACATAAGTCAAAGAGATCAAGTATAATAATGCTTATAAAATGCGAGATTCCGTTCGAAGCTTGGACGGAAGCCAAATGTCCTAGTTTTTCAAACAGAAGGCCTAGCTTTGATATCAAACGGTTAACTTCAACTTACAAAACAACAAACGTCATGCTTTTCTGAAAGCTTAGACGCTCATAATGTAAGAATTATTGTTTGTGTTAAATGAGCTGTCTTAAATTCTTATATAAATCTTGTAAAGAGTTAGTTTAACATTTTTTTACAAGTTTGAAAATTCCCTTTGTTTGTCCTCTGATTTTTCATAACTCGCTTAAACACGTTTACAAATTTAGAGTATTCTTTTGTAAGCAAAATGTTTACCAGTCAGAGGCTCCATTGCACAAGATGCCGGCTAGATTATGGGTATCATAACGGTGCCTATTTCTGCCGTGAAGCAGTAATGTGTAAACATTATCGTGAAGCGGTCTGAAGGGCGCCGTAGCTAGTGAAATTACTGGGCAAATGAGACTTAACATCTTATGTCTCAAGGTGACGAGCAGTTGTAGAGCTGCTCAAAATTTTGGGGTTTTTCAAGCATCCTGAGCGGCATCAGCTACGTTCAGCTGCTTGTCTCATCCCTTATTTTTATGAAAAAAACAGACGGAGGTAAGTTTTTGAAAATTTGCCATCTAGGGTTTTCTTTTACAACTATCTATACTACTCATCCCCTAATATAAATAAAATGTCCTAATGGTGAGTCTGACATTATAGATGTTGATAAAAAAATTATGAATTAGGCGTTATTTTGCGGATATCCTTAACTATCTTCTTCAGTGTTTATTCCGTTAAGTTTACACTAAAGCCAATACGAGACTCGTGCTGGAATTCGGCAAGTTAACATCTCCTGAGAATGCCTCGTGTAAAGACAAATCTTAGCGGAATCAACACTCCAGAAAACTTGGATCAGGTAAGGTCAATCACGAAAGAAGTTCATTTCGCAGTTCGGTACTAGAAACAATGTAAGTCTTTTGTGCGTTGTTGTATATGCTTTTACGATAAGATCCCAGAAAATGTTCAAAACAAATGTAATACGAAAGGTTACTATAATTAATTAATAATAATAATTAATAACAGAAATGACTTTCTTAACGATACTCTGATTTAGAATGGAGCGACCACCAACAGGCTTTTAAATAATACATTTAATTGAACGATTTTACATTGTAACCATATTCTTATAAAAAAAAGAAGCCCGTGGAGTTTGCTGCGCCCGTTCTTCTCAGGTCTGAGGCATACCTTTTGGTATCGGTTGTTTTTGACTTTCAAATAAGTGGTTTTATATTCTATTTAAATAAAAATATTTTAATTTGACTTTGAAAGCTCCTTGAGAACCTCGTTGATTCAAGCTGGAGGCCAGCAGACCAGAGATGAGAGCAATAAGAAAAATATGCGTGCTCTCTTATACGCATTTATGGACTCACGTGAAACAATATCTTGTTCTTCTGTCAACACTCAGTTTCTTCGAAACCTTTAGGAGGGTAAATTATAAACAATTTGTTATGTTTTTAAAGTGATAACCCTCACTTCTAGGATATTTTCTGTATTAATCCGAGAATTGAGGGTTATCACTTTAAAAACGTAACAAATTGTTTAGATTTACAAGAGCGACATCTCAAGTCGATTTCCTAATATGCAAATATAAGGGTTGAGCAGGTTATCAACTGTATAATAGATCCTGTAGATGAAGCCACTACAAGATTTTATGACGATACGTCTCTCGAACGGTTAGCTCAGTTGGTTAGAGCTAGTGCTCTACCCACAACCTCTGGCGCTGGTTGTGGGTTCGAGTCCCGCATCGCTCATATTTATTTTTTTCAAATTTTATTTGGTTGAATAAAAATAGTAAGATTTACCCTACTGATGTCTGCTATTTCGCATTCCTTCCATATTTAGCATTCTGATATTTGGTGAAAGGTGCATCTCTGAAAAATCAGTGATGTTATCAACTCTACGAATGGTTTACCAGTTCTATATTATTCATAAGATACAATGAGCACTTTTAATTATAGGGAAAGCTTTAAAAGTCCCGTCACCGATATGCTAATTTATATCTGTAGCTAATTCGGTTTCAATTCTCCCTTGTGAGTAGTTGAGAACCCTATGGAACCTTTCTCGTTCTTTGTCTTCTATTTTCTCAGCTGAGATAGGCATTCCTCATGTCTATTTTCACTTTCGACGCCGCATCACGGATCAGAGATTCAAGGATGGCTCCAGCCAAACCACTCGGTCAGGTTTTTCAAGCACTATGTCTGTCTTCTTTTTAGTCTCCTTAGACCTATCCCTGAATCATAAATTGCAAGAACTGGAACATATTTTAACTTTTATGAGCAATCCAAGGATCTTTACAGTCAAATCCAGAACCGTCTTGATCAAGATCATTTATCTCCATGAAAAAATTCGAAAGCTATGGTACTAGCACATATCCTGTATTAAACTCCGGGTCCGTATCAGTACAACCTTTGCCCTTTTAGAGATATAAAAGAAGGGTGTCTAAAAATATTTTGCAAGGTTTTTGGATTCGAGCTTCGATATGAGGGGATCTGAAATAGTCGGGATGCTTATTCGCCGAACCGGATCAAGTTTATTTCTGCAATCTCCAGCATACATTAAAATTAGTAAATGTAAAGGTAGCATAAACTGACTAAATAATTAAAATTATCAACCTAATATTGGATACTTAAATAAAATTCTAAATTATTACATTTGCCGTAGCTAACTTCTTTATTTTAATTATGAAAACTCATATAAAATTAGTAATCACGACGAAAATTAAAATAAACGTGAAAAAAGAAAACTATTAATTATGGGGTGAAAAAACCGAAGGGGCTTTTCATACACGAACGCGCTATAACATAACAAAATTGAAAAGACACTTCATCCTTATCAATTTTCCTAACGAAGTGCATGCTCTAATTCGACAGGGTTGGCACATCTCCAGAAATAGTGTAGCTTAGCTTTCAAATTATAAGCCGACCTAGTTTGTGCTATACAAGTTTTGTTAATATTGTTTGCGGCTAAGGTGAAAACCTGGAATATTGAAAATGTTTTATTATTTAATGCCTTGAAGAAGTTTTCCTTTGCAGTTGTTATTTTCAATTGTTCTTTCCTTTGCTAACGCAAGACTAGAATTGTGTATTTTGATTTTATACAAACTTGAAACTGCTATTTAGTTTTATCTTCTACGTTTCTAACTTTTCTTATATTTATTTGAATTAAATGTATAAAATGAATTTATCATTATTTAATTTTTAAAAGTTAAGTAAGTTCTTTATATTGTTTATAGCATTGCCGTACTAAGGACCATCTTTCTACCACTTGAATATCGATTATTAGATTGTTAGAGAGAATTTTATTAATATAAAATAAAATTATTAGTTTAACGCTTTCACTACCTACTCTACCAGTCATGGTGTTAATTTGTACAAACATTCTCAGATCTTCTACCCTGACAAATTAAGTTTATCATCGTATGAAATGAAATCAATCTATTTGAATTTTATTCATATTCATAATGGCCTTAGTCGAAACATTATTCATAAATTAAAATACATCTATCAATACGTTTCGTTGCCGTAAGAATTTCGTTCTAACACTCGGGACCAATTTGCGAATCATTTAAGTAATTTTTTTTTTCTAACCAATATTAACCCCAAGCGTGGTGATAAAAGTATTCAAATCTTATCGCATCGGCGACCCATGTAACTCTAATTTCAAATGTAACTCGCACAACTTTGTTTTGCCTCAGGCATTATTTGAAATTATCTCAATCTTAACAAAAATTAATGATTTGATTACACTCACAATACATAATAGAAAAAAAATACTCCAAATAAGCAAATTTAAACCTTGTGCAGATGTGGTACGAAATATATTAAAATAACCGATCTTTGTCCGATTTATTCCAGAAGAATACAAAATATATAAGTTATTGGAGAGGGTCCAAATTAATAAGACTGGGATAATGATCGTAATCTGATATCGCGGGATTCGCTAAGGAATTGAGAGCATTATTATACTTGAAGGAGCTGAAGATATTCAATATTTTCATTATTTATATCACGATTGTATCATATATATCTAATATTGGGCATAATAATGGGGTATAAAATTATTTGAAAGGTAAAATAGGTAAAAATATTATATTATTATATTATATTTAATAATTATTAAATAAATATTAATTATTATTTAATTTTATTATTTATATTTTATATTATATTTTAAAAGGTGACATAAAAAGGCATTTAATTATTTTTGATGTCAGTTCAAACATTACCACCGCTTCGGAAACAAATGGCGCTCTGAGAGAGAAGAAACAGCGCAAGATTCTCTCGCAGCTATCTTTTTATGCACTCTCTTAAATAAAATATACAATAATTACAAAAGTAATTGCTATAGAATAAACATAATCTAGTCCTAGGGTATCTGATCATTTAGGTATTCAGCTGTGGAGTAATAGTATTTACGACAGAGTCATTCTTTAATAAAACATTTATATTTATTTATAAATAATGCTTAACAGCGTCAGGGACTTTATTATAAAATTGTATAGACCCTTAAAGCTATTATTTATCTTACGAAGCCTACTAGAATTAGTTACAAGCAATCCCTTATTTCTAGTATTATATGTATAAAGGTGTATGAAGGTCTGCTACCAAGCTGGGGATAGGTTTAACTGAAAATTAGGTTTAACATGAGAAAAAGGCGAGACTAGCAAGACGTTCAACTGATAGTGGGCGATTCTCCCTGCCCATTACAATGCAGAGCAGCTCAGCATTCTGGATAAAGCCCAAAATGCTGAGCAGCAACATGATTACGCTCGTCACTGTAAGACATAAGATGTTAAGTCTCATAAGCCCTGTAATTTCATTATCTTATGCAAAGAAACCTTTTTTATTTCATGATAATAAAGGACGAGACGAGCAGGACGTCCAGCTGGTGGTAATTGATACGCCCAGGCTATTTCAATGCAGTGCCGCTCAGGATTCTTGAAAAACCCAAAAGTTCTGAACGGCACTACAATTGCGCTCGTCTCCTTGAGACAAAAGATGTTAAGTTTCATTTGCCCAGTAATTTCACTAGCTACACCTACACCTTCATAGCAAAATACAATAATGCTTACACATTATTCCTTCACGGTAGAAAAAGGCGCCGTTGGTACCCATCAGATGATGGGTACACAACGGCGCCTGCCGGTATCCTGTGCAAAGAAGTCTCCCACTGGTAAATGCTCTAAGTCACCTCATACCTCTTACCTGAGACTATTAGAATATTTAGTCAATATTCCGTTGTGTAGAAGATGTCACTATAAAGTACATTTATTGAATACCAATTTGTATCCAATACGTTGATGCAAAAAGTTCCTGCAATTTTGTTACCTTACGTTTGTGAGTACTATTACTTGTCTTTGTGACTGGATTTACAGAAAATTAGGATTATTTTCTATATACGAATTATTGGTTGCAATAATAAGAGAAATATAGTTGGAAATTATAATTGAGTATTGGTAATTTTGTAAGGTTTATATTTATATTTTAATGATATCTTATAGGCCTTATAAATATATTTTAATTGGAAAAAGTGTGATATTCAAATTTACTAATACTATTCTTTCCACCCTTAACTAATACAATCGTCATTATAGATCGGAATCAACACAAATAGAATAAAATTAACTTCCCATTATAATGTGTTTAATATGCAATAAAACTGTTTAAATTTTGTATAAGCGCGATCAAGTGATAAGAATCACGGGAGTACTCAAAATTTTTTTCAGAACACATTTTGTCGACTGAGACTTAGGCAGGCAATCCTGCCTGTTGCAAATTTTATATTTATATCACAGATTAAGCGCATATAGATAGAATAAATCCCCACTAATATTATGAATGTGAATGTAACTCTCACGCCTAGACCACTTAAACAATTTTGTTGAATATTAAGTACTGGGATAGACTAGATCTATGAAAAGGACATCAGCTACCTTTTATAGTGACTAAGAGTTTAGGAGGGCTTGAAATTGGGGGTGGAAGTATGTATGGAAGTTCGTCATTATCAAAGATGTAACCATTAAACTTTATATTTAGGCACTTGGTAAGAAATAAATATATATTTGTTCTAGCGTTTTTGAAATTTCGGCCTGTATGCGGATGAAAAAGGGAGATAAAAGTTCGTATGGAGTCCAAACAAAGACACGCTTTCAAGCCTAACTATGAATTCGGGTTTGATTATATTTGGTACAAAAATCAAAAAAAGCTCCCCAAAGTAACTATTCCACGCGGACGAAATCGCGGGTTAAAGCTAGTATACTATTAAAGGCACTTCCATTAAAATATCTGATTTAGAAAACCTCATAGACTATCTGCATCTGCATACTTTATTGTTCCTTGACATTTCAGTCACGTTCCTTCAAAGACGTAGGCGCGTGAAAAATACAATGAACTGTCAGATAGAACGATGTTAGATTTGTTTTCGTTACGAGATTGTGACAAATGGAGATCTTCGTTGCGGGCGTTTGAGTGGAAATCACGATAATGTCGTATCTGGGGATGAATTGTTCTTTGATGTAAATAGAATTCTCCAGTTCGAATGCTTGTATAACAATTTTGTTGGTTTTGTTCTTAATTATACGGAATCATCATAAGAATTATATTTCTTCCAAGAAGGTACTCCGAAGTATATTACATTAATTAAATTTATATTTCTAATATAAGAATATTACAGAACGGGATGAAAAAAAAGAATAATGACACTCATACTACTAAACTAAGTCGAGTAAATCTTGCGAAAATTGAAATAAATTGGTAAGATTGTAACGAAATTTTATTGAAAAAAGAAGAAGGCCGCATTTATTGTAGTTGATGTTAAGTGATCACCGCCGCCCACATTCTCCTGCAACACTAGAGGAATCACAGTCGTCGTTCGCACTTTTGAACGTATCCATGTCGTATCATCCTGGAAACAACGCACAAAGAAGCTCATTCCAACACTTGGTTGTATGTGTAATACAGTTTCTTAATAACCGCTCTGTAGAGGAGCATCACACATTCAGATGGTGGGGATGAATCCCCACGTAATAAGATATTTATAGAGTGTAGTGCAAAGGTGGAATTTGGCGGAAAAGATCAGGTCGAATAGCTCTTCGGAGCACTCCTCGTGATAAATGCGGTCAAGACACACAATGAAGCGACGTCTTTCGTCGTTTACAAAGCCTTGGATCCTTGACAATTCGAGCAGTTCTGCACTAGATACTGATGACAGCAATTCTGCATATGTGGCCGGAAAAGCGTTTTGTAAATTGCTAGAATGTGGGCTGATTTGAAATTTATGACGTCCTGCTTCTTCGAAGTAAATTTGGCTTTGGCATCCAGATGACCTCAGAACTGGCAGTTGCTAGAGATTTAGAGACTCTGTATTTCAGTACCAAGCCAGGCAATAAGGGAAGTATTGATAAAAAGATGTGATACGACAAATGGTTTTTTTTTGTGGTAAACTTATAAACTCGAGTGTTATGGTAGTTAAATTAGTCAAGGTTCATTCTACTACATGCGCGACCTCTTCAAGAGAGGACTCGACAGAAGACACAAGTTTCTACTGGTCCACAATTTTCCGAGAGATACCTGCATGGCCCGTGTATATGGCATTTCCAGTAAGAGGCGTCCATCATAATATTATCATTGACATACAGTAAAAACATTTTAGGAGATAGCACACAGCCTTGGGACACTCCAGCGTTCACGGGCTATAAATATGTTTCTATAAAATCACTCTCTTTGCATTCTAGTCTAAAAATACAGGGTTGATTTTTATTCTGTCTAGAACTCTGGTATATTTTATTACTTCAACAAAGGCTTGGCAACACAAGGTATGACACAGGATGATGCTGTAACCAGAAACTCTCCTTAATATCTTTAAAATAAAAGTTATTATATTTTTGATAATAGCTTATAATATGCTCGCAAAAGACACTTATTTATTTACGGTATGTGTGGGTTAATGCGTTTACTTTACTCAATATTTCTAATTTTTACGTATTAATTTATAATAACTTTTTTGACTTACTCGTGTAAGGCATCACTCTTAAGTATCACGTATGGGTATTTTTATTGCGTCAGTTTACTTATATTGTAGTTGAAATGATTTGTAAAACAATGAAGCTGTAAGTATTGACTTATAAGAGTGGCAATCAGTTTGTTGTTAAAGAGCGGTAAATATAAAAAGAAAAGAAAACTTGACATAATTATCACATTATCATAAGTGTCATTTCTCTGACCTACATGAGTATTTAATGATTGATCAAAATGGGAATGAAATGGTCAAATTGCCCACTAGTAATAACTAAATTGTCACCAGTAATAAATAAATTGATCGTAGAGTGTAGGACTGGACGGTGAATCATTCCCTCAATAATTCAGGGAACGCATAAGTTCACTCTTCAAATATAGAACTGTTTGCTTTTGCTTAATGTAATTAATATTTGCGCAAGCATCGCTGCTCTTACGTTTAACTTGCTCTCGGTAAAATGTTATTAACTACAGGGGAATATGTAATTTCAGAATTAAAATGTTGTTTTTTTTAGTCTAATTATGTGTTAATTATTATAAATTAATAAGAAAATTAACAAGAGAGTATTCAAGTAAAATATTACAATAAACAGGGATGATTTTTTTGGCCTGTTTGCCATGTTTTTTAGGATTTTCGATGGATAATCAGATTAAAACCTAATTTGGAGAGCACTATTATAGAAAGCGTTTTAGAAGATGTTAACCTTTAATCAGGCTTAAATATACGATATGATTCATAAAAAAGATTGTGACAATAAAATATGATTATCTTAAAATCACAGAACAGGTAAAAGACATTTAAACTGTTCTGTGCTTAAAATATACATCATACCCAAATAATACCATTGCACGTTGGGTAGGTACTGTATGCAGTCATTATGTTACATAGAATAAATAACATGCATTATCACGAGGTTCAAGACACAATATTTGATGACTGCCCTGTTTTTGAATCAATTTAAAAATTATTCAAGTCTATCTACTAATTGCCACAATTACTTTTATCGGTGAGAGGTTTACCACAACGGCGCCTTTTTCTGCCGTGAAGCAGTAATAAGAAAGCATTATTGTGTTTCGGTCTGAAGGGTGCTGTAGCTAGTGAAATGACTGGGCAAATGAGACTTGACATCTTGTCTCAAGGTGACGAGCGCGATTGTAGTATCGCTCAGAATTTTTTACGTTTTTCAAGAATCCTGAGCAGCTCCATCCTTACTCAATTCTCAATGGGCAGGGCGTATTAATTACCATCAACTAAACGTCCTGCTAGTCTCGTCCCTTATTGTCATAATAGAAATTTAAATTTATAAATATAACCAACTCACTAAAGAACTATTTTATAAACCTATGCGTAACTTTTCATTATTATTTTATATATATATGTACATATATATATGATCAAGAGGAAGCCAATCATTTGTATGTTATCTTGATTGCTTAACGACCGAGTTACGTTAGTCAAATGTGTATTGTATGTCTATATATGATAAAACTATGAATTATTAGTGCGTTCATGATAGGTAAATAATAGTATATTGTTTCAATGCTATTGTGTTCGGTCCTCAATAGATAACTTCCCACACAAATCTATTATGACTGACGGAATATTTGACCTGAAAAGACAAACCCAGCTTAGGATTATTTTCACTTACAATTCTATTAATAAGCTATTAATAGCTTTATATATACCTCATTACCTAACCCGACAGACGCTGTTCTGTCAATAGAAAAAAAAATATGTACATTATTCAGGAATATAGTAGTCGAAAGCCATCAGAAGAGAATAATATAGTATTTGTGGAAACAGCTTTTCCGTTACCGCCTTAAAATTGCCAATTTTTAAAGTTTTGAAATGAATATAGTATGTTATCCTTAAGTGTTATGCCTAACTTGTTTGTTGCAGGTGCCCCCGTGCTTGCAGCATACATTATAACCGGCTCCACTACTGCTGTGTATGTCGTACTGACTATCTCCGGTTTAAGGCCCCAACTAAGTTTTGTTTTTTTTTTTAATTCAAATTTAACTATTTTTATTCAAAATAGGAAGTGAAATCACTTATTGAAAGTCAAAAAAACTACCACCAATTCCAAAATGAATGCCTCAGGCCTGAGAAGAACGGGCGCAACAAACTCAACAGGCTTTTTTTTTCTCACCAAAAATATGTTAACAAAGTTACATTGTATAATTAAACTTATTATTTAATAGCCTGAGGGTGGTCGCTCCATTCCCGATTTGTGGTATCATTAAGAAAGTCATTTATGTTATTGTAAACCTTTACCACACAAACGTATTTTGACAATTCTTTTGAATAACGTAATACTTTTGTTTTGAACATTTTCTGGGATCTTGTTGTAAAAACATATAACATCGCCCCTCAAAAGACTTACCTACTAACTAGACTTAGCCGAGTAGTAGGCATTATAAGCTTATGTCTGTTCCTGGTGTTAATATTATGGTTATGAAAGTTTCTAGCAAATTCACTTATGTGTCTATGAACATACATTACATTATCATTATGTTGCTGTTGAAAGATGATTATAAAGGTTTAGTTCCTTACGATAGACGCTTAAAGCATGTGAATTAAAAGTTAATTTATCGTCAATCGTAAGGCCCAGTATCTTTAGTTCTCGCGATAATTTTATTTTTACTTCACCCATGTTGAGACAAATGCTTCTGCAGGACTATATAAGATACACAATTCTACCATACCTTATTTTGTTATATCTCAAAGGGCTTAGACAGCGTTTTCGTTGAAAGACGGCTTATTCTTTCCGACACATCCAACAAATATCGCAACTTTATACAACAACTCAAGAAATATAAACTAAAAGCTTTTCTCAAGAATCAGGCTATCCATTGGTTAAATATCATGAAAATTGCTGCAGTAGTTTTTGAGTTTATCGCGAACAGACAGAAAGACAGATGCGGCGAAGGACTTTGTTTTATAATACGTAGTGATATAATCAAATAATTTAGTTACAAAAAATTCTTAAAGCTTCTTTTATCCACAGTATCCCACTAAAAGTTTATATTAGCAGAGACATGGCTTTATTTAAGATTATCCAGAATAAAAAATTTATTATTTCTTTTTTGTGAATTAAGTGAGCAACTATTATCGTAGATTTTCGTTTGATATAAATAAATCTTATATTTTAAGTTGAAAGATTTATATTTTTCATGAAGATTTCAAAATTAAATTGTCACAACAAAAATATAAGATAAAGATTCAACAAAGGTGGGAACGAAATTATTAAATACAGTCATGAATTCTCAAACTCGGGAGAATGACGTTTTGTTACTTAAAAACTTGAAAGCATACAATACTACATTAGTACAAAATAGTATAAGATAACCTACATTTAATTCAAGAAAATCACATAGCTTTCTTCACAGTAGAAGAAAATTTAATAAAACTAGTGAATTTTATACACGAAATTCTCTCCGATTTTTGTAAGAAATTTTAATTGTAAGTATATCTTACATGAATGGCAAACTTCAATGAATGGAATAACATAATGCCCTAAGATAAGAAACAGCTGACGATTCAAAAGATATTTCAATATAAAATTAACTTTGAGTGAATGATCTGTTTGACTAGACAATACATCTTGAAAGAACTCACTTGCGACTAGGTGAAATACATAGAGTAAAATTTTCGAATCTAAAAGAAATAATATATGCGTAAAACAGAATAAAAGCTATTAAATATGAAATTATCTATAATTTATACAATATGCCATTACTCTAGATTGTATCACAATGTGTATCTTAATGGCAAGATGTCTATTAAATATTTTTCGTCATCTCGCGCTATATTTTTGTCATACTTTGTCATTAATCACCTCTACCCTGGGATATTAAGACATCATTACGGCTCACAGGTCGTCGTTTTCATTAGCTTAATTATTTTTTATATTAATAATAATATTAGTTACATTCAATTTATAGAACTTTAATTAAAACACATAAAAAAAATATTCATTGATGTTTCATTAATAATTCCCCTTTCTTCAGCGATTTTCATGAAACTAGATTTTGTCTAAAAGAAGTAAATAACAATTAATTTGAACCATAAATTTTCTACTAGTGAAAACAATTTTCATCAGATAAAGTTTAATAAAGCCTTATAGACAAAATTGTTTCCCATAGTGACACTTTCAATGCCAACAATAAACTAATAGTAGATAGTTGACAATGCGATACAAAACTTGGCAATCAATATTGTGGTTTATTAAATATAATTTATCAAACATACCTATTTTAGCTGGATTTGCAGTAGTACTGCTTACAACGAGTAGTATCAAAACACTTCGGTACATTTTGAACTCACTTTCATTTCGCGGCTACGAATGTTTCGTAGAGGAGGTTTGTACGTAGCGGCACTGACACGTGCTGCTGCTACGAGCCACCCGCGACAACTGAGCTCCGCTACGGCTAACTCACAATGTTATTGATTCTTTAAATGTTATTTTTGGTGATTTAACATGTTATGCTAGATGTTAGTAACTTTTAATCGTTATGGGATTACTAATCTAAGAACTGGAAATAGTATTTCTGTGTTCAAGCTGATTTTAAACTTTATTTTTCATATATTGAGAAATAAAGTTATTTTCCGCATTTAAAATATTACATAGTTGTTTTAATTGATTTTATGATAATTAATTAATAAGTGAATAATATTAATTATTCAGTTTAAATGTGAATAATAATAGGTTATTTTTATGTGTTATCTTCCTAAGTTAACTTTAGGAGCTCTTTTGAAAAATCTTTTGTTTTAATATTACAGATATATTATATTATCAGTTTCATATATATGTAAAAATTTGTTATATAAAAACAGTAAATGACAAGACAATTAAGTGGACTCGATTATTGTAACAGATGGATTAACATAAATGTCCATTGTTTATCTAAATAACTCATGGAGCTGGAATGTACACAGTACATACACTAGAAACAAAATAAAATAATAATACGATATATTAATACAATTTTTTTTTGTTGTTATTTGATTTGGTCATACGGTTACCAAATAGTGACGGTATGCTCCTTACATGATTTTGTGTGACTTATAAATGATATCAAATAACAAAGAATTTTGATTAAAATTAAACTAGTAATCCGATAACGCATTGATCAGTTAAATAAGTTTTTATTAATTCCTACTAATAAACTAACAGCAGTAAATAATTGCCGTTAAGAGTTATGGCAATGAATTAATGAATATAATTTATTGAACTAAGAATTTAACTGAGCTTATAGTTTATGACTTTCAACAATATCTAGTTTAATGCTAGTGACAACTAAAATAATATAAAATATTTTAACTATTAGAAACACTACTTATGTAAAACTATAATACTTTCGTCTTACGCTTATTTCTTGTGATAACATTCATATAACGTCTTCACAGCTATAATATTGTTTTATTAATGATTAGTATCAGATTAATAGTGTATCTAATGTTGCTTACTTACTTGAATAAATAAAATAAATTTATATATTAAGGCAATAAATGAATGAATATAAATTATTGAACTAAAAATAAAGTTACAATTAGTACATAATTGTTATAGTAGCACAATGGATAGTTATGGATTTTCGCAAGATAGCGCCCAATACAATAAAATAATTAGGCGAACTTCTCGCGACTACTGATACCTGTTCCAGGTAACCTCATTACTAGCAGTTTCTCGACTTAGTTGCAAAGGCATTAAATTTAGTCATATGATTGACAAGGGAGGAATTGAATCTTTAGAATCTTATGAATCTTTTCTGTATGTTAACATGCCCGAAAAAAAAGTAACGGGGTTCCCAATTTGGTCACAAACGAATTATGAACCCCATGGCTGTGGCTTTTGTTGTTGTGATTATCGAATAATCATTTTGAGACATGGATAATGCTCTTGTTTGATAATGATTTGTTTTATTGCTTCTCAACCATTATGATAATGGAAGCACATTATGTTTCCAAGATTAGAAAATAAATAAGCATTTGGAAAGACTAAAGTCTCATATTTTTCTCTTTACAATAAGTGTCAAGCCTAAATAAGATCCTTTTGTTGGAGAAGTACGTATAAAGTAAATAATTTTTTTATGGCAAAGATCATGGTAACTGATACGCCTTGCCCATTTCATGTCATTGCCGTTCAGGATTCTTGGAAATCCCAAAAATTCTAAGCGGCGCCACAATTGCACTCGTCACTTTGAGACTTAAGACGTATAGTCGCATTTACCCAGTAATTTCACTTTGATAAGATATCAACTCATACATATCCATTGATGATTAAAAGTACAATTTCTATAAGAGCATCAACTCCACCAAAATAAAGACATCAATCTAGTGTAATTTAAATCTTACTTATATTTTTATTAAATTTAATTGAATCATCTTTATTTAAGAATAGGGAAGTCCCAAGGGTGTCGTAAGAGGTGACTAAGGGCATTCATAGATTATGGGACCTTTATAGATATGGACCTTTTTTCTGTCGTGAAGCAGAAATGTTTGAACATCCTAATGTGTTTCGCTCTGATGGGCGCCGTAGCAAGTGAAATTACTGGGCAAATGAGACATAGCATCTTATGTCTCAAGGTGACGAGCGCAGAGTGCCATTTCAGAATTTTGGGGCTTTTCTTTCTCTCTTATACTTATAAGTAAATCATTTGAATTCAAATACCGATAAGATATTATAGGCAGAGGCCCAAGCTCTGCACAGGCTATTTCAATGCTACGTTCAACAGAGAGCTGTTGATATGTTGCTCATAGTGAGAGATCATCATGTAATCATGATGCATCTTTTCTTGTGTATTCTATCTGGAGTTTATTCAACATTATTTCAGAAAGTGTGTACTAATGCTAAGTCAATGCATATTAGAGAAATAATTAAAAATGCATCTAATAAAATAAAAATTATTAGGAAAGTTATTAACTGGGAATCTGGAAGAGTGAAAGACTGCAATTTTGAATATAATCGTAAACAATACTAAAATCTACTCTGAGGAGAAAGTAGCTTCTGCTTTAGAGTTTTTTTTTTCTAACATTCCAGATTCTATCACAAGCACTCTTGTTCCTCCACCAGTTTTGCTGAGTCACTTCTTTTGAAAAATGTTAAAGAATGTAAACAAAATTGTTTCAAAAAAACAAAGTTGTTTGCCCAGCAGAAATAATTAAGACTTTCAGATCTTTAGAAATGAAATCTGCTGATATATGGGGCATATCTGTGAAAATAATAAGTTCAGTTATAATTGATGTCATACTCGTAGCACCATAACTATCACTAGTTTTTAATAGCTGTATTGAACATGGAGTGTTTCCTGACCTTCTGTAATATAGTAAAATTACACCAATATTTAAATCGGGACTCACTTCTGACCCGAATAACTATCGCCCTGTTTCGGTGTTGTTGTTCCTTAGTATTTTTGAAAAAAATATTTTAAGTCAAATACTTACTCACTTTAACACTACTACATACAGTTAATACATATAAAACATTAAACTGACAAAGATACGGCGCGACTGGTATGCTTTAGTTATTTTCATAATATTATGTAACATGGTATATTGTTATGGGGCAGTGCGGCCGATATTAATACCCTCTTTGTGCTGTAGAAGAGGGCTTTTCGCGCTATTTATAACCTAAGGTCCTAAAGAATATGTCCTCTTGTGATTCCTCTGGTGTTGCAAGAGAATGTGGGCGGCGGTGATCACTTAACACCAGGTGACCCTTACGCTCGTTTGTCCTCCTATTCCATAAAAAAAATATATGTTTATAAGCACATTGAGGTATTTGCTAGGAACTGTGACATTCATAATATTAACACGAGAAACAAACATAAACTTGTTGTGCCGACTACTCGGTTAAGTCGAGTCAGTAAGTCTTTTATTGGGCTATGTATATGCTTCTACAATATGATCCCAGAAAATCTACAAATGTGTTACGAAATTTAAAAGAATTGTTAAAAACGTTTGTGTGGGAAAGGTTACTATAGCATAAACGATTTTCTTAATGACTGACTGGGAATGAAGCGAACACCTCCAGGCTTATAAATGTTTATTGTACGATATCACATTGAAATCCATATTTTTACATAAGAAAAAGGCCGCTGAGTTTCTTTCGCCCGTTCTTCTCAGGTCTGAATTGGCAGTCTATTTTGAATCGGTTGTAGTTTTCCACACTCACTAAGTGATTTTGAATCCTATTTTGAATAAAAATATTTAAATTTGAATTTGAATTATCCTGAGCGGCACTGCATTGTAATGGGCAGGGTGTATCAATTACCAACGTCCTGCTTTTATAAAAAGAAGTATCGAGACAATCAAATTGATGTTGATCTGTTAGTAAGTGATAATATCATGAATTCTCGAAAACTTTAAATTTTAGTGAGGTCACGATTGTGCTCGCCATGTTGAGATATAAGATGTTAAATCTCAGTGGCCCAGTTATTTAACTAGGTACGGCAGGTTTTCAAACCAAAATACAAATAGTACAGGCATTCTACTGTTTGGCGGCACAAAAGCCTCCAATGCTAAGCCCATTTACTTAATGAAAGAGCCTCAAAATTGAAATTCGTAGTTTTGTTCTGGAATTTCAGCGTCTGATATTCAGTTAAACAACTTTTATGTTATGTTTGCAGTAAATGAATATAAATTCTGAATTTAACTTTACTTACACAAAACTTAATCCGTCGGGCGTAAGTATGATATAAAATGATTTAAATATTGAGTTATGATATAAATATACAAAAATTGAGAAATTATACAATTGTATGGACCTAATTAAGCTGTCTGGTACATACGAGTATATATGATTACGCTGTGTAAGCACTAGATTAGATAGATTTAGATAAAACAATATATAGTTGTTAGAGATACTTTTATCACCTTGTATGTAGCCCGCTCCCAATATAATAAAACCAATTCAAAAAGAATTACAAATGTTTAAAAACAGTTTCCACGATGTGTTACAAATAAACATATACTTAAAAATAGAAAAAACTTTTAGCTAAAGCTTTTTTTAATGGAACGCCTATTTAAATTGTATTTTTTTATGTTTATAATGTAAAATATGTAAATAAATTTGTTATTTCATATTTCTCATCATCGTCGCAGCAAAACCTTTCATTTAATGAGGGTTCGTTAAGAATATCCGCATCGTTAACCTTCGTGGAGTTTCCTTACTAGAAGCCAATCCATACAAATAAAACCATCATAACAATAATTAAACTACACAGCATTTCCTTTTTGTTTTGAGAAAACGCAGACTCAAGAGTTCGTATGATGGTAAATGATACACCCTGCACACTTAGATAATTTCGTATAATACATAATACAAATACGTCTAGAATCTAGATAGACTGTGACAGCTATGAACATATCGAAAAATAGCGGCGAACTGTTAGAACTCTATTTTTAGTATCACATTCTAAGCATGTCCATTACAATGCACTGCCTCTCAGAATTCTTGAAAACACCAAAATTCGCAGTCGTCACAATTGCGCTCGCACTTGGGGAAAAGAGGTTAAGTAATCTCACTAGCTAAGGCGCCTTTCGAACCAAAACGCAATAATGCATGAATCACTCAGAATTTCTTGGGTTTCTCAAGAATCCTGAGCGGGACTATATCATCATGGGCAGGGCGTATCAATTACCATCAGCTAAACGTCCCGCTCGTCTCGTCCCTTACCGTCATAAAAAAACGACAAAGCAACTTGGATGGAACCGGAAATTAAAGGGAATGTTAAGAAAATGTGCTAAAAAGACTGGCTTCGAACAAGCTGGAAAAAGATGGAAGGATGGAAATGTAGGCCTCCACCCAAGGTCCATATTACAAATTAAAATAATAAATTCACTACCATCTAAACTATAAAAAACCTATCATTAATATAATTAATAGGCTTTTTATTTGGAATTTTTTTAAAAGTGATATACTTTACTTCTAGAATTAACTATACAAATTAAATTTGCAACCAAAATTTATGAATGAAGCGGGACTCGAACCGCACCGCCACCGCTCGGGTTCATATCAACACATGGTTTGAAAAAATCTTGGTATGTCTCGTTCAATTCTCAGGTTGTGGCTTCATCTACACGATCTACTTAGTAGTTGATAACCTGCTCAACCCCTTAATTGCTTATTACGAAATTGACATGCATCACTCGAACGGTTTGCACAGGTGGTAAGAGCGCTCGGACGGAACCCGAGAGGTCGTAGTAGGTCTACTCTAATTCAACGAAAAACGAAGTTTCGAATGAAGTTTCGGATGTTTGCTGCTACGCGACGGTTCCAATCGTTTCGAAGTTTCGTCCCGAACGTCATTGCTTGACATTTCGAATTTCTAAACCTACTCTAATTCATTTACGTTCCGAACGAAAATATGAAGATAACAGCTGTTTGTTCGGAATTTTTACGTCAATTTGACGAAAACAAAGATGTTCTTTTGATTTTCGTTTGTGTGTATTTTGTTGCAAATTGTCTTGAAATGGTTTCAAGAATGCTATTAATCGAGACTGTTCTACGTGAAGAACATTAAGAACGTAGAAGAAACCGACGCCGCTTATGCAATCTATTTAATATTTTGGAATTCCCGACTAATTAGAGTTTGTAGGAAATTACAGAATAAAATAAATTACAGCATGCTATGTTTTACATAACTTATGTATCAAGAGTGGTATTAATATTCCCGAGTTCACAGAGGATGAATTCCAATGTGATTGAAGCAGGCGGGTTCCCTCTTCATCAGGTGCGACTTTACCTCAAGCTCTACAGGCAAGTCGAAGAGTATGAACTGCATTAGTACAACTGTTAGTATGGATAAAGGTAGAACCTTATCTTACTTATTCCTTTCTAACAGTAGTGTTAGTTCTATCTTAAAAATAAATTTCATTTTTGTTATAAAAAGTACAGCTTCATCATATTATGTGCAGCAGCAAAAGATGTACTTATAAAAGGATGGTAATATTTCGAGGCAATACTTTTAGTGAAAACAAAAAAAAACAAATAAATATATAAATAACTGATATTTACTTGAAACTTTCTGATAGAATGAGTAGGTATCGCGATTGCGAGTTGTGATAAAAAGCACTATAAAAGAGCATTTATTAGCACACCATAATTAAGAACTCATTTTAGAAAACTTTTTAAAGAATTCAAATAAAAAACCATAAGTACTATTTGAAATTGCGTCTGTAATACAGATATTTTTGGTTGTCATAAGTTACCACCCAAAATTGGAATGAAATACAACTCTTCAAATTAGTTAGATTAAAATAATGTTCATTTCAATCGTTTACAATTCGTTCACGAATATTGTCTATATGTTCCGAACTTCGTCGATGTGTCCGAAAACAAACTAGAGTAGGGTAGTACACTACCGAAGCTTCGCTTAAATTTCGTTCGTTTACTAAGTTTCGTTTCGGACAAAGAGAGTAGACCCCCAGGTTCGAGTTTCGCATCGTTCATAAACTTTTGGTTACAGACTTAAGGCTTATCTTAATTCCTTGCATATTATATCTCTATTAGATTGCTATCCCTGGCGTTAAAAGACTCCAACGGACTTTCACGCATTAAAAATGTAAGAAGGGTAAAGTCACCCGCGTTAAAGCTTCGTAACAAGTTAATAAACCACTAAATCGCAAATGCTACAGAACAACTCACTTCAGTATAACACAGCACCGCTTATGTTTGTACGTGAGACATAAAAGCATTTTTATATTGTACCTACGCGCCAATGCTAATGTCACTTCACACAGAATACGTGCGTGTGGTTGTTCAAATATAACGCTGCAAATAAAATCGATAAACAAAAAAAAAATTGCATGATGCTGTGTTATCGACATGGGTGTAAGAACACTTGGCAAAAAGGCATAAAAGGGCATTTATTTTCTCAAAATTGATTCTTTTAGAATTATTTTTGATGTCATTTCTAATATACTAGATACTACTTCCGCTTCGGAAACAAATAGCGCTCTGAGAGAGAGGAAGCTACTCTCCCAGCATTATTTTTTTTCGCTCTTTTTAATAAAAATATACAATATTGTAATGTCATTGTTATTGCTATAAAATAATCATAATCTTGTCCCAGGCTGTTCGATCACTTAGATATTCAGCTGTGGAATAATAGGATTTACGACAGAGCCATTTTTAAAAAAAAACATTTAGTATATTTATAGATAATGCCTGAACAGTGGCTGGGACTTTATCATAAAAGTGTATACATTGTGTACTTGTGCGTACACATTGATATTTTCTTTGAGCATATTACATTTGTGTCTTAATCACTCTGAACACAGTAATCCTACAGATACTATTTTTCATTGACATTATTCATTCTTGAATAAATATTTTTAATCACATCAAGTTAACTAATTAATACTTATTATTATTTTACAACTTTATGGAAATCCTGTGATACCAGCAGTACAAGGCAGATTACTAAACCGATACACAAATATGTCTGGCTACGTCTTGTCTATAATAATATAACTAAGCAGTGTTCCCTTGGTGTCATCAAAGAGCCCAAATAAATATCTCACCAGGCATCACTTTACTCTGTCATATATTGTTCTAGATGCTGCTTGCAGCGTCCTCTGCATGAAAGTACTAAAATACTATAAAGCAACAAAAATACTACGCCTGCATATCTCGTAATAATATGTAGCCTATATTATGTTGCCTTAACCTCGTTAATATTCATACAAAATTTAATTCGGCATTGTTTGTAAATAAACGCAAAGTATTGTAAATAATGCAAGTGTAATTAAAAAATATATAAAAGCAAACTTTTAACTTATTAACTGTTTTATTATAATAATATGTATAATAAAAAATAGATAGTGGGAATCACTAGATTGCTTTTGAAAAGCGCTTTTTAACTGTATACGGCGTCTGTATTTTGATTTGGCTGGTGTAATATGGCCGTGTTATCGACATATTCTCTTTCCTTTATTTAAGTAAAAATAAGCGTAAAAATGTTTTACTTAACCGCCATTTTCTTTTTATTTTCATAAAAACTGCATTATGTACCGCAATAGAATCCTTTGTGGTAAAACCTTCAGAGAATTTGCAGCTAAAATTTGATGTGAATGCGAGTAAGTCCGGATTGAGTGAGGGTGGATAATCTGTTATTTACGTGCTCTGTTTTACTTATATACCTCAAATTTCTTTTGTGTTAAACTTTTCGTTGAGCTTCATTATTCAGACCTTATTTACGTTGGAGTATGACTGGCTCAAACCTAATATGTTAGAGTTCTTATGTTCTTATATTACGAATCTTTCTACAAAGAATTGTACCTATTTATCAAGCTTTTTATTAATACACTTCTTTTTAATTAAGTCTTCACCAGACCAGCATAGAATCACTTTGGGTGATCAGCCAGCTTATTACATAATATGTGAAATTATTGGGCAAATGAGATTTAACATCTTGTGTCTCAAGGCCACTTAGAATTTATGGGTTTTTCATGAATTCAGTGTAATGGGTAGGGCGTAACAATTACCGTTAGTTAAACGTTCTGCTCTACTCGTCCCTTATTGTTAAAAAAAAATCTCGTTGAGTCCCAAGTGCTCACTTTTTAAGGATGAAGTAACGATTTTTTTAAATATTAACATTTTCTAGAACTGTATTCAATTCATCAGTATATTCACTTCATTTTTGTCCTTTTATTTCAACTTACAAAAGTAAAAATGTTTGAGTAATTTTGGTGCTCACTTTATATATTTTCTTTGTATAAAATAAAATGTAACTTGCTGAAACTCTAAATTTTATATTAACTGTAGACAGTTAATCTATTTAAATTAGTGGCAATCAATTTCTTGCCTCTCATTCTTCTCATTAAAGCTCAACTTTCCCGAAGTGATAAATGCTTATTTTTCTTTCTTTCTTAAACACTCACGATACAAAATTGAAAACCTTAAGAATATGCAATATCATACAAAGAGCTCTATCTGATTTATATAGCTGGTATACTTGGCAAATAAGAATCGTATCCCTTTTTTACGTTAAATATTTTTCTATCCGACATTTCGATATGAATATTTATTTGAGGCCTTTTAGTCGAATGTGAGGTTTTCTTAGGCACAACTTTTTCAGTTTTCTTTGATGTATTATATTATACGTTCACTGAATAACAAGATGGATAAGAAAGGCAAACCTATTTAACATAATGTTGTCAAGGAACTTATCCGTTTCTTTATAAAGTCTTACATTGGCACTTTTATTTGTGGGAATAGAAATGAGGTCAAAATTTCTTTCAAATTCGAAACATACAGATTTAAAAAAAGCGGCCAAGTGCGAGTCGGACTCGCCCATGAAGGGTTCCGTAGCAGCAAGTAACATAATAATATAAAGCTCTTGTAGTTCGTTGTAACTTTGATCGATGTTTTAATAATAGTGGTTTGAAAAAAAAACTACATACTAGATCTCGTTCAAACTAATTTTCAGTGAAAGTTTGCATGGTAATAGACATGATATACTTTTTTAGTTTTATAATTCGCTTATTTTAGAAGTTACAGGTGGGTGGGGGGGGGCACATTTTACCACTTTGGAAGTGTCTCTCACGCAAACTAATCATTTTAGAAAAAAAATATTAGAATGATGCGGGACTCAAACCCAGTATCTCTCGCGTTCCATGCGAGTGCTCTTCCAACTAAGCTAACCGTTCGAGTAACGTATCGTCATAAAATTTTGTTTCCAAGTTTTATTTGTAAATTTGTGACCAAAATTTAGGAACGATGCGAGACTCGAACCCCGGAACCTCTTGGGTTACATATTATATAATTCCTAGAAGTGAGGAATATCACTTTGAAAAATAACAAATTGTTTTATTTCGATAGTAGCCTCGCAGTTCAGCCATAAACCTTCCTGATTTTATACAACTCACACTTTATTTGAATTTAATACGCCTTAATACATCAAACGACTTCCGTTCAAAGTTAGATACAGCCGGGATATCATTAATATCTTTATATAGCCACGGTAACTTTTCGAAAGTCGAACAGTAAGCACCCCTACACTAATAGGCTGCCTAGCAAATAACATTAATCATGCTATCATTAATTATAACTCCTACCCGTATACAGAATACACCAAAATAATATATTATTTTTGTTATATTTTTGACAATAGTCAAATCAAATCTAATCAAAACCACTTTGTTCATTCATGTCAAGGAAATGAATATATTTATAAATGTCAAGAAAATATGTTCAATGCTATACACAAGTAAGTTAAAAAATAATTGTTATTCAATAAATAAAAATACAAGTGTTATTCAGTACAGTAGACGAATTGATCCACACACAGCAAATAAATAAAATTATCCGAGCATTACATGAACGATTACAATTAATATGGATAATACATATATATATAATATTACTATTATATGAGTATATTTCTTTTTACCTAAATTTACTATATAATGTTCTTTTGGGAAATTATGTTGTTCAGTAATATGAGAAGTACAATATATTATTTTTGTTAATATGTTATCACCATGCTTCTGCTAATGCAATCTGGAGGGACGATTATTTGCATTCTATATACACTTATAAAGTGTTTCTTTCAGTTGTTGATTTCTCTCACAGTTGTGTTACAGCCATAGACTCGAACATTGCCATGAACATTCTTCAAGAATATATTTCCGTATAAACGACTTAACAGCTCGATAACGTGTGAACATTTTTGATTTGGCAATGTGTGCGTTCCTTAGTTTAACGTTCAAATTTCAATTTGCAAGCTGACTCGTCAATCAAAATCAGTATCTCCGTTTAAAACGCTTTTCTCTTTGCACGCTTTGTCATCTATAATCTAGTATTTTGTAAAATCTATGTTATAGCTATACTAGTTTTCAAATTGTTTTTGAAAAGTAGCACTTAAATACAAAAGTACGCTGTCATATGTACCGATATCGATTATTATTATATACCTAATTTTGACACGAATAATTTATTGAAAGCGACTGTCTACCGAAAGATATTCGAATGACAATTAAATCTAATTATTCCTTTACATTCCCAGTCGCCTTCAAAGGATTTTATTCGGATGGTTTTTGATTTGTTATACAGTTCCTAGCGTTTTTGATACATCTAACTCAAATTTAAAACTCGGCTGGATTTGGATTAGTGTAAAATGATATTCAAATAGCTACCTGGTTTTGATATACTTAAAAGTTTCTAACCAAATAATAAATTTTAGGTTAGGTTTAACATAGAAATATTTAATATCAAATTTGTGTTGGGTTAAATCATAAACGCATGATCAGATTTGGAACGGCTGAAATATCGGACGCGGTGTGGTAGCGGACCATATTCGATGGTACGTCGCATTGTCCGTCGCACAAAATTATTATTATCAATATCCGGACTGTACTGACTCCGACGTCGTACCAGTTGGTATGAGGCACCCACCGGACCGTCCGATGAACGGGCCGTACCAAATCCTAACATATTCGGCCTTACAAATAAAATTGGCACAAAGTTATAACTAAGCCTAAACCAAGAATATGTAAAATGTTTACATATAGACATTTTGCTTACGAATGGTTTGTATGGACGTATTACGTTTGCCGCGTTTATTTGCAAGGCAGCTTGTCATTCCGAAAACTTCAGAATTATCATTTTATTGAAAGTGTTGTCAACGATACTGTAAACATTTTGCATTTTCTTTGTTTATCATCAGTTTTAACTTTACACCAAGTTTATTTGAAAGGCCGATTGTGTTTATGCTCAAAATTGACATTATATAAATTTTTCTAGATTCCAATATAATCTAATTTTATTTCGGAGTTTTTAGGATCTTGTCTTGTCGTCGTATTGTATTACATGAAACTTCTAAATCGTTGGAGTATATTAATTTGTCAATAACTTAGACGTTTCATGAATATTGATGTATGTTAACTATCAATTCTCAGAATGTGCAGAAGAAAATGAATATTCAATTTGAGTCAGCCTAGCTTCAACAAAATTATTGGACAATACTGTATGATAGACGTCTGAACTCTAGGACTTTATAGGAGATCTATAAATCTAAGCTCGTCACCAATACTTGAACAAGTAAACATCGACAAAATTATTTCATGTTCTACTTTGTTGATAGTTCTTTTTTTTTCGTTCGTTTCTAATAACTTTTGGTATCGAAATTATCCACCGTTTTAAATTTATAATAAACAAAACGCAGTGCACACGGGTTGCACGTAATGAGGTGACAGGGACACTGGCGGCCGAACTAGAGTCCGAGTGAGTGAGACACCATACAGCTCTATAGTAATTAGTGGTGGCGTGGCCAGTAACATTTTGTGCACACGTCCGAGCTTGCCGGACACCAGGTGAGGAATTCCCTATAGAGTTGTATATATTTTGTTGGTAGCGGTGACTGGTTGAGCCACCGTGGTGTGTCGGTGAAATATAGCCCTTAGAGATCTGTAGTTTCTAGCAAACCTTAGGTTAATATTTACGTCTGTAGTTTATATAACAGCTTCATTCAAATAACTGGCGGCTCCAGATTGTATTGGATTTACATTTCGTGATATTGGAGTAATGCCAAGTGATAACTTATTGCTGCCAATACTATTTTTTATTGTCTGATATATTTTGGAATTATTATGAAGTTTTGCTTGTTTCTATACTAAATTTATATAAAGGTAAAATTTGTGAGGTTGTAGAGGGTATTATCTGGATCTATTGAAGCGATGTTGAAGTTTTTCGTGGTAGTCGGATTTGCAAAGTAATTCAGAGAAAAAAACTAGTGTACTAAAGCACCCTAGTTTTTTCTAAAAGATCTTAAGAACACAAGATTGAAGTATAACAAAATAGAATTTATAAAATTGATCAAAACGAAATTAAATTACGAAATACTCAAGATATCACCGTTCGCGTAACGCTAGCGTTCGTTCATTAAGTTCTCGTCACGTATTCACCAGTTTACTCCCCAAGTCAAACGTTTTTTACTTCATAAAACCGTCAAACGAAAACGTTTCTTACGAAACCTGCCTTAACAATTAAGAGATATATTATTATGATTGTTTTGTATTTATCACAAGTGCTGACCCGGCAAATGCTTTTTTTTATAATATGTTGCCATATAAATTAAATACCCCACGCCCGTTTATTTCATGAATTGTCATAATATGTAATTAAATGTCAATGACTGAATAATTTGTATTAGACCAATGCTAAAGGAAAGGCTTGAAAATGATATTAAGGGAAAAAATTGGAGGGTGATGATGATAGGACCTATTGGAAAAGGAAGTGAATATAACATAAATAAATAAATTACGGGCGATCTGAGGTCGGGAAGTGGAAAGAGGGGGGTGGGTGTCTAAGTATAAAAAGGGTTTATCTTGATTCCGGCGGGTTTTAGGAGTGGTAGTGCCATGTTGCGTCCTCACGGACACAACCGAATTGGGCCGGCACGCCCGGAGAAATACCACTCCCCCACTCGAAACCGGCGTGAAATACCGGCTATGCCGTTGTGTTTCGTCCGGTGCGTGGGGTATCCGGAGGCTCCCAAATACAAATAGCAGCACAGACTAAAACGAGACTACTCCAGGACGGTACCAGGCTATGCAGCCCTGGAGAATCCGTCCCTGGGCGTCCACAATTAGGGCCTGTACCTAACAGTGGTTGCCCAGGCTGCCCCGCGTATTCTGGAGGGGGCAAATCTGCGCTGACTCGGGGCAAACAGAGCAGGAGGCTCAAACCACCCTCTTCCACACTCGCTGTGGACTTTGGCAACATCAGGGGCTTCGCTCAAATTTAAATGCCGTCCACCTGGAGACGGCGAAGCTGGCCCTACTCTTTTTAACCGAGACACAGATATCCTCCCTGGCTGATTCATCTTACCTTTCCTACCCGGGGTATAATTTGGAACACTCCTTTATACCACGGGCTGGCGTGTGCGTTTACGTCAGGGAGGATTTCTGTTCTCGACGCCTGAGTTTTCTTGAAGGACAGGATCTATCCATCATCTGGCTGCGTGTAGACTGCAATGACCATCCGCGAATCTACGCATGCCTGTATAGGTCCCATAGCGGTAACGCAGAGACTGACCGGCTCCTCGAACACATCCAAATGGCTACAGATTCCGTGTTGGAGCAGATCCCTACTGCAGAGATCGTGTTTCTTGGCGATTTTAACGCCCACCACGCCGAATGGCTAGGCTCACGTACCACCGATCATGCAGGGAGATCTGTTCACAACTTCGCCTTAGCATATGGTCTGACGCTCACTGACCTTCACTGTTGGACCTTCTGTTGACCTCAAATCCGGACGGCTACCTAGTTTCCGTTGACCCTCCTCTGGGATCGTCGGACCACTGCCTGATCCGGAGCACCGTGCCGATCACGTACCTTACACGGCCCCGCTTCTTAGGCTGTCGCCGCGTGTGGCACTATAGGTCAGCAGAGTGGGACGAGATGCGGTGCTTTTTTGCATCCTACCCGTGGAGGCAGATCTGTTTTTCGCTGGGAGATCCAGATGCCGCTGCTGACGCTGTTGCTGATGTGGTACTGCAAGGTATGGAACTCTTCATTGCATCCTCCTCTGTGCCTATCGGTGGCAGGTCCCAACCATGGTTTGACCGCTCCTGCAAAATGGCCTCTCGCCGAAATCAGGAGCGCTATCAGGCTTGGGCCAATGCGGTGGTATCTTAGGATGTGAATTCCAGCGAACTTAAAAAACACTTCAATCATGCCTCCAGGTCCTTCAAAAGAGTTATTGCTGAAGCGAAGTCGAAGCACATTGGCAGAATTGGCGAGAGACTTGCACGCCTTCCCTCGGGAACTCGTGCGTTCTGGTCGCTCGCCAAGGCTGTCCAACTTCTGCCAGCCAGCCATTCCGCCATTGCACAGGGATGATGACTCGCTGGCCCATGACGCGAAAGAGAAAGCTGATCTCCTGGGCTCCCTTTTGGCGTCCAACTCGACTCTGGATGACCAAGGTGCACCACCACCGCATATTCCGCGGTGCGATTCATATATGCTGGAGGTAAAAATCCGGCATGGTGCCGTGCTTAAGGCGCTTCTCACCTTGGACATTCACAAATCGAGCGGGCCCGATGGCATTCTCCCGATAGTGCTGCGGACATGTGCTCCGGAACTGGCGCCGGTCCTTACCCGTCTTTTCCGGCTCTCCTACTCATCAGGCGTAGTCCCGAAATTATGAAACGCGGCTTTAGTGCACCCGATCCCTAAGAAAGGTGTCCAACTACCGCCCCATTGCCATTACCTCCATTTTCTCCAAAGTAATGGAGTCGGTCATCAACCGCCAGCTCTTGGGATACCTAGAGGGGCACCAGCTGATCAGCGACTGCCAGTACGGTTTCCGTCAGGGTCGCTCAGCTGGTGATCTTCTTGCGTACCTCACCCATAAATGGGCGCAAGCGGTTGAGTCGAAGGGAGAGGCGTTGGCGGTGAGTTTGGACATAGCGAAGGCCTTTGATCGGGTGTGGCATAAAGCGCTTATAGCGAAACTGCCATCCTATGGGCTTCCCGAGAAGTTGTGCAAATGGGTCACTAGCTTTTTGGCTGAACGGAGCATCAAGGTTGTTATCAACGGTGCATGCTCCGACTTAAAACCCATAAACTCTGGTGTCCCGCAAGGCTGTGTGCTATCCCCTACGCTGTTTCTTCTGCATATCAATGATTCTGCAAATCAGCAATATTCATTGCTATGCAGACGACAGCACGGGGTATGCTTCCTGCCGTGCCAACATGTCCCGGGATAGCGTCGACGAGAACCGGATCAAACTTGTGTCTAAAATCGAGACTATGCTTTGCAAAGTCTCGGAATGGGGCCGACAAAATTTAGTCCAATTCAACCCCAAGAAGACACAAGTTTGTGCGTTCACCATTAAAAAGTCTCCCTTTGTCGTATCCCCTCGATTCGAGATCACTCCTCTAACTGCCACAGCCTGTATTGGCATACTTGGCGTCGATATATCAAGCGACGTTCAGTTCCGTAGTCACTAGGAAGAGAAGGCCAAACTGGCCTCTAAAAAGCTTGGTGTACTCAGTAAGGCGAGACAGTACTTCACTAAAAGCCACCGCCTGCAACTTTATAAGGCGCAAATTCAGCCTCACATGGAATACTGTTCTCACCTCTGGGCGGGTGCTCCCCAGTACCAGCTTCTTCCATTTGACCGCATACAACGAAGAGCAGTTCGAATCATCTCCGATCAAGTCATCTCCGATCGGCTTGGCTTCTTGGCATTGCGTAGAGATGTGGGTTCTCTCTGCATCTTCTACCGCATTTATCACGGGGAGTGCTCAGAGGAGCTGATCGGGTTGATTCCAGCGGCCGAATTCCACCATCGGACATTACGTGCAAAGTACCATCCGCATCACGTAGACGTCTGGCATTCCACAACAGCGCGTTTTCTTCGAAATTTCTTGCCTCGCACAGCCACTTTGTGGAATCAACTACCGGCAGCGGTCTTCCCGAACAGATACGACTTAGGGACCTTCAAGAAAAAAGCATATTCCCACCTTAAAGGCCGGCAACGCATTTCTTGACACACCTGTTGTTGCGGATGTCCATGGGTTGCCTCACCTCTCGCCATCCCGTGAGCCTCTTGCCCGTTTGCCCCCTCTCATATAAAAAAAAAATATTACTTTTTTTTTGGTTTCAAAAATTATCGAAAGACGCGACAGACGCTGTTCTGTCAATAGAAAAAAAAATGTGTATTCGGGAATAATGTAGTCTAAAGCCATTGGAATTGCGTACCCAATGAAAGTTAATGAGTTAAAAATGAAGCAAAAACGTATTTCTGGTTGATTTTATAATATGCAGAAATAAAGAACGATAAGAATTAATATCGTATTTGCGTAAACAGCTTTTACATCACCACTTGATAATTGCCAAATTTTTAAAGTATTAAAATTGATATAGAATGTTATTCGAGATAGATATATCCCGTAGCTGACTTTTCTGTAGAGCTATATATTATGATACATAATTTCACCTTACATTATTTTGTTATATCTCAAAGGGTTAAGACAGCGTTTTTGTTGAAAGCTCCCAGACGGCTTATTTTTCCGAAGTAAGGAAAATCAGCCATAAAAAGGAATTGTTTAAAGAGATAAAATTTGTTTGTTCTAAGACAGTTAGGACTTGTACCGATGGTATACTTTCCAGAACTCTAGCCAGCAGACTCAGTAACAGTAACTTCTATCTCTTTCATCATTGCCATTCGACTATGCGTTTGCTGTTTGTTGCCTGTCATGTAGAGATAGAATTAGAATGTATACGTCATTCAGATTATATGACATTACATTATTTACATATTATAATATAAATATATTATTCAGAAATTAAGTATGTATTTGACATAAATAAAAAGGTGGAAGTATTTCTAAATATCTACCTTTTCAAAATTCTTGTTATTTAGGCGAGATACGATTCAAACGTAAGTTTTATCCATAACTTACGCAAATATTAAATTTAATAAAATGTAAAATAATATTATCCATTGCAACAACATTGCCGCATTGTCAAGGCAAGGAAACCACGATTCCCCCATTAAGTGTGTAATCTTGCAAGGTAGGCCCTACGTCGAAGATAGATTATAGTTCTTCCCTATTTTGTCAGGCTTTTAGTGAAGTTCTATTATATACTGTTTATACTTATACTTATATAATACTAGCGGAATTGACACACGTTATTCTGTACACACGTCTTAAATTTGAAAAATCGGTCCATCCGTCAGTAGGATTTCACTAACATACACATGGGCAGGAGAATTATGGACTGAATTGAGAATCTTAAGTCATATACCTTTCTCAAATTCACTTGTGTTCCACACACACAAAATTTTCATTCAGGTCTGTCCAGCTGCTTAGGAGGAGTTCACTGTCAACACATGTACAGAAGAATTATATTTATATATATAGAAAATGAATGTAAGAAGTACACAGTTGCACAAAATCTTAATAAGCAACAACTCGTGTTAACGTCATGATTCATAAATGAAAAGTACACTTTAAAGCCCTTTATTATAATCATAGTAACTCCTTGTTTCTCACAAAAGTACACAATTATTATGATTTAGCTTGTTCCTGCGGCGAGGCTGTTGAAACAGCGTTACCGAGATAAATTGTAATTACGACTCTTCTTGTTTATGTAAATGAAGAAATGAAATAAAAATAACGAGTTTCTCTAGCAACTAGGCCCAGTCTTAAACAAGATTATGATGATAATGAAAATTCAATTTAAACAATCTACGAATCTCTATCGATAATCGAGTATATGGAAGAGATATTTAAATATTTTTCTATTTTTGTTTGAACTGAATAGTCTTGTTACCAATGCTCTAAATAAATAAAGCTCACTAAAAGCGACATTTCGTATTGATTTAATATCCAATTCTAATAAATAATAGCCAATCTTAATATATATAAATTACGTGTCACGTTGTTTGTCAGTGATGAATTCTTAAACTAATGAACGGATTTTAATGGGAATTAATTCATGCAGTGCAGTTTAGTCCAACTTGAGAGACAGGATAGTTTTTTTTTCGATTTGGGACCCATAATTGTATTTATTTCCTATAATAGTTTTGTACGGACTTATTTTAAATGAGATAATTTTTTGACGCAACTTTTTGACAGTTCTGCTGTGAAACAATTTTATTATAACAACAGGGAGCATATTTTAGGAAATAATTCGTGATGTGATGTTATATATTATTGACAAATTCATAAAAAAACATATTTTATTTAGTATGTACAGAACAGGTCAGCTAGTATATTATAATTTAGACTTTAAATTTTAAACATATTGTAATATATACATTTAATAATATGTCACAGAAATGCCAGTACTGATTTTGACGGATGTTTCACGTGCGCCTTTCTCATGTTACCTTAACTAGGTATTCCAATTTTTAAAAAATGTGCAACACTTCAGTGCATAAATTTCAATGTAAACCAAACCTAGGTGCTTAATCGTAGAAAATAGTATAAAATATTATGGTTTGATTATCAAAGTTGAGAAAATTAAATAAAAAAACTAGTTTTACTCTGAGTTACTCACAAAATTACGTCATTTTGTTTTCCTTTGATGTTACATTTTATTGCCAACGTAAACCATAGAAATAGATAGACAGGGAATATAAATTGAAAAAAAAATGTAATAAAGCTGCCTTTAAACACGGACGAGTAAAATAAGAAGGACTCCGTGTCACCTTACCATACATAGCCCCACGCATACACTTACGCTAATACAAGCCCATCGGCCGCCATTATGAGATTTGCCATCTATGACAAATCAGTTTGCGTCGCAATAAAATATTTTAAAAATGTCGTCGTGCGTTGTGATATATGATTATTTAAGGGAGAAAAAATTGTGTATCTGGTAAACCCCGTAAGCGCACACACACTAGCATAACCTTTATGCTTCACTTGCTAATATCACGGCCCGGAGTCCTTCTTTTTTTACTAGTCTGTGCCTTTAAATGATATATTTTTAAAGAGTTTCGATATACATATTTAGAGTTAGAGTTTCGACATATATATTTAATATGAAGCGAATGAAATATATATATATATATATATTAGGTGAATGTTTTTAATAACAAGATCTCGCCTCCACACGACTCAAGCACATCTCACCTATAACTTTGTATGTAGTTCCTAACCTATCTTGGATGACACCGACTCCAAATTATATAGAATTAGATTAATTAATTAGATAGTATAAAAATACGCAATTATTTTTATACTTTTTAGTGCATATTTTATCTATGGTTTTGGAATAGTGTTTTTGAAGTTGGTTGTTTTTTGTTAAAATATTTTTTATTTTTAGATTTTTAGTGAATTTGAAGTACACTAACTAATAATTTATCTACATATGTGTAGATATACAAAACTTTTCAATGCAGTAATGAACGTAAGCGCTTTGAAATTTGATTATAGATAGTAAGATATTCTGCCACAGATCGCGTTTATTGTAAGTAATTACTGTAACTCGTTAAGGAGTCCACTTGATCATCATATTCGACTACGACAATTACTTGACCATAACAATGTTATGGCAGATGACTTAAATATTAAATATCCGGAGAGCATAAAAAAGAATCGGCCGCGTATCATTAATTTGCTTATAAGAATTGAAGAGTTCCGTTACTTTGTCATGGATTTAGTCGTAGAAGGATAGATGACTTTAACAAAAAAGTATGTGTTTAGGTACTTATGCATGTACGCAAGAAATTTTACTTCTTTGGCCTAATAAAGCAAAAATCATTAAAATGATTTATTCCTCGTTTTTTTCTACGTTTTTAGAAATAACCCCATTTGTCGTATCACCACTCTTCGACAACACTTCCCTCAAAGCCTCGCCTAGTATCGGAATACTGGGTCGCGAAATCTCGAGCGATTGCCAATTTCGTGGTCATCTGGAAGGCTAAGCCAAATTGGCTTCAAAGAAACTGGGCGTCATTAATAGAGCACGGCAATACTTCAAGCCGGCCCACATACTAGCGCTCTACAAAGCGCAGGTCCGGCCACACATGGAGTATCTGTCATCTCTGGTCTGGCGCACCCCAGTATCAACTCGATCCATTTGACCACGTGCAACGCAGAGAAGCTCGAATTGTCGGGGACCCAGTGCTCTGTGAACGGCTGGATCACTTGGCGTTGCGTAGAGACGTCGCTTCATTGTGTGTCTTCTACCGCATTTATCACGGGGAGTGTTCTGAAGAGCTGTTTAACCTGATTCCTGCCGCCGAATTCCACCTTCACACGACACGCCACAAGTTAGGATATCATCCTCTCCATCTGGATGTGTGGCGGTCCTCCACAGTGCGGTTTTCAAGAGCCACAGAGCTTTCTTCCACGTACTACAAAGCTGTGGAATGAGCTTCCTAGTGCAGTGTTTCCGGGACGATACGACGTGGGTACCTTCAAAACAAGCGCGTACACCTTCCTTAAAGGCTGGCAACGCTCCTGTGATTCTTCTGGTGTTGCAAGAGATTGTGGGCGGCGGTGATCACTTAACAATAGGTGACCCGTACGCTCGTTTGTCCTCCTATTACATAAAAAAAAAGAACAATTTTGTACAAAATCTTGCACAGAAGGCTTTGACTTATTGAATTATTAAATAATAAATACGGCTGTATGGGCTTGAACCCTTTGCCTGTTCTCCTAATGGACGAAGAAATTATATTGTATATACAAATTAATTAATGTTGATTAACAGATTAATCAATTTGAAACACAGTGCACTAGTTTGTATATTTGTTATTTTCTTGTGATGTGCTCTATCTAATTTTTTATAAGTCTGATTGGCAACTAAGAGTCGGATTCCTTTTTCACGTTAAATATTTTTCTATCCGACATTCGGATATGAATATTTATTTTGTACCTTTTATTTGAATGTGAGGTTTTCTTAAAGATAACTTTTTGGGTTTACTTTGATGTATTCCGTTTATGGAATAATAAAATAGATCGAAATGATTTACTGAGATACGTACCTATTCCATTTAACATGAGTTTGTCGCTGTCGTCCAAAGGACTTCTAAATTAATAAATATAACGTAAGCAGCTTAGATTAAGGATTGGTTTCCGCCACGCTCCAACTAGATACCGCACTACTTAAGTACAATAGCTTTTTTATTACGGCAACTTTATTTACTTTATATGATTGTGTGCGTGGCATCTTGACACTCAATCGCAATTTTGTAACTTACATACGCTTCGTGTTATTTTACATTGAAATTAATAAAATACAAAATACTTACTGATGATATGTGATACCAGTGTCTTTCTTATTTTTTGTAGTATTATTTTTTCAAAGTTTTGCTACGCAGCTCGGCATTTTAGTAAAGTTAAACAGTACCTGTGGCACGTCAACGTGACACATTGTTCGAGACTGGCTCGAGTAGGCCCACATGGGCGTAGTATTCGCTGCCGCACTTAGCGACTACGCCTGCTGTATCTAGTTGGAGCGCAGTGGAGACCGAACCTTAATTAATCTAAGTCTTAAAGGAATCGTAGATAATTGATAATTCTAAGCATTTAAATATCATTGCTTGTGGTGGTGTCATTGTTATATTCGCTTCCATCCTATACGTGCTTGAGAAAGGGCGCTGCATTCAGCCACTATAAGTGGCTGAATGATTCTGTTATCAAGAACCCGGCTTTAATTTTTTATGAAAATTTTTGTTTATCTCGATGATATAATTGTTTTTTGTGTACGGCTTTTTTAGGAGTTTTCATTCAGGTTGATTATATATTATAATTACTAACTGACACTAAAAGTGGGGAGAGGAGACGTCACGTCTTGAAAATTTTCTTGTGTTTCTAAGAATATAATAAAACGCCTGATCGTTTTTATTTTCAGCTGCTCTTTTTCTATAACAATATCAATTACGAGAGGATAAAATTTTTGAGCAGTCTTCCATACTGATGGTACTATTCCCTGACTGAAAGATCTAGTAGGTTCTAGTAGAGTTTTAGCATAGAATTTTATGAAGAAGGGCGTTATACCATCACTACCAGCACCTTTTGTGTCATCAAGGGTAGATAAGAGTTCCAATAGGCTATGTTTGTCTAAGGTAATTTTGGATCGATTGTTTGATGATGAAGGGCCAGCAAGTGGAAAACGTGACTTTGAATTAGACTGATCTGGTTCTTGGAACATTTTTTAAAAATATATATAGAATGAATTACATAATATGTTGAGTCCGTCTGTAAGTGTGTTCGTTTCATAGGTCATGTGGTAATTAGAACAGTATTTGTGTTTTGATTTTATAAAGGTCCATGGCATCTTACGGTTGTGTTTTATATTATTTTAAGAATTTGTAATAAATGCACGGTGACATTCATCTTGGATTTGTTTTTGTCTTTTGCGTAAGAGAGAGAATGTATAATTTTTACCGTTTTTTAACCAGACATAATATTCATGAGAAGTTGCAGCTGCTTTGATGTTATTCGCATTCAGAAGTTGTTTGTTGTATAACAACTTTTGCTGGGTCAGCTAGTAGATTAAAACGTAAAGCACGAAATAATGATGGTAATTGATAAATAAGCTGAATAAGTAATTTCAATAACTTGATGAAACGTTTTTAAACGAATAATTTATTGGTAAAAAAAGTATGTCTGCTATAAAACATTCAAGTATCCAATTAAAATCAAATTATTCCTTTACACACGCAGTCCCCTCTAACGTTCAAAGGATTTTATGCTTTTGAGATTTGGAGTCTAGCTGGTGATTTGTTTATGGTTCCTACCCCAACAGATTAATGCATGCACCGTCTGGCCGTCTGTGAGTGAGTCATTTTTAAATTTCAAAGTATTTTGCGGGAATAGTAAATATAAATTCACTGTATGTCTTTGGTTATCGAAATGATATGAAGTAAATCAATTTAAATCTGTGTCTTTTCTGTAAAAATTGGTTTTTAAATATTTTTTAAATTTACTTATTATTCCTAATTTATATACTATATTGTACCTTTTGAATGCAGTAGCAAGACTATGTGGTGGTGGTATGATTTTGTTAGTTTTATATAGTACATGACTTCAGTAGTTTAACTCATAAATTATATTCATCATTTCAGCTGGAATACCTCCACTGCTGGACAAAGGCCTCCCCAAAAGATAATTTATACTGGTAGATTGTTACAAAAAAACTCGAATACTTTTATCTGGTCGTTTTACAATTTTTTTTTATTTATTACTACTAACAAAACTTTTGTGCAATATAACGATAATTACATGCTTTCTTTTAGAAATTGGCTTCGTAATATCATTTCTATTTGTCCAAGAAAAGAAAATTTTATGTAAAACAAAGTCAATCACTTATGCATAGTTAGATTTTTTTCATGTGTCTTGTCAGGAGGCTGTTAAGGCATAAATTATATTTGGCTTGGATCTTAGCCAAAAAACCTCACTTTATTAAGTTTATTTTAGTTATTTAGAAAAAAAAAATTATTCGGGACAGATGTTCAAACAAAACTTTTTCATATTCACTCAGAGTCGCTAAGGACTCCTCACACCAGCCAACTTGTTTCCCATCAATTTCGATCCACTGAGCTGTCATTATATTCACTACGAAGATCAAAGTCTATTCAAGCCTTGTTTGCGAGTCTTTCACTTCCTTCACTCAAACAGTACTTATTGAATATTGGAAGAAATCTTTGAAAACTTTGCAAGAGGTTGTTTGTATTTTAATGAATATGATTAAGATTTTCCTTGAGATATCAATAGTTATTTAAATTGCAATAGCTATTTGTAAAATAAGGTACAGTTATATAAAAGGTTATTGATTTAATGTAAGAAATAATAGAATAATAATAATAATGAATACTTCAAACATACAATAAAAAATGGCAACTTGCAATGACTCTCTGATTTTTTCAATATATCATTTCCATGTACTAGAAAGACAAACTATATTCATTTTGTGTGGCAGCCGTTACTTATTTCATAATGGATTATATTTTATTCGTTTTCCTTACAGTGAATGGGTAAGCCGGTACTTACGCATGCAAGAACTACGAACCTTTACTTTTCCCACTCCTCTAAGTATTTGATACTTAGAGGAGTGTTCATAAGAACTACGAACCGATTTTATTAGGAATCATGAGGGTAGTTGCACGTATTCCGTTAGCCGATGACACAACTTGTGCTTAGGTTCACAAGCGGACGGAGGCTTTTGAGCCTTGCTCGGGCGTAGTCGCTGAGACTACATCTGTAAACCGTGTTTACCTCGAGTGATATCCTGCGGTCATCAAGTCTACCACAACTTCCTGACTCTCCACTGTATTCAATGCTAGTGGTTGTACGTTATCATTCATACAAACATTGCAAGCTTGCAATCGCCAGTGTGACATACACCTTGGAATACCAGAGTCAGGACCATTGGAGCTGCTGCGCCGCCGCCACCTGAGTGGCGTGGGAGTGTTCAAAGAAGTGTTAGTTAAGAGCATCTTACTTCTTTCCTCATGATTTCGATTCAGTGCGTACATAAATTCTTTCATTTAACGAGCCAAAAACCATCAACCCCATAGGAAACCTTAATACAGTGCCAAACACGCATAAAATTTACAATTTTATGTTTATATAAAATAACACTGACGTGAAACAAAGGTGTTAATCATGTTTTTGTACCGCCGAAAGGAATTTCACGTGATGATGGTAAAAGGCCTTATGGCATGACGTTGATTCCTTGGAGTCGTGGAAAGCCACTGGTGTGGGATGCGACTTGTGTGGTCACGCTAGCCCCCTCTCATATTGAACATTCATCTAGAGCGGGAGGTGCTTGTAAAATGTTCGTTTTTATAAGCGATTACAAAAATGCATGCAAATCCTTTAGGGCAAATCCTACCCAAGCTATGTTATTTTATTTATTTACGACGTGTATGGATTGTGGCATCTACTGTACTCAATAACTCTTGTATTTAAGTTATTAATTTACATTCATATTTTCTGAGCGTGTTACTTGTGTATTGCATTGATAAATTGACGTTTGAGTATTTTTTGCATCATCTAACATTAATTATAATTATTAAAATGATTTGATTCATGATGAAACTCTAACTTTTGATTTAAAAGTGTGGCAATGAGTTTCTTGCCATTTCTTCTCATTAAAGATTAACCTTAACCGAAGTAGTGCTAAACGGTAAAAAGCTAAACTTTTGACATTCATATTATGTATCACTTTTTTTGTCCTCAATGATAATAAGAGGTTAAAATTTAATTTGAATTTTTTGAGACCAGAATATGATCTAGATGATGAACAATTCACATTTAAGTAATAGCCGCCCCTGAATTAATTGTTGTGTTACTACTTTATTATGTTATTTAAACTAAAAGGCAACATTTCATTTAAACTTTAAACGTTAAATGGACTTTGCAAACAAAACATTTAAAAATACGCAGAGGCAACTTTCATAATAACATAATGGAGAATGCTTTTAGTTAATTACTTTTTAGCATTTTTTGTATACAATAGAAATGTCGCTTTTGTATACTTTAAGCGCTCAAGTAAATTTGAAAATGTCGAGAGAATTTCGTAAGCAGGAATCAATTATTATTTACTGACATTGCTAAAAACTTATTATGGCTGTCCCGAATAATAACAAGGTACGTTTGTGTAATTGTCGCACACAGTCTGACATTATTCTAAGTACCCACATCGACATTTTGACAGCTGAAACTTTGATACCCTTTTAAAATAAATGCATAATATTATAATGATGTGGTGAGAATATATCTTTATATAGTGACGTATAGAAAAACAAATTGTGCAAGAAAGAAGAACATCTATTTGTTCTTATGAAAATAAGGGACGTGACCAGCAGGACGTTCAGCTGATGGTAAATGATGCGCCCTGCCCATTACAGTGCTGCTCGGGATTCTTGAAAAACCCAAAAATTCTGAGCGGCACTATAATTTGCGCTCGTCACCTTGAGACATAAGATGTTAAGTCTCATTTGCTTACAAAATTCGCTCGCTACGGCGCCCTTCCGACTGAAACACGGTAATGTTTACACATTACTGCTTCACGGCATAAATAGGCGCTGTTGTGGTACCCATAATCTAGCCGGCATCCTGTGCAAAGGAGCATCTTACTATTTCCACGTCTAGAAAGCGAATCTACGTATTAAAAGTCATAGACAGTTAGACAAGCTACTAAACAGAAGTCAAAAACAGAACTACGTACTAAACCCATTAGTGCTTGATAATTAGTGTGTGATGTTTCACTTCAATACGACGTTTTAGAGTGGGTGAAAATCACGTAACATTAGATAGTAACCACGAAGCAAGTGAAACTATGTTTCAAAAAATAGCATATTAATATCAGCATATTAAACCCAAAGAAAAAATACATAAATGTTACTTCTTTACAATGTTTTTTAATATAATGTCATAAACAACCTTAGTCAGGCGTGTGGGGTTCGAACCTGCTCTCCCTCTCTCCTGAGAGGTCTCTCTCCATATTTAAATCTGGCTCCTTGGACCGCGCGGACAAACTGACTTCTAATCAGTACTTGACATTAATGATACAACTTCACCGCTACAACAATTATAATGCGACATGCGATAGATGGGTAAAAAAATTAGAGGCAATGTACTAAAACTTTCAATAATTATAAAAATGTTTTAAAAGATTTTCTTAAACTTCTCACAAAGCCGAATTTTTATAGTATATTTTAATAAAAACTCAAGGTAGAAAATAATTTTCTGTATATTGAAATAAGGATTTATGCCTTTCACATGCTTTTAAAGTCTTAAAACAAGAATATTTAAAAAGCAACGAAAAGTCAACTCTTTTATGTGCGCATGTATTAACACGCACCTTGGGTCTTAGGCACTTACTTCTCAAGATCTTGGTAAGGATAATGGAACAGGCTATAATTATTATATTATTGAAATGTCATCGGTTCTTGAAGTGTGCAAAGTTTCAAATTAATTCGACGTTATGAAAGGATCTAAAATCACGTTTCATATATACTTAGACAAACAGAGCTTATAAAAATGGAACAGACTAAGTTATGGCATGCTGAGATGGCACCTCCCGGAGTGCCACGGTTTTTTAGTTAACAATAGTTTCCTAACATTTTCTTAAAAGTCAACGACAGCAAATTTTAAAAGAACCGTGTCATGCTAAGCCTTTCAAAGGATGACTATTGATTTTGAAATTTGTAATAACCCTATTCAGTCTCATACAAACTTAAATGTGAGTTCATGAAAAATGAGTTGAAACCAGTATGGATAGAGTGGTGTGGAATCTTGGTCAACTAAGTTAACTCTAGCTTAAGCTGAGTTTAACTAGCGTTGCGTCGTTCAAAAATATACTTTTTTAAATTATCGAATTAATTATAGCACTATCAAATCTTATTAGATTCGATAGTGCTAGGTGTATTCACCTTAAAAGTCATAAAATATTTATAAGACGACAATGATAATTCTATTTATTTGATCATCAAAAATTTAGTACATTTAGATAGTTTTCGATCGACGAACCAACATATTTTATAGTTCATTTTATACCTCACTAGTGGTATAACTAATGTATAACTCACATATGTTCATTAAACATAAAAGAGCACTACCAATTACCACAGACCTCATTTATTACAAGATCTTTTAGATTTTTCTGTACAAAAGCACAATTTTTCAACAAAACGTACCTTAGGGACTGGGCAATATAGAAGTTAGGACATTTTTAGGATTCTGTAGCCAAATGGCAAAAAACAGAAACCTTATAGATTCGTCATGTCTATCTGTCTGTCCGTGTATGTCACAGCCACTTTTTTCCAAAACTATAATAACTATTTATACTGTTGAAACTTGGTAAGTAGATTTACACAAAAATAGAAAAAATAATTTGGGAGTCCCTAAATCTGAAACTCTAATTTTTTTCTCAAACCCATACGTGTGGAAAGTTCTTCAGAAATGATATTGCGGTTTCTAATATATATTTTTTTTAAAACTGAATAGTTTGTGCGAGACACACTTCAAAGGGTTAAAATGGTTCCCCCCTCCCCTGTAACTTCTAAAATAAGAGAATGATAAAACTAAAAAAATATATGATGTACATTACTATGCAAACTCCCACCAAAAATTGGTTTGAACGAGATCTAGTAAGTTGTTTTTTTTTTAAATACGTATAAATGATGAGAGCTCATTTGTACTGTATGATTTTGAGCAACGATTTTATGCATTTTCCATTTAAATAATTTAGTATCAATTTTCGTTCTGTATTACTTTTATATTATGTTACTTGCAACCCTTCATGGGCGGCGAGTCAGACTCGCACTTGGCCACTTTATCATAATAAACAACATACATTTTAAGCCTTGAGTAGAAAAAAATGGCCGACATACATATATTTTCAACAGCAAATGCATTATTAAGCTAGGGTCACATAATACTTAATGCTTTTATTACGATCATGCTTAACCGGATTAAACATATTACCGTAAAAGTAAACAAAAGTGAATATGATGTTACCAACTGTAAAACTACATCCGACTTGAACAGTCTGAAATGAAAATTTATTGAAGTAGGCGTTACTTTGCGGAAATCCATAAGTATCCAATTGATTTGAGTTTTTTTTTAAATCGACACGTGTTTCGCCTCTACACGAGGCATCCTCAGGACGTGTTGACTCGCCAAAAGTCATCTCGTGCCCGCTTTTGGCGATTCAACACGTCCTGAGGACTCAAATCATTTGGATCAGTCTGAAATGATTAAACCGAAATCGATTATTTATTAAAATTGCTAAATCTAAATTATTGGCTTCAATCTATTTGTTTTCGCTTTAACCTAAATCGAATATTGTTTACAATTATTAATTTTACTTGATATTTGACTCTGCCAGGTTGAATCTTTCGAATAATTTCTATGTTTAGTTTTGAAAACAACTTGATAAATCACCGCAGCCTTCAAAGTTCAATAAATTAGTTTCCCATCATATTCGGGCCACTGGGCTGTCATTTTATTCACTACGAAGATCAAAGTCTATTCAACCCTTGTTTGCGAGGCTTTCACTTCCTTCAGAACGACCAAACTGATTCAATATAATCTTTATGAATCTCCACGAGTTAGTTTGCGTCCTATTTCGGTATTCTCTGGCTTAAGACAAAATTCTATTGTTAATGAACTTGCTGCAGTATATTTTCTACACGAACCCACAAAATTTTATACAAATTCACAATTTGTTATTTTTAAAGTGATATCCTTAACTTCTGGGATTAATTAGAAAAAATAATTTTGTGTACCTAAATTATTAATTTATTGTCATTTAATACCGGATTATGCGGCATGCCCAAGAAGATTTTTGGGATACACACGTAATTTATATGAACCTTAGATTTAGTATTGGTCTCCACTGCGTTTCAACTACATACCGCACTACCTAAGAATAGCTTTTATATTAAGGCAAGGCAGCATTTTCTAATTTTGTAACATGCGCTTCGTGTTATTTTACATTGAAATTAATAAAATACAAAATACTTACTGTAATCCCAGTGTCTTTCTTCTTCTTGTTGTATTTTATTAACACAGTTTGACTACGCAACCCGGCATTTTAGTTTCAATTCTTAGCAAAGTTTAACAGAACATCTGGCACGTCAAGGTCACTAATTGTTCGAGACTGGCTCGAGTACGTCCACTTAGTCGGAGCCACACGTAGTATTAGTTGCCACACTTTGCGACTACACCTGTGGTATCTAGTTGGAGCGTAGGGGAGACTAATCCTTAATGTAAGGTATGAACATAAATATTACAAAATATTTAACTATACCAAAATGTTGCTTTATAGGTTTATGTAAACAAATTACATCTTACTGCAGATTCTCCTTTCAAAGCAAGCTTCAGAGAAATTAATGAACGGTATATCTTCTCTCACAGAGCATTATTTGTATCGATATAATGACCTCAATATCAAAATGACTATTTTAATGCCGCCAATGGGCCGTCATATTCTATACGTGAGGCTATCTTTTAAATAAAAATTGTTTTCCAAGAATTAAAAAGCGTGTAATTGTAACTGTATTTTTACACTAGACTATTGCGTAACTTTTTATTGTTAGTTTATATAACTCGATGTTTTGAGATAGTTGGAAATATCCGAGCACTTTTTCAGAGGGTTTGCGGTTAAATTTGTAATTGTGAAATTTACCAAAATTTGTTGCCTTGGAGGTAGTTTTTGCTGTAGACAGATGGTTTTTGGTAAAATTTACTGCCAAAACCATAATCGAATGCGCGCAAAACACTCGCGTTAGTCAATAAAAAAATACTGAGGTTAACTTACGACAACTAACTTATAATAAATCACCTATGAACACTACCAGAACCCTTGCTGTTTAAAATGTTACTTAATTACCTTCACTGTTAATTCATCTAAATTTTACACAATTTTCTACACGTGTTTCTGTTATAAACGAGCATCTTCAGAAGCTGTTGACTCGCGAGTTTCACTCTCACTCTAGCTTAGGGCATGTCACGAAACATTTCTAAAAGCACCATTGCCTGTAACAATATATTTCAAAACGAATACTTAACAACATGCCTTACACAACATCTTCATTTAAATATCTGGCGAGTCCAGATTGTATTGGATTTACATTTGGTGTTGTTGGCACTATCCCAAGTGATAACTTATTGCTGTCAATACTATTTTTTATAATCTGATGTTTTTGAAGTATTTGCTATACGATGCAAAGTCACTCAAAGTATTCTTTAAAATATGGTGAAGTATTATGATAGTAGCTAGTACTTAATGAGTGCCTATTTGTATTTTCAATCGCAATCGTAAATTGGCAATGTAAGTTTTAAATTTTAATGAATTTCCTTCCTGGCAGTAAGGCGTGGTACCATTTAGTTTTTTATGTTAATAATGGACGAGACGAGCAGAAAGTTTAGCTAGTGGTAATTCATACGCCCTGCCCATTACAATGCAGCGTAGCACAGAATTATTGAAAAACCCAAAAATTCTGTGGGGCACTACAACTGCACTCGTCACCTTGAGTCATAAAATGTAACGTCTCATTTGCCCAGTAATTTCACTTACCATCCTCGCAAAATCGGATAGCACCATCTCAAAGCCATTTCTACCACCGAGTGCGCTGCTTGGTAAACCAAATAGCACGCACTACGCCGGTTAATACATTCCCTTTTCACGAACAAACTCTCACAAAAAAATCCATCAACTCACAGGAAAGATGCTACACGTCAAAAAAATATTAACGTTTTTGTTACAATCATTAATTTTTCTGAAAGGCAATAGCACTTTAGATCACCTGAATTAAAGCTTTAAGTCCTAAGGGCTTGAGAGTATTCGCATTTTACCGAAGGTATTACTTTAACCAAAAAGAGTCAACAACAAAATCTCCAAATAATATCTCACATCAGTTTTGTACTAAACCACATAAAGCATTTATCCCAGCAGAGTGTCATATAAATTTATACATTTATATGTCACACTTGTCATCATATTGGACAAGGGTCTACGAGTGATACACCTGAGACCAAAGGGATGGGTGTGGCTTAAGTTCCGAATTCATAAGTAATGTTATTGCATCATATTTTAATCATTTGCTAGACTCTGTCTGCTAACTAATTATAAAGAGTGAATTCTAGGATTTCTTTCTATCATATTGCTATTGAAACTCTGATTACAAATCCAAAATTCTGGGTATGTAATTTTTTTAATGGAATAGGAGTACAAAAGAGGGGTCACCTGGTATTAAGTGATCACTGCCGCTCACATTCTCTTGCAATACCTTTTTAGAAAGTTATACGTGCTTTATGGTACTCATGTCGTATCATCCTGGAAACACTGCACAAGGGAGCTCAGTCTACAGCTTGACTGTACGTGGAAGAAAGTTCCTTGAAAAGCACACTGTGGGGAATCCAGACAATTGGGATGATATTATCCTAATTTGTGGCGTGGCATTATGTTTTTTCAGAGTCATAGAATAAATCAAAAATAATAAGGTGGAAAATTGAAATTTTGGACGGTGTGAAATATGTCGAATCACAGATAACACTAGGGAGTAAGTAGCGATTAGTATTAATCATAATGGCGTGTAAAACAACCCGTAAATATATTTTACTTTATCTCAGTGTGGAAACTCTTTAATAATCTGCAACTATACAAAGCAAGATGTTATATTTCATAGATCTAAGGGCAGGGTAGAGCCAAGTCGAGCAAAAAGTAGCACGGCCGTTCCATCCTTCTCTCGTAGCAGGTCAGGCTATATTCGACCCCCTAATAACTTCGCTGCGGATAAAATTAGAAGTCTGAAAAGCAGTAAGCAAGCAGACATTGTATAAACACAGTATATTTCAAATTTTATTCAATTTGAACCAGTTGTTTAATAATAAAAACTAGTCAAAGTTTCTTAAGTTTGTCAATCAGTGACTGACTGACTGATCGATCATCAAAAGTTTAAGGTACTTCTAGCAGACATAGAAGATTCAAATTTAGAAAAGAATTAGTGTTTATGCATAAGAAGGAAAAAGGGTTTGAATTGGACACAATTTTGTCGGCCTCATTTTGAGACTTCACAAAGCATAGTCTCGATGTCAAACACAAGTTTATTCCGGTTCTCGTCGATCCCGGGACATGTTGGCACGGCCGATGTAGGAATTATACCACGTGCATATACAAAAAAAAAATACCTTGAGCAGTCGTCTGCATAGCAATAAATACCGCCTATTTCTAGCAAATCTCTGATATACAGAAGAAACAGTGTAGGGTTATAGCACGCAGTCTTGCGAGACACCACCGTTTATGGATTTTAAGTCCGAGCATGCACCGTTGATTCATGACCGTTGACCTTCATGCTCCAATCGGCCAAAAAGCTAGTAACCGATTTGCAGTTTCACTATAAGCGCGTTATGCTATACCCGAAGGTATTCGCTATGTCCAAACTTACCACCAAGGTTGACTCAACTGCTTGTGCCTATTTTTGGGTGAGGTATGTAAGAAGGTCACCAGCTGAGCGACCCTGATGGAAACCGGACTGGCCATCGCTGATCAGCTGGTACTCCTCTAGGTATCCCAAGAGTTGGCCGTTGATAATCGACTACATTACTTTGAAGAAAATTGAGGTAATGGCAATGGGGCGGTAGTTGGAAGAATCCGAGCGTACACAATTCTTAGGGATTGGGTGCACTAAACCATCTTCCATAATATCGAGGGAGTAGAAGAGCCAGAAAAGACGGGTAAGGACCGGCGCCATTTTCGGAGTACATGTCCGCAACAAATCTCAATTTATGAATTTCCAAGGTGAATAGCGCTTTAAGCACGTCTCCATGCCGAAATTTTACGTCCGTCGCATGTCACGCATGTTATATCAAGTCGGTCAATTTATTCAGTCCTTACTTAAGGCTCCTTCTGTCATAAGTTCATAATTAGCTAACCTAACAACATCTTGTAGTGACCATATCAATAACGAAAATATTGTATGTTTTTAAATAAATAGATTGACTTGGCCATCGCACTAAACAATCTAATTATATATTATAAGTAGCTGCCCCGAAAGACCTTGTTCTGTAGATAATAAAAAAATACTGTTTGTATGTATACAACGTCATTGGTTTTATAGGAATGTGCCAATAATATTTCAAAACCTCAATAAATATTTCGTAAAAAATTCTCTCTGTTGTTATAATGAAATTGTTTCAAAGCGGAACCGTGCGTCACTAAATTCTCTCATAGAAAATATGTCCATACAATACATTAAAATCCCTTCATTAGTTTAGGAATCCATCGCGGACAAAGAACGTGTCACGTAATTTATATATATTAAGATAATATGTATTGCTTGTGGGATATATTATGTACCATAAAAAAAACCTGGACTGTGTTTTCACTCGATGGCTACGTATTATTATTATTTCTATTTATTTTAAACACTAAAGATTTTCAATTGCAGGGCGTATCAGTCACCATCTGCTGAACGTCCTGCTCGTCTCGTACATTATTTTCATAAAAAAAACATCCTATCCTATGCTAGTTAGAAATCTAGAAATTTGTATAAAGTCGTATATTGAGATTCAAATCCATATGAGGCGAACCCTAAATTAAATCAGTAATCGGTGCTCTTTGAAATGTCTGGAGAGATTTATTCGAAACGTGTAGCAATGCAAGATCCAAGTCTTGACTGAATATAAAGGAATACTCAACAACTTCTCAATACATTCGATCGAAACTGTAAAGGATTTATATGTAGTTGTACGTTCCAAGACTCTTACTCAACAGCTGAAAGCGATCGTCGGTTAGTTTCTGTTTACTTTATATTATTAAATACAAGGACTAAGTTTTCGTTTGAAAGTAGAAATTAAGATTATTTGCCGTATAACATCTATTGTTTGTGTGATACCCTTATGGTATACAGTCCACTAAATTTAATTTAGAAAACTGCTGATGCGATCCGTTACTTATTTTATACGATGTGTCAAAAGTATGGCCAGGAGCAGTTAGCATTTTAAATAATTACATAAATTCCTTTATAAATAATAGGGTTGGAGAGGATAATAAACAATGGCTTACTGAGGACCTGTATAGCCGAGGGGTTAGCGATCCTACCTACTTAGCTAGAGGTCCCGAGTTCGAATCCCGGTAGGTGCAAGCATTTATATGATGAATATGTTGTTTTTGTACGGATGTTTGTTTCCGAGTCATGGATGTTTATATGTATTTATTTATGTTTAAGTAAGTATATTGTATTTAATATATCGTTGTCTTGAGACCCATAACACAGGCTATATGCCTAATTTTGGTAAAAATGTGTTGATATTATTATTATTATTATTATTATTTACTGGGTACTCTTAAGAGCAACCTTAGAGTTTCTTGCTCGTTCTTCTCTAATGAAATCTGCCTTCCGAACGAGCTGTATAAAAATGTCATAGTTCAAGTGTAATGCAATTTACCTACGAAATAAAATATTTTTGATTTGACTCGAATGAGCAGAATGTGAAGATACCATAGATACTGTTGTAAGCATCTGTTATTGTAAAATTTATCTTTAATGTATTGAGTTGAGTTGATAATTGTTGAGGCGTGGGAAACAGTTAGGGAACGGTGGTTGGTGGCAGGGTAAGTAAGAACGAAATAAGTACATATAGCCGTGTATGTGTGAGCATGGATACGCTTCTACCATCTGTTTAAGAGTAAACTCTTCCACGAGACAGGAAGAAAGAAAGTTATTTATATAAGGAGTTCCTGTATAGTATAGTCACAGTAGACATATGTCTACTGTGGTATAGTATATATATAGTATGTGTCTCAATATTGTTAATAGTGTTGATAGTATAGTACCGTTGTCCCGTCATAATATAGTCTCTTGGCCTCACCTGTTTGATATGGTTTTAGTTTGTGTAATCGATCGCCAAACGACACCCTTTCTCTTGCCAGGTTATAGTGGCCTGTCCATTGCAGAAACCACTTGGCAATGCAAAAACAACTATTCATATTTTACAACAATTATTAATATTTTACAACAAAACCATCAATAATACCTCAATAGAAATATTATAAAAGATTAGATGAGATTAATAATCTTCTACAGGAGGGAGAATTAGAATGACGGATTAATTGATATTCCCATTAGAGTTAAAAGTATTAGGCAATAAGTGGAATACATAGAATTGGATATTCATTTATATTGAAATTTAAATTAAAGTAATGACAGACTATGTATTCTTAAGAAACCTCGTTAATTATTATTTTATTTCTCCATTTACATAAACGCGAAAAGTAATAATTTATCTCGGTAACGTTGTTTCAACAGCCACGCCGCAGGAACAAGTTAAATCATAATAATTGTGTACATTTAACGTTTGTGGGAAATTAGGACTCATTATGAATTTAAAAATGTTTTCAAAGCAAATGTATCTATTTTGTAGCTTTTTCTTCTTAATAAACATAATTTTGAAAAGTTCTGGGTGATATTAGCTGATGGGTAAATTCATAACACATAAAAAATTTCAAATTAAGTCCATTCTTTGGGCTTAATTTCTTATTACAATATTTTACTCATGGGTCATAATTCGAATATAATCCTTATTTTTATGAAAATCTTCTATGGTTATGGTTATGGTTGTTAAAGTGGCTTTAGTAGATACAGTTCAGGTTAGCCACTGTTAATTGTAGCTTGATGTTAAGATTGATTATTTTAATGAATCTTGTTATGTCTTTTGGAGTGAACTGACGTATCTGAAGTGGTCTGCCCAAAGAGATGCTATGCTTACACATTAAAGGTCAACATTCCCATAGGATGGGTAACAGGATATAATCTACACTATTACAGAATCTACACTCTGTGCTATCTCTAAGGCCCGGGATTGAGACGGGTTTGTTAGATCTGCAGTCATTCGTTAGGTTCCAGGTAACAATTGTATAATCTATCAATATTTAGATGTACGTAAGCCATGTTAATTATACTTAGGAATTCACAATATCTTATTATGAGCTTTTTTACTCTCTCTCTGACTGATGACTCTTAACAAATTTGTTGCTATTGACAAAAAACGTTTAAATTGCTTTCTACGTGGATCCAAAGTTTAAAGAATTATTTTTGAATGTAAATAATAGAGTTACCGGTTTGTCGTAACACAAGAGTTATGGCTAAAACTTACTTTTATAGTCAAAATTGACAAATGAATTCTGCAGATTTCCGGTTTTAATACTCAAATTTAAAGAATGCCAACTTTGTTACCAATATACTGGCGTATTTGATTCTAAAGGACGGACAGATTGCCATCTTTGATTTTTCTGGCTTTTTGTCGTAACTAGGGTTAACGCATAGATTTTTAAGTGAATTCCAATTTTTATTAAGTAGATGAAGTAATGAAGTCATTTTGTTTATCTACTGTTATTTTTATCTAAATGCGGTAGTCTGTGACTTCACATGACCGCTATTCACAAAATTCTTATTGCTCAGGTTAGCAGTTCGAAATAAAACGCTGGAGAACTTATTGTTTTCCAGTCAGATACATAATGTTTGTGGAACAATTTATCTATATCCTTTACATTATTTTTGATAACAGCGACAATTTTTGGCAATGGCTTAGTTTGGATTGAAGATATTCCTTTGGCATAAATTCATCGGTATATTATTTTGGTTCTTCATAGAATAAATCTTTTGCACTCTTTGAATCTCATAGTCATCTTCACAACACTTTTTACTGTTTCTCTTCAATTATTTATCATGCAGTATTTTCCAAGCTCTACTATAGTAAATGTCTCATTAATAACATTCTTTATTTCGTCCGGGTGCAATATAACTTCCATACCTCTCAACTTCTTCTCTATAATTCCGAATTGTCTGCCGGTTTTTTTTAATTGTATAAATGTCATTAAGATTCTAAGAGGCCAGTATTCAAATTCTAAAAAGGGTTTTATTGTAGCCCAATTCGAAATATTGTACTCCCGATCATTTCAGTGTGCCCCTCGTACATATATAAACAAATAGTATAAATGAAAATGCCTCTTAGTTTCTGGTTATTTTTAATACAATAAGGGAAGAGACGAGCAGGACGTTCAGCTGATATTACTATCAATTACTTGATATGCTCTGTCCATTACAATGTAGTGCCGCTCAGGATTCTTGAAAACTCAAAAACTCTGAACAGCACCACAGTTGCGCTCGTAACATTGAGACATAATATGTTAAGTGTCATTTGCCCAGTAATTGCACTAGCTGCGGCGCCCTTCAGATTGAAACACAGTAATGATTACACATTACTGCTTCACGGCAGAAAGAGGCGCCGTTGTGGTACCCATAATCTAGCCGGAATGCTGTGCAAACGAGCCTCCCAGAAATACTTAAATTTATATTTAAATGCAACTTTACCTATAGGTTGGCATGAACGAATGCTCTGTTACGGGAAGTATTAATTCAATAGATTTAATACGTCTATTATGTAGGAGCCACTTGCTGCAAGTCCAAATAACAACACAGTTTTTGTTCTGCCCACCGCATCCGTCAGCAACTAACCGAATTTTGGTCACTCGAGTTTTATCCGTTTTGGTAAATCCGTTGAGGTTCGAGTCTTTATTAAATTGGTTTTCAGTACAGACATAAGCGAATACGTTCTCTTTTGTCATTGGATGTTTAGACGACCCCTCCACCATAGTTAAATTGTAGAAATAAAGTTGGTGTCGAAGGAAATAATTTTTAAATTGGGTTCTGCTGTCAACAAATGTACTCTTTTTTAATAAAAAGCATTTTTTTCTGCCCACTGCAGTTAGTTTCAGCCTTTATTTTCTCTCCCAATTTCAAACATACATGCGTCTGTTTTCAGAAAACAATATTATAACATTTGTTTAAAAAAATCCAACGTAAGAATGCTTAACTCTTGTGTGTGCATATTCACCTAATTTATAAATTTTTTAAAGCTTTGATGTATTCAGTTCTGCTGTCAAATATTGTCCTTTAGCAATTTTTGTATTTCCGGACGTTTACGTACGATTACGCAAGCAATAGCCTTGCTAAGTGTGTTGCATTCCCTTGGTGTACAAAATTTGTCCGCCTGCAGTAGGTGTCTTCTAGAAGGAAGTAAGCTAACTACTCTTTTCAGTTAGCAAATCTGCAGTCCGTCTAAAGATACGACTGCACTATCACCCAGATTAAAATATCAACTGGTTAGCTGATGAAAAACTGGGATAAACATCTTTTTACATAGCAGTAATGGACATCCCTTAAAGCAGAGGCTGGCTGGACGAAGACTAAATGAACACTAACATTATTAAATTTTATATAAATTAATAGCTACGATAAAACTAATAACTGAAATTAATTTAATCTAAATTAGAAATAGTTACTAAAATATTTTAGAATATTACATTTAATTAAATGTCAAACGCAAAACCTGAACTCAAAACAGATTTAACGATGGCGCATGAGTAATTAGCCCTGAGAAATATTCTAGTATTAAACTTCTGACATTATTTAGTTACAGGTTTAGTTATAGACATTATAAAATTTTCTTTTGTTTTTATTAACTGAAATACAGACAATTCAAAATCAGTTAATTTTCTTTTTTTTATGAGAGGGGGCAAACGGGCAAGAGACTCACGGGATGGGGAGAGGTGAGGCAACCGCCCATGGACATCCGCAACAACAGGTGTGTCAAGAAATGAGTTTGCCGGCCTTTAAGGTGGGATTAATGATGGTCAATGAAATTATATATTATTATGAATGTCAAAAGTTTTTTTTCTTTTTTCACAGTTACCACCACTTTGGAGGTTGACCTTGAATGAGAAGATGTGCTAGGAAACTCATCGACGCTCTTTTAATACGTTGAGATATTTCCGTATCCGTAAGGAATAACAAAGGCGGCTGCTTATTTTACCTAGTTTGTCCTCGGCGATACATGGTTTTGTGCCCTCCCCAGAAGACGATGGGCAGCTCGAACGAGGATAGGATGGATTCCCTCACTCTGGCAAAGCCGTCCTTCCCTTCCCTAAAATATTACGAGGCAAGCCATGACTTGTCCTTGTGTCATCGTGAACGGACTGCTTGGGGTGACTTTTGAATTCTATAATCGCAAATTTCTGCTTTTGTTTATAAATGGGTCAATTTTTAATGTCCCTAATTATTTTTACCTATGGGTATGATATTTACATAATACCTTACTATACTTAGTATGCACTCATAATTCTTTTCAGGCTTTTTTATATCTATTTCATTAACTCGACAGATATAGTCTATGAGAGATCGTATAAGTATTTTCATAATGCTGAATCTCTAAATATTGATTTGATAGAGTGGCGATGAGATTCTTCCACTCCTTCTAATCAAAGCTTAATTATCAAAAAACTTTTTTGCCAAATACCGCTGCGATTCCAAGCAGCTCTCTGTAGATTACTCCTTCAAAACTGTTCATATTATCTCATAGCTCACCGGCTGATATAAGAAAAATTTAACTAATATATGTCTTTGCTAAGTTAAGATCTTAAGCTGATACAATACAAAAGTGTCATATTTTTAACAGCAGCAGTACGTTGCCCCTGTATTACAATAATCACCAGGATCTCACCCCTAGATGTCAGGATCACAAATTGAAAGGCATTATACAAGAGTTCTATAGCTAGTAAAGCGTGAAAATAACAATACATTCTGTGTGTGTGTGCGTGCGTGTGGACGTGTGTGTCAGTCTGTCAGTGTAGGAAGTTTGAGCTACATTGTCCTTAAGACCGGGTATGTTTGTTCAATACTCCAGTCGATTACCTATTTTTTTAATAAATTGTTGGGGTACAATTAGTACTCACGTGAGATGTAGCTATTCAATCTTATCACTTTTATGCTATTTTAAGTCATTTTCCTGCCTACTATTATTATGTAAAGAAATGTGTAAGCATAAATAATATAATATAATAATAATGTAATGAAGTGAAGTGAAGTGAAGCACTAATGTGTAAACATTATTATGTTTCGGTCTGAAGGTCTGAAGGTGCTATACTTATTGCAATTACTGGACAAATGAGACTTAAAATCTCTCAATGTCTCAAGGTGACGAGGGCAATTGTAGTGGCGCACAGAATTTTTGAGTTTTTCAAGAATTCTGAGCGGCACTGCATTGCTATGGGCAGGGCCTATCAATTACCATCAGCTGAACGTCCTGCTCGTCTCGTCCCTTATTTTTATTTAAAAAAAATGTACCACGTTTTATAGATAATGCGGTATTCGAACCCAAGTTTTTAATGAATACACCTCCTGGTTTTTAGTGGAAGTTACATACTCGAGTGTATTTATTCTACGCTTATGCGAGTCCTTCGTCAAACCTAGTTCAGTAGAACAGGCTTAGGTATGAGATATTTCTGATTTAATTCCACATAAAGCCCGCGTGGTGCCAAATGCATTTGAATTGGAATGGTAAGTACTTCATCAAATTAAAATGTCAGGATTGTAACCTACTTTCTATTCGTGAATATTGAATAAGTACACTTCGTAAAGAATGTTGGTTTATTTTTTATTTTATATCCAAGAAGGTGCTAACGGTAAAATGTTTTAATATAAATAAAGCGAAACCAAAAATTTTCCATTTAAATTTAATGGTGACGAAATTAAATACACAACGAGACTACTCTAAAATCACCACGGAAATAAATAAATATGAGTAATTAATGAACAATTATTGTGTTTCATTCCGTGTGTTCTCAACATAATATGCAGCTTTCCAAATCGGTGTTTGTGGTAAACACGTGATTGATAGTAAGTAGCCGGTGTGGGTCCTGAAAACTTTTTGGTTTTACCAGTCGCTTGACTCTGAAAGTTTCTATGAAAAATACACCAAGGTAACAGCAGGAACACTAGTCTACCCTTAGCACATGCCAGCATGCAAGAGGCTTCATCATCAGGTAGGCTACGACGGCTTGCGAGAAAGCTACTCCAGGTCTTTAATAGGTAAAGCTCTAACAAATAAACACATGTTTTCTTTAGGTGTTACAAACAGTCTTCTTTGCAGAGCCTGTATGCGGTGGAAGAAACAGATGCCCATATCAAGCTGGAAGCTGGGCGCTGGGCTTCCTGGTAGGATTGAATTGGCAGGAGTAACGCCGTCAGCCAATCACGCAAAATAGGCACACCCTAAAATGTCGGGTTACGAAAAAAGCCCGCTAATTCACCAGTGGAGGGCTCTTTTGCACGGGATGCCGGCTAGATTAAAGGTACCATAATGGCGCCGTTTTCTGCCGTGAAACAATAATGTGTAAGCATTATCGTGTTTCGGTATGAAGAGTGCTGTTGGTAGTTACTGGGCTATTTACTGATTACTGGGCAAATGAGACTTTACATCTTATGTCTCACGTGATGAGTGCAATTGTGGTGCCTCTCAGATTTTTGGGATTTTTCAAGAATCCTGAGCGGCCCTGCATTGTAATGGGCAGGGCAATTACCATCAGCTGAACGTTCTGCTCGTCTCGTCCCTTATTGTCATAAAATAAATACTATAAATGTGTAACTAATACATCAGCATCGTTTTTATATAGCAATTAGAATAGAGGTGACCTCAGATCTCGGCAATTTCTTGGCAGAAACGTAAGTAGTGCTTCTTTTTTGTAAAAATACGTCTTACATAAAACAAATGTGATATTTATTTTATTAAAATTAAAAAAATACTTTCTACTTCACAAATCATCAAACAAAATACAAAACTCCGAAGTTATTGCTTTCCTCTTGTGGCGTCACCTGTGCGGTAAGGTGCTCGTATTTCCAGCTATGTGCTGTCTTCTGTTCTGAAAATATTTTATAATTAATTTGGCAGTAACAAAATTTAATTGGGGCTGTTATTTACTTCTTTTTTCTTTACAAGTGATATTATTTATTTCTAGGTCTTTAAGCTCTAGATGGAGTGCTCCTTGGTTGCCATGAAGTCTCAGCAGAAGCAAATAATATTTTATCGTCACCTATCTCTGTCAGAAGTAATTTGAGTGAATGGGACAGCAGGTTTAATTTGGTCCATCGCATGGGTGACCATTCGCGCGGTCTAGTATTATCCACTTTACTTCGATGACATAACGCTCCATGAACTGGCTACCTCGCCTCAACACGTGGCGGAAGAAAGCAAATACGTATGTTCTATTGCAGATAGACGCTGCTTGATGTATGGAATATCGAGAAGTGTATGTGTAAACTCGGTCTACGATACTATAAGCATTCCTTCTTTTTGCAACATGTCGCAATGTCGGGGTTTTAGTAGCATATAGAAATAGAGTTAAAAACAATGTTTGTGATTCTTGTGGTGTTTTTGTGATATTATATACACTACAATTGAAATTTAATAGTACCTTGCCTTTTGTAGTTAAGATCCAGCGGCATCAAATTCCTCCACGCATTCCAATCAGGCTCCATTAAGATTGGGAGCACCAGTTGAACTGAAGGAACAGATTTTCCTGGTGTAGACAATAACCAGGCCTGGTGATCAGAATCAGTAGAGGCTTTTATAGCTGGTGTTGTCCTTTTTCTTTTTCCTAAAATTTTATAAGTGATGAAGAAATTAATATCAGATCCACTGAGAATTTAAACTATTATTTTAGCAAATATTTTTCTTAACCATGTTTGATAAGGGCTCGCAGTTTTCATGTATCGTACGTGAGTCGATACATGTCGTTACAAAAATTCATAACTCACTCAATCTCCCTAATCTTCTTATCTTCACTGGTTGCTTGATCGCGGTCACAAGTGAATGCCACGCACTTCCAACTGCATCCTAGAATTCCATCAAGTTAGTTAATACGGTTATTAAATGACATTGCATAATAGATAGATAACGAATTAATGGGCTTTACTCGAAATTTCTTCTCTTCTGTTGTTTTAATTTATATACTTCAAAAATGAAGAAGTATACTAAGAATTTTAAGTTTTTTCTACGTTTCAACTGAAATCAAGAAGGATATTTGATTGAAAATTACGAAGTACAAGACAATGTCACTACACCATCTATCAAGACTATAAACCCAAAAATTAATACTAATTATACTCTAATATACAGACAGTACTTATAATTATAAAATCAAAACAATGGTGAAAAATTGCAGCAGGTGAAAACTGATAATCTCAACTCGATGTCTTTAAATCTCACAAACCGTCAGCTGTCGTGCCATCGTGGACACGATTGTTCTAAATCCCGTTATTGGTTATAATAAGAGCAGTTAAATCATGATAAAGTTTAAAAGTGAAAATAATTTTGTAATTTCATAAGTGAATAAAGAGACAAACCGGCCTCCAAGTATCCTCTTTTTTGGAAGATTGAAGAAGAAGAAGAAAAGTCCCAAATTTGCTGATAGCGAGAATAATATGATCATTTCTGGCTAAGTAATTGAATTCAAGAATTAGGTTTAACAGCTCAACAGAATATTCCCTGGCATAAAATCGATAGACGTAGTACTAACGAGGGACGTCTCTACGCAACGCAATTAGAATTAATATTCTTCGAAATTAAGATAAGTTAGGCCAATAAGCATTTAAGGTTTGCCACCAACAATAATCCAAATTCATTGCCAGCATCTGGCAAAAGTAATTATAAAAAAAAATTGTAAGAAGTTACTTACCCCTACATCGGACGAAAGTTTGCCCATGAAATTACTCAAGTCAGCCAACACAATCTCTACTAAAAGTGTAACAATTAAAACATAGAACACGACTCGAGTCCACCTCATTGCAAAACTGTGTGAACAGATCGCTTGTTAAAACATTGTATTGTTATATTATGATTTAAAACACAGTTATAGTGTATCTTATCTTAGACCCGAGTAACAATGATGTTTAGGGCACGAGTTCACTGAATCTTTAAGTAACCGACAGATGTCTTCGCATTATTACATAACGAGACACTGACGTGTAATTATTATAATAAAACTTCTAGATTTTTGTCTCCAATTAAATGCATCTGTCTTATAATGGTCAGTAACGAACATGGTGGATAATTCTTTATGGAGTTAATGTATGAGGAAGGGAAATAAAGGTTCCTTCTAACTTCAGAATTTTGTTGATTTTAGTAACGGTCTTAACCAGCTGTTTGTAACTCTTACACGAGTTAAACATAGACTATAGACCAAAATTTTAAAACCCAAAAAAATGCTGGGAGAGTTTCTTGTGCCGCTTCTTCTCTCTCAGAGCGCCATTTGTTTCCGAACCGGAAGTAGTATCTAGACTATTAGAAATGAAATTATTGTGAAGGAATCAATTTTGAGAAAACAAATGCCTTTTATGCCATTTATGCCTTTTAAAGAGTTATATAAAATGGTTAGATGAAACAGAAATCACGCAGACACAAATGCTGACTAAAGTTAGTAATACGTGGAGCACTCAGAAAGTTTTGAAACTAAAAATCACCTTATATTGATAAAGTAAGTTTACTAAATCTTTTCAAAGTACTCTCCACCGGCCTCAATCGAAACACTCTTTCAAGTTTGCCGCAGACAACTATTCTATGGCATTCTCGAACACTGTTAGCACCTTTCCGTGGACGAAAACAGGATCCCTTTCAGTTGATTTTTTATTTTAGGGAATAAAAAGAAATCACAGGGTGTATGATCAGGATTGTAAGTAGGGTGACCCATGAAATGGACCGGTGTGGTCTCCAGGAACTCCCTTGTTTTGAGCGTCGAGTGCGCGGGCGCGTTGTCGTGTGAAGCAATAGCATGTGAAGCGCAGAATTTGGTCACCTGTCGCTCATGAAGTGAAAGCTTCTGGTAGGCATTTTGTAGTATATCATTCCAAAACAAAGCAGTTTTGATTTCGTAATGGAATCAACAATCTTTCTTCATCCCCCAACGATAGACGACCTCCCTCAAATTCGTTATGTCAACGGTAGATGGTTGCTTTAGAAGGACCTTCATCCATGATCACCATTAGAAATGGATCAATGATTCGTCTGACTTAAGGCCAGACATTTGAAATAATTAAAATAATGACACGAAATGCTCCCGACACAGATCCATATTTCAATGAGACACGATAGTTCAATTTAGTTCTAATAAAAAGGACGGATATATGAAATTCGAACGATGGTACTTTTAATCGTAAATAATCACATATTTGTAAATAATAATAATTAGCCAAAAAAACTTTTTTCGCAAAACTTTCTGAGGGTCCTGGTATTATTTATTAGGCTTAAATAAATGTAAATATAAACATAAACGAACAAGTTGTCTGACCCTGCCTGAGGGAGAGGTCCCGGGTAGAATGTAAGGTGTTCACATTTATATAATAAATATGGATGTTTGTTTCCGCATCATGGATGTTTATATAAATTTATCTATGCCTAGTTTGATGCTAGGTCAATTTTAAAAAAGTATTCTTAATATATTATAAAAAATAATTCACTCAAAATTAGTAAGATTAAATTAGAGAAAAAATAAATTATGTAACGCAATCCGGTAAGTTGGGTTATAATAATAATTACCTTCTTCGTAATAGTGTTGATTTAGTAATACAAAATTACATGGAGCTCATTTATGAAATTTATATTAATCTTTATGTTTATATATATATATATATATATATATATATATATATATATATATAATTTAATGAGAATTTGTACTAAACAGATCGCATTACTCCAAGTGGTATACTCAAGTCAACTCACATAGAGTAATGAAAAAGAAACAGAGGTTCCCTGATTCGCTATGCTCCTCCCATTTATTTAGTTACTAACAACTGATTTCAGATTTAAAGTTTTGTTAAACGTAGTGTGTTTGTAAACGCACTACGTAGTATAATAACTTTCTGAGATCCGGTTGTACAAGAAACGAAAGTTTTAGTCCAAGTTAGACATAAACTGGAGAAACCGGACAAGAGGTCACATGACGGAAGTATTAAAGCAACGCATGGACGCGATACCTGAGTAATATTCAATAATTAATCCCCACAAATTAAGGTGCGCGGCAAAAGTTGTCTCAGAGTCGTCATAACATGTTTATATTTCATATTTAAATTTGGTACTGTTAATAATGATTTTGAAAATATATTAATTAATGTATGTATTTTGAGGTAACGGTCAATATGCTGTAATTTAATTTTTTCTATTACTGATCATTTACTTACCTACTATCTACTTACCTTATAAATCGCTAAAATATTTCCCTTCTGCAGAACGAGCTTTCTTGTACAGGAGTACATAATAATGCATTATTAGTCATAATAATTTTATAATGTCTCTACCTTACAATTACTCTATACAAATGCCAGAAGCGGATATTTGTCATAGCGCATTAGCGTCAAGCTGTAAGTGCCTCTGTGAGCAATCGGAGTGATTCTCGTGTAACAATGATATGTTATTACACTTCTATCTACGAGTACCAACAAGAGCCCTTGAGAATCGACATGGCGCTAAAGTTTGAATTTAATTAAATACTGTACATTTCCAAATTTAATTGCATAAGCCCCAGTGTCCTATATGCATTTCATAACCATTTTTTATTTGAATACGTCTTTCAATTTGTATTAATAGAATCAAACCAGAAAAGTGATGATAAAAAAATATGGGCATAACGTTTGGTGTTGTAGCTACATATATCACGTATCAATCATATTCAAACTTATATTATACCACTGGCTAAAAAAACAAGGAATTTAGTCCGTCGAGTGAGAATTAATCGTGTTTATTATTGCGCCTAGTGGAGGGAGAAGCACCCCATTTTTAGTATTTATCATTTATATTTTATAATTAATATTTTTACCACGTCACACAACCCCACTTGGAAGAGTTTTCTTGGAGAACTTTTTGTCTCGTTTGTTTCAATCGTTAGCTGTGGTTGAGATCGTTCTATTATATTGCGTATAAATTATTCGTAAAATCAAAATTTAGCCAATATCACTGACTCTCGATCTCTTTTTCAATTTGATAATGATGATAATAATAGCCATAATATTATAATGATATCAGTGAAAATAATATGATGTAAGACGTAACGAATTTTGCCATCGACATAAGGCGTGCTGTGATACGACTCTGTTGGCATCACTCTGTCCGTGACACCTGAATACTGAAGACCGAATGTCTAATATACATATTATTACCGTCCACATGTTCATGCGATTTTTAATGACAATAATTAAAGACTAATATGTAATTAGAACATAAATATTTCTAACTCAACTGACAAGTAAAATTAATCAAATGATAAATTAAAAAAAGAAAATACGCTCTATTCTATTTCAAAATTTCGGGACGGGCTTTATTTTTCATTAAGATATCATTACAATATAATATTATCGTATAATTAGTTAGTTTAATAGCCAGAGGACGGTAACTCCATCCCAAATCTTTGGTATCATTAAGAAAGTCACTTAAGTTAAAGTACCCTTTACCGCACTTGTATTTCGTATTAAATCCATAGATAGTTAGATAATTCAATTATCCAGTGGGTATTCAGTTGACGATGAAAATCTCAAATGTTCCCTACATCGTTAAAATGTTTGTGGAATATTCATATGTACAAGTACATTGCTATCTGAAGCTTCGAACATGGATAAAGTTCATAGAAAAAGCTTTTTATTTTCAAGAGTATCCTTCAAAAGCGAGAGTCACCTCCCTACTAGTTAGAGGCAACTTGAAGTTAGATATGGGATACAGTGAGACTTATTGATTATTTACAATAACAAAATAATGTTTTATTTGCAAAGTGACATTCTCAGGGTCTAGCCTGGAATAAAAACAATTTGTTGCAGTTCAACTTAGGTTTACTTTCTCATTTCTCATTGTTTAACTACCACATATGGAGTCTGAAATGTAAGAAATTCTTAATCATAATAAAGTAGTTTTCTGATTATAAATAATTTTATTTTTATCAAAAATATTCATAATTACCTTCCAAAGTACGACATATACTATATTCAGTTTATATAGTTGTTTAGTGTTTCTGTCTTACCATCACATGACTTCCAAAAACACCTCACCAATTATACGGACTCGGATTTGAGTCCGTATCATCGAAAACCGAAAAAATAAACCCTATTTGTATCAACTTACATCAACGTACTTCCAACCTATAATACAGCTATACACAATACTTTACTCAACTAAATATCAAATATAAAAAGAAGAATATATTATATTAAAACATACTTAGAATGCTAGATGGAACACTAGCTTAGCTTAGTAATATAATTCATAAATAAGAAACATTCATTTAAATTTGCGAATCTCTATGGCGACCCTCTAAATAAGATTCAATATTTCAGACGATCATAAAGACCAATTTTTGGACACCATGTTAAATGGAAAACTAAATTAAGCATTAAAGCTTAGCAAACTAACTTTAATTAATAGAATTAGCTATCCTAGAATTAGCTTGATGTCCCAATTTCGTTATCATTATTGACTCACGCTATTTATTGAAACTAGTCCGTGACACTTGTAACGGGGATTATAATATATCTGGGGCTTATTTGTAATCAACATGATAGATATATAGATACCTTCGCACAACACGCCACAAGTTAGGATACCATCCCCACCATCTGGATGTGTGGCGGTTCTCCACAGTGCGGTTTTCAAGGAGCTTTCTTCCTCGTACTACAAAGCTGTGGAATGAGCTTCCTTGTGCGGTGTTTCCGGGACGATACGACATGGGTACCTACAAAGAAAGCGCGTACACCTTCCTTAAAGGCCGGCAACGCTCTTGTGATTCCTCTGGCGTTGCTAGAGAATGTGGGCGGCGGTGATCACTTAGCACCAGGTGACCCGTACGCTCGTTTGTCCTCCTATTCCATAAAAAAAAAGATATCTTGTTAATTGTGTCACATATAAAAGTCCTCAGTGTGTCCCCAACCTATGAGTCAGCATCAAGTAACTCCGAAGAGTGTTGGCTGCGACTTTTGAACTCACAAACCGCACGTCACCTCGCCTTGAGTGCTTGTATAGCAGACCTACACATTTCACACGACATGTATGTATAAGCAAAGTGTAAGTTGGGCCACATGTATGACGTAATTCTTTTGCTTGTAGAATTTGTCTTGGAGTTTTACATACATGAAATATACTGTAGAAATTTCTGTACTTACTGTTGATTTCTCGTGGATAAATATACAATACAAAGAAACACCCTATGTAATTTAAAATTTGAAATATCATTTGAAAGTCTAACTTCTAGCTTCATTTGTACTGTATTTAGTTAATCATTCATGTATTTATTTTTTATAACATTTTTATTTTGGAGAAATCACTTCCACTGTCAGTCAGACAATAGAATTGGTCATCTATCATAGAATATTAAAAATACGCTTGCTATAGTCTATTCAGGGTTTTCAAGTCTAGAATCACCCAGCGACACGTAGCACTCGTTCATAAGCACGAGGTATCGCCAGCTATCGCTTCTCTCGAACATATTTGCCACAACCGTGTTACAACAGAGCATCCGAGTATATATATTTTTTTTATGGAATAGGGGGACAAACAAGCGTACGAGTAAAGTGATCACCGCCGCCCACATTCACTTGCAACACCAGAGGAATCACAAGAGCGTTGCTGGCCTTTAAGGAACGTGTACTTGCTTTTTTTGAAGGTACCCATGTCGTATCGTCCCGGAAACACCGCACAAGGAAGCTCATTCCACAGCTTTGTACTACGTGGAAGAAAGCTCCTTGTAAACCGCACTGTGGAGGACCGCCACACATCGAGATGGTGGGGATGATATCCTAACTTGTGGCGTGTCGTGCGAAGACCAGAGATGACAGCAACACTCCATGTGTGGCCGGACCTGCGCTTTATATTAAGTATATTCTAATGTCTAAACATATATTTCATTATATTACGTTTTTTTCTTAGTGTTGTTTCTTTTTCACTTTGTTCAATGCTTTAAGATACAATGCGATACCCCAAAGTATTAGAAGAAACTAATAAAACGAATATTTTTTTTTATTTCAAATTATAGCTTGTTTAATTTTGAATTATACATTTATGTACGACTCAAATGCGATAACAGCAACTCTCTCAACGGGCTATACAAGTTTGTGGGACTAAACACTTACAACACCAATACGTCGTCCCATAGATGAATTGAAAAAGTGGATACCTAATTATATCATACATGGCTTAATTACATGCGAAAGCAGATACCTAGGTAACACTGAAAATGTTTAGAAAATGAATAAAATGTAACAAAAAAACAACCGAAATAATGTGCACTAAAAAGTATAAAAATAATTGCATATTTTTAAACAATCTAATTAATTATTCTAATTCTAGTTATGATTATTGTTATTTTTGGAGTCGTTAATGTGCTCCTAAGAATTGAAGAGTTCCGTTAATTTGTCATGGATTCCGTAATCAAAACCGAATAAAACTGTCACCAAACATTCCTTTCCAAATCATTGAAATCGGTTGGCGCAATATTGAGTTATTCATAAATTTATCCTTCCACTTTGCTATACGTATGCCAATACTTTTCTTGTTTTTCTAAGCTTACACCGCATCTTCAGGGCTCGTCGTCGGTTAAAGTATTGGGAATCCATGTGGTACAAAGCTAGTCGCTGTTAAAGGACGTTCCACACACGGATCATCATTTAGATTGCTACGACCAATTGTAAGTAGTGGCACGAGATGGGGCTTCATTGTTGTTGAATAAGCCCACAACGATAGTCATAGTAAATCATTGACCGAAAATTTTCTCGCGTTAGTTTCATTTTAACGTGTAACAATAGTTTTAGATTTGCCGCCAATTTACAAAAACAAATGAGAAATGAATGCAAAATACAAAAAAAATTCATTCGCAATATTTCTAACTGATGAGTTCTAAACATTTTCAGTGTTAACCACGTTATTAATTAAATATTAAACTGGCGTTATACATTTAAGATTGCTATTGAATCAGCCGCTAGCAAAAAATCTATGACCGCAGACCGCACGGTAGAAGTGAATACTTCATTGGTAATCGCAATCAATAAAATATATGCAGTCTGTGGTGTAAATATATATAGTTAATAATCTGGTTTAGTTAGCAAGAACTTTGTGAGTAATGGTGGCTTGTTTCAGCTTGTGCTAACTGCATTGTCTCGAAAGTTGATAACTGTAAGTGTCACCGCGTCACTAATAGATGTGTTCTGCTAACTTCAATGACGAAAACTGCTATTCTCCTTATTGATATTTGAGACAAATATGATTGTCTTATTCTATAGAATGGTAATGGTGGGTTGTAAGAAAATGATGAACGTAACGGAGCCTTTCATTTTAGAGCATGACGAATCAGTCTAATACCTACGAAAAGTGCGGTCTAAAACAAGTCCAAAATAAGTTTTCACTTCAAAAAATTACTTAGAGACATATATACAAACAAAAATCACGAAATCTAAACGTAATAGACAAAGAGCGAATATGATATTTTGGGTTATATCAATGTCTAAATGCTCCGCCCATATCGGCCAGAAGCCGGCAGACTCCATAAAGTATTCAGTGAGCCGAGTGGGTTTCTATGTATCTGTCACTCGCCGTGATAAGCGTCAGACAACTCTCTAATTGCTGTAAATTATATTTGGATAGGTTTTCTATTATTGCAAGCTGCATTTTGGGATCTCTAGAGAATTTATATAAAATGCTTTAAGGGGATGACTAATTTCGGCGAGGCAACATGCCTGCTTTCAAATCCGAAGCAGTGTGAATTATTATTAGTAAGTGAATATTGACTTTTCGGTCTGTTGTAGTTGTTATCGAATAGTAAAACAGTCGGTATATAAATTTTTATTTGATAAACCATAATTTGTCAATTACGAAATTTGTTGAAGAATGTTTGAATCATTACTAGATAAATAATTTTGTTTCCCCGCTCTTGTAATGAAATAACGTCACAACAGTCAAAAAAGTATTGTGTGGTTTTATGAAACCACAGTAAAAGTGAAAAATTTGTTCACGTTATAGATATATAACTAAACATTTTTGGAATAATATTCCATTAACGGTATATAAATCGCTTTATCAATCTTAATTTTATGCTTGGAAAATTGGAATGATAATGGGAAATAATAAAAGTAGACTAAGTCTCCAACTAATTTTTTATTGGACTCTGTGTCTTAGCCCTGGTTAAAAATATTGATTGAAAAGGTTATTACATTAAACACTGACAAAAACAAAAAAAAATTGTGTGGAACACTGGCACAAATTAGGAATAGTCTATACACTACACGGTCAGCTGCTGCGAACTATAGGCGCCTCCCGACCGTCACGCGACATGCAACACACAGACGAAAAAGTTTGATACGATGTAATAAAAGTTTCACTTTAAAACATCCTGATAGAGATTTTCGGACAAAAATATAAAAATAATGAAAGTTCACAAATCGAAAAGTAAACTATACTGCCTCTTAAGTTGGACAAACCGGACTAAGTATCTTCAATGATACCACGTTGATATAAATGGAATCGAGCAAGAAACTTTATTAATATTTACTTTCGTGCTATTTTAAAAATCATACATTTGTACATTTTTGTATGCTGCTATAAATTAGTCATAATCTAGATCAGACTAAATCATCGTTAAGATATTCAAATTCAAATTCAAATTCAAAAACACTTTATTCATGTAGGTCACGGAAATGACACTTATGAATGTCAAAAAAAAAAAATATTGTTTCTTATTGAATTTACCGCTACTTCGTTAAGGGTTGAGCTAATGAGAAGAAGTAGCAAGAAACTCATTGCCACTCTTTTAAGTCAAGATTTACATTTTAATTGTTTTAAAAATCATTTCAATTACAATAAATGCAAAGTGACGCAGCAAAAATACTCAAATGGCAATAACTGAAAAGCTTACACGAGTAAGTCAAAAAAAGTAAATTTATACTTATAAACACAAGAGTTATTGAGTATAGTAGATGCATCAGTCCACATATACCGTAAATAAATAGAGGCATTATGTGAGCATTTCATAAAATAAAATATATAATATCTTTAACTTTAAAGGAAATAATAATAATAAAAAACAAATCAAGTAGACCTCCTGGTAACAAGATCATCCAGCCACCACACGATAGTTTTCTTACAATATTATAAATACTTTACTGCATCTGAACTTTAATCCATTATTTAGGGAATAATGCTATAAATAAATAATAAGTTTAATAAAAGTCAAATTCAAATAAATAAAAATATTCACTATAAAACTTTATAAATTATTTAGTGCAAGTCAGAATTAAGTACAAAAGTTCAATAGCATTCAAAGAAGTATAACAATATTTATTAACAAAATTTAGAAACTTTATTATTAATTCCAACTATGTTTATGATTCAAATAATTTTTCGCATTATAATAGGCCTTAGATGTTAATTTGCTTTTACGATACATTTAAATTGTTTAATTGGTAATATTTTAATATCATTTGGGAGTTTATTTAAAATATAAGACAATCCACTTTAAGAGATTTAGTAATTTTACGGACCCTAGTAGTAGTAGTGTCATTTATATTATAATATCATATCTTCCTAAATATGAACAAAATAACACAAGATCCCCAGATATTAAGGAAACCGGCTGGTATTTGGCATGAGCCAACGGCCATCTCCTAGTCCTCCCTGTCTATCTAGTTAGGTTGATATTCCACTATTACGTCAAACACACGCTTATCCATGTTGAACTGTCCGAGACAATAAGCTTATCTGCATGCTGTGTTTGTGTTTACACTGCGAGTAACTTTACACGGAATTAATTATTCACTTGCTGGCTTTAGATAATAATAATATATTATAACCTGGAAGCAGCATACACGTCACTATCGACGGATATTACTACATAGCAACCGCAACTGAATTCTAGTATCCCAAGGTGGTGTGCTACAAAAAAAGACACAGTATAGGAGATACTACACTTTTTCTTTTTTGAAGTGAAAACTTCTTTAGCGGCGTTAAAAACTTTTCTAGGGATGGATATAAAATGTTAAACTCGCGTCAGGACACCAGGCCTGATCGAATATTCTTATGACACTCGTTGGAATTATGCACGAAAGGTGATGAAATGAAATATATCTTTATTGCACACCACAAAATAATTAAACATAACAACAATCGAAAATATTCCGTAACCATTCCAAAATATTCAAAAATGCACAACGTTAATGTTCAAGTTTTCTCTTCTTCCAGCACTCTCGGAGTGCAACCCAGAATTTTTTACAGTAAAGGAAAAGATGAGCAGGACGTTCATCTCATGGTAACTTACACGCCCTGGCCATCACAGGGATTATTGAAACACCCAAAAATTCTGAGTGGCACTACAATTACGCTCGTTACCGTGAGACATAAGATGTTACGATTTGCCCAGTAATTTCACTTGCTACGGCGCCAGACTGAAAGACTATAATGCTCACACAATATTACTGCTGCACGGCAGAGAAAGGCGCCGTTGTGGTACCTGCTCATAATCTAGCCTGCATCTTGTGCAAAGTCTTCCACTGGTCCCTTAGTCGCCTCTAACGACACTCTCGGGCCTATTCCCGGTTATATTTATGCCCCGGGGAAGAACAGGGTTAAGTAGTGGATGACTCTAAACAAAGAAGAAGAAAATTGCCAATACTAATAGCAATTATTTTTACTTGAAAGAAATGTTAAACTATTTATCCATCTATACTATTATGTTTCTATACTTATAAAATTACATATATTGTATACGTTTCTTTATATTTATCCGAAAAATGGCAAATCAGGCCAGAGGCTGACATATTGTGTCCTAAATAAATATTGGCGTATGTTGACTCCCAATCTGTTTTAGCTAACAATAACTTTGTTTGAACTGTAAAGGACAGTGGATTGTTTGATGAGAGAGCCTTATGTTTTGATATGAGATTAAATTTAAATTAAAAACAAGGCTGACGAGATTAGCATTAATACCGATTTATTGAAATTCCAAACCTCTCCTTGCCGTTCGCGTTTTATAATAAAAATACGAAATTTACATAATTACATTAATTAAATATTATCTACATCTTATTGAATAAATCTGATTCGATAAAACTTATCTTAGCGGACCTATTAGTGAGTTTTTTACCGCATTTAAATAAGTAGTTTAAAGATGGGTACAGCCTAGTTCTGTTACCAACCTCCTAATTATAGCACGATTCACTATAATATTAAATATTTTATGTGGTCAATAATTAAGCATATCTGTATTCTTACGTCGAAGGTTCGCGAGAATTCGATAAGTACTTACTTACCGGCCTAAATCATTCTTGACCAATGTAAATAATTCCATTGCGTTGTTTACAAAAATATGTTTTTCTTGTCACCTACTATACTGTCAGACATCATTCTAGAATGCTCCTTATCCCTTATGACAAGACCGCGCATTTAAAGTAGTAGAGTTTTAAAGGGATATTCCTCACTTCTGGGAAATTCTTATGCAAATTAAATTTATAACTGAAATTAATGAACGATGCGGGACTCGAACCCACAATCCGGGTCCGAACCATAGTTCGTAAATCTTAGTATGTCTTATTGAACTTTCAGGCTGTGACTCCATCTACAGGATCTACTTTACAGTTAATTACCTGCTCAACACCAATAATTGTATATTAGAAAATTGACTTGAGATTTCGCTTTGTCAAATTTAAACATTTTTGTTATTTTAAAATGAACAGTTTAAAGTTAACAGAACATTTAACAAGGGCATTTAATATAATGTTGCCACTGTTTAATGCGGATGATGCTGCTACCACATATAAATCCGTAAATACTACAAGTTTTCAATATATTGTTAGATTTCTCGTTACTCAAGAAACTTTTAAGAGGTGTGTTGCTACTTAAATAGCAAAGTGAAAATAAGCGGAAAGCAAATAAAATATAAAAATGTTGAGGTAAAAGCATTCTCGTGTAATAAGTATAATGTGATAGAAATGTATTGGAAACGCTATTTCCGTCCCGCTGAGAGTTATAAACTTTAATCTTTATATTTGATCTATATTTAATGCGGCTCCAGAAAAGTGTGCCTCACTCGACGGTGAGTAAAGAATATTACTTATACTAAAGTCACTCTGACTTCGTCCAGGCAGATTTCAGAGTACACGAGTTAAAATGTAACGCCTTGCTATTATTAACAGCACAGTTTTGCAAACGAGCATTGAAAAAGATATTACATTATTATATTATATATATAAATTTACGTAGAGATCTCTAAAATTTTAAAAATATAGATCATGAAATCCTAAATGAGAAGCTTTAGAATATACAAAGCTTTGTCAGACATATCGCATCGAGTAAGTAGTGTCTATTTAATGGAGGAACGGTTGTAGGTTCAATCCGGGAGCATTGCAAGTTTTTAGACATCGGGACTGAAACCGGTGTTAAATATAACAGCTATAATCGTTTTTATATATAATTTCCTACGGAATATAAACTTTCTGCGAGTTTTTCTATAATCCTTACTAACTGGTTAATTCCGCAAGAGTCGAAACAAGACGTAACTACCAAAAAGGTAGGCCCGTAGTTCGTTTTGTGTAGTGCAGTTAACTGTTAGCTTGCTAATACGCTATATTATGTTCTAAAGTAGAAACGAACACGAGACATCGATAGTAGATTTCAACGACGAAATCCACATGACCTAATTCAATTTCTCGCCTTATTTTGTTATTAGGAATTGCTTTGTTTTACTTTGAATTTAGAAAAGAATAAAAGTCCGTTAAATTCAGGACAAATAAGAACAACGTCAATGGGATGTTGGCATACAAAAGTTAACGAATAAATAATAGTTATATAAAAAGTTATATAAAAAAACTTAAAAACACGCTTTTTATAGAAAACCGAACTAAAAAATCAATTTAATTCAGAATTGTGTTAGAAATTTTGATGAATATAAATTAATAATAGTGCAAATGAGAAAAAAATATATTTTATTTTTAAATAAGCGTGCGTTTGAAAAATGACTCGTTGGGAAATACCTTTATGATGAACTTTAGAAACCAAAGACAAAACCGGTGATCGTGTATTAAACATGGAAGCATTTCTGACGTTTTAAAATAGTGCAACTAAAACTGTCCCGTAGTGGGCTGGGCTTACAAACTGTACCGGCACGTGGATCAGTTTTGTTAGGCGAAAGAGCACGATTGAATCCCTGTCAGACGTGATGTATAAAACAAACTTAACAAAGATTTTTCAATCATAAATTACTTCATATGTTTTTAAGTGGTATAGGAATCATGCGGATTATCATCCCAAAAACTGTAAAAATCAATTAAATATATTTTATAAAAGGGATTATGAATCAGTATTCATGGATGAATGGATAAGAGTATGTATGGTAGCACGTTTAACTAACATTTTATTATAAACCTAAAATATTTTATTAAGTAATAGAGAGATTTCATTTTTCATTTTATCTTTTAGTGGGATGGTTTTTTGCTGTAGTTTTTCGGTAATGTTCACTTTTTTTTCGACTGTATACGTGCTAGTATCTTTATTTTTCCCCGTTATTTTAATTTAGATTCCCACAAGGAAGTAGTCGTAAACATTATACATAAAAGCTGTTCAATTGGAGACATGGAAATGATTACTCACCGAATAAAAAGTTCTCATGTATCTTCCGTGCCTTGCGTATGGCTATGTTATTGTTATGTGATTCTAACTTATGCGATCATTTTTCCAACTTTGTTCCATATGTAAAATCAAGAAGCCACCATGACCTTACCAGCTGTACCCCATGCAACAATACAGTATTATGATAAGACAGATTGGGCTAAGGCAAAGTATACAATTCTCAGAGTATCAGCATCAAATTCAAATTCAAATATTTTCATTCAAAATAGGATATGACATCAATTATTGAAAGTCAAAAACTAACACCCATTCCAAAATGAATGCCTCAGACCTAAGAAGAACGGCCGCAACAAACTCAGCGGGATTATTTTTCATCGAAACAATATGTTTACAAAGTAATATTGTACAATTAAATTTATTATTTAATAGCCTGAGGGCGGTCACTCCATGCCCAATCTGTGGTATCATTAAGTAAGTCACTTTTGTTATAGTAACCTTTACCACACAAAAGTTTTTTAACAATTCTTTTGAATAACGTGATACTTTGTTTTGAACCTTTTCTGGGATCTTGTTGTAAAAGCATATACATCGCCCGACTAAAGACTTACTAACTCCACTTAGCCGAGTAGTAGGTATTATAAGTTTATGTCTGTTCCTGGTGTTCACATTATGGTTATGACAGTTTCTAGTAAATTCACTTATGTGCCTATGAACATACATACATTACATTATCAAGAATATATTGAGAAGCAACAGTCAAGATGTTAATTTCTTTGAATTTTGCTCTCAATGGTCCTTTAGGACCTAGAATATAAATAGTGCGAATAGCCCCCTTCTGCAGCACATATATTGTATTAATATCGGCAGCGTTGCCCCATAGCAATATACCATAGGACATAATACTATGGAAATAACTAAAGTATACAAGTCGCGCCGTATCTATGTTAGTTAATTGTCTAATCTTCTTATCCGCGTATGCTGCAGAATTAAGTCTGTTCGCCAATCCTTCAATATGGGGGCCCCATTGTAATTTGGAATCTAATCTAGAGTTATGCCAAGAAATATAGCAGATTCCACCGGTTCTATCACCTCTCCGCTTAACAAAACACTTGCATCTACATTTTTGACATTTGGTACGGTAAATTTAATGTATTTAGTTTTCTTGCTATTTAACAATAGGTTATTAGCGCTAAACCAGTACACGATGTCAGATAGAATATTGTTTACTTCGTCATATATAGCTTGGTTTCTTTTCACTTTGAAAATCAGTGAAGTCTCGTCCGCAAACAATACTACCTTATGTTTTTTCTCTATAAGATTAGGAAGATCATTTATATAGATAAGGAAGAGGAACGGTCCAAGAATAGACCCTTGTGGTACCCCCATACTGAGAGGAGTCCCAGGAGATCTCCTGCCATTCACGTCGACCTTCTGAATTCTATTGTTTAGATATGAAGTCAAAAGATCGAGCGCAGTTCCTTTTATGCCATAGTGGTATAGCATCTATACTAAATCATATTTTTAAACAAAAATGAGTTTCCTTGTACGTGAGACCACAGCTTCAACGCAATGCTTCTAGTATAGTTGAGAAAAAACGAGAAATATTTTATGAATTGGACATGTATCAAGTACAAAAGAAGGCGATTAATTATGAGTCTGCGAAACAAAGGAAAAGTTAGGTTTGAAGGATGACAAAGGTTTTTTTCTTCCAAAATTAAGTGTTATTATGTTTTGTAGTCAGCCAGAACATGACAACGCGCATTACCAACTCAGCTCTTGCACGTGCTACCTTCCGAATATCTCAATAGGAAAATAATATTGCAATTGGTAAAAATCAGCATATGCTACAATTTTAGTATCTGAAAATTGGAGTTTTAGGTAGTAACCCTTTGGTAGCGTGGAAATGAGCGAAGATACATAAACCTGGCTCGATATATCGTCACAAAGTACCCAATCCACCGAAAAGCACGATAAAGATTCAAATAATAAAACCATGAAATAAAAATATAAAACTCTTACCCGAATTTTAATTAATTCAATAAGCCGAGATACGGTTCCATAAAACGTAATCGGCCACGATTCATAAAAATATCCAATTTATGTCTTAGCAATTTTCCAAAAAAGATAAACACTCCACTCGTAAAAATACCATAAAGTAAATTAAATTCGATCAACGCAACCTTTTTTAATCTGTTCGTTTTTGAACACGCTTGCGCTGTTCATTATGGAAAAATATATTATTCTTTTTTTGGGTAAGTGTTTTAGAGTAACGATATCTGTATATATTATATAAGACTTATATTTTTTTATATAAAACTTTTATCTATATTAATCTTAGTCTTGCCGTAAATACTGAGACAAAGAAAAATATAAAACAATTTAAAATATAAAAGCTTATTTGAAGTGGTATCCATTGGCTGCAATACAGTCCTTTAAACGTTGAAGCCAGTTATCAATAGAAGCACGGACACTTCTCATGGGAAAATTCTTCACTGTAAATCGTACGGACTGTTTTAGGGACTCCAAATTATCACAGCGTTTAGAGCTAGCCGTACTCTCTAAAACTGACCATAAATTTGTTGATGCCGGAACGTTAGTTACCAACCAAAACTGCGTAGACCAAGCTTTATAACCCGGCGCCGAGTCTTGCTGGAGTCTTCTTAGATATTGATCATGATGTTATTAAGGGGCTTCACTACCTTCTCAAGAATTGTATCTTGATACATTTGTGCCTTTGTTTTGATATTTTTTTCACTGTAGTCGGATACTACCCACGGTTCGAAGATTCCTTAGAGCTTTGAGCATAATTACGATCATATTGTTAGTTAAAATGCTCAATTGTTAAAAAAATTCATACGTACACTTTTCAGTGACCTCCCATTGCGTAACGCTTCAGTAGTTGTTTCTATTTTACCACCCTATTCCTTTTTAAATTATCAGTTAAAAAATGACTAGTACGTCTCTTATAGGCTGCAAGTTCTAAGTCATCTTTTAAATACACGACATTGTTCGAGGTGCTCTTCACCTCCGGAGATAAATTCATTTGCTTTCGGCAAGGATTTCTTCGAACTCTGTCCCTTACTTCTTTGACCACCTTTTTCGTACGAACACTACGTGGACGGCGAAATTTTTTTCAGTCACAAACAGAGGAGGTCTCATTGTACCTATTAATGGCCCGGTATAGAAACATTTTATAATTATCAAGCGTATGGAGAGTTTTAAAAATTGCATTTGGCGTCATACCTACTTTGTGTAATGCAATCGCAGCGATTCGGTTCTCTTTATCACCCCATTCCATTTTAATATCGCAAAATATTGTACAATGTATTGGCGCCAAAATGAGAAAACTCAATGAACAATCATATATAAAATACAGATTCCAATTCATATGTAATATTTTGTCTATTTTAATTGTAGCAGTATTTATGGCCAGACTAAGTATATTCGCAATAAAAATAATTTTGTCAATGACAATTCATACGAGTACCATGAGTGGTCACGAGGTACATTTATGAGGCAAAACAACATTTGCCGGGTCAGCACTTGTATGCGATATTTATTTGTAATATAATTATATTAAATCCTTTGGTCCAGTTGCCATTGCAACCGTTCAGGCGCATGAGGGTTCAATAAAAGTATACGAAATAAGGAAAGATGGTAATGTAGACGATGTAAATAACAATCCTCAATGGCTCACAAACTACAAGGTTCAACACGAAAAACTAATAAACGGTTTGCTTGAACAAGTTAAAGAGCTGGTCAGAAATAAAATAAGGAACAATCGAGAGGAAGAGGCTGAAAGATTACTGGCAGGATTGGCAAAGCTTGTAAGTCGAGTTGCAAATAAGAAAACAAAGATTGTTGATGACGTTCATAAGCAAATGTCAGTTGTAGTCATACCGATGGACCAGGAAAACAGGTAGTAAATTAAACACTTTGTTGCTTTACTTTTAAACAATTTGTTGTTTTTATAGTTGCATTAGGAAATTGACTAGAGATGACGCTCTTTCAAAATCTAAACAATTTGTTATTTTTAAAGTGATATCCCTCACTTTTCGGATTAATATTTCAAATAAATAACCTTTAAATATTACTAGAATTGTTAAATTGCTTTTACATTTTTGCTCGGTAAGAAGCCAAGATATCAACTGGCAAAAGTTTCTTCTATACATTAGTAATTTGTTTAAATATTATAACTTAGCGGTATTCTCGATGTATAAAGAGTACCACAGGTAATCTGGAGACGAAGGTTTAGATTCCGCAACCATAAATTTTGGCATTGTTACTGCCAAGTACTATTGTAACCATAGACTAATAAACAAGTGTATAGTTAAAGTGACAGGCTGATGCGTGATCAATTATGATTGGTCTATTTGGTAGTTTTTTTATTCAAAATACTAAGGATCTAATTCCAGGCATGGCTGACTGTAAACTTCGTTACAGTCACAATTCATTCGCTTGACTTTTTTATCTTGCTTTCTTACAGTGATACTCCGTTAGAGATGTCCTTCTCTTTTGTACAATTTGTTTGTCTATGCACTAGTATATTGTGATAGCTAACATGAAGATGTGGATAGTGCTAAAACGAATAACATTGTAAAATGCATTACAAATAAGTAAATTTAATTTAATCAGTTTTTTCACAATGGCAAACTAGAGATAGAATATCAGATATCATAAAATTCAGTGTACAGCTACAATTACAACAATAAGTACTATTTATTATATTAAATGAATTATTAATATTAATTACATGTCAACATTTAGATTACCATCACTCATCACCGACGATCAACATCACTGCGGTCGTACTCTCCTGCCATCATCAGAAGAATCCTAAGACATTATAAAACGTCGAATAAACGTACATATGAATTTGAATACTGAAAACATATTGGTAGGCTAACATAATTTATACGTGGAAAAGGAGCTTCTGTTAGGCAACGCATGACAACAGGCCAGGTTGATAAAAATATGTTAATAAAACAATTAAAATAATACTTTAGCAGCTTCGTGCAACACTCATGATACGTCAGTTACTTTGTTTTAGTGTGTATGTATTGCTGAAAGCAGAGGCTAATAGCTGACTGCTATTTTCTTCGACGCGTTCACAGCTTTTGTGTCTGTCTTACGTTAAAATTATCTGAGTTGGTAAGGATCGAAGCGGGGCCTCATTGCTTAGAATCAACGGTTACTATTACAGCTCGGATCCTTCACAAGGCTTTATAATATTTCTTGTGAACGTTAAAACATCACAAATTATATACAGATTTTCTCTTTGATACAGCCAATCTCACCAACCTTCTGTGCTTGGTAAGCTACTGAGTGCAGCACTGCGGAGCGAATATGAAGGTATTTATTAAAAATTAATAACTCAATCTGTTAAATATCAAGGAGGATTAAGGTTATACATTCGAAATATGGTACAAGAAAATACATGTAATAAAAAATATTTAATATAATAGTTAAGAAATTTGATCTGGTGATAGTTTTTACATATTTAGCAGTTTTAAAAAAATGTTTTATCAGGTATCATTTCTGAACACATTTATGAGAAAAAACAGTATAAAACCATTGATAAATTTCAATGAAGTTAACTGTGTGCATATCAATGTACACATATAACTACAAAGTATTCAGAATTCACAAAGTTATTTATATATCGCTGGACAAACTTGACCATAACCCGCTTACGCACACTTTCATAAAAGAAGTAAGAGTGAGTAATATTTAAAGGATTCAGCTGATTTTTTAGTAATATTAATAGTTAATAATTCTGTTAATGTTCAAAAAAAATTTGACTTCAAAAGAATTTTTAATATTTTTATTCAGAATAGGACTTAAAATAATTAAAAACTCGTAGCCATAATCGGATATTTATGCCACAAACTTAAGCAGATTAAGTGCAAGAAACTAAGCGGGCTTCTTCTATATTTCATAAAATGTCTTTACACTAAATTAAGAAAATCATTTATGTTTTATAAGTAATCTTTACCACAAAAACGTCTATTAACAAATTTTTCGAAATTTGTCACTTTTTTTTTTAATTGTTTTAAAAGTCTTCTGGGATCATCTAAAAGCATACAAACTACGCCCAACAAAAGACTTACTTAAACAACCTAACCGAGTAATATGTATATAATACGTTTATGTTTGTTTCTGGTGTTGATTATTACAGTTTCTGGAAAATTATCTCCATGTCCAAGTACATACATCATATTTTCAAGAATATTTGAGAAGCAAGTTATAATTTTTATTTCTTTAAAATTATGTTGTAATGTTTTTCTTTCACCTAGCTTTAAATAGCGCGAATGGACCTTTCTCCAGCATAAAAATGTATCTCTTACCTATTAAAAATTGCTCAATTTTTACTAAATTAAAACTAATTGTGTAATCCTGTTTCACTTATAATTGATAACAGGTGTTGAGGACAGGACTGCTCCACCTCGTCACAGAAGACCATATGACGATTATAATGATGACTGAGAAATGATCGAGATGAAAGTTTCCTTATTTTATAAATTACAAATTAAAAAATTAAACATCTGATTAAACGCATGAAGTATATCAATCACTCTTTGTATTTATTTACCCTCTCATCCCTCGAATGTCACCTGCCCGTGTATGCATGAATAAAACAGTTTGCACAGGATGCCGGCTAGATTATAGGTATCACAACGGCACCTTTTTATGCCATGAAGCCGTAATGTGTAAGCATTATTATGTCTGAAGGGCTCTGTAGATAGTGAAATAACTGGGAAATGAGACTTTACATCTTATGATTATGTCAAGGTGAGGAGCGAAATCGTAGTGCCGCTCAGAATTTTTGGGGCTTTTCAAGAATCCTGAGCGGCACTGCAGTGTAATGAGCAGGTCGTATCAATTATCATCAGCTGAACGTCCTGCTCTTCTCGTTGCATTGCAATATATCAAAACACGCACTTGAAACCCGTAAGTAAAATAAAAAGGAATCGAAACGCATTTCTAATATCTTCTAGTAAGAACCTTCTTATACCTATATACATAGGTTCTAGAAAATAAATAACATTCCTATCTTTCTTCAATATCTCCCGTCAGATAATATCCTCATTCCGTAGCAGAAAATATGACAATATCAATATTATTTATATCCGGATAAAACAAAACCCGGATTAACCTGTCGAACTTACCTCAAGATATCCCTTTTAACCACGCAATATATCCCGGAGAAATTCAATATGAAACCAATAGTCAAGCTTTGCGAAAATCCCGGTAACAAATAGACGGATCCGGGATGGCGGGATCACGCGGCGCTTATTCAATTAGTTTTGCTAAGGCTGCTTGCTGCAGCCACATATTTGCTCTATCGACTTCTGACGAATAACGATTTTTGTATCTTTAAATTTCGAAATACCCAATATTTTTTTATCAACTATGAAAAGTTTGAAAGAAGAATGCATTAAGTTACTTGGAACTTGGAACGTAAAGCCCCCTCCCGTTCCCCTTTCACCCCCTCATACTCGTCGATTTGCGTCAGTACGGTTTGCAGTTTCACTACTGTTAGATATTCACCTTTATATATTTGGTGAAGCATGTCACTTTAGCAATACCAACAGTGAAGAAGTAAGGGGAAGTGGAAAGGAGAAGAACTTTAAAATAAAAGGAAAAGATTCTGATCTTTACGGGACATTCGGGAGGATATTCGGTGAAGCAATAAGGGTGAATAAAAAAAACCCCGATAATTCGAGCAGCTCTGCGTTGCACGCGGTCAAATGGTTCGGCCTCAGACTATACTCCATATGTGGTACCTCCATACGGACCTGCACCGAATCTGATGAAGTACTCGCTGCATGGATAAAACCCCTTTTATTGAACTAACAAAACCAATTCGACTCTGTCTTCGCGGGATTGGTAATCGCTCGTTCAAGTATTTCGATACTAGGCGAGGCATTAGGTGGAGTGCTGTAGATATAATAAATATAACTTCAACGTTTTCCACTATTAATTGTCTGCCACAAAGTTCATCATATAAATTAATAAATTACATCTCAAATAACTTGTTATTACTAACATAATTTCATTTTCAATTTATTTTTTTAATGGAATAGGAGGATAAACGAGCGTACGGGTCACCTGTTGTAAGTGATTACCGCCGCCCACAATCTCTTGCAACACCAGAGGAATCACAGGAGCGTTGCCGGCTTTTAAGGAAGGTGTACGCGCTTTTTTATGAAGGTACCATGTCGTATCGTCCCGGAAACACCGCACAAGGAAGTTCATTCCACAGCTTTGTGGTACGTGGAAGAACGCTCCTTGAAAACCGCACTGTGGAGGACCGCCACACATCCAGATAGTGAGGATGATATCCTAACTTGTGGCGTGTCATGCGAAGGTGGAATTCGACGACAGGAATCAGAAATCATTTATTTAACCGTGTTAATTACTGAGATTCATTTAAACTTTGCAATGAATGTATGTTATAAATTGAATGTATAAATTTTTTGCCTATCACATATTCAATATATATTAGTTTACTTCCATTTTCTATGTTTTTTAATCTTTTCCTTTAATATGTGTATCTGACGACCAATATTTGTGATCAATGTCCCCTGTGAAAACGTTGAAAAAATAGCAGGAGACTATTTAATAATTATATTATTTATTATTACTTTTTTTTTTTTGATAATACGGGACGAGACGAGCAGGACGTTCATCATCATCATTACAATGCATTGCCACTCTGGATTCTTGAAAAGCCCAGAAATTCTGAGCGGCACTTCAATTGTGCTCTTCACCTTGAGACATAAGATGTTAAGTCTCATTTCACCAGTAATTTCACTAGTACTGCGGCCCTTCAGACCGAAACACAGTAATGTTTACACATTACTACTTCACGGCAGAAATAGGCACCGTTGTGGTACCCATAATCTAGCCGGCATCCTGTGCAAAGGAGCCTTCCACTAGTATTTATCACAGAAGTGAGGGATATCACTTTAAAATAACAAATTATTTACATTTGAAAGAGCTACATGTCAAGTCAATTTCCTAATAAACAATTATTGGGGTTGAGCAGGTCATCAACTGTGAAGTAAATTCTGTAGATGGAGCCACAACCAAAACTTACGATTCAGGCGTTCTCGAACAGTTTTCTCAGTAGGTAAGAGCGCTCAGACGAAACTCGCGAGGTCGCGTGTTTTAGTCGCGCATCGTTCATATATTTTGGTTACAAATTTAATTTGTATAAAAACTATTTGCTCAAATTATAAGTTAAGAGTTGGTATCAAGGGTTTTTGGTTCATTAATCGAAACAGATTTGAAGTTTAAACTATACTCGTAAACACGGAGTAACGAACCATGCTCCAAACTGAATTATACCCCTTCACCTATCGTCCGAGTCTGACTAATATTTTCTGTAAATAGTACCATGTAACGGTAGACTACGTGACATGGGTAACGATTGGGTATAAGCCCGACAAAGTACACATTTCGGAAACTTTGCACCGTTAATTACTCAATAATTTAACCTTGTAAGAATATTCGTGATACATACTAGTTGGCTCAACAAGGAAACACTCTGATAAATATTTTTAACATCTAACAAGGTTGAATACTAGTGATAATATTAGTGTATAAGTCCTGATGGAATGTTACTGGTCTGGGATGGAACTTGCATCGAGACTCTGGCTCCTTTTCATGTCCAAGTAACTTCAGTTGGTGCTGGGGCTGCTGCTTCGACTGCCGAGGACAACAAATGTCGCAAATATGTTGTGAGTTCATTATGTTTTATATAAATGTGCCGTTTTGTGTCGAACCACATAGCCCGTTGGCCTAGAGGCGTGGCGAATGTACAAAGTACTCACCTCAAATAGCGCGCCTTAATATTGCCACTTTTATAATATAGGCCAGATAACTAGCCAACGCGGAAATGCTGCCAGTATTCTTGGTACACATCCCTTTAATTTATTCACAAGTGTTAAACTATCTATTCAAATTCAGGCTCCTTAGAATTAAATTAAAATATTTTAATTCAATCGTAATGTGAATGAATGCACTTTTTTAAGCTAAGAAACGTTAATGGGTACGATTTAGTTCAACTGGAAATAGAAAAACACTCATATGTGGAAAAAACTTGGACTTATGATTTATTTCTCGTTCTAAATATATTTCTATGAAAAACACTCGAAAAGCAAGGAATGTAGTTACAATTTCAGTATACCCCAAGTAGGAAATAATATCGTATGTGGATAGCAACAGCACTAAGAGCAACAATCTCAGATTCGCTGATGCAACGATCAAGGTGTCTGACGTCAAATGTTATGATCAAACGAACTGAAAACACTGTGTGGCCTCAAAACAGGCGGTTAAAAAGAGTTTCCAGAAACTTTTGTCTCTATTAAAATAAAACAAATCGTTAACAAAGTAATTTATTTTATCTTGACCATTATAATTTTCTTCCCAAAATATAATATTACGGATTTCATAAACGGTGCTTCATTGCCTGTTGCTAATTAACCATAGACTTAGAATAGACAAGAGAGCATCTCTAACGGAGGCACAAAAAGATAGAAAAGAAAAGACAAGTCGTAAACAGTCAGCCACTTTTGGCATTGGCTCCTTAGTATTTTAAATATTAAACAACTTACTAATGCACACATTGAAATCAAAAACGCTTACTTAATCCGGCCTTCAGTTCATCTATACGTGTCTTAGTTTATGCATTTTTGTTTGTCATTTCAAAATTCACAGGGGTCGTCACGTTGTCTACATAATTAAAATCATGACTTAAGGGGCTGTTTCACAATGTCCAAATAAACTAGCAGATTGTCATAGGCTAGATAAATTAATGGCTTTATAAAAGCTCCGGAAACAACAGATTTCGTTTCCCAATTACTTCACCAAACTATCTGTACCACCACCTGTAAACTATCAAACCATCTTTCTATGGCAAATACCACCTCCGAGGTAATAATTGGCGCTAAACTTCACAATGACAACTACGACAAATACTATCTTTGACTTATTTCATCTGCAGTCCCCCTGAAATCGAGATCTGGAAAGGTCCAGTTAACTAAAATAAAAAATAACTTGTACGCAAAAATCTAATGGTAATAATAATAGAGTTAGAATTACGCGCGTTTTAATCCTTTGAAACTGTTTTATTTAAATATAAGATTTTTCCCTATTTCCTACCCCTTCGAATGGCCACCTCCACCATGAATAAGGCAGATTAATATTTTTCGGTTATCAGAAACACACTATATTAATATCTGACATTTATATTTACATTGTTGTACACACTCCCCCCACTAGTGACAGGATACTCATGATATAGCCTTTTTTTTAGCTAATCCTCACAGTACATTGGGTGCCCACGACGCTCGAGTAAATCTCTATTGAGCTCTTGGGCTCCCCTACTACTATATAAATTTACATTATTTTGTCACATGCTTGCTACGCTGCCAGGCAGTACCCGGCATATAACTATGATATTTGCTACTAGATTCATCCTGTAATTTAAATGGCCCTTACCTGCAACACAACACACATTGTGAAACGCAAATGATCTCTTTACTCGATAGATAAGTCGAGAGTAACCTATTCGTAACTTTACTTGGACATTGTGAAACAGCCCCAACAATTGAATGCGTGCCATTGTATACACTCAGTTTAATTGGAGAGTAGCTCGAGCGTTAAAAAGACATAAAAACATCCACAAGATGATTTTGAGACTTATCTCAAGTAGTGGGGTGACGCAGTACCCCAGTTGCCTTCCCGAGGTTAGTTTTACAAAGAGAGATTGTGAAACTTAAGAGTATTAGGTGAGTTGGCTGTTGTGGATTTCATGTTGACTATTGGAATCAGGGTATGTGATTTCTGGAAAAACTTTAAAGGTATCTATTAATTGTGATACTGAAAAGTAAGTTGATGTGGTGGAAGTATAATTTTTTATCTTTATTGGAGAATTACTTGCGTTATCGGAGTACTATCCAGGTGGTACAAATACTGATACCTATTATTGGTGCTGCGGTCTTCCACCCACAACAAAGATTTTTGATTAAACAAATTTTTAGACACAATTTTTGTTCATTCGCCTTTTTCAAGGCCCCCGTTTGTATCTAGTTTGCCAATTAGGAATACAAACCCAACAAAACTAAGATAAGCGTAGCGGTATCTCTTGAATTGACTTCGCTTGCATCAAATTGGACTTGGTTGTATTTTCTGTGTACAAGAGCCAATCAGAACACTTTGTTAAATTTCAGCTCCTTTGATTGGTATTTGTGTTGTTTTTATTTTCTCAGCACAAAAATTAAAATTTGTTGTAGATAAAATTCTTATTGCCTCTATGTCCGCCATCAACGGCAAGCCTGGGGCTAGACCACCACCCATTGAGATTACATTAGAAACATAATTCTCAGGGCACATTTGGAAAAAAATATGAGTGTGAATATAATAAAAATAACCATTTTCTAACACTCTGAAGTGAGTCGAAAAACTTGCCTTTAGAAGTATACCGTCTGAAGTGATATTAAAATTGATTATATTAATTGTCCAAAGTTTTCGTAATATGTACAATGTTTTTTCAAATCAGTGTCATCATCAAACAACTCTTATTGCGATTCAATTGACAACCTAAAATGAACTGCTTTGCTATTTCGTATCACGACGTGATTAGAGCTACCTAAGTTAGGTTGATGTCAAATCAACTAATTAAATCGCAATGATGTTAAAAAATATCAATTGAATCGCAGACTGGTTTAGTGCGTTCATTCATTCGTACCATGAGGTAATATTTCAACCAACACTGGATAGCTTATGTGTCAAAGTGAGCTATTTGAAAAAAGTTGCTACTTCCTTAGAGGAAAGTGAATCGTGTTGTTAATATCTTTTAAAAAAATAGTGAAAACATACAGAAAAGGAAAATTTTATTGATGAAAGATTAGATGAGAATACTTTATTGGACTTTCTTGAAAAACAAAATACTGAAAATTAATACTAAAAATGAAAATACTAAGGAAGAGGCAGTAAGGGCTAAAGCCTGGGCTATATATAGCCTGTTCGCAAGAACGAATTTAAAAAAATGTACTCTGTGGTCCTGTCAAATCAAACATCAATAGAGGTGCGTTCATAACTCGTTATTTTTACGAAAACACCTAATTTAATAACCAAACATTTAATTTGTAATTCAAAGAACTATATATATATATATATACTATTTTTTTATATGACGACCGAATAGCGGAATGGTTAGTGACCCTGACTACTAAGCTAGAGGTCCCAGGTTCGAATCCCGGTAGGTGCAATCATTTATATGATGAATATGGATGTTTATTTCCGAGTCATGGATATTTATATGTATTTATGTAAGTTTAAGTAAGTATATTGTATTAAATATGTCGTTATCTTAGTAAAGAAAATAAAATAAAATAATAAAAGAGTGTCAATATTATATTATTAGTATTATTTAATAAGTACAAAATACGGTTTAATGGTTTATAATTTGACGCTATAAAGCGCAATTTAAGAATGTATTTTTAGTATTTTCAAAAATACCGCTAAAATTCCATTTACTGAATGTGCGAACATGGTACGAATTTTAGCGATTCAGTTTAGGTTGCTGCATCTGCTGCTGCATCAACTGCATCGGAATCGCATCGCTTATTAAAAGTTGGTGGTGGACTAAGTATTTCGTGATTTTGTAAGAAACATTTTTTTTTTTGGAAGAGTAGGACTAACGAGCATACGGGTTAGCTGATGGTACGTGATCAACGCAGCCTCATACTATCTTGTGACACTAGAGGAATCACAAGAGCGTTACCGACCTAGTAAATAGCTCTCAAAGTAAACTAAAATCTAGATCTAAAATCAAAGATTTTTTTGATTGGGTATCAAATAATCATAACTAGCGTGTTCTTTTGCTTTGTTATTCTATGATAAAAAAACTGTAAAAAAAGAAAAATATTGAAATTACAGAATATTTGAATATGTCATATTGTTTTATCTGATCTGAACAAAATGCTATTATTATTATACACTTTATTATAATTTAATCTTATTTCCTATATTAAGTATCATATTATATAACATATTTAGAATAACCACCTTATAAATATAAAAAATAGAATCCGACCGGCGTAGGTTCACGACTATTCCACCGGTAATATAATATTATTATTTATAACTAGTATATTCGTTAGTACCTGTTATACTCTGTACTAGTAAAACAAATCGTATACCATGATAGTTTAATGGAAAATTTAGAAACTCAATAATATTATTGTTTGATATTTTGATCAAAGAGCGAGCTTCAATAAATTCAGTGATTTGAATTTTAAAATTCATAAATGTAAAACCTTTATGTAACTTTTAAACAATAACAGAGATCGTCTTTCCTGCAGTATCAAAGGTCCTAATTAAATTGCACCAGGTTAGTATCAAGCGGAACCAGGATTGAATTTCATTACGTCGACTAACGAACTGAAATCGTAGAACAAACTGATTGATTTCAGAATGGAGCGAAGCGTCCAGTTTCAGAATGAAGGGGATTTTTTCAATTATTCAATTTGGAAGAATTATCAGCTTATGGAACCCAGTTCGGACTGTGAGACTTTTATTAAGTTAATTCCGACGTTTTTATTTCAAATAGGATTCACCTAAGCTCTTTTGAATCTACATGATAAATATTTAATTTAATGCGAGTGTTAAACATTACAATAAAACACGTTTTAAGAACATTAGTTTTCAAAAGATTATCAGAAGCGCCTACTCATTATAAATGACCATTTTTCTAAATTCATTCACAATATTATAAGAGTCAGTGGCACAATAAAAGACGGTTCAAGCGTTGAATCTCACCACGGAGCCCCCGGTTCGATCCTCGTCCGCCACGTACCAATGTGTTTTAAGTTTTATCAATAGGTTGAACAGTTGACTCTCACCACCTGGAGCCCCCGGTGCGCTCCTCGTCCGCCACGTACCAATGTGTTTTAAGTTTTTTCAATAGGTTGAACAGTTGACTCTCACCACCTGGAGCCCCCGGTTCGATCCTTGTCCGCCACGTACCAATGTGTTTTCAGTTTTTTCAATAGGTTGAACAGTTGACTCTCACCACCTGGAGCCCCCGGTTCGATCCTTGTCCGCCACGTACCAATGTGTTTTCAGTTTTATCAATAGGTTGAACAATTGACTCTCACCACCTGGAGCCCCCGGTTCGATCCTCGTCCGCCACGTACCAATGTGTTTTCAGTTTTATCAATAGGTTGAACAGTTGACTCTCACCACCTGAAGCCACCGGTTCGATCCTCGCCCGCCACGTACCAATGTGTTTTCAGTTTTATCAATAGGTTGAACAGTTGACTCTCACCACCTGGAGCCCCCGGTGCGCTCCTCGTCCGCCACGTACCAATGTGTTTTAAGTTTTTTCAATAGGTTGAACAGTTGACTCTCACCACCTGGAGCCCCCGGTTCGATCCTCATCCGCCACGTACCAATGTGTTTTTAAGTTTTATCAATAGGTTGAACAGTTGACTCTCACCACCTGGAGCCCCCGGTTCGATCCTCGTCCGTCACGTACCAATGTGTTTTAAGTTTTATCAATAGGTTGAACAGTTGACTCTCACCACCTGGAGCCCCCGGTTCGATCCTCGTCCGCCACATACCAATGTGTTTTCAGTTTTTTCAATAGGTTGAACAGTTGACTCTCACCACCTGGAGCCCCCGGTTCGATCCTCGTCCGCCACGTACCAATGTGTTTTAAGTTTTATCAATAGGTTGAACAGTTGACTCTCACCACCTGGAGCCCCCGGTTCGATCCTCGTCCGCCACGTACCAATGTGTTTTAAATTTTATCAATAGGTTGAACAGTTGACTCTCACCATCTGGAGCCCCCGGTGCGCTCCTCGTCCGCCACGTACCAATGTGTTTTAAATTTTATCAATAGGTTGAACAGTTGACTCTCACCACCTGGAGCCCCTGGTTCGATCCTCGTCCGCCACATACCAATGTGTTTTCAGTTTTATCAATAGGTTGAACAGTTGACTCTCACCACCTGGAGCCCCCGGTTCGATCCTCGTCCGCCACGTACCAATGTGTATTAAGTTTTATCAATAGGTTGAACAGTTGACTCTCACCACCTGAAGCCACCGGTTCGATCCTCGCCCGCCACGTACCAATGTGTTTTCAGTTTTATCAATAGGTTGAACAGTTGACTCTCACCACCTGGAGCCCCCGGTGTGATCCTCGTCCGCCACGTACCAATGTGTTTAATGTTTTTTCAATAGGTTGAACAGTTGACTCTCACCACCTGGAGCCCCCGGTGTGATCCTCGTCCGCCACGTACCAATGTGTTTTAAGTTTTTTCAATAGGTTGAACAGTTGACTCTCACCACCTGGAGCCCCCGGTTTGATCTCGTCTGCCACGTACCAATTTGTTTTAAGTTTTATCAATAGGTTGAACAGTCGACTCTCACCACCTGGAGCCCCCGGTTCGATCCTCGTCCGCCACGTTCCAATGTGTTTTCAGTTTTATCAATAGGTTGAAAAGTTGGCTCTCACCACCTGGAGCCCCCGGTTCGATCCTCGTCCGCCACATACCAATGTGTTTTCAGTTTTTTCAATAGGTTGAACAGTTGACTCTCACCACCTGGAGCCCCCGGTTCGATCCTTGTCCGCCACGTACCAATGTGTTTTCAGTTTTTTCAATAGGTTGAACAGTTGACTCTCACCACCTGGAGCCCCCGGTTCGATCCTTGTCCGCCACGTACCAATGTGTTTTCAGTTTTATCAATAGGTTGAACAATTGACTCTCACCACCTGGAGCCCCCGGTTCGATCCTCGTCCGCCACGTACCAATGTGTTTTCAGTTTTATCAATAGGTTGAACAGTTGACTCTCACCACCTGAAGCCACCGGTTCGATCCTCGCCCGCCACGTACCAATGTGTTTTCAGTTTTATCAATAGGTTGAACAGTTGACTCTCACCACCTGGAGCCCCCGGTGTGATCCTCGTCCGCCACGTACCAATGTGTTTTAAATTTTATCAATAGGTTGAACAGTTGACTCTCACCACCTGGAGCCCCCGGTTCGATCCTCGTCCGCCACGTACCAATGTGTTTTTAAGTTTTATCAATAGGTTGAACAGTTGACTCTCACCACCTGGAGCCCCCGGTTCGATCCTCGTCCGCCACGTACCAATGTCTTTTCAGTTTTATTAATAGATTGAACAGTTGACTCTCACCACCTGGAGCCCCCGGTTCGATCCTCGTCCGCCACATACCAATGTGTTTTCAGTTTTTTCAATAGGTTGAACAGTTGACTCTCACCACCTGGAGCCCCCGGTTCGATCCTTGTCCGCCACGTACCAATGTGTTTCCAGTTTTATCAATAGGTTGAACAGTTGACTCTCACCACTTGGAGCTCCCGGTTCGATCCTCGTCCGCCACGTACCAATGTGTTTTCAGTTTTATCAATAGGTTGAACAGTTGACTCTCACTACCTGGAGCCTCCGGTTACGGTATTTTGAGTTTCGATTTCATATGTATTCGACTCTTAAGATTGGCAACGTCTTGTGATTCCTATGATGTTACAAGAGAGCATGGGCTGCGGTGATTACCTTACCACAAAATGAACCGCTTATGTCCTTTATTTTCACGAGAAATAAATATTGGTGAATATTCTCCCATTATAGTGCTAATTTAAAAATGAATAGTTACACCATAACCTAGTTATAATAGTCGATACATAAATATTAAAATCGAATGTGGTTCGTGTGTGTGGTTATATTCAATAGTTTTTATATAAATATTATGCGTTAGTACTTTATCGGTTTGCCTGTGCATGCTATTCTCAGAAATAGCTATCAGTAAAGTTTTATGGCAAGATCCCTATAATATTTACTGTTTTTTTTAATCTTAATCGGATCAAAAACAAAAAAATCCCTGTAGACTTTCGCAATCATAAATATATAAATGTATGATATTAATAAATTTATCCAGAAAATAGCGGTCAGCATTTTATTCTAAAGGAACTTGTATCAATATTCAATAGCAATATTCCCTTACTTATTTTAAATTACAATACCCAGGAGACGTTGTGGCATTTCGCTAGTTAGTATAAATATAATTTCTATACAGCGTTGTTCATTGTAAACCAATTTTCATAATAAATGACTTCCATTATTATCAGTTGGAGTATCAATACCCGTTTGATTGGATATTTAGAACGGGGGCTATTTCCAGTTCACTGAAACGTAAGTGTCTCTGATGTTATAAATAATATCAATTTATATTCACTGCAAAGTTTATTATAGATACTTGCCGCGCGGTTTAAATCGCATATTATAATCTTTTGTCTTAATCTTTTACTGTATTTAATCACAGGGAGTTCAGTTCAGAGGAGTTGGTCGGGTTGATACCAGTAGCTGAATTCCACCACCGGACATTTCGTTAAGATGCAAAATTCCAATTGCATCATGTTGACGTCTAGCATTTTACAACCGTGCGTTTTGCAAGAAAAATCTTGCCACTTTGTGGTAATTACCAGCTGTTGTTTTCCCAAACCCATACAACTTTCATGAATAGATACTCTCAGTTTAAGCGCTGGCAACGCATCACTTGACCCCTGGTGTTAGGGTAGGCCATAGATGGTTGCCTCACAACCCACCTCTTATTCAAAAAACCTTTCGTGACTTATATGAATGAGAAATTAATATACACGAACTCTTTTTTAGTTCTAAGACATTGTATCGAGGTAGCAATATCCAGGTGCAACTCCAATGTAAATAGTTCGCAAGCGCTTCGAGATCCTTTGCACTGAGCATCACTATCATCAGACCGAAGACTTCCACTGCTGGATGTCCTCCGAAGATCCCCACGACGCTCGGTCTAACTCTCTGATGCAGGGCTACTCAGAATTCTGGTTGGTCAGCTTGAGACATAATATTTTGTTAAATCTTATTATCCTTGTAATTTTAACAACAATGGTACCGGTAACGGTACTAACCGGAACACAATAATGCTTGCGCATTACTGGTTCACGGCAGATAATGGCGCCGCAGTACTACCAACTTACCCGCTATCCTGTGCAAAGAAACCTCTCACTCGTTAGGTCAGATAAGATTGTTTAAACAAACCAACACCAGCTTTATAGTATCATTCCTTATAATATTTAATGAAGTTAAATTTATGTTTCAATATCCTTTGACACTTGTCTTCATAATTCTTACTGATTTCAGCGTTCTACGAACATGAATGGGGCTTGTTTGATAGATGATGATTCCCTCCTCCCCATTTGAGGAGCTGTTGATCAACTTTATTATGAACTAGCTTTTACCCGTGGATTCGTCTGCATTTACCAGTATAACCATACTAGTTGGTGTTCTTGATGGGGTAATAATGTGGCTTTCAATTGATAACAGAATTTTCAAAATCGGTTCTATTGATCGAGATAACCTAACTTAACAACTTCACAAACTCACAAACTTTATCTCTTTATAACATTAGTTTAGTTGAACCCATATCTGCAATTTTTGAGTTGGATTTCATTTTCAATTTTATTGAAAAATCAACATCAACGAATTCGTTTCTTTACTGTATCTTCTAAAGCCTATAATATGACTAGGATTGGGGGGATATGTTTCGGCTAATACCAGCATCCAATTTCCGAGGTCAAAATACGCTATTCCAGCCGTATCATGTTGACGTCTGGAATTCTAAACCGCCCGTTTCCTATCACTTCTCATTTTGCCCCAAAAGTCGATATTTAACATATAATATTCTTTATTGCATATCTCAGCTCTATAGCATTCAGATACTCATATATAGCTGAAAGTAAATGACATTAAAGAGCCATACACACAACACTGAATTGACACAAAACATTAATTATTTGCATTTGGTATCCCGTGAGTCGTTATATTTATAAACATAAATCCGCGTCACAAATAATCAATCTTAAATAATCCTATCATATGAAACTAGGTCACACAGGGCTTTGCGAATAGGCCTAGGCCTATAGGGAGTCTCGGGAAATCGATATCACAGTGCTTTGTAAGCTTAGAACAAGAACAGATGTTTTATTCAGTTTATACTTTTTTTTTTGCATAATTGGCAAATAATTTTGTAATTTTGGCAGCTGTTCAAATCTATATAATACACAAGATGCGGTTCTGATTATGTTCACCTTGAACTTCAAACATTTGGGAGTTTTCGAGTTCAAGGCCAAATCAATTCAAAGTTCATAAAATTCAAATATTATGTACGTTTTACGATCCTTAATGAACTTAACTAGGTGATACATAGTTCGTTAATGCGTGATCAATTTTGATTTGTTAATGTGTGCGTTAGCCGGTGGTCAGCTAGCTTAATATTCATAGTTTCTTTCGACTTGTCAATCAAAGTTGGTACTATATATATTGTACGTCTACGGTTCGTAATTTGACCATCTTATATTATATAAAATTCTCGTGTCGCGGTGTTTGTTACTCAAACCCGAAACGGCTAAACTGATTTATATGTAATATTGTGTGCATATCACATAGGTCTGAGAATCGGCCAACATCTTTTTTTATACCTCTAAATGATAAGTGTGAAACACCCCACCCCTAAACATATTTTTTTTATTTTTTTGACAATTTTTTTTATATATGTTTTATTATGGTTCAGCCATGAAAAATGGATACAACTTTAAATTTTCGCCCTTCTACGACCTACAACTATTTTTGAATCGCGATTTTTAAATTATTCTGTTCCATCAAGATGTTTGCTGGGTCAGCCAGTAATTTATTAAATCTTAAAACGTTTGTGTATTTATTTTTGTATAGAAAAATAGCGTCTTTAATAGTTTTATGCAGACTTGTCATCTGACATTTTGATACATGTTTGACGTTCAATGAGATCAAAGATAAGGACTGAATTATTTTTTTCGATTTATTAGTTTTTAATACTATATGGTATGTTAGATAATATTTGATTTTTCATATATATTTCTTGACCTTAGCGGTAAGATAGCTATAAGCAATAAGCTAGTTAAGTTAGCTGAAGTTAAATTTGTTAAAAAGTTATTATTTATTGCATGCATTATTTTTTAGAACTATACATCCAAAAAAGATATGCGTCCTTAAAATGAGATTCTGTGTTTGTGAATCACCTATTAATATATTTATTTCTTTATCATTTGAGCAAGTTTTATATCCTGAGGTAAGTAGAACGGGCGCTCTTCGCAGACCTATTCCAGAAACTTAGAAACAGGCGATCAGGCCAAAATGAAAAGATAATAGTGACTCAAAATTAAATACAAGCTATTTAAAGCAGCTCGTTACAACAGCCAATTAACGGTTCATTTCCCACTATAAATTCAAATGACCACAACGATCGTATTAACCCGAGGAAACTATGGGCCGAACATAAATATACGCTGAAATGGGTTTCATCCTACGAAAGATTGATTACATGGTGACACCTACAGGGTTTTATTTGAATTCGTTACTTTTATTTCGTGATCACAACGTGATATGGACTGTATTTTTGAACGCATAAAATATAAATTCGTATGCAGTACTGAATGGTTGTTCGTGTTTAGGGGCAGTATCGAGAAAATTGGGGCCATTTCAGAAGACTGATGGGGCTTTTCGGGAGAAAGTGCTGTGTATTATTCAGCGTTAAGGCAGGATTCAGAAGTAATAAGAGATAGAAAGATTTGGACTTAATCAATTTCAGAAATATATTTTTTATATAATTGTATAACTTTACAGAATAATAACAATAAAACAGTACCATTTAATTCATGGCTATTTTATCGGGAACCGGTACGCTGCATAACGCGGTTAATTGGACATTTCCATTTTGTTCACTTAATTAATGTTAGATAAGATTATACGCCAGCATTATTGTGTTACAGTTTGGATGTCGCCGTTAGCTACAGTGAAATTACTGACTAGATTTAACATCTAATGTCTCTAAGGATCTATAGATTTAGAGCGGACTTAAGGCCGTTCCCAATATTCAATATTCAGTCTATCTCGAGATAACTTGAGATAAAAATCGTAACTATCGTTGACTTTTCTGTCCCAATAAACTTATCGGCGGTAACTCACCTTATCCGTACACGCTGTCTGTCAATGTGACGACTTATAGCTAGTATATAGTATAGTACCAGCGATAGGAGTTTGTATGGAAATTGCAATTTACGCGTCCCAATATAAGGTGATAAGAATGATTTATCGGGTATATTGGGACAGCTTCACATTATTAAAAGCTAATTACTGACAGTAGAAGGTAGTAAGTTATCTCTATCTGTAGATAGTATATTGGGAACGGCCGTTAGACTTTACCTTACTCTTAAAACTTCGCTGATTGTGATAAAGCGAGCATGGATTTTGTATTCGCTATCGATATCTTATATAAGCTCAGTAGCATTTCAACTATCAAATGAATATAAAAACTTAATAAGAGGTTATGGTAAGCTTAAATTTAGCTATATTTTATGTAAGTAAAATCTGAGCAAAGTCTAAGTACGCTCTATAGATCTCAGTCTGAGTGACGAGCGCAATTGAGAACTTAGAATTTTATGTTTATTCAAAAATCATGGACAGCACTAAATTTGTAGCAGCTATTAATGTTTCTTGAAAATATAGAGCTTTGACTTTGACGCCATTTTAATGGTTGTATCACGTGCCATTAATGCTCATCGGGTAATTTTTTCTCATACAAAGAAACAAACAATGATAATAACATTCATTAATAAAGTTAATCGAGGTATAGACATTTTTAATGATAATTTCTCAGCGTTTCGGGCTAAACTATGTTAAACTAGACAGGAATATAATTTACTGTTCAACAAAAATTATGATTTTTATTCAATATTATAGTCCCGCTCTTAGTTAAATAAGTTTTGTTCATTTTAAATAGTTTCACATTACTTTATAGGTACTTATTATAATAAATAGTATATAATATCTTATTATTTGTTCTTATGTTGCACAAGTACAATTTTATAATTTATTGTAGGTATGTAATAATTGCATGTGGTCGTTGCCTATAAGTGTAATAATTATTTGGATTTATTTAGAATAATATTTAATGTAAATAGTTAGTGGTTATTGTGTTGACGATGCTAATAAATAAATAAATCAGCTTAGTAACGGCGTACCGTATATTACAGGAATCTTATAAACAACAATTTGTGGAAAATCATAAGGTTTTAATTTATCAAAAAACAATATCTCTGATGTCGTATAAAACATCGGAAACAAATATCAATCAGGCATAAATAGGCACTTGTACCACTTTGTGTACGAGCTGTTCCAAGATTAGAATTGCTAGCCCATGTGGAGAGAAGTGCAATGTCCGTTGCAGATAGATTCATGTAAGATGTTTCCAGTCTCATGTGCACGAACGTATCACTATCGGGTTTTCAGACACACTTTACCGGACAGTTAATTTTGAAACCAGATGAGACATGAGCGAAAGCGGTCTTGTTATATTCTTTATAAAATAATTTTCTTTAAACAACATTTTTACGGACATCTTATCCATTTGCACAAAATTTATATCATCTATGTATTGGACAAATAAATGAGAAAAAAATATTGGAAAATTTTAGGAGGTTTCCAAAACTTTATATGGCATAATTAAGTTAAATTTAAATTATACAGATTTGATATTCAAAATTGAGTATTGTTCATTCCATTTCACCAAATCAGTTAATTAATACTTTAAAAGTGTTGAAACCTTATTGTTTAAATATGTCACTATCGGCAAACTTAAGTAATCCACTTGAGCCCCTATCCTTAAAAGAAATTTTTATTTTGTATTTGGAACCTGCCACCAAAGTAGTGATGACTCTATAATATAAAAACAATACTGAAGGTTTAACTGCCGTATGATAAAACTATCTGAAATATTTCTTATTATGTAATGAAAATGATTTAAAAAAACAGTAAGATAAAGTTTATCAACAATCTCTTAAAGTGGCTATTAATTGCCCAGTGAGGCTAAAAGTAAGGCTAAATTGTTTTATCATCAGTAAGGTTGGCTACAACATTTTGATACTCTTAGCTTAATGCTTAAGGTTTTAGGTTGGTAGAAGCCTAGCCTTAATTTAGGTTCAAGCGCCGTAGTCAAAAGGTAGAACTGTACAACCACTGGGACATTAATAGCCACTTTAAAAGATTGTTGTTATGTACCTTACTGATGTTAAAACAATTTCATCCAAAAGTTGTCATTTTTCGATTGTCACATTGTCAATCTTCACATAATTATATTTAATAATCAAAAACTTCAACTAAAACTGGAGTGCTATATAATAGCGAGCTAGCTATTACGAGGTTAGAACACAACATGTGACATTCAATTTGACAGATAATAGTATAATTGAAATTACTACTAGTATCAATGGTCGTATACGTAACTCACTTGACAAACTCTAACTCACAATTTCTTTCACTTTTCACTCGTTAGATAAATATGCAACATGCCACAACTCACACAAAACATAAAATATGTAATCGTAAACTTATGAAGTTGTCAACAAAATCTAATTGCCACCTAAATGAAAGGTTCACAAACGAATATACAACATGATGAGACACTGACGATATTCAAAGACGTGATATTTTGCTAAATAAATAACAGTTAACTTGCAGTAAGCTTAATAAGAAGTTAAGTTATTAATTGTGCATCGCATGGTCACATGATAATCGGAAGTGGAGAAGGCGCTACGAACCTGTCGCTGCTTGCGCTTCACTATGAAAGAGTCACGCAATGCTGTGGTGTAGCCACACTTCTTTCATTAAATAGGATAAATTTGTAGAAAAATTAAAAGAAAATCTAATTTTATAACATAATTAGAACAATCACAGATTACCGAGTATTCATTCTCCTTATGTATCGCAGTCACCAGCCATAATACTGTGTGATGAAAATTAAATACACACTTATAAAAGCTTGTAACTTGAGTGAGAGAGAATTTACAGAGCAGACGCCTACAACATCACAACAACTTGGTATTGAATTACGTGAAACGATAAGGTAGGGTTGATTAGATTGTTAATCACAATTATATGTAATATTATGAGGGTTGTTTATTTCGTTAAATTTTATAATATGCTTGAATGTATTTAAAAGTACTATTGTTAACGACATCAATGTCGATGTGGCGATCAGGTGCTCTTGGGCATCAAAGGCTATCCTGCCTAAACTCAGCAGGCCGTATCACCCGTCACGCCATCATTAATGAAGTCATCCACAAGGCATTTACCGCTTTTAATATTATACTAGCTGTTTTAGAGCTAAATTACCCACCACAATGGCAAGCATCCTGATGGTATAACGTAGGTGACTTGGGCATGGGGAAGGGTTCTGGTGTAGGACGCAACTTGCATTAACACTCTGGCTTCTTCTCATTTCCAAGTTACGTCAGATGGTGATAGGGCTGCTTCTTCGACCGCCGAAGACAGCTAACGTTGCAAAAATGTCGATCTCACCTTAAATGAGACATCTTTGTGCCGTTTGGAGTCGAGACACATGGCCCATCCCAGAGGCGCGTAGAATCAATAAGGTTACTGGAAACCCAAGCGTTGGCAGCTATTTCAGTCAACAGATCAGCCTAGCTATCGATCGTGGAAATGCTTTTAGTGTTCTTGGTACACTTCCTCGTTATGATAATTTAAATTTAATGTAATCATAGCAATGTAAATATAATTATAATATTTGTATTGTTTGAATAAACTTTTGAATACAATTGGTTGAATCTAATGTAAGTATTTTACATATCTAAAGAATTAAAATATTAATGTTAAATTAAAGACCCACTTACCGGAAATACAATACTCCATCCTTTTTAAGTTTGGATTTTCTGTTATTTGGAAAACTTTTCGCTGAACACTTTGTCATTGCGTGGCTTTGTATTCATAGCGCGGTCAAAACACAACTGAATGAAAACTCTGCCCTAATAAACGCGTAGGCAGAGTTTTGCTTCAGACAATATTTGAACGTGATTTTCTAGTGTTGTTTATTGTACGTCAATGTAGTAAGGTATATAATATTAGAAGTTATAGTTGTATCAAATGGATGTTATTATTTTACTATGATAATTATAAAAACCTATACTATTATACACTGAAGAAATAAATTTTCGGTGATACGAAATCGTTTCCAAAGTTATCGGTTATAGGCGATATTAAATAACTTTCTGGAACACTAATAAAGTGAAGTATTCAGCTGACTCTGTGGAAAGTTTACTCGAGTTGAAATTGCCACAGTTTTTTAATTTTACTTAAAAGAACTACTGTTAACCAATGGAAATCTACTCGCGTAATTTTTTTACTTTTTTCTACCTTTTGTTTCTCGAGTCACCTACGTCTCAATCGGAAGAAAAATTGCGTTTATGTATAGTTATTGTACTTTGATTGAAAGTGATTTTGAAGAGATAGCAGAAGCTACAAATGATAAAATAAATGAATCAATCATTGATGATTTAAAAAATAAACAGGACCTGGGAAGCCAAGCTTTGCTCACTGTTAAACCGAAACCTTTAGAGCCGATTCCGGCATAAGATACTCGTATAACCTCGAGTGCGAGTTTTTGATGCTTGTTTATGTGAAACAATGTCCTAATGAAATGTGTGTCAAAGTCCCTTTACGAACTGATGTAGCTTGAGACTAAGTATTGTTGTAATATGTTGTGTTATTGTGACTCCCTATGCCAAATAAATTTATTTCTATTTCTATTCCAAAGACATAACATCCAACTTTTTACTTCTCCAATAACAGACATATTAAGATATGTATCTAGGGTCTGTCGAAAATCTCATGATTTCACATCTCATAAGGCTCGGATCCAATGTTCACATTCATCTTAAGAAACGGGATCAATTTGAGGGTCCAATGACATTTTTATGCTTGCTCATTTCTGCAGCTGATATCTAGTAGTCATTTCAGATAAGGGATTTTAGAGTGGATTCAATCAAATGGGATGACCGAATATTTGCAAGACCCTGGATTTTGCCTTTTTGTGTGGCCAAGGCTGGGATTTCATTCGAATACATTCTATATTGACTGAATAATCTTCTGAAATAAGGTTTTACTTTTAGTTTATTATTCTTTGATTTAAACATATAATAGAACTGAAAAACTATAAAGAAATATTTGAAAACCTTATTTATTAGAAGAATGATATATTATCGCTGAGTAACATGGCCTCTATTTTATTTAAACTTAAATTTCATATTTTCAAATAGATACATGGTATTATAACTAGGTATATATTAAGTTCTATTTTAGGGAGAAACTGGCAATAGAGGCTCTCTGCATGTACCGGAAAGATTTACGAGTAAATACGTTACACTTGTGAGCCCTATATCGTTCGAGCAGCGGGCTTAAGGGCTCTATGTAAATGCACACCTACCTGTTGGGGTTAGGGGCAGGGTTGGCAGTTATCAGTTTAATTTTGATGCTGAATTTCCATTACATTACATAATAAATTCGATGAAAAAAAAACAAAGACATCCAAAGCTAACACTGTTACTTAATGTTACTTAGTGCTAAATAGAAAAACATGCTAATTATTTATATAATCAAATAATGGATGGCTATTAGAGTTAATAATTCTGCCGCAGATTTATATATTAGTTTTATTTTAATTTATAAGTCACCGATGAACTTACCTTACTCAATAAAAATACAAGCACATACAAAATGTTTAAATATAATGAACGAATAAGTTAAGATTATTTAATCTAGATTCTAGGTTATACACGCCATTAAAATAATTAGTACAATCCGCAAAATAAATTGCAATATGTCGTCTAGCATTAGCTGGGTTGCTTGAGACCAGTAGAAATCGCTATGAGACCACTATCGCATTAAATGCCACGAATTTAATTTCAGTGCTTACCATCTGAATCAATTAGATTTATTTTTCACGTAAGCTAAAAGCGTACTAACAGCTAGGCCCTTGAGTTTAGCAAGGGACGCCTTTCTTCTGTACGCTCTAAGCACACTTGGCAGTGCATCTGCGCAACTCTTCTATTTTTTATGACAATATGGGAAAATACTAGCAGGACTTTCTGCTGATGGTAATTGATACGCCCTGCTCTTTACAATGCAGTGCTGCTCAAGATTTCTAAAAATCCCAAAAATTCTGACAGGCACTATGGTTGCGCTCTTCAGCTTGAGATATGAGATGTTAAGTCTCATTTGCCCAGTTATTTCACAAGCTATGGCGCCCTTCAGACTGAAGCATGATAATGTTTACACATTACTGCTTCACCACAGAAAAAGGCGCTGTTGTTGTACCCATAATCTAGCCGACTTCCTGTGCGTAGGAGCCTCCCACTTCTAGACCCGATTACGCTGGAAAGGCTTTAATAAACCGCTAGACATAGAGTCGATTAAAAAAATCTACAGAGCCACTCTCAATGCTCTTTATTCAACGTCTAAACAATATTTGTAAGTTCCATCCTTGGTGTTTTCAAGTCGTGTCATGTCAGTATGGACATCGGTTAATTCATATCATAAAGAAATAATTTAAATGCTAAAATACACACATCTATACACAAAAATGAACACCGCACTTTAGTGATGGGTCTTAAAAAGCAAATCATTTCACATCTAGCAAATATTTTTATTCAAGTGCATACTAAAAACAATTTTGAATCATCAATTATTTCGTTCGCACCAGCACCGATTTACAAAGCTGCTTATAAACTCGAATTTTATTATTTTATTTTATGCTCGTAATTGGATTTTTAGATCGCATATACACAAATCACGTAGTATAAAAACAAAGCCATCGTGCGTCACGTCAACCTACTCATCTTAAGGGAAGAAAGAAAAATCGTATAGAATTTATAAAAAAAAGATATCATTTTATGCAGGCAACATCCCTGAATAAAAGAAGGCTTCTTACTTATGTTAACTGCAACGGTTTGCATATTTTCAAGATCGACTCTACATTAAAGGTTTCTTTGAAGATTTATTGCATCTTATAATGTATATGGGTGAACATTCTGGAAAACGGAAGAGCTAAGTTTTTCAATTCAGTTTCAGACATGTGAAAGAAAATTCAATACTCAGTTTAATAACATTCAAGTTATTTTTAAGTTTATGTTTTATTTTTATTCATCCGAAGAAAAGAGAATATAAAATTATACTGGTTATTTACAGGGAAGTTTTACAGTTTCAAATGCCAACACATATTTCAAAATAGATAAAATTTAAAGTATATCACTTTTGAAAAAATATTCTTCTTAATCAACATTTCAAATTGCAATATAGAATTTGAATGAAGTTTTCACATACTTCTCGTACTATCATTGTCTTGTTGATACATTAAAATTAGCTATCGTATTTAAATTAGCTATCGTATTGAAAATTACTATTATATATATTAATGTATATGAATATCAAAATTTTATTACTAATTTATTACTACAATTTTATGTATGTTATTTAATCATCGAACGAGCACCGAACGTAATTTTCGTCTACTTCAAAATTTCCGTGTTACTAAAAAATTTGACGACAATACAAAAGGACCGACGACATCGTAATATTTACTTTGGCAATGTTTGAAAATTTTAATAACAAAATAAAACGAAATCAAGTCTCTTATTTTAATACTCAAATTGAATAAAATTAATTAAAAATACAAAAAAAAAAGAATTTAGTCCCTGGTGATAATTTACCAGAGGGACTTCTTTGCACAGGATGCCAGCTAGATTGTGGGTACCAACGGTGCCTATATTTTCTGCCGTGAAGCACTAATGTGTAAGCATTATTGTGTAGCTAGTTAAATTATTGGCAATTACTCAAGATGACTAGCGCAACGATAGTTCTACTCAGAATTTTTGGGTATTTCAGAAATCCTGAGCGACACTGCATTGTAATTGCCCATTACTTTCACGTATCAATTACCATCAGCTGAACGCATTCCTCGTCTCGTCCCTTATTGTCATAAAAACATAAATAAGGTAAAAAGTAAATATTATTAACACTTTTTAATGCGTGTTTTTTAGTTAATTTGGTTAAATATTATAATCAAAATGTTATACGTTTTGGATCGGAAATGCAAAAATATCTGATGCGTTCATGGTTGGTACAGCAATAATTCTTTACGACTAATGTCAACATCACAACGAGTCGCTGTAATATTGTAAACGATCTCCTATTTTTGTATATATTTAACTTGATTTTACAAATATATCTTTAAATTGTGTCTTGTGTATAGTCTAGTCATATAAGTATCTTAATAACGAACCAAACACAAGCGTATATATTTTCTTTAAAAAAAACATCGAAAATAACTTTATTCCTTAGTTTAGCAATAAGATACTATTCGATACTAATTTTGGGATATATTTAACAAAAACGTTAAAAAAGACTTAAATTTCGTTCAAACTCTGAAAGTATTCTATAAAAAAAAATTATTGAAGTAGTCGTTACTTTGCGGAAATCCATGATTATCCAAATGATTTGAGTTTTCTTCGGTGTTAATTTTGGCGAGTCAACACTGAGGATGCCTCGTGTAGAGGCGAAACACGTGTTGAATTGTTTAAAGACAAATATTGGCGGAATTAACACTCAAGAAAACTTAAATCATTTGGATATTCCATAAATGTTTATTTGCGATATTTCGATTCTTGTTAAATAATACCCGATGAGTCTATGCTTGCAATACTAACCTACTTTGGGTCATAAACTTTATCTCTACCCCATTATATATATACAAATCCATGTAATTGAATATGTATTTGAATTATTAAATTTAATTGAATTTTTGCATTATTTTTACAAGTGATAAAAAACAATTCGCTCACCATAGCATAAGCTATACGTACTGTCATAATTTGTTTGTCACTGAAGCAATGAAGTGAATTTCATCAAAATGAACGTAATATTTGACGAGTTGTAGATAATATTTATATATGTACGTTTATGTACTCATTTGGAATTGATTTTGCCGCTGAGAGATCCACAGCTCCCAGCGGACACTCCCTTGTTTACCATTTTACAATTTAGCTAAAATTTACGATTCCCTTTCACAAACAGTTTCAAGCTGTATCACGCTGTATTAAGGCTGATTCTAGCTAACAGTTGTTGTAATACATAATTCACTACGTTGTAAAATGTTAATTGTTTTCGCAATAAATCACTGCTTAGTTTTGTCTGTTGAGGGTGAAATAGTGCTTTTTGTTTCTTGTTAAGTACCTGGTATTTTGGTGAGTTGCTAGTTTCAAGCAGGACGTTATGTAGATAAACGTTTGTAAATTTAGCTTTTTATAAAAAAATGGCCACGGCTTCGGCGACGTACTGTAAAAAAAAAGAACCGGATTAGGTATTTGTTACGAAAATATTTTTCTTTATACTTTGGCTAGGATCGTCACCACAGTTGGAGTTGCAAGGTTTTGAAGCTTTATTATATCTTTCTAGAATTGCTTACACCCGAATATAGAACGCATATAAAACAATGCGTTCACTGTTTACACCATATTTCGGTCAGGTGTTTGAGTATTTTTATTTTAACCTAAACATGAACAAATTGGCAAGATGACGAGCGCAGTTGTAGTGGCGCTCAGAACTGCATTGTAATGGGCAGGGCGTATCAATTACGAACAGCTGAACGTCCTGCTTGTCTCGCCCTTATTTTCTAAAAAAGAAGCAATAGGCAAGAGGCTTAGTAGAGGCTGTGGAGGTAATGGAAAGGAATATAATATAATATGTATAAAGTAGTGTGGCAATCGTTTATGGACATCCACAGTATCAAAGGTCACGAGATGCGTTGCTGGCTTAAAGGAAAGTTATTGGAAAACAGCAGCTGGTAATTGATTCCACATAGTAATTGTGTGAGGCAAAAAAATTCTCGTTAATCATGTGGTTGTTGAATGGCAGACGGGTGGGTTTCGACTGCTGTTATCAACCTGGACATATGCTGTAAAAGCTGCGGAGCGACCCCACATCCACACTACGCAACGATGATCAATGACTTGATCGTCGATGATTCGGTTAGTAAGATCAAATAGACCAAATGACAATTGTCTTCAAAATTGGTTTTGTATTGTATGTAAGCTTTCATATGCATTTAGTACAAACAGATATGGACTTTTTGTATTCTTTTTTCTTTTATGACAGTAAGGGACGAGACGAGCAGGACGTTCAGCTGATGACAATGGTTACGCAATGCCCATTACAATAAAGTGCCACTCAGGATTCTTGAGAAACTCAAAAATTCTGAGCGGCACTACAATTGCGCTCGTCACCTTCAGACATAAGATGTTAAGTCTCATTTGCCCGGTAATTACACTAGCTACGGCACCCTTCCGATCGAAACACAATAATGCTTAAACATTACTGCTCCACGGCAGAAATAGGGGCCGTTGTGGTACCCATAATCTAGCCGTCATCCTATGCAAATTATGTTGAATGAATATATATTATTTGACATTTCAAACTAATTTGACATTAAAAACTAGTCATTACTAGTTTTTAGTTGAGGTTTTCATTATAAAAATAACAATGTCACAGCACTACAAACACGTAGGTTTGCGGTGTCGAATAGCTTCATTAAAATGTGAACTCACGCCCGTGTGAAGAGCTTTGTCCACGTTAAAAATTCAAGTGTTTGTAGAGTTATAAATAATGAGACCTTACAATATAATATGTATCGGAAATTTTTAAAATGACTTATATTTATGTTCGTTAAAATCTCTCATTGAATATCCTATCTAAACCAAAATAGTATATATCGATGTGACACCAATAATTTAAATTACTAATCACGTAACATTGGTATTGACTGGAAATCAATAAACTTTCTAAACTTGTTATTTCTGTCAAAACTTCATAATTTCCATCCTTCTTCATCAAAGGCGAATGGCAGGTTTCAGTGGAAGTCTCGTACACCAAAAAAAAGTCGTGTTGAAACATGAAATATTTACATTTAATAGATCATTGTATAAGAATATGTGGTATTAATTTTATTTTTTTTATAAAGTTGGGAGTCATAAGTTAAGTTTGTTTTTTTTTTTAAATTTTGGGGTTATATTACGACCCCGTTTGCTTGACTGTTAAAGATCAATACCTACACAAATAATTGAAACAAAATCATTCTAATATACACACGTACATACATATGTATATGTATAAATAAACGGTCAGATAAAAAAGCAAGAAACATAATTGAACCAAAATATATACATACGCGTCGAATTGAGAAGCTTCCTTGTGCGGTGTTTCCGGGACGATACGACATGGGTACCTTCAAAAAACGCGCGTACACCTTCCTTAATGGCCGGCAAAGCTCTTCTGATTTCCCTGGTGTTGCAAGAGAATATGGGCGGCGGTGATCACTTAACACCAGTTGACCCGTGCGCTCGTTTGTCCTCCTATTCCATAAAAAAAACCTTTTTTGAAGTCTGTTAAATGCTACCTACTGCTCAACTAGCAACAGCGGTTTTCTTCGTGTAAAACCATAATTTTCTCATGTTCTAGGATACTTTAGAACTCTCACCAGGCAGTCTACTACTACTACATAATATACTACTTGCATATTTTGAATAACAAAAACAACTTTTCATTAAATGGTCTTTATTGAGACATATCTTATCTACATGTAGTATAGAAACGTATGGATAGCGGCACCTTTTCAAACAACTACACTCTTAAAATAACGTCATCCAAGAAGTTAGCTGGTCGCGTCACTCCCTCATGGCGAGCATAGCCCAGGTACGAGATCACATGGGAGCAACACCCCACAGTTCTCAGCCCTACAATGCAGTTGCAATAATAATTTATTATTGCTTCTCTGCCACGATTACCTACTTCAGTTACAATTAAAACAAAGTATGTTTTTCCTGAAGAGTGGCGAGACTTTATTTTTGCCCGAAGCAGCATTGGATTTATTCCCTGCAATCCTGGTATTTGGTCACGGCTCATTTCTAATGTCTAAATATTGTGAAACCTGAAATGTTCACCGACATATGAACGCGCCTGCTTTATTTGATAGGTGCCACAAGCAAAAAGAATCGAGTTGGCCATAGTTTGAAGCAAATATCCTCCACTCACTCCTCCACAATCACAGCACAAAATAAGACGTATTAACACAACACAGCGTCCTTTCGCAAACTGTTCAGTTTTTTGAACGAAGGAGCACAAACTCAACTCAACGTCGTTGGGAAAAGATGTAGTAATAAATAAGCCAATGTTTGAAAAAACACACAGTACACTACATAAAACAGCTACTAAATAGTTTCACGTTTTTGCAAATGTGAAATTCAAATACCCTGATTTTCACTTTGACATGACAGTTGTTCTTTTTTTGGCTTGTAAGGTTTAAAACAATCGATGGGCATCCCCGAAATAGGTTGTAAAATAATTTAAATAATGGCGTTCCGTTTCGGCTTGTAAATTGAGTTTTCTTTAATTTTTTTCTTCCCCCTACTTTAAAAAAATATTTGAAAAACTGAAAAAAAGAGCCAGTTGCGAAATACTAAAGTTGGGAAAATATAAACCCAAAACATTCTTTTAATAGGGCGGTACACCAGATGCCGTTCTCATTTGATAATTATAACACTATTCTAAAATTTAATGTTAATAATGATTTTATCGAAAAAGTAATTAAATCAAGTAATTTATTATTGGTTTCAGCACTTTTAGTTTAATTTAGATTGTTTCAGTTTGACTGGTTTTTAAATGCGAATTATTTGCAAGTATTTCACCTAGTAAATAATAATTTTTTTATTTCATATGAACAATTCTCTTCTTATTATTGTGACAAGTCACTTGTGCTTACTACTGCCCTCGTTATTATTTCTATGTTGGTAGCAGTATGACCAACCACACCTTTCTTCATTCAGATAACATCTGTGCACTCAAATTGTTATTTTTCAGTTTGAAGGGATTTCAAGCCTGTGTAATTATTGACCCAGGATCTTCATCAAGATGACGAAGAAAATCGCGATTCTTTCGAACGGTTATGTTTTGTATTATAGCAGATGATGCTGGTTCGCTCCAGGTACTGAACTGACTGATTGTCGATTCCCAGTACTGATACCAATTTTCATGAAAAAATCTACAGAAATATAATCATACTAGTAGTTATTATGGACGAAATATCTTTCTGGAAATTATTCTCATATAATTGTAATTACGTTTGATAGTGCCTTGAAACAACATTCTGTTCTTCGCCTTTCTTCTTTAACCTGTAACAATAATTTCATTAATTTTATCAAGGTTTCTGCCAAAGTAAATTTGACATAGCACAATAGGCATAGAACGGACATGATAACAGATTTTGGTTTTCTCTTCTATAATGTCTTAACAGTACACATCTTATATTACCGAAAAATGTCTATTATAGCTTTAAAATCAACTGGAACGCAAATTAGTTCTGTCGATTTAATTTTAGCTACGCGGGAAATCGCTCGTAGGTTACACGGTAGCTCTTATTTATTAATTAAAGGAAAACCTACAGCTAATAATACATTATATGTATTACAGAATATAATAAATAAATAAATAGCTAATTAACGGTTTCACATATTGAAACAGAGAGAAAAAGAAACATAAAGTAATGTGTGTGTGTCCGTGTGATCCAAACAATGAAATATTAAATTAATTACACACATTATTTTTACTTAATGAAGTATACACAAATTAACAAAACAAAGAGAAGAATTAGTATATAAACCAAGTGAAATAATTTTATTTTCATGAAGAACTTCTGGCTATGCAATTGCTTAGCCATACGAACAGCCATTAACAACATCAAACGAGTCTTCAGCTCTAGAGGTGAAGTTTATGTAAAGGAATTGTTTGTAATATGTGGATATTATGGGAGATATATGGGGAGAATAAAACTGGATAGGAATGCAGGTATTTAGAGTATTTTTTTAATAAGGATAGGACAATCAACTGCACCAGAAGCGATATTGACCTCCAAAAGAAAGTAAGATCAGCAATCTCACTTGTTTTAAGTAGTGGAGGAAGATGATGACGCTTAAATAGACTTTCTCAGTGGATTTATAATTTTGTTGATAGCGATAGCATAGGTACTTTAAGATTATTTTTTTAATATTCTCTATTCTACGAATATGACAGTGTTAATGAGGATTCCACACTTGGGCACAATATTCAAGATAACTTTTTATTAGGGCACAGTAAAGTATTTTGAAAGTCTTATCGCGAGTGAAATTGCTGGAATTTCTCATAATATAACGAAACCTAGCATTTTTGACGCTCGTTGTATGATTAGAGCAATGTGTTTATCAAAGTTTAATTTACTGTCGTGTAGAACACCTAGATCACGTACACATGAGTTTTTTGCCAGAAGCTGACCTTCAATTTGATAATTGAATTGAATTATATTTGTTTGGTAAATGATAAAGCAAAACATTTAGAAGGATTAAGGTCCAGTCTGTTGCTAGCACAATATTCTTCAAGTCCATTGAGATCAGCTTGAAGACTTACATCAGAACGAGAAGATAGCACGGAAAAAATTTTTAAATCATCGGCAAAGCGGAGAAAATGAGATGAGTATGTGTTATGAAAGACATGTATTAATTATGCTCTTTTGTATCACGCCCAGAAATAATTGATATCGCATCATAACAGAACTTTATGCAGAACGTTGCCAGTTACTGAGCCGTCACGTCATTATTTCTGATTGGTGTTTCATTTAATTCCTCTGATATGCCAACACTTCCTGCGCACCCGCAGAAATACAATAGTCGAGGTATCATTATGTGGTTTATGTTACGGGTTGTTAGATAAACAAGCTTTGTTATTGTAAGCAAAAAACATGATTTATGATAGATTCTTGCTTTGTCTTAATCTCCGCTCTTTTGGAGTTGTATGAGAAATTGTGACTATTTTGCTAAACGCGTCGATATAAAAATGTTGCAATTGAATTCTTTGTATTATTTTTACTGTGGTGGAGAGGTAATAATACCTTATGATTTGCTTCAAAAAAAAATTTTTTTTTTCTAAATAAAGATTTCACAAGTTAATGTTTCCGTTGTATGCTAAACAAAAATGGCCGCCGCCAGCTACAGCCAAATAATTACTAATATATTTTGTCTTCAATAGCTTTTCGCTTTGTTTTATGGCTCTTAGAACCAAGAGTAATTAAAAATGCACCCAGTAAAAATTCTCTCTGGTTCTTTTGTCTATGGATAGACGTAGATATTTGCAGTTTTTTGACGGCTGTCTTGCCGTGTCCACAGGGACACGGTAGCATAGGACTGTAGAAATTAATCTGAATATTTCCTTTTGATAAATCCAGATATAGATAATTATTTAAAAAAATCATTAAATTCATTGAATGCACTTATTATTTGATACATTTATACTGTTTATCGTACCCGCTGTGTTTGAATTGTTTTATTTTTATCATCATAAGAAAATAGTAATAAGAAAACATTTTACTAAATAACAAAGACTGATATAACTTTAGTTTATATATACTTTAGTATTTATATATAGAAAAAATCTGTCATTTCTATTCGTTCTTTGCACCGCACAGTGACATCGAGTCATTAAGGCATTTTACGAGTGGTCGACAATTGAGGACGACATAACAAGGTCACTCTATTGTATTCATATAACGCCTCTGTTAAATAAGTTTACGATGAAATATAGTTTTGTTTATATATTTTTATTTTATTATATTACTAACACCGAAAATGGGACGAATTGTGAGACTTGGTGAAAATGGGGGTCGATTGGGGGTTACATTATAATAAATACATTTTTAGACAAGACAATGTATGTCCAGTGTAGTAATTATTATACTTCGTCAATCCATTTATTTAGACAGCATAATTATCGACACTCTAAAATCATCGTAATTTATGTTCTTTATAAAACCTTCAAATAGATTTTTTATAAAATATTGATATTATGTGCTCTCTTTGGATAACACAATATATAAATTTTAATTAAAATTATAGTTTTTTACATAGTTTTCTCAAGTAAAAATGTTTTTGAATAAGCTTTGTTACATAATCTGCCGGATAGTAGAAATCAATCGAAGATTATTATCGTGGCCGAGGAGTGATACGCTTCACCATTGAAAAGATAAAACAGCGTCCATAAAGTCAATATTTGTCAACAAGTAGCAATGTAAAATTTTATTCTGTTCTCACAGTGACAGTTTACACACGAGTAAGGAGAAAAGTGTGCTTACATTGTCTTTAAGCACACTTTTGCTGTTCCACTATCAAATTGAGAGTGAAATGTCCATAGAACGGCCCTCTTTGCGTGCATATGTCAAAAATAAAATTGATTGCACGAGGTATATATTTTAATAGAATGAAATTTTTTAAGATGCAATTTTTAAATCCGATTTGAAATTATTAAAATTGCTGGAGTATAATAGGAACGCCTGAAAAGTTTCGGAGGAAGCCTATACCTGCCAGGGACGTTAACTAAAAATAGATGTAAATATTATATTATTATGTTACTAAGTTAAATAAAGGTTATTACCATAACATCACTTACGATCTCTCAATAATTTCCCAACATAATTATAATGGTCTGGAAGATGTGTCTGTCTCTCTGTGCTTACTTAAATCGGTAATATTAATAAATATCTGGTCAAATAACATTGATGTATACTTATCTGGAAGTCCTTTTAAGGCTTTGGAGCTGTGCCAATGTAAGTAGAAGCCTTCCATCCTGTTAACATTTACTATCATAATTTATATCACTGTGAGAATCTGCGTTATATAAATGAGGCTTTAATATAAGAACTACAAATACAGTTATATGGTTTACTTTATAACGTTCATTACACAAATAAAACGGAAAACAAAATTTTATGAACGATGCTTTGATCGTTCACCGTTCAACGGTTGGCTCAGTTGGAGAGAGCGCTCGCACGGAACGCGAGAGGTAGGGGGTTCGAGTCCCGCGTCGTTCATAAAATTTAGTTTTCAGTTTTATTTGTGCAATGAATTCCAGATTCAAATTAAGAAAATAATGCTGGACTAGTAACATTTTCAGCATTTTGTTACGCCCTGGAAAGTTGTTGAAAAAAATTACTTTTCTTACAACTTTTCTTGTTCTCATGTGACCACACGAAACAACAATTTTATATTTTAAAAATCTACTTCACTTTTCTAATTTGAATTAAAAGTGTAAGTTTAAAAGAGTAGCAATAACTGTATTGCCTCTTCTTATCATTAAATTCTCTTTTTGGAAGTGGTTTGACATTCTTAAGTGTCATTTTATCTCTCTCTCTCTCTCTCCCTATTCTAAATTTATAATTTTATTATTTATTTATTTAAATTCATATCCACTCAGCCTTTTGGCTTACATAAAAGTAAAGTTCACGTTTACTAAGTACATATAAAGTGTTTTAATATACCAAATCAAAACAAATTCACTTTACTCATGTAGGTGAAGAAAATAACACTTATGAACGTCAAAAGTTGTCATTTATTTTTACATTTACCACCACATCGGAAAAGGTTGAGCTCATTAACAGCAATCACCATTAACAGGTTTATCGTTTTACAAAAACATAAGCATTATTGAGTACAGTAGATGCATCCTGTAGCATCATTTCACGAGCATGACGCATGGACCAGCTATCGCCGCCCTTGACCATATTTTGGGAATGGAACGACCCGGCCACGTCGTGCCACAAGCAGTGGCATTTAAGCGTATATACGTCTTCAGTTTAGTATGATAAAAAAATTGTCATCAAAAATATATTGTAAATATAAATATAATCGGACCAACTAAAGTCAATTTTCTATATGTATATGGACAGTATTGTAATATCATTGACTTCCAAAGGTTGATAATAAATATTCGGAACCGAACACATCCCCAAGGAAGCTAATACCGCACGCAACCCATCCCGGATTTCAATCACCCATCGTGATCCAATATTCATCGGATATTCGGTTTGTTGAACAATACAGAATTAATATCAACCCAACTAAAGCAAGGATAAATTCACCAAATGTTTGAAATGGTGTACATAAGATACGACACACACTGTCTCTTAATACCCAATTCAATCAATAATCTTATAAAATATGAGTATGGCTTGTACCAGTTTTATTCTGTCAGTCATCAAGTGGTGATTTTGCTTCCCCGGGGGAAATATAGGGAAGTCCGAGGCCCAAATGTGTCGAAAGAGGCGACTTAGGATATTTACCAATGGGAGGCTTCTTTGCACAGGATGCCGGCTAGATTATGGGTACCACAACAGTGACTATTTCTGCCGTGAAGCAGTAATGTGTTTTGGTATGAGGGGCTAGTTAAATTACTGAGGTAGCTAGTTAAATTACTGGGCAATGAGACTTAACATCTTAGGTCACGAGCGAGCGCTATTGTATTGCCGCTCAGAAATTCTGAGTTTTTTTAAGAATCCTGAGCGGCTCTGCATTATAACGGGCAGGGTGTATCAAATATCATTAACCGAACGTCCTGTTCATCTAGTCCCTTAATTTCATAAAAAAAGATACTTTACAGATTGAATAGAAAATGGTACATACATTGTACATCTATACATATTAATAAAATTGGAGTGTCTGTTTGTAATATTGAAATAACCGCTTTTTACTACATGTATATATACGGTACATTCACCAAAATAACATTTTTTACAATTTTTGTCTGTCTGTTTGTTCCAGCTAATCTCTGAAATGACTGGACCGATTTTGACGGGACATTTATTGGCAGGTAGCTGTTATAAAAAGGAGTAACTTATGCTACGTTTATTTTAGAAAAAATCTTATATTTTAGAAGAATAAAGAAATGTTGTAATGTCCAAGAAATGGTCTAACTCTAAAAATAATTTATATGGCAAAACAACGTTTGCCGGCTCAAGTAGGACTACTAATATTATAAATATGAAAGTTTGTATGTCTGGATGTATGTTTGAACTTCTTTAAAGCAAAATCTACTGAATAGATTTTGATGAAACTTTACAATAATATAGCTTACACACCAGAATAACAAATAGGCTATAATTTATGAAACACAAAATACAACTAGCGCCATCTCTTATCAACTAGCAAGGAAAAGATCAATACAATTTATATGGCAAAACAACGTTTGCCGTCAGCTAGTTATATATAAAACTCTTTGTGGTGATACTGCAATACGACTGTAACTTCGATGAAAAGTGTGAATAGGTCTTAAAGAATCTGATCTCTTACAGTGATCACAATGTAACAATATATTCTCTATACCCGTCTCTTATAAAGTTATATCGCATTATGTACCTACTTTAGAGATTCAATAGAATGGACATTGTACATTAATGACGTCATTTGAAGTCAGAAGACGCTGAGTCAAGCCATAATGATAGTAGGGTTGTTGTAATGGGAAAATTATACAATTTTCATAAAGCTCAGACACACTTTTTTGGCTCGGTTATGATTTGAGATGTAAATCAGATGTCGTTTGATATTTCGAGTCGGATTTTTTCAGTTAATATTGACAGCATTAACAGTACGACTTGTCATATTATTTTAATTCGAGTTTGTAATTTGTTTGTTTTCCTATGTAAGTATAAGCAGCACATCGTCCCAGAAAATTTAAAAAACAACTGTGTTCGAAACTCATAAGACTTTTTAAAAACGTTTATATGGTAAACGTTAGTATAAATCACTATATAGTCCAATCAAATATCCAAAATTTTGTCATGAATGTTTATGTTTAAGAATAGAAAATTTCCGAGAGTTAAGCCCTGATTTTTTGGGTTTATTTTACTAAAAATGTTTAGACGGAGCTGCAATGACATTTAAGCTGTGCCTACTGCACTGCTGGTTGTCGTGTCCGAGTTTAAAAAAAATCTCAGCTAATATTTCTTTTTAAAGTCTTAACTAAGAAGCGCAATTGCATTGCCGCATAGATTTTTGAGTTTCTTGATTAAACTCCTAAGAAAAAGAGTCAGGTCGAATCACTTAATATTAGGTAAAGATCGTGCTGGTCTTATATTAATATCTGATCAAAATATGTGATCAATGATGTAACATTGAGCGTGAATGATCACTTATTAACAGATGACCCTCCGTTGATGACAAAATCGTCATAATGTCAAATTTAATACACCTTAAATTCCCTTTACTTCATCTATAAATTGTTAAGTAAGTGCTCTAAAGGGCTCGCTATAATTGGCATCCATCTAGTCATTTGGGTAAATAGTGGAGGAAGAGCGGTGAAGGGTGAATAATAAATTAACTAAAAGAGGAAATTATCATTTTCACCAAAATTATGCGTAATATTAAATTACGCATTAATGAATTTAAATCAAATTGAACGTTATTTGATCGATTGCTATGATCATTTCCTTATAAGAAATGAAACGCAGATATATAACTGCAAAAGATTTATTATAAAAATTCAAACCCGGTGATTACGTTCCTTTGATTTTTATTTCGACTATAGGTCGAAATAAAAATCGGCGAAAAAAAAGTAGGCTGGGGAGTCTTACAATGATACCCCAATACGTGCAATACGTATTTCACGGTCCTTAGATTAATATATAATATAGAGATAATGGTATTCCAGAGACATCAAACCTGCTATCCCTGCTTTTATTTATTTATTCATGAACCGCTAGCAGAAATGCAAATAATATGATACGACTATAGTATAAGCGAGCAGCAACCAAGGCGTCGCATTAGGTTTATAGGCATTTTTTTTAGTAATCGTGTTTTCGAAACTGCAATAACTTTGTTAGATAAATGAAGATATGCATGTAAAAAACTGGTTTGTAAGTATTTGTAGAAGTATTTTGTGTGCATTTAAAAAATATAAGAACTTTTAAGTCTAAAGCGTCTTAGGATACATTTAGTCTTATGGGCTAAATATCTATATATATAAAAATGAATTGCTGTTCGTTAGTCTCGCTAAAACTCGAGAACGGCTGGACCGATTTGGCTAATTTAGGTCTTGAATTATTTGTGGAATTCCAGAAAAGGTTTAAAAGGTGAATAAATATGAAAATTTTCGGAATTAAATAAAAACAACAACTTTGATTTTCCAATGTGTCCCCCGTCGTTCAGAAATCAAAATGAAAGAATAGTTTGAAATTAATAACTTATTAGAATCTTTATAACTTTCCCAGGAGGTAAAATTAATTTTAGTTACCTATACTTGGTAGATTAACTACAGTTCTTAACTATGATGGCAATACAAGGTTTGTTGGGTCAGCTAGTTAAATAAAGCCTTTAAATAAAGACAAATCATACAAAAGGTTATAATTTGTGTAATAAGTTCAACATCAAATATTTTTATTCAAAGCTGGTTATGATATCACTGACAGTCAAAAACTACTACCCATTCAAAAAAGTAAGTATCAGATAAAAAAAATTGTTACAATGTAATATCGTGCCTGTAAATTACTTAACAGTCTGAGGGGGATCGCTCCATTCCCACTGTGGTACTTATCAATAAAAAAAAAGTGTGTGCGTGTAATCTTTATGCGCGCATGAAGTTAAACTTAATAATAATTAACTATAGAAATAATTAACAGACGCATTAATAAATAACATTAAATTGACATTAAATAAAGCCGTGTCACCAACTAAGCACTCACGTATTAATAATTTTGACGATATAACTTCATCTTTTGAGCAAAGTTGTCATTTTATTTACCTGAAATAAAAAATGCCTTTATTAATATATAATTTAATCAATAATATTTTATCAAGTGAGATTTTATATATGAGTTATATTTTGATATTAATATTCATCAGAATTTAAACACTTACACTTTTTACAGGTCAGGTCATTATCAGGTTCTTGATTTTCTCTTTTATTCTTACTTATTGATGAAAGAGTAAGATGTTCCTGGGATTTCGCCATTTTATTTGACTGATTATTATTTTCATTCAATATTCTATTTATAATTCAGTAATATCATTCGCACATTTTAAAATTAACACTGATTAATAAATTAATTGATTATAATAAATTGAAGGTTATATTATTATTAGCACATATCAATATGACGTTGTTATTGGATATTAACAAATATGGCTGTATGGGCTCGAACCCTTTGTCTATCCTAATAATGGAAACGAAAAACAAAAACCGAGAATAAATTAACGAATGTCAGAAAAGAGTTTTTTTTTGGCGGGAACGAGTGAACGAAGGAAGGCGCGCTTATACAAAAAAAAATTGTTTAAATTATTGTTCATAGTGCATATATTTTTCATACTTGTAAATTGTTTATCCTGGTTTATAAATATTCGATTTTTGTATATATAAATTGTTAAGTGCGCTTCCCCATTGCCATGGGGAAGCGTACAGGTAAAAGGCCGAAGAACGGCCAGAGCGACGCAGAACCAGCAGACGAACTTCCCCTATCCGAATCCTCGGTATCTGACGCGGAGGTGACTGAACGTCTCATTGTAAGAAGAAAGGATAAAGAGAAGTATACCCCTTATAGAGCGACAAATTATTATAGGTTATACGACGAAAATTCAAATAAGAAGGAATTTATTGTATTTCTCAATCGCAAGCAGGGTGAAGTCAAAATATCAGACAAGGACAGGTTGGGTCTGTCAAATGGAATCAGGAGGCATTGCGTATCGGGTGTGTTGCACCTGAGGTCCGTTAATGCTTTTAAAGTTGGTGTTACCTTTGACCTGCCTAACAATGCGAATGTATTTTTAAAAAATGAAAAGTTACTTAGCGAGTTGGAGATGGTTGCCTCAATTCCGGCTTCTGAAACGGAGGTCACTGGAGTTCTTACTTCTGTTCCCACTGATTACTCCAACAAAAAAATTCATCAATTAATTGCATCGAGTAAAAAAGTTATTGCTGTGAGAAGGTTCATGCGGCGAGTAAAGGACCCACAGGGTGTTCTCTCCTTTGTTCCAACGCAAACTGTTGCAGTCACATTTGCATCAACGTTGTTACCTGAGTATGTAACACTTGATCACTGGAGGCATGAGGTTAATGTATATGTACCCCCTATTAAACAGTGTCTACGCTGTATGAAATTTGGCCATATTGCTAAATTTTGTAGAAACAATGAAGTTTGTTCCATATGTTCTGACAATCACAATTTTAAAATGTGTCCAAAAACTTTAACAAAATGTGCCAACTGTGGTGGAGATCACATAGCTATCTCATCTACCTGTCCTCTGAAAAAACAAAAAATTGAAGAAAACAAAGTGAAGTCCCGTAGTGTTAGATACTCAGATCTCTTCAATGAATCTGCTTTCCCTCAATTAAACTCAAAGTATATTGACACACACCTGAGCAATCTTATAAAATCTGACAAATTTATGAACCTCTTGGTTGAAGCAGTTTTACAAATTTGTACAAATAAAGATAAGTTAACTATAAATTCAAATAGTATTAAGGAAATTCTGAATAACACTTTTAGAAAAAAGACATCTAGTTAATTGTTATTATGGATACATTGAATATAGTGCAGTGGAACGCTCAAAGTATTATTAGTAATAGGCTTATTTTTACAAGGTTTTTATATGAAAATCATATCCATATTGCTATAATTTCGGAAACTTGGTTAAAACCACATCAGTATTTTTTAATAAAAGGCTATAACACAATAAGGAATGATTGTGGTAATAAACACAATGGTGTAGCAATTTTTATTCATAATAATATCACATTTTCTAACATAAATACATATTTTGATAGTGCTCTACAAAATGTTTGCATTAAAATTAAAATTAATAACAAAGAACTGAGTATTGTGAGTTTTTAGAGTCCTTCCAATTCAAATCCTCCATTTAATAAAAACAATTTAAACAGTTTAATTAAGTCCATTCCAGAGCCAATGATATTTGCAGGTGATTTCAATGCTCATCACATGTTGTGGGGATGTGTTGATACATTGCCTCGAGGTAAAGATGTTTTAGAGGTTATAGATGAGAATGGTCTTGTTATTCTGAATAATGGTCAAGCTACCACAATAGGATCTCCATCTTGGCGTCCTAATGCTCTTGACTTGACTTTGGTAACCCCATCTTTGGCTCTTTTATGTGACTGGTCAGTTATTGACAGTCCTCTGGGCAGTAGTTATCATCTCCCTGTAATAATAAAAATGGCAGTAAGTAGTGATAGTATTAGTTTGCAAAACACATTATGTAATAATCTACATTTGCCCACTCACCCTAATTATAAGCAGGTGAATTGGAATATGTATAGTAACTTAGTTGTTTCTTATTTGGATGATGTTAAATTTGACACTTTATCTTCAATAGATGCTTTTAATTCCTTTTGTAATATTTTACTTTCTGCTGCCAAGCAGTCAATCCCTAGCTGTCTGTTTTCCAAAAGTTCTAATAGTAATAATGTTACTAGTTCTTGTTCACAAAAATCTTTTAAATATCCTTGGTTGCCTTGGTGGAATCAGAGGTGTACAGAAGCAGTTTTAAATGCTAAAAATGGTTACATTAATTTTAAAAACAACTCCACTGATGAAAATTATGTGGAGTTTAAGAGATTGCAGGCTTTAAAAAAACTTATCTTAAAAAGTGAAAGAAGAAATAGCTGGATAGGCTTGTGCAATTCATTTAATCGTTGTACTCCTTTGTCTTCAATTTGGAAATACATGCGCAAATTTAACAAAACTTACATTCCTGACAGTGTGTTGAATGATAGTTGGATTCCAGATTTTCTACAAAAGTATACTTCTGACTTTGTATCAAATGAGTTAACTAACTATGTAAATGTTGTTAATGATAGTAATAAATATTTGATAGAGCCTTTTTCTTTACAAGAACTAAAATCCGCTTTATTTACTAGAAGAGATACATCTTTCGGTCTTGATACCATTCCATATATTTTACTCAAAAAACTTAATTGCCACAGTCTCAACATCTTTTTAAATAATCTTAATCGCCTATGGAAGGAGAATACTATTCCTGCAGAATGGAAAACAGACTGTTTAATCCCAGTTTTAAAGCCAGACAAAAATAAAATGTTACCTGACTCTTATAGACCTATAGCTCTCACGTCTTGTGTTGGGAAGATATTTGAGCAGCTTCTAAAACAACGTCTCGAGTTCTTTATAGAACAAAATTGTCTTTTGCCTAATAATCAGTTTGGTTTTCGCAAAGGTCGGTCTTCTAGGGAGAGTATAGCGCAGTTACAGCTTGATGCGCATCAATGTTTAGCAAGTAATCAATATCTTTTGTCTGTATTTTTTGACATCTCAGGTGCCTTCAATAGTGTAAATATTGCCGTGCTTTGTGACGAGTTATCAATGTTAGGGATACCAGGTAAAATAATAAATTGGATGCAATCCTTTTTGACTGACAGAAAAGTATATGTAAAATTTAATAAACATTTGTATGGACCACGACTTTCTTCTCTAGGTGTTTGTCAGGGGGGAATATTGTCTCCTTTAATTTTTATTATGTACATAAGACGATTGAACCTTATTTTGGGGCCAAATATAGTAAACCTACAGTAAGCAGATGACTTAGTCGTCTATGTATCGGGAGTTGATCTGATTAATTTAGCCGCTACTATTAATAAAGCACTTGTAAATTTATATCAATACTTTTCTTATCTTAATTTAAATGTAAATCCAACCAAATCAAAAGTCTTTGTGATTGGTCGTAAACGCATCATATTGCCTCCCATTTTATACAATGGCATTCCACTGCCTATTTCATGTGACATAAAATTTCTAGGTGTAACATTTACTCCAAAACTTTCTTGGAAAAAATATACAGATAGTGTTATAATTAAAGCGAATAAAGCTTATAATGTATTAAAATCTTTGTGTGCAACGTCGTGGGGAGCGGACCCTAAAATATTGTTAATTTTGTATAAATCGCTTATTCGTAGTCATTTTGAATATGGCTTTCATTGTTTCGCCGCAGACAGCAAAATTGTTAATAGTCTGGATAAAATACAAAATAAATGTATGCGTACAATATTGGGTGCACTTAAAACTAGCCCAATAGCTGCTATGCAAATCGAGGCCAACCTTCCTCCTTTGTGTATTAGATTTAGTTATCTTAAAGAAAGATTTATTTTAAAGCTCTATAGCTTGCCGACGAACAATCTTCTTAAGAATCTTATTGCTTATCAATCGTCTTCATTTCCGAGACAGTTGCAAGATTTTTCTTCATTTTTTAAATTTCTACAAGATTTAAATATTCATCGGAATAATGATATACTTCCCTGCCTTGCAGGTTCTTTTCGATGTAAATATTCTGCAATTAATGTTGTAATAGATCCAAATTTAACTTCAAAAGAGGAGGTTCATGTATTATTGTCAGAATGGTCTAATTGTAAATTTGTTTATACGGATGGCGCAAAAAACAATAATAATGTTTCTTTTGCAATCTACCTTCCTGAAATTAGGAAGGGTATTGGCTTTAAGATTAATAGATATGCCAGTATTTTTACTGCTGAAGCCGTCGCTATTCTTTTTGCTTTAAAGCATATTAAGAAACAAAATCAACTTAATAAGAAGTGGGTAATAGTTAGTGATAGTATGAGTGTGTTAAAAAGTTTGTCAAATAACAAAATGAGTGCTAACATCAATTACATCATTTTTGCTATAAAGGAATTGTGGTTCGAACTATGTTTAATCGATATTAAAGTGGATTTCGTTTGGGTCCCGTCCCAGGAGTAGCAGGAAACGAAAGCGCTGATTTTCTAGCTAGAACTATCATTAATATATCCGATCTATCCCTATATCCTGATTGCAAAGATCTAGACATTAACATACCATATACAGATATAATAAGTAATCTAAAACAGCGTATGACTCTTCTTTGGGGAAGATATTGGTACAATTGTACAGAAGTTGAAAATAAGGCTCATTCGTATACTTTGTTAGATAATCCCGTTAATAGCACACCCTGGTTTTGTAAGTTTAAAAATAACGCTCACAGAAAGTTCTATACTACAATAACACGAATGCGTATTGGTCACTATCGATTGAATTTTCATCTTCATCGCAAAAAAATTGTCTCCTCTCCTTTCTGTGACTATTGTAATAAGCAACAAGATCAGTCTCTGGATCACATCTTTTTTGATTGTTCGTCCTTTGGCATACAGCGCCTTGTGCTGATGGATGAGCTACTGGAAATATATGGTGCACCCAATATAATCCCGCTCTCAGTAATAGATCTATTAAAGGACACATCAACTTATATGTCCTTGTATAAATTTGTATGTAGTACTGTAAATACATTGTAATTTGTAGATACATACGTTGTAAATTTGTTTATAATTATGTAAATACGTTATAACTTGTACATATACAACTAGTAATAGCATAGCGCAATTCGCGAACTGAACAGATAATGTAAATAGGTAGGTATTATTCTAAAAAGTTATGCAAATTACACTGGATTTGACTTTAAGAAAAGGGGAAAATTATTAGAGACTATATTACTGGATTTGGACTTACTAAAAGGAAAATATGGAAAATATTCTTTAGAGAATTATACATTAACGGAAATGGTAAAATAACTGATGACTTTAAGACTGGATTGGATTTGATGAAAGAAACTACTATAAATATTCGCTATCGAATATACATAATTGGAAAAGGAAAATGGAAATAATGTAAGATGAAATGAGAAAACTGGATTGGACTTTTTGTAAAACAAAATAGTGAAAATAATAAATACCAAAGAAATGAAAATACTTACGACAAGGCAGTAAGGCCCCTGGCTATAGCCTGTTCGAAAGAACGAATTAATATAAAAAAAAAAAAAAGAATGTCAGAAAATGTCTAAAAACTTGTATATTATTCATTGCAATAGTAGTAATAAATAAACAAAAAAACACGTAAAGGTTTTAAAAAAATATTACTGAGCAATTTGAAATATCTTTTAAAACCATTAAATTATACGACATAAAAATTCTTTCAATTGACTTTTGTACTGAGCGTTACTTCCGTCAGAAAAAAATCTGAGTTACCCCCAAGTCGCGCCTAAAGAAGCTTTACTTCAAAAAGTTATTTATGTTATAGTAACCTTTACCACACAAACGTTACGCACCGTATTTATATCAGTAAATTGTCTAATCTTTTTACCTGCGTAGTCTGCAGAACTAAGTCTTTTAGCTTATCCTTCAAAATGGTTCCCAATTTTATTTGAAATCCAGAGTAGTGCCAAGAAATATAGCAGATTCCTTCGGTTCGATCACCTCCCCGTTTAACAAAACACTTCAATCTTAATGGCCTTTCTTGTGTTATCTACAATCTTAACATCTATATTTATATATATAATCAATCCTCTAATATACAATTTAATTGTATAATTAAGCCCGTTTACAAACCACTCCAGTAGAACCGCGTGCAGCTTTTAATAAAATAAATTAATTTTATTCAAATGATCCCGTTTCGAATGGGTTTTGCATAAACATTTACTTTCTTAATTGAAAAATTATCTTAAGCTCAAGCTTAGCCAGCTGTAAGTGGGTAAAGTGGATTTAATGAAGTGAAGTTTTCAGTAAAAGCTTCTAAGGCCTCTAACAGACGATATTTTCGATCATTTCCTCGTAATCTTAAGACATTCTCATTCCACCACAGACTTTGAATGTACATACGAATGTATTGGTACTGGGGAGGGTTTGCCAAGAGGTGAGAATAGTACTCCATATGAGGCAAAATTTGCGCCTTTACTTTATCAATAGCCTTAAAATATATATATAACTAAGAAGTGTAAGACCATACTATATTAATACTTACATAAACTTATACAATACTATAAATACATATATATAAAAAAAGATAACAGGTTCAAAGACGATTATTCTAAAATAAGTTTTCTTACCTTAATAATCTTTAAATAATAATTCTCAACAATATTTTAAAATTGGTACACAAATAAAATTTGAAAAACAAATTTTATAAACGATGCGGAATTCGAACCCACGATATTGGGGTTGAGCAGATAAAGGCCGGCAACGCTCCTGTGATTCCTCTGGTGTTGCAAGAGATTGTGGGCGGCGGTGATCACTTAACAACAGGTGACCTGTGCGCTCGTTTGTCCACCTATACAATAAAAAAAATGTGTATTAATCCTAGAAGTGAGGGTTATCACTTTAAAAACATAACAAATTGTTTAAAATTGGTAGTTAAGTACTGAGACCAATAAATTTAACTTGGCACCTTTTCTCTAATATACAAGATATATTTATGTTTGAATTATTTTCTGTTTGCGTAGTTGTTTTTGAACAAGCAACTTCATAATATATACATTATATATCTTTTGGGGTGATATGCCCGATAACCTTCCAATATACATCCATTTAAATTTATTTGCGAGCTCGGCTAAATCGCGCGTAGTTACACGTATAACATACTCGTAACACTAAAAGTTGATACACCTTTTATATGGTACGATTAATTTAATTATTTCTATTTATTAATTGTTCTTAAATCTGTAGACAATCTCTGAGTGCAGGGGTCACGGGATTCTAGAATAAAAAAATAAATATTCGGCCTTACAAATAAACTTGATCTAAAGTTATACCGGAGAATAAACCAAGAATACGCAAAATGTTTATAAATAGACATTTTGCGTGACATTTACTTGATTGGTTTATTCGGAAGTTTATTATTTTTTTAATTGTATAGACGGTGCTATCAGCGATATTGTCAACAATTACATTAATTTTCATTAACTTTGCTTCACTAAAAATAACTTAAATTATTAAATCTACAATATTTGTAACATACTACTAATTATTTACATGTTTTATTGTTAATTTAAATAATATTTAAAAACGGTTTGTAGTGATATTAAAAGGGGCAGACCTCTGAGCTCGAAACTATTTTAAACTGTACCTTCAGGGTCAGTGATTCCTCGACAAATGAAACATAATTGAAAAAAATGAAAAATATTTATTTCAGTAACAAAAATGGTACAAACATAATAGTGGATGTGACATTCTATTAAGTGAGAAACACCTGTGCCAGAAGGCCACGCTCTTCCATATCAATAAAAATTACCACTACCAAAAAATAGGGATCCCAAATTAAGTTTAAAATTAATATAATGTAACAAAAGAAAAATATTATACAAACAAGATGTCTGTGTGTGTATCTGTGAGTGTGTGTGTATGTGTGCTTGTGAGTATGTGTGTGTGTGTGTGAGTATGTGTGCTTGTGAGTATGTGTGTGTGTGATCATGTGTGCATGTGTGTGGAGTGTGTCATTGTTACTTTTCGTAAAATACTACTTATTGTACTATCAAGAAGGTATACGTAAAATTTACTCCGTGTAGTTAAATAGCTCTTACATTATAATTATAATAAATACTATTTAAATGTGTGTGTATATGTATTGATCCCAGACAGCTGACACTTTGATATTCTTTAGTTTAAATTAATTGATAAAATTGGTTTTTGAAATCTAGCCAATTCAAAAAAGGCATATTCAATACTATCGAAGTAATCCTTAGGAACACTAAACACTATTTCCATGCTTATGTGGCAGACTAATTGCTTTCATCAGCTTACGAGAGATTATGTCGTAGTCGTATCGTGTGGTGTGAATCATCGTAGCAAACATCCCTTGCATAACTCTGTGTAATGAGGTGTAAAACCCTTTGTTTAGTGAACTAGTTAGTGAGTTCATATTGAGAGGGTTTACGCTTTATAACCGAGCTCAGGTGACGTTTGTGTAGAGATTATAGTCCTGTTGTGTCATGTTTGCCTGGTATAACTTTACAATCTCCAAATAATAAGCAACATAATAATATGCCAATTAAGATAAAGTAAAATATGTTATATATATATATATATATATATATATATATATATAAGTAATAAAGTTTATAATGGCCTTATCTCGCGATGTACCTACAAATAAAGTTACAAAAAGGTTACTTGCCACTCATCTATTGAATAAAGGTTTCTTTTCCGTTTCATGCTTATACCAGTACATGCTCGCCTGTTAAATTGTAGGATGGATTTTGCAATAGAACATACATTTTAAATAATTTAAGGTATTCGTTTACATACCCTTTTAGCTATTATTGTTGTAAACATTGTATATTTTGTTTAAAAAAAAAGAATGCTGGGAGAGTTTCTAGCGTCTTTTTTTCTCTCTCAGAGCACCGAAATGAGGTAATGTTTGACTGTAAAAAGTATTCCAAAGAAATCAATTTTGAGAAAATAAATGCTTTTTATGTCTTTACTCGAAATAAGATATAATATATCTGATTATATAATTTTCTCTCGCTTATATAGTTCATATAGTCGTTGCCTGCTCCTATGGATAATAGTAACGTTTATATATCTAATAAGTATATAAAATTCTCATGTCGCGGTGTTTGTAGTTAAACTCCTTCGAAACGGCCTGACCGCTTCTCATGAAATTTTGAGTGCATATTGGGTAGGTCTGAGAATCTATTCTAATCTCTATTTTTGAGGTCCACACCAAATTTTTTTTTAATTTTTTTTCACATGTTTTTTTTTCACTTTGTTTGATTATGAGTCAGCATTAAAAAAACACACAACTTTAAATTTTCACCTATCTACGATCAACAGTTACTTTTGTATCGCGATTTCAATATCGGCAATACAATGTTTGCTGGGTCAGCTAGTATATATATATATATATATATATATATATATATATACATATATATTTCGGTATAACAAACAAAAAACCATCATTCATTCATGCGATCTCAAACATCATGAACTACAAACAAACAGCTAAGCAACGAATCAGCCAACCATTACAGAGTAAATAAAAAAACCAAAACTCATTGTACATCAGCTGCAGAATAATAAACTCTATTTTAATAGATTTACGGCTTAAAGTAAGTGGAAACGTCTGGTTTCAATATTTCATAGGGCTGTCTCTCGCAAAAGTTGCAAGGGTTTGGATAGTTTCTTGGGCGACAGTTTACAAGACCATTATAATGGAAACGCTTTTTATGTTATATTTTAGTCTTTGTTTTCTTATTATGTAAGGTTTCTTTACTTAATAATTATTTATATTTTGCCCTTAATCTTCGCTATCGTCTCTTCATTTTGTAAAAGTTATTACAGATTAGTAAAGGTTGCTCATAGACAGATTATTATTATTTACTTACTTATGCAAGCCTCTTGCTGCTAGATATCCGATGAAAACATGCCAGATTTATTACTTTAGTGTGCTAGACAAAACAATCATGTATCCCTCATTGCATCGTCAACGCAGCGTTATGCTATGCGGCTCCCACTGGTTGAGTTTAAAAAAAAACTAAGACTTAACTCCACATTTTCATTTTCTAAAATGTATAATACAAATGTTTGGAAGGACCTCACTTTTGACGTTGCCGTTATGAAATTTGAAATACAACTCACCGCGCGACGCTAATGTCAGGATTTTATATTAAAACTAGTGGACCCAACAGACGTTGTCCTGTACACATGTTTTAAATTTGAAAAATCGGTCCAGCCGTTAGGGGCAGTTCACTAACATACACATGAGCAGGAGAATTATATTATATGGGCGGAATTGAGAATCTAAACCAATCTCAAATTCACTGAAACAAACAAAAAAGTCATCAAAATCAGTCCGGCCGTTTAGGAGGTAGTTTAATTGTGAATCTAAACCATTTTCAAATCCACCTGAAGACACACACCAATCTCAAATTCACTGGAACACACAAAAATATCATCAAAATCGGTCCAGCCGTTTAGGAGGTAGTTTACTTGTAAATCTAAACCATTCTCGAATCCACCTGAATACACACAGAAAGTTTCATTAGAATCGGTCCAGCCGTCTGGGAGGAGTTCAGTGACATACACACGCACACAAGAATTATATATATAAAGATAAATCTTTAGGTTAGCAAGTTGCTGCCTACTGTAATAAGATATAACAGTTCGTAAGAAACTTTCACATTCGATTGTTTTTCTCTGACTTACTCTGCTTATCCGAGTATCGCAAATGATTTTTCGGGTTAATATGACAGTCACAATAAGAGTTGCTTTTCTACACTGGCGTTTTCGTTTTGTCTATATTTCCAAGATACTCATTATTGTAGTATCTTGGAAATATAGTGCAACATGGCCAAAGTATCGTACTATGCGCTGTAAGCAGACCCTGTACAGACGCTGAGCACCCTCTATCTTGAGCTGCTTTAAGATGCAGATATTTGTGCGACGGACCCTCCATGGTATTCGGAGCATACGACGCCATTTTAAAGGCGTTGATTCTCTGTCTATCTGCGGCCTTGAAAGTCCAAGTCTCTGCGCCGCGAAGAGCTGTATAGAAGACAAGTGTGCATACACAAGACAAGTAAGGCATAAACAGTGCAAAAAAAGAAAAAGGTCTTTAACGCAATAAGCGATTCATACTTAGAAAGTTTTCGGCAGTATTCCAAATTGCCTCAACTTTAGCCTACTAAAAAAATTTAATGATCTTAAAACGATTTGAATGGATTAAGCAATTTTTAGCCAAAACACAAGCAGGATTTTCAAAAAATAAAATAATATTTGTCGTGAATCCGTGATACATAAATAAGAGTTTACTTAACAAAGCGTATTCACACTTGGTTGGCAACAAGGACAATATTTTGCGGTAGAAATACAGCAATATTTTAAGTATTTCTGCTGCATGCTTTTGCTTCATGGTGTAGAAATGTCTATTATTGCATAAAGTTCTTTCATGTTAGCTTTCGTACTCAGTGCAAATATTAAGATATTAAATTGTGCCGTGTCAACGTACAGTGAGAATGCATCGTTCAAGTGTTGGTTACTTTTTATTCAAATTCAACTACCAAACTACCACCCATTCCAAAACGAATGCCTCAGACCAGAGAAGAATGGGCGCAATAAACTCAGCGGGCTTTGTTTTTCATCTAAAAAAATTTAATACGTTATCTGTGGGTGTTTAAAAATTATGGCATCTGAATTATTGTACTCAATTACTCTTGTTTTTCGAAGTGATAACTTCTTATGGGAGAGAAAATCGCTTCGTAACGTTACGCGTTACGACGCCCGTCTGTCTGGCTTCTCTTTCTCACGCATACGGCAGCGTTATGCAGGCTCTTCCACTCTCACTCTAACCAATTGTTACTCTTTTAGGAATTAATAATGATACTTATAATTTACATACACTAAATTCTAATGTATATATTTAAGAATTGTAATTGGGAATAAAATGTATTTTATAATCATCAAATTTACTGATGAAAGAGTAAAATGTTCCTGGGATTCCGTTATTTCATTTAACTGATTATAATTTTTACTTTATATTCTATTTATAATTCATTAATACTACTTGCACGTTTTAAAATTTTAAATTTGTTATTGAATAGTAACTATTATGGCGTATGGGCTCGAACCCTTTGTCTGTCCTAATAATGGACAAAGAAAATAAAAACCGGATGGTAAAGAATAGTTTGCTATTAATAGTGATTTTCATTATTATAACACTAGAAATAAGGGATTGCTTGTAACTAATTCTAGTAGGCTTCATAAGATACATAATAGCTTTAAGCGTAAATGTATACACTTCTATAAAAATGTCCCAGCCACTGTTCAGGCATTATCTATAAATAAATTTAAATGTTTTATAAAGAAAATAGCTCTGTCGTAAGTCCTATTACTTCACAGCTGAATATCTAAATGATCGGACAGCCTGGGACTAGATTGGGATTATTTTATAGCGATAGAAATGACTGTTTAATATTGTATATTTTTATTGAAAAGAGCGTAAAAAAAGAATTCTGGGAGAGTTTCTTGCGCCACTCCTTCTCTCTCAGAGCGCCATTTGATTTCGAAGCGGTAGTAGTATCTAGTATATTAGAAATGACATCAAAAAGAATTCTAAAGGAATTAATTTTGAGACAATAAATGCCTTTTATGCCTTTAGTAATTACTATTATCAATTACCACTGTATATAAATATAACGTTGTTATTGAATATTAACGAAGATGGCTGTATAGGCTAGAACCCTTTGCCTATTCTAATAATGGACGAAGAAACCAAAAACCGAATGGTACAGAAACGTGACGCAATCTTGCCATAACGGACTTCCAGTTCCGTTGCATTGTCGACCAGTTACCTGGTAGTTCCGCCTAAAAAAGTTTAAATTCAATAATTTGTAAAATATTGAACAATAATATATAAGATTGGCAATGAGTTTCTTGCTACTTCTTCTACTCATTAAAGCTTAATCTTTTAATTATTATAATAGTAAAATGTATAACTTTTGAAAAGAGAAAGGAATGATGAATGATTTATCAAATAAGTTCGAAATGACACTTATGAATGTTGAATATTTTACCACCATTTCGGAAAAGTTGAGCTTAAATGAGAAGAAGTGCAAGCTTATTACTTTAGTGTGTGTGACAACCTACGTCTCAAACTCGCGATTTGCATGTCACTTTGTGTTAGGGTGCGTGCATTGCTCAATATAGAGATAAAAACATTAAACCTCATTTTGTTTCGAGATTATCACAGCTTCAAGCAGTCAATTTAGATTTATTAATAATCTAAGTTTTCGAGCTTTAGAAGTAATATATACCGAAATTGCGTGTAAGATCTCAATAATTATTTTAAGTAGATAATGGAGGTCTTGGAACTTTTAGGGGAGGGAATTAAAGATTTCAGAGTCAAATATGTTCTACTTTCACATAAATGACTTTATTTTCATTATTCATACAGTTATCGACCGCTAATATTAAAAAAATTGTCCCAAAAACGATTCCCTGGATCCTGTTTAGATATTTAAATGACAAAAAATAGTGTTAAGCATTTTCTTAATCTTAAGTAAACTTTTTTGGAGGCTTATTTTCAACTAGCCGAATAGAAGAAATTGCAAAAAAAAATAATATCTAGAACTGTATTCAACGCAATAATTAAATTTTATTTCATTTCATTCGCACGGAAGTATACAATCTGATTGCATTTTTATATTGTGAAAAAAGTTTAAATAATTTGAGCATATCATGTGCAAATGATTACTACCACATATACTAACATTAACATTATAGCAATATCACAAATAAAACTATTAGAATTGCGAAATCAAATTCAACCTGAAATTCCGTAATATTTCAGTAAAATAATATCAAAATCAGAAACACAATATTCGGAGCGGAATACAGTTGTAAGTTCGAAGTTATAATTCGGCCGTAAATCCTGGAGGACATTAAATTTATAAGTTGGGGCGAGTCAGGAAGATAAGCGCTGCATTCGTGATGAACAGGGACGAGTTCCGCGACTCGGAACTCGAATATCATGGACGGGGTTATGCAAAGGTGCCTACATATTGACCTTTAACAGGTAACATTACTATTTTGAATACTTTTTAAGGTGAACGCATGATACTAGCTGTATATTCAAATTAAATATCGGATAAACAGACACTTTTAATGCAAAGATCTCGAAGTTTTGTATATTTATCAATTAATATGGCGACGGGTAAATTAGACAGGATTCGAGAGAACAGTTTTCCGAGTTTATAATAGCTTAACGTCATCTGTTGCCTTGGAAATGGTGTTTTGTGTATCAATATGTTACTAGAGTAGTGATAGTTCTAATACAGTTGTACAGATCATTATTCTCCTAGTAACTCTTGGTTGTTTCTTCTGAGATCGATGACGAAACAAATCTTGCTAGAAACGTCCTTATCTCACTCGGTTCGCTACACTTTTGATTCTCTTTTGCTCTATAGGTATCTATCAACGTATTTCGTTATCTGTGAAAACGGCGTTATCAACTTCTTATTTTAAGCCCTGCATCACAAAATAATGACTGCTCTCTCCTAAGAGGGTAGGCAGAAATAACGGATTATTTAGTCCACTGTAATCATTCCTTCTTGATATTATCATAGGTTGTACGCCAAAATTTATCTACCTCATTGCTTCTATCCACACTTTGTCTGTTATTCTATTTTCATTCCAGATGGAGAAACCAACTCAATATTCTTTAACTCCACATCGTTTTTTAACTAGTTTAATCGACTCTCTGAAAATTATGGCTTCGTAGCCTATATTGTAAGAAAATTTTCATAATTTCCTCATTGTAATCTTCCTCAGCAATCACTATCATATATCAACAAAATCTCCAGTTTTCAGTGGAGTAAACGTATCAATATAGGCCACTTATGACTACCTAATGCAATTTCAAACATTACGTAATATAACGTGAGGTATTCCTTAAACATGATGAGAACTGAATTCTTTTGATCATGTGGAGTTAAGCCCTTGAGGTATAAATACAGTAAGGCTTGCCAAAACCTTGTATTTACTGCATATTGCATAGATTCGTTGTGGTTGGCTTTATGCAGTATAGCAATAATTTAGTCTAATGAAATTTATAGAATATTTATAGAATTATAATTGTGGAAGTCTTCAAATTTCACTACTTTAATACGCGGATTCCAGAAATTCGAAATTCTTTGGACATAGTGATTTGTATTTCTTCTAGCTGCAGGATATGGTGATTATTTTGATAACACATGTTCAGTAGTCCAGAGAATATTCGATATAAATTTCTGTAATCCTGCTTCTTAACTTTCTTTCTGGATTATTTTTATGCATGTTTATTTTTACCCTAGTGGTTTCTTAATATCCATAATTCGATTGAAATATTTTATGTTTAATTGTGTTGAGTATGCTCTGGGCTGAGAATAATTTAAAATTTGAAATAGTTCACTCTTGAATGATGCCATCTAAGCTTTTGTAAGTTTACATTATATTCTCGACGGTTTAACTAAACAGTCTAAGCCGGGTTCCGTATCATATTTCGCACTAATGCCTCTATAGAAAATATTCTTAACGCTTAAGCCTCAACAGAATTATGTGATTATTATGTTAGGATACACGGACGGCTTATACACAATATTGTGTTAGGTGAAGTGATACTCCTTAGTTGGTAATTTAATTTTGTGTCTCTTATTTATATTCCCTGTTTATTTTTTTAACGGAATCAGTTTGCTGGTCAGTGGTTACCGGCACTCTTGCCTTGATGTCCTTAACGATAAATAATTTAACTAAAGTCATGGCCAAACTTTGGTTGAGTATACTGCCCAAAAAATAATGCTAATAATTAGTAATACTGTTAGATAGTGTTCGTAGCACAAAAGTTTTGTTGCAAACCAACCAATCGAAATTAAAATATTTTCGAAAATATTAACAGGACCTCATTAAATCGATTAATTAGCATTTCTGCATTTCACGCAATGGTGTTTTGTCATTATTTGAGCCTTTATTGACATAAGATACACGTTGAATTAGAATATACTAACATATAAACGACCAGACATTTCATTTGTGAATGTGTGCGTTATCTATGTTAATATTCAACAGACTAGCTAATTCCAAGCGTGGTTGACTGTTTACGACTTGTTTACATCACATCAGCTATATCAAGATGCACATATACTTAGTGTTAGACAATTGTTTATCCTTAAAGCAATTTCAAGACAACACAACAGTTAATTTTTTAAAAAATATAAAGAAATACAGACCAAACAAAGAGCATACCGGCGATTTGAAGTTTGTAAAAAACCTCGTTTTAGGACTGCCTACATTACGAATTTCTACTGCTGGCACGGTCCGACTTTACTATAAGGCAAATAATATTTTAAATTTAATTATTAAAACGTCATCTTATTATTGCAAGAAATAATTAATGACATGGCTACTTAAACACGATTATGATGAAACAGAAAATCTTTTAGCCCGATTGTTACTATGACACAAATAAATGAAGATACATATTGGTTCATATATATTTATCTTCTGTACTCACACTGAATACACACATAAACTGAAAACAACACGACATAATGAACATAATCATACACAAACGTATTTTATATTTAGTCTCAAAAATATAGAAATAAAATGCAGTTATATAATTAATTAAGAGTGGAGGGGCCAGGAGACTCATAGCACAGGTTCTACCTAGTTTGAGCTCCTGTCTCCCAACTAGTTGTTTAACATTTTGAGAATAAGTATTGCTGTACTATTGTAACTATAATACATATTGGGAGGAATATACGTATTGGGATTTGACTTGTTTATCAATATCTGTTACAGTAACAATAGATTCGTTGTCCTTTTCTATCTCGCTGTGTCTCCGTTACAGATATTCTTCTCTCTCACACACTTTATTTGTCTTAACCCTATAACATTGTATATGGCTTACACAATATGCTATGCACGTTTAACGTAGAAGGAATACGTACTTCTATAATATATCAGATGTAATTATACAGCAAAGCATGAAAAGCGAAAATAGAGTCCAATCATACCATTAAAATACTATTACCAGTAGGAGGCTCCTTTGCACAGGATGCCGGCCAGATTATTGGTACCACAACGGCGCCTATTTCTGCCGTGAAGCAGTAATGTGTAAACATTACTGTGTTTCGGTCTGAAAGGCGCCGTAGCTAGTGAAATTACTGGGCAAATGAGACTTCACATCTTATATGTAGTGCCGCTTAGAATTTTTGGGCTTTTCAAGAATCCGGAGCGGCACTGCGTTGTAATGGGCTGGGCGTATAAATTTTTTTTTTTCATAAAAAAAATACTATACTTTTGATCAGTGGACGACCAGATGGGAGTAGGTCACAATTAATATAGCATGTCAATAACAATTTTACACCTATTGGAAATGAAAGGAACTAACAGTGTCAAGAGCAGGGTTACGTTCACGTATCTCATGTCGACTTTTGCGAAAGTTGCGTCGTTGGGCAGACATATCTTAATTTATCTTTATTTTTTCACTTAAAAACTTTGGTGATGCAAGAGAGCATAAACTGTGGTGATCACTTATGAGAAAACACGTGCATATGTGCAATGATAATAAATTGTATTGCTGGCACTTCTACATAATTTATCATACCTTTTTACTGTTTGTTTCGTGTTCACATTATAGATATTTTATTACATATTGAATATGGTTACAAAAAAACACAAAACGGAATACTGGCGGAGTATCTCTTTCTAATCAACATTCACAAGTATTCGAGAAATATAATTTTGAGAGAATTTTTGTCTTTTTTTATGGAAGAGGAGGACAAACGAGCGTACTACCACCAACATTTACTTGCAACAACAGAGGATTCACAGGAGCGTTGCCGGCCAGTAAGGTCACCCATGTCGTAACGTAGGAAGCAGGAAGCTCACTCCTCAGTCTCATTGTACGTGGAAGGAAGTGCCTTGAAAACCGCACTATGGAGGAACACTACACACATATGATATCATAATTTGTTTTGTGTCGTGCGAACGTGGAATTTGACTAATGTGTTTTGTATTTTATAGAAGATTGTTTACGCTAACTACCTACTCATATGATAAACATAGGAAAAGTAGATGTAGCTTCATTTAAAATTATCCACAAAAAATAAAGTTAGTCAAAATATTTGAAAATACACCCAGTATATCTTTAGTTTGAAACGCGAACTCTTTTAACATTCATAAAGCTTTTGATGACATTTTCAATAAAAGTACGTTCTCGAGCTTATAGTGTAAGAGATGGTGAAGAAACCTAGTTTAACAAATATTATGAACTTATCTTCCACAGTAAGATTTTGCTAACTCACTGCTTGGACTTGCGCGGAGGTATACTATAGCCATAGGCTAAATAAATTTAAATCAAATAATATAGTAAAAATGCTAATATATATGTAATAAATACTTTAAAATATATGTAAATACGTTGGACGTTAAATTTTATGAAAGTAAGCGTAGCCAGGTATCTGTCAAGATATTTTATTATATTTCTTTGTAATGCCTCAGATCAACAGAACCATTTAACTTTTACTTTTTGCAGTCTGTATTTCATTATGCATAATATATGAATGGTGGTTCATTGTTGCTATGAAAATTTATTAATGAAAAAGTCCTTAAAACTTAATAATTTATATTAAAAACTATTGATTATTCAAAAGAAAGATAAAAATAAAAAAATATAACATATAATAAAACGTGTATTATATATGAACTATTTAGCCCCATTTGCTGCAGATCAATAAAAGACGAAATAATGTACGTAAAAAATAGTATAAGTAGTTAATATACCATGGCCCAATACGTTCAGCAGATATTGAGAAATTGCATGTAAAAGAAAAGTAATAATATTTTGCACACCGCTAAAAATGTTGCATATAAAAATAATTTACAGTCTCTTAGTCTAGAAATTGCAGAAAATTATGAAAATATCGCAAAAATGCGTCACAAGTCTGATGAAAAGCAGCACTGGTTTAAAAAGAGTTTTTCTTTGAAATCAAAAGAAATCATTTTTATCGTACATTTCGTTGTGGTGGCTTTACTATTATGAAGTTATTTCTTTAGAACTCGTTAGTCTGTATAAGTGATATATTTAGTAGCTACTTCATGGGTTCTTCAGCATGTATGCTTCTACGAGAATATGACTGAGACTAGGTTTTTAATGGATTAATAGGTGCAAGGTTAGTAGATAAGAAATACCAAAAAATGCTGGAAATTTATTAAATCAGGCGCTTACGCTTATATGAAGTTATCATTTCAATAAATCCTGTAGTGCGTGTATCGGTATTGCGTAAAAGTATCCTGTTGTTTCGGAATGGCGTAAACGCAGCTATTGAAAGACGTCTCATGCACCAGCGAACGAAATTATAAAAATAGTCCCTCCTTTTACACAAGGATCTTGTGTACACCAAAGAATTTGGAAGTAAAAACAAATAATTTTCACTCGAGGTTAAATTTCTTCAATTTTTGATTAACTTTAATACATGAAGTTTAATTATGAGCTAGTATTTTCTAGTTTAGATTTGAAATAACGACATCTCAAGTCAATTTTCTAATATGCAATTATTGGATTTGAGCAGGTTATCAGTCAGGACCACAGTAACCTGAGTAAAAGCGAGACAAAGAATATTTAATAGTACTGAGAGTTGAACAAGACATACCAAGATTTACAATCGATGGGTCACTGGGACGGTTGGCTCAGTTGGTATAAGCACTCGGACTGAACCCGAGAGGGCCGAATCCCGTAAATCTTGGTACAAACTAAATGTGTAAATTTAATCCCAGAAATAAGGGATATTACTTAAAAATAAAACTGTATAGTATGTTATATTTCATACGCTGCTAAACATTTGAAAGCATTAAAAATTCTCTCAAATTAGAGCTTCAATCTGAATCGTTGAAATGGGAGCCCTTTCCGTTTAAGCCTGATTATGGCCCACCATTTATAAATCCCCTAATTCATGATTCCCGTGTCGGTCGCCAGGGGTCTGACCACATCATGATAAATGAAGGTCTGGTCGGACCCCTCTCTCATTATAATTAATTATTCCTTGTGCAACTGTTGAGTTATTTACATAAAAAATATGGTCATGTCAAATGTGTATTAAACTCATAAATGTAAACAACAATTTGAATTGTTTTGCTGAGTTGGGTGATTAATGATTCGAGATATGAAACAAAGACAATTCTTCACTCAAAATTGTTTTATTCGGTCATTTTTGCAATGAAGACTGTGTTCTATTTTGCCTTCATTAAGAAAACTTATATTAAGATTGCAATTCTAGTAAAAACAAATCATTTATAGTTTCAGCCAAAAGATAAAGTACCTACCTACGTAGACAAGCCTAGGTATTAATTTATACTAATATCTGGAAAATGGAACAAAATTAAAAAAATATATTACACACATTTTAAAATTAATTAAGCATTACAAATCTCCTGCAAATAAACTGCGTTTTTTTTGTAATTTCCTCCTATATACCTATTTTCATTAAGGTCCACGAAAATCTAATGGGAAGAAAAGTCGAAGTAGAGACAAAATTGTTAAATTTACAGTGAATTAGTACTTTACTGACATGATAGTTTTTCTTTAGAAATATTGTGAGCATAATGTATGTATGTGGTATGTATCATGTACATCTTTTAAATTATATAAGATTAAGAAAATCGATTGCACTTGTTACAATTTCTTTTTATAAAATTATTAATATGTAATATTTTTCGTTGTTTTTCATAGATTAAATATTACAATGATTAATTAAATTTGTAAACAAAATTTATGAACGATGCTACTTTATTAATCATTTAGTTAATTTTTTTTTTTTTCATTATTTATATATAAGCCAAGGTTTTTCTTACGCAACTAAATGCCTGAGCAATATTTATATGGTATTGGTGGTTCTGTGTTATTGAAGTCTGCAAAAATTGACCAATCAGAGCGCTCGACGTCTCACACTGCTAACTTCATTTTTAATGTACCTACATTTTTATTATAATAATATTCGGACGACCGAGCCTTGCTTGGATTTTTTAGAATATACAAAACTTGAACAAAAAAATCTAATATTGTCTGGATTCGAACCGGGGTCTTCTGCTTTCCGGATCACCCAATTTCCCATTGGAGCTAATATAGTCTTGTATGTAGTGGCGAAATTTACCTTTATATTCTAATGTTATTGTAGCTGTTTCTCATTAAAACACGGATAAAACTGTATTTTTTTTAAATTGAAACCTAGCTCGATCTATTTATCGCTCCCGAAACCCCTGTATACAAAATTTTATGAAAATCGTTTAAGCCGATATTCAGATTATATAAATATACTAGCTGACCCAGCAAACGTTGTATTGCCGATATTAAAATCGCGATACAAAAGTAACTGTTAATCGTAGATGGTTGAAAATTTGAAGTTGTATGTATTTTTTAATGCTGACTCATAATCAAACATGTTTAAAAAATATGTCAATAAAATTAAAAAAAGAAATCGTGTCGACCACCCTTAACATTTATGTTATCCGATTCTCAGACCTACCCAATATGCACTCAAAATTTCATGAGAATCGGTCAAGCCGTTTCGGAGGAGTTCAAAGTTTAACACCATGACACGAGAATTTTATATATTAGAAATATATACAAGAATTGAATGCAATGCTTACACATTACTGCTTCACGGCCGAAATAGGTGCCGTTGTGGTACCCATAATCACCGGCATCCGGTGCAAAGGAGCCTCCCACTGGTTATTCCCCTTTAAGCAATCTTCGTATTATAGTCACAGTCCCTCACTAATTACTAAGTAGTTATAACAATCAGTGTCTTTTCGTTAGTTCACCGCGATGTACAGTATATTTTAGCTTTTAAGGTAATTTTAAAGGTCATAATTAAAGAAATCCAATTAAAGTTAATAAAAAATAAATAAAGTTAATAATAGCTAAGTTTTTTCAATTATTACCTCTAATTTTAAGATAATATTTGTATTTCGGGGTATAATATAAATATTTAATTATCCATTAAAAACTTATTCGAATGTACAAAATACCGCATTGCGAAAGGTGCCAATCTTAAAGAAAACTAAGCAAAAATTTTATACAACTAAAGTTGTAAATTTATAATTAGCTTATTAAGGTCAATTAAATATTATGTTACAAAAATAATAGTATCCCCTGAAGCCCAAATGCTTCGATGATTTTGATATTCAATAGCGGCAATAAACAGAAAATAAAGTCATATTTGAGTGAAAGTTCACATTATTGAATTTCTCATTTCATTTGCCCAATGAAATGAGTGAAATGAAATGAACCGTGAAATAATGTCGCTCGCAAAGCCCTAGTCGTCTTCATCTAACTCGATTGCTCAATTTATCAATAGAACACTTGAGCAAAGAACAATTCATCTGGCAGATGTGATTTTATGCTTGCCGTCAGCATATTATATCTAATCGTATGATGCACCTATTTTTAAAGGAGCATGTTAGTATTATTACACATTACATTATTACATTACATTATTATACAATATTCCGTCAAACAAAAAGAATTATTTTATTAGGAAAACAAACATTTACATTTTATGGCATAAGTAGGTAATAAAATATACCTTTATTTACAGTTGACAGTTTCCTCATATAAGAAACTATAAGCTTGTTTATAATGAACTAAAAACAAATACCAAGTAGATAGTACAAAATAAAGTGAAAATTAACGGAACTTATGGTAAGATATATATTTAGCACGCACAAGAACTCGCCGTCTCGTCAATCCGCGTCAAACGCATTTGATGACGTATTGAATAGATCGAAATCAGAAAAGTCAAACAATATTTGATTTATCGCTTGTGGGCAACTAATAAATCTTATGACAGTAAAATACTAATTATCTTAACAGATATTTATTATATATGACATTTCTTACACTCAACCAAAAATAATCAAACTTTGCCTTGAATGATTTACTGTCAGTTATTATTCTGACGTTCACAAAATATGTAAATTCTAATCCTATGTATTCAACTAAATCAAATATTTCTGTTTCAACTAAACAAACGGTTATCGGACGATCTAGTTATGTTACACAGAAGAGTACTCTGTTTAGCGAAATATTAGCATCATTAAATTTACTTTAGTGACTCATGTTATTGTAAAATATACGAACGACTAATAACCTATATGCGCATCCATTTAGCCTACTACAACCATAATTAATTGCTCCACATTAATATTAGCATCTGTGCAGATAATCTTTGACAAACGGCCGACCGTCAATTTATCTGAAGCGGAAACCAAGTGGCTGTATCACTTATACAAGATTCGTGCCCGACCCTAGCGTGAACATATTACGAGGTCACGTTGTTTGCCACTTCAGTGCACTAGTCGCCGTTACACTCGGAGTTTTTATCACTTCACTGCAATGCCCTATTACACTAGCAGTTTTTTATTACCCGAATTTATTGCAGTTTAGGCGGAAATTGCACTCGATAAGTCTCAAACTACTCTAGTATTTATTAAACGGGATGCTGTGAATGTTTAAGCGAGCTATTAACCTTTGTTTACGAGGAACTTAGCTTCAGTTTCTGCTTGGAAATTCCTGAAGCATATTATGTTTAAATAACATAAATCGAGCTGCACTAGATGTTAATTTTTTACGGGGATTTTCAAAAAAAAAAGTAAATCCAGTTATTATTTTGCCACGTTTTTTTATAATTATCAAAAGGTTTGTAATAGGTTAAGTTGTTACATGCAATCAAAGTGAAATCACTGGAGTGAGTAAGATGCTTGTTCGAGTTGACGGTGAACTAACCGATGACTTTGATGTGATTACCGGACTAAACCAGGGTGATGCCCTATCACCGATGCTGTTCCTGTACTAGACTGGAGCAGTTGTTAAAAAATGTAATGGCACAGGACTCAGGAATAGAGATTGGTGGAAAGCATAAGGTGATCGGGTATGCAGATGACCTGGCTAAGTACGTAAGAGTAAATAAGATCTTTATTTGTTGACAAGGGCAATACATTACACATGATTTAAATACATTTTACCTTTCCAAGTCGTGCCCGTTATTGAGCATACAAATATTTGATATGTAGAAATTATAATCAAATCATAATAATTATCATAAAACATAATTGATTACATCATTAAATAAAGTTAAATTAAATTAATTGCATCATGAAGTTAAAAATAAGAGCGACCATATTATCATTATTAAGAAAAATCATTATAAATGTCATAGTTAAGTTAAAAATTATGTTCAAGAAGAAGAAGTCGTTGAAGCCGCTAGAATACTTGAGAAGAAAGCAGATTAATTAATCTTGAGTATACCTTATACTCAAGATTAACCAGTATAAAACTGAACTGTGCGAGATGAAAGTCATAAATTGGCGTGAAATCGCACAGGACCGAAATAAGTGGAGGACACTCGTGTCGGAGGCCAAATCCCACTTTGAGTCGCTGCGCCGTAAGTAAGTAAGTAATGAAAAAAAATTGTTACCTACAAGACATTATATTCGAATCTATTTATATCTATCGAACGCGTAATGATAATTGAGGTGTGACGTCATTCAAATTTCAGCCGACATTGACGATTGTCGTAACCAGTAATATATACTTTTTTTGTGTTTCATATTATATTTTTAATCTCAATATTAATATTATAATATATTTTAATATAATATATTCATTGTAATTTTATTCTTTAAAATTTGATTATTTAATATAGTATTAACCATGCTTAGATGGATTATTAGGATTATTATTATAGATATAATAGCAGATAATTATTTATGAAAGTTAAAAACATAGGGCTTATCTTGTGCTAAATTTGATCCCATGTAATGATCCCATGATTTTCTTCTTTAAAGCTTCCGTACCCAAAAAGGTCAACGGGGCAATATTGCAAAGTCAATGATCCTTTACTGTTTTTTCTTCGTTGTAGGTATGTACGCCCTAAATCTTAACGAAAACCACAATATTGTTTACTAAAGTTGCAAAAACAGGATTTTATTGTGTCAATTTTATTGTATTTTCAAGCTTGTACAATAATAAAAACGATGCTTATTTCCAATTATCTAAAATAGATACTCTTTGAATACCAGATATAAAAATATCATAGTATAAGACTTTATAAAACAGAAAATATCTACAGAAAATATTTGCAACTACAGCCGAATTTGTTGATCCAGATTTCATTTTTAACAAATATAAAAAAATATTTTTTGTATCAACTACGGCAAACCTAGCTTTATTTGCCCCAAAGCTAAACATTCGTTGGTATTTTTTGCATTGTTATGCCTCAAAGCAAAATAATTTTCATTCGATACATTTATTTGCGTATTTCTATTCACATATTTTCTATATATTCGTTCCTTTCACCATAGAAATGATTTTTAAAAGAGTTTTAAAAGGCTGCCGAGCAGAATAAGCGGCTTGTCTCGTAAATCCAATGCTCTATAACCGACTCGATAAGCTTACGTTGAGGAAAGATGTTGCTTTATAGTGCGTTTAATGTCGATAATGAGAAGGGTCTTGAAAAGCGATTTGATTCCTGCCGTCGAATCAAAGAAATTTGAAAAATGTACTCAAAAACCATTAATAGGTTCATTAATCACAGCGTTTCCATATAACTTGATTGCTTTCCAACCGGCTTTATTGTCTCGTCTCCTTATCTCATAAAAAAACTGAACAAAATATGACCATGCTCACAATTAAATCTGTCCTCAGTTATACATACTTACGTAGTCAAATAACAATTAAATTAAATTTCATCCGCCATTTACTAAGCCAAAATTCTATCGTACATTTCGAATGGAATTAAAGTTGTAAAACAAAAGACATCACGAACACAATCAACATTTCAAAGTCGATGCAGTAAACGAGAAAAATATAAACTTTGAAGTTAAGAAGACAACAGCAAATGATCTGTGAAATTGAAAATGCTGAGTATTGATTGTGAAGTGAACGACGAATGAACAGAACAAATGAGATCCATCTGGATAATGGTGTTCACAATGCGTGTTTCTATAATGTTCAGTATGCTAATTCGATGCCTTCTGAAGTAAATGTATTTAAAAATGAAATAAATTTATTTAGATGATAATATGTTTGACCAAAGACTAAGAAAACTTGGCAATGTTACTAATACAAATATTTTTTGTTCTAAATTCAAAATCTATAATAGTTTTTACTAAGTTGACTTAAGCCGTCTTTATCCGAACGAGAGTTGTAGAGGCATTTTAAGAAGTGAACACTTCAATAATAAGAAAACCAGGCACAGTTTTTTTATAAAATAGTATATTAAACTCTCAAATGACGAGTGGCAAATTAAAATGCCACATTATATGCTAAATATTAATATTTCCTAAGCTTTAAACAAATTAACATAAAAAAATATAAATTAACAAAAAGATAACGATTATTAAATAACTTACTTTTAACACATTAAACTAACACTTAACATACTAATGATAATGTAAATAAATAAAAAAATTCTGCGTTAACTGTAAGTACCTACAAGACATTAGGCGACAAAATTGCCATTTAAAGTTCTAATATTTAACTACTAAACAAATATAATATCAACCAACTGCGTGAAATTTTCTCGATCGCTCTCTATCGATCGATCTCAACCGCTCTGTTATTATTCTTGTAAAAAAACATCCCACATTTTCGTATCACTGATATTATATTGCGTTTCATCCTAAAATTTCTACCTTACGTACCACTTCAAAAAAGTTTAGAAAATGACCTTTGATTTAGGTGACCTACAGCGACAAGCACGCGTTGAAACATGTTAATACTCGAAGTACTAATGAAAACCACAACAGATGTGCTTATTAATGATACAGTGGGCAAAATAAATAGAGAATATTGAGTAACCATTAGGCCCAATTTGAACATGAAAGTTTTTCACCATTCCTCAAAAAAGCGTTGAAATTAAACGTATCGGCATTCTAACAATTATCTAAACTTCAATACTTTGTATGGAACTGTGATCTTACATCTAGGAGAGAGGCACAATTTTTAAACTCTCCGTCCCATTATCGTCGTTGCTCACTGACATAATAAAAATAGAAAAAACAAACATAAGCAAAATATATCATTCTGGAGATACTAATATCTCTAGGGGCGCAGTCGGTTTTTCATGAAAGTTGTTAAGTAAAAATAATACCGCAACTTACCTCATTTCGTTGCGGTGTCGCAAAGAGCCAGGAGCCTTCGAACTTAAGAGAAACCCGTTTTTGAGGAGAACAAGCCATAAGCGATAGCGAGTTATAGTAGATTGTCTTATAAATTTATATTATATATTTTGCAACATGTTATATTATAAAGAGACAGCATGTCCTACTCTTAAGTAAATGCGTTATCCTGTAGTGTTAAGTTGGTAAGATTATTTTGACTGTTAGCAGTGTGTACATCGTTTTACATCGTTTCACAGGGTTTTATTAATTATTAATTTTGTATTGATTCACCGAATCGATACAATTCAGAGCACTAAGATCAAAGATTAACTATGCCAAACTACTGTTTGATGCAAAAAAGTCAAATAACTAGAAATAAAAAGCAGCCAAATTTAATCAAATCTTTCATACACCAAAACCGCACACTTAACACCGACTGATTATGAGTGAAGCTAATCATGAGAAAAAGGCAAATATGAATATATTATACAGTTTCTTATATAAGAGGAGGCAAACGGGAAAAAGGCTCATATGGTGGGGAGTGGTGAGTCAACCGCCCATGGACAACCGCAACAACAGGGGGCAAGAGCTACGTTACCGGAGCATGCTGTAAGTCTGGTGCTAAGTATGTTACGAGGGCGGCACTGAAAATTTCGGGAATCAAGGAAGTGACACAATATTACTATTTAAAAATGTATTTATTGCTTTTCGAAATATTCTCTGCGAAATTTGACACATTTTTGCATACGATGGAACCAATCATAGAAGCAACCATTCCATTCGGAAGTTGGGGTCTCCAAAATGGCCGTTTTGTAGGCGTCTACAGCTTATTCAGGTGATGAAAATCTCTGACCACGCAATTTATTCTTTATTTTAGGGAAAGTATAGAAATCATTAGGGCTTAGCTCGGGACTGTACGGCGGATGGTCTAATAATTCTATGTTTTCTTGCTCTAAAAACTCTTTTGTTCTGTGCGCGGTGTGAGAACTCGCATTGTCGTGATGGAGAATGATGCGGCGGTTGCAGTTCTCTTTATGAAGTTCAGAAACGACCTGTGGCAAACAAATGCTAGCATACCATTCTGCATTAACCGTTATTTGTCTCTCAAGAGGAATAGTCGCAACATGGCCGGTTTTGGAGACAAAGGTGGTACCATTTTTTTTGCAACACTCCGTGAACGAACTATTTTTCAAAAAACCAAGGAGTTGGACAGGAATAGTGGAAATATTCCATTCCTGATACTTTTAGTGCAGCCTATGTAATAATATCTTACAAGAGACTTAATAAAATCTCTTTATGTCAATAGACAAAATTTTTAATGTTTTGAACTCAGTAGTGTATACATAAATAAATACTTTTTGTCGTTATTTCTTTCAACTTGCTCCCCACCAGTAACAAATATTTGCACGCAACTGATGGGAAGAAGCCTCAACTTCAATTGTTTACTCTCTCTATACCTTGTTTAAATAGATACCGGTGTTTACCAAATTATACAAGAATTTATTTGAGATAGATAATGTAATATGTAAAATGATTCTAGATATATTAGATAGATTTATTTTTGTACCCTCAACAATGAGATATTTGGAAATCTTTCCCGACATTGATCCAAAGTCTATCTGATTTATAAATCTAATCAGCAACCATAAATATGCATTAAAACAGCACCAATGTAATACGTCTCAATACTTGTGTGTATGTTGAGAAGTTATGTATATATTATATTGTAATACAACATTAATTATATTTACTTCATATTTAACTCACCGTAATGTATGTAAAAATCATTGTTTACGCGTTTTAGAGTCTTGTTTTATTTTATTAATTTAATGATCGTATATGTAAAGTATTGTCGTGGTGAAGGAGGATCCTGCTTCGAGGGCGCTGCTGTCGAATTTTTTTCAAGACAACAGGCAAACAGCGATTGACATACCAGTATGCAGTAATTGCAGGCTTAGCCAAGTTGACAATCTACAATCTTCAACGCTAAAACAAACCTAATCAAATATATAGGAATGACGTCACAATAACGTTAAGTCACGTGGTCAAAACGAACGAATAGAAAATTGTAGCCAAGCTTACATCGTTCAAAATGACAGAATAGAAATGTAATCGGTTCTACAATGTTGATTGCTACCACAGGCTTAAATTGCTACATCTCATATTAAATCGTAGCCAAGTTATAGTTTTGACAAGCGCTAGCGAAACACTTTCTTAGTTTTTGTGCGACAAGCTAGCGTTCGCCGAGCCACTAGAAAACGATGAAAAAATGGCGTCATTGACGTTTATTTGATCCAGCTGTGTTAGTTTTTTGTTTATTAGTTGTTATGGTATCTTATGTTGGATTGTATTTACCATTTCGCATTTAAACTGCATATGTTACCGGCAATCTGTATAATCCGGTATAACTGTCAAACATGGAGCCTAAGCAAAATAAAAATAAGGCACCAGAAACTTGTCAGCACAGCACGGAGAGAAGTATGCTCAATATAAAAATACAGGACAGAATATGACTTCAATCCATACGAGAACTACGGACTAGTAAAAAAAGGAGGACTCCGCGCCGTGATATTAGCAAGTGAAGCACCTTTATGCTAGTGTGTGTGCGGTTACGGGGTATACTTGTTACACAATTTTTTCTCCCTTAAATAATCATATATCCACAGATACTTTTATAGTATTGTTTTTACACTTTTTCACAACGTACGACGGCATTTTAAAATATTTTATTGCGACGCAAACTGATCTGTCACAGACGATGGCAAATCTCACAACGGCGGCCGATCGGCTTGTATTAGTGTAAGTATGTGCTGGGGCTATATATTTACACGTTTACCGGCTTGTTTTGGTGACTGTTATGTAAGGTGACACGGAGTCCTTATTGTTTTACTCGTCCGTGACGAGAACATACAAACATAACTGATATGAAATATTACATTATAAACCTCAAATGGTGGACCTCAACCTCACATGGACAGGCAATCAGGAACAAAAGACAATTGTTTGAAAAATATTACAGAATGGTATCCTAGACAGTATAAAAGGAAAAAAGGCAGACTACATCTTAGATGGGAAGATGACATAAAAAAGTAGCAGGTGCATGCAACATGGTCGAGAAAAGCGAGAGACCGCTCACTATGGAAACGTTTGGGGGAGTTATATTATTACCGGTGTAAATATTAATTACCTACAAATAAAAATAAAAATAAATATAAATAGAATTTAAATAAACTTAGGTTAGATAAGTTAGGTAAGGAAACATTGTACGTAATTAAGGGTTGTAAATAAAGGCTTTTATAATAATATTAATGTCTGAGCAAACTCTAAGTACACTCTACACATCTCAGCCTGAGTAATATTTAATTTAACTTCGAAAGACATGTTAGTTTTCCATTCTATTATGCTTAAGTTATTACCGTTATACCTACCTTTTATTGTTATACCTATTTATAATAAATCCTGATGACAGCTATGACTTAAGCAGAAATTTCTCTAAAGATTTATATTGCAATGCAAGCAATAGAGTATTTTATCCAAAAGTAAAACGAGATCTGCCAGGTACTAGAAATACATAAAGGACACAGTCCGCTCTAGACTTTCGAGTAAATTTAATAAAACGTCTTCAAAGCGGAAGTATGAGACTCAATACGTTTCTCTATCTCCTTTGTGACATTATGAGTGCATCGAGGTATTTTCATAACGATGGAAGTCTTAATATGGACATCATTTTCTGTAGTATTATAATATCATAGCAAGAAATTTTTTGATTTGAATAATAATAAAGAATAAACTATACGTGCCGTTTAATAAGCTAGAGTTGAGGGCTCCTTCATAGGTATTCAATTTCATAATAAAATACCAGAGAATATACAACTGAGCATAAATTCAAGAAATATAATATTAAAGCTTCTTTGACAAAGAAAGCTTACTATGGTAAGTACAGGGGATAATGTCGACGCATGGTTTTTGTCTGTTTCTCCACAGGCCCCATAAAATTGTATAATATTATAATAGGCTTAGTTGTTATATTATTTGAAAGTTGCGCTGGGAGACATGACAAAAATGATTGTGCAAAACTGCAGTGGCAGTGGGCAGGGCACATAGTTCGACGGAATGATGGCCGGTGGGCCACAAAATGGCGAATGGCAAGCATGTACCGAAAGTGTTGGTAGGCCCCCCATAAGATGGACCGAAGATCTGGTCAAGATGTTGGATGAAGAAGTTGGATGAGGGCAGCGCAGGAGCGATCGTCGTGGAGGTCTTTCATGTAGCGCTTGGTCCAGGAGCTCCATACCATCCTCGATTGTTGCTAGAGCATACTCTCTTGTCCCACACCGTACATAAATTTTAGTTTAAAATTTAATTTGCATAATTAATCCCCGAAGTGAGGGTTATCACTTTAAAATAACAATTTATTCTAATCGTTCTTGTTGGCATCATTCAATTAACAACACCAACACAACAGAATAAGCACCGAGGCACATACGTGTGTAGATTTTTACGACACAGCAGGGTTGGATATTTTTTTATATTTTTTTATTTTATTGAATTGATATAGAAAGACCAACAGCGTACAAAAAGCCAATTATAGGTCCTCACGGATAGCAAATTATTAGTTTAAAATAGTAACAAACACTTAAGTTAGTACAAAGAATTCGTTACTAAATATGTGCCTGGCCGATGCTACGCTTGTGCAGAATAGAACTAAGTCTACTTGTTTATCATTTTTTTTTAAAGTCACTGCTCACTTGTCACAAGTAGGAATTTTGCATGTAGGTATTTGGATTTAACTAATGGTGTATGTGTAAGAGGATTGAAACGCAAAAGACTAACAAGATTATTTAATTTTTGCAACTTAATAGCTCGTATAATATATTTTAAAAAATGTATCATTATACCTACATACATACATACAATTGAAATTTCAATTTACTCTTTTCAATTATATTCCTTGTTATGAAAAACAACCAACTGTCTTTAACTAAAACAATTATTATATTCTTTCTTAATATTATTTATACTCACTTAGTACACTTAAGTAAGAGGATTACCGAGAAAATGGTTTATTTCTCTCAGAAAAAAGTCAAAGATAAAAGCTCTTCAAAGGAAATCACACTTAAAATGAAATAGGGAGAATAATAATAAATCTTTATGTCTTTTATTGCAAAAAGAAAATACAATTTTGCTTCAAATTACCCTCGACCCCAAACTAGGATAGTCAATGATGTGCAATGTATAATGTCAAAGAAAATAAATATCAATATATTTAAAGATGTCTAACAATGGTGATTATGCAACTTATAATGACAACAATTTATATATAATTTAGGGTATGTGTTGTGTGTCTGTGTGTGTGATATGCGTTTAGCTTTTCCTACATTGGTAAGTACGTGCAATGTGCTAACATAACATATTTGATGAATGGTTGAGTCTAGATATCTAATGTGGAAATGCTGCGAGTTGGAATACAAAATAGAAAGTGAACCTCGAAAACGGTAGCTCCCTATTTCTTACAAATAAAATCCTATAATATAATAAATAATAGTATCAGCAACGACCTGCAAAATAAATAATATTTACTTTATAAAGGCTTAAAACAAATATAAATAAGCACCATCTGTTCACGAATCAAAAACACGTTTTATTCATTAATTTGCAATCGAACGAAATAATTTATTTAAAATATTTTCGATGTAATAAATTGTTTTTATTGCGATTGGAGTTATGTTATAAGATACACGCGATTTTTGTTTCCGATAACTATTAGTATTGTTTTGTATTTGTAATACAAATACGTTGTCATCCGGAGTTAGTATAGCTTTTTTAGCGAATTTACACAAATGTTTTTTTTTTCATAAATATGTATATGTTCTTGAATTGGAGGTCCTGTTTTTATACGTAGAATAACTATATTCCGTGAATTTACTGTACCCCTTACACGAGTCAAGGATATATACTTGGATTCGCTTTTCTTTGAAGGTTAGGAAATCGAGACTTAGGAAGTTTTCTCTTGTATTTCCTAAAGGATTTCCCTTGCTTGGAGTGTATATCATGGTCTCCATTTTCACCCATGTCGTATCATCCTGGAAACACCGCACAAGAAAGCTCATTCCATAGCTTTGTAGTACGTGGAAGAAAGTTCCTTGAAAACCTCACTGTGGAAGAACACCACACATCCAGGTGGTGGGGATGATATCCTAATTTGTGACTTGATTAGTCATATAAGTAAGACATTTGTTGGTTGATTTATATGTTTTTACAACAAAGAAATAATATTTTTTTTGTAACGAAATTTTGTAAAAAGAATCAATATTGCGCCCATTCTTCTCCAGGTCTGTGACATAAATTTTCGATTGTGTCGTAAGTAAAGTAAGTAAGTAAGAAAAGTAGCTGACTAATAATAATGAATGAAATCTATTTTTCAATATTTGAAAGACAATTTTTATTACATATTATTTCCTATGACTTACACTACGTACCCTACCTACGTCATTTAGTGTACAATTGACTCATTTATCACTCAAAACATGGCCCCTGTACCATCATTAGATACTCGTCATGTTACTATTCAACAGGGCTCACGTGATAGTTAATTATAATTTTTATACAATACAGCGATAGCACATTCCATCAAGTCTATTCAAATGCTTCGAAAAAAATTGAGGTTGAAAGTTAACCTCTATTTTGAGCAATGGGCGCACACTAACATAAGTAATATATAATTCGCAAGTATAAGATGTAATTTGTTACGTATACTAAAGTGATAAACCTGGCCTATTTTCATTGGTTGTCTAACAGCAAGAAGCTCTATCCAGAGATCAAAGGCCTGACTATGTTTGGTTTGTCAATGTGTGCGTTACATTGTTAAATATTGGTGTAGAAGAGGGAGAATCTATTCGTGCTATTTATAGCCTAGGTCCTAAAGAAAGATTAAGAGAAAAATTCAATGATGTTAACATCTTGACTATTGCTTCTCATTAATATATTCTCGGTAATGTTATGTATTAAGTACATGGGCACATAAGTGAATTTTCTAGAGACTCTCATATCCATAATGCTAACACCAAGAACAGACAAACTTATTATGCCTATTACTCGGATAAGTCGAGCTAGTGAGTCATTTATGGGGCGATGTATATTATGCTTTTACAACAAAATAACACAAAATGGTAAAACAAATACATTACAAAATTCAAAATAATTGTTCAAAAACGTTAACTGTGTGGTAAATGTTTCTTTAACATAAATAATACCCCACAATGGGAATGGAGCGACCGCCTTCAGGCTATTAAACAACTTTTATTTTACGACTAGTTGACCCAGCGAAGTTGTATTTCCAGACAAATTAATAAAAATACTGAAATAATAATTTGGGTATGATATGATGATGAGAAATATTTTATGAAAAAAAGAAGCCCGTTGTGTTTGTTGCGCCCGTTCTTCTCATATCTGAGGTAACCTTTTTGGAATAGGTTTCAATAAGTGATATTATGTCCTAGTTTGAATAATTCAAATTGCTAAGAAACTACTTTCAAAGGTGGCTGACTATTTACGACTTGTCAATCAAAATCGGTCACAGTAAGAATAGATTTGCTTACCTTTTGTAGCTTGCTGTTAGATTCTTTGTAGATTGATATCCTTCTCTTGCACACTTTACAGCATGTTTTTAGATTGCAATTGAAATTTGAGCGATAATAACAAATTCTTCAAATAATGCGTCAATGTGTGATTAACCTGAATATTAAGATATCCTCTTATATAATTTATACATCTAGACAGAACGTGACAGCTCTGAACACGTCGAAAAAAATAGAGGTGAAGAGTTAACCTCTATGTTCAGCAAACGCACGCACACTAAAACAAAGTTACTGACATATCGCGAGTATAAGTCGTAGCTGTCATGCATGCTAAAGTAATAAACCTTTTGTCATAAGTTCCCAAACGTACAAATTAATATCTAAAGGTACCCTATGTTCTAAGACACACTTATTTAACACAAAGCTGTACTCGTGCAACTATATAAACAGCGTCAGTAAATTTTCCAGAAAATGCAAATAGGAGAGCCATGGACGGTCGGGCGAGCGATCTTTTATGAATAAATGAGCCGCTCTGTGATTGCGAGTAAATTATTCATTCGAACGGGAGTTTTTCACCGAAATAACTCACACATTCGATATATAGTTCATTCATTTTATAACCATTTCATTCGGGCTTTAATCTGTATATTATATATTGGTAGTCGTTGTTAATATATGCCAGTGACCTTGCGCATAGGGCGAGGGCCGGTGACCGGGGCGTACGAGTTGTATTTAAGAATAAAAATAATTATTTATTGATAATAATTGATGATTAAATAAAATTAAATCAGCCTCACGGCGTAATTTTTTGTCTGTGCATTTTTGGAAACAAAAATTTTATTATTTGTAGTAAAATTGCTTAGGTTTAAATTAAATATATTCCGAGGTCAAGTTTTGATTCTTTTTTAGCTACAACATGTAATTTCATAAAATAAAAAGTATATATATAAAGTAATATTATACACTATATTATTTGTATTTTTAGTACTGCCAATAATATTAATCAAGAGAGAGAAAACGGATAGAGTTAATTTTCGTTATTCTAAGTCAAATCACGCCTTAAGGATTTTTCTGTTTATTGAGTGAAGCGAAGCTGAGAGGAGCTCCCACCGAAACGGAGTGTGACTCCAACTGATTTCTGTGTTAAATTGTTTCTCGGTCATATCTGGACCGATTTAAAAAAAAATTGAACTCATAAAAAGAAAACTCAAAAAAAAATTTCTAGGTTATTGTCCAGACACAATTTTGAATTTTGACTTGATTCTATTATTATAATTAAAAACAAACAAAAACGATAGATGGGCGAAAAAAATTGAAGCGATGTAATAAAAGTTTAACTTTAAGACGATTTCAAATTATGATATGAAATTTTGTATATGGTATGCATTTGTTTAGTTGGAGCGAAGCACACCGGTCACCAGCTGGTAGTTACATAAAATATAGTCGCAAAAGTATTAAGTACTACCTACCAAAGAGTCTTCTTGTTCACACGGCACACCAAACCTGGAAGGACGCCTCACATCCATCTAGTGTTATTTCATTTCAGCAATTGAAGCAGCAGCCCCAAGCACCAAGTGGCAAGTTGGAAATATTAATTTATGAAATGATATGAAACCGCTACAATTATATCAAATCACCTTGTCTAGTAAATTACCATTACCCAACCTGGCGTAATACTCTCAATGAAACGTGCATATATCTGTTTAATCTCCAATCAAGTAAATGCACGTATTAACATATAATATAATATGTAACGCAATAACATACGTAGTATATTAGAGGAGGATTAGCAGCGCTGTAATTGAATTTACTGAGTTATGATCAGACTTAGAGCTAACCTGTTTGAGAGGTCAGTGTAGATAATAATAATATTACACACATTTACATTTACTTTGAAATTCATGGTGAGAATTTATTTCATATACGAAAGCTGGCGCCTGGACAATTATGAGTTCTATTGTCCTTTGGAAGCTATATTTTATTGGGCTACCTTCAAAAACAAGTTATTTATATGTGGTCTATTTCTCTTTTTGTCAGGTCTAGCTTTTGGATATGGAATAAACATAAATATTAGATAAGTATAAGAAATAGACCTAGACGCGACGATTTTTACGATGTTACTACTAAATAACGCAATAAGTGAATATAAAATAAGGTTTGAAGGTTTCAAATACCACAGTTTCTGGAGACGAAGGTCTTAACGAGTGTCTATTGCCAGTGTCGCAAGCTATGGGGGCCTGGTGAGATAGCTCATGGTCGCTCAGAAGGCAATGGAGAAGGCTATGTTAAAGTTTCCCTGCGAGATCGAATCAGAAATGAGGAGATCCGTAGGAGAACCAGTCACTGACATAGCGCGGATGATTGAGGAAGTGAAGTGGCAATGAGCAGGGCACATCGCTCAACGGACAGATGGCCGTTGGGGCAGTAAACTGTAAAGCATTTGAGTGGTGACAGACAGTACAAGATCATCTAGCAGTGCACGTCTTCTGGCTTAAATGATGATGATGATGAAAATAAAGTTTAGTATATATGTACAGTAAAGTTTCACTTAAACTTTGTCTGAAAATATTCGCGTACTTACTATCTCTCGCCGTGGTAGTAAGGTAACCCATCTAGGGTTTACCTCGCGATTCAGCTACGTCATTTTAATCTATTTTGAATGTATGCTCTTAATACAATCACTACAAGCCAAAGAAAGCTATATCTGGTATAGCTGTGCATTGTCAATAAGCATGATAAGGAATGCATTTAGGCTCGTTCTAACACTCTTCTTCATTAGCAGCATACAAGGCTTATATTAAAAAACACACCAAATGCAATACAAACTACGACCTTTAATAAAATATTTATATTAAATATGAGCCCATTTTGCTGGTTAAGAACAGGTAAAAGTCCTCTTTTATTCTGATTGTATATTTTTATTTCATTTTACTCACAAACCGTTCATTTTATGATTTCCGGCTCAAAAGAAAACCTATTAGGAACAAACCTCGTTCAAATTTAAAGTATATTTTCCTGTGAAGATAATTTAATAAGATTTAGAAGGGAGTCGCTCAGTCCGTGCACTTTGAGCCGACAAATTGAACTTGATGGCGGAAAATGCTTTTATATTTCGCAACACTTATAATGTTAACCGAGATTTTTGAATATTATATTTTCCTAGTAGTCCGGGTAGATTCTTTTGCATATTTACCCGATTATTAAACATAAAAATGAAAAAATAATAAGAATTCAGAGAAAATATGTTAAACGCCATAACTTTAGTCTTAGGAACACACAGTTGTAATAAAAGTTTTGACGAACCTTGTGAGTACCATCAACTCAACCAGTAGTCTTGAAAACAGTCTTGAATTATTTCTTTTACATGGGCTTTGTCATGGTTATGTAGACTGTCAGGAACTAAACACAAAAATTTCGCTTATTTCCTATTCCTCTGGTATGTTTAAATTATGTACAACATTCTACAACTACTCGGTTACATAAAACTTATAATAATTAGTTTATTTCGCTTGGTATTTTCCACTTCAGTAAATTCAAATTAAAAAATGAGAGAATTAGATTATCAGAATATTAAGATTTTATCAAGATGTTTGTTATGTATCTTTTCATAGTTTAAATCCTGTATTTTTATCACATTAAAAACGAATACACAAATACTGACACATATCCCACCTTCACACTCATACACACACACTCACATATAGGTATATTTTATACTAACTACCATCTGTCCGAATACAATCATGGTGTTTTACTTATACATGTAGATGGAGTCTCTTGCTGTTACACAACCGATAAAAACAGGCCAGAAATATTAGTTAAGTGTGCGTGACGTGAGTGTAAGATGTAGCTTACATATTACACTCACGTTTTGTGACTTTGTGTTTCTCTTTTCTCAAAATAGAGATTAGTTCTAAGCTCAATTTTCTTCAACGTTTTCGCTGCTGTCATAGTGTTTCTAGACGTATAAATGATCAAAGGTATTTTACTGTGTTGCTTTCTTAAAAAATCAGGCCCCAAAAATGTTAATCCCCTTGTGGCTGTCATATTTTTATCTTATATTTAAATTTTCTAAGAGCTGTGGATTATGTATAAATAAAAAATTTCACACCTTGAGAATGAATCGACTAAACCAGTCTATTTAATGAATAACTATTGAATGAACCAAGATTTACAAGAAAGGCTTTAAAATCCATAAGAGGATAGGAGCCCAAAAAAAGCTCTCATAGTAGATGAAAGAAAAAAAATGTAAAGAGAATAAACGAACCTTCACTTCACATTATTATATGGAATGTAATGAATCCTGGAAAATCCCATTTGCATACTTTGCTACTTATAGCGTTGGTTCAGAACAAAAGGATAGTTTAGTAGATTGCTGTAATTCTAAATCAAAAAGCCGTAGCAGTAGAAATTAAATCAGTTACCTTTAATGGCTCCAGGGCTTATAAAATACAGCGAAGGGATTGGGTTTGTGTTCCGGATCCATATAGTTAAAAAAATAGAATTCAACGTAAATTTAAGCCCATGTTATATGCTGAGAACGTCGGAAACGCACCGGCTGATAAAATAGAAATATTTGAAAGATTTACATAGATAACATTAAAATTTATTAGTCGTCTGTATTAATATTATAAAGAGGAAAAATTGGATTGTTTGTTTGTAATGAATAGGCTCCGAAACAACGGAACTGATTTGTAAAATTCTTTCACTGTTGGAGACAATGATATTATATACATATGGACATATCATTCGCAGTCTGATAGCGGAACGGCAAAATAGTGCTTAAAGTAAAAAGCACACTTCTGTCACTCTCTCATTAGTCGTGTGTCAATCACAAAGTCTAACTGTGCTATAAAAAAGTACTCAAATAATACGTTCCCGACGCAAAATAAAAGATGGTGTGACTTATCGCCGATAAGTTTATTTTGTTCAAGATCGGTTGGCCAAAAGCAAAAATAATTTTGTAAAATTAATATTTTTTCATTAAATATGGTACAATTATTGACAAGTGTTCACATTTTCGTCTCCCGCTTGTCAGAATGAGACATACAAAAGGACGTAACAAGCACACAGTCAGAAATAAAGACTGTAGAGGCGCTCTTTGTAATATTTAATTTTTAAAGACGCAGTGAACAATAATTAGCAATAATGTAATTTGTGTACGGAAAATCATTATTAATAGAGTCGCTTTTTTTAAAGGTCCATAGAGCAATATTGTATTTTGTGCACAGGAAGTCATTTCCAGTAAATATGAACGGCTTACAAGAACGTGAACAATTACAAACTAGTGCTATTTATACGGTATGACAGACGTATCATTATCTAGTGATAATTGATACTTATACACTGCAAATCTGTAAAAGCTAATCATTTTCAGCATTTTCATACACGAGATAGTGAAAGAGAATTGCCACAAATTGCTAGCAAGAGAGAGATGTGAAAAATTTTACAAACCAAATAAGTCGAGTGGCATTTGCTCGAATTATTTCCTCGAAGTTGATTTATATTTCACCAAGAGTGACATCTCAAGCCAATTTCCTATATGCAAATACTAGGGTTGAGCAGGTTATCAAATGTAAAGTAGAACCTGTAGATGAAGCAACAACCTGAGAGTTGAACAAAGCATACAAGATTTTATGATGATATGTCACTCGAACGGTTAGCTCAGTTGGGAGAGCACTGGCACGGAACGTCAGAGGTCGTGGGTTCGAGTCCCGCATTGTTCATAAAGTTTTATTTTCAAATTTTATTTGTGTTATATTTCACCACTGAGGGACTTAATCATTTAAAATTCATGCTGATAAAGTATCATTAAACTTTTCTTACATTAAAAGTATTGAAATCTCATTCAAAATTCAATATATTTAGTCAAATTGATGCACACATAAAAGTCCAAATTAGCCATATTTATAATTTAACAAAAGCTCTGATACAAAAATAAGTTGATGTCAGCTTACACAACATAATATGCCGAAAATTCACCCTGGAAAAGATGTCTAAGTCTAAAAGACTAATTTTAACAAAACGGAGGCTATATAATATTTTCAAAAATATTAGGAATCCTTACTAAAACTCCAATAATGTAAACAAAGGTGTAAAAAAATACCTAAAATATTCATTATATCGCGTGCGCTGCGCAAACTATTGATGATAGAATAAAATAATGTTTGCAGAACACAACATTATTTACAAAAAATGTCGGAACAGAATATGTTATAGGTTTATTTAAAAAAAAAATCAGCATATTACGTAATCAGTCCTATATGTACGCGGACGAAATCGCGGGTATCAGCTAGTACAATATAAATTTTTAGGTAATATCTCATATGAAATATTAATAACATCTATTCCCTAAATATAAATAGCATCTATACTATCAGCTAATTTATAAGATTCTGCTTCAAAGAATGGCTGAAATGAATCTCAATATTGTATGGTATCACAAAATTGAATTATATTATAAGCGTGCTTTGAATAGTGAAACCTTGAATTATTTTCCACTTTGTTGGACAAAGCACCATTGTGTATAATCAAATAAGATATTTAATCATCCTTAAATATCACGAAGCCAGGATTATATTTTTATTCCAGAGGAGGAAAATATTTATACCTATTTAGGCCCTGAAATACGGCCCAATATGTCGGGCCCTGGTGTCCTTTCCCCCTACTGACTATGCGGGTATTAAAGTACACTTGAGTTAAGTCTTCCTAAGATTGTATTTGTCGTTAGCACCGTAAGTGCTAAGCGCCTTTTCAATTATTCTACCCGAAATCGAGCTGATGAAATATCTACCTCTCCACAAAATAGCTGATCACTGTACTATAATACTGTACGTCTTTTTAAAAATATTTATAAAATAATGTACTTCTACATGGAGTTATTGATATTGCCTACTACTCGGCTAAGTGAAGTTAGTAAATCTTTTATGGGGTGATGTTTCTACCATAAAACAAATGTATTACGAAATTAAAAATAATTGTTAAAGACGTTTGTTTGATAATGGATATTAAAAACATAATAACGTAAACTACTTTCTTATAAATACCACAGATTGGGATGAAACGACCACCCCAGGCTGTTAGATTTATTTTTAGTGTACGATATTATATAGGTAACTATATTTTTATGAAAAATAAAGAAGCCCACTGAGTTTCTTGCACCCGTTCTTCTCAGGTCTGAGGCATACTTTTTTGAATAGGTGGTAGTTTTAGACTTCTACTATATACCGACGTCGGTACCTACACCGACAAAAACGTGAGTAAAGCCGTATTAATAAATAATTTAAATAATTCTACTGTGTATTGTCAGTTCCGATTTTGAATAACTACTGAAACGTCCGGGCAACTAGAGCGGCTTTTTTCTTTAGAAGTATTTGATTTTGAATTGATACAGTCACTCTCGTTCCGCTTGAAAAGATGACGACACCCGTCGATATAATTAATGAAACCACCGACTAAACAGTGATCATAACCACTTCAATGTTAGATGTGATGATGTCGCTTCCACCAATGAAAGTGAAGCTATTCTTTTCATGAAAGAGAGGACAAACGCGAACCTGCCGCCCACATTCTCTTGCAACACCAGAGGAATCACAAGAGCGGTACCGGCCCATTGAAAAAGTGTACCCATGTCTTATCGTCCTGGAAACACCGCACAGGGAAGATCATTCCACAGCTTGGTCGTACGTGGAAGAAAGTGACTTGAAAACCCCACTGTGGGTGAACGTCACATAACCAGATGGTGGGGATGATATCCTAGCAGGCAGGAATCAGGTGAAAGACTTCAGATTACTTCCCGATGTGGAACGGATAAAAAATACAATTAATAACCAGAGTATGTTTTATAATCATTTTTTTGTAATAAATTTTCATTCTAATAAAACTTGAATCTCAAACAAAGAGATACTACAATGTCAATAAAGTTCACAGCTTAGTTACTGTGATATACAGCAGAAACACAATTAAACGCCTATACTGTAATAAACAAGGCTCATAATTGCTTAACGACAAGATGACAGTAACACATGTAGGCGACATCATTGTGTCATGGAGGTTACAGAGCGAAAACAACGTCCAAATGGTTGAGCGTTAACTTAACAAATGGGATTGGCCGCGGGTTTCGTTGCAATATTTGTGTATGCCCTAATTTACAAGATATAGCGTATTTAAATCAAGTTAACCGTATTCATACATAAAACTCACTATTCAACAACACGTTTATCCCGATAGACTTTGAGTCTCTTTCTAGAGACGTTTTCTACTGCATCCAGGCTCTGTACGTACATCAAGTATAGTGATCTGTGGGGAATCAAGCCTGATTTCTGACGCTTTCGTTAATTCTTTTTAACGACGACTAAACTGGGAAACGCATATAGGACCTGTACCTTCCATACTCATATAGGCCCGTAACCCTCAGGTGTTACAAGACATCATGAAAGGTTGATTAGCGTAGGCATCTTTATTCTCATAATCATGGGATAAGAGCATAGGAACATAGCCACGATTTCTCGTAGTAGCAAACTCCAATGAATTTGTCATTTACAAGTTGCTCTGCTTCTGACGTAGAAAGTAAAATAATAATAATATAAAAATCTGTATTGATTAAACCGAATACAACAATTTAAATAGAAGCATATACAATCAATTATTGAAGTACAATATTAGGTATTTTTAGCACATATTAGTTACATTACTTCAGGCAACTGAGTGGATTTTTGGCATTAGATATAGTTATACTCTGTCCGGAAGACGCAGTGTTGGACGCAGACGTCAATAAGTTATTTAAATCCTATTTTGAATAAAAATATTTGAATTTCAAATTAATTTTGATTTAAACTTTTACTATTACGTACCAAACATAGAAAGCGTAAGAGTCGTTTGCTTTGTACAAGTTCAAAGAACTATATAAATAATTGACTTATTTAAATTGGTTGATAAAAATAATAAAATTCGTTCATAAAATTGTAGACGACATTATCGTGATTAAAGTTAAGGGAAAAACTGTGAAAATTCAGAGTCATATTCGACGCTATTGTCTCAATTTAATAACCGCTACAGCTCATGCCTTGGATCGCCATAACAGCTTCCGCGGCTTTTCACGCACATTCAACAATTCACGTGATTTATTTCGGCTGTAAACTAAACCGGGCCGGTACGACGTAACCGCGACGATATTACCAAATGTTCTGGTTAAAAGATGGCTGCTTCGTTGGCAAACTGCGCTCAATAAACGAAGACATTAACATATTGGACGGATAATTTTTCTACTGTTGGCACGTCCAATGCTTTCGTAGTGTGCTTGATGTTGTTTATGTTCAAGAATTGCATGTAATTAAAAATAAACGAACTGCGCTTTTGCCACATATATACCACTAAATATTATTAAGATTATAAGAAAGCATTAAAACGTGTGTAATTGAAACTGTGTTTTACATTAGTTTTTGCGTAAAAGTTACATTTTTACTATTTAAGCAACAAATGGCGCAAAACTTCATAATGCCAACTACTTATTTGTCATACTTTCTCCACTCCTATCAACCGGAATACATGCTCTGAAAAGGCATAAAAGCCATTTATTTTCTCAAAATTGATTCCTTTACAATTCTTTTTGATGTCATTTCTAGTAACTACTAGATACTACTACCGCTTCGAAAACAAATGGCGCTCTGAGAGAGAAGAAGCAGCGCAAGATACTCTCCCAGCATTCTTTTTTTGCGCTCTTTTCAATAAAAATATACAATAAAGGTCACGAAACGTCGGGTGAACTATTGTATATAAGTGAATAAATAATTTAAAAAATAAATTAATAGTGTAAAATAAATAAAAGAAGCGGAAAATAAAACTTATAGAAGAGGAAATTATGTAATATGTACCCACATAGATCAGACAGTAGTCAGGCAGCTTTTTACTCGTATAGTAATTGCACACTGGACAGAAACTCACTAGACCATAACGAAAATTACTGACCAGGACCTCGTATATCTTTAGTGAAATTTGCGTTGCTTTTTCCTGCTAAGTATATACCCGTAAAACCATTTAAGTTTTCACTGAATTTAAAAAGTAATCATTTAAACGAATTTTGAAAATGAATTGGCAGTTTTAGAAATTTATTATTTATCATTATATATCATGTAGAGATAATAATATTATGATAACAAATTAATAACCAGTGTTAGTATAGGTCAACCTATATGTGAATTTTACAATTAGTTGGCTTATACTAGATGTGTTGGTATATTGTAGTAACTTGTACGAAAGGTTTTATTGAAGTATTAAGCTAGCAAATAGGTTCAAAATGGAAAAGTCAAATATTTCAATATTCTTTTCTTATTCTCTCTTTCTGATGCAAAGAAAACCAAAGGTTATATTAATTATAGCTTATTGTTATATTCCTTATAATATCTTAATCTGATTTGTTATAACTACATTTTATTTGTATCTTTAAAAAAGAATATTACAAAAATGAATACAAAAAAAAAGAGAGCTCCACCGGCGTAGGCTCTACTCAGGAACTTCCACACGACGTGTGCCGTTCTCAATACAGCTTTCTTCTATATCTGAACACTGAATATGTGGCGAGAGCCTCTTAAGATAATGGTCAAGAATCCCTGCTATTAGTTTGTTTACGAAAATATCTATTCTCTCTATCTCGCACGTTGACAATTTAACTTAGTTGTCTTATCATATTATTATCATCACACGGAATTGCGATGTCAATAAGAAATGCCCGACGCTTCAAGCATTCTAAAAGTACAATTTCAAGTTTCTTGTCAATAGCTGTTCTACTTTCAAATTCGTTATTACTTTTAACACATTTTTTTAGATTCTTCTAAATTAAATTCCTTTGTTCTTTATTGAACTATTCTAAGCAATTTTAATCCGCAGTTCTCTCAGTTCCAAGCCCCACAATTTATACATTTAGTGAGAGCCTTTCAGTATTGAACAAGTTTATATAAATCACGCGATGCCACTTCACTGGGACGAACGTTGAAATACGGCTGTTCACTCTTCTATTCACTGGCTACTATTGAATTCAAATTTGCGAATTCAAAGAGACGGATAAACTCATAGAATCGTATATAAAACAATTTTGCTTTATTAAATCAAAACAAGTCAAAAATATTTTTTACTTCACCTCACGGAAAGATCGCTTTTTAGCCTGATTTCCGAGATCACAGTGGCACGTTTCGACACTCTAAATTTGTTTGTTGTTGGCGGCCTTCCGTTACAGGTTTTGTAAAAAATCATTTACGCAACACGGGGACAACGCGTGCTTGTCACTTGCATTTTGCACGTATTTTGAAATGGCCTGTTTCTTTTTAAAGTGAAACTTTTACAACATAGCCACCAATTTTTTCTCCCAACTATCATACATCGTATTCGATTCGGGAGTTCCGCGGCCGATTGTAGTAGCGGTGAAGTTGTATAATGTCAAGTACTGATTTCAAGTCAGTTTGTCCGCGCGGTCTATGGAGCCAGATTTAAGCTCTGGTTCTTGAGAGGGAGAGTAGGTTCAAACAAAGGCTTTTTGATTACCTTCATTATATTCTTATTTTATGAATATATATATATTTTTCTATGCTGATATTAATATGTTATTTTGTGAATAAAAAAAGTTTCACTTGCATCGTGGTTTCATAAAACCACTTTATTGCTTTTTTTTCTTTCATTTATATATTTGTATACTTATAAAAGTCAATTTTAATGCCATCGGTTAAAGAGACTACCAGCAGGACTTGTTCTTAGAAAAACCGGCAAGAAGCTCAGCAAGTTTTATCCTCCCTTTACAGTTTACAGTTTTCATTTGTATTGATTTGCAATTAGTAATAATTCACATGTTCAAGTCTTTAATAACTCATCATCATAATGTGATATACCAAAACTGAATATTTTCATTTTATTGTTTAAACTGGTGTCATAACGATTCTAACGACTTAATTTAGCTCAAAATAAAACTTAGCTCATAATAGTATATCGATCATTTTCATTTAAATACTATACTAGCTCACCCGACAGACGCTGTTCTGTCAATAGAAAAAAATAAGATGTAGTCTAAGGCCATCGGAAATGTGTATTCTTATTTAATTAGTTAAAACTGAAACAAAATCGTATTTCTGAATGATCGTACCCTTCAACTACCGCTCCTTGTTTGTAGTAGGCAAGACGATGCAGGAGGAGAGTCGTGTCGTATCAAGTTATTATATGGTGTAAAAGAGTAAAATATCAAACTTATTTAAAATGTTAAGGACTAATAACGTATTTGTGAAAGCTTTTACATTACCGCTTTGTACCAATTTTTAAGTATTAAGACGTTCATATTATTGTTATTCTTAAGAGAAAGACATATGTCATCGTGGTCTTTTCTGTAGTTCTGTATAAGATACACAATTCCACGATATATTATTTAGTTCTATCTCAAAAGGGCTAAGATAGCGTTTTCATTGAAAGCTCTCAGACGGCTTATTTTTTTCCGACACATCCAACAAATATCGTTAATGTATACAAAAACTTAATGAATTATATATTAAAAAATTTCCTCGAGAATCACGCTATACATTGGTGAAAACACCATCAAAATCGGTGCAGTAGTTTTGGCAAGTATCGCGAACAGACAGACCCAGCAGAAAATTTTGTTTTATATTATTATGTAGAGTGACTAGCTGACTCGACAGACGCTGTTCTGTCAATAGAAGAAACAGTTAAGTAAGTAATCGGGAATAATGTAGACTCAATCGGAAATGTGCAATCAGTTAAAAAATAAACAAATCATATAATTCTTAATGATTTTCTAATATAATATAATATAATATTGACACACTTTTCACACAAATTATTGCCCTTGCCCTAAGTTAAGCATATATAGCCTGTATTATGGGTTACAAGACAATGATATATTTAATACAATATACTTACTTAAACATACATAAATTCATATAAATTCGTGACTCGGAAACAAACATCCATATTCATCATATAAATGCTTGCACCTACCGGGATTCGAACCGAATATGTAGTAATAAAATGATAAGGATTAGAAAATAAATAGATATTTATTATTTATTATTATTATTAGAATCGTGTTTGTGTAAACAGCTTTTACATTACCGCTTCTTTAACTGCCAATTTTTGTAAGTATGTTATCCTTTAGAGATAGACATATACCATTTTGGACTTTTCTGTAAACCTATATAAGATTCATAATTACACCATACATTATAATGGTATGCATACATACATACATTTTTTTGCGACACCTCCAACAAATATCGTTAATGTATACAAATGCGTATACAAATATACTTTAGTTTTTAGTTTATAATAATATCAAATGGACGTGTGCGCGATACGTATTCTGCACAGAACCATTATTTTCGAAATAAAGTTACACTATTTGCAAGCGTTGTTCAGGCGTGAGTCCTATTCATGATGAATTGCCAAACCAAACTGAGAATAAATCACTTGACAGGTGTTAAATCAGTCGCCATCTTGAACAGTAATGCCAACTTAAAGTTCTATACCTCTAAAAAAACACCCCTTATTATGGTATAGTTTTTCAGTTTACCGCGACTAGACAGACACACAGACACGGCGGAGTACTTTGTTTTATAATATGTATTGATATTGTAATATAAAGAAACTATTGATCTTACCGGAATGAATGTTTTCACATGTTTCAGTTGATATTTACCAGCGTGTACAACCTCACAATTTCAATGCATACGTAATGTCCATTTTTTCCAACAACAAAAATATTTAATATTGACGACCTCAATCTGTTACGTTCGTACTCAGTTCGAATTTGAAATAGACAGAGTGTGTTCACAAATTTAATCTGTAAACATTTTAAGTGGAATAATATAAAAATATAAAAAACAAGTGGTACAAACCAACGTACATAAAAATGAACAGGGATAGGAACTTGTGGACGCTACGGTCTTCTTGGGTATCACATTAGATAAAAAGCTTCAGTGGGGTCCACATATTGCCCATCTAGCAGATAAACTCAGCTCTGCGGCATATGCAGTTAGAAAGATTATAGAGTAACGAATTTTGCGACCGCTAGATTAGTGCACTTCAGTTATTTTCACAGCATCATGAGGTACGGTATTTTACTATGGGGTCATGCTGCTGACGTTGATATAGTGTTTGCTCTGCAAAAGAGAGCTGTTCGTGCTATATATCAGCTTGGTTATAGACAGTCTCTCAAAGAAAAATTAAAAGAAATAAATATTATGACTGTTCATTATCAGTACATTTATGAAAATTTAATATACGTTCACAAAAATCGTCACCTTTTTGCTCTTAATAGTGATTTTCATTATTATAACACTAGAAATGAGGGTTTGCTTGTAACTAATTCTAATAGGCGTCATAAGATACATAATAGCTTTAAGGGTAAATGTATACACTTCTATAATAACGTCCCAGCCACTGTTCAGGCATTATCTATAAATAACTTTAAATGTTATATAAAAAAATGGCTCTGTCGTAATGTGATTATTTTATATCGATAGAAATGACTGTACAATATTGTATATTTTTATTGAAAAGAGCGCAAAAAAAGAATGCTGGGAGAGTTTCTTGCACCGCTTCTTCTCTCTCAGAGCGCCATTTATTTCCGAAGCGGTAGTAGTATCTAGTAGTTTTTAGAAATGACATCAAAAAGAATTCTAAAGGAATCAATTTTGAGAAAATAAATGTCTTTTATGCCTTTTATATCAGTATTCATTCAGAATTTGGGGAAATCACATTAAATAAATATAATTTAACTTTGGAGTTAACCTTTAAAATAAAGTTTTTTTTTTCAATCTTTAGAATTAAATGGACCAAGATTCTTCATGGAATATATTTATGTGTTTATTTATTGGTTCCCAAACAACATACATGTATTAATCATAACAAAATAACGCTAGCTTAAGTTAACCATTATTAATATAACTTTCAATTAAATAAAAACACTAATGATGGTGTGATATTTAACTAAAATAAATGTAGAGTTATATTTACAATAGATAATTTTATGTTACTATTTTCTATTTTATTGTTAATTTTTCGAATAATTCAGATAATGATCTTGCGATTTCACAAAAACAACCAGTAAATAGTGTTTTTTTCACAATCATCATTATCAAAATCGAAATACGAAGTTTCGGTTGACGGATCGTACATTTTCCTATTACGAACGTGTGTTGGATCCGTAGATCGATACGAAGTTCTTGATTAGACATTAACGGCCAATACACTATCTACAGATAGAGATAAATGAATACTTTCTACTGTCAATGATTAGCTGTCAATAATATGAAGCTGTCCCAATATACCCGATAAGTCATTCTTATCGCCTCATGTTGGGACACGTGAATTGCAATTTCCATACAAAACTTCTATCGCTGGTAAGCTATACGTTACTATACACCATTGACAGATAGCGTGTTCGGATAAGGTGATTTACAGTCGATAAGTTTATTGGGAGAGAAAAGTCAACGATAGTTACGATTTTTATCCCAAGTAATAGATAGACTGATTATTGGGAACGGCCGTTAGTCTTTCCTTTACCTTATTCCTAAATCCAATTGACATTAACTTTTTCGTTGTTTCAGATTAATAAGGTGGTAATTACAACTTTACTTTTTATTGTTATAGCTATGGTTCCGAAACGAAATCCGTCCGCACTATTCGGATCCGAAGTACTTTGGTAATAGGATATAATTTGATGTTCGTCGTTCTTTCGTTTCGGACGAAACTTCGGCTTTCGATTCTGGTAATAGATACCCTGTTCGCTAACACAATCAAAAATTATTATTCGAGAAAAAGTTAGGTGTCTCATACAAATGAAGCTACTCACGGAAAATTTGCTTGACACTGATCAATTGACAAAAATAAACCCTAGATCCTGGACTATTATGTATGCTATAGATAACGGATGATTTGCTTAATGATAACACTCGTTGAATTAAGAGCGTTGTAGTCGAAATCTTCTGAGGAAATACTAAATACAATGTTGATAAACGTAAAAATTTGTATGACTAGTAAGGATAATAATAATGACTTTTTTCATGAAATCAGAGGTGCAAAACACTTAAAATATATATGTGGGTACTACATATTAAAATATACTCATCTTTAATAAACAGTACTGCATTGAAGTTCTGATATATGGATATCAAATCTTATCATGGGATATCTAACTTATGTTATGGGTATCAGTGTATGCGTAAATAAACTCATATGAGTTTAAAATAATAATATCATAAAAATGAAGGACCATGCATACATGTTAGGTATTCAACAATATTTTATAAAGTAATAATAATTTTATTTTATTCCATTGGAAAAGACAAGCAACTACCATATATCATGCGGCTAAAACCGTTCAAATTGAACTTACTGGTAGACAGACGGAAAATACATGATATGGTATTTTTATTAAAGCTCCTCAACGGCATCACAAATAACACTGATCTTTTGAGTCAAATATGCATCAAGGTACCCTCCGTCCCCCCCCCCCGTACTCCACGGCATTCTATTACACTTTTTACGTACCCATCCCACAGGACCAATCTCGGTCATCATTCCCTAATACCCCGATTAAGTAGACTATATAATGAAGTTATTAGTAAAGATAAGTCAATTGACCTGTTCAGCGATAATGTAATAAAATTTAAAGATAAATTAATTAAGACACTTGATTCTGCAGCGGTAGATATAACATAGATATTAAAATTGTGAATATTTTTTTCTTTATTATTATTCTTGTATTTTAATTTTTTATATACCTCTCATTATATAAATTTAAAATTTACATAACTTTATTTAGCCTTTACTTATTACATAAATTTTAACTTTTTGTACGACTTGTATTCGGCCTCAAATAATCCTCTCAGATCTCTTATGCTATACCCTACTGATATTGTCGAAGTGAAATGTATTATCCTCAAACTTAAATCAGCAAGTGCTCCAGGTTATGATAAAATTAACTCTTATTTTGTTAAAAGATTTATGAATTTACTCTTAGAACCGCTTGTTCATTTAATCAACTCAAGTCTTTCTAGTGGCATTTTCCCAGAGGTTTTTAAACAGGCAGTTGTAATTCCAGTTCATAAGAGTGGTGACAAAAAGTTGCTTCAAACTATAGACCCATATCATTGCTGATTGTTTTTAGTAAGATCTTGGAAAAAATAGTTAATATCAGATTAACCAAGTTTCTTGAAAAATACAAGCTACTTGCGCAAAACCAATTTGGTTTTCGGTCAAATCGATCTACTCTGGATGCAGTACTTGAGGTTACTAAATATATCACTAGTACCCTAGATAGTGGCAATAAATGCATAGGCGTTTTCCTAGATCTGCAAAAAGCATTTGATACAGTCTCAATTCCTATCTTACTCAACAGACTTTCCAATTTGGGAATTAGAGGAATAGCTTTGGACTGGTTCAAAAATTATCTTAATGGAAGACAGCAGTGTATTAAGAGCGATCTTACTAGTGATGTTATCACCATTGACTATGGAGTTCCCCAGGGAAGTGTTTTGGGCCCTACACTATTCCTAGCTTACATCAACCCTATTTGTAAGATTTCTCCCACATCAGGACGTATTGTTTGCTTTGCCGATGATACTGTGGTTTTATTTCATGGAAATCAGTGGGATGACGTGAAATCGTTAGCTGAAGAAGGATTGAGCCAAATCACGTCTTGGCTGGAAAATAGTTTACTAACTGTCAATACTACTAAGACTAAATATATGTGCTTCAATATCTCCAACAGAAATAATCCTGACGGACAATTTACTCTCCCAATACACACGTATCCTTGTAACCGGAAAAACAATCGATCTTATTGTAAAAGTAACATCCTAGCCAAAGAGTAAACCATAAAATACCTTGGTGTTACGCTAGACGAACACCTTAATTGGACGGCTCACATTTATAATACAAAAAATAAAATGATGGTGTATCAATCTCTCTGTGTTCCAATCATGACCTATTGCATTTGTGCGTGGGGTTGAGCTGGCAAAACGTTTATGCTTCAATTAGAACGAGCGCACAGAATTCTACTAAAAACAATTTTCAATAAGCCGTTTAGGTACCCAACCAACCAATTACATGAAGAGAGTAAACTTCTTAGTGTCCGTCAGCAATATATTTATGGAATAATTTCAAGATTTCATGTCAAAAGTAATATAAATTCTAATGATAATAACAGAATAAACACATTTCGTACTCCAATCACTAAAACAGGCTTTGCTCAGTCACAGTATGAATTTAATTCGGCATACGCTTACAACTACTTCAGTAAATATAATAAAAATATAAGTAAAGTAAATAAATTCTCGTTAACAAAATCTTTAAAATCATGGCTAATAGTATTAAAATACGAAGATACAGAAAATGTTCTTAAAATTAAAACTTAATATTCAATTACTAACATTTATTTAATCTTGTGCACAGTTTGACATACTAACAAACACAAAAAAAAAAAAACACACACACACAGCAACACACACTTACACACATACACACTTACACACACACGCACTCACACACATACACGCACACACACATACCTCTTTTTAGTGAGTTTGCTAATTATGTTTAATAATGGATAGCCTTTCGGAAGGACCGAGCCTCTGCAACTCAGGGTATCCTATCGCAGAGGGTAGGGCACAAAAACATTTTGTACCACATATTATTAGTTGAATAAAGGATTATTATTATTATTTGTGTACATTCTGTAACTGCCTATAAATATAATTATGTGTATCCCTAGCATCTAAGACTTGTTTAATGTTAATGTATCACATGTAATTCTGTTGGTAGTTCATAAATAAATATAATATAATTAAAAAAATAATAATAATCTATTTGCATAAAACATGGTATACATTAAAATTGTATTATCATACAATAATGACCTTATAATATTTTTTGCTACCACTATACCTAGCATGCAAATATATAACATAGTACAACTATTATTAGAATTTCTTGTCTATGAATGCCTTATGACCATAGCATTTAGCCAATTATAAAGTTTATTCTTAGATAATCAAGAATTTAAATTTTTAATGCTTTTGATAGTAAATATTAATAACGGTATAACAAGAAAATTACAACTACAAAAGGATGTATGTGACATTGTTGATTTATTTTATTATAAAGATGACCTTACCTACTTGAAAATGGGAATAATTTAAACTAATGAAGGTGACGTCCAAACTGCAGGTTCGAGTGAATTAAAGAAAATTCTCACTAGATACTTGTGTCTCACAGATATTTAAGAGAACTTTGAAGCTTAAAAACATATTTTTATGTAAAATAGGGAACGCATTCCAAAGTGTATGCCTCAGACCAGAAGAACGGCCGCAAGAGCAAGGGCTCCTTTTTTTTTCGTAAAAATATTGTTACAATGTAATATCGTACAATAAAATTTATTATTGAATAGCCTTAGGGCGGTCGGTCCTATTACAATATTATTCGATATTATATTATGTTATGGAAAAAATAAAAAGTTTTCAAGCTCCGTCTTACATGTTATATGATCTGTAGCGGCAGCGGCACTGCAATGACTGAAAACACCAGTTTTTTACGACCTGACCAGGTCAAATCTCTGAAGTGAAAACTTCGTACAAAAAGAATTTCATTGTTCAAAAATTGTATCGACCAACAATACTGGAACTAAATAACTGAACTAAGCGGGTTTTATCGCAGACGAGCTGTGCACACAAATTCGTTTGCATGGACTTATTTCTTAAAATTTTTATACTTCAAAAAGACGCTCTAGCACACATGCTTATTTCCTATTCCTCCGGTACCGTTGATTAATAGTAATAATTGAAATACTTTTACACAAATTCTCTTGCCCCAAAATAGCATAGCTTGTACTTTGGGAACAAGACAACGATATATTTAATACAATATACTTACTTAAACATACATAAACACATATAAACATCCATGACTCGGAAACAAACATCCATATTCATAATTTAAATGATTGCACCTACCGGGATTCGAACCCGGGACTTCTAGCTTTGTAGTCAGGGTCACTAAGCATTCGGCTATATGGATCGTCACAATTATGCAGAACATTGTACAATTACTCGGTTACATAAAACGTTTAATATTAAGTTTAGTTCGTTTGATATTTTCCACCTCAGTAAACTCAAATGAGATATTAAGAATATTAGTTGAAACATAATTAATTTATGATTTAATTAAGATAGTATATTTCATGTTAATAATCATGTGTCCAGCCCATTTCCATTTCAGTTGCTTGATATGATATTTTATAATCTATAATATTGGTTAGTTTGTAGTATGAAGTTAAAGAACTGTTCTATTACTGTACTGTGTCCTCAACTTTAGGTGTGATACGCGTACTCTAACGACGAATCGGCCCACGCTAACCCCCGACCGAACTACCAGGTTAATCGGTGACGTAAAATTGCTTACACCAACTCGATACTGACTCGCCGAATTCTGTAACGAGATTGACTCTCGCTCTAACCAAAAAATTTAATAAAAAGTATCCATATTCAGGTTTCACCACATTTCTTGTAGTGGATATTTCTACAGTATTTCATTATGTATAATGAAAAAAAAATATCATTATATCGTTAATATTGTAATAAAACCACAAAATGACTTACCACGTACTCCCTTTTGTGTTGCAATTGCAAACAAATAAATCAAGAAATAATTTCATAAATCAAGACTCGGAACTGGTTTTAAATTTAACGTTGAAATGAGTATGAATCTTTCATCTCGTTTAATTTTCACTAAACGAATCAAACCATTTTGTATATGTAATATGATGAATTGAAGTATACTATTTATGTTTACAGCAACCAAAAATATCAACCTCATTTCCTTTTAAATTGCTTGAAAGAGACCGTACGGGCTAGGCAAACAGTTGGTTAGGCGAAAAAAAAATTAATATGATTGACTAGATTGTTAGTGTCACCCCGTCCATCGATTGCATGTCACATTACAGCTGAGTATAAAAGAGTATAACAAATTTAAGCTCTGGTTTCTAGTGAGAGGAATCGTTTTTACTTTATGAATAAGCAAAGCGTAAGATAAAATAAGATAAGATAAGATCATTTTGTAGTCATGGGTATACATAGATGTTACAAATCACAATAAAAGTTCTCCATTCCTTGCCCGCATACAAATAGTAATTACTAACAAGTCAAACAAATATATATATACACAATGATAGTTAATTGACATACATATATCAATAATTGAATATTTTGAAATAACATATAATAATTGAAATTGGTAAAAAGTAATTAAACTAAGTAAAATGATATTTAAAAAAATGTTAATTGAGTGTTGTATCTGAAAAGAAGTCTTTTATGGAATAGTACGATTTTGTCAGTAGGAGATTAAATAGTTTCTTTTTAAAGCAATATAATAATATAGTAAATTCGTCTTTTTTACTTTCTATTATTATTCTGATATTAATATGTTATTTTGTTGTAAAATTTTCACTCGCATCGTGGTTTCATAAAACCACACAATTGCTTTATTAACGGCTCTCAGACGCTGGTAATTAATTAATTTATATTTGTTAATCAATAATATTATATTATTATGTTTATCAGTTATAATATACTTACTACGAAACGTACTTCGATCCAACCGAGTGTTCCACAACACTCACTACTAAGTTTTTCTAATTTTCATTTATTATTTCATAGCTTCTTCTCTCTAATATATAAAATTCTCGTGTCATGGTGTTAAACTTTGAATTCCTCCGATACGGCTTGACCGATTCTCATGAAATTTTGAGTGTATATTGGGTAGGTCTGAGAATCGGACTACATCTATTTTTCATCCCCCTAAATTTTAGGGGTGGTCCACACGATTTTTTTTTTAATTTTTTGACATTTTTTTTATATTTGTTTGATTATGAGTCAGCATTAAAAAATACATACAACTTCAAATTTTCACCCATCTACGATCAACAGTTACTTTGGTATCGCAATTTTAATATCGGCAATACAACGTTTGCTGGGTGAGCTAGTATATTATAATAACCTGATAACAACCGAACGCCAGCTAATACAAAATTGTTGATAATTTGAACTTGTTCATCTTGAACTTGAACATCTTTTGAAATGAACATCACGTTTAAGAAAACTTTATGTAGCAGCGTTGATAATTACCATGAACAAAAACCGAAATATTATTTACTTAAAATAAATTTTACAACTTATAAATAACAATTTAATTACGAAAAAATAGAATATCATCAAAGGCTACTTATCAAATGAACAAAAATATAAAACAGACGTAAACGAATAATTGTCTATACCGCAATATCGAGTAAGAATAAAAATAGACGGAGTGAATGAATATAAATTTGATAAAAATATCGCAAATTATAATAATAAAAATTTCTTATATTATAAATTACATGTACACGATGTACGTACTTTGTTTAAATAATTAGTCAATAACGCATTCTCACATGATTTTTTTAAACAATAATTAATTCATCTTCTTTAAATAAATAATCTCGTAAAATATTAGAAACCTTGTTATTAATGTTAAAATTTCAAAACTGAAATCCTCAACAATTTATTTTCATCAGTGATTTTGATACTTTTATTTTACGTTCATACTAAAAGCATGCTTTCATTTAATACAAAAACGAAATATGTTTAATCCTCAATCAATTACTATTAATATTATAAACATCTAATCTGATACTTTATCTATTTACTTACGTGTTTAAACAGTTTAAATATCAACTGTTGCATATGAATTTCAGGATGATGTATTTGAACAGAATTTCAAATATACCAAAGGGATAAAAATAGATTGAACAACATTATTACCCCCCTAAACGTTTGTCTATTAATTAATCATTTTCCATTAAATGAAATACGACACGTCTGAATTTAACGAATTCAAAAGTCTATAAAAAATTATCCAGAAATGAGACGTACACGTAAATATTTAATGTTTAGAGAATTCTTTCAATATTGTCGCGTAGCAAACGCTTCGACGTATATGACGAGAGTTGTCAAACGTCATATCGTGCAGCAACGTACATGACGAGAGTTGTCAAACTTCAAGACATTGATAATTTCAAGAGCTCCGTCAGCAATACTCGTAGCTTTAGCGTAAAAGTGTTTACTTTAGACGCTGTAGACCCGGGTTCGATACACCTACCAGTGTTTGGAACTTTTGGGGTTTTGTAAAGTTAATGGAAATTTCTAGTAAGTTCAGGATGGAAAATGTGTAAGCAGGATAAAAATAGTTAAAGGAATTTTCTAGTACAATTAAAATTTAAAGATGGAATGGGAGAATCATTTTGAAAATAGAACAGATCCGGGGGTATATAAGCCGTACTAAGCGTGGCCTACGGCATTTCTAGTTCTGACTCGAAAGTGTAAAGAAGAAGAAGAAGAAGAAACGAAGAAGCAGTGAAAAGTGGAAGTGTTCCAAGAAGAAGAAGATAGAAGAGACTTAGTGTTCGGTACGGTGTGACGCGTTGAAGGTACCGCCGCCCACAAGAGGAACAGCGGCAGACCGGCGAAGTGCAAGTTCAGAAAAAGTGAACGGCAAATAAAGACTCGTTCCTATAAGCGGAGTATTATTTCCAATCCCTGACCCACTCTCGTGTCAATATTTAATACATTTTAAAATTTAAATACTTTCATAAATTTTCGAGCTAGCCAAAAGTTATCCCGCTTGAAAATGTTCAAATATCGGCAAGTTATAGGTTTTACCCCGTTTTTCAAAATTGAGTTTTCACCAGATCTTAACGTTTATTTGGCCTAGGAAGCTTACTTGACTATTCCCGGGATGGTGTCCGTAGGACTATTTGTATGTTTGTGTGTATATGGATGTATGTACCTGTTAAAACTTTTGAACGGCTGTAGATTTTGAGAAATCTCAAAAAAACTATGAAAAAAAATTCTTGATGTGTTTTTTTATTTTGGAAAAGTTGACTGAAAACTGCGTGAAAAATCGGTTTATTCATTCAAAATTAATGCGGTTTAAAAATGTATATAATATATTTTTATTTTACTTTTATTAGACTTAAAACAGCTTACTCTTTGAATTCGAAGGGCTCAAAATCGTCATAAGTACAATTTGAAGCGTTTAGGTATGGAATTAGGGGAAAGTTGCAGGGATGCCTTTCGGGTCAACCGTTTTCCTATTTTTCCTTATAATAGACCAAACTGGATCTAATATGAATCGAACTCGAAGTTTTGTTGAGCATAATTTAAAAAATCAAACTTAGCTTAATGTTCAGTCGTGGGTGCTGACCAAGCCCATAATACCTAAAGGAAAGACGGTGTAAATCAAATCAGATTAAAATCATTTGATTCATGTAGTTTAAGGAAATGACACTTATGAATGTCAAAAGTTTTCTTTTTTTTTACATTTACTACCACTTCGTAAAAGGTTGCGTTTTAATGAGAAGAAGTGGCACGAGACTCATTTCCACTCTTTGAAATCAATAGTTACTGCTACGCCGGCTTACAAATCATTTTAATTACAATATAATATTATGTACGTGATGCAACAAAAATACTAGAACTCTAAATACTAAATGTCTTACACGAATACATATATTCTTTATCAGTACAAAAATTTATTGATGAGGATTTCAAGTTCATTATATTATATTTTTTGGCATGATTTCAAGGAATGCGCTCTTTCTATATTCTTTCCTATATCTAACTATGAAAGCAAGACCAGTAAAACAGAACACGGTGTTCTCTCATAAAATATCCGTCAACATTACAAAATGCATGAGGATCGTTTGTCATGTGGATCTACTTACAATGGCGCGAAACCTCAGGTCAGGGAAATAAAACTGGAATATTTCAGTGTTCAAAGTGAATGTAGGCCTCTGGGAATGGACCGCCGCTACCGGAATGAAGTAACGTAATACAGTGATTTTATATTCGTTTGTTCGTTACCACCGTTCGCACGCTCAACTTGAATGAAAGAACAAAATATTCTTGATTCAAATCATCCTATGATACACATACATGCTTATCTACATAACTACATCTGTGGGGTTATCGGACATTGAATTTGATAACAATAGGAAACTTAAGTGGCACGTATTCGTTTTACGTTTCGATTTTTCGAACTTTTTCACCGTGTTTCCACTTTCAAATACACAAAATTCATATGAGAAACTCTACATGGTCAACGTTCATGTATTTTATTTTACAAATTAACGTGTGGAATTTCGGGTTTGGAATTTCGATACGAATAAATAATCAAATTCTCCGAACGCGATATTTTCATACATTTTATATTCATGTTGCATTTGTTTGGAAGTGTCCATTGGGTTTACGTTAGTTTTCAAAGCGATCATCGTACTAAGTAAAACATTAAATCTTATTTTATGCAGAACGTAAAATTCTCGAAATTTTGCTTTGTGTGTATGGAAACTGAAGAGACACGAGGCTGCGCTAGAGGCATCATTCAAGTATATGTAATCAAGTACAAAGTCTTTTATAGAACGACAAGATATTACTGGATCCACTTGAGCACTATAATCGCAAAGGCAAAAATATCTAAATAGTCTCATCTATGGTCCAGACAAAATATTATTATATTATAAGAAACTAATAAGGAATAGTTAAATTGAAAAGTTTAGACATTAAGATTGATAATTGAATTATTGTTATAAGAAGAATGGTTATTAAATTGAAATTTTGTGGGATCACATCTGGTGTGTTGGCTTATCATTTTTCTCATAGCTATGTTACTATAACATAAGTCCCTTTCACAACAGCAACTGGTTTAATTTATTTTTAAAGAACATTATTATAAACTTAACTTACCCACCACCTAGAAACGTAAAAGTATTATTTGGTCCTTCGAGCCTGTCAAATGAAAAACATAAAAGTTCTTAATACAATGTATATCTAACTGAAAGGCAACGTGAAATTTGATTACTTGATTGATGAACACATTTTAAGTTTGTCATCAGCTGTCTTTCGTTTTCTCCAGGAGCTATAACCAATTAATAAGAATAGAGAAGATAATGGAAAACATAAGATTGGATTTTCAAAGTAATATTTCAAAAGACATAAAATAGAATTTACAAGTAGTAAGCTTGCATCGCAATAAATCTTTGTGTTGGATATGATTTAAAACGTACAGTTCTGAATACAATTTTTCATGTCACAAACGTTATATTCACAATAGATTGCGATTCTTTGAAGTATTGACACAGACCTAGCTCTGATGGATAACGACTTTATTTAATTATGTATTATTTGCATAACTAGTGTTTTACTTATTTATTTTTGGAAAAGGAGGACAAACGAACGTACGGGTCGCCTGATGTTAAGTGATCACCGCACCATATTCTCTTGCAACACCAGAGATATCACAAGAGCGTTGCCTGCCTTTAATCACTACATTAATCAAACACACCTTGATAGGGCTTTTTTTGAAGGCACCCATGTCATATCGTTCCGGAAACATGGCACAAGGAAGCTCTACCCACAGCTTGGTTGTACGTGGAAGAAAATTCCTTGTAAACCGCACTGTGGAGGATGGCCACACATCCAGATGGTGGGGATGATATCCTAATTTGTGGCGTGTCGTGCGAAGGTGGAATTCATCGGCAGGAATCAGATGAAACAGCTCTTCGGAACACTCTCCGCGATAAATGCGGTAGACGAGAGAGAAGACACTCAATGAAGCGACGTCTTTAAGCAACGCCATATGATCCAGCCGTTTTACCGTTTACGCAATTTTTAAAGTTTTTATATTAAAAATAATATTATTATAGCAATACTTGCCTTTAATTATTATAAAAGAAAAAAAATGGCCTTTACTTTATTAATACATGCAAGTTATAAGGAAAAACTAACACTGTAACACAAAGTAAAGTACTCTACGAACTTAAATTAATCTTCGAATTTTATTTCAAAGTACAGTCAGAAAAACATATAATTTGATTCTTGAGGAAATTAACCTTTTCTACTTTAAATACTGACTAACGACAGAAACTGTACTTTATGACATAATATTTTAAAAATAATTATTATATTTTGTAAGAAGTATATAGAAATGCTACTTATGTGTGAACATAAAAATTAACTTGAGATTTTTTTAATCTATATATATTTAAAAGGTCAATATTTATTAGCAAAAATAGCTCATATTAATAATTAATGTCCGGACGACCGAGCCTTGCTCGGATTATTAAAAATGTACAAAATTTGAACAAAAAAAAACTAATAGGACATCTGGATTTGAACCGGGGTATTCTGCTTTCCGGATCACATAATCCCATCTTAGCTATTATAGTCTTGTATATAGTGGCGATTGTATTCCAATGTTATTGTAGCTGTTTCTCATTAAAACACGGATAAAATTACATTTATTATAATTGAATACAAGCTAGATCGATTTATCGCCCCCAACATCCCCTGTATACTAAATTTTATGAAAATCGCCGTTTCCGAGATTCAGATTATATATACACAAGAATTGCTCGTTTAAATATATAAGATGTATTTCTGCATTATAACTAATTAAATAAAATTTCTTAATGTAACTCCTAATAAATTTCGCCAAGACTGTGCGCTAAAGGAATAGATTACTAGAATTATGGTGTCATGTATCATGAAACCCAAAAATCGTGGCCAACACTGCACGCAAAATGGACCCAATTAAGCGGTCTAATTGCGGAAACAGGAGCCCCTTACCAACCAATACCCAAAAATCGTATTTTTTTGGCAATCTGTACCGGTGTGCATATAATATTAATATTGACTTCGTTTGTGTGTGAGCGGGAATTTTACAGACGCCATGCCTTTTGTAATTCCATTCTTCTACGTAACCAACAACGAAACGCATTAGTCATTAGAGTTGAACTCACAAGAGCAATGATACACTGTGGTAGGGATCAGAAGTCTGCCTCATTCCGAATACAAACGATGCCACTTAGAAGTTTGATGTGTTCAGAATAAATTTCATTAGCATTTTATGGTTTTACATTTTAAACAGATGCTCGCTAGGAATTGTTGGAGGTTTGTGTAAATGGACTCGTGAACTCTTGCTATCATAATCACCCTATACTTTAACGGCCTTACAAATAAACTTGGTATAAAGTAATACCTGAGAATTAACCAAGAATATGCAAATTGTAGACTATATCGTTGATAACACTATCAATACAATGATAATTCTTAAGTTTTCGGAATTTCAAACAGACTTGCAAATAAACGCGGGAATCGTAATATGTCCGAATAAGCAAATCATAAGTAAAACGTCTATTCGTAAACATTTTGGATATTCTTTATTTATTCTCTATATAACTTTATGCCAAGTTTTCTTTTTTTTTTAAGATAAAGGACGAGACGAACAGGTCGTTCAGCTGATTGTTATTGAAACGACCTGCCCATTAAAGCGCAGTGCCGCTCAGGATTATTGAAAAACCCAAAAAATTATGAGCGGCACTACAACTGCGCTCGTCACCTTGAGACATAAGTTGTCAAGTCTCCTTTGCCTAGTAATTTTAATAGCTACGGCGCCCTTCAGACCAAAACACAGTAATCCTTATATATAATCTAGCCGGCATCCGGTGCAAAGGAGCCTCCCACTGGCAATTTGTATGGCTTTAAGTGTTTTGATCCACAAACTAATTATTGCTTAGCATTTGCAAGGTGCTGCGTCATACAAAAAAATCGTGTATTTGATAATTGTCATAGATAAGCAGGTCATTCACTGGATTAAAAATATCTTAGTTTATTGCCCCGCAGTTATTGTCTCACTATTATGCTTTCCAATTACAGCGTATTATCTTGTCGTTTAATTTCTGTCTTTGCTTTTTAAGATACCTTGTCGTTGATATTCCGACACCATGAAGGTGGTTGATGAATTTGCCTCTGCTATATTTCAAATTAAAATTATATTATTAAAAATAGGATTTAAAATCACGTATTAAACGTCGAAAACTACCACCCTAACGAAATAGTACCATCGCCTCAGACCTGTGAAGAACGGGCGCAAGAAGCTCAGTGGACCTTTTATTTCTTAATTTAGTTACAATTTTTGAAGCATCGTACAATACAATTTATAATTAACCTTAACCATACAAACGTTTTTAAACAATTCTTTAGATATTTACTTACCCACTAAGATTGTAATTGTAAAATCTTCTATGTCGTTCCAAATACCACAGTGTCTGACGGCAGCGCAGGACCGATCGTCGTGGAGATCTCCACCAGTGGGAGGCTCCTATCGGCTCCTATTTCTGCCGTGAAGCAGTAATGTGTAAGAATTACTGTGTTTCGGTCCGAAGGGCGCCGTAGCTAGTGAAATTACTGGGCAAATGAGGCTTAACATCTTATGTCTCAAGGTGACGAGCGCAATTGTAGTGCCGCTCAGAATTTTTGGGTTTTTTGAAAATCCTGAGCGGCACTGCATTGTAATGGGCATGGCGTATCAATTACCATCAGCTGAACGTCATGCTCGTCTCGTCCCTTATTATCATAAAAAAAAGATCTTTTGGGGAGGCCTTTGTCCAGCAGTGGACGTCTTCCGGCTGATGATGATGATAATGATGATGATGATGGTCAATACATAATCGGTAACCAATATGCCATAGAACCTCAGAGTTTTGTGTTCCAAATAGTTTAAGCTTCTCATAAGAAGCTTAGTTAAAGCATACTTTAACTTTCATAGTGCATAGATAAGTACACACACATTGTTATTCTTATTTATTTAAGTAAGCACAGACAAAATAAATTGTGTCTCGTTTGCAATGATACTTTTACGAAAATTAATAAAACTCCTCCTAGCTATGTGACTAAAATGACTCCTTTTAGCTATAATGCTTATCGATTTATTATCACTTTGTATGCATTCTATTCATTTAAAAATTGATATTTAAACATGTAAAGTTGTAAACGCAATTGTATCTCTTCCCCTCCCCTTCTTTATACACGTCAGATCATTTAGAATTTCGATATTGATTTTTATACAATTACAAAGTTTTCGGTGAAACATCTTATGTGAAACTTTACCCTAAGTTCGTCACAAAGAGGATTTCGATGTAAAAAGTTTTGATCTTTGCGCCTGTAAGTAAATAAAATCAGTTGTTACCTTCACATGCCCTTTTTCGGGCGTATGCTACGGGTTTTTTACCCTAAGGTTACTTTTAGTATAAGTCCTTTGTACATTATAAGAGTAGTTGCTCTTTGATGCTTTATGTGTGTACAAAAAACGGAGTGTGTACACTATATTGTGTACAAATGTGTACACAATTAATTAATGTATAAATCCATTGGAATAAGCAAGTATTAATTATTATCCAAAAATTTTGAGTTTTCTTAAGTGCTAATTCCGCCAATATTTGTCTTTAAACAATGCCAGACTTTGGCGAGTCAACATCTCCTAAAGATGCCTCGTGTAGAGGCGAAACACGTGTCGAATTAAAGATAACTATTGGCGGAATTAAGACTAAAGAAAACTCAAAATATTTGGCTGATTATGTATTTCCGCAAAGTAACGCCTACTTCAATAAATTTTCAAGTATTAATTATTATAACTGTGAATCTAGACTTTCTAGTAGATGTTATTTATACCTACTTTCAGTTTCAAATTCTATTCAAACAAAGGAAAAAACAATTTTTTTACCGACTTCAAAAAGGTGGAGGTCCTCAATTCGATCGTTTTTTTTTTTGTATCTGCACCGTTTACGCTGAGATTTATGATCCAATTTACGTAATTCTTCTTTAGTTCGATGCAGAATACATGGCATTGCTCCCCTCAAAATTTTTAAGAATAATGAAACCCTACCCATGGGTAGCGCATACAAATAATATTTTATTAATATTAAAGGTATAAGATTTGTATAAGAGGTGTATTAAATTAAATCTTTATTGAGTTATATTAAACTCAAACAGCTTTCTTGATTCGAAAAGTCGGTTTCTTTAAAACGTAGTTTTTTAAAAGGAACTGTATTGTAGGTACTGTACTACAAAACACGATATATGAGAAGTACACCTAAATAATATTTTCTTCAATCAATTAAATTAAATTAAAAACTTTATTTTTATCTAATTAAAATCTATTCTTAGTAACGCGATAACAATGGTGAATTAATATTTATTTCGAATTAATATTTAATACTCGTAATAGTAGAAATCTCAAGTAGATTAGGCTTAGTTTTCATTAATGGCTTCCAGCTTCCATATCATTCTATATTAGCCAACGTATGCAAAAACTTAACAAATTATATACTAAAACCTTCCTCGAAAAACACTCTATCCATTGGTAAAGACAGAATAAAAATCGGTTTAGCAATTTTTGAGTTTATCGCGAACAGACAGACAGTTTTAGAAATAATAATAAAATGTAGTAATTATAATCATTAATGTCGATCATAACAAACAAGTACACATTTATTTTTTTTTTAATTCTGCCATACGTCGATTTAGATGTTTCACTTCAAAATGGAGAAGCCCTTTGAGTTTTTAGCTCCCGTAGTTCTCAGGTGTGAGGCATTCATTTCCGAATGGGTAGTCGTTTTTGACTTTTAATTAGCGATTTTACATCCTTTTTTGAATAAAACTATTTGAATTTGAATTATGAATATACATATTATTATGGTCAATGAGGATAGGTAAAAATTAAAAAAAAATCTTCGTAATAAAATTATGTAGATACCTGTTTAAAAAAATATTTAAGTGACTTTTGTGTTATTAATTAATATATATTTTTGAATTCCTTCGCCTTATAAAAAGATATTATAATTATATTTATTTACTAATATAGTTTATAATGGAAGCGTGTACTTTGTAACTCAATGAATAATAAAACGAGTATCTCTATTTCCTTGGCTTTAAGTTAAATAATCTAAAAAGAAGGTAACAAATAGCAACAGAAAATATACTGCCAAAGTTATATACGTCACCTTAGCGGACGCGCCCCAAGAATGTTAACATGGGACATCCGACGAACCAAGTGTTTCAGGGTAGCTGTAAGGTGTAATGGTTTCTACGTACATTTTTATTGTAATGTGTTAACTGTTAGAGACGTCCGGGAGTAGAACAGTCGTGCCGCCTGTATGCCTCACAGGTGTGCCTGTGTGAGTGTGTTTTACCATTTAGCATTTAACATCATGTAAAAAAAACACAAGGTGGTATTGTTTGCGGATGACACTTCACTTATATTCAAAGTGAAACGTAGCCAAGTTTTATATGACGAAGTAAACAATGCTCTATCTGACATCGTGTACTGGTTTAGCGCCAATAACTTATTGTTAAATAATCATAAAACCAAATATATTAAATTCACCGCGCCAAATGTCAAAAATGTTGATGCGAATATTTTATTAAATGGAGAGGTGGTAAAACCAGTGGAATCTGCTATATTTCTTGGCATTACTCTTGATTCCAAATTGCAGTGGGGCCCCCATATTGAAGGATTGGCGAATAGGCTTAGCAGCATATGCGGTTAAGAAAATCAGACGCTTAACTGACATAGATACGGCGAGATTAGTATACTTTAGTTATTTTCATAGTATTATGTCCTATGATATATTGTTATGGGGTAGTGCGGCCGATATTAATACTATCTTTGTGCTGCAGAAGAGGGCTATTCGCGCGATTTATAACCTAGGTCCTAAAGAATCATTAAGAGAAAAATTTAAAGAAATAAACATTTTGACTGTTGCTTCTCAATACATTTTTGATAATGTTTTGTATATTCATAAGCACATTGAGGAATTTTCTAGAAACTGTGACATTCATAATCTTAACACGAGGAACAAACATAAACTTGTTATGCCTACTACTCTGTTGGGTCGAGTTAGTAAGTCTTTTGTTGGGCGATGTATATGCTTCTACAATATGATCCCAGAAAATGTACAAAACAAAAGTGTTACGAAAAGAATTGTTAAAGAACGTTTGTGTGGGAAAGGTTATTATAGCATAAACTATTTTCTTAATTATAAACTGCGCCCATTCTACTCAGGTCTGAGGCAGTCTCTTTTGAATGGGTGGTAGATTTTGACGTTCAATAAGTGATTATAAATCCTATTTTGAATAAAAATATTTGAATTTGAAAATCCAAATGCTAAGTTAAGTAGTGAACTAAAATTGTATCAGGTAGGTAAAGTTAAAAAATAAAATTTTTGTTTGAAGATGTATCAGCAGTCGGTGTCCATTAGGGTGCCTGAATCAACAATCCCAAGACATCCTTTCTCAACCCTTACACTAAAACCATAAAGGTATATATAGGTTTCCTTAGAGTTTCTAAATAATCATATACAATACTTATGTACACATATACATACCATTTACCCGGCGTTCGACGGCTGCTCAAATTGTCGAGGACCCAGTGCTCTATGAACAGCTTCATTGTGTTCTACCGCATCTGTCACGAGGAGTGCTGTATTACACATGATAATGGTGAGGATGATATCCTAATTTGTGGCATGTCATACGAAGATGGAAGGAATCAGGTCAAACAGCTCTTCAGAACACTCGCCATGATAAATGCGGTAGAGACACAATGAAGCGACGCCCTTCCCAAAAAACCATCCTGTATATTTTACATCATATTGTGTGTGTTGATTATTAATTCAAAATGCCTGTTTTAAATTTTTAAATATTAATTAATGCTTAAAATATTTACTGAAATACTGAAAATAGCTCTTGTGGAAAATCCTGAATGTTGATGTAAACATTTACCTGTTGATAAAACTTTACATTGTCTCATATTGTTTAAACAACAAATGAATACATTACTTTGCAGCGATCAGCAATATTCTTAATTATTGCTTTGCGATTTTGTGAACAGAATGGACAATCAGTGGTCCATTTTATATTTGCTGTTGTCATCCGCTTTAACTGTAAGTAATTATTATATATGGCTCTGGTTGACGAATTTGTCAGACACTCGGTTGAAGCTTTCTTAGAATTTCAGTCAAATATTTGGTTGATTTTAAATTTGGATGGGAAGTGGTTAGGCAACATGGACATCCCCAACACCAAGTCGTATTGGTTTGTAAAAACCGCAGCCAGTATTGACTCCACAAAGTGGCTGTGCGAGGCAAAAATGGAGGTTGTACATGGCCAATGTATGGGGAATGGGGAGAGCTATTCTCGGAGTTTCCCTGCGAGATCCAATCAGAAATGAGAAGATCTTTAGAAGAACCAAAGCTACCGACATAGCCCAAATGATTGCGAAACTGAAGTGGCAGTAGGCAGGTCACATAGTTCGACGGACATATAGCCGTTGGGGCAGTAAAGTCCTCGATTGGCGCAGTGTTGGTAGGCCCCCAACAGATGGACTGACGATCTGGTCAAGATCATCGGAATACGTTGGATGAAGGCAGCACTGCATCGATCGTCGTGGAAATCTTTGGGGGAGGCCTTTGTCCAGGAGTGGCCGTCTTCCGGCTGATGATGATATGGCGATATGGCCATATGTCAACATGATGCGGGTGGACATGCGCATTTTGATTATGTCCGCTGGTGAAATTCGGCTGGTGGTATCATCCCGAACAATTCATATGAGCACCACATGTAATGTTTGCAGTAGAAGATACAAAGAGACCCCACAGCTCTACCCAATGCCAAACAATCAAGCCGATGGCAGATGATTGTTAATGGTTCGAGCCGCTCTTCGTTGTATGCGGTCAAATGGAAGAAGCTGGTACTGGGGAACGCCCGTCCATCGGAAAAAATAGTACTCCTTGAGAGGCTGAATTTGCGCCTTATGTAGTTGCATGCGGTGATTTGAAGTGAAGTATTATCTGTCTTCAAGTACTTATAATGTACCAAGCTTTTTAAAGGCCAATTTGGTCTTCTCTTCCATGTGATGAAACTGAACTTCACTCGATACATCAACGCTAATTAGACAAGTGTGTGGCAGTTAGAGTACAAAAAGTCAAAGTAAAATTAAAGTGGACTAAATTTTGCTGGCCTCATTCCGAGACATTGCCATTGCATGGCATAGTCTCGATTTCAAAGTAAATTTGTTCCAGTTCTCGTCGATACTATCCCGGGAGATGTTAGCAAATCCGGTGTATGAGGCATAACCTCTGCTGTTGTCTACATAGCAATGAATGCTGCTGATTTGCGTCATTTCATTGATATGTATAATAAACTCTCATACACAGACCTTCATTAAAGACCTCTTCATATCAACGGTGTACGAGTATGTCACGTTTTAACATTAATAAATGTTTCTCTGTAGTTATTTTACTTGAACGTACTTTTAAATTTTAAATCTTAATTAATTTAATAATTACTTTAAATCTTTATTTTAATGAATTTTAAAAAGTGTAATTAGTCATGTATTAAATAATGAGCAGTCTAATTAAAATAGTAATGCCCTTTTTGCTGAAATAAAATATTACCAGTAACCATTCATTCATTCATCCGGGTTCGAATCCCGGTAGGTGCAAGCATTTATATGATGAATATGGATGTTTGTTTCCGAGTCATGGATGTTTAAATGTATTAATGTATGTTTATATGAATTTATGTATGTTTAAGTAAGTATATTGTATTAAATATATCGTTGTCTTGTAACCCATAACACAGGCTATATATGCTTAATTTGGGGCAAGATAATTTGTATAAAAAGTGTGTCACTATTATTATTATTCACTTATTAATTCAATCATTCGAGCAGCATTCGAGAGAGGCTGCTACAAAATGCTGGCTATGCCAATTGCATATAATAATATTAACACAAATAAATGGTTGGATTTATTCCCCAAATGGATTATATAAATAAAATTATGTGGTAGGTAATCATATATTTGTTACTAACTACCGCTCGGAGAGTTAATAGTGCTGTTTTAAATCTCATGTCATTCAGGAAGCGTGGCAGACCCGTGATGATAGAAGGCATGCTCGGGAGCTGAGCATTGAGCAGCATCAGAAGAAGTTGCACTCATTACCGCGTGAGGCTGAAACAAAGCGAAGGTACTCTACACTGAGGCCAAAAGATCTAAGAAAGAAGGTAAACGTAAATACTATATTATGGTAATATTAAGAAAACCAGACAAAATAAATATTAAGATAACGTATATATTTAATAAAATTAACCAAATAAAAGTTTGATATCACGAGATAATTTACGCAGCATTTTAGGAGTTGATATTAGGATAATTCAATACTGATTTTCAATGGGCACCTACCAAGTCGCACTGTTGACAGCAGCCGTGGACAATCCTTTTGTTATAAGGTCTTAAAAGTGACCGTTTTAAAAAAGTAACATTTATTTAAAAAAAAAAAAGTTAAATTATATAATATTAATTTGACTTTTAAAAGATTTTTTTAAAGTGAAACTTTTTTTACATCGTCTCAAACTTTTTCATCTGTGTGTTGCATATCGCGTGAGACGGTCTGGCGGTGCCAATAGTGGCAGCAGCTGACCGTGTAGTGTATAAACTATTACTCATTTGTGCCAGTGCACCACGCTATTTTTAGTTAAATGTCTATAATGTGAAAAAAAGATTCAGTTTTATCGTGGTTTCATAAAACCACACGATCCTTTTTTTATTAAATAGGACATAATACGAGAAATGTTTAATTATTTTTTTTATGACTCTGAAGCCTCTTGGTTGGTTTTTGTTAGAGAACAAACTTAAAGATATCTCATAGAGGTGGCGGCAAATTTGAGTTGCCGTTGTAGACCAGGCGTTTGAAAATGACAAAAAGTGAAAAACAAAATAAAGTAGATTATTTTATGTAGAGCTATTCTATTGAATCATAAGGCACTTTGTTTTTTGCATAAAAAAAAAATAAGAAATTTGATGGTCACTAATCTATCTGGTGTGTTTCAGCCCTCGGGATACTTAAAACCATTAAACGAAGATGACATGGAAAATGATGAAGTACTTTCAGTTGCCGTAGGACCTCCGGCAATGCGACCAAAATATGAAAAGATCAAACGTCCACACATATCTTCGTATCGAGAAAATAAAGAGAGTCTCCACAACCAAGCAGGTGAAAATTACGTGCGAGATATCCTCATTACACTCGGTAGAGAATTTTTAAATCATCAGGTTAGTGAAGATTCCGTTTTTGGACAATATATTGGCAAATCTATGAAGAATTTAACCAGTCCACTCAAACTAAAGATGCAGCACGACATTTTGGACTTAGTTGTGAAGTATCAAAGGTTGAATCTTGGAGAAAACCAAACGTCTACCGTAATGCCAGATGAAAAGACCACCGCGATGGGTCCGAAAGAAGGAAAAGAGAGAAGGGCTGGTAACGAAACTGAAGAAGGCTGGTCGGATTTTAGCAATTTAGCAAACATAGTTGGATAATTTGTTTCGTAATTTTTAAAGTTTTTCTTCCTATTATGTCGTTAAACTTTTTAGTATGTTATGTCATAAGTAATATAATGAATCTGTAACTATTTTCATTTCAAAAATGAGAATAATTAAACAATAAACATAATTGGAAAAGTTGATATTTAAATAAAAATATTAATCATTTTAAACACATGCAACACTTACAAATTATAAATTAATAAGCATTTTATAAACATGTTATTTTCATGGTGTTTTTATGTATTAGGATCAAATAGAATATTGAAAATAATTTAGGAAACAAGATTTTACAACAGAAGTCATATTTTATTTTCAAGATATTCTTAATTTACTTGTAACAGTAGTAAAGACTATTATGAAACAAAAGGATAGGACCCGCCGCTCTTAAAAGTATCTGCCAGGAATTATGAAATGGCAGTGCCATACACATTTATAGTCATTATCATGGTGGTATTTATTTGCACAACAGATCCTATGATATTTTTTTTTGAAGTGAAAGTTCTTTTCGTGCATGAGGGTAATAATATATTTACAGATGAAACAGATGAATAAAGTGACACGAAAATGTGGGACGTTTTTGTCCAAGAAGAAGGAGAGACCTTTTTACGCACGCAAATATGTTTTTTTATATTTCTGTCAGTTTACCAGATCACTAGTGAAAGGTTTAGAAGTATTGTACTAGTTTAAGATACAGTTCTAGTTTTCAAAATTTATTAACATAGCTTCGAAACCGAAAAAAAAGACTAACCGGTAATGTCTATGCACATGGTTAACTATTACTTCAGTTTTACTTAATCTTTATACCAATTTTTTTTTGATTTTGGTTTTTTAAGTTCATTGAAAACATTTCAATGCAAAAACCGGTTGCTAACGATCTTTAATCACTGAGTCATTAGCACAGTTTAATTTTTGTGATATTTACCTAATATTTCCTAAATAACGCCGCACGAAAATAGCGTACAGGTTTAATTTTGATTGGTACGTTCGTTTCTTTTCTACACTTGCGCATTTAGCCGGTTATAACCGTTAAATTTAAAATACGTTGCAAAACTTGCTTAATACGTAATCCGTTTATCGTTCAGACGGATTTAGAAACGGGACCTCTTAGTCTGATTCTATTTGTCTGTAAACAGTCCATTGAAATCTGCAAATACTTCAGTTTGTTAAATTGAGCGTGAACACGGACGAAATGAATCCAGTTTGTATGAGGATGCCCTTCTAGGTATATTTATAAGGGAGGAAACTTAAGTAAAACGATTTTGCTTATAAATCTTACAAATTATATATTATCTTCGTAGCTATATACATATATATAATAAGTATGAGTTATACAAACTAGAAACCTACATCCGAATAAGATCAAAGTAGGGCTTTTCGGTACATTTTCGGTGATTAATACGCATAATAAAGTGACGTCGCTACCCAAGGATATGGAACGAAATTTATTGATCGTTCTTATTTTCTTTAATATGAGTGAAAGTGAAATCAAGGCTCTAAGTCGCCAAGTCATATCGATTCTGGAATACAATAGCGAATAGATATTAATAAGTGCCAGTGAGAAGTGCGGTGAAATGCCCAGTTGTAGAATCCCAGAGGAATCAAATAAAATTTGACTGATAAAAACTAGCAAATCACAAGTATCTTTGATTAAGGTTACATTCACAAGGATTTAGCTAATAGCAGTAGAGTCAGTAATAATCTTAGATCATTAATTTATGCATCTAAATAGATAGTGACACCTGTGAAAACGTCGATAAAATTGAGGTAAACTGTTAGCCTCTACTTTGAGTAATGCACTTACACACACTGATTAACTGATACTGGGTACAAGCAAACTGTGGTGTGTCTTCTAGAGAAGACAAAGTAGCAAGAATAGAATAAAATAGAACAGAAAGTGACACACAAATTGCGAGTGTAACAAGTAGCTTGTCACGCTCACTATTCTATATTCCACCTGCCGGACGTGCCGGATTCCACCGGACACCGTGGCACGACACGCCACAAACCACGCGGTGATCACCTAACACCAGGTGACATGTACACTTGTTTATCCTCCTTTTCCATAAGTTAGCACTTACCTGGTATCAGAACCGTTTATTGAAATCATGGCAACCTTTGCTTGCGGTCATTTTCTAACTAGCAACCATGGCTGTTCGTAAATAGTAAATATAAAACTTCAATTTTGTATTAAATGAAAAAACAGAAGTTTGCCAGTTTTTAATATTTTAATGCTAGTTTCCACATCACTAGTTAGGTGTTCATTCCTATCTTCCACCATTTTGTTTCTAACCGCGAACTGCACCTCTTTTTAATCATAAAAATACAGTCCACTCTGTGTTCTAACCAATAAATATATTTATTTCGTATATAATATTATATTATAGACGGGGAAGGGCTCTGGTGTGGGACGTGATTTGAGTCAGGCTCCTTGGAGAAACTACAAAAATGTACTATCTACGCGCCTCAATAGGGCTACTGGTAACCCAGGCGGTGGCAAATATTTCGGTCAACGGATCAGCCTTGCAATCCAATGTGGAAATGCTGCCAATATTCACGGTACGCTTCCCCGTAATGATTGTTTTAAATTAATGTAATCATAGTATTGTAAATAATTTATATTTATAACATTTGTTTTGTTTGAATAAATATATTAAAACGATAAATATAAATCATCTCTCACCGCGCCGCAACAATAGTTTTTCACACTTTATCGTAGGTTCAGTATTTTATTTACTTAATATTTGGCAGGCTTCTACAATTTTTTTATATGCTAACGAGCACCTATGCCCTCCACCTATATCCACAATAAATTTGTACAGGGAGATCAAATATTATTATATTCTCACGAGAAAAGAAGTCATACTTTAAATAAAAAGATGTTGTGACATCATATTCTTAATACAATATTATAATTTAGATATTTCATCATAAACTGAACTTTAATACAAGGCGCTTTGAACAAATAACAAAGACTTAAGATTTCCTGTTTCATAGAAACATCACATAATGAGTCGAGTCGGGTAACGTGAAGCGCTCGTTAGCGCAATTTGCGGAAATGTCAGAGCTAGGTGCTAGGTGAACACTTTTGTACACAACTTGTATAAAGCCAGCTCAGATCTAAGACGTTTCGGGTGAGACAGGGATTTGAAATGGAAAAGGAAATGAAATGGCGTAATAAAGCAATCTTATTTTATACGTCTTGTCACAGTGCTGTCCTGAAATAGATTTATTTTTAACTATAAATCCTGTTTTCCTGTTATTACTATTTGTCAAAGTAGTCTTTGCTATTAATTTGTTATTCAAATGGTTTGGTCTTGTACGAATTATAACTTATCTAAATCATTTTTCTCACGATTAAAAGGTGTTGTTCTCGACTAGTTTTAGAATATTAGTAAGTCGTCGAGACCGTGAATGCCAATAGACTCAATAATCGTCATCATCGTTGCCTCACCCACACCCCACCTGTGAATCCACGCACTAAGCGCAAATACGTAGTGCTAGACGGGACGCGACCGCGATCTCACAACACTCCGGCTGATAAAGGACCTTTGATTGTTATGAAACTACTCAGTACCAATACCAATGAATAGTGAGCTAAGTCAATTTCATCATCATCAGCCAGAAGACGTCCACTGCTGGATAAAGGCCTACCCCAAAGATTTCCCCGACAATCGGTCCTGCGCTGTCTTCATACGACGTATTCCGGCGATCTTGACCATATCGTCGGTCTATCTTGTGGGGGGAGCCAAAGTTGATTTAATTAAATATAATTAATAAAGTTGCTTGAAAGTTTAAATATTTTTTTTTTAATTATGACATGAGTATTCATTTTGTATGAAGGTATTAATATTATTGAAAGTAGTCAGAAGTTTTGCCTATGATATTAATAATTACAAGTTTTTATGCTTGACATATTCTCTTTTACTTTTTGATTGATGCTGATGATCTGATAACAAAAACCGAACCTCTAAGCGAAAGGTCCGGGTCGGCCATACATTTGAATGGTGGTCATGATGGACGGCTACTTAATTATATTAAATAGCAAGAAAACCGGTGGACCCTGATATATTTCTTGGCATTACTCTAGATTCCAAATTATGAACAATGGGCCCCATATGAAAGATTGGCTATATATATTGGATTGACATAGTTCTGCAGCATACGCGGTTAATAAGATTTAACAATTATCCAACGTAGATACGGGGCGACTAGATCACTTTACTTATTTTCATAGTAATATGTCCTTTGGTATATTGCTATGGGGCAATGCTGCCGATACTTATCATCTAATAATACGAATTACCATCTAATATTAAATCAAAATCACTATATTCATGTAAAAAATATCAAACTCATATTTTTAATACTAATAACGATTGTTATTCACGTAACCTATGCTCAGCTTACTGTTAATTGCCGAAGCTGTAAAGGTGCACCTAAAAGCAAACAGCGATAAAAACAAACAAACCATCATAGCCAAAGTGTGAATTTAAAAAGTGTACGCCTAAGTGTCAGCGGAAAATCTAACCTATACTTATACCACAGTAGTAGACATATGTCTACTGTGCCTATACTAAATTGTCTTGTCAAGATAATATGTATCTGCGATGAACATCAATACTATTTATCTATGTAATTTATGCTGTTGTTAATAGAATTTGGTACACTTAGTGCAGTTTAGTCCAATTTGAGTGATAGAATAGTTTTTATTTTAATTCACGACCTTTAATTATTTTTATTTCAAATTGTATTTTTGTATGACACGTAGAGTTTGCTGAAAATTTATTTCATTGCAATAATACGGAACATTATAGAAAATCTACAAATTTTATAAATGACAGTTTAGGATTAAATTGCTATTTCAAATTTACATGCCGTTGAGCTTCTTTTATGTTCTTCTCACGAGCTCTACTTTTCCGAACATAAGGTAACCCAAATTACCTTAACAGTTTTAATGACGATCCAAAGGTGCTCAGTTTAGACTAATTTAATAAAGTTTATTTGTCTTTGAAAAATAAACTACAATAATTCTTCCCTACATTTTTCTCTATTAGTTTTCAGTCCCTGAATACAAGATCTGGAAAGGTCAAGACCTTTAACGTCGGTTAAACTAACATAATAATAAAAATTTAACATTTACGCAAATTCTGATGAAAAAACCAGTAACGTTAACATGTGTTTTAATTCTTTAAAAAGTGTTTTATTCTAAACATTATTAATAAAAAATTACTCTAATTTTCAATGTATATTTACTTTCAAAGCCGAATAAAAAAACAACTCAATTTGTTTTTTTTTGTCAAGCAATTCAAAGTCGCACATTTTTTCACATATTTATTAAATCTAAATAATAATAAAAAAGTAATACACAAAGCGACGACTTAGACACTATAAATTCTAACATTGCCAAATTTAAATTTATAAGTTAAAATGAATCATTCAGAAATGTCTAGTTTTTTATTAAATCCGATATTTTGTAAGGAAAGCAAAATGGTTTATGGTCTAGAAATAAATATGTATAAAAAAATATATTGTCTTTGATTAAATTTTCTCCAAAATATTTACAGTTTATAAGGATTCTTGGCATTTAATATATTTTGTAGAATTCAATCTGCAGCAAAGATAACAATGCTGGATTAAGTTTCACTTTGATATCTAAGTGTAGAAATTCAAGAATTATTTTGTACTAGTTTAAATAATATTTTTCAAACGCTATTACTAGCGCCATACAGACAAGGTACTAACAATGTTACGTAGTTACAGTAAATTAATTTTTTCGCTCGGTAACCCTCTAACAGCCTGGTACTTTATTACAATTTTTACTTCATTTTGTTGGTTTCTTCATTTACTGTGTATTTTTTATTAAAACTTGCTGAGGTAACCAGGTCGGCAAAGAATTGCATGGCTTCAGTTTCTGTCGAGGTTTTGAAAGCCTTTAAAACTTTTTAGCTGGTTTCATTTATCACGGATTTGATTCCTGTTTTTTATTCAATTAGTAAATGCCCGCACAGATTATTCGTTCTGTCAATAGTTAATAGTTAAAATTTGATAAATACAATTTAATTTTTGAGTGATCCCGTTATTTTTATCTCAACAAAAAACAACGATAACATTCAAAAATAATTTTTGTAGACTGAAATACTTTATTAACTTGATGATAGGTACTCATTGTAAACCTTTCCCGGTCGGTACCGCCGTCCTTAAGTCCCTGCAGTTTAGATGTGTTATATCTTCGAAAATATTCATTTATTTTATTTACAAAATATAACTCAAATACATATTAATATACATATCAATATAATATTATCGTGCAACATTAATTGCTGTAAAGGACCATATTGGTGTATATTAGATGCTGAATGTTATTAATTGGATACGTATTAATGCTGAATAACTTAAAATTGCTTCGTAAATAAGCCATTATTTCTCGTAAAAATAAAAGGAAAAAAATGTTTATTGTGGGTTATCCCTTAGAGATAGACATATGCCACGTGGACTTTATGCAGACATCTTTAAGGTGTATACGTACAATACTGTAGTACATTATTTTGATCAGAGCGCAAAAAAATGTGTTTCTTGACATCTCATTAGAAAACTGGAAATTATAAAAATTATAAATTATAAAAAAATTAAAAAATTTCTCTAATATATTATGAATGCTTTTCTTATATATTCCTTCCTTCCTTTTGAATCACTCTATCTATTTAAAAAGCCGCATCAAATTCCATTGCATAGTTTTAATAATCTAAGCTTTCATAGGGAAAGACAGCGAGAATCGACTTTGTATTAATACTTTGTTGTAATTTTAAGAACACGAATGTTTTATATATTACTAATATAATAATATGAAGCGAATGAAGAAACAAACGAATTCTCACGAATGCAAATAATGAGAAGCACATGTTATACGCAAATGTGCGTATTCGCCAATGACTATTTAGCTCACTCATAATCACTAAGGTTTTATGATTATTCAATTAGTCGAAAAACATAATACTTTTTTATTCTTTTTCACTTAAATGCGTAAGGCGAAAGCATAGCCTGCATGCAGCCAGCATTATCAATACAGTATAACCACACTAAAGGGTTTAGTAACTCATGTGGTTTAGCTGTAAACTACGAACAAATTGATTTTGTAACAGGTAATAAATGTATCAATACCAATACATTAAATTTTGTTCTATTTACATGAGACAATATGTGAGTGAATATTATAGTGTGATATTATAGTGAGTGAATATATAGTAATGTGGTGCTTATTTCGTGGCAGTAATGTTCGAACTGTTCTTCGGCGATGTATTTTTTTTAGCAATTAAAATGTAATTATGTAGCATAATGATTGAAAACGTGGTACCAGTGGGAGGCTCCTTTGCACAGGATGCCGGCTAGATTATGGGTACCACAACGGCGCCTATTTCTGCCGTGAAGCAGTAAGCATTACTGTGTTTCGGTCTGAAGTGCGCCGTAGCTAGTGAAGTTACTGGGCAAATGAGACTTAACATCCTATGTCTAAAGGTGACGAGCGCAGTTGTAGTGCCGTTCAAAATTTTTGGGGTTTTTCAAGAATCCTGAGCGGCACTGCATTGTAATAGGCAAGGCGTATCAATTGCCATCAGCTGAACGTCCTGCTCGCCTTGTCGTTTGTTTTAATAATAAAAAAAAAAAAACAAACGTCGATTTAGTAAATCAATTTTGTTAATTTAAAGTGGTACTTACCTGAAACTTATGGATATGCTCAAATAAAATTATAAAAAAAAAAATTATGAGCTAACCGTTCGAGTGATGTATTTATAAAATCTTGAATGCTTTGTTCAACTCTCAGGTTGTGACTTCATCAACAGGATCTACTTTACAGTTGATAATTTTAAACACACAAATAAAATTTGTGTTTTAATCCTAGAAGAGGAGGGTTATCACTTCAAAAACATAATAATCCACATTGGTACTTAATACATTGTTTTTATCGGTTTCTTCCACCGTCATGTAAAAGACTATTCGAATCATGAACGTGCCCCGATATTGCTTACCAGCAACTCGTTAAGGCAGTTCTGCTGATTTTACATTCAGACCAAGCAATTTGAGTTCCACTCTAAAAGCTTACAATGCCTATAATTTGTCACCTACGAGCTGCGACATATAAGGCATTGTACACACGAACTTTATTGTTCGGATTCAAGTAGGAATTTTCTGAAAATTTATTTTTCAATTTGTCTTAAAGTAATCGCTTTTGAATAGTTACTATAAATATTTCTTATAAATTACTGAATTTACCATATGTTCGTAAGAAGCACGATCTCAACGCTCGTTACAAATACAAATTTAATGTCAAATATTTTTATTCAAAATAGGATTCAAAATCACTTATTGAACGTCCAAAACTAACACCCCTTCAAAAGAGACTGCCTCAGACCTGAGAAAAATGGGCGCAAGAAACTCAGCGGGTTTTTTTTTAAATATTAAATATGGATTACAATGTGATATCGTACAATAAACATTTATAATTAAAGAGCCTGAGGGTGTTCGCTTTATTCCCAGTCCGTGGTGTCATTTAGAAAATCGTTTATGCTATAGTTACCTTTTCCACACAAAAGTTTATTAACAATTCTTTTAAATTTCGTAACACATTTTTTTTGTACATTTTCTGGGATCATATTATAGAAGCAGAGACATCGTCCAACAAAAGACTTACTAACTCGACCCAACCGAGTAGTAGGCATACAAGAAAATACAAGAAACTCAACGGCCACTCTTTTCAATCAAATAGAGTTCACCTAACAAAACCTAAATGAGTTTGTAAGGTGTTGCATCTAAAATATGAATATGTCTTTAAATAATATAAATTATTTCATAAAAAGAACTAAACAGTTAACTGTATAAATATTATAAGTTATCCCATATTGGATAGGTCGACCTAGCACCACAAGCAGCAATTCGACGCATGGATGATCCATCTTTTCCTTCGCACATATTTGAGAGAAGGAGACGACCCGGCACTCAGCGCCGTCGCAAGCAATGTCATTCAGTGAGCATGATGAACCATGTTATTACATTCTTTCGCATGATGACTAAAAATTACAAACAAATTAATGCTCACAAAGCAAGCACACAAATGATTCTATATAATGCAATTACAGTGGATTCTATATAAAGAATATATTATATTCAAATTACACTCGATTATACAACCTTCATATGAAGAATTATTAGGTGGACCAGCATCTTCTATATATTCATTAATCGTGTAGTAGGCTTTTTGAATAAGGCAATTCTTTATGACTTTTTTGAATTTAGAAGGTTTTAGACATGCGATATTATTTGGAATTTTATTAAAGAACTGCACACTGAGACAAACAAACGATTTTTTTTTAACTTTTGGTAGCGAGAAATCAATTAATTTTGTTTTGCTCGCCTTAAGTGACAGATAAATCACACTGAACCATTTAAATATGTTTTCCAAGATTAATTTTTTAGATAATTGGTAGGTATTTATGAATATTGTTTGTAACATATTGTAGATAATAATGCAGTACCATGTAGAACAGCGTACAAAATAATGTTATCCTAATAGCCCTAAAATAAAACAAGTTTGAGAAGCTAAAGCTCTATCTTGTGTCGAGCAGTTTTATTACTGACTTCTTTTTTTTCAATATTAGCACAGGCATGGGCACGTAAGGTTAACATTTATATAAAGGCTATAAGAGTGATTTTTAGCTGTCCCTGGTTCCGTACCTAGAGGAACAAGAATACTGTAACTAATAAAAGCAAGTACAAAAAAAAATAATATAATGTTTTTTTCAATATATTGATAATGTTATGTATGTGTATAGGCACATAGGTGAATATGCTAGAAACTATGATAACCATAGTGTTAACACCATAAACAAACTTATAATACCTACTACTCGGCTAAGTCAAGTTAATAAGTCTTTTGCGGGGCGATGCATGAAAATGGGTTGCTAAAAAAACGTTTGTGTGATAAAGGTTTCTATAACATAAATCATACCACAAATAGGGAATAGAACGACCGCCCTCAGGCTATGAAATAATAAATTTTAAGTCTCCTCAGGTCTGAGGCGAACATTTTCGAATGGTTGGAATGTTTTTGAGTTACAGAGATATTAGATCTTAATCATTAAATTGAATTTACGATGTAGAATATAATCCCCTGTTTAAATGAGTGTTAAATCAGTTTTTTTTATAAGATGCAAGTCTGCTAACACAAAATACGTCCATGTATACACAGCCTTATTTCGTATATTCAGCAAATTATAGCTATTACAACGGTACAATTATTAAAACGTGCAAAACTAAACCTTACCCCGTTACAATACTGAACAAAGTAGTCGAAAATAACATTCCATACGTCTATTACACCCAGTACAAATTGAACTCTTACATCAGTTAGGTTTCATCAAAACACAGCAGTGATTGACAAGCGTGAGGGGTCAGTGTTAAATGGTGATGAATAGAAACATTGCACGTCAGCGCTATCGTGTGAATCGCGATCAAAGTGCATCCAGTTACAGAACAGAAATAGGGTTGGCAAGTAATATTGACAAACTGCGTAATGATACACCCGTATAACCTTAAATTATTTTAGCTATAGCGGAGTGAAAATTTCTGTAGGCACGCTATGCACTTTATTATTATATAACGCTCGTAAATAAATCAAATCCAAATGACTTTAGTCATGTAGGTCAAGGAAGTGACACTTATGAATGTCCAAAGTTTATTTTTACTTTTACCACCACTTCGGAAAAGGTTGAGTTTTAATGAGAAGAAATAACAAGAAACTCATTGCCAATGGTTCATTACACCGAACACAGCGGAGGTACAAACCAACGTACTTATAAATGACCAGAGATTGGAACTTGTGGACACTACGGTCTTCTTGGGTATCACATTAGATAACAAGCTTGAGTGGGGTCCACATATTGCCCAAGTACCAGATAGACTCAGCTCTGCGGCATATGCCGTTCGAAAGATTAGAGAGTACACAAATGTTGCGACAGCTAGATAGATACTTCAGTTATTTTCACAGCATCATGATGTACGGTATTTTACTTTGGAGTCATGCTGCTGACATTGATATAGTGTTTGTTCTGCTAAATAGAGCTGTTCTTGCTATATATCAGCTTGGTTAAAGAGTCTCTCAAATAAAAATAAATATTATGACTGTTCATTGTCAGTACATTTATGAAAATTTAATATACGTTCACACCTTAATAGTGATTTACATTATTATTACACTAGAAATAAGGGATTGCTTGTAAATAATTCTAGTAGGCTTCATAAGATACATAACAGCTTTGAGGGTAAATGTATTTTTACAATAAAGTCCCAGCCACTGTTCAGGCATTATAATAAATTTAAATGTTTTATTAAAAAATGGCTCTGTCATAAATCCTATTACTCCTAAACAGCTGAAAATCTAAGTGATTGGACAGCTTGCGGCAATGCAACACTGTTTGTTTCGGCAGCATTTGCAAGATGCTGAGTTCGCAGACTTGATCATTCATAAGGGACAAAAATTTTTGGAATTTTGTAGATAAAGAAAAACGTCCCATTTTAAGAACATTATCTCTTAAAATACACACGTATAATGCATCAACATACGCATTGAAATTCATATTTTTGACAATGAAGCACTTGAAATCGTAATATAGAAGCAAAATGATCGATGTAAATTTGGACCATTATATAAGGACAGGAACTACCAATTATGAGCCAAATTTCATGAAGTTGTCGGAAGAAATTCAAAGCCAAGGATCACACCAATATTTTTAGAGACAATATGTAATGTACCTATGCTTCATATAATAAACATAGTCACATTTACAAATTAGCATTTTACATTCAAATATTAAAACTATTGATGGTGAGGGATAAATAAATTATTTATTTCCATACAGAAAATTAGAAAAATACAATGCATTATTTTAAGCTAAGCGATGTAACAATAGGCAAAACGAGAAGGCTCAGCTTCACCTGACGTGGGATCATGGATTTATGTTTTCATGCAGTTTTGTGTTTGAGCTATCCCCTCCATAACGTGTTGAGTGGAAGTATTATGGCTCCAGGATTACCTACTTAATCTATTTTTTTAAATTTATTATTGTTATTACTCTTGCAAGTGTATGTGTGTTTGGAAGTCTTTGTGTGTGTGTGTGCGTGTGTATTATCATGCCATCACATGATGCTTAAATTCAGTGTTAGGTGTTTTTGAGTACTAATTAAAACAAAATGTTGTAAGTGACAACCCTGGAGATGGATCACAATCTGCCATCAATATTGCCTCCCCATTCAAAATGGCGCAGAATTGTCGAAAGCCCTTCACCTCGATACATTGTGATAGATTTACGTAGACTAATGAAACGTTCCATTTTTGATTTATCAGAATTCTTAATCTGTTTTGACTTAAAACCAGTATAATGTTTGAAATATAATTTTTTTGTGAAATATAAAAAAAGTATATGATAAGAAATGAAATGTGCGAAATAAATTCATTAAACTGAAGTAAACTCAATTTTAATAAAAATATTTCTCGATATCAATGACGTACAATATGCCACTAGACTCAGAATCATGTGTTAATGCATAAGTTATATATAAAACGCCATTGATTATAATTCTTCAATGCTCGATACTGACAATTTTAAGCTAGTATGATGATAGAGAAAAGATACACAAAAGATTGTCATATTTAAACTTAGTATTTAAACTATGGCTTATATAAAACGATATATTAAACGAATGGGTGTATTGCGATGATGTTAGCGTTACGAATGATTTACCCAAAGGCTTCGACGTACTTTATACAGCTAGAATAACAATCGCCATTAAAAGTCGTCAAAAAAGTCAGTCTCGTGCCAGATTGTGGCGACTCAACATGTTCTGAGGATGCCTCGTGTAGAGGCGAAACACGTGTCGTTTAAAGACACGACAAAATATATTGGCGGAATTAACACTAAAGAAAACTCAAATCATTTGAATAATTATGGACTTCCACAAAGTAACGACTACTTCAATAAATTTTCTTAACTTTTAACATTAACAAATATACAGATAACACTAAAACATTCATTCAAATTAACACCTTTTATTGAGGCAGTAATGTATAAAGTCTATTATTATATGAAAGTCTAAGAAGCCCGTTAAAGTAGTGGTATGGTACTGTATTTTGTTTTAGCAATTGAAATGTAGTTTAACAAAATTATTAAAAACATCAAGTTATACATATACATAATTTTATTAATTTCAAGGAGCAATTATTATTACCTTACGAAACTTCATCCTTTTAGAGTTTGGACGTGCTGTTATTCGGACAGTTTTTCAATGAACACGTTGTCATTGCGTGGCGTTGTATTCAAAGTGCGGTCGAAACGCAACCAAACGAAAGCTCTGCCTGATAGACGCGTTGGCAGAGTTTTGCTTCAGATAATTTTTGAGCGTAATTGTGTGTCTAGTTTTTTATTGTACGTCACTGCTGAAAGGGGTTGAATATTGAGATATTGAGTAATTTGTAAACTTGGACCTGGAATATTGACCAAGGCAATTGACAACCCTGATGAAAGACCTCCAAATAGTCCGAAACTAATCGCAACCAATGCCGATGAACCGTGAGTAAGGCAGTGTTAATAAAATAAAGTTTTATGTGATATAACTAATATCGCAAAAAAAAAATTAATACTTAAATAAAATTAAACTAAATATCGGCAGATAGCTTTATAGTTGACTGAGTCATTTTATACCAGCTGAGAATTATTATAACATTAGATTTATCAGCTACTAGAGCTAAAGAAGACAGCATTATAAATCATTGAAAACATGTCCGCGCCGATGATTTTCATACCAAACAAATATGTAATAAATAATAATTGTTTCAATCACATTTTTTAAAATAACAAATGTCAGCTATATTTCCGAGGGGGTTATATGACGGCAGCCACTTAATTAGGTCGTTAGTTATTTTCACACTTTTAATATAATAAGGTATATCGTCAGCTGTATTTTTGATGGGGTTAAGATCGTCGTTCAGCGTGATAATCATTTTACGCGTTCAATGCATTTAAGCGTTGCAAAGTCTCTTTGCAAAATAAATTGACGATCTTTACACCGACAAACAATTAGCGGATGACGATTTTTTGTTTTTGTAACATTCAATTACTCGTGTCTTCCTCGTAGTCTTGTCGTGTTGTATTCCTCGTGACGTCACAGTACATGTTAAAATCAAGTATTAAAGCTCAAAACATTATCCAACTATTATAAAAAATAACTCAATCTATCTAATTCTAAAAAACAGTCATTATTTGTGTGGATTAAATAAAACTGCAGTCTCTATTCCATATTACTCTATGCCTATCATTTGATCGACTGATGAAGACACGTCTCTGTTTTTCGATTACTATTTCAACTGCAATTTAAATGCAAAGAAATTGTCTTTTATATTTTAGATTTATTTTGATTTACTATTTATTCGAGGTCGAGTATTATTTATTGGGATCAGCGGATTCAGCGGAGTATAAAATTCATTCATTGATTTTATAAAAAGCCATAGTACCGTAGCAAGAAGATATCTTACTCGTATATAAGAACTCATTGTTACACTGTTAGCCGCATACACTTAGAATACACTAGTGTTTAGACAACTTGACATCCCGATAACGTGTGCTTCAGCTATTGGTTTAATATTCAAATTAAACAAAGGAGCTAATTCCAAAAGAGGCTGACTGTTTACGATTTGTGAATCAAAATCGCTTACAGTCAATACATCGATAGTCGAGTATAGATTTGATTTCCTCGTCTATTCTAGAGATGTTAGATGATCAGATAGAGAGAATATATTCTTCTCTCACGAACAGTTTACGCTAGTATATTGTAAGTTAAAGATAAAGAAGAATATAATTTAATATACATAAATAAAAAGCAAGTTTGGAAAATCCTAAAGAGCACGCCTCGTTATCTCATTTTTCATGATATTCTAAGATGAGCTAATGAAATACTATAATAAAATGTAAAGATACATGTACGAAAAATAAAAAATAAGGCACAGTCGTATCCTATTTTTTTATAAAAAAAACTAGCTGAAAATTTGAAGTTGTATGTATTTTTTAATGCTGATCAAACAAATTTAAAAAAAAAAATGTCAAAAAAATTAAAAAAAATTAAAAAAAATATTAACCTTAACCTATTTACTAGTGGGAGGCCCCTTTGCACAGGATGCCGGCTAGATTATGGGTACCACAATGGTGCCTATTTCTGCCGTGAAGCAGTAATGTGTAAACTTTACTATGTTTTGGTCTGAAAGGCTCTGTAGCTAGTGAAATTACTGGGTAAATGAGACTTAACAAGGTGACGAGCGCAATAATTGTAGTGCCACTCAGAATTTTTGGGCTTTTCAAGAATCCTGAGCGGGACTGCATTGTAATGAGCAGGGTGTATCAATTACCATCAGCTGAACGTTCTGCTTGTCTCGTCCCGTATTTTCATTAAGAAAAAATTTACAAATAAGGGTGTATGGGCTCGAACCCTTTGCATGTCCTAATAATGGACGAAGAAAACAAAAACAAATAAACGTATGTCGAAAACCTATTTAATATTTATTAAAAAAGTAGTAATAAATAAACAAATAATACACTTGAAGATTTATAAAAAATATTACTGAGCATATTTTTTAAAACAATAATATTATAAGATTATAACAGTTTAAAAAATTGTTTTATTTGACTTTTTTACTGGGCGTTAGTTCCGTCAGAAAAGAATTCTGAGTTACACCCAAGTCGCACCTAAAGAAGTTTTACTTCAAAAAATCCGGTAATTTTTTCGACCAACTTTCTGCCACCCACCTGTCCATACACGTATGGCCAGAAAAGATTATTTTTTAAGTAATTATAATTTACTATGATAAATAGAATAATTATTGTTATTGGAATATATTTCGTGTACCTTACAGATTCTTTGATATATGTGCACTAATATTAACCTGTAAGTCCGATATAAATAAAAAAATATCAATTTCAGTTTTCATAAAACTGCTCTTCTTGACATGTCGAGAGTAGACTGTAGAGCAGCCTAGCGAAACTCTCTAAGAGAAAAGCGATTCACTCGATTATATGAAACTTGCAGTTATTGATAGATTGACAGATGAGGGCTATAATCTTGTAAAAAACGGAGATTTTTTTTATTTGGGAAACTTACAGCCATTTTTTCAAATACAACACAACAAATAGATTAATTAATTAAACTAATTACAAGCTTCCACATATGTTTTTAAATTGCTTAAGCTCAGATTAATATATACCACAAACAATACTGTAATACAAAATAGGTTCTAACTTATGAGATGAAGTGCTTCTTTTTTTTATGTTAGACTTACATACTGTCTTTGGTAAGCACATTCTTAGCTACACGAGGACTACAAGTAAAGAGGTCAAAACGGTCATCATGGTTAAGCTTGTTGAAATGCCACATTCAACGAGGAAAGAAGCTATTTTTTCGGTAGTTAGTGTGGCTGGTATCGATGCTAAACAAAGCCGGTTTCCTAAGACCCACAAATCCTCTGCGCTCGATAACCAATCCACATTACACACAGATAGCCGAAGTCCATAACGTTTTAACCAACTATTCGCTTTCAAACTTAGTCACGAATCGCCATACTGTAATTACTACAATTTAAAACTAATGTCAATTCACTGCACCTTTCATACTAAACTAAACTTAAAAAAATTTACTTAAGCATTCCCGCCTGTTATTACGTAGTATTTACATCCTCTTTGATGAGGCATGCAATGTAATAATGTAACAGAAAAATCATGAGAGACAGCCAATAAGTCATCCTTTATTGCGAATCAGTCCACAGACAAAGCTTAGTTCGTGTTTCGATCACTACACTCGGGGTGGGGTACAAGTGAGCTCAGAGCAATTATTTGTGTTGTGACTGAGATCCACTTGCCAATGCAATGCCAATATGTTGTTCAAGTCTCTTATTTATTTAGTGTCAATACTGCTTTAGTAAACCTTCTGCAATTCTAGAGACTATAAATGTTACTGGTGTACCAATGAAGATTTATTATTAGTTTTGTGCTAAGATACTATAAACCTCTTGGTTCAAATTCAAATTCAAATATTTTTATTTAATACAGGATTCAAAATCACTTATTGAACTTCAAAAACTACCAGACTACTACTAGAGCCTCTTGCTGCTAGAAACCAATGAAAACAGGCCAGGTTTATTACACGATTCATAAATTATTTCTTAAACACATTTTTTTTGTATATGACATTGACATCATTGTAAAATTGATTTCAAAGTGTTGCCGTTGAATTATTGTTTGTTCTTCCCACGAGCTCTACTTTTTCCGAGTATTTTAATAGAAATATTCATAGTGATAATTCAAAAAGCTTAGTATAAGCCTTATAGAATAAATTTTATTTCACTTTGACTTTTAATGTCAATGTTATCTGTTGTGTTGTGTTAAAATCTAACTTTTCTCAAAAATATATTAAAAAGTCAGATAAGTTTGCGTGTGTCTTATAGATATGATGTTTTGATAAAAGCGACACTCGGATCAAAAAATATGGATCGATGATTTGTTTGTGGATGCAATTTTGGCATCCCTACACTCTTTTCGTTTTATACACCCGTGAATCAATGCATATGCGGAAGCTCATTGTTGCACAGAGGGCAGTGGAGAGGGCTATGCTCGGAGTTTCCCTGCGAGATCGAATCAGAAATGAGATCTGTAGGAGAACCAATATAGCTGGTGGTTGCGAAACTGAAGTGGCAGTTAGCTCGACGGACAGATGGCCATTGGGGCAGGAAAGTCTTCGAATGGTGACCAGGTACCGGAAGATGCAGACGAAGATGGACCGACGATCTGGAGAAGATCACCGGAATAAGTTGGATGAGGGCAGCGCAGGACCGATGGTCGTGGTGATCTTGCGGGGAGGCCTTTGTTCAGCAGTGGACTTCTGCCAGCTGAAATGATAAATCAAAGCTAGTTAGGAAGATGTTCTTCCTACACGAAGCTTCAAGTATTTTGATTGCGGTTTAGTGAAATGTTCTAAATATCAACATCAACACTCCAAACTGTTTATTCTGCTCTCATAAGTCGCGCTAAGCCGAATTACTTTTCAAGTACTCTAGAAACAATACAAAACACTTGAACACTAAAGTATACTTGGTAGGATCCATCTCTACATAATCTTAATGAAATACGATACTAATTAAAACTTTCCCTGCCTCCTCTAAGGATAAACATAATATTATAATATTTAGACAGAGTTTTGTAATATGGCGACACTGTAGCTACCATCTTTAATGTTGATTATATTTTTTCATTCAATTTAGAATAATATATTCTTTTGTTCTTATATACTTATACTTATGATACTCCCCCTTTGATTTTAAATATGTTAGTAAAGAGACATTCTTTACTGATTAAGTAACGTACCAACTTACGATATCAGTTTAAGTTTTGAAGTTATGTTTTTTGATACCTAATCACACTTAACGATTACTTGCTGTATACTCGTATAAGAGGGGTGAAACGTGATCTACGACAAAATAATATAAACGGAAGTATTTCAGTTTTTTTTCGTTATAAATTAAAAATAGTTTTGTAATAACTTGCGATGGATATTCATGAAAACCAGTGATACCTTCAAAATTATATGATGCCAAATAAAATAATGGCTCCATTTACTCTGTTATATTTCTGCTGTGGTATTTGTCACAGCGGATCTTCCACTGTCACCTCGTAGCTCTGTCTACCGTATAAATATTCCAAGACATCTGGCTGTCAACCCCCAATCCTCAAGGATCTCCTTGTAAACTTATCAACGATACATTACGTGGTTTGTAAATGTTTTTGTCAGCTAGATAATTCATATGTTTAAATTCATTATTTATTTTAGAACCGGAAAATAATTTGTTTTTTATTTATTACGAAAAGCCGGCCAAGTGTGAGTAACACTCATACATACATAATAATATTATTAGGTACCTACCTAGGTCTGGATTCGAACCGGAGTCTTCTGATTTCCGGATCATCCAATCATCCCTGATCATCATCTGAGCTATTACAGTCTTGTATATAGGCAAAATTTACCTTTGTATTCTAATGTTATTGTAGCTGTTTCTCATTAAAACACGGATATAACTACGTTTTTTAAATTGAATCCTAGCTAAATTGATTGATCGCCCCCGAAATCCCCTGTACACTAAATTTTTTGAAAATCGTTAGAGCCGATTCCGAGATCCAGATTATATATATATATATATATATATATATATATACATATATATATAATCTGCTATTCTTACCGATTATTTATATATTTAAGACACATCATCAAAATAATTAAAAATCTGTTTGAGTTTTTGCCAATAAGCCCTTTCATACGATATCCCACAAATCTATTCAAAATGTTGACCACCCTCCTTGCATAAACACCCTTTTTTTGATTTTGATGATTTAATCATAAATGTACAGTTTTCAGACTTTTCCCTTTACTCGTATTACTAGTCCCAAATTTCAAAGTTCAGTCTATAGGTCAACGGAAAATACCCTATAAATTTTGATTGCTTTGAGAGTATATTTTTTTCATTAACTTAGAAGTTTGATTTTTCACAGCTTCTTAGTAGTTATTTACTTGAATATCATCGTTTTAATAGAGAGACAGACGGACGGACAACAATGTGATCCTATTAGGGTTCCGGGTTTTCCTTTTAAACCCGGAACCCTTAAAGGTTTAAAATATTCGTAGTTTATACATAGATAATATTTATACATAGTAATATTTTACCAATATGAATTCTTAAATCGTGTGGAGAGCTTATTCGCTTCTAGTCACCGATCACCCGTCTGTAATAGTCATAGTGATCGCAGCGACCCGTTGCATGTCGGTTTTTCGGGCACCCATCAAAAGGAATACATTAGTTCATTTAGGGATAAACCACAGTAAGAGTACTTTCGACACCAGTTTAAAGTATCTTAAATCTGTAATAGCAGCGGAATAGCGAACCCGATTCCCAAACCGATACGACTAAGGGATGTATCAATCATCAAGGAGGATCAAGAAAAGAGCATACTCCAATCTTAAAGGCCGGCAAGGCATCTTTTGACATCTGGTGCTGCGTATGTTCATGGTCGGTTTCCTCACCACTCCCCATTACGTGAGCCTATTGCCCGTTGGCCCACTTTTATATAAAAATAATATAATCGCCTGGTGACACTAAACGACTACAACCTGTATGTTGCATATTTATTTTAATATTATATAACAAATTAGTTTACAAATAAAACCGCCACAACTACTAACTTCTGTACTCATCTCGGTCAAAAACAACAAAAGCATTAATTCGATATATTAATAACAAAAATGATCAGCAAATACAGTTCCAAATAACTTTGTATTAACTAATTTAATGTTAATGTCTATTAATTAAGTTAGGGTAAACCACACTTTGGTATTATTGGTTCTTTGTTTTAGTTCGTAAATTGGTCATTTATTTCTTATTAAAATTTAAATAGCCTTTATTGATTACTTACAAAAAACATGGACAAAATACATATAAAAGCATATAGACGACCAGACAGCGCGATACCAATGCTTGAACAATATTTATTTCTCAATGTTTGCATAAGTTAGCTAGTTTAATATTCAAAATAATAAGGAACTAATTCCAAGCGTGGCGAATGTTTACGACTTGTGAATCTAAATCGCTTACGGTAACAATAGATCTACCTACTACCAGTGGGAGGCTCGTTTGCACAGGATGCCGGCTAGATCATGGGTACCACAACGGCACCTATTTCTGCCGTGATGCAGAATGTGTAAGCATTACTGTGTTTCGGACTGTATGGCGCGGTAGCTCGTGAAATTACATTCGTACATCAATCTGTCGACGTGGCGCCTACTTCGTTTTGGTTTTTGATTCCCTGATTCATGACACACACTACTGATGACGTCCTTAATTTCGGGTCTAGGAAAATAGATATCGTGAGTACCCGTCATAATAATTACAATAGTTTTATACATTAATGGGTATCGTGTCTGATATGTATCACAATTACGGTGTTCATATATTTGCCAAAACAGTGTAAAATAATAATTATAATACTAAATGATGTTTTACAATAACTAATAACAAAAATATAAACTAAATTTTAAAATGCAGTCAAATCTATTTCTTAAAGCTATATGAAGAGTCGGTTTCTTCCTTTCTATTCTTTCTATGTTCTGCCCATTCGCATTTATATTTAACTCTAGCTGTTGCACTATTACGCAGCAAAAATACTACGCCTGCACCCACTGCACATAGCATGATAATATCCAGCCTCTATGTTATCCTTACCTCTTGTAAAAATTCATGCAAAATTTAAATTAAATCAATCTTAAATGCTACATAATGTAAGTATCCATCCCCGCTTAGTAGTATTAGTAAAGTTATAGATAGGAAAGTTGAGGTGTAAGGAAGGCTTTTAGTTGAGTAATATATCGCTGATTACAAAAAAGTTAATACTTAAAAAGAATTAAAACGTGTCTAATCTTTAATGACATTTGCCATTAATAATAACGTAAACATTATTTACAAATTCAAACGATTCGCATTCTTTGTAGCCTTAAAAAATCATTCCGTTAAGCATGTTAAATACAAGATTGCATTTTACTTAAAACGGGCAAAAACAAAACCGTAAATATGCTATATTTAGACCAACTCAATGGAAGTGATCAGGCTGCACATCATAGAACACCGACAAAGCGCCCAGGACAAGTGCAGTAAAATGATAGCAGAATGCACAGAATATGTTTGTTTTTAATTTAATTTTTACAATTTCTTTGAAAAGCTAACAAATATTCCATATTATCAAACTAAATTGTGAAGACCAATTACAAGTTTCCACGTTTGACTAAAGTTGAAAGAAAATACTAGACCGATAACTAAAACATTTAAAAAAGAAAACACAGTACATAATTTATGAGATGATGAACTAATCTCATATTTGGTTCGAACTGAAGGCAAATTATCATTAAATGTATCAAACCAAATCAAAACGACTTTTATCATCTAAGTCAAGGAAATGACAATTATAAATGTAATTGTTTTCCCTTTTACACATTACTAATGCTTCGGAAAATGTTGAGCATTAATGAGAAGAAGTCACAAAAAACTTATTGCCACTCTCTTAAATCAACATTTACAGCATTGTTTTACAAATTATATTAGTAACAATATAATATGTGGTCGGTGTGATGCTAAAATGGACTCAAACGTCAAATACTCAATGTTTTACTCGAGTACCTAAGTAATAAAAATTAATGTAAATTAATAAATAAAAACATAAGAGTTATTGAGTACAGTAGATGCATCATCTGTCAAAATAACTCAACCAAATAACAAAAAAGTATGTTTTTTGTGGAAGATCGATGTAAAATATAAGAAGGTAAGAAAGAATAAGGCCTTTGGCAAGAGAAACACTGAGCTCAGAGTTGTCATTTAGTTCGACTATTAAAATATAGTCAATGGTTTAGAATAAATGTTTTCTTTTATTATCTTGTATATTATATAATAAATAATATAATACATAATATAATCTGTTATTATAATTATTAATTGGTAATAATCAAACTGCCGTCAGTGCATCAGTTCTTACCGAGCTATTTCAAAATAAAAATCTTTTATTAATGAATATTAACAAATTTAGAAATAAAGAGTCATTATAATATAGAAATGAAACATGCATATTTGAAAAGCACGCAAATAATGACCTCAACCCAATTACGCGGCCGCTTTATAATGCCATCTATATAAATATTCCGTTGAATTATCATTTATTTATTCTTTTAAATGACACTCATGTTCCTCTTTTTATGAGCTCTGAAATGTATGTGATACAATATAAAAATGTTATAAAATTCACAAATAAGTAACTGGCTTTCTGAGCCAGAGTTGATAACAAACACGAATTGCAATTAATGACATTTTCCCTAGATTCTTCATCTTCTTCCATTCCCAAAATGTGGTCTTTCAGTCTTATTCTTGATACTCTTGACCTGGCTTGTATACAATTGTCACTAAACTCGTTTTAGAATTTCGTATCTAGGTCCACTTATCCCGACATTTCCATCCACTTTCTCTTGTAGTAGTCCCGCGATGCGGCGAAAAGTCCAAATTGCCTTCGAAGAAGCTGGATGTTATAAATGGAGCACGGTCATATATCAAGATAGCCCACATTCTAGCGCTCTACAAAGCGCAGGTCCGGCCTCCTATGGAGTATTGCTGTCATCTCTGGTCTGGTATTACCGCGTGCAACGCAGATCTGCTCGAATCGTAAGAATATTATCCCAATCATCTAGATGTGCACAATCAAGTACAACTAAGGTGTGGAATGAGCTTCCTTATGCGGTGTTTTCGAGACGATTCGATGTACGACTTTCGAGAAGCGCGTACACCTTTCTAAAACGCCGGCAACGCCCCTGATCACTTAACACCAGGTTACGTACGCTCTTTTGTCCTCCTTTTCCATACAAAAAATCAAACACAATGACCCAGTAATTTATCGTATTCCTTTAACGTATAAGCTTTTTATATACATAATAGGGGGCAAATAGGCAAGAGGCTGACGTGATGAGAAGTGATGGGCAGTAACAACACCACGAGTCAAGAGATGCGTTGCCGGCCTTTAAGTTGGAAATATGGTCTACTCTTCATCGTCAAATTTTAACTAAGAATAACATACATTTTATAATCAATAAAAGATTGTGTTAATAAATAACCTTACCCTACATCATATTATTATGCATAAAATTTAAGTAATAACCTAAGCTTTTCTTAAGTAAAACAAGTTACAACGTCCCGAGACGCACACTTTTTTTATTTAGAAGTGTACATAATATTCACAATTCAAATAATTTATTCAATGACATTTCTTGACATGTGACAATTAATACAATGAGCGGGCGCGGGGTATTAATTTATATGGCAGCACTTGTTAAACATAACTTGCGTTGCGGCAACACTGAGATACAATCTGTATTCTTATGACACACCGCGCTGACGTCATGATCGTCATCTTAACGAGTTTTATCGCGAATCATTTAGTTTGTAAACAGCATGCTTAGTAAAAACTTGTCGACGATACGATGAGGTCCGTTTACGTGTTCGTGTGTCTGTTTGTGTACACCCACAGCTGGGGTCGCGGCGATCTCGAGAAATATGGACCCTTTCAGATGGCATTGCGTTCGAACTTGATAAAATGTAAGTAGTTCATCTATTGAAATTGTTCTATTAAATAGAATTTTATAAAATATTTTAATTATTATTTTGCATATATAAAACTAATATTAATAACGTATATGCTTAGAATATGCATTATCAAATTTAATCCTTCAAATTAATTTCACGTTTTTAATTATATACCCTTGTAATATGGTAATCTCAGGGTATTTTTATAGAAACAGGCTAGCGTACATCTCATCAGTGTTTAACATAACACATATTTTTCTATCGTTCTAACATAATATGCATATAACATGCAAAACATCTGGCAACATACAGTTCGTTACGACATAGCCTTGTCGTATTTCCTGTACCATATATTTTTAAACATGTACTAAGGTTAAAGCAATTTATGGTACAGTGACATATCACTCACTCAAGACTATGTACGGCTTCTTTGTTTAAAGGAAAAGGACAAGCTATGTGAAAGATACATGTATTTATTAGTTTATTCATTTGATAATGTTACAGCAATATAATAATTGAATTAAATATAAAAACATAGTTGAAAATATGACCAAAAGTGGATTAAAGAAAGCGCGTACACCTTCCTTAAAGACTGGCAACGCTGTGATTCTTCTGGTGTTGCAAGATAATGTGGGCGGCGGTGATCACTTAACACCAGTTTACCCATACACTTTTTTGTCGTCCTTTTCCATAAAAAAATACTTTTTATATCAGCCACAATACCAGCATTGTGTTCATTTGAAGGTACATCCCCGTCGGTTACGTCATTTATCAACAACTGCCGCTGCAATTTTTTAATGTGCTCCTAATGGCACTAAAAAGAAATGTGTTACAAAACCTATCATTAGGTACTTTTAAATTATTTATTTATTTATAATCAAAATAAAACAAAGATTCTGTTTAAAATAATATAGTTTATTTGCGCAGATAACCTATTGATAACTCATTAAAATATACTATTTCATTATATCATTACATTTAAATTAACTAATTTGAAAGCAATATTCATTTATAATATTATATCAGTTTATACGTAATTACAAATCTCTACTCTGAGTTATTCAGTATTTACATTTAACGAATTGATTACATATTACAAATAAAAAAAATATTTAAATTCAAAAGTTACGGCATGGTTTGGCGACGTGAATTGATCAAAGCCAAGGACAATTAATACAAGTGCTTAACTTATTGGTCGTGTTAAATTACTTTAAAGTAAGATTATTTATTCGATTTTTTTAAAATAAGACATAATAATTGAAAAAAATATATCAATGTGATTGATCTGTTTAGTTAGCTGGTGAGTGATGTCATACAGTGTCGTCTGTACGTATTGCATGTAAGAAGTGAATAATAATATAATATAATATTGACACACTTTTACACAAATTATCTTGCCCTAAACTAGGCATAGCCTGTGCTATGGGTACAAGACAACAATATGTTGAATACACTATACTTACATAAATACATATTAACATCCATGACTCGGAAACAAACATCCATATTCATCATATAAATGATTGCACCTACCGGGATTCGAACCTGGGACTTCTAGCTCAGTAAGTAGAGTCACTAACCATTCGGCTATATAGGTCGTCAGAATGATCAGTTTTGGTTTAGACCACTCGTATAACTCACTTGGTTGTGTAGAAGAAACTATCCTAGGCAGTGTCAAGATATTTTCATGTCCATACGACATGGCTACATACAAAACAAGTCCGCACGCGCAAGAGAGTTTTTATTCCATAAAAAATAAGCGTGGCGTCTAGGAACGAAAGAAGCTAATCTTTATAATATGATGCGCAGGAAATGAGCTTGAAAAAATAAAAAAAGGTGTTATCATATGATACTCAGATTTTAATAGTGACTGGCGTGGACGCATAGTGTAGAGACAGAGATAGAAAGTCACGCCGGCCTCGTACACTGACATGAGTGAAAGCGAGACAGAAGGCCTTGCACACTGAGGTGGGGAGCGCGCGAGCGAGCTGCCACTCTGTCTGCCTATGTATATAGTGTAACGGTACTAAATCTGACGCTCTCGCATAACTCTCAAATCTGACGCTGAATACTACGCGGCGAGCGGCCCAAATATCCGTATAAAATCTACACTTCAAAAAAATTTCGATCAACACTAACTAGACTTACTCTCACGCATCTATGCTATCATATTATAGCTTAAATCTTGTGTGGGAGTTACTTTAACAAATACGAGAGGTGTATACGTGTTTTATAAATATAACCTTGCTCCGACCTAGAACTTATACGGATTATAGCGTTTGTACGCAGGATCGATATTCAAATATTGTTTGGTAATTAAACAAATACATGGTCGATTAGTTAAAGGCGAGGCCACACAACGAGCTACGTCGCGTTGTTTTGTGACGCCGCGCAGCATTTCGAGTATTTTTGCGATGATGGTAACGCATCGTATAAATTGGTGTCCTATCGTCGCGGCCCCGCTCTCGCCTCACGCCTCGTCAAGTCGCGCGTGCGACACAAGCACATCTCACCTATAACTATGTATACAGTTACAAACCAACCTTGGCTGGCACCGACTCCAAAAGTAACAATCATGGTAATTACATTATATTTATTATTAAGTTGTAGTAAATAGGTTCATATTTTTTTACTTTTTAGTGCGTATTGTATGGTTTTTGAATAGCTTTTTTGAAGTCGGTTGTTTTTTTTGTATTTTATTTTTATTTTTAGTGTATCTGAAGTAGACTAACTATTTAGTCTAAATATGTGTAGACCCACTAAACATGCAGCTCGTATAAGACAGCACCTGTTTAAATGAAACAAACAACGTTAGATAAGAATACCTCTCTCTCTCAACAGATGAAATCTACCTCGAGTATATTCTCCTCCTAATTCCTATTACCTATAGCTTATTCCATTCATAAAACTAATATCACTACCATTTATAATTGCTATATCATATCCTACATTTAAAATACTGTAAAACATTTAAACACACTTTTACGTACAGAGATCGGCAAAGAATCTAAAGTTATGTTTTGATCATACATTCTCGTGCAAATATATAGTCAATATATTATACTGTCATCTTATCTTATCACAACTAGTTGAAGATAAATCACAATGTAATATCAGTATCAATTTACATGTCAGTATCTTTCCGTAAAGAATGTCATTAGTTACAAAACATGTATATTTTTTATGACAATAAGGGACGAGACGAGATTCAGATGACGGTAACGGTTGATACGCTCTGCCCATTACAATGTAGTGCCGCTCAAATTCGTGAAAAACCCAAAAATTTTTGAGCGGCACTACAATTGCGCTCGTCACCTTTTGGCATAAAATGTTAGCTAGCTACGGCGCCCTTTAGACAGAAACACAATAATGTTTACACATTACTGCTTCACAGCAGAAAAAGCCACCGTTGGTACCTATAATCCAGCCGGCATCGTGTACAAAGGAGCCTCCCACTGGTAAATGCCCTAAGTCGCCTCTTACTTTGGGCCTTGGATTTCATTATTTTTTGATGCCCTGGGGAAGCACAGTTCAATAATAATGGAATTCCCCCAAGTATTTACTATCTGATTAGAGGATGAAAAAATCCACAATACCGGAAGACGCGATGTTGGTAGGCCGGAATACGTTGGGTGAGGGCAGCGCAGGACTGGTCGTCATGGGAGATCTTTGAGTTTCGAGGCTTTTGTCCAGCAGTGGACGCCTTCCGGCTGATGATGATGACATGTTACTTTTATTTCGTTGCCAGCCCATGAGTGAAACGAATAGGGACTTTCCAGAGGCATCGGTGATGACAGACAAAACGGGCAGACTCTTCTTTATTAGCATCGTATACCCACATAAAACACCGCTAGATTAGTGTAATTCAGTTATTTTCACAGCATCATGACGTACGGTATTTTACTATGGGGTCATGCTGCTGACATTGATACAGTGTTTGATCTGCAAAAGAGAGCTGTTCGTGTTATATATCAGCTTGGTTATAGACAGTCTCTCAAAGAAAAATCAGTACATTTAAGAAAATTTAATATACGTTCACAATAATCGTCACCTTTTTGCTCTAAATAGTGATTTTCATTATTATAACACTAGAAGTAAGGGATTGCTTGTAACTAATTCTAGTAGGCTTCATAACATACATAATAGCTTTAAGGGTAAATGTATACACTTCTATAATAAAGTCCCAGCCACTGTTCAGGCATTATCTATAAATAAATTTAAATGTTTTACAAATTTTTTATTTTATAGCGATAGAAATGACTGTACAATATTGTATATTTTTATTGAAAAGAGCGCAAAAAAAGAATGCTGGGAGAGTTTCTTGCACCGCTTCTTCTCTCTCAGAGCGCCATTTGTTTCCGAAGCGGTAGTAGTATCTAGTAGTTATTAGAAATGACATCAAAAATAATTCTAAAGGAATCCGTTTTGAGAAAATAAATGCATTTTATGCCTTTTAACATGAGTTCGCATGAGTTTTTTTCGAGTACCACCAGTTGAACAACAGACTGTATTATGTCAAAATAAATATGTGTTTCTTGCTTCCCGAAAGTTTTTCCAAGTGGATTGGCGACAATTGTTGCCCATACGTGGCCAATACCTCCTGGTTGGTGGTGATAACTCTTCTAACAATGTTATATTTGCATATTCATCATTCTACAGTAAAACACGATAGTGTTATGTTGATAATATTTATAATTCAAGTGTGGGAACAATGTCCACTTCAATATTCCTCACGATACAAACAATATGTTGAACGACACGGTACATTTTAATGAACTATTGTTTCTATACTTTCTTAAATACATGATTATTCACGTGGATGTAAGTTTTTGTTTAATAATTGCACACTAGAATATTTTCTTTTAATAACACACAAGGGAAAGATTCTTTATTTTGATTATTTTTTTTATCTTAGGGAAACAAACATAGTACATCACTATAGTAAAAAAAGAAGCCAAATGAAATACTTATAAAAATTAGAAAAATCAATTTATTATGTTTTAAAGTGATTACCAACACTTCTGGGATTAATTACATAAATAAAATTTGGAAACAAATTTTATGAACAATGCGGGACTCGAACCCGCGACCTCTTGCGTTCACCCTGAGAATAACCTGAGAGTTCAACAAAGCATACAAGATTTTACTAACGATACATCACTCTAACGATTGGCTCAGTTGGTAGAGAACTCGCACAGAACGAGAAAGTTCGAGTCCCGAATCTTTCATAAAATTCAAATTTTATTTGTAAAATAAGAATATAAATATCCTAGAATAGTTTCAATGATTACAAAAGAATACAAATATACAGACATGACAATAGAATGTTACCAGTGGGAGGCTCCTTTGCACAGGAAGCCGGCTAGATTATGGGTACCACAACGGCGCCTATTTCTGCCGTGAAGCAGTAATGTGTAAACATTACTGTGTTTCGGTACAACGGGCGTCGTAGCTAGTGAAATTACTGGGCAAATGAGACTTGACATCTTACGTCTCAAGGTGATGAGCGCAATTGTAGTGCCGCTCGGAATTATGGGGATTTTTCAAGAATCCTGACCGGCACTGCATTGTAATAGGTAGGGTGTATCAATTACCATCAGCTAAACGTCCTGCTCGTCTCGTCCCTTATTTTCATAAAAAAACGTTAAGATAAGTAAAGTTAAGGTAAGTAACATAGATGTATATAGCATTCATGAAAGCAAGCGCATGTTTTTATAATTGATAGACATAACTATTTCGGTCAAAGGACGTGGTGATATCCAACGTGGAAATGCTTGCAGTATTCTTAAGACACTACCCCGTAGTGGTAGTTTAAACTTCATGTTATCATATTATGTTTAAAAAATATAAGTAGTTATAAGCATTGCTTTAAAAAAGATTATATATTCTTTGAAGTAACAGTAAACGTAGTAACGATAATTTGTCACAATACATTGTGTTCATTAACGGAGCACAAAAGAATGAAAATTGTACATTATTGTAATATTCCTAGGAAAAATTCATTCATCATTAACTAATTTTTAACCATGACGTTAAAACTCTTTCAGCTTACAAAGAAAAAGATATTCTCAAAGCTCGGTCTGCGATTGAAACAGATATTCAGAGAGGAAAGCAGGAAATAACACAACATTTTTCACATTGATAGATCGGATTTAAAATGAAAACATGAACCATCCATAACCAGGCTGTAAAGCAATTTTCAGACATTGTAAGACATTGTCTGCGTGGATATTTGCATCGAAGGAGAAATGTGAAAATAAACACAACTGTCCATTTCAATTTTTAATGAAAAAATATAGTCTTACACGATACAAAAGTTAATGTTAAAATGACTATAACTCTACCGATATCCGATTTTAACGAAACAATGTTATTTTTATACTCTGACCACCTTTAAGAACCTTACAAAAATTTGTTCGGTAATTTCGGAGATACAAAAAGGCAGCATGAAAATAAAAAAAGGCATAAAAAAGGCATTAATTTTCTCAAAATTGATTCCTTTAGAATTCTTTTTGATGTCATTACTACTAGCTACTAGATACTACTACCGCTTCGGAAAAAAATGGCGCTCTGAGAGAGAAGAAGCGGCGCAAGAAACTCTCCCAGCATTCTTTTTTTTTGCGCTATTTTCAATAAAAATATACAATATTGTACAGTCATTTCTATCGCTATAAAATAATCATAATTTAGTACGAGGCTGTCCTAATAATAATTAAAAAAATCGCTGATGTGTGCTTTATTATAATTTTTATTACCCTCTTCTTTTACTTTTATTTGTCCAGATGCACATAAACATGATGTAAATATCCTAAAACTGAGAGAAGTCTTGCTGAAAATAAAGTTTTCGAGTATTTCAATACACAAACAGCCACAAATTAATCTCACTAATAGTTCAAAAACACAAGACCAGCAGTCGAAAAGATAAAAATGCTCAAGGCGTAATTCTGAATTATTGTTAATAAACCAATAATTGGGTTAGCAATATGGTTAGCATTTAGTTTTCGCATAGCTATAGAATTCCACAACTGATGCTCTGAAATTCGAGTTGCTTTGATTATATAACCGCAGAGCTAATCATGCCTCAGTTATTAAACTGATAATAATTTATTGCTCTTAGTCCTTGGTATTCTATGAAATGAAATGATCTTAAATTCAGCGATGTGATGCATGATAACAGTAACAAATAAACACATTATTTAAGGCTTATAGAACTTGGGGTAGTAGGAATTGTTAGACTTAGGTCCTTTTTACTCGTCATATACAGGTGTCCCAAAGTTACGGGACATGAAGGGAAAGTACCTTAAATATCGTAGATAGGGTATTTTACTGAAAGAAGACTTTATGTTATTTTTAAAAGTTAGTAGTTCTGCATTCAAATATTTTCTAAAAATTACTTGCCTCGTCTGGGACTCGAACCGACTTAAATGTAAAAAATACACCCCTTTCACCATACCACATTCTTTCAGTAAAATACCCTATCTTCGATATTTAAGGTACTTTCCCATCATGTCCCATAACTTTGGGACACCCTGTATTTTCATTTACAGTCACACACACGGCCATACGTAACGTTTGCTAGGGTGTGCGTATATTCTGGTCCTTCAAGACGGACGGTAAGTCAATTTCCAAAGGGCATTCATTTATCATTTAGATTTCATAAAGTTTCTTAGAAATGTACTAATTGTCAGATCAAATATGATGTTTTTTATATTTCTGTCAAAATAAATTAATAGAAAAATATAGACATCCACATTGTTAGGGGTTGTATTTGTAACAGACCGAATTCTGTGGTCTTTGAAAATACCGCTTTGATATTTTGTTAGTATCGTGTAACATAGAAGTGACAAAAATTGATTTCGTATAAAAATGTATTTCTTTAACAAAAACGTGATTTTATAAATCATTTATCATGCCGAATTGCAATCTAACACAAACTTTTTGTAATAATCCAAATACTAAAGCGATTTACGCAATGCAATGCAAAAAGGATACCAAACAATTAGTAATAATTGAAGCCTCATTACAATTTCAAGAAGGAGGTAATTATCCAATTGCATCTTATTTACTTCAATTTATCTTTTCCAGGTGAACACGACAGAACACTTAACTTGGACATCAGCGAGACAGATGTATACTTCTACGATTTCCCAAATAACGACGTTGAAACATTCACTATCACCAATGGAGCTAAGGAAATACTTAAAATACCAGGCTTAGATAAAACAAAAAAGTTCATTATATTCGTCGGTGGTTATAAATCGACTATCAATAAAAAAACTGCGGAACGTATAAGAGACACATTCAGGAACTATCCAAATAGTTATTTGATTATTCTAGACCATACAACATACACTAATAACAAGCAAGGTAATATCAAGAGCTATGAGCGCTCCGTCAAATACGTCTACTATCTTGGTAAAGCCATTGCAGATTTTTTGACTGAATTGTCCAGAGAAGGAATTTCTCCAAAAAGTATGCATTGTATTGGACATAGTTTAGGCGCACAAATGCTTGGGTATACCGGCGAAATATTCCATCAGAATACTGGACAGAAATTAGCCCGGATCACGGCTTTAGATCCTGCAGGACCATGTTTTTCCAATAGCTTAATTGAAGAGCAGGTCAGAGCTGGAGTAGCCGATTATGTGGAAGTCTATCATTGCAACGCGGGTGGCTTAGGGTCTTCAAGTGTTTTGGGAGATATAGATTTCTTTATCAACAGAAAAGGGCAGTCACAACCGCATTGTGGAACGCCCTTAATCCCTGGTATATTTGATTCTTCAAAGGCTGCTACTTGCAACCACAGGGCTTGTATTGACATATGGACAGCCACTGTTACTAATCCAAATTGGTTTTTGGCTTGGAAGTGCGATTCTTATAAGATGTTCAAAGAAGGTAGATGTGCAGCGAATGAGGTGACCATTGCTGGTTTCTGGAATCCTGGTAACGCGACAGGAGTATTCTATTTTTCAACGGATGGATATGATGTATAATTATTAAGAAATTTTAGATAATCTAGTATTACTAATTTAATTAAATTTAGTTTTTCACGTGTCATTCTTTCTCTTTTTTCTCTATTTTAAACTAAATAATTCTTTATTTACAATGTCATAAATCTGTCCCCCCTGATGGCTAAGTAGGATGGCGGGTGGGAACCAAGCACACGCCACACATATATATATTTGAGTGTACGGAATCTGTCAGTCTTTTCTTACACGCTTGCGGGGTTGACAATTTGCTCTTGATCTCAATATCAATGTTAGACGCGACTTCTGCTGTTAGAGTTTTGAAACAATAAGGACATAAGGTTCCTCTTGCCTGCAACAGTTGTATCGTTATCCTATAATGAGCGTACTAATTAAAAATTAAAAGTAGCTTGATCCGCGTTGGTAACGAGCAATGAAACACATTTGTTCTTCAAGGATGAGTGAGATCTTTAATTTACTTTAAGATATGTCTTATAAGGATTTTTTAGCGATACAGTTACCCAAAAAAACTACGGTGTGATTTCACTGGCGGATAGAAAAAGTGAGTTATATCATTTGTTTTTAACGGTAGCATAGATTCTCCATACATACTATCAAAATTTCGTAAGCGTTCTTCCATGGTTACTAAGAAAAAATGTCTCAGCATCTTTATTCATCATATAAATATTTGCACCTACCGGGATTAGAACCCGGTAGATACTCGTTCAGTGGACTAGCCACTGGGCTAAAGGGGTCGTCAAAGTGTTATGGATGATGTCTCAAATATTTTTGACTAGATATGTCTGTATTAATTAAAAAAACTACATGTAATTAGTTTACTTTCTCATTTGTGGCTAAAGTTATAACTTTAAAGTGTTCACAGCGAAGGTGAAGTCTAAAAACATGTACGTAATATTTATCTTCTAGAAGCTTTTTTATTATTCTTTTATTTGAACATTTACATAAACAAGGGCAGTCGTAATTTATCTCAGTAGAGTTATTTCAACGGCCGCGCCGCAGGAACAAGCTAAATCATAATAATTGTGCACATTTACGTCTGCCGGAATTTCGGATTTTCGTAAATTTAAGAAAATGTTTACTTAAAATAAAACATAGCGTAAAATTATATTTACAATACTTAATATTACTAAAATTTGTTAAGATTACATTAATACTGGCAGAATTTCGGAGTTGGATAGCTACGCTAATCCGTTGAACGAAATAGATGCCAGCGCTTGGGCTTCCAGTAGCCCTATTGAGATGCGTAGATATTACTTTGTCAAATGTCTCGACACCTAATGATGTAAGATGTAAGACTCATTCAGACCGACATATTTGCGACGTTTACTGTCTTCAGCCGTCGAAGCAGCAGCCCCAACACCAACTGAAGTAACTTGGACAAGAGAAGAAGCCAGAGTGTCGACGCACCTCGCGTCCCACACGAGTGCCCTTCCTCATGCCCAAGCCATCAGGACGTTTGCCATCGTGGTGGGTAATATTAAATAAAAATTACTTAAATTATTTTGAAAAGTACTCACCGCACGTATGACCTACGCGAATTTCAGCTTGTTTCAGAGTTATTTTTGTATATTAAATTATTAGTTTAAATAATTAAATTAAATTATTATATATTAGTTGATTGTACTCATCATTAAGGATACAGACACAGTAACGTAAATATAACTAAAAATAATAACTATATATTAAAACAAGAAACAGACCAATTACAGGCGGCCTTATACACTAACGACCAGTAATATTGTTAACATATTATTGCCTTACAATATCACTATAGTGTATCCGTGACATTACAATATCACTAAAACCAGGCCGTTAAATTGTAAGAAATGAAGTCGATTGACAATCTACCGTTTAATTATATCATGAGTTGTGGTTTTGACGTTTGAGTATTTTTGTATCATCACTTTTTACATATATTTTAATTAAAAAGTATTTTAATTAATTCATATAACACAAAACTTATAATTATATTTACAATACCTAGGTAACATCGAAAATGTTTAGAAAATGAAAAACGGCTTAATGTAGAAAGTTGCCAATACTTTTATTGTTCTTCGAAGTAATCTCAGTTCTTCTCTACACATCGTCGCAATCGATGGAACCACTGAGAAAAGCAGTGGGCATTCATCCTTAGGGGTCTCTAGGGGTGGCATTTTCGTACGCTATCACCGCATCTTCAGGGCTCGTAAAGCGAATACCTTGAATTTTATCTTTAGTTATTGGGAATGAATAAAAGTCGCAGGGCGCCAGGTGAGGACTGTACGGCGGATGACTCATTATCTCGACACCTGCTATGGTCAAATATTCAATAGTCCGTTCTGCGGAGTGCGCTGAAGCACTGTCGTGGTGAAGGAGACTCTTGCTTCGAGGGCACTGCTGTCGAATTATTTCCAAGACAACAGGCAAACAGCGATTGACATACCAGTCTGCAGTAACTGTTCTTCCATCTTCTAGCACAACTGTCACGAAATAACCTGTCCCACCAAAGAATGAGGCAATCATCTTAAACGGTATATGAATATCACTAGTGAAATTGTAATAATACCTACGACATAACACATATTTGGCTGACACTGTGGCGCATCGTTCTCTTCTCTAAAGTGCTAGAAGAACGATTGTGTTTTCGAGAACCTTGGTTGCGATTTATTTAAAAAAAAATGGTTCTGGTTCTTTCTGTATATTGAAATGAAATAATGCCACTTCTTCTCATTAAATCTAAATTTTTCCAAACTGGTGTTAAATGGTAAGATAACTTTGTAAATATAATTTTTAGGTGTAAATTAAAAGAATACGAAATGATTTATTTGATAATTTGTTTTAGATCTTTACATTTATAAATAAAATACTATTCTGTACCAGTCGCTTGAAATACATTTCTGGAGCTTATATCAAATAATAGATTTTATAAGAAAATCAAATCAAAGTAATTACTTAAACCATCGTAATACTAAAAGAAAATCGTAAATAGAAAATATGAAAAAAACATTTCAAACAGTACGATATTAAGAGTACTTACAAATAAAACGTTTCAAGAAACCAAACTCTTCTAACAATATAATGGGGAAGCTTTTACTTAATTACTTTTTTAATCGCTTGTTTTGTATATAACAGCGGACTGCTTTCTGAGAGTCTTATAAATATTCAAATAACTGAAATATTTCTTTCTCAGAAAAATATTTACAATTTACTTACTGAGGCTTCTAAATGAGTTTGATAAATGGTCGACATTTGTGTTTTGAACAAACGTTTCGATATATCAGGCTATATATCATACATATAACACTAGAGATAAGGGATTGCTTGTAACTAATTCTAGTAAGCTTCAAAGATACATAATAGTTTTAAGGGTGAATGTTATACGCCAAACATTTTCATCCTCAATATACCTACTCTTGCGTATAATAATTATAATAGCACCTTTTTTATGAGAAAGGAGGACAAACGAGCGTACGGGTCACCTGATGTAAAGTGATCACCGCCTACCACATTCTCTTGCAACACCAGAGGTATCACACGAGCGTTGCCGGCTTTTAAGGATTGTATTGTATTCCATTTATTATTGTAAACATAAGCATAATCCAAGTTGTCTAGAGTTTTACTGCGACACTGAGAGACTAATGCAGCTATCAACTAAATGTCTAATGATCGGACAGCTTTGGACTAGATTAATTATGAGAATTTAATAGCTGTAACAATGACAGTAAAATATTGTATACTGTTACTTTATACTGTTTAATAACTTAAAAAGAGGGCAAAAAAGAGGCTTTCGCCTCTCTCAGAGCGTCAATTGTTTCCGAAGCGGTGTTAGTGTCTCAACTGATTTTAAGAAAATAAATGAGTTTTATGCCTTTTTAAGCCATTTTAACAGAGTTTATCTGCCATAGTACAGTCCTGCAGACTCACTTTCTTTGGACACATATCGAGGCGAGGCAGCCTATCCAGGGTAAAGTGGAAGGCACTAGACCGTGCGGAAGATCGTATATACGATGAACCGACTAGATCAAATCTGCTGTGATCCCATACTAGGCTCGCTCGATTTACGATCGCACTCTCTTAGAGGTAATGCGATCGTAAAACATAGTGAGGAGATTCTTGACAATCACGACCTTTTTGTAAAGAGCGTATCGATCGAAAAAGACTGTTGAACATTCAAACAATTTGAAATACGTCGCCTAATAATGAACGAAATTAAAAACCGTTCTCTTAACTTTAATTAACGATTTAACTTTACCACAATACTTAAGCAAGAGGTTTGCTGCAATCCATGAGCAATATGTATTATGGAATTCTAATATTATTTAGTAAACTACATGAATACCGGCAAAAATTAATTCTTACAAAAGTGATACATACTTCATTTCAAATGGAGTAAATGGAACATCACCTAAATTGCAACAAATTTAGTTAAAGAGAACGGGCATGTCCTTGTAAGCTGCGTTACGTGATCAAGCGCTTTTCTGTGAAACAGATACTGTGTTTGCTGTTTGTTTCTGCCGCAAGTCATAAGAGTTTTGATCAGGAAAGATAAATATTATATTTATAAGAAAAAAAAGTCAGATGAGCGGTCTTCTGTCATCTTTAAATTACATGCATATCAATTTCTGTAGCTATTTTAAACAGTAAATTCATTACTACAAACTTTGGTAAATGATAATAAATAGATTTAAAGATCTAATGATGACAGCAAATATTTCTATATCCAATGGAATGAAATGAGTAGATGATTTGACTTTTAAGGGAGTATATAAGGCAAATAAAACAAATAATAATTATTGTATGTTGGGAGAGATAATCGTATGTTCCCATGGGCCTTAGAGAATACAGAGCGTGTAGATTATGTAATAGTGTAGATGAACCCCCGTACACATACTTTGAGTATGGTCCTTTAATGCATAAACAGAACATCTCTTTGGGAAGACAAATTCTTCAACCACTTGAGATACGTCAGATATGATTCATGGAAAGAATCAATCTTAGCAGTGAGCTATAGCTGACAATATATCACGTTGTTTGCAGTGAAACAGGGTTACCCTGAACTGAAAGACGCTTTACGAACCATAACACCTTTAAAGGTGAGTTTTTGACCTCTATGTGTTGAGCGTTAGTGCAAACATCGAGCCAGCAGATTGTTACAACAGATGAAGAAAAATGAATAAATTAATGTATAGTATAGCATTATGAAAGAATCACAAATGTTTTTCTCAAAACCAAAGTCGCTGCCATAGGCAAAGTGATTGCGAAACTAAAGTGGCAGTGGTCAGTGCACATATGTAGTTCGACGGGTTGATCTCCGGTGGCGCAGTAAAGCCCTCAAACGGCGACCACGTACCGGAACTCGCAATGTTGGCAGGTAGACAAGATAGACTGACGATCAGGTCGACCTTGAATGAGGGCATCGCAGGACCAATCGTCGCGAAGTTCTTTGGAACAGGCCTTTATCCAGCAGTGGGCGTCTTTCTGCTGATATGATGATGAGGCTGATAATAGGCATTCTTGAATACTATAATTTAATAACCGCAGGGGGAGAAACATACTCCCGGTGATAGATTCCGACGAGTATTAAAACCAGAACAGAACCCATTGCTCTGATACACAACAACGTGTTAAAATATTGAATAAATTAAATTGTTAGATTAAAACAGATCAATGTTTACTACGAGTATTGTCGCTTCATCTTGTGCTTTGTAAGTCGGAAAGAAGCTTGAACCCTGTGTAGCACGGTTAGAATGTCTTAGACACCGAGCAAGAGATTTGTAGGACGCGTGCTAGAAATTCTTATCGAAATTTTTAAAATTTTAAAATTTAAAGCAGTTTTATGCTCCTCATAACTTGCTTGGTTTAATGTTCCAGAATATGCACATTTATGTTTTGATCTCAGACTAAATGTTTAACATAAAGTTTTTAGTGCGACTTCGTCTTTCTAGAAATAACAATTTTCTCACAGTAGTTTCACATTTTAAATTGTGAAATAATTATTAAAGAATATTTCACTCTGCAGGTTTCTGTTGTATTAGCAATTGGAACAAATTTATACATAAGGGAAGTTGTTTTTTAATATTTTTTAATTACACTAGATCTTGTACAAATGTGTTCAAACCTTCTAAGTAAGTGTAAGCACAGATATAAGCTATTAGCTTGAATGCCCCAAAATCGTATTGGTTCGGAAATACTATAGCAGGAGTTCGCTGCGCGTTAAGCAGTTGTTGATTGCCAGACATCAAAGTGACGTGGAAAAAAATTCACTCCATGACACCCGATTAACAACATAACCAACGAACATATATTGAATGCACTTCAGGCGTTTAGGTTGATCTTTATCTTATCTGATTGAATCTGAAAAAAAAAATCCATGATTTTCACAATTATTTCAAAATACCGATTTCTCGATGTGTCTAATAGATCTTCTACTTCTACGTTCTCCTTTCGCCATCTCTTGATCAATAGTGCCCAGTTGAATAAACAATAATCTTAGACCAGCTCTCGGTCCCATCTAATGAAGGGAATTATTGAGCGGTTCGATAACAATAACGGCACTTGGTAAGTTTTTAGTCTACCAATCAGAAGAATTGAAAGATAAGAAGCGAACTCGAAAAGATATCTCTTGTTAAAAGCTGTTCTTAGACTGTTTTTCAACATTCTGATAATAATGTGTTTGGCTACTCGTGTCTGAAAGCATCATGCAGATCAGACTGCACTGGATCCCCAACTTGATCAGGTTTACATTTTAGACGATGGATATGTACAGAGAGAGTGCGATGAGAGAGTAAGTAAATGTTTATATTGTCTGAATAAAACTGAAACGAATCGATCTGATCTGAAATAGAAAAGTATTGAGAACATCGCCATTATTCCTACTAAAAATACTTTTTATTTATTTTAAAACAAAACAAAATAGACAGGCGTTACAGCCGACATGTGATTTTATTGTTCATTTTAGGCTGAGCTACACTTGCGACTTGTTTATAAAACTGTTTTTTAACAATATTCTATCTGGATGGAAAAGTAAGGAGAACAGTTTGGCTTGATAAGTATTTATGTACCGCCGATGGGTATTTACTAGGACAGAAAATACGATTCATCGTATTCGTCGTGATAATAGTTAGTGATCTCTTTTCAGTATCGTAGCTAGATATAGTACTTTCACACTTAGATCATCCTCCCACTTCAAAAGGGAGCAACGCATCGTTTGACTTCTGCTATTGCTGATATCTATGGTCAGTGGTTCTCATCAGATGAAGTATGTATATAAATTTCAATCATCGTTTTATGATTACTTATATAATATTATATGCTTTCACAGCTGCTAACCAAGCGGAGCGCTTTGTGCTCATAATTATAGTCTGTTAAACTCTTAGAATATTTATGAAGTAACTGGGATCGGTAACGCAACGGCTTTTGTAACGCAAACAACAAGTATATTCCCTACTAAAAATAAACCTAAAGATGTTATCAAGAATAAAATAATATCCAGTTGACAACCGGTCGCATTTGTGTGATTAGCCTAAATCGCGTAACATGCACGCGTCGCTAGATCGCAGCGGCTTCCAATTTGCCGCTTGACTGTTCCCGGTGCCTAGCTCGTAGCACGACAGGGAAAATATTTTGCGCCGATGAATGAATTAAATGTACCGTAAATCATTAAAAACGATTCAATTGGTGTGACCTTTTTAAAGACGTTTGAAAGTGGAAAGTTCGACATCAATATATAGCTTTTAAATAAATTAAATGATAAATTAATGAATCTTTTAGACCCTGTGGGTACGCTCCTGATTATGTTAAATTCTGATGATAAAATGACCTGATTTTGATTTCATATTTATACAAGTTTCTGGGTATGTCAAAAACTTGAAGATTATACTCAACATATTATGGCTTTATGGGGCGTACCTCCACACTGTACTTCCATATAAAACCAAACTACGGGATTAATGTCCTTGCGATGACTAAATAGTATCGTCTTGGAAACATCGTGGACTTTTAAGAAAAGCAAGTAGGTAACACATAAATCTGGCAATGCTTCTGGTAATCCTTTGATTGTAATTTATACTTAATTAACACTGCCGTGCTACTAACAAATTGATTAAGCAGATATTAAAGTTGTAAAATTTAAGGGTACAAAATAAGGTAGACTTCTCCTTCAAGACTAATGTAGACACATCTTCAGGGTGCTGCAAGCCTTAATTCTGACCGAGCCTACAAAAATTCTCTGATACTGAAACGCCAAAACATCTAACGACTAGTTACAAGATTTGTCACCAATGAGCGAGAGAACACTGACTAAAGAAGCCTCTCAAATACTTTTGGACTCTTTCGCGATAATCCGGTCTCATGTTGCCTCTTTCTGGTAGAGACTGCGACGTTTCGACAACAAACGAGCGTCATCACGAGGGTCACCTGGTGTTAAGTGATCATCGCCGCCCACATTCTCTTGCAACACCAGAGGAATCACAAGAGCGTTGCCGGCCTTTAAGGAAGGTGTACGCGCTTTTTTTGAAGGTACCCGTGTCGTATCGTCCCGGAAACACCGCACAAGGCAGCTCATTCCACAGCTTAGTAGTACGAGGAAGAAAGATCTTTAAAAACCGCACTGCGGAGGACCGCCACACATCCAGATGGTGGGGATGATATCCTAATTTGTGGCGTGTCGTGCGAAGGAGGAACTTATAAAACAGTACCGTAACGCAGCGGTCTCCCTGAAATTTATATAAATTATAGTCTGGGTGGAGCAACCCTAGGTTGGTACATACAATAAGATAGACCGCGCGGCGCAGTCAATTAAACTCGAACAACATCCAGTCTCGACGGCATACGGCGTGGCACTCAATAGTTTTGTCTTCCCAAGATTGCTTAGCGGCCATGTAAATTATGTGTATGTGTGCGTGCGTTGATTTGGGTGCTCTAGTATGAAGTTAAAGTACTGTATTGCGCCAAACCACAGACAACATAAGATCATTTTTGAAAGATAGACTAGCGCTGCTACATGAAATGCATAATAATACATGCTATTAGAATTACTATTACATTTAAGTAATCATAGACAAATAACAAAAACTGACCAACACAAACTGGCTATAATCAAAAACGTTGGCAAAAATAATGTTTACCTCAATTTGTATCTAATATTCGGTTTCCCCACACACCTATCCATTTATAAAAGTCAGCAGGAATTAATGTTAGTTGGTATCAGCTCGCCAATATATTATGACGTCGAAGCGAGTTCACAACGCCCGTCTATTCACTCGTAATGCGTTCTGATAAATTTAATTCTGTTTCAATGTTTGACTCAACAAATGAGATTTATTCGTCATTAGTCTCGAATTATATTTACATTAGTTAGATAGTATTTGTTTGGGTATCTCTGTAACGTGTGTCATACGGCCATTCCCAATATACTATCTACAGATAGAGATTAATTGCTACCTTGTACTGTCAGTAATTAGCTGTCAATAATCTGAAGCTGTCCCAATATACCTGATAACTCATTCTTATCGCCTTATATTGGGACGCGTGAATTGCAATTTCCATACAAACTTCTATCGCTGGTAAGCTATACGTCCACATATGGACAGACAGCGTGTACAGATAAGTTACCGTCCATAAGTTTATAGGGACAGAAAAGTCAACGATAGTTACGATTTTTATCTCAAGTAAGAGATAGACTGAATATTGGCCGATATACAATCAAAATTATATAAATAAAACCTAAATTAGATAAAATTGTAAATAAAATTCACTCAGTGGTGTTTAAGACAGCTTTGTATTACTGCATTAAATTCGGTTTATATATTGAACAATGGGCATATAGATAGTACCTACATAGAATTTACCTAAATCTCACATAAGAACATCTATTAATCAATTATTATCAAAAAGTTTACTATTTAATCGAATTTTTTCTCTGTAACAAGTTTTACTTTGATATTTATGCTTGCGTTCAGAAACATCAAATCCAACTAAATAAGTTTGTTTGACTCTGCGGTCCTATAAAAATGTTAAAAATCCTAGTAAGCCCGAATCATATAGCATTGTAGATGCCAAATGTTTCTCAGACCGGTCGTCAAAAGGAATCTATAGTTTTATTTTAAATAAAAGAATCTATAATAAAGAAGATATTATTCAAATTGAATCATTAATTCAAAAAATAAAGTTATGTTTGATGAGCGCAGCCACAGGCCGGGCATAAAAAAGTTACATAAATTTTATATTAATTAAAATTAAGAATTTTATAATAACAGAACTGATGGTAACTAATAAGCACATCGTATCTTTTGCCAAAATCTAATGGTAGGTTGCATTGAGTTAGAACATAAATACATCAAAAGAAATGTATAGTAATAGAACTTATAATAACAGAATCTAATAATTAATTTAATACGCAAATCAAATTTACTTCTACAATTTTTGAAGTGTAACTTCCTTAGAATCGTTGTGATTTGAAAAAAGCGCGTACACCTTCCTTCAAGTCCGGCAACGCTCCTGTTATTCTTCTGGTGTTGCAAGAGAATGTGGGCGGCGGTGATCACTTAACACCAGGTGACCCATACGCTCGTTTTTCATTAAAAAAACGATAGAGACACAAACAGGTTACATAGAAAATACACAGGATTAGAAAGCATTATACAATGTTTTGGTACCAGGTGATCATAGTTGCAGAAGACATAGTCTTATGTATGTCATTCTAGGAGAACATAAATATGGTAGCGGTGATAGAAGTATCTTTCATAGCGATTAAAATCATGTGTCATCCTAGTAACATGAACCAGGACTTCATATGCAGTTTAGAGGTTTAATATTAGAGGTTTTATATAGTAAATTTTGCATCGTATACAGCGATTCCGTTGATTGAGTTTTTGGGTACCAAATGAAATTTGAAAATGTGCAGTAGTCGCACTGTATCTACTAAAACATATATATAATTAAATATTTTTGTCTCTACCTGTTACATCTTTATTGCAAGCAGTAAAGATGTGCAATATAAAGAACTGTTTTAGTTTTAGACAAGTACTCAAAGTGTAAAGCCAATGTAAAGTAAACAAAATTAAATGAGTTAAAAATCTATTGACAGAATACGCTTTGAACACCATTACTAATGGTGTCTAAATAATCTTCGTATTTGCTTGCCTCCCCCGTAGACATTTCCAGTCAAGCTCACCATAAAGAAAGTTATAAAACTGAACCACCCTTCCATTCTATCGTTGAGAGGAAGAATATAGAGTCATTAAAACACCCATTAATCTTAATAGTTAACGTAGCTCCGTAATTGTTTAACACTAAACGCTAAGCGTACCTATCTGAGGTATCATTAGCGCATATAGGCGTTGTTCAGAACAACTGTACTCAATTATTTCCTCTAGACATTAGTGCGAATATCAATAGTGATGAGATAATAGTTTAGTCGATTATTATTTTATTGTTATGATTTATTCGATTTAGAGCTCTTGTAAATTCATGATTTTTATTGCACTGAATATTCAGTATATGAATCTTTAAACACCTCAGGAACTAAGAGTATGCGGAAGTCAAAATTGAATGTTCTTTCTGAAATGTTACGTTGTTTTTAGTATGTCGATGAGTGATATCAGATATAAAATATCCTTGAATATGAATATTTATGAATTCTAAGAATCTATCAAACTTCATCACCGCTCACCGAATTATTTTTTATGTAACGAACCTTTTCCCATGAACAACTAAGGTTTTTCTAGGACTATAATATTCTGATGACATTGCTATCTTGAAAAAAATGCATGCCGAAAACGCTCCTGTGATTCTCCTTATTTTAGAAGGGAGCATTTATATTTAACATCGGATAAGACGAAAATACAAAATTATAACAGCTATTATATTGATGTCTGGCAGTGAAGATTTGCTGGAATTCCTACGTTTAGTCATGGAATCATCTGCCAGTTACAGTTTACTCGAAGCGAAATGACTAAAGAACTTCTTCTTTTAAAATTGAATTTGAGTAGCATTGTAGGACTTTATTACCACTTCTTATTAACTAACTTTACTACACTCTGTCAAATTTCTAATTTGCTGCGTATACTTATTAGTAAATTAAATCTTTTAACTATCCCTGATATCGACAAAGCACAAAAATCGACTCGAGCACACCCCCTCACTAGTTGTAAGCAGAACAATTTATAGCCTGTCTTCCGTAACGGGCGCGCGGCACTGCATTAAGGTTTCCCTATCGAGGAAGCAATATGTGCATTATATGATACTCTACGTTTATTACCTTTTCTACGACCTACTTCGGCGTAGCTTACAATCTAATTGCTTGTGTTGCATTATTTAGGGCTGTTTCAGAATGAATTATGTGGTCTAATGGCTGGCTAACATTTATGAATAATAACACTTAAATAAAATTTTTGACTTGCTATATAAAATTCTTTTCATTCTTTAATTCTGCTATAAGGAGTAAAAAAGGTCAACGTTTTCAGACGGAAGGATTCCGCGTTATCAGACATATAACACGACGTAGGTACTTCTTAAATAATTTCGTGAGAGAAACATTTGGCACTCTTAGGATGTGGAAAAAGCATTGAACTTAAGTATATTTTACAAGAATTTGAAAATTGAATCCAATAGCAGAAATCAGTTTTTGAACATGATGATTACAAGGATAATGGTATTGAGAGAATGATTGAAATTATGGATGAAAATTGATGGATTTAATATTAAAATTCATATGATTTTTATGATACTGTTTCTATTTTATACATAGTAATCATCCCTTATATGTAAAACAGCGCCATAAATGAATTATATCACTGTTTTACTGCTTCCGTAACTCTGATATACAAATTAGATACATTATTTTATTGCAATAAAGAATTTTCATTCATTAGTATATTATAATACGTAAATTATATGTTTCAACATTTTTATATAAATACGCTGAAAATTTATTTATTAATGTAATCGACAGCGTACACAATAAGTCAAAATTGTCAATATTGAGAACAAGCTTCCTTTATAACTGTTGAATTCTTTAAAAATTAGGTATTTAATAAACAGTCTCTGTACGGCCTTTCGATATGTATAATATATTGGGGTGACCGGATATTACATGCGTATTCAAGAATACTCCGGACATACGCAAAGTAAAGTGCTTTTATACAGTGATACTGAAACGTAATTCAAATCAAACATCAGTTGACGGGTTGACAGCCTCTTAACTTTAAGCGACCTCTTATTTTCAAACGGAATACTTGAACATCACTCAGTCATATTGAGATCTTCATCAATTGAGAAGCTCTCAGGCAACATCATACGGGCAACATTTACGGAAAACAATATAAAAACCTAAATACTTGGTGGTAAAAAGAAAAAGTTAATACATCAGTTGTAATGATATGTTCTGAATATTAAAATCTCAATTATCTTAATAGTACATGAAGCGCCATCAAGTTTCTTTAAGAATAAACACGGACATGATTTGTGAAGTTCCATCCATATCAATATATTAAATGTTAAAAGTAACTGTCTAATTCAAATTCAAATTCAAATTCAAATATTTTTATTCAAAATAGGATTTATAATCACTTATTGAACGTCAAAATCTACCACCCATTCAAAAGAGACTGCCTCAGACCTGAGAAGAATGGGCGCAAGAAACTCAGCGGGCTTTTATTTATATAAAATATGGACTACAATGTAATATCGTACAATAAACATTTATAATTAAAGAGCCTGAGGGTGTTCGCTTTAATCCCAGTTCGTGGTGTCATTAAGAAAATCGTTTATGCTATAATAACCTTTCCCACACAAACGTTTTTTAACAATTCTTTTAAATTTCGTAACACATTTGTACATTTTCTGGGATCATATTGTAGAAGCATATACATCGCCCAACAAAAGACTTACTAACTCGACCCAACCGAGTAGTAGGCATAACAAGTTTATGTTTGTTCCTCGTATTAACATTATGAATGTCACAGTTTCTAGAAAATTCCTCAATGTGCTTATGAACATACAAAACATTATCAAAAATGTATTGAGAAGCAACAGTCACAATGTTTATTTCTTTAAATTTTTCTCTTAATGAATAAAATTAATATCACGTTATATGCTTGTATTAATATCAGTATAATTTTTTTTCACATTTTGGCCAAATAGCGTTTCTAAATAGAATACATTTTCTATCATAAGGCGAAAGGCTGTCGTCGTTCTCTTTAAAAGAGTTAAACTTTACTCTATTCCTACAAGAAATAGTATATTCCTCGTCGCAAAGTGAGAAAAGAGAAGAAAAAGACATATTTGAACTACATAAATTAATTTATGATAGGTCAGAACCTTAAATTTGAAGGCTGGTCAACTAACTTAAGTACTTAGTTCATTTGAGGGCTATCATAAATTGTGTCGTTTCAGTATGCCATTTTTATTAAAAGTCCACTTAATTCGAGAAACACTTAAATTAGGGGAATCTTAAAATTTCACCTTTGAAATTACAAAATTGTATTTTAAGAATCTCTCAAATAGTTGAGTAGGTCTTAAGAACTTGAGAAACGTTTCAGTGTTCGGGCGTTAGCTTCTCACGTGCAAGCATAAGTATTATAGATATTTTATAATTTGCAACAGTGTCAGATTAACCACGTAGCAAAAGCATCATTCGCTACGGGCCCTCGTGAAAGGCCCGTATACTTAAACCCACTCAACTCTAGAGTGAGCGTAATTTTTTGAGTGAAACTTACTTAGATGTTCGTATTTTGCATGATATAATAACATACTCCGCTGGGTATTCTCATCCCACGATGGCCTAAGACAACGTCACGTTATATGTTATACTGACAGCTCGCCATTTCATCGCTACTGTCAAAGCTATTGTCGTGTCGCTCACATCTGTAAGGTTGTTTCAAAATAGTGTGAGCACGGGCATCGCAACTGATGACGTATTATTAGGCCAATCACGTGACCCAGCTGTCACGGTAAGAGAATACCAGGCAGGGTATATTATTATTTCATTGTAAATTGAAATAGCTTGATGTTACAAAAACGTAAAACGTTACAACTTTTCCTACTAAGACAACCCGCATCAGACAATCGGTAACTGATATGTCCAAATTCCAAATTTTGAAATATGCCATCTAGGTTTTAATTACATTATATCCGCATTACTGATACAAAATTCCAGTTCACTAGCTATTGCAGATTATGAGACAGCATGCCTTAACTCATACGTTTCTTTCACAAAATTATTTAAAAAGTACACGGTGTTTATATATTATTGTAAGAAGAGTTCTACTCGAAATTGACTGGTTTATGATCGAAATACTTTACTTCTTTTATTTTTGTTTGAAATGTTTCAGATTGACTCTCTGCTTTATTTTCATGCTTAGCATGCTTCTTACCCTATTATCTTGACGAGGAATTAGATAGGTAATTAATTAGTATGCATAAATCAAATCAAATCAAAATGACTCACTCTCAAATCTATTCATTCAGGTCAAAAAAGATACTCTTATAAGTGTCAAAAGTTTTATATTTGACATTTTTACAACTGCAAAACAACTCAGTGGCACTCTTTTGAATCAACATTTACAGCTTCATCGTTTTACAAATTATTTTAATTAAAATAATTGTATTTGTAATGTGTCATCTACTCAATGCCGGACACGAGTAAAAAAATAAATGTAAAAAGAATAAAAAAAAACACAAATGTCATTAAGTGTAGTAGATGCATCGATTCACACTCACTCTAAATATTTAAGGATTAAGATAAACATTTGCTATGTGAAAATTATAATCTTGTATCATACGTTTGTTGTTCATTCACAAGAAACCACAGCTCATCCAATATCGAAATGTATGAAACAGTTTCCAATCACTTCGTACGAAGTAATTTAAATTATTTCAATCAAGTCGAAGCGATTTAATTTAATGTAATATCAGTATCAAAACTATATAACGAACTCATGGCTGCCCCGCCGTTTGTGGTTTGAGGTCAGTACTGTCACATAACTACGGGCTCTCGATTAGAACTCATTTGTGGTCAAACATGGTTAGGTATGACGAGTATGGGAATAATATTTTATGCTTGAAACATCGCTCGCTTATATACTATTGAATTGCTTCACACTATCTATGTAATTGATGATTTGTGATGTAATGTAACTAATAAAAATTGTTAATCGGTTAGGTCTTTTATTAATTCTGAATTGGGTTTCGTATGAAGTAATAAATAGTTCACATCTTCTTTACTTTGAACTTGGAAGTATTTTATAGCTTGCTTTGAAATCCCAGCATTTTTTAATAAAATCAATTAAACTTTAAACATTTAGTTCTTCACTCAATACTGTAATGTTTTTAGAAGCTTGAGTTACATTAAGCACATTCTAAGTCCTTATTCTGAGTATTTACTGGACCGTGAAAGTCTCTAACTGTGGAAACATTACAATGAGACGCAGAACCCAACAACAAATCATATGCTGAAAATGGAATCTCATTGGCCAACCACTCCGAAGAGAGTATGATGGTATAAATCAAATCAAAATCACTTCAATCATGTAGGTCAAGGAAATGACACTTATGAATGTCTTTCTTTTCTTTTTATTAAATTTGCAGCCACTTCGCAGAAGGTTCAGCTTAAATAAGAAGAAGTGGCAAGAAACTCATTACCATATACCAAGGTAAGCCCTAGATTGTAATCCCCAATGTTAACATAAATGTGACCGCCCTCAGCACACTGAGAGAGAGAGAATGGAGACGCGGTAATTAAATAGAATAGAATAAATATTTATTGATAACAAACGTTGCATAAACGAAGACTAAAGTAAAGACATGGAGTGAAGTAAAACATGAAGCTCAAGATTGTCCAGATTGTCTCTGCTCTATCTAAGAGAAACACGACCTAGGGCTTACTTGATCTTGTACCGCATATATCACAGGAGGTATTTATTAATTAATCTGGTTAATATCAGATGCTGCATTGATGGTTGTTATCCCACTTGCACCCGCCTTCAAGCCTAAAAAGGCTTTCAAGCTGGTTTTTTCAAATTGTAATATTTTTATTCAAAATACGATAATATAATGTCACTTATTGATACTCAAAAACTTCCACCAACTTGACACCGATTCCAAATAGTATGCCTCAGAACTGAGAAGAACTGGCGCAACTAATTTGACGGGCACTCATTGTATGTCATTTTGTCGCCTGAGGGCGGTCGCTCCATTCCCAATCTCTGGTATCATTATTAATAAAGTCATTTATATTATAATTTGCTACAGAAACATATTTTAGCAAATCTTTTGAATTTGGTAACGCATTCGTTTTGTAAATTATCTGGGATCATGTTGTAGTATCATATATTATACATTGCCCAACAAAAGACCTATTAACTCTACTTTTTTTTATGGAATAGGAGGACAAACGAGCGTACGGGTCACCTGTTGTTAAGTAATCACCGCCACCCACAATCTCTTGCAACACCAGAGGAATCACAGGAGCGTTGCCAGCCTTTAAGGAAGGTGTACGCGCTTTTTTGAAGTTACTACTTAACTGTAAAAAAGTAAAACTACATTCTAGTTATGCCTGAGCAGGCATAACATAGTAAATATCCTCGATAATATAACATCGATTTAATATCAAAGGCCGCATCAAATTTCTTAAAAGTTTCAAGAGTTTTAACTTTACTTCTAACAGAATCATTAATTTTTATGCACCGGTGTATTAATTAAGCCTGACGCGAAGCCGTTCGATTTCCCCTATATTTTTCTGCAATTACTTCATTAAGGGCATCATGACCACATAATGTATTACTCAGAGATATATCTATCTTTCCTTGTATATATCTCTTTACTGGTTTTCTCTGCAATTTACTGGATTATTATTAACATAGACTTACTATATACTAGCTTATAGATATACAAAGCATGAGAGAGTAAAGAAAATCTGTAACGGAAATACAGGAAAATAGAAAAAGAAAATGAATCTATTGATTTACAAGTCGTATACAGTTAGTCCGCTTGCGATTCTTCTTGCTTGCAAGGCTTCTTATGAACAAATCAAACTTGGTCACACATAATCGGCCTTGCTCGTACGAACAATAACTGTGTCAAGATAGAAACATCAGAAATATTTGAATGTATCTAGTCAAAAGGTGTAACAATTATAGCGTAACGATTACAGATATCAAAAAACTTTAAACTGATATCAAAAGTACGCTATTTAATCAGTTATGTGATATGAATAACGTTTTAAAAACCAAACGAGAAGTATCCGTTATTTTGATATTTAACACTCCCATACATTTAGTATGACATTAGTGGAAAGATAGAAGGACGTCACTTCGAACACCTGCTTTGAATACAAAATTCTGTACTTACAACGAAATAAATATTATTTTATTAAAGGATAGTTACTTTATTAGGTTAAAAACAATAACCTTTTAAATTAAGGAAACTAAAACCTTTGTACAAATGTCATGATAAATGTATGGGAGGGTTAAATATAAAAATTTTGGATACTTCTCGTTTGATTTCTAACTTAACGGTTACACCCTGTATATTATATTACGATCCTAGTGCGAAATCAGATAGCTCTAACAAGATTCTAGGGATTCGAAATGGATTTATAACGAGAAGTAATAGTAGAGGCGTCTTAATACCACATTCCTAGAGCAAGGATCGACCTCATTAGTGGACGTTCCGGACTCAAATTGAATGAATAAATAGCGTGTTCTAGGTGGAAATATTTCAATGATCCCCTTTCACAGGGAATGAGATCGGACTTGACTTGATTGAACTTCGCACGAGTTTCAATTTCAAATAAAGTTTATTCTTCTCTATTCTTAAGATGTAGAATTTTTTTACCCGACTTCAAAAAGGAGGAGGTTCTCAAGTCTGTCGGTTTTTTTTATGTATGTACTTGTATGTAGTACCTAATGTAGCTTTGAAGTCGGTGCCAAGCCAAATGTAATAGTAACTATTAATCAAGAATAATATTAAACAGTGTTTCTTTATGTAACAAAATTTTAAAATGATTTACCGCTATCCCTCGTCCCAAGCCCACGGGTGTTGAAAAGTCGACAACTAGAGTTATTAAAACCTCTTTTCAGACAACGACATCTTTATTACAATACACATACTAAAAAATAAATCTCATTTACAATCAGGCGAACGGATTTCTCGTCTCGCCATTTTTCTCATAATAAAATCTGTATGTACCATTTGTATGTCTTCTACCGCATCTATCACGGAGAGTGTTCCGATGAGATGTTTGGCCTGCCTTCGAGTTCCTTCCCAAAGTACGCCACTAATTACGATCTCCACCATCTGGATATGTGGCTTCCCTCGACATTACTGTTTTCAAAGAACTTTCTTACACGCACAACCAAACTGTGAAATGAGCTTCCTTGTGCAGTATTTCCAGGGTGATACGACATTAAAAGAGCGCGGACACCTTCTAAAACCTCTAGTGATGAAAGAAAATGTGAGTGGCGGTGATCATTTAAAAAAAAGGCGAGCCGTACACTCGTTTGTCCTTCTCTTCCATGTAAAAATACCAATACTTACATAACATACAATTTAAGAAACACTTAAACAGTAAAAAAATATAAGTCCCGTTACTTATTACCAGACAGAACTTAAATAGAAATCTTTATTAGATTTATTTCTAAATTAATTTTACTAATACAAATAGTTGTAGATGTTAATACTTAAATCACACCGTAAGTCTCTGTCGACGCATAAAACACACCCGACGCATTACCGGGATTCGAATAACCAGCAATAGTGACTTGATTCGCGGCACAGACACCATCACTGAAGTCCTTGTACGAATCGCAGGCCCACGCCAAATATGTACCGGGATGAGTTACAGTGTAAGCCCAATATCTAATACACGCTTTATGGCTGCATCTAGCCGCGTCAGATTCGCCAAAACCGGGGATAAATCCAACATGGCAATTCGGTTGGACCTTTCCATCGTTTAAAAAAAAGTCTACGTCAGCCAAAACACTGGTAGTACCCAATCCACCAGCATTACAATGGTATACCTCCACGTAGTCTGCAGCTCCAGATCGTATTTGCTCTTCAATAAGGCTATTTGAGAAGCAAGGTCCTGCTGGATCAATTGCTGTGATCCTCCATAGTTTTTCTAATGTTATATCAAAATAAGTATTACCAGCATATCCGAGCATTTGGCTTCCCAAGCTGAATCCTATACCATGAATTTGATTGGATGGAAATCCAAACAATCTGAGATCAGCTAGCAGTCTTCCAATAGCCTTACCCAGATAATTTGAGTACATAACCGAACGCTCATAACTCTTCCTGCTGCCACCTTTTGATGACGTATAAATGGAATGGTCTAGAATTATAAGATAAATATTAGGGACATCTTTAAATGCCTGGCGAATGACTTCTGGTGCATTTCTGCTAATGTGAGACTTATATCCGGGCACGAAAAGTTTTATCTGTTTGGATACGTCTAAATTATATGATGAAGAAATCGCGCTGACTGCGTTGTCAATTTTGTAACTAATGTTGAAATTGTTTTGGAAGTCATAAAAATATACTTCTGTATCGCTGGTGTTCACGTTTTGATTCTTGTTGTGGTCACCTATAAAGGAAAATATAATTAATGACAACTTTGGGTAGTATTAGGAATAGAATGGAGTACTAATTATGACAGTAATCACGACCACGATGAACGTTCGTTCACGAAGCATCCTTACACAAAAAATGAATTCAAGCTATAAAGGTTGATGCACCAAAAATACGATAATTTATATTTAAACAGTTTATTCTTCATTGCTTTCCAAATAATTGATATTATTTAAACACGACTCATATATTGAATACAGCATCTTACAAACTAATTTGTTATGTATATTACAGCCATTTTAAAATACTGTATTTGATTGAAAAGAGTGGCCGTTAGGCTTCTTATGTTCTTATCACGAGCTCTACTTTTTCCGAACATAAAAATTCAAATTGCCTAAATATTTTGTAATAATAAAGATTCTAAAGCACTTAGTACGAGTATAAGCCTAACTCAATAAAGTTTATTTGACTTTGAGGTGCGTAAATACATAATATTGTGATTCAAAATTTTTTGCATGAAATATAATATTGTATTTATATAATTAAAAAGATTGTTTGTAAGTCAATGGATTTCTCTTGATAAATCCAATTTGATCAAGTAAATTTTAACAAGCAAAATCTCACTATCATAGATCTATCGGTAGAGGGAGAACGAAAAATCATGTCACGTAATTTATGGTTGCCCCTTATAACATACCAGTATAAAGTTTATTACTTAACATTTCTAAAAGTAATTCGTGTGCAATTGCAACGTAATCACATTCCGATGGTTACCAGGTCTCTGTCGACGCCCCTCTCGGAACGTCCGACCATTGCCTGGTCAGGAGTGTAGTGCCTATCCGACGCCAACGTCGCAGACCACCAGCGACTCGCCGCGTTTGGCACTACAAGTCAGCAGATTGGGATAGGATGCGTTCCTTTTTTGCATCCTACCCTTGGGGCAGGGTTTGCTTCCCTTCGGATGATCCTAGTGCCTGCGCCGTTGCAGTAGCCGATGTGATACTGCAGGGCATGGATATTTTTATACCAAGCTCTGTAGTACCGATCGGTGGCAGATCACAGCCCTGGTTCGATGCGTCAGTTAAAGCAGCATCTGACTGCAAAAAACAGGCGTATCGAACTTGGGTTGCGGCGCTGGGCTCAAAGGATCCGAACTGCAAAGTTCTGAAGAGGAAATATAACCGTGCCTCCAGATTTTTTAAGCGGTAAATTTCCCGTGCGAAATCAAAGCACGTCGTCAAAATTGTCGAGCAGCTTTCCAGTTACCGGACCGGCACACGCAAGTTCTGGTCGTTGTCGAAAGCTGCTCTTGGTAACTTCAACCAGCCGTTCATGCCGCAACTCGACTCTTGACGACAACGGAAAAACACCGCCGACCATCTCGCGGTGTCAGAGCTCCATGCCTGAAGTACAGTTCCGACAGAAAACTGTTAGGCGAGCTCTGTTTTCGTTGGACATCAGGAAGTCGAGCGGGCCGGATGGCATTTCTCCAATCGTGCTTAGAACGTGTGCCCCTGAGTTGACGCCGGTGGTAACGCGTTTATTCCGGCACTCTTATTCAATAGGCGTAGTCCCTGATTCATGGAAGTCAGCCCTTGTCCATCCGATCCCAAAAAAAGGAGACAGTTCGGATCCGGCAAACTACAGGCCTATTGCTATTACCTCCCTACTCTCCAAAATCATGGAGAGCATAATTAACCGCCAGCTCTTGGTATACCTTGAGGGTCACCAGTTGATCAACGACCGGCTGTACGGCTTTCGCCATGGTCGGTCGACTGGCGATCTTCTGGTATACCTAACACATAGATGGGCGGTGGCTATTGAAAGCAAGGGGGAAGGCCTGGCAGTTGGTCTGGACATAGCGAAGGCCTTTGATCGTGTATGGTACAAGGCGCTCCTCGCAAAACTTCCATCATTTGGGCTTCCCGAGAGCTTATGCAAGTGGACCTCCAGCTTCCTCACTGGGCGCAGCATACAGGTCGTTATCGACGGTTATTGCTCGAATCCCAAGCCCGTGAACGCTGGAGTGCCCCAAGGCTGTGTGCTATCTCCCACGCTGTTTCTTCTGCATATCAATGATATGTTGGACACCGCCAACATGCATTGCTATGCAGACGACAGCACTGGTGATGCCGTATACACGGGCCATGCAGGTCTCTCTCGGGAAAACGTCGACCAGTGCCGGGAGAAACTTGTGTCTTCTATCGAGTCCTCTCTCGAGAAGATCGCGGAATGGGGTAAGTTGAACCTTGTACAATTTAACCCCCAGAAGACTCAAGTTTGCGCGTTTACCACTAAAAAAACCCCATTTGCCGTATAACCGCTCTTCGAGAACACTTCCCTTAAAGCCTCGCCTAGTATCGGAATACTGGGTCTTGAAATCTCGAGCAATTGCCAATTCCGTGGCCATCTGGAGGGCAAAGCCAAAGAAACTGGGCGTCATAAATAGAGCACGGCAATACTTCAAGCCGGCCCACATTCTAGCGCTCTACAAAGCGCAGGTCCGGCCTCACATAGAGTATTGCTGTCATCTCTCGTCTGGCGCACCCCAGTATCAGCTCGATCCATTTGACCGCGTGCAACGCAGAGACCATCACTTGGCGTTGCGTAGAGACGTCGCTTCATTGTGTGTCTTCTACCGCATTTATCACGGGGAGTGTTCCGAAGAGCTGTTCAACCTGATTCCTGCCGCCGAATTTCACCTTCGCACGACACGCCACAAGTTACGATATCATCCCCACCATCTGGATGTGTGGCGGTCCTCCACAGTGCGGTTTTCAAGGAGCTTTCTTCCTCGTACCACGAAGCTGTGGAATGAGCTTCCTTGTGCGGTGTTTCCGGGACGATACGACATGGGTACCTTCAAGAAAAGGCTTCGCGTACACCTTCCTTAAAGGCCGGCAACGCTCTTGTGATTCCTCTGGTGTTGCAGGAGAGTGTGGGTGGCGGTGATCACTTAACACCAAGTGACCCGTACGCTCGTTTGTCCTCCTATTCCATAAAAAAAAAAAATCAATTATATCATATTTGTTTGAGATCCGGCCATTTGACAATTTAACATTGCTTTATTAGTAATCTATCCTTTCAAAATTTAACTTTACTGTCATTGTTAATACTACATGGCCGTGTGTCTTAAGTGCCATAATATGTCAGCTAGGGATGATGGCTCTCACTCTTTATGGGAAATAAATATATTTATATTCTATTATATTATCATGTCCTAGAATTTTCATGGCCAAAAATCGCACAGCTCAATTGCACATATCCTTAAAACTACACAATAAATGGGTGTTATTTGTTAAATTGACATTTACTTACACTTGATCCAGTTCGAATACAATAGATTCTTAAACGGTCCGTACTCAGTTTGCCAATTTGCGCCCGCACTCAAAACGACTGCACAAATCACAATTACTACTCTCATAGTTAAACAGCATACGTTCAACTGATAAATAGACAATATGGCAACTGTTGCTCATACATCATTGGCATGAGTATCCTAATTGGAATGGACGTTTTCCTGATTATGACGAGTTATCATACTTATATGTCGATCGGAAGTAAACATACTGGCTGGCGGGAACGATTTGCTATCGCGAATTATACAGAGTCGTACCATAATGGAGAAATTAAATTAATACACTGGTAGAGCTATCTAAATTTAATCTTACTCTAGTAGGCTTCATAAGATACATAATAGCTTTGAGGTTAAATGTATATTATTTTTATTATAAAGTCCCAGCCACTGTTCAGGCATTATCTATAAATAAATTTAAATGTTCTATTAAAATATGGCTGTGTCATAAATCCTACTACGTGGAGTTGTAGGATTTACGACAGTAGCTGAATATCTAAATGATCCGACAGCCTGGGACTAGATTAAGATTAGATTATGATTATTTTATAGCTTTAGCAATGACAGTACAATATTGTATATTTTGATTGAAAAGAGCGCAAAAAAATGCTGGGAGAGGTTTCTTGCGCCGCTTCCTCTCACTCAGAGCGCCATTTGTTTCCTAAGCGGTAGAAGTATAATAAGTATAATAAATAAATAAGTATATTAGAAATGATATCAAAGAGAATTCTAAAGGAATCAATATTGAGAAAAAAAATGCCTTTTATGCCTTAATTATCTATAATTTAAAGTAAATAATTGATTTTTAACAAACAAATGTTATATTTAAGAAGCAAAATTTTAATCACCCTAACGTGCTATGTAATATATGGAATATTATGGAAAATTGATTAGATGTGAATTATGTATTCTATTTTTTGATTTTTTTTTATGATAACTGTTAAGTATTTTTTTTATAAAAATAAGGGACGAGACGAGCAGGAAGTTCAGCTGATGGTAATTTGCCCAGTAATTTCACTAGCTACGGCGCCCTTCAGACCGAAACACGGTAATGTTTACATATTAATGCTTCACGGCAGAAATAGGCGCCGTTGTGGTACCCATAATCTAGACGGCATCCTGTGCAAAGGAGCCTCCCACTTGTTGTAGTTCTACCCGTGTGTTTATTTAATGTCTCTATTGTAGCGGCACTCTGCATATTTCGAGTCAATTTAAATTTAGGCCAAATGCGTGGGCAAGGATTAGCCTAAAAACACAGCAACAAATCTGAATTATCTGGTACGTTTGTTTATCAATGTATTTTTATTTCACTTACTTAATAAAATATTTATTTTATGTGGGCTGAATCGCTGCTACATGAAATGATTTTGTTTTTAAAGGATTAAAACGCGTGTAATTGAATGTGTTTTTACATTAGGTTTTTGTGTTGAAGTTACATTTAATTATTATCTCATTTAAGCCGACGTTTCGTGACCTTATCAGTGCACGTTTTCAGGGATAGCCCCCCTGAAACACAGTTACAAATACACGCGTTTCTGCCCTTACCTTATATCTTTAAACGAGCAATTCTTGTATATATATATATATATATATATATAATCTGAATCTCGGAAACGGCTCCAACGATTTTCATAAAATTTAGTATGCAGGGGATTTCGGGGGTGATAAATCGATCTAGCTAGGTTTCAATTTAAAAAAAGTGGTTTTATCCATGTTTGAATGAGAAACAGCTACAATAACATTAGAATACAAAGGTAAATTTCGCCACTATTTACAAGACTATTATAGCTCAGATGGGACATTGGGTGATCCGGAAAGCAGAAGACCCCGGTTCGAATCCAGAAGTCCTATTAGTTTTTTTTTGTTCAAGTTTTGTACATTCTTAAAAATCGGAGCAAGGCTCGGTCGTCCGGATATTATTATTTAAAAGTGTAACTCGCATCAATCAAAGAAAGTACTATGAAATGGTTTACTCAGAATGGTGAAGGAGAATGAACCTTCATGCAAAGAAAGAAAAAGGTAGCTGGAAGCAGACGGCTCAGAGATGAGACCTAGCAAGATCGATTTATTGTCTTAGATTTGACTGAATGTGTGTGGGTGTGTATGTAAATGTAAATGTGTATTTGTGTGCGCTTATATTGTATAATGAAACTTATAAATGAATAAAGAATAAAGTCTTTTTTTTAATAAATATGTATAAGGAGATAATAAAGTGATAACGTAATATTTATAGAGTGGGTAGATATTATATGATTTTTGTTTACTTTAAAATATAAATGAGGGTTTCTGGTAGGTTTTGGACATTATCCATTATTACAAGTTTTACAGCCATAACAATTTTCCAGAATATGTCATATATTTTACCCATATTGGCCAAAATGACGCTTAGCTATGATGCCTTTCCGAGCTCGAAAAAAATTGATGAGTTCTCAGAAATGAAACCAAGTGAGATCAGTTAGAGCGAATTCTGAAATACGTGAGAATAATGTATATATATGTACATTTTATATAAGAATAAATATATAAGATACGAGCAACATCAGGCTTGAAAATTAATTAGATATTATTTAAAACGACTATTTTATTTAAAGAACAAATACAGTAAGATTTTTCAATTGAGCACTGCATCAGAATTTTTCGGCTATGGTATAAACGTGAATAATTTATAAATACTATCTAGACTTCCTATCTTTCCATTTTTCAATTGAAGTTATCCTAATTCATTTACAAATGTCTTTATTCAAAGTAGGATTTTAAATCATTTTTCAGTATCCAAATCTACCATACGAAAATATATGCCTCAGACCTGAGAAGAACGGGCGCAAGAAACTCAGCGGGTTTCTTTTTTTAAATAAAATTTCATTACGATAAAATATATTTACTAAATAGCGGTGCTCCATTCCCAAATTGGTATCATTTAGAAAGTCATATTTTATGTTACCTTTACCACATATTATAACAATTCTTTTGAATTTCGTAAAACATTTGTTTTGTACATTTTCTGGGATCATGTAGTTAAACTAATACCAACTAAACATTATTTTGATTATAATAACACTAGATATAAGAGATTCCTTGTAAAAAATTCTAGTAGGCTTCATATGGATATAATAATTATTATGTGGAATATAGATTTGAATATGCAAATATTGGGGTTGAGCAAGATACCAACTGTAGAGTAGATTCTGTAGATAGAGCCGCAGCCTGAGAGGTGAACAAGCCATACAAGATTTATCAACGATAGGTTACTCGAACGGTTGGCTCAGTAGAAAGAGCGCTCGCACGGAATGCGATAGGTCGGGGGTTCGAGTCTTCCATCGTTTTGTTTTCAAATTTAATTTATGTAATAAGAAGTTCATGTTTGATATACCACATGTATAAAGAAATTTTAAGTATCATTTATTGTACACAAGTTAAAGTAAGACAAGTAAATCGCGCCTCCAACTAGTAATTAAGGGGCTTAATCGTCGACCGGCCGATAAAAGTTTTTAATTGACTTTTCGCGCGCCGGCACCTTCCTCGTTAATCTTGATCCTTTATGAATTAGGGCTGTCAGCGCTTAGATTAAGGATTGATCTCGCACTATCTAAGAACAATAGCTTTCTTATTACGGCAACTATACTTGTGTGCGTGGCATCTTAACACTTAAAGGCATCTTTCAAATTTTGTAACATACGCTTCGTGTTATTTTACATTGAAATTAATAAAATACAAAACACATACTTACTGATGATATGTGATCCCAGTGTCTTTCTTATTTTTTGTAGAATAATTTTTACAAAGGCTTACGATAAAAGTCCGTTAAATTTTAAACAAATTATAACAAAGACTATGGGATGTTGGGATAAAAATGTTAACGGGAAAAGGACTTCAGTCTTTATCGGCCGCCGACGTGAATATATTTTGTTTTTTTTTTTTTATTACATCTCTAGACCATATTTCCAAGACATAGCATAATTATAATAGTATGATAGATATATTATAGTTTTAGTTGATATAAATTTGACTTGATATAGCCTCCATTCAATTTTAATAAGGACTTTGAAGCGTCATTGCCTTTGTCTGTTTTTTATTGTTTATTTATTTTGGAATATGTTGAAATATGTTTACTTTACTTGAAAAATTATTGTAAAATATATTTAGTTATTTTGACCAAATATAGTATAGTTACATTTTATAACATACACAAGCGATATAAGGCATATGAGGCACTTTGCGTGCGTAAAATTTGCGCTCCTTGCCGAAATCAAGGGAATTGAATAATAGAGAGAGCTGATCGCGAAGTGATATAGAAAAACAAAGTGTGCGAGAATGAAGAACATCTGTAACGAAGATACAGCAAGACGGAAAAGCTAAGGGAATCTTTGGTTTAAGTAACCAATTTTTATTGATAAACAAAATTACTAAATCTAGCTAAAGCACACATTGACAAATCCAAAATGATCACATATTATCAGGCGGTCGGGTCATCTATACGCTAGTAAGTCTATGGTTCAAACATAGTCTACTGCTCATCTCTTCTTTTTTTCTATAAACTAGGAATACTATAAGTATGCTTGCAATGTAATTTTTTTACCGATTGTTCTATTGAGTGTTTTTGCTGACCGTACGAATGGGCTGTCTCAAAATACTACTTACATGTACTAAATATATTTTAAAAAGCTATATAAAATAAATTCACCGTCCATAAATTTTGGTACATATTAAATTTGTACAAACTAAATACTTTAATTATAATAATTGTGGTACAAATTCAATTTGTACAAATTGAATATTTTAATTATAATAATTAATTTATGGACGATGAGAGACTCAAACCTGCGTCTCTCGGGTTCCGTCCTAGGCAACTGAGCCAACCGTCCGAATGACGCAATGACTGTAAATCTTGGTAAGTCTTGTTCAACTCTCAGGTTGTGGCTCCATCTACATGATCTACTTTACAGTTAATAACCTGCTCAACCCCAATAATTGCACATTAGGAAATTGACTTGAGATGTTACTTTTTCAAATATGAACAGTACATAATACAGTTTGTATTTTGTAGTGATATAACTTCTAGGATTAAATATACAATAATAAATTGGTCAAATGCGTGGAATAGTCTATGTTGGCATGTTTATATCAGAGAAAATTCATCATTTATTTATTACTAAAGTTAAACGTTTATTACGTCATTGCCTCAATTTTTTCCGTCCATCTATCTCATGTCGTATTACAGCCAGCCACATTATATTATTAAGTAGGGATGAAGTTGAATCATTAATTTTAACTAGTGCTTCAACGCGCCAGATTTAAGCTTTGGTTGCCGAAAAGTTAGACCACACCTGACATAGGATTTTTTGTTCGAAATTCGAAATTTTAAACAACGCTTGTGTGGTTAGGGTTACTAAAACATTATATATGACTTTCTTATTGATACCACAGATTGGGAATGGAGCGACCGCCCTTAGGCTATTAAATAATAAGTTTTACTTACAATATTACATTGTAACCATATTTTTATGAAAAAGCAAAATAAGTCCGTTGAGTTTGTTGCGCCCGTTATTCTCAGGTCTGACGCATACTTTTTCGTAAAGGTAGTAGGTAGTTTTTGACATTTAATAAGTGATATTATATGAAATTTTGAATTTAAATTTTTAGTTATATTTATATCTATGATTAAGTAAAGAATTTCGTTGTATTTTTTTACTTTCGGTTATTATTATAAGGGCTAAAATTAATATGTTATTTTGTGAAAAAGAGTTTTATTGCATCGTGATTTCATTAAACGACAGAATTGCTGTATTATTATTAAATAATATATATTATAATAATTTAAATAAATTAAAGTTATAAATTAAATAATTAAAAATTTAATATATTAAAAAATAACGATTATTTTAATATTTGTGTTAAATAATTGAAAAAAATTGTACTGTTGTTCTTTCATAGTTTTTAATGTACACCTGTACTTTTTTGAGGGGCTGTTATACACATATAACATTTTGAAGTTTTTTTACAGTACAACACGATAACAAAAAATACTTTCACTTCATTACCTTGTGCTTACGAGGAAAATATTAATCCCATAAAGGAATTAACTGATCACGGTTAAAAGAATGAACCTGTGACAACCCTATTCTAAGCTGTTAATGGCTTTCTCGGCACCATTTTTTCTTCTTTCCTGAGTTAAGTGAATAAGTAAAGTCGGAAGTATAGCTTTATCTATGCAAGCTTAAGTAGTTTTCATTCGGGTATTAAGATTTCATTTATTCGTATAGGAATTTTAGTAAAAATAATTAAACAAGAACTAAGCAAGTTGGATAATTATCATGTAAGTATTAAGTTTAGCCAATAGAGAAGTAAAACTAAAATGGTGGCTTGTATTTGCAATCATATCAACAATACAGTTAGCGAAATAGTAATTAACAATTCCGCTCCTAGATAAAAATTAAGATTTTGTGTAATTAATTAAGAGAACCTATAGGTATTAATCCTGTAGCAATAACTTTTAATTATGCATACGAAGACAAATTTGTAATGGGTCAAAAAGAAAAAAGACATGGTATTCGTTTAGTAGTTAAATATTAAACTTTAAATGGCAATTCTGTCGCCTAACGTCTTGTACTACAGTAAACACAGATCTTTTTTATTTATTTACATTGTCATTCGTTAGGTATACAGTGTGTTTTCAATTTTTTATGTTAATTCCAATGACTTTCTATACATACAGACAATGCATCTCATACAAAATCAAAGCCGAAATATGGCACATGCCACAGTGATACCATAATAAGCTTCGACTTATAATATGTCTATACATTTCTGCATTTTTTTTAAAAATATTGGTAAATAGGCAGCAATGTAAACATATTTTCAATTGAAGCTGCGTATTTTGAATTTAGAACCAGATTTGGACAGTGACATCAGTGGAGTAGCAGTTACGTATTTTTTTGTAAACCCGGAAGAAAAAGAGGGTTAGTATAAGTTTAACGTTTGTCAGTCCGTCCCTATTTTTTGAACAAGGTCTGTTCAGTCGGAGGTTTTTAGGTTTTTTAATCAAAAATCACACTCATATTACAAAGGCGTAAGTTGGTATGTTTATTTATTGGTTTGAGTTTATATTTAATAAATAATGCTCCAAATGGATTAGGATCTAATAAATCAAGGTAACCTATAATGAGAGAAACAAACACTCGAATATAACACATATTTTTATTACATAAAATAATTCGCTAAACTGGTTATAATGCTAAGTTCCCTGAAATAAATTTATATTTTTTTAAATTAGTCTTTGAGACTTAGACATCATTTCCATCTTTATGGTATATGTTGTGTAATCGGACATCAACTTATTTTTGTATGACAGCTTTTGATAAATTATAAATATGGTTAATTTGGTTTTTTGTGTGTGCATCAATTTTAATTAATTTAAATTTATTGGTGATTGACATGCGACTAAGGAGAAAAGTATGCTTACATTGTCTTTAAGCACGCTTTTGCCGTTCCGCTATCAGACTGCGAATGATATTTTCATATGTATAGAATGTCAATGATTAATTCGTTTAAAGGTAAGAAAATTTTAATATTTATAAATAACACGTGGCATTTTAATTTGTCATTCGTCATTTGAGAATTTAATAAAATAAAAAAAAAACTTATTTCATTAATACACTTTTATAAATTTTTAATTCAAATAAAATGATTAATTAATAATATTCTTTTACAGTATACTACTATAGTAGTAAAGAATAATCATCTTAATTTTATTCTGTCATTCGTTATTTATTTTTAACACGAGAATTTCATTTTATTATCATTTTCAAGATGACCATTTAATCAGTTGTTTTATAACAGCTTATTCACAGCGGGACACAAACAAGGTAAATTCCTACACAAGGTATTTCCCCGATAATATTAGGAACAGGAAAATATATTATCTTGTCACAGACATTACTAATGTACATACAACGCGGCAATGAAGTTCCATAAAATACCAACTTGAATAATAATTATTTGACTTTGACGATTCGACATTTTGCATGTTATTACAAAAAAGTTAAAGTTGTTTTAAAAATGATATATTACAAAACTGTTTTTCTGTTGTTGAGCGTTCAACAATCTTAAGACATTGCTTATATTTAAACACGAGTCGAAGCTTGTCTAAGGTGTGTCTATCAGAACGCAAAAACATATGCCTTCACTGGATCAAGCATTATCGGGCTGTCAGTTAATCTATATGCTAGTGTATTATAAATCCATGGATAAACATGGTATTATCTTAAAAATCATTAATTGAAGTGGAAATTTCCAATTAATTAGTCCCGATTCCTGGAACTGTACCTCTATTATTTAAAGTTCAACGCTGGAAATAGGGTTCCGCGCGGCCCTGACGTAGGTGAGGTAGTGTAATTAGCGCGCTTATTACCGATATGTCTCAGAAATGGTGGCTCGTAGGAAAAAGTATCGATACATCTTTTATAGATAATTTTATGGTCTAAAATTTCTGTCTGGAATACTTCCATTATAAAACTGACCGTTTTGCTAAAAAGCGCGAAAAACTCATTTTTTTGACATTTGACCTCAAGTATTTTTTTGCCCTTACACGGGCATGATGGGGAGCTTAAAATTTTTATTTATAATATTATGTTTTGAACAATTTTACTGATTTTTAGCTTGCTGTGATTTTATGCACCTTCACTCTGATTTTTGGTCTAGATTGACCGGACTATATCTAGATTCTAGATATAGTCCATCTATCTCTCATCGTCATCTATCCAGATTATCGAAGATGGTTTCATCAAGGCATTTAACGCGCGTTAGAAGTTATAGGTACTTCTTTGGCGTATGGAAAAATAAATCAAATTTTAACAAATAGTTAAGATCAAAGATAGTATAAACAAGTATAGAAAATTAATTTTTATACATAAAAGTTGTTAATATACCAGAAATAAAACAAAACGAAACAAATTTTTTTTAGATAATAATGTAATATTTTTTAATTAACGATGTAAATATATTATACATACCGACAATTAACCTCAAATCTATAAATGCACTCAAAACAGTTTATTCAAATCAGTTTTATCACTAATATTCAATATATTTAGATATACTAATAAATTATTAGTAAATACTATCACCGTCGCATATGAAATTGATTTAATAAAAACACCAAAATAATATGTATTTATTCACACTGTTTAATTGTACTGTTACTAAACACGTGTTCATTTATCATGCCACCTAGAACTAACTTCACGATGTAGAATTCAGGTGTCGGTATGCGCGCGCATCGTAAAAATAATAAAATAAAAAAATTCACTCTCATCATTTTTCTCCATCGCGCCAAAAGATGTATAACTTCAACAAATTTGCGTCGAAGAAATATTATTTACTAGCTGACCCGACAGACGTTATTCTGTATATAATAAATAAAATAATGTTTTTATATGAATTTGTCAATAATATATCATAACATCAAAAAATACTTCGTAAAATATGCATCCTGCTGTCGTAATGAAATAGTTTCACAGCAGAACTGTCAAACCGTGCGTCAATAAATTCTCTCATAGCAATTATGTATGGACACATCAAAGGAAAAACAAATTTGTTGTTTTTCTTTAATTTAGCAGCATTTTCATATTTATTCACCTTTTAAACCTTCCCTGGACTTCCACAAATAGTTCGAGACCAAAATTAGCCAAATCGGTCCAGCCGTTCTCGAGTTTTAGCGAGACTAACGAACAGCAATTCATTTATATATATATATATATATATATAGATATATATATAGATATAATTTAATATAATAACTAAACTAAACTAAATATTATAATTTACATAATTCATGAAGTTATAATATCATTGGAATTGTAGTTATTTCCTGTCAATCTCAAAAATAGGCTTCCTACAGCATGTCTTTATCTTACCCATGTCACTACAGAATTACACGACAGGGAGAAGTAATTTTAAACTTGGAGTAACTTTTAAAAATAAGACAGTACCTAAAGAGGTGGATGCATTAAATATACGATAACTTATATTAATACAGTTTATTTTCAAAACTTCTTATGAAATATTTGACATTTAAATTGGTTTTTGAACACAATTCTTATATTGGAATGAAACACTTAATTTTTTTATATTTGGATGCAGCACCTTAAAATTGTCTTTTGATTGAGAAGAGTGGCCTTGAGTTTCTAGAGTGTTCTTCTCAAGAGCACTGCTTTTTCAGACCATATTTTATTTATTTATTTATTGACACACCAACAGCATTACATACAAAACATTAAAAATATTTATGGTCTAATAGGTACGTAATCTGGTATGAATGCCAGTTACTGGTGCATACACCACTCTCATTGCAAGACATTAATTTAAATACAAAATAAAGTTCGACCTACAAATTTAACAAGGATTTTAAACATCATTCCTTTTCATTATTTTATCACTTTATTAATAATTTCATTTATAAAGAACTGCAATTAAAACTATCACCTGACAGTCTTAGATTAAGGATTGGTCTCCACTGCACTCCAAATAGATACTAGCAACTATTCGATGCTTGTGTGCGTGGCATCTTGACACTCAATGGCATCTTTCAAATTGTTGTTACATATACTTCGTGTTATTTTACATTGAAATGAATAAAATACAAAATACTTACTTACTGATGGTATGTGATCCCAGTGTCTGTCTTATTTCTTGTAGTGTTTTTTCTACAAAGTTTTACTACGCAACCCGCCATTTTGGTTTCAATTATTAGCTATGTTTAACAGGACATGTGGCACGTCAACGTCGCATATTGTTCTAGAATGGCTCGAGTTCACCCAATTGGGCGTAGTATTAGTTACCGCACTTTGCGACTACGCCTACGGTATCTAGTTAGAACGCAACGGAAACCTGACAGTATTAATTACTGTGTGTGTGTAAATGAAATAGCTATCTAAGTATTATAATGATTCAAAAGCGCTTCGTTTCAGTTTAATTGTGTTATTTATATTTGACTGCTTATAACGATATACGTACTTAACAAAATCACGTGACAAGATTTAGTGTTTATTATTATTTCTTGTCTTAGCAAAAATCGTCATATTTGTCGTAAGCACAATAAATTTTGCAACTCCAACAACTTGGAAAAATTGTACTTAGTGTGCAGTAGGAACATTGTGTGATTGTGTAAATGAAAATCTTTATTATTAACCTATAACATGATTTAGGTACCAACCTTTGAAATATTTTATAACTATAAAATATAAACTTAGATAATTTATACGTCTAGATAGACTATGACAGCTACGAAAACATCGAAAAAAAAATGAGTATAGAACTAACCTCTATTTTGAGCAATTCACGCACACTAACGTAAAGACGTCGTACGCATTTAATCAGATGTTATTTATGTCATTAAAAAAAATGCACAAAAAAAACACCGTTTTCTACCAACTAAAGTCGAAAAGTAGGCTTTTTGCATTCTTAGTCGTCATATTATTTCTTAAAATTGATAAATAAATCCCAAATCAATTGCTTTTACAACACGGAGATCAAACCTATTTTACCTTTGCTCTATGTGTACCTAGGCATTAGGCTGGTTTCAAAAATTCCCGCGATGTTCAATTCTATTTCAAAGTAGTCACATACCGACATTAGTAGGTTTTGGTGTTAACGCCGTTAAAAACTTTTTAGGGGAAAAAAGTAAGTATTTTTAATATGCTTTGAAGTCTGATAGTTTTAAACGTTTTATAATAGTCACTGAACTTTTATATGCCATTGGTTATTTTCTTTAACTACTATTAAAACAAAAATGAACTTATGGTCGCCATTCGAGGACTTTACTGCCCCAACGGACATCTGTCCGTCGAACTATGTGCCCTGCCCACTGCCACTTCAGTTTCGCAATCGTTTGGACTATGTCCGTAACTTTGGTTCTCCTACTTATCTCCTCATTTCTGATTCGATATCGCAGGGAAACTCCGAACATAGCCTCTATAGGGAATCTCCATTGCCCTCTATTAATTATTAATATTGTCAAAATGTTCGTGAGATAGAAAAGAAATAAAACAATTCGTATTCGTATATATGTTAACATATATTTAGGCTGGACACACACTGGGCCCAGCATGAATTCTCTTCAGCACCGTGGTATTCAGCTGTTGTATTTGTCGGAATATCGGATAAAGGAAACTTTGCAGCCACTCCTCTGTACTGCGAGTCCCCGTGATGCTGTGCAGCTGTAGTGACAGCTCTGGCTGAATACCCTTCAGGTCTAACAGCAAGCTGGAAGGAAATATGATTTCAGGTAAGTAAGTCTTTTGTTGGGTGATGTATATGCTTTTATAACATGATCCAAGAAAATGTATTTGGTGTAAATTACGGAGTCACCTCTGTGTGATTCATGTGGAATAATTGAGGTTGGACACACTGAATGTGTCCGATTTCAGTCTAGTAGAGACGAAATTGTAGGACTTATGCGTTTGAACAGATTTGATATGGGCATGTTTGTATATATACTTGTCCGTCCTGCATCCAAGTTGATGCCATAAGTCTGTTTGCATCCATAAGTCTTATTTGTTGAAGACTTGCTTTATCCTTTTATATTTTTTTTTTAGTTTGTTAAGAATTTTGTTAGTAGTAGGGATTCGCCAGTTCTGGCTCACAGTAGTGGGGATTACAATAAAACAAAACATAATTTTAAGTACATATTTAATTCCAAAATTATAAGGTAATATAGTAGTAAGTTTAACTAAAACTAATACACACCCATACAAACGATCAAACATAAACATAACTGCGGTAATCTACTGAAATATTATGATTTTTATCAATTTTACTGTATAAGAGCTTATTCAAAACGAACTTTGATTTATGAAATATGTAACTTGACTTTGATTTATCAATCAGATTTCCTCATCGGGTCATTAATTATTTTTAGTATTAGTTTAAGATTTTTCTTCCGCCAAACATATTATAGAGATCAGGTAGTTATATCTTGAAACTAATGGACATGGTTGAGATTGTATAAAGGTTGCATTTCATCAAAGCATCAGGTGATTTAGATACAATTTGTGTCACTGACATCATTCATAAATATTATAAAATTATTTACGAAAACTGATTTTCCACACCCACACACAGTGCACCCTCTACTACAAAAAGGTTTCATATAATATAATGAGACGATTTATTGTTAAACTACCATTTATTGATTATATTTAAATAGAACAATTTATAAGTAAAACAATATACAGTACCTACATCATAACTTACTCCACAAGTTATATATCTAAATAAAAGATGTATCTTCTCTCATACTTTGCAAAAAAAAAGAATTCAAACTTTAAACTTATATAACATTTATTTTATTTTATGATGACTCCAAGCTAAGGTATTAATATAATTTGCTTAAATATACCGTTTGGTATGACAAACTAGATTTATTTATTCGTTGAGTGAAAATATTATGCTTTATTGACTAAGTCTATGCATTGAACAATATTCATTCTTATTTTTAAATAGGCATTATTCATTTTCATATACTTAGAACAATTATAAAATTTGGGAGTTGCATTTTCCCGCAACATCTTACGCATATATTTAGATCTAAGTCCTAGGAATTCATTAAATATGTTAACTTTGTTCCATCTTTAAAATAGCCTAACTTCTTATTATTGAGTTTTAGATAACAAAATATTTTTTCTGCATTGTCAGATGTTTCGAAACGCAAATGTAAATCAGGTTATATATCTCATTAAAAATTTATATATTAAAGTATATTAAGTATCAGTGTACAATAAATTTAATATATTTCGAAACTTATTTAACATGTAGTTATAGTAAAAGTCATCTTATTAGAGTTTTAGAAAAATCCAATATACCTGCAATATACCAAATAAATATGTTTATTGAGGAACAATTTAGTCTTTTGTAATTGAACTGCAACCAATTTTCATTTTAAAATAGATAAACTATGGAATTCTATCTTGATAATTAAATCACACAGTGCAATTTTACATTTACTCCAATTTTCAATATTTTCCATTGTCATTTAAATATTTGAGGTATTCATTAATTTATAAAAATCTTTTCGAAATCAGATGTAGGTAGCTTTTTTATGCATGTTTGTATTTAAATCTATGTAATTTTGTAACCATGCGCTTTGTTTGAATTTTAAAATTCTATGATTTTTTTAAAATGAGACGATTTATTGTTAAACTACCTTTATTGATTATATTTAAATATAAAAATTTATAAATAAAACAATATACAGTACCTACCATATAACTTACTCCACAAGTTCTATCTTTTCTTTTCAAAAAAAATATTTCAACCTTAAAACTTATTTTATTTTATGAAGACTCCAAGCTAAGGTATTAATATAATTTCCTGAGATATACCGTTTGGTATTACAAACTAGATTTATTTATTCGTTGAGTGAAAATATTATGCTTTATTGACTTAAATCTATGCATTGAACAATATTCATTCTTATTTTGAAAATAAAGTGGAACATTGATTTTAAGATATAAATCTGAATTATCTAACTTATAATCTTCATCGGAAATATGTGTATCGGTAAATGTATTGTAAAATCTATCACGATCGTGGAGTGCTGAAAGTTTTAAGCAATCATGTGGTGTATAACACCACACGATTTCCGAAAATAATTTGCTGAAAATTTTGTTGCAGTTCAATTACGAAAAACTAAATTGTTCTTCAATAAACCTATTTAGTTGGGATTTTATATATTGAAAATTTCTAAAACTCTAATGCGATGACTTTCACTAGTTAAATAAGTTTCGAAATAAATTAAAATTATTGTACACTGATACTGATAGTTTAATGTATAAAAATTTTACACAGATATAAAACCTGATTTACATTTGCGTTTCAAAACCTCTGACTGCAGAAAAAATTTTTTTGATACCCAAAAGTCAATAAAAAGAAGTACGGTACGATAATTATATGACGAAAACAAAGTTAACATATTTAATGAATTCCTAGGACTTAGATCTAAACGTATGTATTAGATGTTGTGGGAAAATACACATTCAAATTTAATAAAAGTGTTACTAAGTAAGTATATGAAAATGGAAAATTATAAGATATGCTTATTTGAAAATAAGAATGAATATTGTTCAATGCATAGATTTGGGGTGTGTGGGTGTGGAAAATCAGTTTTCGTAAATAATTTTATAATATTTATGAATGATGTCAGTGACACAAATTGTATCTAAATCACCTGATGCTTTGATGAAATGCAACCTTTATACAATCTCAACCATGTCCATTAGTTTCAAGATATAACTACCTGATCTCTATAATATGTTTGGCGGAAGAAAAATCTTAAACTAATACTAAAAATAATTAATGACCCGATGAGGAAATCTGATTGATAAATCAAAGTCAAGTTACATATTTCATAAATCAAAGTTCGTTTTGAATAAGCTCTTATACAGTAAAATTGATAAAAATCATAATATTTCAGTAGATTACCGCAGTTATGTTTATGTTTGATCGTTTGTATGGGTGTGTATTAGTTTTAGTTAAACTTACTACTATATTACCTTATAATTTTGGAATTAAATATGTACTTAAAATTATGTTTTGTTTTATTGTAAGTTGTAATCCAATAACTTTTAAATACATTATTCTAAGGTACAATCGAGATACAGAATTATTTGAAGAAAATTGATCTCAGTATTCAAAATAATTTTTATGCAGTAAACCAATTGCCGATATACGTTGTAGCGCCCTGTTATATCGTCAGCAATGTAGATAGTGAAAATAAGCCATGCTCTCACTGGGTTGCAATACACATTGGTGAGCAGGGTATTGGACAATATTTCAATTCATATGATCGTCCAGCTCAGGGGAATCCCTAATCGAATCAGGGGAAGCTGAGGTTTTTACAAAGCAATTGCAGAATGTATATCTACAATACTACAAGAGTAAAGAATTTATTTACCGCAGCATGTGTTGCGAGTTCTGTTTAATGTATCTATACTTTAAGTTTAATAAGAAGAGTTTGAATGATTTCATCAAATATTTTTAAAAATGATACAATCTGCAAAGATGTTTGATTATATACTTTATTTATATCATCTGTTAACTTAATAATAAACACAGCTCAAAACTGTCGTTTTAATCGATGTAACGAATGTGAGAGGTAATTTACACATCTATCACTTTCAAAGAATAGACATTGAGTCGCTAACCAATCATTAGGTTAATTACCACTGATTAGTAATGAGTATGGATCTGTTTAACTTAAAAAGCTAACTCTGAAACTATAAGAGATATCGAAAAACGGATTAGCGCAATCGCTCGGAAATACATCAAAACCCCCAGTTTGACACCAAACTTTTTTTTTTTTTTTGTAGGCATCACAAACAAGTGAGCCAGAACCGGGGATGCAGAACCGGCGAATCCCCACTACTGTGAGCCAGAACCGGCGAATCCCTACTACTTTTGTTTTTCTTTTTTTTAGTATAAATGTACTTAGATTATAATGGAGCTGACATGTAAAAGCCCCTAAATAAATAAAGAAAAAACATGTACAAAATAAATCTGTTACGATAATAAGCTTTCCATATCTAACAGAGTATAGACTCATGCTCGTGAACGGGCGCTACTTGTGGTGGCAGGATGTCATCAGAAACTCTCGTCGTGTTTTTAAAATTAAATCTATTATATAAGTATTTAAAATCGCTAGTAAAATGCTCACAAAATACCTTTATTTATTTACGGTATATGTGGATTGATGTATCTACTGTACTCAATAACTCTTGTTTTTACGTATTAATTTACACTTACTTTTTCGACTTACTCGTGTAAGGCATAACTTCTAAGTATTTGACATTTGAGGATTTTTGTTGCGTCACTGTACATAATATATTGTAGTTGAAATAATTAATAAAACGACTACAGAGTAACTTTTGATTTACAACGAGTTTCTTGCCACTTCTTCTCGTTAAAACTCAACCTTTTGCGAAGTGGCGGTAAATTTAATAATAAAAGAAAACTTGACATTCTTATGTGTCAATTGCTTGGCCTACATAGGTAAAGTGATTTTGATTTGATTTATACAAGTGTATCTAAGCTAAACTAGCTGAGGTATCGATATTTCGAATGCTGGTAAGGCGAGATACTCACGCACTAGACGCGCTTGCAATACACTCCAGTTGAGACGGACTCGTGAACTGTCGCTCAACCTGCCAAGTGTTCAACCACGTCGATACCCTGGAGATGATACAAGTTATTAAATACACTGACTTTTAAACCTTTTTCAAGTTTTGCCATTGACGTACAATAAACAACAAGGCTCACAATCACGCTCAAAAATTGTCTCAAGCAAAACTCTGCCTACGCGTCTTTAGGCGGCGTTTTCGTTCAGTTGTGTTTTCACTGCGCTTTGAATACAACGCCACGCAATAACAAAGTGAGTGAAAAACTGTCTTCGTATTTCAAGTAAGTGCCCCGTTAAATTAACTAAATTATGTAACTAACTTGACGTTTTAAATCAATCTGCTAAATAATTATATTTTAATTGTTAAAACAAATTCCTACAATGACGAAATGCATCCATAAGCTTCTTATGAGCGTACACAAAAGACTTTGAACATTACTGCCACGAAATAAGGTGTTAATTTGAATGAATGATTTAATGTTATCTGTAAAGTTAATACCATCAATAACATAACTTTTTAGCCCCTACTTAAGGGCAAACAATAGTAACCATATCAATATTGAAAATATTTTATGTTTTGATTAAATTGACTTGTCCATTGCAGTACACAAGCTAAGTATATATAATAATTATTACTTGTGAGAACAATGTGTTAAAAAAAAATACACTGTGTTTCCATGCGTTTCATGAATAACTTTATAATTCCATATATTATATATGAGATTACAATGTTATTTATACAGTTGGTGTATCTAGAAAACTGGACCGATATAGCAAAATATTTTAGTTTTTTCTTGGTTTATACACTAAACACTAATTATATTATAAATTTGAAGCTTATATAAGTATCTTAAACTTTTGATGATCGGTTAGTCAGTCAGTCCGTGTCAGTGAGTGAAAAAAAATTAAGAAACTTTGACTAGTTATAATTCTTAACTTATTGACTGAAATTTGAAATATACCCTGTTTATACAATGTGTACTGTGTTTTCACCATCGGATGCCGGCTAGATTATGGGTACCACAACGGCGCCTATTTGTTCCGAGAAGCAGTAATGTGTAAACATTACTGTGTTTCGGTCTGAAGGGCGTCGTAGCTAGTGAAATTACTGGGCAATTGAGACTTAACATTTTATGTCTCAAGGTAACGAGCGCAATTATTGTAGTGCCGCTCACAATGTAATGGGCAAGGCGTATCAATTACAATCAGCTGAGCGTCCTGCTCGTCTCGTCCCTTATTTTCATAAAAAATATAAAAATGCTTGAAAGTTGAAAATTTAGACTTCTAATTTATCCACAACGAAGCAATAGGATCTGAACTGCTTCAAGATAAGGATTGTTTTTGCTCAACTTGTCAGATGTAGACGTGTATACAACGCCACTCGGATATTTTTGACGATATTTTAATAGACGATTAAAATATCTTTGTTATTTATAGTACGTCAATGCCAAATGGATAAAGAAAGGAAGATTCACAAACGCACATATCACCGTGTAACAGCGCAGAGCATCTGTTCCTCAGCATTACGAACGAGTGCACGCAGCGCGCTAGATCCCTGCCCGGCCACTGCTCGTCAGGTAATACTTCACTGACACCCCCTGTTGAAGTTAATAAAACATAAACCTTATGTCTTACGTCCTAGGGTCTGTATTTCACAGCAGAATAGATAGAAATACAAATTTACCAATGTCAGATCCGGTAGGAGTGTCCCACACTCGCAGACAGCAACTGAGACTGGGCAGAGACACGGGTAACAACTCGCACAAGGTCGCGTAATGTTCGTATCTGTAAAATTACATTTGAGGTTATTAAAAAGAATATGAACAGAGACACGGGTAACAATTCGCACAATGTCGCGTAATGTTCGTATCTGTAAAATTACATTTGAGGTTACTAAAAAGAATATGAACAGAGACACGGGTAACAATTCGCACAACGTCGCGTAATGTTGCTATCTGTAAAATTACATTTCAGGTTATTAAAAAGTATAAGAACAGAGACACGGGTAACAATTCGCACAACGTCGCGAATGTTCGTATCTGTAAAATTACATTTGAGGTTATTAAAAAGAATATAAACAGAGACACGGGTAACAATTCGCACAACGTCGCGTAATGTTCGTATCTGTAAAATTACATTTGAGGTTATTAAAAAGAATATGAACAGAGACACGGGTAACAATTCGCACAACGTCGCGTAATGTTGCTATCTGTAAAATTACATTTCAGGTTATTAAAAAGTATAAGAACAGAGACACGGGTAACAATTCGCACAACGTCGCGTAATGTTTGTATCTGTAAAATTACATTTGAAGTTATTAAAAAGAATATGAACAGAGACACGGGTAACAATTCGCACAACGTCGCGTAATGTTGCTATCTGTAAAATTACATTTCAGGTTATTAAAAAGTATAAGAACAGAGACACGGGTAACAATTCGCACAATGTCGCGTAATGTTCGTATCTGTAAAATTACATTTGAGGTTATTAAAAAGAATATGAACAGAGACACTGGTAACAATCGCACAATGTCGGGTAATGTTCGTATTTGTAAAATTACATTTGAGGTTATATATATAAAAAGAGATAAACTTACCTTAGACACATTTTTTGACAGTTTGTACAATATACTTAACAAAAATTGCTTCAAAAAAAGGAAAATCATTATCTGTGGTGATATAAATATAGACGTGTTAATAAATAATAACATTACGCATCCTATAATGAATTATATAATGAAAAGCAGCCAACGCGTTTAGTAAGTGGCACTTGTATCGATAATTTTTTGACCAATATTCGGAGATATAGCTGTTCTGTTGAAGAACCGCCTCTATAAAACCATACAGCAAAAATTTTCAGCTTTACTTTTAAATAATTGAGTCGGTTAGAATACTGGTTTATTATAAGAAGAGACATTAGCAAAGAAAACTTGAGTAAATTTTAGGAATACCTAAATAGTATTACATTTTCGGATGTTTATGAAACATCTGAACCAAATGAAGCATGCAATAGATTTTTCGCAATGTTTTCACTTCTTTACTATCTCTGCTTTCCTTACATTAAAATGAAAATACAGTCAATTCGAAAACCAAAGCGGATATCAAAAGGAATAATACAATGTTGCAAAAGAAAACGAGAGTTACTATGGAAATATAGAAAAAAACCTAATAATAAAAATAAACAAGATTACAAAGTATATTGAAAGCGTTTAAAAAATATTATCAAAATAACACAAAAATCCCAAAATGATTATAAAATTAAAAATTCGCAAAACAAATCTAAAACTACATGGGACATAATAAATAAAAACAGATTAAACCTCAATAATAACAAAATTTAAGGTATTAAAAAAGGCAACGAAATAATAAGTGACCCCTTAGAGATTGCACAAGCTTTTAATGAACAAAACACTAAAAAATACAATTAATAGCACTGGGTTTGATGAAATTTGTACCAAAGCAGTAAAATATGTATCTGATATAATATCACCGGTTTTGTGTCATATTACAAATCTATATGTAGAGAATGGTGTATATCCCGATAAATTAAAAACTTCCATTGTGAAGCCACTTTTTAAAAAACAAGATAGGGAAGACATGGAAATAATAGAAAAGTATATTCAAATCAAATCAAAATATTTAAAACAAGTCACATTTTACGGTAGGTACATTAATGGGTAGACAATATGTGACGCCCTGCAAGGGCACAGCAATGTTATACATAAAATAAATAAATATACATTTTATACATTCTTATGATATTAAAAGTACAGACTATATTATAACTAATTCTCACACTTAGTGTAATTAAAAAATTCAGGTAAATCGTAGAAGCATTTTGAAACTAAGAAATTTTTAAGATGTCTTTTAAATGGGGAAGGCTTATCTATATTTTAAATATCGTTTGGGATGTGATTATAAATTTTTATTGCCATGTGGTGAGGGCTCGATGACACTAATGACATACTTGTTTGGGGAATTTTTAATTTGTTTAAATTTCTATTATTTCGCTTGTTATTTGGTAGTGTTGAGTATAAGTCTGAATGTTTTTTAACAAATTTACATGCTTCTAGGATGTAAATTGAAGTAAGAGTTAAAATTTTGTGTTTAATAAAATATGGTCTACATGAATCCATCTGCTGAATATTTTCTAAAATTCTGATACATTTTTTCTGTTGAATAAATGTATGTTTTATTTCACTACAGTTTCCCCATATTAATATTCCATATGATAATCTAGAATGTGCATATGCATAATAAGCAGCAAGGGCTGATTTGAAATCTGTTACGCGTTTTAGTTGGTAAAGAGCATAAGTAAAAGAAGAAATTTTGCTTTTTAATTTCTGTAGATATGGCTTCCATGTCAAATGTGAGTCTAAATCAGTTCCCAGTAGTGTAGCTATGTCAACTGTTTCAAGTTGTTAATTTTTGTAAGAATATGATATATTTAAGGTGGATTTTTGATAAGGTTTAAAAGGTATAATTTTAGTTTTATTAATATTAAGTTCAAGATTATTATTATTAAGTCAACAAAAGATTTTGTCCATTGTAATATTAAATTTTTCTTCGAGTTGTTTTAAATTAGAGCATGGGATCAAAATAGAAATGTCATTAGCAAAAAGTATATTTGTAATAACTTAAACGATTATTTTGAAAAGAATGAAATAGTAACCGAAAAGCAAAATGGCTTTAGAAAAAACAAATCAATTAATTTAGCAATATACCATTTCTTGAAGGAAGTCATTACTAATGTACAGGGAGCGTACATGTCATGCCGATGACAGGCGTATGACGCCAAGCTACATACAAGATGGAAAAAAACGAATTGTTGGTTTTCATGACTATCTCTTCATTTAATTATTGCGGTTTATTTAGAGATAAATTAATTAGTTATAATTTATAACTAACGCATTTTGTTTTCATCCCATTAAATACGTATTTTTTATATTTCAGAAACTATTATGTTAGAATCCAACGTTGATAGGCTATCTGTCACTACGTTTTTTTAAACATCCTGTGTGTTTATATTAATACGTCATTATGACGAAACGGGCATGAAATGTACGCTCCCTGCTAATGTAGACAAAAGAAAGCATGTGTGCGTACTTTACATGAACCTCACTAAGGCATCCGACTATGTCGACCATCAAACACTATTTGATAAGCTAAGCGTGTATGGGGTTAGAGGAAACAGTTTACCACTTCTAAAATAATATATAACGGGGAGGCAACAAATGACACAAATAACGAGGTTAGTACGTCATGATAAAACCGAAACACCATATATATCGGAGTAAAAAACCTTAACCACTGGAGTACCGCAGGGAAGTATATTAGGTCCATTGTTGTTCATAACATATACAACGTGAATCAAAAAGGGTATACTATGCTTTGAACCCGACATTCCTTAGGTCATCTCTAATGACTATGTGAAGTCAGAAATGAATTAGCGTTATATTTAAAGACAATATTTAAAGTCAACAGTTTTCGCAAAAACTATGCATCCTGCAACCCTTATCAGATGTTTTCCTGAACTCTCTTTGACCTAAAACAGATGAATAACGTAGATGTGACATAATATCAGATAATAGTAAAATGCCTACTGCTCATTGCACCTGTGAGGAAAATTATAATCTCATTTTGCCATGAAGATGAAGTTATTTTGTATGTGCATTTTCTTTAGCTGACATTGAAAATCATTCTAAATTTGTAGTTACTTTAATTACCAATAAAGATAGGTAATTCTAATCTAATTATGAAACTCTATAATTAATATTTTTAGATTAAAAAGTTCGGCCTATCTGCATTTTTACTCTTTGAATTGTGTGAATGTGAATATCATGATTCAAATATTTACTGCTCTGTGATTGGAGAATATTTATGTGTTTGTAAAATCAAAGGGATTGCCGATTGTAAAGGAACCTACACACCGGACCATTTATAATTCAAGATATTTTTGTTGTGTTGGAAATTAAATGAGTTCTCATTTATGATAAATTATTACCTAAGCACTTTAATGTAGGATTATTTAATGATTGATGGCTCAAGGTGACGAGCGCCATTGTATTTTAGCACGCGTTTTTGGGTTTTTCTTAACTCTTGATCGGCACTGCATTGTAATGGGGAGGGCGTATCAATTACCATTCGCTGAATTTCCAGCTCGTCTTGTCCCTTCTTAACACAAAAAAATGTATTATCCAATAAAGATAATTCTAATAGGCTCCTATTAAGAAATTGTTCTTCACGGATAACTTTTGTCAAAAGTGGATGTCTTTGACTATTCTCGTAATAATAGATAGGTAGGCATTTCATTCCCTTTGCCGGGCATTTGCAAAGCATTGGGTTTTTAGTAAGAAATTTCTGAGTAGCAGCCCAGAGCTTAGAAATGTGGAGGCTTGCCCCTATTATGTGGGTAAATATGAACCTTGTCCAATTTAACTCCCAGAAGACTCAAGTTTGAGCGTATACCACTAATAAAACCCCATTTGTCGTATCACCGCTCTTTGACAACACTGGGTCTCGAAATCTTGAGTGATTGTCATTTCGAGGCCATCTTGAGAGCAAAGCCAAATAGGCTGTCATCTCTAGTCTGGCGCACCCCAGTATAAGCTCGATCCATTTGACCGCGCGCAACGCAGAGCAGCTCGAATTGTCGGGGACCCAGTGCTCTGTGAACGGCTGCATCACTTGGCGTTGCGTAGAGACATCGCCTCATTATGTGTCTTCTACCGCATTTATCATGGGGAGTGTTGCGAAGAGCTGTTTCACTTGATTCCGAATTCGGTCCTCCACAGTGCGGTTTTCAAGGAGCTTTCTTATGAATAAACTTCCTTGTGCGGTGTTTCCGGGATGATACGACATGGGTACCTTCAATAAAAGCGCAAACACCTTCCTTAAAGGCCGGCAACGCTCCTGTGATTCCTCTGGTGTTGCAGGAGAGTGTGGGCGGCGGTGATCACTTAACACCAGGAGACCCGTACGTTCGTTTGTCTTCCCTTTCCATAAAAAATACAAGCCACGTGTTATTTCGGCGAGTGTGCATACCCCTTAATCATAATACCAAATCCAATGTTCATTTTATTTAATAATTTTTATACTTTAGTTATGTTCCGACATTCATGTTTGTTAGATCGTCGCGTTGGACTTTTGGATTGCAGTATTTTCGTATGATAATCATGGCAGAGTATGGGAACAATGAATATTACGACATGATATTGTGTTGGTGCGGTGACAAATAACAATCTGGTCGCTCGCGAATTGTACTACCGTCGGTACCGGAATATGAGGCTTCCCTCATACGCCTGTTTCCGAAGATTGGTGCATGAGTGAACCCTTCCTTTAGTGGTGTTGCTGCAAAACCTACGTACCTCCTTATAACTGTATCATGTGTGATGTACCTGCGCTGTTTTGAATGTACTAGTGATGAAATAACTAGGTATCTACTTAGGTACCTAACTACCTAAAACATAATCAACAAGACGTGATGTGGTGTTTTCTGTGTATTTATTGTGAAACTCAAGGTGTGTTAAAAAGCTGCGCAGCAAGATTGGTTTGTACTATTATTATCGAATACCTAATGTTTAAGTCTGTAGGTAGGTTACCTAATTTTGTTTACAAACAACGACCCCGCCCATATTAAATGGCGGTCTGTTTAAAAGTTAGGGTTGTCTGAGAAAAGAAATTAAAAAATATTATTTTTATTTTGTAGGGGCTTTTTTTATTCTTATTTATTTTATTTATTCAAATTTAAACATCACAATACTATTGCATATGACTTATATAACGTAGCATTGAAGGGATGTTATACCCTTTTTGATTCACGTTGTATAAACAATTTCCACACGGTAACCAACCATGAGATGATTTTATTTGCTGACGACCAGCACAATGATATTTATAGGTGACAATTTAAATTATTTTGAAAGTAAAATTAATAATACTATAGACTGGTTGACATGTAACAATTTAATCATAAATCTGGACAAAACTAGCATAATGACATTTGTAAATAGACGCAATAAGATAGCATTGGACATTAATTATCTAAGTAAAAAAATATCTGAAATAACACAAACAAAATTTTTAGGCTTACATACTGATGATTGCCTAAATTGGAAAACCCATATCGAAAATTTGTGCATGAAGCTAAATAGATTTTCATTTGCATTGCACATGCTGTCTAAAGTAGTAAACCAGTCCGCAGTGTTAGTAGCTTTTAACGCATATGTCACATCAAATATTCGATACGGGATCATATTTTGGGGAAATTCCACAGATAAGGATAGAGTCTTTAAAAGTCAGCAAAAATGCATAAGAGGTATATTTCATTTAAGCCCCACTGATTCCTCTAAACCATATTTTGATAAATAAAATACTTACTTTCCCGTGCTTGTATATATATAAAGTGCTAATATTCATTAGAATAAATGATCAACTTTTTAGATACTCTGGATAGTAAACGCAGAAAAAATAAAATATGTTTAACGCAGCACACAACGGCACTTTTTGGTAATAGTATATTTAATATAGCTGCTCAACTGTATAATAAACTATATCATTAGCGGACCAAAACTTAAATATTAACTCTTTTAAAACTAAAATTAAGGAATTTTTAATGACGAAGAAATATTATTCAGTTAAAGAGTATTTAACATGAATCTATAGTCATTAGAATAAGTTAATTTAGATATTGAAAGTTGACATTTTTAGTAAACAATTTTTATTTTTCACATTTAAATAATATTATGATGGATAGAACGTAAACTTTTATGAATAATGTGGTTTTTATGTTGTATGTTTTCACTATAAACTAAGAGTAGAATTGTAATATATTATATTTGCATGCCTACCCTGCAGATTGTTAGCACCTATGATTATTATGTAACACCAATGTACCCACTCAATCTATGCAAATAAATGACTTGATTTGAGATTACTAAAAAGAATATGAACAGAGACACGGGTAACAATTCGCACAACGTCGCGTAATGTTCGTATCTGTAAAATTACATTTGAGGTTACTAAAAAGAATATGAACAGAGACACGGGTAACAATTCGCACAACGTCGCGTAATGTTCGGAACTGTAAAATTACATTTGAGGTTACTAAAAAGAATATGAACAGAGACACGGGTAACAATTCGCACAAAGTCACGTAATGTTCGTATCTGTAAAATTACATTTGAGGTTACTAAAAAGAATATGAACAGAGACACGGGTAACAATTCGCACAACGTCGCGTAATGTTCGGAACTGTAAAATTACATTTGAGGCTATATAATATATAAAAAGAGATAAACTTACCGTAGACACATTTTTTACAGTTATATATACAATACACTTAGTAAAAATTGCTTCAAAAAAAGGAAAATCATTATCTGTGGTGATATAAATATAGACGTGTTAATAATTAATAACATTACGCAAACCTTTAAAGAATTAGTACATGGTTTTAATCTTAAATTAGCAATTAAGCAGCCAACGCGTTTAGTAAGTGGCACATGTATCGAAAATTTCTTGACCAATATTCGGAGATATATGCAAAAAAATGACTTGATTTGAGGTTACTAAAAAGTATATAAACAGAGACACGGGTAACAATTCGCACAAGGTCGCGTAATGTTCGTATCTGTATAATTACATTTGAGGTTACTAAAAAGAATATGAACAGAGACACGGGTAACAATTCGCACAACGTCGCGTAATGTTCGTATCTGTACATCTTACATTTGAGGTTACTAAAAAGAATATGAACAGAGACACGGGTAACAATTCGCACAATGTCGCGTAATGTTCGTATCTGTATAATTACATTTGAGGTTACTTAAGGAATATAAACAAGTTTACTTTAAATAGACTAGACATTTTGCATATTCTTGGTGTATGCTTAGATATAACTTTATGCCAATTTTATTTGTAAGGGCGCTATTGTTTTATAAATTTTCTTTACCATCAAATGTAATTGAAATAGGCTGAGGGCGGTTGCTTAATTTGTAGTATCATTAAGAAAATCATATAATATGTTATGTTAACAACATAAACAACTTTTAACAACTCTTTTGAATTTCGTAATACATTTGTTTTGAACATTTTCTGGGATTTTGTTGTAAAAGCATATACAGCGCTCCACAAACTTACTAACTTGACTTGTTCCTGGTGTCATCATTTTATTAGTCATGTATCACAATTTCTAGAAGATTCAAATTCATAGAACAAAAGCAGCCTCAACCAATAGACGTTGATTATATGACACCTTTTTGTTTACATGGTCATATGATTGCCATTTCACTATTTAAGCAATATTTTAATTTTACTTATATTTATATAAATTAACACTATCTTATCTATCTCAATTGAATGTTTTTAGATCTTTCCATACATAGAAAGCCCTATTATAATCATGTTATTGGAAAAGTTCATCACCTAGACCATCCTGTGAGTACGACACCGGCAAAAGTAATATCTTCGACAACAGCCATCTGCCGACGCCACGCCTGTTGGTTGCTCACGTAACGGGTCACCGGTGATAGCACCTGCAATCATCATCACCCAGACTTCATCATCTTTACAACGCCATTGCGTTTGAAACTTTAACAATATAAAATCGAGTTTTACTCTAATAAAGGATTAGTTATATTATTACTAGCTGTGGCATTTCTGCCACCCACTTCGCTAGGCATTACATACACGACACAGGGAGACAATTAGAAATTTCGTATGTATATAAACATGTATAAAGCATAACATATAAATAATAATAACCGGACGACCGAGCCTTGCTCGGATTTTTAAAAATGTACAAAACTTGAACAAAAATAAAACGAATAGGACATCTGGATTCGAACCCGGGTCTTCTGCTTTGCGGATCTCCCAATGTCCCATCTGAGATATTAAAGCCTTGTATATAAAGGCAAAATTTACCATTGTATTCTAATGTTATTGTAGCACTTTCTCATTAAAACACGGATAAAACTACATTTTTAAAATTGAAACCAAGCTAAATCGATTTATCGCCCCGGAAACTACCTGTATACAAAATTTCATTAAAATCGTTGGAGCCTTTTTAGACCATTTTTAGACCACTTTTTAGAGCCATTATATATATACAAGAATTGCTCGTTTAAAGATATAAGATATGCTTTACATATGAACTTTAACATAAACTATATAACATAACAAAGAATCGAACCTGACTACTTCCATTGGCGCCCTTAAAAGCAGATCCAGCCCATACACGTTGGAATATCTTGCTATATGTGACCCACAATGAGCTCTCAATTTGAAACGATTCTATAGGACTGTAGTTCCAAATCACAGGTTCCACAAGTTCACCTAAATTGTACGCTGAAAGTTAATATACATTTTATAATGTAACAATAACCATATATATATATACTTATAGCTGATATATGCAACCGACATCAAAAAGGAGGAGGTTCTCAATTCGATCGGTATTTTTTTTATGTATGTACGCCGATTACTCTGAGATTTATGATCCTATTTACGTAATTCTTCATTAGTTCGAAGCGGAATGTTTGCCATTTGGTCCCATAAAATTTTTACATAGTTCGGCCCAGTAGTTTTCATTTTATGAAATTTTTTGTCTACGTGGATGATATAATTGTTTTTTGTGTTTTAAATTAAATTTTAAGTTATTTGATACATTTCAGGTTTTCAATTCGGTTATATTAAACAAAGTTTTTTTTTAACAATATATGGATTATTCATATCATATTAAAATATAATTATGTATCCAGGGTATTTCCATTATCCAGGCAGGGATTTTCATTTTAGATGATAAGAAAGCTTGGGTAAATAATAATAAAAAAGGTAAATAATTTGAGATTTTAATTACTCTAAATAAAAATATAATATTAATAAATATATGAATATGAAGCATAATTATTATACTATGCATATTTGAGCAAAATGCTGAAATTATAAGTATTTAGTGAGCATTGCATAATATTATGTAGATGGACATTCTTTTTTGTTATTTGATTGAGTTCTCGTGACAGACCTCATCATGCCCATGTTTTTTGAATTAATGTTATTATATATTTTTTATTATAGTTAATAAAATGACGGTGTGTGTGGATTGATGCGTCGACCGTAATTAATATCTCTTGTTTTTACGTACCTATTAATTTACAATTACCTTTTTTGACTTACACGCCATTAGGCTGTACATGTAAGGCATTGAGTGTTTGACGTTTGAGTATTTTTGTTGCATCACTTTACATAATGATATAGTCATTGAAATGATTTGTAAAACGACGAATCTCTAATGTTAATTTTAAAAGAGTGGCAATGAGTTTCTTGCCACTTCTAGTTAAAGCTCAACCTTTTCCGAAGTGGTGTTAGATGTTAAAAGAAAAGAAAACTTTTGACATAAGTGTCATTTGCTTGACTTACATGAATAAAGAGATTTTGATTGGATTTTTTTTAATTAATCAGTATATTCGAACACATTTAAGTACATACAAAGTGAAGCTATAACATCCAAAACCTTTAGCGGCCTTACAAATAAACTTGGTATAAAGTTATACCTAAGAATAAACCATAAATATGCAAAATGTTACGACTAGTATCACTGACAACACTGTCAATACAAAGATAATTCTGATGTTTTCGGTTTTAAAGCAGACTTGTAAATAAAAGTGGGAAATGTTATACGTCCGAATAAACCAATCATATTAATCAAAATATCTATTTGTATATACATTTTGCATATTCTTTGTTTATTCTCGGGTATAACTTTATACCATGTTTATTTGTAAGGCCGTAAATGTCTAGTAACAATGATTAATCTTAAACCTCACTACATATCGCTTTTACAAAGTTGCTAAAATCATTACGTCACATAAAATCTTCCGATTAATGTTACCAAGGTCCATAGCAATTTTTTTCAAAGACAGTAAGGGACCAGAAGAGCAGGACGTTCACCTGATGGTAATTGATACGCCCTGCCCATTACAATACAGTGCCGCTCAGGATTCTTGAAAAACCCAACAATTCTGAGCAGCACTACAATTGCGGTCGTCACCTTGAGAGTAGATGTTTGTTCATTTGTCCAGTAATTTCACTAAATACGGCGCCTTTCAGACAGAAACACAATAATGCTTACACATTACTGCTTCACAGCAGAAAAAAGCGCCGTTGTAGTACCCATAATCTAGCCGGCATCCTGTGCAAAGAAGCCTTCCTATATATATAATATTTCAAAAAAGCTAGGTTCTAAGATTGTTTTAATGTGAAAAAACACAAATTTGCTGTACAAGCTAAGTGTTACCTTGTAATATTTCAACAGAAATAGGCCTTAACATATCATCCCACAGCAACACAACCAATTCTGGCCTCTGCTGCTTTATAAACAAGACAACTTTTTGAATGTGCTCTAAGAAAAGCGCGGCGGTCTTGTATTTGTGACTCGCTGCCTTGTGCTTACAATCCTTACACACTCCCGTGTACCAGACCTGTGAACCAGAGACGTCGCGGGTTCGAGTCCCGCGTCATTCATGGTAACAAATTTAATTTGTATAATTAATCCTAGAACTGGGGGATATCACATTAACTAACAAATTGTTTATAAATGTTATTTTTGTTTTAAATCCATTTTATTAGCATCATTTCATTATTACGCGTACACCTTCCTTAAAGGCCGGCAACGCTCTTGTGATTCCTCTGGTGTTGCAAGAGAATGTGGGCAGTGGTGATCACTTAACACCAGGTGACCCGTGCGCTCGTTTGTCCTCCTATTCCATAAAAACAAAAATAGTTATTGATCCTTAAACCTCACCATGTCCGCGTTTTCCGCACATTGTACGAAATGAGAAAAATACAACGCCGTCAGAAATATTTGAAGAGATCTCTTCAGATTACGGGGAATCTGGTATAAAATATGGTTGCAATGAAAGTTTGCCACCGAAAAACATGGAGCCGAGAATTCAAGCATGGCAGGGTGATGCTGGATGAATTCTCTGGTCAGGCCATCCAAACACTTTCGCTTATTGATTACCTCCCTAAAAAAATTACCATAAATGGCAATTATTATGCCGCATTGCTGACAAAAATGCAACCAGTAGGTATCGAGAAAAGGAGAGCAACTTGCGAACAGTGTCCTGTGTTTGCAGCGCAAGTTGCAAGCGTGCCCTGGCTGAAACAAGGTTGGCGGAATTTAACCACCCACCATACAGCCCAAACTCGGTTATTCTAATTTAAAGACCTCTGAGGGTGAAAATTTTCAAATGACGAAGTGATGAAGGTGAGCAGTTTCAGCCGGCAAATATTGTTTCTGGGTTAAAAGCACTTTATATAAAATATAAGAAATGTATTAAATTAGAGGGGGACTACATAGAATAATAATTTGATTATAAAGAAGATTGCATTATATATTAAAAAACGAATTGAAATGTTTTTTATGTTTATATGTTAGTATTACTATAAGTTCTCTCTCTACCTATTAGGAGTTAATGTTACAATTTGTAATACATGAAGTATCATTAATGGTACATAAAACTTTCTGGTTTAAGCCAATTGTGTGCTTATGTGCGAAAAGTTTAAGTGAAATAATTCTTTTTAAATTCTTTGGAAGTTTCTTAAATATTGTAATAGCCAGCATTCAACTATGTGTGAGTTATCCTACCACTGTTGGTAGATCAACTAATGATCCTACCTGTTTGAAAAGTGACAGTTGATATCACATAGATCTATACATATATATCAGCTGACCCGATAAACATTGTTCTGTAAATAATAAAATAGAAATTTCCCAATAATATTTCAAAACATCAAGAATTATTTTGTATAAAATGCTCCCTGTTGTTATAATGAAATTTTTCCACAGTGGAACTGTCAAACCATGTGTCACTAAATTCTCTCATAGAAAGTATGTCCATACAAAACAAATATTGAAAATAAAAATAATTATGGGTCCCAAATCGAAATAAAATCTATCCTATCTCTCAAGTTGGACTAAACTGCTCTCCATGAAGTAATCCCCATTAAAATCCATTCATTAGTTTAGGAGTCCATCATGCACACACAACATGACACATTATTTATATATATTAAGATATGTATATATTATATACATAATATAACAAATCCACATATATATTGACTCATTACGATATCTCTGGAACCATAAGGTGTAGAGACTTGCAATTTGGCAGGAATATTACTTTCACCAAGTAGAGATCAGCTAAGAAGGTTTTTTTACGAAATTCCACCCACATTTTTTTTTATTATGAACAGAACAATGTCTATCAGGTTAAGTAGTATTTAACATAACAAAATTCCATTCCTGTTCTACATGTATGGTTTTAACCTAATTGTGATTTTAGAAATAAATTAAATTTGGATATCAGACATAATTCTTTATCTATAATTTTTACTAACCTCATCAGCTCCGATATGTATATATTTAGCATCTGGCTGAGCATCTAGTGTCTGTTGCACCAAACTACAAACAAGTTTGAATGAGTCCGGTTTAGATGGGCACACTACCGATGGTGATTTCACTGATTCTCTGAGATTTGCACATTGTGGATGTTTGAGCACAAACTCCATGTGACCAATTGTTTGTACTAGTTGTATCTGGAAACAGTAGTAAATTTTTGGATAACCTGATTGTCAGTGCTTGGCATTCAAATACTACTAGGATAATAATCAATTAAAATACTCACAACTTCTAGGCCTATAGTTTTAGCAAATTTCATGATGTGCTGAACCTCCTTTAAAGTATACATTCCATCCCCACCACAGCCTTTTATACTCCCAAAATTCACCAATTCTGATTTGTATGGGAATGTATCTTCCCATTCTATAAGTATACCAGTTGCTCCCCATGTTTTTATGCAATTCAGAACCTTAAATATAATAGTTTAAAATTAAAATTACTAATTGCATAGATTTGGAATTATAATATTTAAATAATAAAAGTAATAATTTATAAATAGTATAAACAAATGAGACCCACTGAGTTTTCTCTGCCCATTATTCTCAGGTTTGAGGAATAAATTTTCAAATGGTTGATAGCTTTCAACATTCAATAAGTGATTTCAAATTCTATTTTGAATAAAAATATTTGGATGTAAAGCAACTAACACCTAACACAGATTGTAATCAGACCATAATTAAAAACATATTATTAGCTATGGAAATTTTAAGGAACTGTTTTAACTACTTTTTTTAGTTTTTCTTAATTTAAAATAAAATCTTAATTTTTGAATTATCATAACTATCTAGGTAAATCCCATAAAGCCCGATTGAAATCAGAAATTCAGTGAAAATTTTACTACTTTAAAGCAATTACAAAGATAAGTCAAAATATAAGATAAAACTCAAACTGCTAGAATAATAACAATTATTTCATTTCAAAATTTAGTTCAGGTATTTTAGATGAATTTAAACATACCTACTTACTACAAGCATAAACACTATTATACAAATTATAAGATTCTTACCTTTTCTAAATAGGATATCTTCAGAGGTGCCCCTTTGAAATCAAAGTGTATGATTCTACAAAATAGTTATATGCATTTAATTCAGGCTGCTTAATTTATAACTGAAACAAAATGAGAGCTCTACGAACCAGAATAATTACGAACCTCTCCATGACAAATTGTGATACAAATAAATAAGCAATTGCTACATTAATATGTATGAATTGTTGGTGGTATTTGCATTATGTACTTCCAATTTTTATTTGTGCCATATTTCTAGTACATAAATAAACTAGTAAAACTACAAGAAACATAAGACTAATAAGAGCTTACATACATTATACATAACATTTATTAGGGTTATTCAATCGAATAATAATAATAACAGCAAAGAATATCTAATAAAGGAGTTAATGACTAATAGTACAAGTAGTTAGAAGTAACACTTAAAAAATTACACATAAATTTATACTATTATATAGTTTATACACTTATAAAAATTGAAATTTTCCGTTTGCATTTTGTGCATTTACATTTTACTGTCAGTATAAGTTAAGTTTTAGTTTTATTCACTTAGAGCGTTGGTAAATAGTAAACTAGAATTGTAAAATGAAAGCCAAATAGCCATAAATAGGTCAGCGAAACTCAAAGAAAATTTAAACACTACATTCAGCCTCAGCGAAACTCTCTAAAAAAAATCAATTCACTCGACTATATGAACCATGCAGTCATTGTTAGAATGACAGATGACGACTATATTCAGTATATTCTTGTAAATAAAGATGATAGCCGAAAATCCACTACGCTAGCAACTGTACGCTTTCAAACTTAGTCGGATTATACTACGTGGCCAATCGTGATTCGTGATACTATAATTACTACAATTTCATACCTATGTCAAATGAATGCACGTTTCGTAATAAACGTCAAAATCGTTGTAAACTAAATTTCAGTTTTGATTGTAGTATTTAAATTCTCTTTGAAATAGCGGCTAAAAATGACAATTTGACATAGACACTAGACAGTAGACACGTATACGTTTTAATGGAGAATTGAGAATGAAATGGACTGTTTTGATACTTGAAAAAGGTATTGCATGCTAACGTAGGTTCTCCATCATCATCATTTCATCTGCAAGACGTCCACTGCTGGACAAAGGCCTCCCCCAAAGATCTCCACGACGATCGGTCCTGCTCTCGCTGCTCTCATCCAACCTAGTCCGGCGATCTTGACCAGATCGTCAGTCCATCTTGTGGGGGGCCTACCAACACTCCGCCTTCCGCTACGTGGTCGCCATTCAAGGACCTTACTGCCCCAACAGCCATCTGTCCGCCGAGCTATGTGCCCTGCCCACTGCCACTTCAGTTTCGCAATTATTTGGGCTATGTCGGTGACTTTGGTTCTCCTACGGATCTCCTAATTTCTGATTCGATCTTGCAGGGAAACTCCGAGCATAACCCTCTCCATTACCCGCTGAGCAACAGTGAGCTTCCTCATAAGACCCATTGTTAGCGACCACGTCTGTGTTCCTTATGTCATCACTGGCAACACACATTGGTTAAAAAACCTTCGTATTCAAAGACCATGGAAGACTTAAGCCATATTATGCTCGATGGCCTTCCCAAGGAGTAGGTCTCAAAATAAACATGGACAAGTCGAAGATCATGTCTAATGCCCATGTCGCACCTACTCCCGTAACAGTTGGGAACTGGACTCTCGAAATTGGACCTTGGACAAATAATCCAGTTGGGCAGGTCCAATTACGGAAAAGAGGTCACTCGCTGAATCCAACTCGAATGGGCAGCGTTCGGGAAGCTCCGTTGTCTAGCCGCCGCGGGCTGTTCAAAATGCGTTCGCCTTCTTATCTTATATATATAAATAAATTTATATCAACCTATAGGCTCGCGCTGTAAATGAACGTCAACTCGGGTCAAACATGGACTAGCGCGGCAGCCGCGCGTAATTTGTTCACACCGATAGATTTGTTTTGAGAGGAAATCGCAGAATTAATCAACGATATTGCGTGGGCGGCGACCGCATGTCTACAACTAGATACTATGACTTCCCATTAAATCAATGCATATGATAATAAAAAGTACCGAGCTACCTTAAGCAATAAACACAATTAAGTATGGGTTTATGAAATAAAAAACTGAACATCATAGTATTATTTAATTTATTGAAAGACAATATTAAAAAACATATACAAATAAAGTGAGTAAGTAGATAAGGTTAGCAACCTGCAGCTATAAGATTAAGTAGGTCCTTACGAAAAACCTTACTTAAAAGTTAATCAAACAGCTTCAATCCTATTAGAAATAAAATAACAGATTTGTAGAAATTTTACATAACTTTAAATATTTTATAAAAATACCTAAGCGATAGGTAATAATTTTATAATTTAAATCGGGTATTTACCGGGGCTTTAAATGGATAAATAGTTAGGTACCGTAGTATGGCATATGTGTACGTATTATAATAGATGTACTGTTCAGTAGCTTAATCATAAGAAGGTGCTATAAAAATTAAATTAGTACCTAGTACCTATAGTAAAAATCACTCTCACACATCAAAATACATAATAATACCATATATTATATCTAGATAGTGTCAATTTAAATTGGGTCGAATTTTTAACATGTATTTATAGTCTGTTTACAGTTATTTTGCCTCTCGCATTTTAACTGCCCATGAGTTTATAGGTTGCAATTAGTATCGTGTCAATTCCAGTACAGATTAATTATTATTCTATTATTTTGGTCTTATTTAAATCATAAATCATGATTATATGCATTCAAAGCAACGACAGAAAAATTGTGCTAACCGCTTGCTATTTTGTGAAAGTGAAAAGGCTATTATATTTTAGCTCCTCCATTTGAAAATATTCATAAACGTGTGGCTGCCAGGTATGTAAAATAGGGTTATCCACGCTTGATTTTTCCCCGTATCAGGTTTTCTGTAAGGCTAAAGTACCTACCTATTGTTAGTATTACCGACTATGGTAATGTCGGTATATCATTTTACCAGCTGTAATAACTAATTTAATTATTTTAAAATATTAGGTACTTTTATGTAGCTTCTTCCATAATTTAATTTTATTACTTCAGCTATGTCTGAAGGAACTGTTTGAAGGTAGGTTGAATCACTAACAAGCGCTCACCTAAGAATGTTTCTTTGTTTTATATTTTAGTATTATTTATCATGACGTCAGCCCTTAAATCAATCAAATAAATGGTTCGCACAGTCTGGGGAATCCTATTTGTGAAACCCGTTAATTCCCATTGGTAAAATAACCTGCTTTCTGAGTCAAAAAGTTATAATAATTTACATAATGAATATTTCACTTATAGAATTTTAATGCGTAGGTAATTAGTCGTTATCAATAATAAAAAGTTATTTATTTTGGAGAAAATATAACTAGCTCTTGTGTATTTAAAACTAAAGTATATTAAACTTATACATAATTTAAGAGCAACAGCACTGGGACCGAAGTATGTCATAATATTTCGAAAAGCAAATATTATAGCAATACAGTGCTTGGGCTAGCCAACTTTACAGCGAGAGGCAATATAAATGTGAACGGACTGTAGGTCCTATCTACCACCCGTAACCCACTAATCTGCTATGCATATAAATAATTATTATAGGTGATTATTTAAGTAAAATCATATCAAACTATTAACTTTATAAGATTGTGGGTACATATTAAATTACAAATACAATATAAGTATATCTACTTAATATATATTATGTAAAACCTTAAAATTACATTATTACTATTATGTATGTTAATATGATTGATATTCAATCCCGATCTAAATCATATTTCTACTTCAGCAAACAGTAGCGAAATCTGTAAACATTTCTTAGTGTGCTATAATAATTTTAACATTTGGGTCTGGCTCGCCTGCCGCGTCTTTAGCCAACGGGGCATTGCCGACTATACGGAAGTTTTTCGTGAATGGTATCACTGCAACCAGCAAACCGGATACGACGACCCAAATACCAGCAACATAGAATGCGGCGTCCCAGTATCCAGTTCTGTCACGCAAAGCTCCTGAAATAAGTAATGTATTAGATAAGATTATTCCGTGTCGCATGCGCGAGCGCTTAAAGCGGAGTTTTCATTGTTAGTGTACACCAGGACATAGTGCCCAAAATTTAACCTTAATAAGGAAAACGTAACACAAAAAGCATCTATTTACTTGTTTGAGGAGTTATGCCTTATTACTAGAAGACGCCATTTTGTTATTCCAATTCATCTAAGTAAGTGAACCTTTATGAGAACCGCATCCGAACGAATGCAGACATGCGCTCGAATCGTGAACTTACACTATAGATTCGAGTAGGGATCCAGTTGCCATTTGAGGCTTTACACTTAGTCCGAACATATTCGAACGGTGAAAATCGCGTTCTGTGTCTATTGATAACATCTTCTAAGAATAAAACTATGATCATTAAAATATGTCAAAGATTCATTGTGTTCTTAAATTAACCAATACGATTATTAATGATATTTAAATGGAAGTTCAGGTTTTGACAAATCAAAAGGTTTACTAAATATTTTACAACATGACGTAAATTAAATAATTACAACCGTCATTTGTTTTTTCTGTATTTATTTCTATTGGCCCTTGGACTTGGATGAATGAATCACTGGACACGACACCCAAGACGAATCCCTCTGGATCGTCTCCTTACCTCAAGAAGATTGTCCATGCAACAACTCGTGAAAGGGGCCTGCTTGTGGTGCCAGGTCGACCTTTTATAGTTAATAAATCATTGTATTTGTTGAATGCAATTACTAATTGTGTCAGTAATCACGACCATCATATTCACGAAGCATCCTTATACAAACAATGAGTTTAAGTTCTATAAGTTGATGCATCCAATATACAATATTTTATATTTACTATACATTTAATTCTTTATTACTTTTCATGAAATAATTTATATTAGTTAAACACAACTCATATATTGGATAGTGTTAGCTACTATTTTAGATTGAAATAGTACTAACATAAGAAAATTCATTTATTTTATTGTATGCTATTATTTTTACAGAATAAAACAGCCTAGTTTTGTGATAATGTTTCACTTCGAGATCTCGCGCCATACTAACAACGCCATATTAGTTACTGGGGCTACTAGGCTCAGTAAATGGCTAAAGTGGTAAAGGAGAACTCGGCCCTTGTTACACATCCATAAATTCGCCCAATCCTTTGGGTATTCGTATCTTGAATATAAAAAATTCCATTCTTACCGGCCATAGGAGGTCCAATCAGATGTCCAACACCTTGACTCAGTAAGACCAATCCATACGCCATTGTGAAACGCTCTAGTGCTATCAATTCGACCAAAATACTCGGAGTATAAGAGTATGAACTCGAGAAGGTCAATCCAAATATCAGAGCGTTCACCATCAGTACGTAGAAACTGGACGTCTCTTTAGGATCCATCATTCGAATTAATACTGGGAAGAGTACTATTGTTCCGCCGCAGATAACAAGACATAAGCCGTACGTCTTAGTGATGTTAACCCAGGGCAGATCTCCCATCCATCCGAGACCGACCTAGAAAAAATGAGAAAGGCTTATTAATTGGCATGATTCAAACGTTCAATACTTAGGTTTGCTAAATATTTTCAATTAATTCAGAAAATTCTGTTACCTATGTTGATGTGATAATGTTACCCAGAGGCTGCCAGGCAGTTTGCGCATGGTACTAGTAGTAGTAAAGTACTCAAGCAATCTTACTACGCCTTTTAATATATATTAATCTGACATGACTAATTATTTGTTTAATATTTTGATAATTATTTATACGTTGCGTTTCCTTTAGCTTCAAATATAGTGTATTTATTAGACTGTCAACTCCTAAAATACCAGATAACACCTCAAAACTAACTAGGAATTTTACTTATTAAGTACGAATTTGTAGTGTTTGAGGTATTTTTGGGTATAAGTCAGTCCTGAAACGGGTAGGCACACACACGTAATCCTTTACTACAAAAAGCACGTACGAACATTCTCGAAGCAACGCAAAATGTAGTTTTTTTTATATCTAGTAGTACTATCAGTACCTATTCAATTTATATATTTAATTGTTATATTTCCGGTTCCGTTTCCGAAATTGTTTACAACTGGAACAGTATTACTGAGACTCCATTGTCTATGTCGTAAAACGATATAAAAAGACAGCCGAAATTTTTACATAGTGCGTGGCTATACGAAGAATAATACAGAGATAGGAGCGCTATTTAAATAGAAAAATACTTATTTTATGCAATAATTACAAATTATCGGCCTAGCTTGGGCGATGGTACCTATGTGAAATTCTCAAATCTAAAAGTATGGGACTATCGGACAAATTTATAACGATGAAGAAGTAGTCAGAAGAATTGCGATAACATGGAGACGTTTTGATCACTAAAATAAATACCTACTGAAGGGAATAATAATATTGGCACGAAAATACTTGTAATAGAAACTTGTCTGCTGCCTTGTGTATCTACTATAGTAGGTACACAGGAAGGTAGGTAACATAATATGTTCGCCAAACTTGGGTATTTTACTAACAAGGTCAAGCAAAAAAATAACCAGCACACGAAGAGCAATGGAATGAAGTATTCTCCGGTTAAAAAAAATGAAAAACTGGAAGTAATTAAATCAGATACGAAAACGGTCAAAGATGCACCTGCTCTGACTCCAAAAAGTAACTAGGCCAGGCACATTGAATGTATGACTGACAAACGATGTGGACATTAGAAACCAACAGCTAGAACGCCAAAAAGTCGAAGGCAAAAACCTATACAATAATATTATGGAGGTGTATAAGTGATAATAGGGCAGTATATAATATGTTTAACACTCTTGTAATAATTTTAACAAATCTGATTACTTTTTATGCACAAATAACTTCAGATTCGTTGCGATTGTGAAGATTCGATAACTAATTGAAAGAAATTAATTTTGTTCCATTTATTTGTCAAAGTTAACCTTGACATCTTAGTGTTTACAAGCAAATACAAGTACAGACACTTAAGACAGAGCCTGTGATAAGATAAGGTAAGAGATAATATTGTCGTGGTGTTTACTGAATAATTTCCAGTAGAATATCGACAGATGAGCATAAAGGCTCATTTAGACGGAAGGTTTCTTGTTTCCAACAATGAAGACACAATTATAGGATCTGTTTTATAATCATTTAACAACTAGAACGCCTTATCGTCTAACATGGAAACTCTTCTTGTAATATGATATATATTGTGAAGCAATCTTAGGTCATTTATACACTATGTTAAAAAAAAACTGTACGATAAATGACACGGATATGAATTTGAATGACACCACTAAAGTTAAAGCAAGTGTAAGACGTAGCTTGTCATGCACACTAAAGTAATAAGCCTGGCCTGTTCTCATCGGTTGTCTAGCAGCAAGAATCTCTATATAGACATATTAATAAGGAAGTAATATTCAAAATGTTAAATTTTCTCCTAATTATTTTTTAAATTCTGTAACGGTCGAAGTTATAAGTAGCGTGAAAAGACCTCCCCTGCCATAAAACATATCGGCTGTATTGCCCCATATTAGTAGGTACTATTATATTATATTCATGCCCATACGATATAACATATTTAAAATAAAAATATTAAGGGTTAGGTATCGAAATAAACACTATTCTATCTCTCAAGTTGGATCATACTGCACACAGTCAGCAAAACTTGATTAAAATCGATTCAGTAATTTAGGAATTCATCGCTTCAGACGTAACACATATTTATTTATACATAAAGATTGCGTCGTGCATGTCTATCAGTTTATTTCAGCAATAATATAATAATAATGACTATTTTTATGAGTCTATTTGAATTGCGCGCGAAAACACGAGTAGGTGTCATTGTGGCTGATTATGACGTAACGCAATGAAAACAAAATCAATGAAAACCAAATCTTCAAGCGACGCGACGCAGTGATATTGAGTTGTGACTAGTGCTAACATCTTGAATCCGGATATGTCCGAACTTTTAGACTCTAGTCCGGATATTATCCGGATTTTATTTTAAATTAAATGGATAACAGTAATAAAACTACATAATCTATATCTAATAAATTAATCTTAACGAGAAACGAAAATAAAATGAGATCAACATAAAAGTCCGCAATTTTTTGGAAATGTCAGGCTTTTTGTCAGGTCCTTTCAAATATATTATTTGTAATTGGTAACCCTAATCGTGACGTCATTCATATTTCAAACGACTTGGCCGATGACCGCATTTTATAATTTTATTTTATTGAATATCTTACTAATCTCAATAGTAAGTATTTAAACTAAGGCAATGAAATTATCATAGTATACTCTTTGATTAACACGAGTGTTACACATTAAAATAAAAAAACTGTTTTAAAGGATTAAAACGCAAAATGTAATGTAACTAATGAGAAAACTAATCTTTAGGTCGTATTGATTAATGGCATCATGTCTATTGTCACTTTTAAAATGGTAATGTGCGTTCGTTGCCCCCTCAATTAATTTCAATTGAAGCCACGGATGACGAGGAACAAAAGAACCACGAACTTATAAATGAAACATACTAAATAAATGAATGTATACCATATTTATCTATACCTACTAATATTATATACATAATACAAGGAAGATTTGATTGTTTGTTTGCATTGAATAGGCTCCAAAACTACTGAACCGATCTGAAAAAATTTTTTACTGTTGGGAATCTACGCTGTACCCAAGTGACATATATGACTATATTTTTTTTTTAAATAAGGGATCCTTACGAAAACTCTAATAATGAAAACCAAGGTGTAAAAAGATACCTAAAATATTATTTATATCGCGTGCGCTGCAAAAAGTATTGATGATAGAATAAAATAATGTAGGTAGGTACTGCGACTTTGCAGAATACAACATTATTTATAAAAAGTGTTGCAAGAGCATAATATAATCAAACAAAATATAATATATAAATAAATAATATAATTATTATTTATTATTATTATTATTATAAAAGCAATGTTTGGATTTGCATCATGGTACAGGGTTCCATACAATAATGGGCATTGTCCTTTAAGGCCCTTCAGTGAGAAAATAACCTTGAGCATTCGTTCCCTCTTTACCGCATCCCACCTCTACAATATTTCCTAAAACACTACTAGAGCGTCATCTGTCGAACAGCTTACGAATCAAGTAAAACTCACAGAAGAGCGGCTTACTACGTGCTTAGTCCAATGTATACGCGGACGAAGTCGCGGAATATCAGCTAGTCATAAATAGACGGAAAAACATTGCATCAGCTACGATAAAATGAACAATTGCTTGCAAATCGCCGATAAGTGGGTAGGTACCTATAACTGGCAGTTAAATGTGTCATGAGTATTGTTATGTTGATAGAATTTATTTATATACATTTATTGATTATTGAAGTGAAAACTTCTTTAGCGGCGTTGAGCACTTTTCTTGGGATGGGTATAAAATGTTAATCTCTCGTCATGACACGTGACCTGATGGAAAATTCGTGAGACAGTTGTTGAAATTTAGTATGAAAGTTGATTTTTCGGAGAGATTAACTTTTTAATGTAAAATAACTGTAATAGTTCTGAAGTGTTAGATTTTAATTAATATAAAATTATTATCCCATTATTATCATATTGTGTGCGACAGCGCAACGCAATAAATAAATATTGTAATTAACCACACAAATGCTTACTTAGGTAATTTTATAGTTCTGAATAAAGCAATTCGTGCGAAATTATTCCCAAGCTATTTTAAAATATTCAAAAATGCACAACGTTTTAATCACGCTGAGCCCTTTAGTTTGTGAGTATTGAATTTTTTGAATGGACCAAAGAAATCCTAATAAGAAGGTATAGGATTTCCGAACCCTGAAAACGTGATCTGGAAACGTCGGGTTAACTAAAATAATAATAAAATGTAACTTTTACGCAAAAACTAAAGAAAAAACACAGTTACAATTAATTTCAAGTGTTTTAATCCTTTTAAAAGTGTTTTATTTAAAGAACGGTCTTATTCTTAATGACTCATCTGTTTAAAACGTCGCTAATAAAAAGACGCTTGTTAAAAATAGTATTAAGAGTTTTATTATGAATAAGGCGGTTAAGAAATTGGTATTAAAATAAAATAATAATTTAAATACTCACAATACCGATGATAGTGGCGACACCGAAGACACTAAGCATCCACGCACCTTCGGCTTCCGTGTATCCACTCTCCTCCATAAACTTGGATATATAGAAGTACGGCACGATAAACCAAATGAAGAGTACAATGGTTGACAGGTTCATCATCAGGAAGTGGAATTCGGTGAACATGTTGAAGTCAAATGTCTTATTGATCATGTCTATAAACCTGCGACCCCAAGTCTGAAAGGTAAAGGCAAAGAAGAAATATTAGAACTTTGCACCAGATGCCTTCAAGATTATGGGTACCACAACGGCGCCTATTTCTGCCGTGAAGCAGTAATGTGTAAGCATTTCTGTGTTTTGGTGTGAAGGGCGCCGCAGCTAGTGAAATTACTGGGCAAATGAGACTTGACATCTCACGTCTCAAGGTGACGAGCGCAGTTGTAGTGCCGCTCAGAATTTTTGGATGTTTCAATAATCTTGAGCGGTACTGCATTGTAATGGGCAGGGCATATCAATTACCATTAGCTGAACGTCCTGCTCGTCTCGTCCTTTATTTTCATAAAAAAAGGAAAGAACTTAGTTTTGAAGCACAAAAGCATACTGCGCTCATCGAAATATAAAAAAATCTATAAGAACATCTTCGTAATGAAAAGGCGACACAAGTGGGAAGGGGCGGTGCGGGCAGAGGACGTATGACCTCGATAACTACGTGAGTGCTGACAAAACAGGTAGGGTTGGCACTTCTGAGTTATTTTTTAAATCATTATATAATAATATAATAATTTTGTTCGATGTGCCTATTGAATAATGATCATAAAATATAATCGCACAAGACAATGTGAGTTTTATAGATTATAGATGTTAGCGTAGCTGCAAAAAATATCAATCAAAAATTTTACTATAGATACGAAGTCGACATATTACGTTTCGCGATAAACCTGCGTCTAATATGCTAGCAGGGAAGATGTTCTACTAATTAAGAGCTGCGCGCCACAAGAACATTGCCTTGGGCACTGTAATGCTATCTATCGTGCCTTTGGTTGTTAAGTTTACATAGAGAATAATCTCCTTCTAATGTACTTCTGTACAGATTGTGTACTTTCTGCTTTTTATGGAAATAAGTAGTGGAATGAGCATAACGCCCCTTGAAGTTACTCAACTGTTCACAAAAGTGACAATATAATGTTCAAATATTATTTCCCGATTCTCCTTTGCAAATGCAGCTTTCCGATTCGGTGGTGATTGTATAAAAAAAATCGAATTTTTCTTTAGATTTTTATATATCTTCAACAAGGTGATTTCTTATATACATTAAGATAATAAAATAGCCTGTTTGAATAAAGTTGATTCTACTTTTCCTTTTGATTTTTTTATATATTAATAAGGATGATTTCTTTTTCAGATATCGTCATAAATCATGGCTTCTTGAATTGCATATTAGATAAGATATGTAAATCAAATCTCGATAGACAATTACTATGATTTATAATAAACAAGTCAAACCAAACATCGAAACGCGTAATTTTTTTTTTACATTGCTACAGCTTTCTAATCCTTCTGGACTAGATATTTTAGGTCATTATATGACTCTACCACCGAAATATAAGTCATAAGTCGATAGGGAATAGAAAGAACTCTGAATCAACAAAAGGTATTGTCAATCCGTGTATCAATTTTCAAATGTACGAGTATTATCGAGCTGTCAGTTACGAATAATTATTCTTGTATAGTATAGTACTTACAAATCCATAAAAAATATGTAAAAATGACATAAATATTAATGTTTGCATAAAAGCAAAATCGGGACAAGGTCATCGTGGTGATTAGTAGAGGAAACAAAGAGAGCGTGGCATGCTTTGACTAAAATTAAAGGAGTGTCAACTATTTAATGACATAATTCACCTAGAAATAAAACCAAATACACTCCTATTTTGCTTAAAGGTTAATGTTGATGATATATGTCATGTAAAAGTGCTAGTTTTATATATTCATGGAGTTATTAACTCCATTCATTCTTGTAGTTACTAACTCCATTCATTCTTGTAGGTTGCGCCAGAGGTTTGGAGAGAATAAAGGAGAGGAGTGAAGCCTTCATCATCATCATTTCAGCCGAAAGACGTCCATTGTTGAATAAGGGCCTCCTATCTCCAAGACGATTGGTGCTACGCTGCCTCGAACCTATTTCGCCGATTATGACCCAATCATCTGTCCATCTTGTGGGGGGCCTACCAACACTGCGTCTTTCAGTACGTGGTTGCTATTTGAGGACTTTACTGCCCCCAAGGGCTATCTGTCCCGAAGGACAGCTCGAAAGCTATGTACCCTGCCCGCTGCCAATTCAGTTTCGGAATCATCCGGGCTATGTCAGTGACTTTTGTTCTCCTATGGATCTCCTTATTTCTGATTCTTTCGCATAAGGCATATAGCTAGCGAACACTTATCAATAGACACCTTATTCTCGTGACTCAATTAAAAAATTTAACGCTTACCTTTTCCTCTTGATCCTCAACCGACCACATAGAGTTCTTGTAAATATCAGGACATGATGATGCACGCAGCTTGTATTTGGCGATGTTCATCATAGCACCACGATGCATGATAGAGTTTCGATGAACCCGAATATCTCTAAGGTAATGATGATCCGTTTGAAGCTGTCTCGTAAACCAATCTTGACGAACCGCTTTAGGAGATATAACATTATTTTCAGGTATCGGTACAAGTAAATTGTTTCTTGCGCTTTCCAGTTTTTTCTCAAATTCCTTTTTATCTTTTTTGTTTAATTTATCCTTAGTATTCTTTTTTTTATCTGATTCGATTGGGAGTTTAGTTTCAGATGAGGTCCTCAAAGCAAGTAGTGATGGATAATTTTGTAAAACAATGTTGTATAAGCGTTCGTTTGATTTCAATTGATCCAGTACTTCAATAGGCACCTGAAATGTAAATAAGCAATTAAAAAAAGATTGAAAAGTTTTCAGATTTTGAGTAGTTGATGAATTTGATATTTACCCTTTCATGATTTTTCAAAAATGTTGGCAAATTAATTACAGAACTGCCTTTTTGCAATTGTGAAATATCAGCATTTCTCTTGGTAACCGCTTCAACATTTTCTGCTTCTGCTATTGATGTAACTAAAGACATTAAGATTTCTTCAGGTGTATCACCACTTTGCATTAATGATTTAAGTTCATCTATGCCGGGATATATTGATTCTCCACCACCAGATTTACCCGATCTTCCTGATATAGAAGTTGAGCTAGATGCTCTCTTAGCTTTACTAAGTTTCCTCCGTTTCTTTTGCTCTAATATCAGCCATTCAGGATCTCTCATTACAGCTCCACAAACACACACATTAAGTACTGTGCCAGCGAGGAGTAACAAAGTGCCTCTCCAGCCATATTCATCCAAAAAATAAGTAGTCAAGGGTGAGTATACAAACGTTCCAAATCCAACGCCGCAAGAGCCTAATCCGACAGCTAGATTGCGACGTTTCTCAAACCAATAAGCTATAGATACTACAGCTGTGACATAAAGCAAGCCCATTCCCAGCCCAGCTATTAGTCCATAAGTTATATATAATGTTTCTACGGTATTACTGTACGAAGCAGCCACAAATCCAATTGTAGATGAAACTCCACCGAGTATTGTCATTTTTTTGCAACCATATCGATCAACCAAAGAACTCATAATAGGTCCGGCAATAAGTGGAACCGATATGAATAGACTTCCGATCAGTGAAGTCTTTGCTTCACTTGTCGCAAAGAAATCTACAAACTTACTCTGTAATAACCCATAGCTAAAGGCTAAACCATCTGCTACAGTTGCGATCAGAAATGAAGCTACCACGACCACCCAGCCCCATCCGCCATCGGGTATCTGAGGCTCTGGCTCAGCAGGCTTACTCGAGCAAATACTATCTACGTCTCCCAATCCCATAAACTTAACACGGTCGTTAGTAGATTTCGCGTCATCATCATTGTCATCCTTACTATACGCTACACTAAGACTGTCTCTCTTTCCATCATCCGTTTTTATAGAGTTCACTAAATTGAGATCTTCCTTATCTAAGTCTCTGATATCAGTGTTGCTATCATGAACGGCGTCTATGTACTTGAAGTCGTTAGTTTTAATAAGCAGCGGCGACGAAGCCTTCTCCTCTTCAGACGGTACTTTCTGCTCATGTTTAATTTTACCTGGGATTCCATTTGCGCGGGGTCTTTCCGTTTCCATTCCACGAGGTTGAAGTACGATATTCAGTACTTACTTTGTTGAAGACCTTCTTACGAAGATAATCGATTTCAAAAAGCGTGAGTGTCTTGTCTACGTTGAGGCGATAAGTTCTCTTGACCAGTGTCTTAATCTTGGATCTCTAGCAGAATAGCGACAGGGTCTCTTCGATATACAAAGAGTGAGAATGCAAGGATTATAAGTTGTCGGGTTCATCAAGGACCGGCTAGTCCTCGATTTCACACTTTTGAAAACACTTTCAAATTTATATCGCGTTTGATTTAGAAGCGTTGTCTCGCTTTTTGACATTAAGGTCTTTATGCTTCAAACATTTCCCAGAAAAAAATATTGATCTGAAACAAAGAAAGCAATATGTAAGTAATTATATAAGATATTACAGTTGTCTATATTTTACTTTAAAGGTGTCTATCTGCATATATATGTATCTATCTACATTTAAACAAATAAGTTTCTAGTAGGTAGTCCCTAGTAGTGTGATTATGACCACACACCACTCGTCACCTTCAGACATAAGTCAATCTCATTTGCCCAGTAATTTCATTATATACGGCGCCTTTCAGACCGAAACACAGTAATGCTTACACATTACTGTTTCACGGCAGAAATAGGCGCCGTTGTGGTAACCATAATCCAGCCGGCATCTGGTGCAAAGGAGCCTCCCACTTGTAAAATTGTTTATATTACTACACAACACTATAAACTGTGTATATTAATTGTTACTATAATTGAATTCAAACTCATTTGCTTCTCTACATACCAAACTAAATTTCAAATTATTATTTGCTATATAATATCGGTCATTGACCTTCCTAAATGATATCATGCGAAGGTAAACCTTTATCTATGTTTTCACTGATGTTTGCAGTTTTTTTTTCAGCCACTAACAGACGAGTATGCGGTTTACTTGGCCATTTTTTTTAATGAAAATAAGGGACAAGACGAACAGGACGGTCAGCTGATGGTAATTTATACGCTCTGCCCATTACAATACAGTGCCGCTCATGATTATTGAAAACCTACTACCTACCTACAATTGCTCTCGTCACCTTGAGACATAAGATGGCACGTCTCATTTGCCCAGTAATTTCACTAGCTACGGCGCCATTCAGACCGAAACTGAGTAATGCTTACACATTACTGCTTCACGGCAGAAATAGGCGCTGTTGTGGTACCCATAATCTAGCCGGCATCCTGTGCAAAGGAGCCTCCCACTGGTGTCATTCCTAGACTTAAATTATTAACTGGTCAGAGAATCAGACACATAGCTAATTTTTTTTTTGAGTTCGAGTATCATTTCTCGAAATTCACTTGGAATTATATTAATAAAATGGAGCGACAGGTTGAGAGTTTGCAATTTGTTTATTTTTCAATTCAGGTGGCTTATTGACTTAACTAGTGCTTCATTTAAGTAAGCTAAATAAATAAATAAAAAATATAAGAAAGGGGATACTAGAATATACTAGCGTATGAACAAACTGACAGCTATGATTGTCGATGTGTGCATTAGCATTAGGTTAACTAGTTTAATATTTAATATACTAAGGAGCTACTTCCAAGCGTGAATGACTGTTTACAACTTGTGAATCTAAATCCGTTACAATAACAATGTTGACTCTCCGTTATAGATGTTTATCTTTCTAGCACGCTTCATTTGTCTCAACGCTAGTATATTGTATACTATAGAAAAGTATACACTTTTCTAATAAGGTCCCAGCCGCTGTTCAAACATTATTATCTATAAATAAATTTAAATGTTTTATTAAAAAATGGCTCTGTCGTTAATCCTACTACTCCACAGCTGAATATCTAAGTCATCGTACAGCCTCGAACAAGATTATGATTATTTTTTATACATTTATAGACAGTACAATATTGTATATTTTATTTAAAAGAGCCCAAAAAATGATGCGAGCCATTTGTTTCCGAAGCGGTAGTAGTATCTAGTATATTAGATATTACATTAAAAAGAATTCTAAAGGAATCAATTTTGAGAAAATAAATGCCTTTTATTGTTAGTATATAGTATAAACTTTTAAATATCTGACTGATATTGTTTTTAAATACGGCCTGAATTAGCTATGCTACGTATGTAGGTTTTATTATTAGCATATAATTAAGAACGTGTTTGTTTTTGAACGGCTTCCTTGCGACTGGTTTATAAATAATGTATTATGCGTTCAACAGTGCGTCTACAGGCTACACTATACAGGCCTTACCACAATAAAACGAATTAAAACTTGTGCCCATAACTCTTATGTCGAGAGCTCAATGGAAAGTTCCATCGACACTAATCTGTGTTTTGTAAAACGTTCAGTATACAAAACTGTGTATGAGTGGGTGTTTTTACTGCTAGTAATGTTCTAACAAGCAATGTAGATGGAGCCATTAATGTAACATCATTACGTCATTAGCTATTGCTAATGAGGGTCAATTCAGGTCACTGGCATGCTATTTTTGAAATGAAAACTTCATTAGCCGCGTTGGGGTTTTGGTAGTGGGGAATCTTGTGGGTTCGCCTCACTGACATGCTCATGTCTGGTGCAAGTGATAAAGAAATAACTAAAAAAATTAAAATATACAGGTGTCCCAAAGTTATGGGACATGATGGGAAAGTACCTTAAATATCGAAGATAGGCTATTTTACTGAAAGAAGAATACTTATAATAAAAGAATACTTTATTTTATTTTTAAAAGTTAGTACTTCTGCATTCAAATATTTTCTAAAAATTACTTGCCTCGTCTGGGAATCGAAGCGACTGAAATGTAAAAAAAAAACACCCCTACTTTTATGATGCCAATCGAAAGAATGGTCAAAAACTAATAACTCTTCTTACTTAACATAGTATTTTTGACACTTTTTGGATGGGTGAGATCTCGTGAGTTCGCGTCACCGAAATTCTTATAGCAACCTAAGTGCTGTGTATATCTTATAAGTGAATTGATTTAGTGAAAAGTACAATTTGTATACACTGTGCATTGATGAAATAGTGTTTTGAAATAGTTACAAAATATAAAATGACGTTTTATATTTCGTTGTAACGAATTTTCAATCATTGAACATAATATTTAAATTAGTTGTTTCATTTAGAAATTAATTATCGTTATAACTTACAAATGACGGTCGCATAACGACTTATGGCTATCGGCAACCTGTAGTATGTTTAAATTTAGGAGCAGGATGTTACGCTTGGCTACAGTATATTCTGGCAAACAAAACTGAAGTATATTATTTAAATAATAGCTGACCCGACAGACCTTGTTCTGTACATAATAAATATTTAAAAAAAACTACGTTCAGAAAAACCGACTTCAAAAACCCAAAAGTAAAATAACTTAATAGAGATTTAATTTCATACACCTCTTATGCAAATCTTATACCTATAATATTAATAAAATACTATTATTTATATGTGGTACCTATTGATAGGCTTTAAGTCTATAATAATATATATAAAAAAAGTTACAAATATATAAAAATTCTAATAAGTTATTCATATTAAACTATTCTTTCAATTTGCTTTCTGAACGACGGGGTACACATTAAAGGGAGAACATAATTGTTGATTTTATTTAATTCCGAGCATTTTCATATTTATTCACCTTTTAAACCTTCTCTGGACTCCCACAAATAATCCAAGACCAAAATTAGCAAAATCGTTCCAGCCGTTCTCGAGTTTTAGCGAGACTAACGAACAACAATTCATTTTTATATATGTAGATTAACTGCATTGTCTGCAACTTTGATGACATCATTACAATTTCCGTTAATGGTACCAGAATGACTGTTGTTTACAGACGCGATATCACATACAAATCATTTATTAGCACTGGCAAACTAAATGAATATTTAAATAAAATACTTTTAAAGGGTTTAAACGCGTGTTATTCCAACTGTGTTTTTACATTAGGTTATTGCGTAAGTTACATTTTATTTCTGATTTATTTAACCCGACGTTCATGACTTATGCAGGAGCACGAAGCAGTTCCCTGCGAAAACGTGCTCCAAAAATCCTTTAAAAAGTATTTTATTTAAGATTTACGTAGCACTCACATTAATCAAAGAAAATACCAAATTAAATTAATAATCAAATACATACAAATTATCACAGTTTTTGCTACACGGTCATATCATATACAAGCAATATAAAAAACATATACTTTGAAACAAAGCGCGTACATCTTTTTATTATTCATGACCGGCAACGCTCCTGTGATACCTCTGATGTTGCAAGAGAACAGAGAGAACGTCCGCTCAATAATTGTCGAACTCTTCCATAAACTAATAAAAAAAACGTTGTACCGGGAAATTTCTAGCGCTTTGTTACAAATAAATATGTATTGCTTAATATAGGCATAATGCCTTAAATTTTTATTAAAACAGAAAAACAAACTGATAATTTGTAATAACTTTACTTCGCGTTTATTAATAACACAGGTAATGTATAGCCCTTAACCTAAGTGACCGACAATAAACTACAATATAATAGTCTATTCGGATAATACTTAATATAATATGACCGGCACCTACTTAGCAATAAAGATATCACTAGTTGGTACCTTTTTAACAAATAGATTATTTAGAAGCTCCCAGTACAAGGATGCTTATTATAATAATTCTTATTGTTTTCATTTTTAATATCATAATAAATTACCCCCGCAAAGGGCATTCCTTACACGCTTTATGGAACTCGATAGAAGCCACTCATTACGTATTTAGGTAGATACCTACCTAGGTACTTAGAGGGTTAGTAAACTATGGCTTTGATCTATAGAGAGTGCTTAGACTTTACTTAGGTACGTAAACCTTTGCTGAGTATAAGGTAAGAGAGCCAAATACAAAAGTATAGTTCGCGTCTTATCACACTCAGCTAAGTTTTACGTACTTAAGTAAAGTTTAGACTTTATTTTGTAGACTATATTTTATTTATTGTTAATTCATGCAAATTGTCACAAAAACTTCTTGTATTTTTGTACATTTCATCAGACTCTGAAAACTTTTATACTTAAACATATTCTTTTCGAATTTATTTGTACAATGGAAGTCATTTGGCACTATTTCTTAAATTCACGTTGTTTTATTGCAGTCTTCCCTATTTTTATCTATCGTAAAAACAGGCAAAACTATTTTCTAATGAATCAACTCTAATAATATTATGATACAATTTATGGGTATTTTGTTCCAATAACCAAGCAACCATTAAATATATTCTTGAGTTTATTTAGACTATCTCTATGTGTATGTTCTGTAAGTTTTGAAACACTCCGTCATACATCTCGTATGCGAAACTCAATTTTTCTGTGCTTATTGTTAGTCTAGCCTATGTCTGTTCAATGTTAATGTTGAACAACTATCAGACACATTCTATAAAACTCTCTTAATTTTTTCAGCAAGCAGTTATAGCAATAAACATAAAGTTATAAAATATATGTTTATATTAAGTTGACTTACGAAAAATACGAATACCTAGCTATTACCTAGTAAGTACCTAGTAAGAAAAATTCACCACTCATATGAGATACATTATAACAATATTTTATTTCATAATAATAAAGTATTTAATCAGCTGTTTTGTTGACCTACAAACAATAAATCAAGGTCATTAAACAATTTTTGGCTGACCACTAGCGCCATCTGACTCAACTTTACCAATCTAATATACGAACTGATTTATCGTTTATCAAGATAAGGTTATTTCATAAAAACATTATTATCAATCATAATATAAGATATTTTGTTAAAGCAACTTTATCTGTTTCATTGTATTGTGTGTGTATAGTTCTGTTTCGTTTTATTTATGTCTCTACGGGTCGGTTTTAATAAACAGGTTTTGAAATGATGCTAAGATCGGAACAGAATTTTCATTTACAATAATTGTCGATGAACTGAATGAAACTAAATGCTTCATTTAACTTTCTTACCATCGGGATATATCTACTCTATGGAATGGTAATAAAATACTTACTAACTTCCTTATGTTACATCAATTTATTAAATACTTTATTTCATATTGTATACATACCTTAAAGTCACGTCGAAACGTCAAAACAGATACAAACACGGCACAGAGTAGAAATACCAGATGTTAATTCCGTAGAATTTAGCACAGAGCCACAGGGCACAGAGTACCGGCCGCGACAAACAGGTCAATATCCGTGAGCTGTTGTTTGATAACTGCCTACTGACTGACTGTTGACTGTTGAGTGTTGAGCAGTGAGCTAAACAGCGAGCGCCGTTCAATTTAATTGTGGATGACGTCACTACGCAGACTAAACGCGGTTGATTGGAACAAGTTATCCGCACGTAAGCAAACCCACGCTAAGTCTGAGCTATCGGCTGGTATAACAATAGACTTGGAATAATATACTAGCGCATAGACAACCCGACAGACCGATAATGCATGACCCATTTACGGCCGTTTTCAATAACCTATCTATCCTTAGTTAAACTTACTAGAGGTAGACAAATCTATCATTTAACGCTTACTTACATTTCAATAACCTATTGACAGATAGCATTGGACTATAAATATATTGGACATAACTATGGATAGATAAGATCTTGTCATTAAACGGCGACAGCAATGTATCCGTAAGTTAAACTAAGGGTAGATAGGATATTGTAAACGACCGTTAATTCTCAATTCAAATAAACTTTATTCCATTATACTTAAACTAAGCGGTTCTCAATCGTCAATATTAATATTTCTTTTAAATTACTGAATCTACCAAATGTTCGGAAAAAGTAGAGCTCGTGAGAAGAACATACAATAAACTCAACGACCACTCTTTTCAATCAATTTTACAATGGATGGATACGTAGATTACAAATTAGTTTATAAGGTGCTGCATATGAATTGTGTTCAAAGTTAAAAGTGTTTTAAATTTATATATTTCATAAAAAAACGTAATAAAGAATAAACTTAAATCGTATATTGCGTGCATCAACCTTTAGAGCTTGAATTCATGGTTTGTGTTGGTAATGATGCTTCGTAAACAGAATGATCGTGATTATTGTCATAAGTAATCGCATCCAACAAATTCAATAATTTATTCATGAACACCTGTTCACGAGATGACGCATGGACCAGCCATCGTTCCCGTCGCACATACCTATTTGAGGAAAGGAGATAATGTAAATAAGCTAATAAGCAAGTACAAATATTAATGAGCTAATTCCAAGTTGACTGTTTACGACTTGCCGATCTAAATTGGCTACAGTAACAATACATTCGTTACCTTTCTTATCTTCCTGTTTCTCTGTTAGAGATCTTCTTCTCTTTCACACGGTCTTTTTGTCTATACGCTAGTGTATTGCAAATCTATAGGTATAACGTACCTTTACTACTTAAACCTGATAATGAAAAATCTTAAGAAACAGTAATAATTGCTGCTATTTCTAAAGCTAAAAAATGTCATTTAGAAACGATAAGTAAAACAATAAGCACTGAAAAGTTGAGCTTCGCATACGAGATGGGTGACGGAGTGTTTCAAAACATACAGAATATACACATAGATATATAGATATATATGAATAATAATAACTGAATAAACTCAAGTGGGAGATATTTAATTGTTACTTGGTTTTTAAAAGAAAATACCCATAATAGTATCGTAAGATGAATAAAGATATATTATCATAATATTATAGAGATAGCTCGTCATTATAAAAAACAATATAAGAAAAATATTTGTTTTTACGAGAGATAAAAATAGGAAAGACTGCAACAAAACAGTGTAAATACGAGTTTTTTTCTTATGGAATAGGAGGACAAACGAGCGTACGGGTCACCTGTTGTTAAGTGATCACCGCCGCCTACAATCTCTTGCAACACCAGAGGAATCACAGGAGCGTTACCGGCCTTTATTATATACAATGATGCCAAATGCATTATAAATTTTGTCATAGTCTGATGAAATGTACAAATATGCAAGAAGTATATGATAATAAAACGGTCTTCGTGACAATTTGAGTGAATGAATGAATGAACAAATATCTTTTTTATGTTTAGACCTACAGTTTTTGCTTCTAATTAATTGAATTGTGATATATCAGTGTTTATGAAAATATATATTATTGATTTCTTTGTATGTCATATATTAAAATTCATTTGTATAATAATTAATAAGACTTCGCACGGCCAATTATGGCAATTTATTACGTAATATAGCATCACTTCATAAGAATTGTTAAAATTCTTTGAATTCTGATGACCCGATTCCTTAAAAAAGTACTAAGCTTTGAACTCATTAGTTTTTGCGTTAAGTAAAAAAACATACAAGAGGATGATCAAAGTTATTTAAATATCACGACGCAATTCTAAATTAATGCAGAAACCAGGAAACTAAAAAATGACAATTCTTCTCCGACCAATGATAAGAACATGATCTTTTGTAGGACACCGTTCATTTGGACAGGAAACACTCACCTATTTACGTTATATATTTGTCGTACAGTTAGTAATTAGGAAAATGGTCTTGTGGTATTTGCAATTTGTAGAACGATGTGACTTCATAAATAAATATACACTAAGCAACAGCAAAACAATTAGCTGGTTAGTAAAACGAAGCTACCCATGGAAAATTAAATTGACACAGATCAATCCTGAATTCAAATTCAAATATTTTTATTCATAATAGGATGTGACATCACTCATTGAAAGTCAAAAGCTACCACCCATTCCAAAGTGTATGCGTCAGACCTGAGAAGAACGGGCGCAACAAACTCAGCGAGCTTTTTTTTTCATCGAAAAAAATGCCGAACTATATAGACTGATTCACTCTTAAGTCAACTGAGTCACAAAAATATTGATGTTATAGAAGACTTGTATTTGGTACGTCGGCAAAGTTTCTAAAAAAAAAAATCTTGGATTTATCTCGATAATATGTATTTTTGAACATTCTTTAGTTCAGGTAGTTGTAAGGGCTTACAAATTTCACTATAGGTAAATAGTTATGAAATCAATAGTAGAGAAATATTCCAGACGCACACTAAAGTAATAAACCTGGCCTGTTTTCATCGGTTGTCTAGCAGCAAGAGGCTCTATCTAGACGCATAAATTTTCTAAGATTTTACCTTTTTATTAAGATATAGAGTTTTATGAATAAGGATTTTATGGTAGAGTTTGGCTCTACTTAAAGGCCTGATAACTTTTTAACATTGAATCAATATTATTATCTTTAATCGATACTAATTTGTTTTGGAAATTAATTTGTTTATCAATATATTATTATTCTTTAGTAAATTCGATCAAAACAAATTACCTTTTCTCATTTATGTACCAAATAAATTATTACGAAATTCATATTTTGACATCATGATTTAAATCTAGATAAACAATCACGGTTGGGTGTGAAAATTGAATATTTGCCAACATCTTGACGCGAATCGAGATAAAAGGGTATTTCAATGAAATATTTTGTTTTTTATTTATATAACACAAATGAGCATACATAAGGGGCATCTGATATTATGTGATCAACGAAGTCAAAACTCTTGTGGCACCAGAGCAACCCCAAGAGACTTCGTAACACGAACTCGATAACCGAAATTACATTTGTACGAGGTGGTGAGGATCGAACTGAGGTAAGAGTCAAAGGTTTCCACTTATTACACTATCGACGGTTTCAAAAAGGGTTTCTGTAAATTTATTTTAAACTTAAAGTAAAGAATAAGAACGAAATATTTTAATTGTAAGCTACTCCGACACAAAAATTTAAGTCAAATAAATTGGGGAAAGATTTGAACCTTCAATAAATATTTTCATCGGTGTGATCCAATACAAAAATCAGCCATAGAATGTAGATCCACATTATCTCTGATAATGTGTGCAGTCAATCTGCTTTCGCCCATCCTATCTACAGGACCTAACCACCCCATCATTTCTTTCCTCATTATCTCTGTTAATTTGCAGTCATCTATCTTATCATCTACTTTATCCATCTTATCTACATGCCTAAACGACCCCAACATTTCTATCCACATTAACTCTGTAAATTTGTGCAGTCAATCTACTTTCAACCATCTTCTATACATGACTAAAACACCCCAACATTTCCATCCATGTAAACTAAACTTGTGCAATAAATTCAATGTTGTCTCATGTATATTGTCTTGTAAATATAGTTATAAGATATGTCTTGTTGTAAATATATCTTTTATTTTATGAACCGAATAGAACACATAGCTTAATCTATTTTGTGCAATAAAATATGGTGTTTTTTAATCTGTTATACAACTTTCTTTATTTGTATATTTTAGGTTTAACCGGACTTTTGGAGCGAAGTAGAGTATCATTGGTAAGAACGTATTACCCTGTGATGCTGGCATATGGCTTCGGTAATGGCTAAATATAGAACTCAAACAAGGACACAGCTAACTAATGTTATTTAAATGCTTAATTTAACGCCTCCTACATTTTAGCAGCATTTTGGAAGAAACAAGCGCATTATTGTTTAAATCATCCGCATATAATATAAACCAGTAGGTTATTCAAAGTTCTTTCCTTATTTATATTTTGTTATAATCAAATGCACACAATATCTACAAAACTTATTTCCTATTTTAAAAATTCCGTTCTAAATTTAAAATTATCTGCAGCATTATTATTGAACTATTTTATCAATTGCAAGCACATATGTGTGCTTTACAGGCTCAATATGACTCAAAATTACAACTAATCTATCTATATGTATATAGGAGAATCCACCTATATATTGACTCATCACGATATCTCTGAAACTATAAGGAGACTTGAAATTTGGTAGGAATATTCATTTCGCTGAGTAGAGATCAACTAATAATAATTTCTTAGAATCCGTCTAAGAAATTCCACTACGAGTTTTTTTATTATTATGGATATAGGAACGTCTGTCGGATCAGATGATGAAAACAATTTACAAACGGCGTTAAAAAAGGACATACATCTCTTCATCTTTTTTGGAAATGATGAACTTCCATACAATTATTCAATCATAATTTTATCCCTCTAGGGGTGAAATTTCCAAAAACTCTGTCTTAGTGTTCAGTTTCATAATTTAAAGAAACTTTGTGCAAAATTTCAAATTTGTAGAGCCAGTGGCTTAGACTTTATATTGATGCATCAGTTAATCAATCAGAAAGTTAATATATATGTGTATATGTATAGATTTATATTTAGATATACGTCACATATGCAAAATATCTTTGACAATAAATGGTTGGTAAGCCGAAGCCAACAACAGCATCGTAGAGATCATTATCGTCTGCAACAAAAACAGGTTGAAAATAACTTCACAAAATATATATGTAGGCCAAAAGCCAACCTTCAGTTTCACGTGAAATGACTAGATTTCAGCAAAACATAACGCTGGCGACATTCCAGGCTTTAAATACGGCGTGACGTCATCAGGCAGACGTATTTCGCGAAATACCATCGATGTGTTTATGAAGAATGCGTTCAATTTTAATTTTGAGAAATATCTGCTTATAAAGCATATTTTGCACGATCTTCCAAATGTTGAAAGTATAAAACAACCTTCAAAAACAAGTTAACTAATCGAAACCAGTTTGAGCTTGCACGGGCTAAAACAGTTCAAATGGGTAACACAAGAAAAAGAAACAGAACTTCCAAGAGGAATAATTGTAAGATGACCTCTATCAAGTCAATCAAATGTGTATAAGAAAAATTAAAAATATGTATCATACACACATCATCACACAGATCACACAGCATCTTATTATTTAGCGATGATTAATAATGTACATCTTGAATGATTTTTTATTTACGTACGAGAAGCTTAGTAAAGACTTCTCCTGCCAAATACAACAGTGTCTAAAGAGGAAACCTGGAAGGCTTTTAACCAGTCTATGTTCTAGTAGTTACGATACACAGACTTGGTCGCTAACTATGGGCCTGATGAGAAGGCTCATGGTCGCTCATAGGATAATGGAGAGGGCTATGCTCGGAGTTTCCCTGCGAGATCGAATCAGAAACGAGGAGATCCGTAGGAGAAGCAAATTCAAAAATAGCCCAAATGATTGCGAAACTTAAGTCCACACAAGTGAAGTGAACTGTGGGCAGGGCACACAGCTAGACGGACATATGGCCGTTTGGGCAATGTCCTCGAATGGTGACAAGATGGACCGATGATCTGGTCAAGATGATCACCGTTGGGTGAGGGCAGCGCAGGACCGATCGTCGTGGAGATCTTTGGTGGAGGCCTTTGTCCAGCAGTGCACGTCATAAGGCTGATATGAATAATGTCATTATGAAATAATGCCATCGAATATAAAATTTAAAACATTAAAACTTCAATCGCTTAGGACGTGTCATTGAAAAATCACAAGATAGCCTTATAGACATGTCTAGGGATATAGAGTCATAAATTAAGACAAGCGTTTTATCTTCATTCAGTTAAAGAAATAATAATAGTTTTATTGTGAAGTAAATTCTTTCCATTCCGCATTATCTATTGTATATTACATTATTGTTACGTAATGCATTTTTATCTCGAATACAGGCTTGCTGAGTTTCATGCTCCTGTCCTTCTCAGTCTGAAGCCTTGTCTATGACAAAGACTGCTTTGTATGTACAAAGAACATATATTTAGAATATAGAAGCGTAACGTAACAGCCCGATGGTGCGTGACCAATTTTGACCTGTGAATGTGTGCGTCAGCTAGTGATTTAGTATTCAAAATGCCAAGGAACTAATACCAAGCGTGGCTGACTTACAACTTGTCAATCAAAATCGCTTACAGTTACTATAGATTCGCTATCCTTTTCTATTCCGCTGTATCTCTATTAGAGATATATCGTCTCTCTCGTAGGTTTTTTTTGTTCCCTTTCTCACCCTCATTGAATCAAACACATACACTTCTGTTTCTCTTTCGTTTGTTAGGTATCTCTTGCAGTTTTATCTGGACCGGTATATCTCCTCGAACGTGGGTACATGACTTTGAATATTTTGATTTATTAATTTGACATTGTATAAAAATATGAACTTGATTTGAACTTGTTATTCATTCATTTTATTTAAATTTAATAGGAGGAGAAAAGTGAATATTTTGATGATAAGTGGTTGAACCCTTGAACTTTCATCATCAAGGAGTGATGTAACTTTAATATTTTTTCGCGCTTTTTACATGATATCTGCTCCGTTGCATAACTTGATTGTAGATGACAGTTAGTTCTTTGAAAATCATGTCAGTATTTACTAGAACCTTCCGAATTACACAAGGATAGAAAATAGTCTAGACCACAGAGGAGGGATTACTAAATAATCTAAGTGAAGCAACACTAAAATGACTATCAGAAAATTGTGATAATATAACTTGATACTCGATCATTTTAATATATTAATTACTTAATTGTCATATAATATTTAAGTGTAAATTAATGAGTAGTCAGTACGACACTTTGTTTATTTGGATGTTGGTAAATCTTTCAGCATAATCTTTTGTAATAATTTTATTGAAACTTTGCATCCACCTAGTCTATGACCTGAAATAGCACAACGGCTTCTTTTTTTCTGTTGCTTTTCGTTGAACTTTCCAATCATGCAAAACCACAATTAAATAGATTATTCATATTTAGATTTAGAACATAAAATTGCAAAAAAAACACAGAAATTCTCACCGTAACAAAAACAGTATTATTAAGTATATATAAGTAGTATATTAAGTATTCAAATTTTTCCTGCTGTTTGTCTGGTAATATAATAATACTTCGTACAGAAAAATTGCAACTTTGCACCGAATTATTGCGATTCTGACTTGCGTCTGTGGGGTGTGGAGCAATAGTTTGAACGGTTGAATCTCAGCAAGGTACCAAAATAATAAGTTTTCAAACTAAGAATTCGTATTGTCAAAATGTAGTTTCAGTTCAAAGTCACTTTGGTTCTCATGGCCTCATATATAAAATGTTGCTTTATTACAGACGTAGGGTTTAATCGATTTGAAGAACACGAGAACGTTACTGTATTAGATTACTACTCTATGGTATGAGTAAACATTCTCGTTATAACTGAACGTAGTGTTTAAATTCTCTTTGGTAATAACGTCCATGTATTTATAAACAATCGACTACCAAGTAACAGACAATAGTGATGTGGTGTCAATCAAAGAGGATGTAAATACTACGTTATAAGAGCTGGGACTGCCTAAGTAAAAATTGAAATTTAGTTTAGTATGAAACGCTAAACGCCACAAGTTAGGATATCATCCCCACCATCTGGATGTGTTGCGGTCCTCCACAGTGCGGTTTTCAAGGAGCTTTCTTCCACTTTTCACCACTTCGCTGTTGAATGAGCTTCCTTGTGCGGTGTTTCCGGGACGATACGATTTGGGTACCTTCAAAAAATGCGCGTACACCTTCTTAAAAGGCCGGCAACGCTCTTGTGATTCCTCTGGTGTTGCAAGAGAATGTGGGCGGCGGTGATCACTTAACACCAGGTGACCCGTACGCTCGTTTGTCCTCCTATTCCATAAAAAAAAAGTGCAGTGTGATTTGACATAAGTTTGAAATAGTATAGCGACGAAGCATAATCCGGCTAAGTTTGAAAGCGCACAGTTGCTTAAAACGTGGTGGATTTCGGCTATATTCATTGTTTTGTAGCGTTATAACTTACATGTTTTAATAATCGCGTAGTTAGACTGTTAATCTGATCACTTCGCGGAACAAGATTATAGCCGTCATCTGTCAATCTACCAACTGCACGTTTCATACAATTGCTTTTTCCTTAGAGAGTTTAGCTTTTTATTTTAAAAGTTTTAGCTAGGCTGGTATCAATGCCTTATTGTTATTCGACGGATGCAACCAAAGAATATACATTGCGAAAAATGAACTGTGGTATTTAGGTCCATAACTTATATATTCATGTTGACAAAATTCGAACGCTGCATTAGGCGCCATATTGAAAACGTCATTTTGTCATCGTTTTATTTCATTATGACAGTTGCTAATAAAATGCAGAATTCTCCTGAAAGAGATGTATGGTTAATACCATTTTACATTGAGTAATAACACTACTACCTGAAGACAAAGAGTATTTATGATACATTGCGAACGATACATTTTTTATGTAGGTATGTTATCTTCGTAATTTGTATGTTAGTATGAAACGGAAACTTTAAACATGATTTTGACCCTCTTAATAACGTCGGATTTACTCAAAATTTGGCATACTTATCAAGGACTAATGACAATTTAATATTTAAAACAGTTAGACCCGTTATCCTTTCTAGGTTAATCAGGATTAGCGAATTTGTTTACTGAAACTGTAATCTTTTACGTGACTTTCGACCTTTTCAAAACCTCGGATTAATTTGGAAATTTGCACTGGTCAAGATTTGGTGTCAATGTAATATTTTATATAGTCTGTCCCATTTAGCTTATCAGGATCTTCAGGATGAGATGAGATCTTGAGGATGATTTTCTGATATCTGGTAATGTCCTTGTGCCAAAGACTATGGGGCACCCGCTATTACATCCATTATCACTTACTATGATATTATCACAAAATTTCTATTCCAAAAAGAATCAAGCTTTAATCAAGTTTACACCTCAGTCGTTAAAGAATCCTACTTACTAAAAATATTTTAGTTTGAAACAATGAAGCAACGTCTCTATTGTGATAATTTAAGGTATTTGCAATCATATATCTCCAGTAATTACAGCTAAATACCAAGCAATTATCATGTTTTCGGTAAAGATCCTCTCGTTATTGTGATAATAATGGTCGGACTAGATCAAAATGTTTGACACACTTTAGTAATTGACGAGACAATTCATGTCGGTTCAACACAAATTGATGTTTGCTTATATCCGATATACATATTTAGGTCTTCGTTGTAAGAGTAGGCAATATTTATAGTAAGTACTCACTAATATAAACGATTATGTATCAGAATTATGATAACCGCAACTTGTATGAAAAACTTTTTACTAGCTTAGACCATATTTTTTTTGGCAATGATATGATCCCTTTTAAAGCTAAGTTGATTGGCAATAATTAATAGTAATTTTTAAAACGTCACGCTTGACGAAAAAGTTGAAAATACCAGTTTTAACTGAAAAGTACCTCAAGGATCCATTAGTAATTTCCCTGGAAATCTAACTTTTTCTTCTCCTATAATGCTTTAATTTTAATACAGTACAATTATTTAAATATATTTAAGTATATATATATATTATATAATATATAAGATTCTCGTGTCATGGTGTTAAACTTTGAACTCCTCCGAAACGGCTTGACCGATTCTCATGAAATTTTGAGTGCATATTGGGTAGGTGTGAGAATCGGACAACATCTATTTTTCATCCCCCTAAATGTTAAGGGTGGTCCACACGAAATTTTTTTTTTTAATTTTTTTGACATTTTATTTTAAATTTGTTTGATTATGAGTCAGAATTAACAAAAAAAGTCAGCATAAAAAATACATACAAATTCAAATTTTCATCCATCTACGATCAATAGTTACTTTTGTTTCGCGATTTGAATATCAGCAATACAACGTTTGCTGGGTCAGCTTGTATATATATAAAAATGAATAAAGAATTGCCTACAAAAAGTAGATGTTGGCGGATTCTCATTTCATACAAATCGGTTCAGCCGTTTTCTGTCTGAGGCATTAATTTCCGAATGGGTGGTAGTTTTTGACTTGAGTTATTGACTGATAAGTGATTTCATACCCAATGGTCAATAAAAATATTTGAATTTGAGAGCGCTGAAGCATAACCCGAGAGAGACAGGTTCGAGTCGCGCGTTGTACATAAATTTGCTATCAAATTCAATCAACATAATTTGTGCTTGATTAACATAATTAGTAGCTAATTTTTTTAACTGGCATCAAAACTCTAATACAATATGTTTTCTTACTATTGATATATACTATAGGGATATCTGGGTAGAAGGTAGTTTGGTAATTTTCTCACCATCTAAAGCTCGTATTCTATAGGACGTCACAATATTTAATTCGTGTGTTTTGTCACTGTCTTCATAAGTGTGCGTAAAAGAGACGAAATATATAACGCAACTACGTCTACTTTAACACAATACAATCAAAAAAACTGTCTGTAGCAACACTCTGCCTATGCGTCTATTAGGCAGAGTTTTCGTTCAGTTGTGTATAGACCGCGCTTTGAATACAACGTCATGCAATATCAAAGTGTTCAGTGAAAAACTGTCCAAATAACAGGATAATATCCAAACTAGGATAGGATGGAGTGTCGTATTTCAGGTAAGTACCACTTTAAATTGACAAAATTGTGTAACTAACTTGACGCTTTTAATCAGTTTGCTAAATAACTATATTTCAGTTGCTAAAACAAAATAAATCGCCGGCGAAATGCATGCACATTTCGCACCATAAGCAATGAGCTTCTTATTCGTATTCAATAGACTTTGAATATTACTGACACGAAATAAGGTGTTAATTTGAATGAATATTTTAACGTTATCTGTATTAGTTAATTTTACGTATACACAGCGCAGGTCGGACATTTTAGACGACCTTTTAATAGGCGATTGGGAGTGAAGCTCTTTATAGTACGTCATTGATTCCATAAAATAGTACTTCAATTTAACTCTCATCCACTTACTGTCTTATTCATAATGACTTAGCGGAGATTTAAAACATCGCTTATATACGTTTGTTGAAAAATTGTATTCATAATCGCATATTAGAGATAAAACGCTCATTATCTCTTCGATAAAGCTGACGTGACTTATAGAAGCTAGGACCCTTCTATAAACCTGTGTGCTATCTCCTACGCTGTTTCTTCTGCATATCAATGATATGTTGGACACCTCCAACATGCATTGCTATGCAGATGACAGCACTGGTGATGCCGTATACACGGGCCATGCAGGTCTCTCTCGGGAAATCGTCGACCAGTGCCGGGAGAAACTTGTGTCTTCTATCGAGTCCACTCTCGAGAAGGTCGCGGAATGGGGTAAATTGAACCATGTCCAATTTAACCCCCAGAAGACTCAAGTTTGCGCGTTTACCACTAAAAAAACCCCATTTGTCGTATCACCGCTCTTCGAGAACACTTCTCTTAAAGCCGCGCCTAGTATCGGAATACTGGGTCTCGAAATCTCGAGCGATTGCCAATTCCGTGGCCATCTGGAGGGCAAAGCCAAATTGGCTTCGAAGAAGCTGGGCGTCATCAATAGAGCACGGCAATACTTCAAGCCGGCCTACAGTCTAGCGCTCTACAAAGCGCAGGTCCGGCCACACATGGAGTATTGTTGTCATCTCTGGTCTGGTGCACCCCAGTATCTGCTCGATCCATTTGACCGCGTGCAACGTAGAGCAGCTCGAATTGTCGGGGACTCAATTCTCTGTGAACGGCTGGATCACTTGGCGTTGCGTAGAGACGTCGCTTCATTGTGTGTCTTCTACCGCATTTATCACGGGGAGTGTTCCGAAGAGCTGTTTAACCTGATTCCTGCCGCCGAATTTCACCTTCGCACGACACGCCACAAGTTAGGATATCATCCCCACCATCTGGATGTGTGGCGGTCCTCCACAGTGCGGTTTTCAAAAAGCTTTCTCCCTCGTACTACAAAGCTGTGGAATGAGCTTCCTTGTGCGGTGTTTCCGGGACGATACGACATGGGTACCTTCAAAAAAAGCGCGTACACCTTCCTTAAAGGCCGGCAACGCTCTTGTGATTCCTCTGGTGTTGCAAGAGAATGTGGGCGGCGGTGATCACTTAACACCAGGTGACCCGTACGCTCGTTTGTCCTCCTATTCCATAAAAAAAAAAACTATTTTATGCACTCGCACGCAAAAGAACATGGCTGACATCGATCAGCTGTTCGTTAAATGATGTGATAAATAGCTTTTCGCTCAAAGTTGATGGATATCCGTCATAGATTGACAACCGACAGACTTCAAAACTTTGATTTTTGAAGATAGAAATTATTTTGACATCTACTTTTGACAACTGACAAACTGTTTCCATTGACAGTTCCTCATTAAATTAGTTAAAATTGTGTTTTTTTGTACGAAATGGCAACATTGCGTACTATAGAGATGTACCTATTAGTTATGGGAGATTTATCTAACGAATATGAATAAGAAATTTTATTAAACGTTTGATAGGCTTAAAACACGTTTTAACTAATATAGCTTTATACCTTCGAAAAGCGTTTTATTATGAATAAGGCAGTTGAACTTCACATTAACTAGTCCTGTAAATGGCTTATTAAAATCAAAGAAAGAAAGAAAATTACAAATTAACCTTGCTTGATAATTACAAAGAATTACTTCGCTGTTAACCTACCGTAAGTGAACCGAGAAACAAATGGAATGGGAAGTTTTTATCGAATTAACGTCAAGGCAGTTTCCGCGATTCAGTTTTATCTGGATCTAACTGGATTTAACTACGCTGGAACGTTCACCTTGTACCTAATATATTGCACAAGGTAAGTAGGTGAAGTTTATAATAAAGTAAAAGAAAAGGTTTAATAAAATAACAGGTAAGGTGCGAGTTTTACTCGCATAAGAAGGGCTTAGGTTTACCACCTTATTACATTAAATTAGGTAAACAATTATTTCTTGTTTCTTTCAACCGTGTGTTTCTGAAATAAATAAATAAAAATATGGAAGAGGAGAACCAACGAGCGTAAGTGTCACCTGATCACCGTTGCCCACCATTCTCCTGCAACACCAGAGGAATAACAGGAGCATTGCCGGCTGTTTGGAAAAGTACGAGCTTCGAAGCTATGCATGTCGTATCGTCCTGGAAACAACGCACAAGGAAGCTCACCTGAGGCTCATCACCTCTCGGAGAACAGGTCATAGAAACGAATTTTCAGCGGAGGTGTGGTAAAAAATAGAGTTGCATTGCGATGTGATGATCTCTTCCCAAAAATCTCATGTTGGAAACGTGATACTTTAGGGTATGATCTATTTGACACGTTTTGGTAAACAAAAACAAAATGGCGGAGGGCACACAAAGTATATACTGCGCAGTATACTTAATATGAGTGAAGTTATGCTATTGTCTTGTACTATTGTGATTTGTAAGTCTACAAATTAATGCAAATTTGATGGAGGTTGACTTCGTCTACATAATTGAAAACATTACACACATCGCAAGACTCTTTTTGAATATACATTCAATGAATTCTTATTTCTTACTCAACCTTCCTTCTTACTATACCGAACTCCGCGACTTCGTCCGCGTACACATGACTGAGCACTCACTACTTATCAAAATTAAAAAAAAAACAACCGACTTCAAAAACACTTTTCCAAAACAATAGATATAATATGCACTAAAAAGTATAAAAATAATTGCGTATTTTTATACAATTATTATTATTGTCATTTTTGGAATCGGTGTCCTTCCGCCAGTCAATTTGAATTTACTAAATTTACTAGAATACTAAATTTTTCAATGCAGCAATGAACGTAAGCGCTTAATTGAAGAGTTTTGTGGTAACAATAATTGAAGAGAATTGAGATTTCGTAATCAGAATCTAACCAAACCCTCACCAAACTATTTTTGAAGTATATCCTTTCCAATAAAAAAGGAATCATCGAAATCGGTTAGCGCAATATTAAGTTATTAGTAAATTTATCATCCAATTTGCTATACGTATGTATAGCAAATTTAAGACTTTTATGATTTTTCTCATGGATGCCATTGTCAGATCTGCATCAAATAACAATGGGACCACACGATTCAAATAAAAAAAGAATTATCAAAATCGGTTCATCCAGTCGAAATTTTTGTGGTAACAAACATAAAAAAAAATACCGACGAATTGAGAACCTCCTCCTATTTTGAAGTCGGTTAAAAAAAGAAAACTTCTTTGAAATCTATCCAGTAGTAATGTAATTCTGCTGTGATGCGCGCGCACAAATGAAAACCTTAATCATTTTATTTATTTAAAATTATTATTTATATATTTTTATATAATTTATTATATATATAGATAAAAATTTAATCAAAATTAGGCAATTACTTTTTTATATTTTATGCGTCATGGTTTTTAAGACCGTATTGAGATTATTGTAAAAAATGATTGATCTCCCATAAAAAGTGACGACGACATTGACGACCCCTATAGCCCATTGGTTAGTGACCCCACCTACTGAGCTAGAGGTCCCGGGTTCGAATCCCGGTAGGTGCAAACATTTATATGATGAACATGAATGTTTGTTTCCAGGTCATGTTTATAAGTATCTATGTATGTTTATTGTATTAAATATATCATTGTCTTGTGCCCATAGTACAGGCTACACTTAGTTTGGGGCAAGATAATTCATGCAACAGTGTGTCAATATTATTATTATTATTATTTAATATATTTTCCGCATTTTAAGAGTCAAGTAATGGTAAGTTAAATTGAAACAAATAAAGTACTGTGAAAACATCACAGGCCGTTGTAATAAACTGTTAGATACGATGTATTCGTACTTAAAATACAAATGTCCTCCGTAACACATAAATAGACGCGTCGCGCGTTATGAGTTCTGAATCACTAGATAACTAACTCCAGACTTAAGTGCCAAATAGATCCAGCCAGTTATAATTAACTCGCCACTCTCCGCAGATCCGGCAACTCATCATATTTTCAAGAGCGCCATACTACTCACGTGCCAGAATCCTACATCTTACATAATTATAATATTAGATTACACTAAAATGAGTAAACACATTGAAACAATAATAAAATGAAACCTTTTTCTGAAACATGCTTTTAAATTTGAGTATTATTATGACAACCTTCTTTGAGACTTAAATCGAAACTGCTGTGCTTGCCAAATGCATGCGAGCAGCGGCCGGCAAAAGTAATATATAAATCCATATCTGTGGTTGTTGTTGCGGCCAAATACATTACATAGTAAACTTATATCAGATGTCATGTTATTTAAAAAACGCGATTCTTACTCCAAAACATGGCATCGAATGAGGTAACTTATCAAATGTTTTATTTAAATTTCGAACTGGCTTGCAAATAGAAAGCTGCTTATTGAAAAAAATGGCGCATGGAAATCTGACCAAGTAACCGAAAGCCACATAGAAGAATCATTTGAATATAAAAATAGCATTACACGCAAAATCAATGAAAGTATCCAATCTCGACGATCGATAATCAAAAGCTTTGAAATACAGAATTATACTGAAGAGACTAGATACAACTACTTACAACAAATTTCAACCGATAGAATTATACCAAACCAAACATAATCCCCGGAAAGTCCACTTTAAATTTCAAAAAATGTACAATCATCAATAATTGTAAGTATAAATTTGTACTTCCCAGGTACTATTTTACTTTGAATTTCCACGCATTATTTGAGAAACGTACTATACAAGCCTTGGCTACAAAATAAAAGTAATAGTGTCAGATACTATATTGATGCCATTTATAATGGATTATAATAAGTCACTAGTTTGTTTATTTGCCGTATGCCAATGTATATTTTATATAGCTACTAGCTGACCCAGCAAACGTTGTATTGCCATATAAAGTAATAAAAATAATTTTTGGGGTATAAAAAATAGATGACGACCGATTCTCAGACCTACCAAATATATGTAGATACATTAAATTGTTCGTACTACAACCCTATTGCGGATCTGTGGATGGAATAGATCACGATAGAAAAATAGGTGTTGACCGTAGAGGGGTGAAAATTTAGGGTTGTATGTATTTTAATTTAAAAAAAAAAAAAAAATAGGGGTGGACATTTAGGGGGATGATTTTTATATTTTAGAAGATGTGTATGTCCTAAAGTATATCGTAGACTAGTTAACTGTATGAAAAACTAATTAGCCATTTGCAGAAAAAGCTACACAATTGATTTCGTGGTTAAAAGGGCTGTAAATAATTTAATTAGAGCAAGGATTACATTACTCTCTAAGACTAAGCACCTACCGAGGGCTGTCTCAAGGTAAATCCGAAATAACTGGACGAAAACATTGACGTCATCTGACAACGCAGACTCCAGATTTATGAAGAGAAACGAAATTAGAACGCATTACGAATGGCAAATAGGCGTGTGTAATGAAAGCGCCAGACTTCTGCGTAATAACCCGTAGAGAAGAGTAATAAAACCTTATTTGACGTTTTCTCCTTTCTGAATAGCTAATTTGAACTAGGTTTGACCATAGACTAACAATATCCTAACGTACAGTCGAACATAGCGTGCGAGAGGAAGAACATCTTGAACGGAGATACAGAAAGGTAGAAAAGGAAAGCGAATCAATTGTAACTGTAACTGAGTTTTATTTTCAAGTCGTAAATATTCAGCCATGCTTGGAATTACCTGCATAGACAATTCAAAATTGGTTATTGTATATAATTTACTGTATACTATTATATGTTATATATATAGCCTGTATAGCCGAGTGGTTAGCGATCCTACCTACTAAGCTAAAGGTCCCGGGTTCAAATCCCGGTAGGTGCAAGCATTTATATGATGAATATGGATGTTTGTTTCCGAGTCATGGATGTTTAAATGTATTTACGTATGTTTATATGAATTTATGTATGTTTAAGTACGTATATTGTATTAAATATATCGTTGTCTTGTAACCCATAACACAGGCTATATATGCTTAACTTGGGGCAGGATAATTTGTGTAAGTGTAAAGTGTGTCAATATTATTATTATTATGATATTAGTATATTCTAACCCCCTTATTCATAATGGGCCGCTTACTTAAAACAGCTGCTACAGAGTGTTATTTTTCATTCTGACTTAGATCAATAGAAGAAGACAGAGTGGGAATTAGCAATGCTTTACGTTAGCAGACTATTATGAATAGGGGGGCCTGTCTATAGTGAAACCAATGGAGACGAAGGCTCAAACAATGGCGAAACACTGTTTCGTGAACTGCAGAAATGTTTAGTATGGTCCATGGTTTTGACTATGGATTGACTAAGATTGTCTTATTTCTTGATAAGTTCATTATCTTGATTTATCCGTTATTAGATTTATACTATTTATTTTCCAAAATACATTCTCACCTGTTTTTGACAGATTTGAGTACATAAGAAAAGATGAGAGAGACGAGTTAAAAATAAAAATGTATGTCCAAAGAAATAAAAGGCATATTTAAAAAACTATTTAATGTTCTATCAAATTACACACGTAGAATACTTTTTGAAGGATTCAGGATACTCGTTTTCAGGGGTACCTGCTCTGCAGAGATCACGAAACTTACACGCAAAAAGCTAATGTAAAATACAGTCACACGTTATTTGAATCCATTAAGAAGTATTAATTTACTTAGATAATTTGTACATATAGATAGATTGTGGCAGCTGTCAAACGTCAAAGATATAAGCAAAAAAAAATTTGAGGCTAACAGTTAACTTCTATTTTAGCAATTCCCTGCATTAACACAAAGTGAAATACAAATCGCGAGTTTAAGACGTAGTTTGTCACGCACACTAAAGTAATAAAAAAGGCCCGTTATCATCGGTTGTCTAGCAGCAAGAGGCTCTATCTAGACGTATAAATTATCTATGGTATTTTGTTTAAATGTGTTACACTCGCGTTTATAAAAGAATTTACTGAATTACACATGAAGGTAGTTAATTTTAATTGAAAGAGCAACTGCATTTTGTTAAAAACCTAGTTAATTGAAAACAAACTATATTACTGAGAATAGAATAATGAAGTAATATGGACCGTTGAAGGTCGCGACAGTAAAACAATATTGCTTATCAACAAGCGAGCTATCACACACGTAATAAAATGATAACAGTCTCTTAGTTTTATTAGAGGAGTGGGAGAAAATTACTTTAGTTGCCAGTTAGCGAAATGTGAATATAATGTCTCAATAATCTACTCAATATAAGATACACGTGATTACTCTATATGTTCAACACTCTCATAGGTTTTTCCACCCGCATAAATATTTACATGATACATTTTTGAAGTTATACTTCTTTAGGCGCGTTATGAAAAAATTATGAGAGTGAAATTTTAAGATGAGCGCACATCATTGTAACACAGAAGTAACAGGGCGAAGTTGGTTCCTAAAATTTCTGACATTTGCGACATTTGTTTTTTTTTCGTTTCTTCGTCTATTATTAGGATAGGCAAAGGGTTCAAGCCCGTAAAGCCGCATTCGTTATTTAATAATTAAGTGTCAAAGCCAACGTTGCAAGATTTTTACAATATTGTTATTTTACAAACGTAGAATAGCACGAGGAATAAAAAAAATTAAAAATTTTTGCTTTGTTAAGCCAAAGAAGTATAACTTCTTGCGTACATAAGTACACACATTCTATTTTAAGTAAAAAATTTTTTAACCAGAAAAGCAATAAACTAGCAGGTAAAGGCCGTTTGAAAATAACAAAGAGTATACAACTGAAGTATATATAACAACAATCTCAGATCATTTATACGTCTAGATACTTATACTATTACATATTCTTTGGTCTAGCTAGTTAGCATGTGACAGCTGTGAAAACGTCAAATAAATGGGATTGACAGGTAACCTCCATTTTGAGCAATGCACGCACACTAACATAAAGTGACATACGAACGGCGAGTATAAGACGTAGCTAGTCACGCACACTAAAGTAATAAATCTGGCCTGTTTTCATGGGCTATCTAGCGAGCTAGAGAGCTAGCAAGAGGTTCTATCTAGACGTACAAATTATTTAAGACACACACTATTCGAGCGCTATTTTCCTTAACTCGCCGTCTACTGTTCGACTATTTTGCGTGAACACAAGTCCAAGAACAGAAAGCCCAATGCAAGTTGCTCAATTTTACATAAAACCTTATACAATTCTAGTAGTAAATCAATTAATAAAAACGGTAGGTTGATTTTATTCATTAAAAAATTAGGATACCTACCTGTACTTACAAAAAAGGGAATTGTTTGTTTTTTCATTCATGATAAATTGAGAACAGAGTTTTAATTATTTATTTGATGTATATCATATAAGTAAATAATTAAAACTCTGTATAAGCTTGTGCCAATGAAGCCCTTTCATACCATACCTCACGTGACAGGGCTAACTCTATTATTATGATTTAATTACAAAATAGTTTTCAGACTTTCCCATATACTTGTAGTATAGAACGGAGCTACTTACCAAATTTCATAGTTCTAGGTCTAATACCCAAATAAATAAATTTTGATTCCTTTGAGAGAGTCGATATATAAGTTTTTTGCGGCATAAACGGCCGTAACGCATGTCACGTTAATTAAGAAGTTTGATTTATTCACAGCTCGGTACCTGCACGCGTTCCCGAGATAAAGGGTCTTAACAGATAGACAATTAAGTGATCCTATAAGCGTTCCAGTTTTTTTTAAGGAAATAATTTCAAAGGTTTCCAGTGAAATTCGATACTCAAGAAAACCCTTATAAAGAAATGTCAAGAACTAATAATGTGTTTCTATATCGGGCGTGGCCAACTTAAGTATGTGGGTGACAGGTCAATTGGTCAATTAAACCAATATATTTGTGGTCCGCGATCCACTACGAACTGGCGCTGGTGTAGATTAATTTGCTTGGATTCTACTGGAGACTATGGTTATGATTATGTTAAAACTTAAAGCTATTTCATTCATTTTCTTACATGTTTTATTGTAAATTCCAATCACAAATTTCTACATATAGAAACAATTATGGCTATTCGCGATATTTGTATAGTCTGGAGAAGTCATGGGGAGAAAAATTTAAAGAAATAAACATTTTAACTTGTTGCCTCTCAATATATTCTTGATAATGTTATGTATGTACATATATATACCGACATTTAGTTTAAGTCGAGTTGTTAAGACTTTTGTGGGGCGATGTATATGCTTTTACAACAATCCCAGAAAATGTCAAAACAAATGTATTACGAAGACGAAGAAAGAAAAGTTGTTTTTATGACAATAAGGGACGAGACGAGCAAGACGTTCAGCTCATGGTAATTAATACGCCTTGACCAATGGAATTTAGTGCCGCTCAGAATTCTTGAAAATCCCAAAAAATCTGATCAATAGTAGTAATTGCGCTCGTCACCTTGAGACCTAAGTTATTAAATCTCATTTGTCCAATAATTTCACTAGCTACGGCACCCTTCCGACCGAAACACAATAATGCTTACACATTACTGCTTCACGGCAGAAATTGGCTCCGTTGTGGTACCCAAAATCTAGCCGGCGTACTGTGAAGACGTTTATATGGTAAAGTTTTACTATAACATTAATGACTGATAATGATGATTGGGAATAAAGTGACCGTCGTCAGATTATTTAAATTATAAATTTGTTTGTATCGGAATGTAATTAAAAAAAAAGAAAGAGGAAGCCCGCTGACTTGCGCCCGTTCTTCTCAAGTCTGAGGCATTCATGTCCAAATGGGTAATATTTTTGACTTTCATTAAGTGACTTCATATCCTATTTTGAATAAAAAATATTTGAATTTAAAAAAATTATTTAGCGTAAATAGATATATTACGAGTGCATTTTTGATGCATTTATACTTAGTACGTATTAACGTGCGGTATTCAACTGTTTATTCTATATTGAGAATGACTGGGAGGTATGAAAAGATAATATGAGATACATTCTATTACGATTCTGAAGTTAAAACTTATTTCCGGACGAACACGCCACATACAGCTTCTACTGCTTGGGAGACATAGAATAGTAACACAATATTACCTGTTTCAATAAATATTTTTTAAAAGTCTAATAATAATGAAATAAATAAAATAATAAATTAGGCCTCTTTTGCTTTTACTAATAATAGCAAGTTTTATATCATTAAGTAATTCATTATGATTTTCTTAATAGAGTGTCATTCGACATAGGCGCCTTCCAAAGATCTTTGATCTATCCTCTTCCATCTTTTTGTCACCATTCTCATCCATTCTGAGCCAGCCACTCCATTAAGGTCATCCTCCCAGCGTTTTATTATAATAAAACACAACTTAACTAAGAGCAAATAAACCTTACTAATGTGATTTGCGCGATGCAATAATAATCAAAGGTCATATGTAGACTGGCAACAATAAAACATCATTACCTGTTCGTAAGGTCTGCACTTGAGGTCACAGTGACTTCACCACTTGTACTATTATATAGTCTGTGACCATAGTACATATTACATGCCATGTATACTTAAATTAAATTTATTTGCCTATTATTTACTCGAAATCCGCGCCTCCGCGTTGATTTCAGCGTATTATTTGATTTTGTATTATGATTTTGTAGGGCTAACAACTGTATTATATTATACTTTTACTTTTGGTATAAAAATATTATGTACGAAATAGAGTACCTACGCTGAAATATAATTTGAAAGTGGTCGTAAATATTGGAGGAGAAAACGTTTTTTTTTTTTCAAAATATTGCACAACATGACAACAGTGTATTAACAATCTATTATATATATGTTTTAATAATCTATATTTCGAGTGACAGTAAAGTGTGGCCAGTTTTAACAAGTATAGACAAGAAATGACTGGGCAAGTGATACTTAACATCTTATGTCTCAAGGTGTCTAGCGCAGTTGTTGTGCCGCTCAGAATTTTTGGGTTTTTCAAGAATCCTGAGAGGCACTACATTGTAATGGGCAGGGCGAATCAATTACCATCAGCTGAACGTCCTGCTCGCTTCATCCCTTACTGTCATAAAAGAAAGTGTTATTAGTCCGACATTGTTCTTGCAAAGGGAAAAGAAGTTTTGATGGTGTGAAAAGGTTAATAATTAAGATTTTATTTCTATTATGAAAACATGTGACAGAATCGACAATGTAGTTATAAGTTTATTACCTGTTTTTATAATTAGTAATATAAATATAACCAAACACAAGGGAATTCTTCTAGAACTTAACCGATATTTTAGTTTTCTGAGTCTTGTTCAGATATACAAAACCGGTGGGGAATATGTTCTATGATAATAAAAATATGGTTCTCTCGATTATTTGTTTTTAAATTATTTCATATTTACATATGATATCAATTCATATTGTCAGACGAGAAGTGCTAAGAACTGTACAAGTTGAAGTGATAATGTTAAAGGTAAATAAAATACATTGATGTTATATTTAAGTATTTAATATATTCTTGATAATATATATATTATCAAGAAATAAATTACTCAAGTATTCTTTTAGAATAAGACGAAATCATATTACAATTTAACTTTATATTATTAAACATAATTAGTTGTTTATAAGAACTTTAGGAGATTTGCTATTTCCAGTTGACTCGGCAAACATTGTATTGCCATATAAATGAATAATATTTTTTGTGTAAATAATAGATTACGACCGATCCTTCGGACATACCAAATATCTATATAAAAATTCATAAGCCATCCGTTTCTGAGGAGTAAGGCAACTAAAATTGTGACTCAATATTAGTTTATAAAATCAAGAACGAAATGAAATTACGAAATAATCGAAATGTGTTCTGGGACGCTTAGTAGAAGTATTACTTCAACGGACAAAACTTAAGAACAAACAAGTATGTCAAAGTTTCTCGTCAATATTTAATAAACATATAGGAATTTAAAAGAATCATATTGAAGACAATTATTCCCAAAAAAAATATATTTCAAATAAAATTATTAAAAAATATATATATATATTATGATAAGTTAACAAAATTAAATTCCCTTCGCCTCGCCTGATCACACTTTTCGTAACGCTCTCGTCACGCATTCACCAGATTACTCCCCATAATCAAGTGTGCGTAAAGAAGTTTTACCTACTTCAATTATTTTTACAGTAAAACATCATCTTCAAATATTATATAGGAAGGTAAAAAGTTATAACAACCTTAACATCTTTATCACAAAAAAGCTATTTACTAGTTTTAACATAATACATATAATTCTTTAATTCCAAAAATGCTTAGTGGGTGTCCTTTTCATGACATTTTTTTATGGAATAGGAGGACAAACGAGCGTACGGGTCACCTGGTGTTAAGTGATCACCGTCGCCCACATTCTCTTGCAACACCAGAGGAATCACAAGAGCGTTGCCGGCCTTTAAGGAAGGTGTACGCGCTTTTTTTGAAGGTACCCATGTCGTATATTCTTAGTTTAATTTGTTAATTTTACTATGTATATAATATGTTTTGTGTTGTAAAGAATAAACGCATACTGTACTTTACATAGGTACTATAGTTCAGAAACTGACTTTGCCCTTCCTTTATGAACTCTACATTATTCATACATTATGGCAGGTTGCTATCTATAAAAGAGAACATGTGTGGGTGTGTGTGTATTCACTAAAACTCGAGAACCTAATTGAAATGACATTTTGCACACAAATAAAGGACGACATGGCGAACCACGAACATTATATAGTTACGATAATACCGGAAGTGGCAATGATGGCAACGATTTTTAACTTTCGAACCATAGATCGTATTTATATGTAATATTTTTTTCGACAATTAGGAATGAGACGAGCAGGACGTTCACCTCATAGAAATTGATACGCCCTGCCCATTACAAAGCAGTGCAGCTCGGGATTCTTGTAAAATCAAAACATTCTGTGCGGCACTACAATTGTGCTCGTCTCCTTGAGACACAAGATGGTTAGTCTCAATTGCCCAGTAATTTGGTTAGCTATGCCGCTTTTCAGACCGAAAGAAAGTAATGCTTACACATTACTGCTTCACGGCAGAAATAGGCGCCGTTGTGGTACTCAATATCTAGCCGGCACCCTGTGCAAAGGAGCCTCCCTCTGTTATTTCATGTGGTAACCATGGAAAACCAACTAATATGGTTACACTAGAAGCCGCTAGTATTTTTAATATACAGTGCATCACTGTAAGCTAAAATTATACAAAGAACATTAAAATGCGAACGCCTCAAAAGTTCTTAGAATTTGCCTCGCCCAATGCATTGTGTAAGCCATTTTAATCCTTATAACAAGAATATAAAGCCTTTTGTGATAGGCTCAGGCTTATATCTGCAATGTATTCATATTTTTTGATATCGTACAGTTGTTAATACTTTTAATTATATCACTGTTAACTAAGTCGAGTCAGTAATAAAAATTTAGACTTAGACATATATGCGTAATATATAATTACGCACATATATAAAATATTGAAATGTTCTTTATGTTAATGTTGATCTAAAAAAAGGACGTGAGGCAAAAAAGGCACTCGGTCTCTGCCGCGGTAAAGCTATTGCATAGCATTTTTATCAAATTATGCAATTATAATTATTATTTTTTTTTTCGATGCAGTATTTTTTTTATAAAATTAATTTTAAAATAGCAAACGGGAAGTGAGTAAAATTTAACTTGCAAGATTTGATTACAGACTGACAACGGGACAGGTGAAACTGAATAAAAATGCTTGTCATAATAATAAAAATTAAAAAACGTGATAAAAAAAATAAACAAAAATTAAAAAAAATCTAGACGTACCCCAGGCTCGAACCTGAGACGAAATAACCGTGGCGAAATATCTATATAGATCTAGTAAGTAAGTGTTAGGTTATTTTCGTTACGGAATTTCTGGATTCGGTCTCCACGCTCAAGGCCCGCGATAGAAGCTATGCAATAGCTTAATAAAATATAATATTATACCTACCTTAACCACTCTTATGATTCTTCTAGTGTTGCGGTATGACCTCTAAGGTATCCATTAAATTGGTTTAGCAGTAAACATTATTGAACACAGTTATGAATAAAAAAGCAGCCAAGTGCGAGTCGGACTCACCCATGAAGGGTTCCGTAGCAGCTTGTAACATAATATTATAAAAGTTCTTGTTGTTCGTTGTAACTTTGATCGATGTTTTAATAATACCGAAATATTTTATTTAATAAAAAAAAGATTACTTACTAGATCTCGTTCAAACCATCCATTTTCGGTGGAAGATTGCAAGGTAATATACATCATATTTTTTTTTAGTTTTATCATTCTCTTATTTTAGAAGTTACAGTGTGCGGGACACGCATTTTTCCACTTTGGAAGTGTCTCTCAGTTCTTTTTTCTATTTTTGTGAGAAAATCTTAATGCGGTTCATAGAATACTTCTACTTACCAAGTTTCAACAATATAGTTTGTTATAGTTTCAGAAAAATGTGGCTGTGACATACGGACGGACAGACAGACATGACGAATCCATAAGGTTTCCGTTTTTTGCCATTTGGCTACGTAACCCTAAAAACTAGATAACAGGACCTAACGACCTTGATCCCTGCCCCGCATAACACCAAATCCGTGACCGGCAGGCTTCCTACATAGTTACACTTTCAGCACGTAGTATTTTTAATATACTTAGAGGGCAAGCCATATCTCTACAATCACCCACAATCACTCTGTCAAAAGTAATTATATATTTTTTGGGAGTGAAATTTAAAAAGTTTAATCTGTACAGGATTATGGGTAATTCGACGTATATAGTTCAGGAGGTGAAAGAGGTGTATATTTCCAATAATTTTAAACACCATATGCTTGGTGCAAAAGTAAACCATTACTGAGTTATCATGTTTAATCTTTTTTTATAAAATAAGTAAAAATGCATGAGGTATTTAAACTTTTTTATGAAATCATAAGTCCCTAAGACTTGAAATTTGGAAGAAATATTCCTTTCATCGACTTTACAGCTAAGAACAGACTACACAAAATTCCACTCGCAAGGGGTGTTTTTTTAACTAACAGTAAGTAAAAATCTCACTTTTCAACTATAGCACTTGTACTTATAAAACTTAGCGAGATTGGCAACATATTATCACGTTGTATGAAGGCATAGGATTTTTGCTACTTAAAGCATTCACGTGGACGACATCGCGGCATATATAATAATCTATATACATAATAAGTTAGACCCCTCTCTATACTCGAGAGTACACGCTTGCTTTTTATTACAGTTTTATTACCGTTTGTTTTCTTCAAAACGTTTTTTTGTGGATAATATTAAAAAAGTAATTTTTTTCTTCTTTTTTCCCACCTCGATGAAAATCTGTCTTTTAGTCCCTGGTACGAGGGACAACAGTGGCCGATTCTCTCCCGGCAAGACGACTTTTCACCCTCGTACCAGAGAATAATAGCAAGCTTTTCATCCAGGTGGGGAAAAAATCATATACGCACTTACACATATTACGATACGTGAGATAAGTGAGTGCGTAATATACTATTAAATTAATTAGAATCATATTATACTTATGTGAAAACTAGTAAATATAATAACACGTTAACGTTGTTATAAATAGCTGTTAGTTTTCTTAATAAACATAATAGATCTGTACAGCTAATATTAGTTTATTTCTAGTGTTAAAGTTCGTTAATTATTATTTATATACCGATCTGTAAATACCGCGAAAGATGGTAACTCCTAAATTTGTATTTATAAAACAAAACCAATTAACATTTTAGCAACAATTCGCATGGGTTGTTTGCAAGCCAGGTACTAAAATAAACTGTTTTACATTCCGTTCCATTATGTAGATATGTTAACAAAGAATTGGACTGGTTGGGCATTGTTATAAAGTACAATAAAAATACCATGGGTTTCGGTTGGTAACTAAGCAGTTACTGGAAGTCCATAGTATACTGGTGTCTTGTTACTATGTGCCACAATATTGGGCAAATATATTACGACCCGATGTTGTTCTGTCTATAATAATAATCTTATTTAATGATAAAAATCTCTGGTGGCTTTTTCATAAAATCCTGCCGGCCGCTACTCGGCGCAAGGAATATTCCTACCAAATTTCAAGTCTCTACTCCTTATGGTTCCAGAGATATCGTGATGAGTCAATACATAGGTGGAAATCTCTTATATAATATATAGATTATGTATCAATTTACTTATTGAGTAGAAAATAATGAAAATTACTCGTTACTTAAAGGGCACTTTAATTCTTATTCTTGAAGGTTTCAATTGAAGTAATTAATTGAAACATCTAGTAATAAGCTTAGTAATGCTGGCTTAAATATCACTGCTTATAGCGGTGTCGTGGAGCGGGTCGTTCTCTTCCCGAATAATGAAGCTATGGCTGGTCCATGCGTCATAGTCATAAACGGGCGCTACATGTTGTGGCAAAACGATAGATATGATTGTTCTTACTTGCATTGGGACACCAACAACTTAGTATGGTTACACTGTTAAATGTAGACAAAGTCACGGGTAACAGCTAGTAATTTTATAAAGATATTTTTTTGTGTATTAGAGAGTCTTGAACAACTTATGCAATCTAATTAGTTGGGAAGCAGTAGACTAACCAATGTAAAGGCCACTTATACGTCAATGCACCGCTTTGCCACGATGACATTCTAGTAATATACTTATTGTAATTAAAAAAGCTATTTGTACTCAATTATGAAGAATGAACTATCTTGTAATTTGTTCAATTTGACGAATTAGGTATTAAAATTAAAAAGAAATTTAACTAATTTTTCTGTATGCCATTTTACTTAGAAATAAGAGTTTTTGATTTTGCGTAATGTGATGTTTTCGACGGTGAGAATCTAAGTACCTACTTATATCACCAACATAAAAATAAAAAACAATTATCTCCGAAGACTGCGCCTGTACACGAGCATGACGCATGGACCAGCCATCAGTTCCATCTCTCATGTCCTAGGGCCTTCCCCCCTTGACATCGTGGGGCGGGTCGTTAAAGGTAACGACCCGCCCCACGATGTCACCACGAGTAGAGCAAGTGCAGATGTAGTGGATCCGAGTTATGCTGGTGAGGTTACTAGACATAAAAGCAATCTCATATCGTATCTTGTTAAGAACAAAAGCATATGTGTATATAGCAAGTGTAAAAAGTATACTATACAGGAGAGAGATAAAACTATTTAAATTGGAATATCTTTTTAATTAGTAATCTGTCGAATCCACTTTTTTATAGAAAAATTGTGTCAAAAAATCTTCTTTTCACTAATTATACGAGCTGTAAGCAAAATTTACTACTTAATTAGTAATTTTCTATTTTTTAAATTACTCGACTCTTTTTAGACAGTTTTTTTTAAAGAAAAGCGTATGAATAGATACGTCAATGTTCATTAAAAAATTAATATTTAGAAAAAATAAACGTGAATACGTCGCCATGCAATGAAATCAGACTGAAATGAAAGTAATATGACGCTTGTTTTCACTGATTTTTATATTGAATGATACAAATAAGTACTCGAGTTGAAATAGAACACAGCTTTCTAAAATACCAGAGTAACTTCAGTCGATTAAGACCTCCATGCTTCTCCCAGGATGTTAAGTGATCACCGTCGCCCACATTCTCTTGCAACACCAGAGGAAACGCAGGAGGGTTGCCGGCCATTAAGGAGGGTGTACGCGCTTTTTTTTAAGGTACATATGTCGTATTGTCCCGGCGGTAACACCGCACAAGGAAGCTCATTCCACAGTTTTTATAGTACGTAGAAGACAGCTCCTTGAAAAGCGCACTGTGGAGGACCGCCACACATCCAGATGGTGGGGATGATATCCTAATTTGTGGCGTGTCGTGCGAAGGTGGAGTTCGGCTGCAGGAATAAGGTAAAACAGCTCTTCGGAACACTCCCCGTGATAAATGCGGTAGATGACACACAATGAAGCGACGTCTCTACGCAGTGCCAAGTGATCCAGCCGTTTACAGAGCACTGGGTTCCCGACAATTTGAGCTGCTCTGCGTTGCAGGTCAAATGGATCGAGCTGATACTGGGGTGTGCCAGGCCCGAGATGACAGCAATACTCCATGTGTGGCTGAACCTGCGCTTTGTAGAGCACTAGAAAGTGGGCCGGCTTGAAGTATTGCCGTGCTCTATTTATGACGCCCAGTTTCTTCGAAGCCTTTGGCTTTGCTCTCCAGATGACCACGGAATTGGCAATCGGTGATACAACAATACTTTCGGGAAAGCTGAGAGTAGCGCCTTGGGTCATGCAAACTCGATCATTGATTTTCGCCAAATACATATAACAATAGCCAGGCATTTGAAAGATTTAAATAAAATTATAGAGTTCAAAAAACATTTAAACTGCTGAACTTTAATTATTGCGTTAGGAATTTTAATATGGCAATAATTCTAATTAGTTTTCCTTATTCATTTACCAAAACCAGTTTTAGGTATCACTTTCCGCGAAATCTCTGTGCAAGTTTACTGTATTTATAAATAGTATTGACATTTGCAAAAAGCGTTCTTGAGTTAGCCGATAAGTTATTTGAGCGGTAGCAACAGTTTTATGAACATCTCGCAGACATGGTTTCAAATTCGATACATCTGGTATGTACAAGACTTTAGTAAAATGAACCCTTTTGAATCTATTAGAGTCATAAAATTGTATAATTCAATAGCTTCTGCTTTGTACTAGTGTAATAATAATAAAGATATAATAAACTGTAAATAAAACACTTTTTAAAGGACTAAAATGCGTGTAAATGTAACTGAGTTTGTAATTACACTTTGCGTAAAAGTTACCTTTTTGTTATTATTTTTACGCAAAATCTAATGTAAAAATACATATAACACGCGTTTTAATCCTATAAAATATAGTGTTTCATTTAAATGTGTAACATTCGCGTTAATCAAAGAAAGTACTAATAAACTTTTCTATATAAATTGAAGTAGAAATTTATTACAAAACTCAACTAGGACGTACTCGCGTCATAAGTACAGTACAAAACATTAAATAAGACCGTAAAACAACTTTTACAACACAGCGCATCCTTGAACACGCTGTATTTATCAACACTTCTTTGTAATAAATAACGGTTTATACGTCATCATATAACTTACCTGGGTCCGACGAAATTCACTACAAAACACAGCTGATTCACACAGGAATTTCACACGTCCGTCCTTTAGTACACCGAGTGTCTGTATGAGAGATCATTTACTTTTACATCAGTAGAAATATCCAATAACCACAGACCGCTAACAAGTAACAATCCGGGAGGCGAGACTGTACGTGTCGCGCCTCGACTCAACAAACCCCATTTTTTATAAAAAAAAAACCCTCTTTTTATAAAAACGTCTGCTTCACAGCTGCTCGTCTCCGCAAATGAGAGAAGTCATTATCAATGATAATGTTTGTACTAGATAGCTTTGTTAGAAGAGTGTATAATTATAATCCGCAGTGGAATATTACATTTCAGGGTTTTCGCGTTACTTGTGAAAACAGCGTTGTCTTCTACAAATTATTTAAATATACAAATTATTTGTATACAAACGGCATTTTTCAGAATAGGAAAATTACGAGTGGTTATCTCAAAAAAGTCATAATCTCTGAGATTTTATCTGGTTCATATCAATAATATATAATATATGAGATTTTTACATACTAACTTACTACTGCGGTGTTTTGAATAAAGTCGTTAGGTCAAGCAATTTGCGACGACTCCCGAGGCTCAGTAACTTGAAGTAATATAGCCTTTCCTCATATTATGTAGTCAGCTCCCTTTTTAGACCAAACCTAATCAATACGCAAAGAAGACGTCTTTGAATAGACTCAAGCATATCAGTATATGTATTATATTGTGGTGACCAGACAATGTAGGCGTACTCGGGTTGGCTCAGTATTAGCGACTTACAGAGTAACAGTAAACTATTTGGTGACTTGAATTCTTTAGTAGCTCTACATATGAAGCCAGATAGTTTATTACACTTTTATTACATAGTGATATTTAAAAGTAGGTTTCGATTCAAAAGCAAAACCTAGGTCCCGTAAAACAAACTTCCGCTCAAGTGGCATATTATCAATTTTATAGTCAAACAAATTAAAACAATCCTATGGCAATGCATTAATATTAACTTATATAATTAGCATTTTAATGAGTTACAGGTAAAGGCTTCTAAACGTGTTTCTTACAGCTGGTGTTAGATTCTCGATCTTCGTGATGACAGTCTCTATTCTACATTAATTAGATTACTTAGGTATTTGCACAACATTATGAGATTACAGGCTTTGTCACTTTACTCCACATTTTATACATGTTCTTTAATTGACCTTGACCTTGTTGTTGACATAGCATTTCAGACGGAAGACGTCCACTGCTGGACGAAGGCCGCCACCAAAGATCGCCATGACGATCGGTCCTGCGGTGCCCAAATTCAACCTATATACACACATCACACCACCAGAATAAGATACATAGGTATACATGGGGCACACTTAAAGTTTTGCACTTCTAGCTAATCGGAACTATTTGAATTTCGAATGTCATATTTTTTGAAACGTTACAACCTTCTTAGTAATAAAAAAAACTATTGGCGGGAAATAATATGTCAATTGTTTTATATCATACATCAAAGTTCTACGTACGCAACGAAAACGGAATTTAGTCAAAAAGATTTTAGAGCGATGATTTTTTATGATTTTAAAAGTTCTCTCTCTCCGCAAGACTGTGCCGCTCTACTCCAAAAAGCTTTTGGAAGAGAAGCACCATGCTTGACCATCGTGAGGCGATGGTTCGCTGAATTTGATTGAGGTCGGGTTTCTTTATTGATTGAACAAAACCTGCGGATTACCTAAGACAATTCGAGGACTATCGGGGAATGGTATGAGCCAAATTCAGAAAAGTTTACATGAAGAATTGAAAGTTCGGAAACTTTGTTGTCGTTGGATTCCTCGTGAACTGACAGCGAAGCAGAAGCGGGCTCGCGTAGAATGGTGCTCACAGATGCTAATGACTTCATTACGACCACGGACATTCTAGTGCTGTTTATGACATTGTCACACGAGACGGAATGTGGATTTTTTTTTTGAAACCAAAAAAAACAGCAATCTTGTGAATGGGTGTTTGAAAACGAGAACAGGCCAACAAAAGTGAGGCAGGCAAGAAATATTGGTAAAAAAATTATCGCATTTTTTTTCAGCTACGGGTCCCATCTGCACAATTCCACTTGAAGATCAAAAGAGTGTTAATGCCGAGTGGTATTCTACCATTTGTTTACACAGTGTGTTAAAAAAAGTACGCGAAAGTCGACCAAAAAATGTTTAAAATATAAAGGAAAGTATTTTGAAAAGCAATAAACATAATATTTTGGTAATAACATGTAAACACATAACATGTTGTTTTTTTAAGTTACGTAAAACTTTTAGTGTGACCTACGTATATGCATAAAATTATGAGATTGATTATATTGATCACAGTTCTAAAATTCCTTCCTGGCTTCTGTCGTTCTCATTAACATTTCATACATGCTATTTCATCCCTGTTACTTTTGATGTAACCTATTTTAGTACATTCTCGATTTTATCGTGAAATTTGCGCTTTGATCTAATTTTCCATACACTCAGCCACATTCAAAATGTTATATGTACTGTATATTTAATACTAGCCATCGAGTAAATGTTAATAGTTTCCAAGCCGAGTTATTTGGGCAATTACCAGAGTAAACCGTTTTGCAATTTAGGAAAATTGTGTCCTTTAGAGAGCCACATCCAATGACGTTCTATACATATAGACAATTAATCACGCCGTATAACAACCAATATGGAACATGCCACAAATTACACAATAATTACGACTGCTGTATACATTAACGCATTTACTCTAGTTGTTTAAAATATTCTTGGTGATTAAGCAGCAATGTAAATCATTTATTCAGTTCATGTTTAATTCGGATAGTGACAGTTGAAAAGATTTGAGGATAATGCGTCATTTGAGCGAAGTGGTCATATCGCTGGGGTGTTTCCCGAGTGCTGCAATTTCCAATCCCGCATCGTTCATAAATTTTGGTACACCAATTAAATTTGTATAAAATTGTTTAAGCAACCTGATCTTTAATTAGAGAGTCAACGGCAGCTGATTCTTCGGTGGAAGACGCGTTTAATCCCTATTGGCCGTACGGGGGCACACTAAACATATATATTCATAATATTTTAATAATTTTTTATATTTACACCCGGTGAAGAAAATCATTTTAAAATAACATATGATTTATATCATTTTGATTTCGAACATCTGTAAGAAAACATGAACCGTATAGGATGAAGTTGAAGTTAACATCAAATACTTACAACTACCTTCGCTTGATACGTTAATACCATAGACTTATTATATACTCGCGTATAAACGATCCGATATATATATATATATATATATATATATATGCGATGAATTTCAAATTGTCAATGTGTTCGTTAACTTGAGGTTTGATTTTAATTAATGAAAGATCTACATATTATCATAATAATATTGCACAAATAAGGCGTTACAAGTTTTATTCCTCAGCAACCACGGAAAGGTCTTCACGAGAAACGCTTAAAATCGTTTGTTCGTTGTTGTCGAATAGAGTTTGGATTTCTAGGTTGTCTGCATCAAAAGTCCAAATATTTCCTATAGAGTTATATTGAAAATTAGGTTTGTTCACTAGAATATGCCAACCATGGCCATTTTGTACAAATATCTTTTACCTATCCATTCAGTTTACAACGTTTGGTAAAGTTTGGATAATTTTTGGAAGAGGACATTGCGGAGAACGGAAACCAACCAACCGTTTGATTTATTTATGTCAATAAGCGATGAGGTGAGCAGGGCGTTCAACTGATGGTAATTGATTTCCATCCTGCCCTGCCCATTTACAATGCAGTGCCGCTCAGGATTCTTGAAAAACCCAAAAATTTCGAGTGGCTCTACAATCACGCTCGTCAACTTGAGATATAAGTTGTTAAGTCTCATTGGCCCAGTATTTTCAATAGCTACGGCCTTCGGACCGAAACAGAATAATGTTTACACATTACTGCTTCACTGCAGAATAATGCACCGCTGGGGTACCCATAATCTAGCCGGCATCCTGTACAAAGCCTCTTTCTACACGGCCTTCGGACCGAAACAGAATAATGTTTACACATTACTGCTTCGCTGCAGAATAATACACCGTTGGGGTACCCATAATCTAGCCGGCATCCTGTACAAAGCCGCTTTCTCCACTTTTTAACTCAGTATTTTTAACGGAGCTACAGTTGTCCTTACCACATTGATCATAGTCTAGGTCAAGGAATATTAAAATAAAACATTTAAATATAATTATAGGTTATAATTTAATTAATAAGGTCTTAGAATTAATTTAACATGGAAATAATATTGTACGGATTTAAAACTTATGACTAGAATAGACAAAAACCTTTAAACCTAACCCATAAAGGTTACAACAATTCGATGGATTATTTTTGAATTGAGGAATATATAATATGAGGCAAGTGATAAAATATTACACTAGTTAACTGTCACCAGAAAAATGTTTTAGGTCTGTATTCTAGTTGTCGACTCAATAATACGTAATTTAATATCAAACCTTCAAAACAGAAGTCGATCATGGATTAGGAACGAGTAGAGACGGCTTTTAGAATATCGGACTTATACTTTGTTCATTTTATTAATAGTCTTTTGCTCGAGTACTGACTGGCGTAATAATCGATATCGCTGTTTTGTAAAAAATATAATATTTATTATTATGAAATATGGCACATCACTTGATTAAGGAGGCGGTGCCCGTCCATAAAGAACAATTTTTATCTGTGTGAAATATTAACATAAACAAAACGAAATTTCATGGGCGTGAACAGTCAAATAATTACTATTAAAATGGACAAAGTGTAGTGTATGTTCAACTTAAATTGCCATGTTTTAGAACTATACTAAGGAGAAAACATCACTGAAGCATTTCTATCTATAAAAATACATTTTTATTTTTATTGTATAACTATAACATGTTCCAGAGACTTTTTGAACTCTATAGTGCTAAGCATATGTTGTCAAATATTTCTAATTCTGAGCCTTCCGATGACTGATTTGAGTTTTCTTTTAATTAAACTATTAACTATTTATATTTAGGTGTTTCCAGTATCTATTCATGATCTAATCTAACAGTTTAAAAATATTTAAAACAACAATTGTCAAAAATTTTGTCTAATAAATATTTGAAAAACTCTAAATTGTTTTTGAACGTGGCATAAAAGTGTATAAAATTGTCTTAGTATTTAGTATTTGTATAGGCCTACCTGAAATTTGTCTAGTTTGTAGATTGCTTTTCCAAAGTTTCGAAAAGACTCAGAATATTAATACATGTTTTCTGTTTATAAAAAAATATACGTAAAACTGAAGCTCGTGTAAATTTATTTTGGGCAGTATTCATTTCGTTCAGTTCAGCGATTTCAATATTTTTTTTATATAAAAGCGGTCAAACTCTCAGCTGATGGGGGAAATGGTAAAGCAACCGCCCATGAACATCCACAACACCAGGTGTCAAAAGATGCGTTGCACAAGTTTAAGGTAGGTAGGAAGTATGATCTTTTTTTGAAGGTCCCCAAGTTCTGGAAAACAGTAACCGTTAATAAATGGTTCTACAAAGTGGCTGTGCGAGATAAGAAATATAATTTTATCTGGCATATTTCATATTATTATTGTCTTTGTTAAATGTGACATTGTGTACAAATAAAATTAGAAAACAACATTTTATGAACGATGCGGGACTCGAACCCACGACCTCTCGCGTTCCGTGCGAGTGCACGGAACTTTGACTAGAGATGTCGCTCTTGCAAACTTGCAAACAAGCTTGTCGCTAAACAATTTGTTTACTGTATATAGATTATTAAATTATTATTATTTATAAATGTATATAATTTGTATTAGAGTAGGTAGAGAGGAGGCTAGTTCATACGAGAGAATTGATCGCAGGGAACGGAAACCCGTTTCGTATAAAAACTCAAATAACAGAATATCTGAGTTATATAATATGTTAGTCCAAAAATAAGTCCTCTGACGTATGTGATGTTTGTTTTGTATGAGGTTTCAAAAGAGTACAATAATATTGGATCCTTTGGAACTGATCATAAAATATCCTGAAGAATCATTGAGAGTAAATTTTAAAGAAAATCTTAAATGTAGATTCTCAATATATTCTTGATTATGTCATGTATGTACATAGGCACATAGGTGAATTTGCTAGAAACTGTCGTAACCATAATATTTTAACACCAAGAACAGACATGAACTTATAATGCCTACTACTCGGCTATGTTGACTTAGTCTAAGTCTTTTGTGGGGCGAGCATATAATATGCTTTTACAACAAGGTCTCAGAAATGTTCAAAACAAATGTATTGCGAAATTCAAAAGAATTGTTAAAAAGCGTTAGTGTGGTAAAGGTTACTATAAAATAACGACTTTCTTAATGATACCACGGATTGGGAATGGTGCTGGCTGTCGCTCTATTCCCAATCAGGCTATTAAGTTATAAGTTTTATTGTACGATATTAAATTGTAACCATATTTTATGACAAAAAAAGAAGTCCGCTGAGTTTCTTGCGCCCGTTCTTCTCAGGTGTGAGTCATACTTTTTCGAATGGGTGGTAATTTGAGACTTTCAATAAGTGATGTCATATCATATTTCGAATAAAAATATTTGAATTTGATAATCTTTCGGACCTTTTATACGTCATATTTTAATAGAAATGTCTTCTTTATCATAATTTTAGGTTAACCTTTCATTTCTTTAATTTATTATGTATAATTAATTGATCAACACTATTATACTTTTCACACTAAATGTAAATGCTGTTTACACCTGTAAAGGCATGTCTTATTGTACTATCTCTTATGTACCTACTTACACACCCCCTTATTCATAATGGTCCGCTAACTTTAAACAGCCGCTAAAGAGTGTTTTTTTCTCATTCTGACCTAAGTCAATAGAAGAAGACAGAGTGAGAATTAGCAATGCTTTAAGTTAGAAGACTATTATGAATAAGGGGGTAATACTACAACTTTATAATGATTTATTATTGGTGTAACATAATAAATAAATAGATGGATATCATAATCAATATTATGTATTCAACTACGGATGGGATTAACAAAATCTGTATTCTCGAGCAACGATCCTTAAATAGTCTATTTATTAAAACAACTGATCATAATTAAGTACCTATAGATCGAACAGTAGATAATATAATAATTGTCAATACTATAATTATAATTTCAAATACAATATTCAAGTCTACTTTAAGCACTCTTGCTAAAAATTTAATTTTGCAAATTTATAGAATTAAATATTATTACAATATATTAAACCTACTAGTAATATTATTTATAAAATATAGCACTAATGTTATATTTAGTTTATTGTGCATTTAAAATCACAAAGAAGGTCGTTGAAAGTTTACAGTAAGTATATCATAACAATTTGTTTTCGAAGAATAACAATCTCGAACCATTCGGTTTTTGATAACTAAACGATGGGGTTAGCTAGTTGGTAGATAACATACCAGTTTATAACATCGGTAAAATGATAAGGGGCCTCATGTGTAGAAATTATCTATTCGCTAATTTTTAGCTTATTAATAGACATAGAATATATAAAGATGAATTCATTCTCATGCATCCCCTTAACATGTTACCGATTTATTAATCTCAAAAAAATTCTTCTCACCCATGATGTAAGACCCTGGCTCGCACTTTAAAGCCGCTTCTACCATAGCAATAACGCGCGAGTTAAATGCAGAGTGATTTGGCCTAATTATAAGTGATGACCATAATTATGAGTGTGTCGATAGATTTAAGCAATGCTTGAAGTTTACTATTTTAACCTAATAATAAAATCTCAAATTGTTGTCCTGTATTTCTTCAACGCACATGCCTAAAACATTATTCGTCATTTTTCGTGCTTGGCGATGAATAAAAACTTGTTTTTTTTGGAACGTAACCGAAAATGGCTGCGAAGGAACGTACAATACTCTGAAGTATTTTTGCATATGTAATAAATTTTTATCATTTTCTACTTCAAGAATCTACGTACTAAAGTACATAATTTTGTTGTAGTTTCTCACCATCTATAGATGTTTGCTGAGGTTGTCATCACTAGTTTTAGTACCACAGACTCTCGCTACATGGCCAACAGCGCCAAAATAGCGAATATCAAACAAGGACCAAAAGCACTTCGGCAGCCGCTAGTCTAGTGGTATATAGTAGAGTTCAGTGCATTATTAAAATTAAAATAAATACGGGATCGCATCTTCAGTATTTACGTGATAACATGGTAAAAATACGATAACTGACAAGGACTGTACAGCACTAAGGTGCAGGCGTGCGAGGCGAGCCGTGCGGACAGCCGGGGGAAATGTTGCCGCTCTTTGCCACAGGGCCCGACTGCATTCAACTCGCGCGATGTCTTTAGATATAGCTTTTTTTTAATGTATTCCATGTCATAATTCATTACAAAATTGTTTCATGGCGAGCAATTGCACATTTTTAATAAATAATAAATCTTTACTTGCAGAAAGTATAAATAATATTTCATCTACGTTCTTGATCCTCAATACACATTGGATTATAATGTAACTACTTATGAAATACAATTTTTAACGTCTCTCAAAATACTACGAAATATTATAATTAAAATCTTAAATAAGTTGTAAAATAGGACTTTCTTATATGATTGGTGACTTGGTGAGACAGTAACGATATTTACCTACACAGCACCACATTCTTAGTTTAGCGCGCCTTATCACTGAGCAGGAAGCTCCTATGCATACTCACCCAGATGCTAACTGGGCACTGTCGCCTAAACAGGCACCTCAGTGTGGTCGGAATCAAAAACAAAAAAATTTCACTTTTTGCCTTGGGGCCGATGAAACGCCTCTTCATCTCTTCTGCGATTGCGGCCCACTAATGCATAAGCGTAACACCACCCTAGGCGACTACACCCTGCTCCCAGGTGTAGTTTGTAATACTCGCGTTAAGAAAATACTGAAGTTGGAAAATACGTCAGGGCTTGACGACGAGCTATAAGTATGAGTGGTGAACACAGTGGTTCCTCTGTGGACGCAGTGTTACTAGGACTCATTAGGGCTAGACAAATAGTCATGCTCTCCAAATAAATAAATATTTAAGCGCAGGCACCGACGGGTCCGTATTTCCGCACTCCCGCTTCCTACTTTCGCGCCCCGCGATTAGCGTGTAATCCATGCGTTCACGCGCTGACCATGCGTTGCGGATTTAATTACTTAACTTTCGGTTAAGTTTGCTAAGTTGTCAATTAATATTTACATTTAATGTAATTTTTTCTTCATAATCATAAATATCGTTACTGTCTAACCAGTTATATATTAATAATATGAAATATTAAGCAATCGCAAAAGTGATATAATATTTAAGTATTTTTATAATCTTAGAAATCGTTCTATTTGGCCTAACGTCCTTTTAAAAAACGTTGTCTTTTAAATCGTTTTGGATTTCGTCGCAATATAACGCGATGATATTAATTAACCCTTCAGTCGGGTCTATTGTTATCATTTAGTAGCTTAAAAAGACCTCACAAAAAGCCTGACATTTCGATAATAGTTGGTTTTTATAGTTGATCTCGTTTAGAATTTGTCTCTCGTAAAGACTCATTTGATATAAGTTTATATGAAGTTTTATTACTATATTCCATGATGGTAACCCTAATCGGGACATAATATAGTTGTATTAAACATTTCATCGTTTTATGTAGGTACACTATCACTACACACGGTATTACATCACTATCAAATACAGGCTTTGGTGATGATTACCTACCTAGTTTTTACTTATTGGGAATCGTTGTTAGCTAAATAGGACTACCGACTCATTCGATATACCAGTATTATAATATGTCATTTTTTACTTCGATTAGTCTAAATCAATTCAATTGTCCACACTACATATGTTGTACATAATTGTATTTGAATAAATAAATATATGTTGTATATATTGTGTGTTGTATAATTGTACTAAATACAATTCATCAACGTGCTATAATATTTAGATATTAGCCAGGCGTATATTATGCAATAAGTACAATACCTAATAACAATATTAACAATTGAAAAATATTATTATCATAGAATACAACAATACTACATGTATTGTCATGGTCTTCTCTTATTTAACGAAAAACGAAGTTTCGATCGAAGTTTCGCGAGTTTCCTACTATGGTTCCATTCGTTAAAATTACGTCGTTTAAGAAGTTTCGTTTCGGAGAAAGAGAGTACACCTTCTGCACTGACGCCTTCATTTCAGTATAATACTTGCTAATTAAGATCGTGTATAAAATATACAACAATAGCATAATACATTAATTTAACTTCATTTTAGTGCGCCCAAATATACGCACACACACAAACTCACGATTTACATGGCCGCTAAGCGATCTTGGGAAGCCAAAACTATTGAGTCACTGTCCAGGTTAAATTAGGTGCACAGCGCCGGCCGTATCGTCAATCTTTTTAGTAGTACCAACCCTAGCGCTCCACCCAAAGAGAGACAGTCAGACGACATTAATCAGGTTTTACTCATTCATCAATAGCTGAGAAAAATTATCTCTTTAACCATTAGTACTCGAATTACAATTTTGACATGTGCAATTTATCTGTCATTCATGACTGACTTTTGTTTGACATTGTCAAATAGAACGTCGTCATCAATTAATTAATTGTGTATTTTAAATTATTTATTTGTAATTTGTGTTACAATTATTAGCACAGCACAGCTTCTTTTTTCAGCAAACGCACCCGTACTGAAAGTGACTGACGTATCACAAGTGTAAGACGTAGCTGTCATGCGATCTAATACTTTAGAGCGCATGACAGCTACTTTTACTTTTTACTACTGTAAACCTGGCCTCTTGTCATCTTGCCTAACAGAAAGAGGCTCTATCGCGCCGTATAAACTAAGGTTATTAGTTTCAGCATTTTCACATCTTATCTAAGTAAATTACTACTAAGCCAAAAAACGGATACGGTGGTATCCTACAAAATTCAAAGTTATAGTGCATCTTATTATTAACAATCCCTGCAAATAGTAATGGGAAGAAAGCTATATTATATCTAAATAATGTAGCTCTTGATATAACTTTCTAATCATTAGTCATCCTAATTAATAAAATAAAAATAATAATAAATAAATATTAATGTCTAAAATAATTTTAATCTAATGATTAAAAACAATAAAAATATAGTTATACAAAATATTCCGAAACCCGGGTGTATTGAAGCTCCCGACGTCACTTAGGGCTTTGCTTGTGAACGTACTATTTCAGAACTTTATGCCTGTCGGCATGTGACATTGTATTGACTTATTCTCAGATTATCTGAGAGTACTACACGGCCACATTATTTCTGGGCCTCTCTGGAACGTGGAGCCTCCCTCCCGTTCCCCTTTCACCCCCTCTCGCGCTCGTTCTGTTGCGTCCGTACGGTTTGCAGTTTCATTACCGTTATGTACATGTCGAGATATTTTCGTGCACTCACTGCTTTGTTTTTATAGTTTTCATTGTTACGTTTTGACTTTTGTTGTTGATAGTTATGTAGTTTATGTTGTTCTGTGTCGCCATAATGGAACTGTTAGAAAAATAAATATTTTTTTACTTAACCCAGATTCTTTCATTGTATTTTCATCACTATAATAATAATAATCAGCATCACAACACAACACCCTTACATCAATCTATAATACCGAACAAATAAACGGTTGTTTATTTATTTATAGGTAATATCCTAGTGATGCTTATTTTGCACACCGTAACAATGCGACGATAATGACGTCATCGAGGTCCAGAGATATTGTAGCCGGGTAGTACTTTTACAATGGGTCATTCATTAGCACTATTTCATATAATATTATGTTTATATGGCTTCGTTGAGTTGGCGTGCGGCTTCTTTTCTTTTCTGGTAGGATCTGATTGGTTGAATAAAGGCTGTGAGGATACCAGCTACTATGATCCATCCACCTCCCAGGTAAAAGGACAGCTCCCAGGATAATGTCAAGTCATAAATAAGACCTGCAACATGCAAAATAAGTTCAGCTATGGATTAAATAACATAGAATAGAGGATGAGAAATTACGATACCAGGCGTGGCATTAAGAAGAGTTGTCGAAGAGAGGTGTTTACACTGTGGCATCGTTTTGAAAATTGTGTGGCCGCAGTGCATTAAATTTAACAAGAAAATATTGGCGCCATGACCTTTTGTTATTTTCGCTGTGGTTTTGTCAACAAAAAAGTTGCCAGAGACTTCAAATGGTTGCTTCTTTCTTCGGCAATTCGAGACATTACACGAAAAATGTAGTTTCAGTAATGATTATAATTCTTCTAATACAAACCTTTAAACATTAAGCTTGTTATCAATTGTCAACCTTATGGATTGCTTTAGATACTCTCCAAATAATAAATACAAAATACCTTAGGGGTAGCCTACGATAATTTTGGATCGAGATTATAGACGGCCAGTCTTCAGGTCTGATGAAGTCAGATCGTTTGTTTTCTAAACCATTCTTTATGACCCGGTGCTGAGTCTTACTAAAAGGACATTGGTTGTGGAACATAGTTTTGATAAGAGGTTAAACCACCTTCTCAAGAATTGTTTTTTGATTCCTTTGCCAATGTTTTGACTCTATGCTTACCAAAAAATGGCTCAGTCACTTTGATAGCTAACACCGCACCGTATTTCTTTCACCACTTTGAAGATCTTCTTGGTACTAATATTATGTACTTGGAAAGCCAGATCTTTTTCTTTCAGAATCAAAGTAGGTTTCATTGTACCTATTCATAGACATAGCGAAGAGTTTTAAAATATTGCATTTAGCTTCACAACATTTAAATATCACAAAAATTATTTTTCGACACAGATTTGTACGAAAATGAAAAAATGTATCAAATGTAAATAAATAAGAACGAGAGGTTCCGAATTCAAACGTAATATTGTTGGTTTTTTATTTGAAACAGTATTTATCGTCAGACTAATTATAGAATATCTGAGCGAGTATAAAATGTAATTTAAAACAAGTTTGTCATAAAGTTTACCAGATAGTGGAGGTCCAATTAGATGTCCAATTCCTTCAGCAAGCAAAACAAGCCCATACGCGGCTGTGAAGTCATCAAGAGACACCAACTTCACAAGAAGACTGGGCACAAATGTGAAAGACGCAGCAAAAAGCAATCCAAATGCACCGCACACAAATGCGAGAATCCAATAATGGGCGACAACCATAGGTATAGCAGCTACTGATGCCCCGCAAAATACTAAGCAGATTGCATATAAGTTTCCCAGGGAGACTTTTGGTAGATCTCCAATCCAACCAAGTCCAACCTGTGCACAAAAAATATTAAATTAATCAGTTTTATTTTTAACATACATATAAAATATAAAAAGTGGATTTACGCTATTTGGTTTCAAAGCAGTGATAGTGATATAACTGAGGTAAAAAATAGTAAAAGAATCAATTTTGGGAAAATAAACGACTTTTTGTGACATCGTATGATATAAGTCTGCTGGATGCGGAAGTTGCAAAAGCGCTCGTCGTTGTTTGAGGGGCGTCAAATAGTAGACGTTTTTCAACTGAAGATGGTGAGAAATATTTGGTAATAAAATAAATGAAAAGACTCTTAATATATGTTTCTGCTATTATTACTAAGCGTCATGTCAGTATAGCTACTGATTCTGTCTTGAACGGTGTGCGATACTGCCTTCTTCCTGTCTCTTATATCAGTTATTAGTTTCTGCACGTGATCTTGACTTTCTCCAGGCCACAAACCATATCATAGGCAGAGATACTTTTGGATGAGGATAATTGAAGAGAATTAGTTGATAAAAGTTTAAAAGAGATCTATTATTATCTATTTAAAGGTATCGTATGGGCAGGTGGGAGCTATCTAATCCTACTCTTATAATGTTTAAGTGGAGAAAGATACGGCGTCACAATATATCATCTATGATAAAATTAACTGTTGACAATGCAATCAGATTTGGGCCTAAAAGAAACAACAATACATTTCATGGATTAATTATTTCTAGTAAGAAAGGTTTCTAGAATAAGAACTTTAGAAGCAATGGTTATTAGGATGGCATAAAGACTAGAGATGAATTAGATAATATAAACTCTCACCATTCCAATAGTGTTTGTAATCCCAATCAAGCTAATCATAACAGCACCATCGTCCTCACTATACCCGTTATGTATCATATGTTCAGCTAGGTAGAAGTATGGTACGATAAACCAGACGAATATTATAATGGTGCCCACGCAGAGAAGAATGAACGTCACCTTCTTGAAGAGTTCTACGTTAAACATATCACCCAAACACGTTACGCAGTCATCGTACCATTTCTGAAATAATTTTAAAATATATTTTTGAAACGACAGCGACGCATATGCAAGAAAAAAATCTGTGAAAATTTTAAGCAATAAAGTAGATATTTTGTTGAAAAATATGCAGTTTTAATTTCCAAACTAGGGCTTTAATTGTAGGAGTCAATTGGCATATACGCAATTATTTTATTGTAGGCTCTCTTAGCTGTCTAAGTTTGGAAATCAAGCATATTGCACAAGGCAAAAACTAAATCCACTGTAGTGCCTCAGTATTGGCACATGATTGGCTATCGAATTAGAAAATATTAAATACCTCTTACCTCTTCATCTTCGTTGACAGTAACCATGGAATTTTTGAAAATATCGGGACAAGAAGATGCCTTTAATTTATATCGTTTTATATTAAGCATGGCAGTTCTATGGCTTATGGAGTTCAATGGCATTTTAAGGTCTCTCAGGTAATGGTGATTTACCGATAGTTGTTTTTTCAACCAATCTCGTCTGTTTTCTTTACTATCTTGTTTCAATAAAGGCCTCAAATCTTTAGCTTCCGAAAAAGTCCTTCTTATATCTTCTTTTTTTTGGCCGTATTTAATTTCCAAATCCTTCGCATCCTTTATTAACAACGGTTCTGCTAAATTGCTAGGTGCAAAACATTTACGTGTAACTATGTCGCGATTGGAGCTAGCAAATTTAACATACTTTGCATTTTCATCTAAATCTTTCCCCAAATCAGCTCCGCTATTCAACATCTGAACCTAAAATGATAAATTAAAAATTTATGCTTCATTCACAGTAATACATTTAAAGTAAATTATTTTAAACTAATACGTACATCTGAAGTAATTGAATCTGGCATATTTATAAGTGATCGACACTTCTTATCATTGTTCATTTTTTTCATTAAAAGAAGTGTTTCACGACGTTTAATACTAGTAACTTCATCTTGTATTACTTTTTCAGCTGGTACTCCATTAGTAATAAGTCGTTTCATATTTTTACCACGAGAAAATTCATTTTCTAATACAAAAGAATTGACAATAGAGGCGGAACTAGAATACTTTGATTTAGAATCTTCTTTTATGGACTTTTCATCATCTCTTTGCTTCTTCTGCTCTAGTATCCACCAATCAGGATCTCTCATTACACATCCGCAAACACACAAATTCAACAATGTACCAGCTAGTAAGAGTATGGTACCTCTCCAACCAAATTCTTCTATGAAATATTGAGTCATGGGAGCATATACAAAGGTACCAACACCAGTTCCGCATGCTCCCAGACCAACAGCAAGGTTTCTCTTTTTCTCAAACCAATAAGCTATCGATACAACAGCTGTAACATATACTAGGCCGAGACCTAGGCCAGCGATAACACCAAAAGTCAACATCATCATCTCAAGGGAATTCGATATCGAAGCCAGAACAAAGCCGGTAGTAGAAATAGCTCCCCCTAAAATTGTCATGCTTCGACATCCATATCTGTCTACTAAAGCACTCATTACTGGCCCCGATAGAAGTGGCACAGCTATGAACAGGCTTCCAATCCATGCTGTCGTTGACTTACTTGCTTTAAACTCATCTAAAAACTCCATATAAAGCAATCCGAAAGAAAAGCTTATACCATCTGCTATCATTGAAATAACAAATGATGATAGCACTACAACCCATCCCCAGCCACCATCTGGTATAGTGGAATTATTTGCTTTAGGGACTTCTATTAAAGTATTTTCAATATCTTTTTTTATCTTTCCATTATTAATTATTGTTAATTCTCTATCTGGTTCCTCTATATTTACTTCTGTGAATTCAACGCAATTCGACGTTTTGCGTTTAATTTCATTTGGGACAGTTAAAAAGTCCTGATTATCGTTATCAAAATCTGGACTAGAAAATGAGGTAGGTACACTCGTATTATCATCTTCTCCTTTGCCAATACCTGACGTAGTATTACTGAGTAGAGATTCACGAACGCCATCGTTTGGTTTAAGACTTTCACGTGGTGTTCTTTTTTTTACAATTGCACTAGATTTGTCATTTAGTTCCATATCTAAGCTTATTATAATACTGGCAGTGAGACTATGTTTGATGATGATTTGATTAACTTCTTAATCTTGGGTCCCTGGCGAAGTACCTGCTGGCCTTTCTCGCCACGCTGTTCAGCTTTAAGGTGTTCGGCTTATTTTGAACCGGTACCATGAATATCTTTGTCAAAGGATTGAAGCCAGAGCTAACGTCACCCATACAAGAGTGATCTTTATGTAACTAATCCAGAATCCTTTTTTTGATTATGTTCAATGTGATTGACTTTTTTTTTAATCCTGTAAAGATTTATTATTTCATTATATTAAAATAAAATAATTTGTAAAGATTTTTGCCAGTCAAAGTCAAGTTTGCACATTTTGTGTTTTCTTAAGAACTATTTTACTTTTAAGAACTAATAATTAAATAATCTGATAGTAAAATATTACTCAAACTAATACGAATATAATCACTATGAACTCTTTAAAATTATTACTATTATCACTGGGAAATGTATATGACATTGTTGTATGTAGACCACTAGACCAAGGACGCACACGCTCTATATCTCAAGATCTGACAGTGATTGTCATTTGTTATGGACATGGGACAGTCCTCGTCTGACCAGATTTAAAAATAAGTATAACATGATACAACGTCTTTATCGTTATTACATTATTTACAAGTTGAAGCATATTATGTTAGAAAATAAGAAAAGCGATTCTTTGTAATGCAAATAATTTGGTAAATAAATTGTATCTATATATAACATATATTAAGATATGTATATACATATATAATTAGTTGGGCCATAAGTACTGTTACAATTAAAAATAAACAAAATATTACATTTGAATTTGGAATCTGTATTTTTTTTGTTTTTATTGAGTTGTTCTTTGAGTTTTCTCATTTTAGCGCCAATACATTATAAAATATTTTGCGATATTAAAATGAGTGGGGTGATATAGAGAACCGAATCGCTGTGATTGCATTACACAAAGTAGGTATGGAGCCAAATGCAATTGTTAAAACTCTCCATACGATTGGTTATAGTAAAATGTTTGTGTACCGGGCTATTAACAGGTACAATGAGACTTCCTCTGTTTGTGACAGATAGAAACCTAGCCGTCGACGTAGTGTTTATACAAATCATTACGGGAAGGAATTTGAAGAAATATTGAAAGTAAAAGATTTTATCTCGGGAGATGAAAATAGCACCTTGAACCATGTCACGTATTTTAAAAGATGACTTAAGACTTGCACCCTATAAGAGATGTACTGTTCATTTTTCAACTGATAATTTAAAAAAGAATAGGGTGGTAAAATCGAAACACCTACTGAAGCGGTACGCAGAGGGAGGTCACAGAAAATTTTGCTTACGGATGAGATTTTTTTACAACTGGGCAACATTTTAACAAACAAAATGACTGTATTTATGCTCAAAGCTCTAAGGAAGCAATTAGCTGACAGAGTGCAACGTTGGCACTATCCAACTTCAATGATGGTTTTTTAGGGTTTTTTATGGAATAGGAGGACAAGAGAGCGTGCGGGTCACCAGGTGTTAAGTGATCACCGCCGCCCACATTCTCTTGCAACACCAGAGGAATCACAAGAGCGTTGCCGGCCTTTAAGGAAGGTGTACGCGCTTTTTTTGAAGGTACCCATGTCGTATCGTCCCGGAAACATCGCACAAGGAAGCTCATTCCAAAGCTTTGTAGTACGTGGCTCCTAGAAAACCGCACTGTGGAGGACCGCCACACATCCAGATGGTGGGGATGATATCCTAATTTGTTGCGTGTCGTTGGAAGGTAGAATTCGGCGGCAGGAATCAGGTTGAACAGCTCTTCGGAACACTCCCCGTGATAATCTAGTTGTAAAAGCATAAATAACTATACTTTCGCCAAGTTGCAAAATGCCATTGCAAATCGCCAACATAACAATATTTATCTAATAGGTAATGTACCTACAGGTTTTTGACTAAGAATTTATTAGAACCATTTAATATAAAAAAATACTAAATCTGTACCCATCCGCATTTAAAACTGTATATAACAAAAATGAATAATTGAAGCGTAGAAATTTTACATTAAATAAAAAGTAAAGTGATACCGGAAAAAGATCACTAGGTGTTAGTAATTTGTTTAAATTTATTTTATCGTCTTAAAAGTGTGTCTATTTCCTTCAGAAACGATATACTCACCACGTAAACGAATAATCAAATAGTTAAAACATTTTTAACAACGCTTTTTCCGGAATTCGCTTTAGATTTCCTCGCGAATTTTCCTTTGTTTTCTACCGAATTAACACGGGAGCCACGAAGTGGTAGTTTGATTAATTGAGCTTAGGAAAAAGAAAGTCGGCTGAAGCCATATCTGGTGAAGGTTGGAAGGTTACACGATGGTTTTTGTTGATAGATTCCTTACGTACTTACTAGTAAATAAAACAGTTTTACACGCTTTTTATTAGGTTCACCTGTATGTATGTTTGTTTGTAAGGGACTCATTTGGGCGCGATTTTGACCCACCTTAAACGGCCAGATTTCAAATTTATATATTTTTATTCAAAATCACTTAATGAACGTCAAAAACTACCAATCATTCATTTCGTTCAAATTCGTAGATTTGTCGAGGACCGATGACATTTTTAAATTTTATTCAAAAAAAATAAGATTTTTGTTATTTTTTAAGTAGCGGCCCGCTCCGGCTTCGCACGAGTATTAAATATATAGCCTATGTCATTCACTGAAAAAAATATTAAAATCGAAGTGGTCGTTTTGATTTATTCATTGCTGCCCGTTGCCCGCACACGTTAAATTTAGAATAAAACAATTCTTCTTTTTGCTTAAAGTTATATTTTATTATTATTTTAGTTAACCCGCCATTTCTGGACTTTATCAGATCACGTTCCCCCTGAAAACGTGTTAATTCTTTAAAAACTTTTTTATTTAAATGTAAATCAAAGAAAATACTTTCCTAGTAAAGAAATACACATTACACACGCGGTAGGTGATGAGGAACTGGATAACTAGCTTACTAGCAGAACTGAACGAAATGAATGAAAATGGCGCCTGCTGTCTTTATTGGGAGCGCCGACCCCGAGTAGCTCGTCAATAAGTACGTACGTGTGCCTCAACCGATTCATTAATGTGTTACGCGTCCATCGCAACTCCGAACAAAGTGCGATTGAAAAAGCGCCTTATAAGTGGGTCTAAGGTAGAAGTTTATTTGAGAGCTTAAACTAAGCAAATGTCAAGTTAGGATTTATCACAATGAGCTAAGTTTTACGTAAGTAAAGTCTGAGTAGGCTCTATTAGATTTCAGCCTAACTGATATAAATTACCATACATGCCATTAGCAGAAGCATTAATTAATTTGATATTCTCTGATTTTAAATCTGTAGTAAATCTGTGACAAGAAGTTTTTAATAATTTTAAATTATCTAAATCTAAAAAGTATATTTCAATATGTAGTTATTTTATTATTTATTTACTAGAAAATTACATCACCAGTTTATTCATATCTTCGTTAAATTCAAACAATATATTTAATACATTTTTAAAAACCCCGCTCTAACCCATAGCACCTCTTAAAACTCTATTGATAATATATTATGTACCAAATGCTGTTTATTATAAAACAATATAGAAGAAGGTGGTTATTTAAGCACGCATAATTCATATAATCATTATATTTGGGTAGACTTTCCACACTAAATTATTAAAACTTTCGTGAGTCATAATTAAATTATTTATTAATACGGCTTTACTCGCGTTTTTGTCGGTATCGGTACCGACTAGATTCGGACCATTCGGAAGTCCTTCATCAGGGTTAGTGTGGTGGGTTCGCGATAACGTCCCACCTCTTACTGAGGTGGTACACCGACAAAAACGTGAGTAAAGCCGTACTAATAAATAATTTCCACAATAAGTTATGAATATTGAATACTCAAACTTAGCACTCTAGCATATTTTAAAAGGCTCGACATCCAACCGTATTACTGTTAGCAAATGTTGGTTGGCACTACTGTAGTGCTAACTAACTTAATCGAAACAAATTTAACTAAAGATATGAATATTAATTGGTGTTATATATTAAAACTGAAGTCATAATAATGTTAAATAATATTACTAACAGAGTAATAAATAGAATCACTTATATTGTAAATGTAATTACATATTAATTTGGATATCTTATGACTCCATGACGCTGGTAGCTCTTGTTAACGCATATTTAACGCAAGATTTTAGAAAAATAAACTCCCACAACTTTGTATAGCCTGTTTTAAGTAAGTAAGACTTCTGAACTTGAACTCTACATATACCAATTATGCTTTGGTAATGAGTTTGTATTTAAATTGTAACTAGTTGTAGTGAAACAAATAAGAAATGAGAAACTGGTTAGAAATTAATTTTCATACAACGGCTTATTTGTATTTACGCAAAATGTGATGCACTTTCAGCCCAGTTGTCAACATCAGTACGAAAGCGCTAGTGGAGAAGGTGTAGTCTTTTTATTAGTCTAAAATGTAGACTAATGAGAAAAACACTACATTCAAGCTTGTTCACCTTTGCAGACTTGTTTCTCATTGACCGTAGGGCGCAGACGTAAGTTATTGATGTTAATTTAAACTAGAAGCTTAACTTTATTGATATTTTCGTATGAAACATTTTGCCGCTTGGCTAGTCCCGAAAGACCTGAATTTCCTTTCAATAGCATAAGAGTCGTCGTTAATAATGTCTGACGAAATTCTAAATAATTTAATTACATTCAGTCTAAAACATATCGTGCCAAGACGTGTAGATTAACATCGAAACTCTAATTATAACATCAAAGTCGCCATATACTGCTTCAGTGAAGTATTTATGCTTTTGTGGTTTCGTAATGAGATATTTCGGTACCGACGAAAAATTTAACAACTTATGTGTAAGATGATGAAGTATTTGAATAACCGTGTTAGCCAATAAAGTTCCTAGCTTAGATCAATCATACATCTAGATAGACTGTGACAGCTATGAAAATATTGAGGTTGATTGTTAACCTCTATTTTGAGCAATGAACGCCCACTAACACAAAGTGATATACAAATCGAAATTGTATGACGTAGCTTGTCACGCACGTGTGGCGAAGATGGAATTCGGTGGCAGGAATCAGGTTAAACAGCTCTTCGGAACACTACCCGTGATAATTACGGTAGAAGACACACATTTTAGCGACGTGTCTACGCAACGCCAAGCACTGGGTCCCCGACAATTCAAGATGCTCTGCGTTGCACGCGGTCAAATGGATCGAGCTGATACTAGGGTGCGCCAGACCAGAGATGACAGCAATACTCCATGTGTGTCCGCGACCTTCTGAAGACACAAGTTTCTCCCGGCACTGGTCGACGATTTTCCGTGTATACGGCATCACCAGTGCTGTCGTCTGCTTAGCAACGTATGTTGGTGGTGTCCAACATATAATTGATATGCAGAAGAAACAGCGTGGGAGATAGCACACAGCCTTGGGGCACTCCAGCGTTCACGCTCACGGGCTTCAGGTTCGAGCAATAACCGTCGACAACGACCTGTATGCGGCGCCCAGTGAGGAAGCTGGAGGTCCACTTACATAATTTCTCAGGAAGCCCAAATGATGGAAGTTTTGAGAGGAGCGCCTTGTTTCATACACGATCAAAGGCCTGCGCTATATCCAGGCCAACTGCCAGGCCTTCCCCCTTGCTTTCAATAGTCGCCGCCCATCTATGTGTTACTAGGTGCACTACAACTGCGCTCGTCACCTTGAGACATAATAGGTCAAGTCTTATTTGCCCAGTAATTTCACTACTTTAAGTTCCTTAACAAAAACTTATAAAAGTACTTTTAGAGAGCTCACTCAAAACGTGCATATTTAAAACAAATCATCCGTTCGGTTTGAACAGAGGCTGAATTAACACAAGCGCTTTTCACAGCTCTCTTAAGAAACAGTACTTTTCGTACATATTTTCCATTGGTAGAATGATCAATTTTATACTATTTAATTTTCATGCTGTTTTATATAATTTACATTTTTGTTGAAAAACTGGAATAGCACAAAATTCTTAATGGTTACCTAATATACCTATTTAGAATTTATTTTATGTTACTTAAAGTTTAATAAGATGTACATTTTATAAAATCATTGTTTCATGTAGTAATAAATATATTATTATGATATACGTTTAGATTCTATATGGATTTCGTTGACAAAAATCTCTTTCAGAAATAAAGACTAAAATATGCTTAATGTTGGAATATTACAATAATTGCTTTGCTGGCCTATAAAAGTAAATGTCTAAAATTAATGATATCGGTAAAGTAATCCCCTGAGTAGACGTTGTTAGCTCAGCCAACACGAAACCTATTAAAAGATTGAATAAAGGAAAGCCTTGAACTTTATGTGAGGTTGTATTATGTGTAGATAGACATACTTAGTTGCTATCTGAAAGTTACGCAGTGTTTTGGAGGAAGAACTGTTTGCTAAAAAGAAAGTTGAAATATTTTTTTGTTAGCAATTTGCTATTTCTAAATAATTTTGGTTATAAATTTAATTTGTATTAACTTTTCAATACATGAAAGTTTATTCTCATTGAGATATTATTGTCCGCAAGTAACAAATTTTAATGAAAATGTTAAAGGCTAGTTTTCACTCTGATTAGTGCGAGTGCAGGTGCTTAGCAATTGCTAAGCACATGCACTTGCAATTGCATGTACGAGTGCGAGTCTTAAGTGAAAGAAATATATAAAAAAATATATTAAACGCTGTCTGAAACTGAAAAACTCTTGAAATCCGATGCACGATACAAGGCTAGTAGGGAAGCCCGAGAGTAAGAAATACTCTTCCTCAATTGGTGTCAATCGCTCTCTCCCTTGAATAAAAACCTCATCCTCTTCTTGAACAAACACGTCCCACATTTTCGTGAAGCTGTATTCCGTTTCATTCGTAAAAAATTTACCCTCACGAGCCTAAAGAAGTTTCACTTCAAAAATGATCCCCAATTCATTCACTGCACCATCGAGAACTTCGGATACGATATCCATATTGTTGAAATCCAAGCAAACTATGGGAACGAAAGCGGATAAGTAGAAGACCCATTCATGGCGCAAGCTACCAACTTGTCAAGGAATTTGCTTCTAAAGATACCACGGGGCACGGACACACACTAATCACTAACAAGCATGTCCAAAAGCCAGACAAGGTCCGAGAAAAGGGGAAGGAAGGGCGCGGGGGAGGGGGGAGGTGACTCGCAAAAACGACTTTCTCTTCACTTTACTAAACTGATTACTAATCACTCGCACTAATCAGCTTCAGTCCAAACGTGTTTTGTATTAACCTTTTAAATTTATTTTAATTAAATTAAAAAATTAAAATAACCGCTGCACATTTTTTCTCCAAGAAATATTTACAAGTTATTAATGTTTGGAAGTCCAAGCTTTGTTCGGCGTTTTTGTTTAAAACTTTATCTGAGATAGTTGAGTTTATTTTAAAATACAAAGCTTAGTTTGAGACCCAAAAGCGACATTTGAGTGCCCCTTTTCTTACCTGATGGCATTTCAAAAGAAACCTCCGAAAAATGTTGATCCGAAACGACCGTCACCAAAAGGTCTCTAACTTATCCTATAATTTAAGAAAACTTTCTAAAATTATAGGCAATACTTTTAGTAACGTAATATATAGGTACATACTTGATATATCATCTTAATATATTATATAAATTACGTGACACGTTGTTTGTCCGCGATGGACTCCTAAACTAATGAACGGATTTAATTGAGGATTACTTCATGGAGTGCAGTTTAGTCCAACTTGAGAGATAGGATAGTTTTTATTTCGATTTGGGACCCATAATTATTTTATTTCCAATATTTGTATTGCATGGACATATTTTCTATGAGAAAACTTATTGACGCACGGTTTGACAGTTCTGCTGTGAAACAATTTCAATATAACAACAGGGACCATATTTTACGAAATAATTCTTGATATTATCAAATACTATTGTCAATTCATAAAAAACAGTATTTTATTTATTATGTACAGAACAACGTCTGTCGAGACAGCTAGTAATTTATATATAATAATTTAAGTAACGTAATAAATTTTCATTAAAAATAAGTAGAGTTAACGCTTATATCATACATCTAGACAGAGCCTCGTGCTGCTAGACAACCAATGAAACAGGCCCGGTTTATAACTTTAGTGCACGTGACTAGCTACGTCTTACACTTGCAATTTCTGTGTAACTTTATGGTAGTGGTCAAAATAGAGGTAACTGTCAACGTCGACGTTTTCACAGCTGTCAAAGTGTATCTAGATGTATAAATGATCTAATAGTTAATGTTTGTTACGATTGATATAAGCGAGCATTCAAATTATTTAGTATTAACATGGCTTTATGGTGTCTGTTATGATATTATGTTAGTTATTTGTCTTCTGTTATCAATTATTGCTTATAAATATTGTGATGATTTTAATTCCTCGACCGTTACCATGCAGTATATTTTTTTAAACAACATAACAGGTGAATTAACAGTGCTAATTTGATTTATATAGCACGCGGCTATCGTGTTAAAAAATATGTTCAAATTGTTAAAGGGCAAAATGTCTCCATTATTATTAATTAATGGTACAAAAATCAGGAAGCCTTCAATAGAATGTGCTAGCCTCAAATGAAAAGAAGTTTGACTACCAAAAATACGAATATTAACGACTCCCAGTTGCACATTACACAAGAATCGCTGATATCATATAGCTCGTACAAATAAAGTTCTTTAAGAATCCATTTGAATAAGATACAGAGGAACGTGTAGTGAGGAGCTGCGAGGAATCAGGTCAAACAGCTCTTTGGAATATTCCTGGAATGTTTGCACACTTATTGAAGTCACATCGTATGCCCAGGATTTTTTTTGTTGTTATCCATTAAAACTGGCCAAAATTAGGTAAGAAAGCAAATATCCACGACTCGTTCCATATCACTTGTAGGTTAGGTCAAAAACTACCACCTATTCCAAAACCAATGCCTTAGACCTGAGAAGAATGGGCGCAACAAACTCAGCGGGCTTTTTTTTTATCAAAAAATGTGTTTACAAAGTTGTTTTGTACAATTAAACTTATTATTCAATAGAGGGCGGTCGCTCCATTTCCAGTCTGTAGTATCATTAAGAAAGTCATTTATGTTATAGTAACATTTACCACACAAACGTTTTTTAAGAATTCTTTTGAATAACGTAATACTTTTGTTTTGAAAATTTTCTGGGATCTTGTTGTAAAAGCATATTCATCGCCCTACAAAAGACATAGTAACTGGACTTAGCCGAGTAGTAGGCATTAAAAGTGTTTGTCTGTTCCTAGTGGTGGAGCGGTAACATGATGGTGGAGATCTTTGGGGGAGGCCTATAAGGTAAAGGTTTTATTTTCAGTGTTGTTAGCACCGCCATGTTGTTGGAGAGAGAAAAAAGAGTGTGGTTTCCCTTACCAGCATCCTCATTCGACAATGACTACGATCCTCAGTCATGAGTGAACGACCGTAGAGAGAGACAGTTTCCTCCTTATTATAGCTATCACGTGGACATGTATTACTCCATGCATTCAAAAGAGAAAATACCATTCAAGATTTAAATTAAGGACGTATTTATCTTTTAACCTATCTATACGTAGTATCAATCTGTACTCTTTCTAGACTAGCTAGGGTGTCGGGACATAATACTAAACAGGACAGCGCGCCGCAAGCTGATTATACTATTAAAGCGCTTATATGCTCTTGATTCACCCTCCAATATTTGTTAAAGAAATACAAATGATGTATTCTTAACACGTGCTGAGATACTTTTTAGTTTGTTTCATTTATTTAGAGCATTTTGTGCAAATGATTTGAGTTTTCTTTAGTGTTAATTCCGCCAATATTTGTTTTTAAAAAACAATTCGACACGGGTTTCGCCTCTACACGAGGCAACCTCAGGACGTGTTGTCTCGCCAAAATCTCGTGCCAGATTCTCTCGTGTAGGGGCGAAACACGTGTCAAATTGTTTTTTAAAAACAAATATTGGCGGAAGTAACACTAAAGAAAACTTAAATCATTTGTATAATTATGGATTTCCGCAAAGTAACGTCTAATTCAATAAATTTTCCTAGAGCATTTTGAACAAGACCAATCAGTTCAAACCAAATACAATAAAAGAAGAATATATTATTTAAATAATTTATCAATGTACTCGGTAACAAAGAAAACCCCAATTTAGTTTATTCAATGAACCGCTAAGACACTGTACTAATTCCAAACATGATTCATAGACAACTAGAAATTTCTATACTTACTTTTTTATTTTATTTAAGATGTGGCACTTGTCATTGCTTTTATTCGTTTCGTGATTGCTTTTAATTAATTATTAATTTAATGCTTAACTAATTAGTTGCTTATTTGTGGCATATTTTAGTATTTAAATGTTAAAAACAACTTGATTCTTCCATACGCATAAATGTCTTGACAACGAAATTATGACTTAAAAAGTCCTATATTTTTTTAAAACAAAAATTTGTGAGATGGTTTTCACTGTAAATTAATAGTATAATGTATTTACGAGGCACCAAAACCTTTTTTTTTTTATTTCAGTACTTACAGTAAGCAACCAACAAACTTTGGAACATACTTCGTCTTGTTTAAAAAATAAATAAAAAACAGGTTGCGACTCGCGGTTATATTGGTTAGTTGCTTAAAAATAGGAGGTTATACCCAATATAAAGACCGATAACGCCTTCTGAATATTTCAAGTTATCACTTGCGGTTATGATTGCTTGCCGTTAGGAAGGTAGCTTGCCCACCCATCTTGTACAAGAAAAAATAGATAAAATTATATATATTCGTGGATGTAACTCAATGTAACGTAACTAAATGTGAACTCATTTTTTAAAACTTTGTATTAAGAATTTTATAGAGCAAACAAAGTAGATCGTTTTGTATTGTCAATATGAATAAAAATTAATTTACTAATTTATAAAACATAACATAAACCGTCGTAATATATATTTACTTATTTGAAAAAAAAAAACATTTTCGCAAACAAAAAACAAGATATTTACTATCATTTGCATTACAAAAGAACTCACAGCAAATTATTGTATCTATACAAACCTAGTAATAAAATTAGAAAAAAAAAGTGGATCTTTAATTGTATAAATGACATAAAACAAAAAAGTCTACAGCAACATAAATTAAAACAGTGCAACTTAACATGTTAATTCTCTTAACACGAACAATAATAAAATGGGGCGGGTTACGCAACATGATTATTAGGTATATTAAAACATTTTCCATAACTAAAAACTTAAAAACCACACAAGTATCACGAAAGTAATCGCTACAAAGCATTTATAGTTTCGCGCCAATAAGAATTACATTGATTAAATATGTATATAAATGTTATATACTTATATAATATAATAATACACTAAGTACTAACCGAGTTAAGACGATGTTTCGCTGAAAAACTCAACACAAAATTCAACCGACTCAATACGTGTCGTAACTCGTACTGAATACTGATTACTGGCTGGCGAGTGGCGTCTCCGTCTGGTTAGCGGTTGGCACACTCGTGCTGGCGACTCGCTGACTGAGCGATCGCGGATCGATACCAAACATAAACCAGCCAGTACACAAAGAACTGTCTGACTCCTCTCTCATAAAATTTTTCAAGCAATCCTGCACTAAGCTATCAGTCATAAGGGCTCTAATGTATATTAACACATTAAACTAATATTATCATCTATCATTACTTTGTATTTGCTCGCTTAAATTATCGCATCACACCAAGAAACATCAATAAATGTTGATAGGTCCGACTTTCATGGCTCCTGTTGAATAATAATATAAATGATAAAATAAACAAGTTTTAAGTCGGTGTGATATCAATTATTCCAAATATACTTGACCTGCATACATATTTGACTTTGAGTCATTGTGGAAGACACTGTAATTCATAAGTATTTTTTTTATTCTTTTGGAAGTTTGTTAATATTTTGATACACATACCAAAATAATTTTTAACATATTTTGAGCAAAACCAAATTGTTCTTCAAAGAATCTGGGCGTCATAAATAGAGCATGTCAATACTTCAATATCCACATTCTAGCGCTCAACATAGCGCAGGTCCGGCCACATATGGAGTATTGCTGTCATCTCTGGTCTGGCGCACCCCAGTATCAGCTCTAACCATTTCAACTCAAAGCTGATCAAATTGTCGGTGACCCAGTGCTCTGTCAACGGCTTGACCACCTGGTATTACGAAGAGACGTCATTTCATTGTTTTCAAGGAACTTTCTTCCAAGACTTCAAAACTGTGCAATGAGCTTGCTTGTGCGGTGTTTTCGTGACGACACGACATGGGTACTTAAAAGTGCGAACACCTTCCTTAAAGACCAGCAACACTCCTGTGATTCGACCTTCTCTCACTTAACATCAGGTGATCCGTACAATGTTGTACGCTTGTACACTTGTACGCTCGTTTGTCCTCCTTATCCATAAAAAATATGGAACTTTTTCCTGAAACACGAGCCTTAATGGGTCCCTCTGTATTTTGTTATTTTGTTCATGTGCTTTATTTAATAAATGAATGTTTTTATATTCGAAAATGCATATTTCTTCATAAAGACGGTATCTATAATAGCCCCAGACGTGTTAATGAAGGTTTGCATGAGATATCAGATGAGAGTGAATAAAAGGCTCTTATACATTTTAATTTTAATATTTGTTGTATTTGTTAGATGCGATTACTAATTATGACAGAAATCACGACCTGATGGTGATTTTCCAAAGATTGTTCACAAAGAATCCTTACAGAAACAATGAATTGAGAGCTCTAAAGTTTGATGGATCCAATAAAGGATAATTTATATTTATACAAACAAAACAAATCTTATAGCTATCTATATTTACAATACTAAGATTAAATAAAATTAAAACTATCTTAGCTCATTTATACATCTAGATAGACTATGACAGCTGTGAAATTGAGTTTAGAACTAACGTCTACTTTGAACAATTCACGCACATCACATGCCAATCGCGAGTGTAAGACGATTCTTGTCACGCACACTAACCTAATATTCCTAGCCTGTTTTTGGCGGTTGTCTAACAGCAAGAGACTCTATCTAGACGTATAAATGATCTAATCTTGAATCATAAACAATTAAAACTTCTCCAATTGGCTTAAAGCATTGCCATTGCGAAGAGATGTGAAGTGTGTACGTAAGTATTGATAAGTGGTAAAGGATGCAGCAACACTGAAAGTTTTTAGCCACTATGGCTATCATGTTAAATTGTAAAATTTCGCCTGCAGTATGATAATGAGCGAAATTCCACCAGGGTACATATTTTTTCCCACAGAGCGATCCAGAGAAATTCAATACGTTAAGGTGCCTCTTGATATGTTGACGTGGTTTGAATTTTCCGAGCCAGCCTTAACATGCTTTGAAATAATTTAAACCAAGCTCCAATGCAAACTTCTTCGCCTTAGCTTTCACGATCTGTATTCATATCATTCTGGCGCTGTCGGTGAAACCATGATACCACAGCTTGATCCAATACTTCGTATTTGGGTTCCTTTAGATTTAAATTTTTTCTTTATTATTCAATACACAGTGATTTTCTTTTACTTGAGATGTGTACATTTTAAATGTTTGTGATTGTGAGCAACTAAGAACATGATAACGAATAGATAATCCATGATTTCTACCTAACAAGTTAACAACAGTGTAGGTACGCGTGCAAGGAATCCCAATTTGTAAACAAAAGAACGGAATTCTTAGAAAGGTCGGTGCCATGATATGATGAAATGAAGCCGAACAGTTGAGTTTATTACGGGCTTGGAAATTGCGACAAAAGAGCGTAAACTGCGCAGTTTATACAAATTTCAGTAACTTAAAAAGTACTTTGTATTTTTCTGAAGTCTTTTTTGAGAATGGGGTAATGTTATAAGGAGTGTATGAAAGACAAGCTCAACCAATTAAAGCCGAGTAATTTGTCGTTAAATCGAACATTAAAAAAAACGTTTCATGGACATTGTAACATCATTGTAAACTAAAAAGAAACTCAAGTAAGTAGATTTAAATTAAAATACTCTAGGCTCTAGTATCTAGGTGGACAGCTTTATCGCTGTTTAAGTACCACGCGGCCACACGCCGCCTTAGGTGTTCATTCCAAGGACAGGGCTGAGTTAGAATACCACGTGATAAAATAACATTTTTTGCATTGAAAGTCTCCTGTCAAATCATGCGGTAACTATTAAGCGCAAAGCCATTTAATCGTTAAAGAAAAACTATTCTTTGTGCGAAGCTTCTGTACCTTAACGACCGTCCCCAATATTCAATCTACATCTGGTTGTGGCCTTCTTGAGATAAAAAGTCCTATCTATCCTTGACTTTTCTGTCCCAATAAACCCATCGACGGTAACTCATCTTATCCGTACACGCTGTCTGTCAATAGGAGGACGGATAGCTTAACAGGCATAGAAGTTTGTATGTAAATTGCATGTCACGCGCCCCAACACTATCCCTATCTGTAGATATCAGTAATATTTGCTGTCTCTAGTAATTTATTTGTCAAACCCACGTTTTTATCACAAGCTGGATCATTTATCTTTGTCGAGTAAAAAAATAATTTATTATATTTTTATGTGTAACAGTTCATAGGTCATAGGTCAGACTCAAGTTAAAGTATTATAGTATTGTAGATAGTATAGTATAGTATAGACCATCGGTCTATAATACATAGACCGATGGTCTGTGACTATTTAAATTGAAAACTATAGAGTAGATTATGAAAAAATTAATATTTACCTAACAACATACATACCTACTTAAATCTCTGTAGCGAACCTTATGTTTTAACGTCTTTTTTGTCTCCTCCCATTACTTGAACCACTCTTTTCATTCATTATTTTCGGTTTGTTCTCATTATGTGGCTAGTACTTTTCTTTTTTGAAAACATACTCTGTGGACCACCGGGCCACCAACCTTCTTCAAATAGGTACCAAATAAAACTTGAAACATGACGTATTAAATCAACAAATATTATGACAAAAGAGTCCATGGATATTATTACTATCGTTAAACTGAAGAATAACAATAGGTATAACATCTAAACAATCACATACACTTACTTATAATAATGTTATTTTTACACTCCTTGATAGAGTGTACACCCTATTAGTATTACTACGAAGTACGAAGGGTGGTGTCCATGTAGCGACGAAGCTGTCATACTGTTTTGATAAGGCGTCAATATTTATTTGCGAAAGACGTTCTATATTTTTATATATTTTCTGTTTAACACGTCGTTACATTACAAAAATAATAATATCTACTTAGTGAAGTGGTAAGCTTGTTTACTACCTATTTTTAAACGTTATTGTATCCAGTCCCATTTTGGTTTGTCTGGAAGAGGTCGCTATAAGACCGCACATAACGTAGGTACCTGTATAGTTCCATAATTAGCTTAAGATCTTTAGATAAATTTTATTTTATAAGTGTGTTGTTAAGCAATAAAGTGAGTCTATATCTATAGTACATATATTATTATTATCTTGCAAGCAGTGAACGCACGTAAAACGTGGAAACAGTCCTTTCATACTATCTGTTGTTCATTATTAACGCAACTCATACAAAAAAATAATCGGTCATGCCGGCCAACAGAACAATGGTCTCTGATTATAGAATTTGAAGTGTTGGGGATCCATATTCTGTAATCAGCTTGATCGATTGAAGATTTGTCACCTTCTGACACAAGACTTCCAAAGAGCTATTTGACGTATTTTCCGACACGTCACAAATACATATTATGTAATTCTTACTAACTGGATTAATTATTGTTCCATGTCTAACCAACTCTAGATTGACCATTCCTTTCGGGATGTATCCAAGTTAATAACGTATGATGGTGATCACTTACTTACAATTAAATGAGTTAATTCTTATTTCATACAACAATAATCGAAATCGAATTGTTCGTCGCAGATTACGTAACTACCTATTACTTACAAATATAATATAAAAAGTACACTTTATAGATACCCAATGTTAGTACATACCAATCAAAAAAATCAAAATATTTTTTTAGCATTGTTACTAACCAATCTGAAGACTAATAAATTACAAAATTTTATTAATTAAAATAAATTATTAAATTCTAATTCTTATTCAAATTCAAATATTTCATTAAAAATAGGAGGACATCACATAATGGAAGTAAAAAAAACTACCACCCATTCCAAAACGAATGCCTGAGAAGAATGGGCGCAACAAACTCAGCGGGCTTTTTTTTTATCAAAAAATATGTTTACAAAGTAATATTGTACAATTAAATAAAAACTTATTATTTAATAGCCCGAGGGCGGTCGCTCCATTCCCAATCTGTGGTATCATTGAGAAAGTCATTTATGTTCTAGTAACCTTTAACCACACAAACGTTTTTTAAAAATTCTTTTGAATAACGTAATACTTTTGTTTTGAACATTTTCTGGTATCTTGTTGTAAAAGCATATACATCGCCCCAAAAAAGCCTTACTAACTTGACTTAGCCTAGTAGTACGCATTATATTAAGCTTATGTATGTTGCTGGTATTAACATTATGGTTATGAGAGTTTCTAGTAAATTCACTTATGTGCCTATGAACATACATTACATTGGCAATAATATATCAAATATATTATGTAGCAATAGTTTTAACCCTTAGGGGAATGCAAACTAAATTACTGTCAACCCTTTAAGACCAAGATCCGATATAAGAAATACATATATATCTACTAAAAAGATTCGGTGACCTAAGGGCTAATAGTAGTACCGCTGCCTCAAATTTGGGCTGCGCCGTTTTGATTCCCGCCTACCACGTACTGCCTAATTGTTTTCGGTTTTCCCAATTGAATTGTACATTTATTCAACACTCGTAAGAGTGAAGGAAAGCATCGTGAAGAAACCTACTCACACCTGCGAAGATATCCAAAGGATTATTTAACCCTTGGTTATATAGGAACAATGTGTAAGTATAGTTTTCTTGAAATGTTTAATGTCCTACAGATACATAGGCACGCTTAGCAAATTTATAATTATCATGCGTGATACATAGATATAGTAAACTGCTTCTGCTCAACCTACGATCTCATCGCTTTCTAAGTGGTGACGGGCAAAATATTGATAGCTATACACGTTCAGTAAGGCGTGAGTCTGAACAGACTGAATTAAGACATTACATAATATTATTCCTCGCTCCAGTCAATTAGTCTATGCGTATACGTATAGTCAATTTTACTTCAATCTTGTCATAGCTATCAGAGCAGAAACCTCAAAAATCAATAATTATTTTATCATACGTAATAATATTCTGGCATTATTTATCTGCATCCAGAAACGTTGATCTATATAATATTTTGCAGACACTAAATTATATATAACACTGTCCCAATATACTTTTATCCTGTACCATTTAATAAATTAAAAAAATTATGAATTTAAGATGTCCAACATGGTACCTAGAAGACATGGTAACATGGTATAGAATAATAAATAATATTAGAACATTACTCAGTGATTAGTCTAATGGAGTCTATTTAATTTAATTAGTAAATATTACAAATATCTGAGCATCTAATCAATTTTATAAATTATTACCTATGGTATCGTAATGGCTATGGTTTTGCAAGTTCATTTATTTTTACTCTGGCAATATGCAGAGAATAAATCATAGACAATTTGAGACAAACGCCATTTATGTCAAACACGTTCTTTTTCCTTGAGGAGTTGTTAGAGACACGTGCGTAAGCTGCGCCGAAAACTCAAAAATAATTCAAAATGAGTGAAGGGACAGCAACTATTCGTACCCGTAAATTCATGACCAACAGGTAAAATTGATATTTAATGAAGTTTACATCAATATGTTGTTGCATAGAAATGTGATCGATTCGTGTATGCAGGTTATGTGAAAACGTTTCTTGAATTTCAGATTGTTGGCCCGCAAGCAAATGGTTTGCGATGTTCTTCATCCAGGCAAACCGACAGTCAGCAAAACAGAAATCCGTGAAAAGTTGGCGAAAATGTACAAAGTAACACCCGATGTAGTTTTCGTGTTCGGTTTTAAGACAAATTTCGGAGGTGGAAAATCGACTGGATTCGCTTTGATCTACGACACATTGGACTTTGCCAAGAAATTCGAGCCCAAGCACAGGTTAGCGCGCCATGGATTGTATGAAAAGAAGAGACCTACACGTAAACAGCGCAAGGAACGCAAGAACAGGATGAAGAAGGTGCGTGGTACCAAGAAATCTAAAGTTGGTGCTGCCGCTAAGAAGTAATGTGATGGTGTAGGAGTAAGTTAATAAAACCCTAAAAAATAACTCTGTGTTTGTTTTACATTACATTTTTCCAACAAGTTAAATAATTAATACCCTAAAATTTAATTGCATTTAAATTTATAATTGATATACGCTCTCTTGATATTTTGATGAGTATTTTACATATATTTGAAATAACACCAGGATCAAACAAACTTATAATGCTTACTACTCGGCTAAGTCAAATTAGTCTCTTGTGGGGTGTTGTTAATGCTTTTACAACATGATCACAGATAATATTCAAAACAAACCTATTACAAAAGAATTGTTAAAAAATGTTAGTGTGGTAAAGGTTTCTATAAAATAAATGATAACACTGATTGGGAATACAGCAGCGGCCCACAGGCTATTAAATAATAAATTTTATGATATTACTTTGAAATCATATTTTTATTTAAGAAAAGCCCGCCGAGTTTGCTGCGCCCATTCTTATCAGGTCTGATGCAAACCTTTCTGAATGGATGGTAGTTTTTTACTTCTATCTCTTATAGTATTTAACTGTGGTAATAAATAAAATTATCATTAGTATCCAGATTCCATAATAAAACTCTTAATTAAATTAAATTATGAATTGATAGAAATCTGAACATCCAATGTTAGTGAATAATTCAAATGAATCCTATTAAAACCAATATGATTTTATCTTAAATCATATTTATAGGTTTTAAACTACATCCTGAGCTCTAATTAGGGCTCTGCTTTTATATATAAAAGGGCACACAGGCTAGAGGCTCATGTGATGTGAGGTGAAAAATCATCCTCCTATAGACATTTGTAATACCAGAGGTAGAGTAATATTTTATCACAACTACAATCTGTTCCGTTATCCTCTTCAATAATCATGAAGACTATTATATACCTCTTAACAATAATATATTTTCTGCATAATAAGCTCCACCACATGATCTCTTTCTCAATCCGTCACTCCTATCAGAGTGGCCACTAAGATGATGCAACTTTAGTTGTCGGTGGTCTCCTGAGTTTTGGCACTGCCTCCTGTGTTTTTGCATGTCGCACTGTGGGAGCGCTCCACCACAATTGCCTGGGTCACTACTTAGATTATATCTTACATGATACCTACCAGTGAGGAATATTGAGTTTTCTAATATTACATATATTAATCTTACAAGCCTCATCATCACACAGAGTAACTCAGTTGCATATTGAGACTCAAAAATCATATGATCATGGTAAAGTTTTATGAAAGAGGAGGACAAAAGGCATACATTCCATCTGAAGTTAAGTTAACTTCACCAGCCTTTAAGGAAGATGTTACCCTGGTACAAGTGTTAAAACAATACACTATATTTCATTATTATAAATAATACAGAGGTTTAAGTCTTACAGTTATTTATTATGTACCAAAATTAGCACCATATAATTTAAAAACACTTGGGCAAAACTCTTCTGCTAGTCTAGAATAAAGTGAATTTTTGGGAACGTCATAAATATGGGTGAGCCGGTTCCAAATGTGGTGTATGACAGCGTCTGGAGTATCTTCAGGCTTACCAGGTAGGAAGTACTTCTTTCTGTCTGAATAGTGTATTGGATATATTAACTTAGAATCTATTACAGGGAATCCTGAAAATAAGTAAAAAATGTATATTTATTTGATTAACATAACATACAGTTAATAGATATAAAGATATTATAACTGAGCTGTCAATAATTCTTTAGGAATTTATACACCTTAACCATAACTACTTTGACATACAAACTGTTGTGCTTGTCGTCATCAAACCTAAGTTTGATCCCCTAGTTGTTCAAAGTAGTATTAAGTTTTTCTTTGAGTTCATTCTTCATTCTAGTTAAAGTGCTAGTTGCCCATATTATGTATATTAAGATATACTCATCAATAAGAGATGGATTTCAGTCTAACTTTGGACATATTATATACAGGTGTGAGTTTATTTAACACACTTAAATGATTTAAATATCAGGTAGGTAACTAAAATGTCATCATCACCATCCGGATGTGTGGCATTACTCTATAGTGCAGTTTACAAGGAACTTTCTTCTCTCTTATAACTTAATGTGGCATGAACTCCCCTTACCCTTTGTTCCCAGGTCACTATGACATGAATACCTGAAGAAAGTGTACACCCAACTAAAATGCTGGCTACACTCAAGAGATTCCACTGTTCTAAGGGAACTTGCATATCAGTAATCATGTGCCTACCAACACAGCTACCACACACTTGATTGTCCTTGTATTCCATAAATCCTTAAATTACATTAAATATTCTATCATTGTTTCCCTTATAACGAATATGAAGATGATATTAACATTTTAGGTTATGTGATAATAATTGGTACCATAATGTTTTAGTATTTTAAGAGAAAAAGTGACAAGATGAGCAAGTTGATGGCATGTGATACATCCTGTCTGTTACAATGCAGTGCCACTTGGAATTCTTGATTGAAGTCAAAATTCTGAGTGGCATCACATTGCACTTGCTACAAAAGAGGTTAAGTTTCATTAGACCAGCTGGTACAAAGAAGCCTCCCATTGATAATGGCTCAAACTGTATTTGAAGACAATGCAGACTCATACATCATATTAGGTACCTACATATTTAGTTCTTATCATATTATGTTGGTAGACTACATCCAAAAATTTGAAAGTGCATTATTTGGAAGTGCTGTGGTATTGGAGGTGCCAGTCGTTCATATAGAAAGTTGCAAGGGCAAAAGTTTTAATATTTTAATGTGATAGGACAATAATTACAGTTGTCAGGTGATATAGGTTATTTGATGATCAGTGATAACCTACACCACAGATCCTGGCTTGTAAGGTGTGTTAACCTCCTGTCTGCTGCCGTGAGATGACTGTTTAGTACTTTGTTATTTGTTTAGCACACAAGACATTAACATGCTGATGTGCATGTGTCATTTCAATGTGGAAACAGCACATAGAAATTCATGCTATATGTGGGTGCTGAGTATATGCATAATATATTATTTAATCAATGTATGTTAGTGCTGAGATTATTTTTACTTCAGATCTATTATGTAGTGTTTTCATTTTGATGGATACCAAAGTTTAGGATATTCTTAGTTAAACCTGGATCCAGCCACATATTTTTCTAGATAATGTCTAGGTTTTGGTTATTTATGGCTTTTATTACTTTTAAAAGGCGAGAGGTAACCTACCTTGGCAGGTAGTAACTGACATTGATGATATATTGCTACTTCCACATATCTCAATAAGAACTCTATTCACCACTCCAGGGCCATTATTAATCCAAATATCGGATTTATAACTTCGAGCTAGTTCTCTACAACAGAAATTTTATAGGTAGGTATAATATAAAAAATAATCTGTCATTCATTCTATTCTATTCTTTCTACTGCGGCTTCTGTGGAAGACACACCACAGATTTGCCAGTATCATGTTTAATGGTAATGATCGGTGTTAAGATTACATAAAGTTTTATTTTCTCATATCTGAAACAAATAATATACATGCTATTAGACTATAAAGTACATACACAGAATAACTTAAATTATTAATTAATATAAGTACTTAACAATATTTAAGACTTAATCTTATTTATTTTAATATATTTACAAAAGGAGTGTAATCTAGGGAGAGGAGATATTTAATGGAAGTATGACGGAGGGCTTCAGTGGGTATTGTACAGAGAAGATTGCATTATTGGGCACCTAAAGAACAAATGATCCATGTTACCCTCATCAAGGCCACAATCACATGGGGAATGATCTCTTAATCTAAGTTTAGCTAAAAAAACTGGAGTGCAGGCATGGTTTAACCTTAAGCTGCATACAGTTGATATTATTTTGTTATATATCCTACATTTTGAGAACCAAGGTTTTTGAGGAATTTCTGGTTGGAGTTCTCCATAAAATTTTCCTTTTGGAAGTTTTGGAAACATGCCACATGTTTGACCAACTCTCATACATCTTGGGTTTCAGGGCACAAGTCATGAGTGAATATTTCAGAATACTGAAAGGAACCTGAATGAGCAGCTGATCTAGCACAGGCATCTGCATTTTCATTACCAGAGATGCCCACGTGACCTGGAATACATGCTAAAACTATATTAATTTTGAGTTCATAGCACTCTTTCAAAGTTTCTCTTATTTTGAGAATAATAGGAAACTGACTTTTTGACCTAAATGTATATTCTCTCAAATACATTTAGGTCAAAAAGTCAGTTTCCTATTTGTATGATTGAAGGCAACTTTTAGAGTATTAAAGGATAATAGAATTGTTCATGTTGTGAGACTTAACAAATATAATAGCTTCGAGGATGGCAATGGATTCCCCTGTAAACACAGAAGTGGTAGGTGGGCAGCTATAACTCAGTATAATTCCTGTTAAGGGAATCCATACTGCATCACCAACCGGATACATGTCTGTTTTAGAGCATCCGTGTAGATTTTATACCAATTTTGAAAATCTGTGTCCATTATATGAGAAAAAGTTTTATTTGCTTCTATGGAAAACTTAGTCTAAAATTACTGAGGGTTGGAAAGTAAGAGCATTGAAAGGCTTTGAAAATAAAGGCAATTTAGAATATTGAAAGATAGTGTTAGAGAGCTGAGAAAATAAAAGGTCTAAAAGGTAAAAACTATTGATAATGCAAGGTCTTTTGTCTTAAGGTACAATATTATTATCATTGTATAAAACAACTAATTGTTTTAATTTTTGGAGTAAGGGATGAACTCGGCAGCCAGCTAGTTCAAAGAAAAATTTATTGGCAAGGAATTATCTATGTAGTGGAAGGGGAGGATCCACACATTCTACTTGCATTGCATTAAAAGGGCTGGATTTCATAGCACCCAATACTATGCGTAAACATTTAGCCTGAATTCTGTCCAGTTTATTCAGACCTGCTTTGTTTCTTGGGATTAAAAAAATAGTGCCATAATCTAAATGAGCGTGAATTATGGCATTGTATGATAATTTTTGAGTGAAGGGGTGAGCTTCCCACCAGACAATGATCGAAGAATATTATTATTTTTCTCACATTTCTGTGAGAAATAATCAAAATGCTTGATACCTGATAATTTGTATCTAACCAAATACCCAGAAACTTAACATTATTTGTTAATAATGCCACCTGGTAGTTCAAAATTATAAATTTTAATAGGAGGAAGAATTCTTTTATTTCTGAATAAAACTACTTTGCTTTAAGATGTTGATACTAACAGTCCATGTTGCATTAAATATTCAGCAAGATAATCAAGGGCATTAATTAAATGATTAGATGAACCTTGTACAGACTTGACAGAAGAATACAGGACAATGTCATCGGCATATTGCAATATCTGACAGAAAGGTGTTAGGGTACTATTGAGGTCGTGCGTATACAGATTATATAGAAGGGGACTAAGGACTGAACCTTGAGGTAAACCTTTCCAAACTGACTTAGGAGGGAGGTAAGAGGATGGGCCTTTAATAGTGATGGTTCTCTCCATTTACATGTGACATATGAAACGAGATAACTTCACAGGGATACTCAGCTGGTTGAGTTTACTGCTGAGTAGAGGAAGTGAAACATTATCATATGCAGATTCTATGTCAAGGAAAACTCCCACTTGTAAGGATACCTAAGTTATCTAGAGAACTCTTGCCCTTTCTGAAACTATACTGGGAGTTGGAAAGGAGATTATTTTTAAAAAAAACCACTCAAGTCTGTGTTTAATCATTATTTCAGAAACTTTTGCAAGAGCAGAGGGCAATTGGCCTATAGCTGGTGGCTTCAGATGGATTCTGACCAGGTTTAAGTAATGGAATGATTACCTGATTTTTCCAAGGTAGAGGGATGGAGCCAAGATCTAAATAGGGGATTCCATCTTCCCCAGGGGCAGAGTCAACTAGGCCATCCAGAGCAAGAAGAAGTTCAGAGAATGAGAAGGGGGACTCTAAACTGTGAGTTGATGTAAGAGGGAAATGGAAAGTAGTCTATATTTGGGACTGAAGGGGGGGACATCGTATCTGAAAAGTAATCAAGCCATACAGAAGGAACCACATTAAAATTATGATTTTATGTGGTTGTATGTCAAGTGTATGCACTTGATCACAAAATGAGCCTCTAAATTTTTTAATTTGTTTCCAGACAGTTGAGGATGGAGTGCTTGGTTTTAAATTCTGGCAAAAATTAATCCAACCTTGTTTTCTTCTTAATAAATGAGCAGCCTTGGCCGCCACTTTTTTATACTAAATAAAGTTCGACACGGACATGTTTCAAGTTTTAATTTTTTTCAGCTAATTTCTTTAGCAGCAGCATCTTATTTAAACCAGGTTTTTTTTAAAGGGAGGTTGTTGTCAGCACAAGCAATCATAGCGTTTGCTAATTTATTTTAATTATCTACTGCATTATAAGGATTAGTGACTGGAAACTCAGCAATTTTTTTATCTAGACAAGAAGAATATTTAAGTAAGCCAATTTGCATCTAGTAATCTATATTTAAGAGATGGGGAAAATTTTTGGGGTGGAATTACTTCGTCAGGGATAGAAATGATGATAGGAAACTGGTCACTACCATGGGAATTATGTAAGAACATCTTAAGAAGAAAGAGAGGAGGAGAGCCAGACACGGAGAACATAAGGTGAGATTTCAACTGCACTTTTGGGATTCTGAGAAGGTGAAATCCTGCGGGTTGGAGAGCCATCATTGATAATGCAGAGATTGATCTCATGAAATACATCCAACAGAGAAAGGGCAAAATAGTCAGTGTGACTTAACCCCATGAACGATGATGAGCATTAAAGTCTCCCATTATAATAATAGGAGGGGGAATAGAAGATAACAATAGGAGAATATCTGCAATCATAGTTGACTGGGGATGAGGTACATAGATTGAGACCAAGGAGATGTTCATTACCTTTGCTGCAACAATATTTATACCAGGATGGGGATTAGGAAGGATAATTGGGGAAAAGGGAAGGGTGCGTCTTATAAATAAGGCGCAGCCCGCACCAACGCTTTCTGCTCTATCGTCTCTAAGGCACATATTGCCGGGGACCCTGAAGTGAGCTCCAGGGACCAGCCATGCTCAGAGATGGCGATGGCAGAAGGAAGATATTTACTAATTAGGTGTATTAGGCCGGGTTTCTTAGGACGTAGGCTTCTGGTGTTCCGATGAAGGATGGACACTGGGGCCATGAATTTTACCAATAGGTAAGATTTCTGATAGTTGATGGGCAACGTTGGACGGTAGGCTAAGATTGTTTTTAGTTATCAAAGAAAGTAAGATTGACAGGAGGACCTCCAAGAGGTTATTATCCTGTGATGATGAAGAAGTTACAAGGTGGTTTAGGGCAGAGCTATTCGGGAAGGCTGAAGGTACATAAGCAATGATAGCTTGGTGAGCAGCTCGATCATAAGGTTTATTTAATAGGGATTTGGAACGTGGAGATGAAAATACAGTTTTCTTATAGCTGACTGTGGGAGAAGGATTGGGTGTCTGGCTCATGTGAGTTGAAGAGTAGTTATGGGATACAGAGGGGTTACGGAGAATTTCTGAGTATGGCCTCATCACCTTTGGGCAACGATTTGAGGCCTCCTCATAGGAAATATTCTTTTGGGATATTATGATTTTAATTGTTTTTTGTCTGCCCTGTTCAGGGCATTCCTTGTTTATCGCAAAGTGTTGTCCTGAACAATTAATACAAATTGCATCTTTTTCAGTAATGTCACATGAGCTTGAGTACATTTGTAACATCTTGGGTTAGATCTGCATACAGTTTTGACCAAATCGGCAGCAGTTAAGGCATTGGATTGTAGAGAAGAGGTAGGTTTCAACAGGAAGAAGAATATTTTTTGAAGAAGCACTTGACCAAGTAACTTTCCCTTCCTCAAGGACCTTTATGTTGAATCTGCGAGCCTTTAAAATCTTGCCACAAAATGGATAAGTTCACAGGAGCCCGGCGGACTATACCTATCTTGGTTATGTTAAAGTTTGGGATTGTTGCTGTATGTTTGTTGGCAGATAATACAGGGTTATCTAAAAATTTGTTTGCATCACCAGATGATTTGAATGTTAAAGATATTTTATTTCTACCGATTTTTTTGATGCCGTCAGGGCAATTATTAAAATTTAATGCCTATGCAGTAGTTGACCGAATTTAATGGGCTTTATAGTTTGGCCTGAGGAAGGGTCTTCCTCGATACGAGAAACATGGATAATAAATCGTCCTTTATCAAAATCCGTATATTGCTTAAAACCAATAACTAAACTTGGGTCACAATATCCATTCTGAATGGAGAAAGAAGCCAGATCCGTATCATTTATAGTTTTTTTTGCAGCGGCGAGTGTGGGAATATCCGGAGGATCCGGAGGTTCCGGGGGAGAAATCTCCATTATGAAGCTGTTAGTAAAATATAAGACGGATGTCTATATTAATTGTTAATAATTAATCTTACCAAAATAAAAAAGTCTACCACCAAAAAGAGAAAAGGAAACTCCTGTAATCAAAAAAAAATCTGTAAATTAACAATAGGCTACGGTACACAAAGCATATAAAAATTATCACTGAATTTCCGAACTCGACTCACGCGTGGTTGCTACCTCCCATCTTATCTGTCATGAAGTTAATTAATCGTTCTATACAATAAACATGAATCTTGTAAAAAACATAAATTTTGTTTTATTGCCTTCTGCCGTCAAAACATATTATACAAATATTTAAGTTAAAATTTTACTTGAAGTTGCTCAAAATTACATTAAAGATATTTAATTTGTTTTTTGATAAAATTGCTAGTGTTACAAACATAAGTTATTCAGTTCTGTGGGTGCATCAATCCCGAGTCCCCACACACATTCCTAGTTTGAAGTTTAAACCTGTAGCGCCTAAAAACACTGATAGCAAAAGTTTTTTCAAACGTAATGTCATATTGCTATGTGTTTATTTTCTCTTTATATATGCAGTTATATCGGTGGTGATATTTAAAACGGAAATCAATATCATCACTCTTATTGCCTGCACTTTATTACTTCTCGACTTAGTTCTAATATTCATTAAATGGGCAGAATGGCAAATAGAAGGCATGAAGAAATTGTCCAGTTTTGGATTTCATCCTCTAAAAAACCTTACTAATAAATATCTGAGGTTAAATTAGATCTATGTTGATTACTTAACGTATAGGGAGGTGGTCTCTCATATATCTACTACCAACATAATTAATATTCTACTATAGATACTACACATGATTTAAAAGAAAATTATGAAATTGTAATCAGATCTCTACTCTCTAATGCAGAAGTTAAAGCCGACTCAATAAAGAAAAAAACCGAAGTGGCGTTGCGTATCACACAAAAAGGAATATAAATAATTAATTACATAAAAGTCTTCGTCAATCGAAGAGCGAAATTGCAGGCGAAATATCAGTGGCGTAGCGTGCATCGTCGGGGCTTCGTTTAAGCCCTTTTGAAAGGTAAAGATTTCTCACAAAAAAAAATGTTTGCATAAAATTAAAAGAAATATTCATTCATCATAATAATTATCTATCTCTCACATTTCCAATTTTTTTTACAATCAATTAAAATTCAAATATTTTTTATTATATTTTAATTTTTTATTATTATTATTTTATACAGATATTTTAAATATTCTTTATTGACTTGGATTATAACTACATTATTGAACAACAGTGTCTAAAAGCGGCCATGATTGGGCTCTTTGCCCTATATCAGTAAATATATATAGGTACCTACTTCTTGTGATAATTACATAAGTACCTTTAGTTAGGTATAAAGAACTTACTCAATAAACTCATAAGCCATGCCACGGCCAATATCATTGTCTGAAAGAGCAATGGCAGCACAGTTTAATTGCCCATCATCTTGCCTTGCGATCCAATTTTCAGGCAGATGGTCAAATGATTTCACCACAACAGTATCAAAATCCAAATACACTCCACTCCACTTGTACAGCGTAAGAAATCGAAGTACGTTCGATGTGTTTTCTATACCCCAAAACGTGTTGTTCAGTAATCCCTTTTTAACAAGACTCTCGAGAGGTGTACCTTCTGAATAAGATAGTATTAGAATTCGCCCAAAATGTATATTAGTAAACTTATGAAGAAAACTGATATGTTTGAATTGTTTTACAGTGACGGGGCCGCTGAAAAAGACATAAATATTTCTTTTCGGATGAAGTCTTGCTGCAGATTCAACGGCACACATTTGACGGGAATTCAAGCCATCCTTGCAGTCGGTATCATGAAAGAATATGGATTTATGAGGTGGTTGAAAATGATGAGGGTTTATCAATTCCAATGCGTCTCCGTCTATTATGTAGTGACATGATAAGTTATCGATTTTATTTTGATTTATCAACTCCACTGCTGTCGGCTCGAGGTTCGCTCGAAGCCAAATGTGTAACAGAATGCATGTAAAATATACTAAAATGCCTGCATACAATCTCCTTTCCATCATTACAAAATGTAATTTAAGTAGAAAATAATAGGCAGGCAGTAATAGCTCATTACTTCGATATCGCTTCTAGACCATAAATCAGTAAGTATCTGGGGTAACTCTCCCTAGTATCGACCCCGGCATTTTGCATGATACGAATTCATACGTTATTTCATTGAGTGCTCGGGTTCAGAGAATCCTTTGTAGAAGGGGATAGTATCAAAAAAATAAAGAAAAGATAAACAAATTTTAACTCTATAAACTTAAGTTTCAATTGATCTCACTTCGATCGGATTAACGTCTGTTTTAAAGCACCATTACCCATACTGATATATATCCCAGACAAAATATTATCGGCCAGGGATATCTCTCAAAACAGAATTTTTTATAACAAGATAGACAACATAAAAATTAGTTCATCAATTCATTAGGGGTGTATAGTACTTAGCTGTGTTTTTAATTATAGAAAAAATGCGTGTAAAAGGCCAATACTATAAGAGCTTACCCTACTTTAGGCTAACAACAATTTAATTTAATGTGTTTTTCAGTACCGGCTGACTATACTGACGGTGTGTGCATAGGTATTGCCTTGCATGAACACAAACCCAGGATCCATTCGATTTGAAATTAGACATGAGGCCTGAAAGTATCCTCAATGCTACTCTGAGCAGTTCTAGAACCCCGATTTGAAAAAGAGAATTACTGCAAAGTTAGAAACACTGAAATAATCAGGTATGCAGGTTTCCGAAAATGGTCACGTCTACACAAACTAATATAGAAAATCATACTGAGAACTCGTGGGTAATAAGTACCATAATTCACGATAACTATCCTAGATCATATAATTACGTGTAAACCTTAAAACTATTTACCTACATATTGCGCCGTAGATAGAGCAATAATTCGTCGTAGGTGAAATGAAAATGGCTGGACTTCGTGCAATCGATTTCTTAATAAAATTCCTATATTATTACTTAAAATAGGATTCTAAGTCACTTATTGAACGTAAAAAGCTACCACCCACTCGAAAATATAATCCTCAGACCGGTAACGGCCGTAAGGAACTCAACGGGCATTTAAAAAAAATCGTTACAATACAAAATTAATTATATTAAATTCGCTCGATTCCCAAGGTGTGCTATCATTAAAAGAGTATGGTATGGTAACCTATTATACTACATAAATGTCCTTACAAAAATGATAAAATTAATAATTTGAGTAGGCATACATATTGCAGTGTGTGAAGATACCACGCACACAAGCATCTAATAGTTGCCGTTATAAAAAAGGTTTTGTTCTTAGGTAGAGAGGTATCTAGTTGGAGCGCAGCGGAGACCAATCCTTAATCTAAAGCTATAATTTTTCATGTCATTAAATATATAATAAACGATTAGATAGTTTTATGCCACACGACGACATCTTATGTTGTAAGTAGGTAGGTATAATAAAAATGACTGGAGTGTCGCGTTGTTCCCAGGAATAACATTTTTTGATTGCCTATTGCAGATCTGACAGCTATGAATGGCGGGATTGGAATGAAACACAGACAACGTACAATATTATTTATTATCATAAACAACCTACGTAGTTTAATAAATAAATCAGACTATATGTAAGACAAAATTATGATAGAAATTACGAAATTGTTTCGATTTAATCGTTCATCGATTGACTTCAATAAACATATACACCCTCTCATATTGTCTAAATGACATTGAAACATTAGGGATGGTATTAGTGCTCGAACGACGCGGACGGTGAGCGCTGACCATGTTTTCAACTGACGGCAAACTTGTTTACGCGTGTACAATTGCGAAGAAAAATGAATCTATTTTTATGCGATCAAGTTTTAATTGTTTAAGCTACACTTGACCGACGGTCGAGCACTAAATGGAGCCTAGAACATTAACCAGAGACAAGTCGAGAAATAAAACACTCTTAGCATTCTCTCGCAATCATGTAGATTGTGTTAAAATACAATTATTAAATTTTATTATTGCTAAGCGCGTTATTCAGATGAAATCAATTATAATTGTTACAATAATATACATTTGTACTAAATCTAGATACATATTTGTGGTAACTTGATTATTTAACATTAAACTAATTACATACTGAAATTGCAAATAAAATTAAGAAAAAGATCAAGTGTACAGTACCTACCTTCAATTTCATAGTACCGTTGAACTATAATTTGAATTGCGCATTTTCAAATTTCGAGTAAGTAACACACAAACCATTAACATTTTCTACCAATTTATTATAATTAAACACAATAATAAAGATATTATTAATGCCTCAGTTTATTGCGTTTATTTAACTACAGTATTTTGCACACTGTACAATGCTTAGTTTAAACCATATACTTATCAAATGTCTACGTGCATATCATGGAATAATAAAATTGTTAAGCTATATTATATCAATGAGCTGCTGAAAATTATTTATTTGAATAATATTTAATCATATGTATGTTATTTATTATTCTAAATATTCATTATATTTTAATATTATAAGTATTACATTAATTTGAATGTTATATGAATAAATACAATTACGTGATATTAATACCTACCCCCAAAATAACTAACAACACTATCAGTATAAGAACTTTTGACGATAAAAATCTTAATAATTATAATATTGAATTATGATTAATTGTTATTTGTATGAATGAAACAGAAGGTTTTTTTTCCTATGTACAATAGGGATTAAGAAATTAAAATTTACATATTATAATCTGGGTTCAAAACAATCTTACTTATGAGATCGGACTGAAATGTTGTACTATGACAGTTCGTTATTCCAACGGAGTGCGATGCGATATCTAGTAATATAAAGCACCTCTCTACGCCCTAAAATAAATTATTTACTATTCCTCTTACATTTTCAAAAATGATAACAAAAGTGTAGATGTAAGTGATAAATTTTGTACATCTCGGTATCCAGAAACACTATGACGTTAACTTTGAAAAATTTTCAAAAGAGGTATTCTATTTAATTTGATGGAGTTAATAAAATATATATTATGTAGGATATTTTAAATATAACAACATATTGTTATAAGAGAATTGAAATCTTTAATGAAATTATATTAATAATAAAACATTACTATATGCAGAAGCGATTTAAATCTTTATTTTCAAAGTCGACATACAATTTTATTTCCCAATAAAATTAAAAAGAAATCATAAAATAAACCTCAAAAGACATCAATCCGCATGTACACTGTACATGAGTTTTGACTGAATGAGAAAAAGTCAGTAGTGATTCCTACTTGACATTTGTTGCGATTTCAAATCGATACCTACCTTACTTCCAAATATACATTTCAGAAAAAGGCTCCAATGGAAAACTCGAGCTATTTGAAACCAAGCCGGGAGTTACTGCAGACCGTCAAGAAGAGAAGAGTGTATATTTCGGCCACGTCTTGAGACACGAGGGATACCAACTGCTCCAATTTATAATGATGGGCAAAGGGCAAACGACGCGCTGAAACAAAAAAAAGTCCTGGTTGCATAACATCCGGGAATGGATGAAGTTCGCCAGCGAATAAGAAATTATGTCGCTTAGCGTAATACCGCGAAAAAGTCGCTGAGCTGAGAGGCACATGAAAAAGAAGACCTACAAAGATCTAGACCATGTAACATGGAGAATCAAAAAAGTATTTGTAAAATGTTTAAATAAGTTAAGAATGTGCTTTGTGTATATATAAAGCAAAATGCTATACAGTTATCGCTCGAGTTGAATGCAGTCGAGGCCTGGGGTAAAGAATATCTCCCCCACTGTCCGCACGCCTCACCTCACGCGCCTGCAGTGTAGTGATGTGCCGTCCTTGTCAGTTATCGTACCGTGCTATTTATTTTTTGATTTTAATAATGACTGATTCGTGTCAATTAGATCCCGTTCTAAAAGAAACAAGTTTTTATACATCGCCAAGCACGAGAAATGGCGAATAATGTTTAGGGCACGTGTGTTGAAGAAATGCAGAATAACAATTTGAGATTTTATTATTAGGTTTAAATGGTAAACTTTAAGCATTATTTAAATTTATTGACACACTCATTATGGTCATCAATTATAATTAGGTCACATCACTATCGCATTTCTGAACTCTGCATTCAACTCGCGCGTTATCTGTAGGTTTATATTTATTGGGTAGAGGAATGATAAGCTACACGTACACTTCACCACTCGGCGACATGACACCGGCAGCACCATACAATTTAGTAGTACTAATAATAATTGGCTATCTTATGATACGGCTTACGTATTAATACTGGTATTTGACGCCCGCACTCTAGTCACTGGGGGCGGGGTGCGCACGCGCCGGTTCCTCGTCTGTGTCCTTATTTTGTGCGCAACTGTAAATTATAACAACTATGTATAAACAGTTTGTTATTTTTTAAGTGACTTCTGGGGTAAGTATACAAAATATTAAATTTATAACTAAAATTTATGGACGATGCGGGATTCGAACCCGCGCCTCTAGGGGTCCCAGCGCTCTATCAACTAAACCAACTGTCCACATGCCACATGATCCGTAATCTTGGTATGTTTTTATTGAACTCTCGGGTTGTGGCTCCATCAAGTTGTGTTTATCAATTACTTATTTGTATAACATATATATGCATAAGTTATTTCAGTACCACCTAAATCTAAATAAGAAAGTACTAGAAGTGACAGCCGCGTTAAGTATATCGCCTCACACGTGGCTATTAATTGCAACGACGGGCGAGTAACAACGCGTTAATATGCTGTATTTCATTATTATTTTACTGCGGAAACTAAACATTTTGAAACGAAATATATTTTACTATGAGATTCATAACTTATTCGTATTGTCGCCATTTTGCACACCAAGTCCCTCAATATATGGAACATTGCAAGCATAGGTTCGCCCAACTTATAATGTGTTTATTCATTGACATACAATAAAACAACTAGTCTCCCAATTGTTGGTCGTCAAAAAGTGTTCGAGCGGTGTTGTATATACATTTATTTATATAGATAACATAAAAACATTCATTCAAATTATCACTTTATATCGTGGCGGTAATGTTCAGATTGAAATGTAATTATTTATCAAACTGATAAAAAACGTCAAGTCAGGTACATAATTTTGTTAGTTTGGATATGCTGTTATTTGAACAGTTTTTCACTGAACACTTTGTTATAGCCACGCTATTGTATTCAAAGCGCGGTCGAAACACGTCCGAACGGAAACTCTGCCATTAGACGCGTAGGTAATTTTACTTCAGACAGTTTTCGATTTTGAGTTAGTTATTTACTGTACGTTTATCTTTCACTGATTATGGATACAAAAAAGCGCCTATTTCTGCCGTGAAGCAGTAATATGTAAGCATTACTGTGTTTCGGTCAGAAGGGCGCCGTAGCTAGTGAAATTACTGGGCAAATGAGACTTAACATCTTATGTCTCAAGGTGACGCAGCTGTAGTGCCGCTCAGAATTATTGGGGATATTAAAGAATTCAGAGCGGCACTGCATTGGCGTACCAATAAGCATCAGCTGAACGGCCTGCTCGTTTGGTCCCTGCTTGTCATAAAAAAAATGTTATGTCTATGCCTCCCATTGCGAGGTTCCCACAGAGAAATGAAATGTGGTGTCCTCCAAGGTAAGATGGTTACTCATCGAACTCATGTGTTTCACCTGGTGCAGTGGTACCTGTACAGATCCCTGGTGCTCTGCAGGGTCCCGTGTGTAAGCAGCAGGCGGCGGCCGGCGGGAGGAGGGGGAGGAGCCCACCACGACACCACTCGCCCCACCACTGGCACCCGTCGCAGCAGACCCTCGTTCCACGCCTCGCGCTCCAATTCCTCCTGAGCAGCCTCGATACCTGCACAATCATTTTTTGTTCGTTATTGGCATTAAAAATAGTATATTGTGCAACTCGGGTCGAGTTGCATATAATATTTTGTATTACAACATTTGCGTGTGCCTAATTCAAACTAACAAACAAATGACAAGTAAACTTTGTGCACTCAATGCACGCACGCAATTTTAAAATTGGCAAACGGCTCGTTTTCAACCGCAACAGCGAGCGGCAAGATACTACTACTTTTGTTTACCCGCGTGAGTAATACAAAAATTAAAACAAAATATACAGTTTACAGAAGAGAAAGAGAGAGAGAAAATTTGAACAGTCGGGACATAATGCTATCATACATTTAAAAATATTAATCACTAATAAAATATCCGTATCAAATTACATTCGTTCCTGGCGATTTTTCTTATAGTTTAATTGTGAATGAAAGTGCACACTAAAGTCATTCATTGGTTCTAGAGAGAGGAGGGAGGGTTTTTGGATCCAATTTTACACGTTACATAGTTTATATGACTGTACCTTTCTTCAAAACCTCTGTCATGTCTGTGAGCACCTTGGAACGCTCCTCCACATCCTTGCCCGCAGAAATCACCAGCTCTAGCAGCTCATCCACGTCTGTGTCCGCTGTCACCATGCCGAATCTTTAAAAGAAAATTAATTTTCGTCAAATTCCATAGAACCTTAGACCACAATATATAATGTTTTATATTGTTTTGTTGTGCATTTTGTGAATCTAACTATACTAGAGGAGCAAGCAAAATTCTATAACTAAAGCATATGTTCGCAGTAAGAATATAGTAACAAATCGTTCACTTTGAGCAGTTGCAGTAAGCCCTTCGCACAGTACGGACGCGTCTTTTGCAAATTTTAAAAATGAACCTCACTTATTTTTAAGAATAAAACTGGATCAATAATTATTATTAAAAGTGCAGAAAGGTGAGTGATTTATACTAGTGCATGCAGTGAAAATAATAATATCTCTTATAAAATTATTAAAGAAACGAATTCAAATTAAATTATTTAAAATCACTTGTAAAACAAGAGCTCGACGTTAAAAAAGCTTTTAGTAGTTAGTTTAATAAAAAAAATATTCGTTAAAACTAATATAATTTTGTAAGCTGTTTGAACTTTTGTTGTCAAAAAAATAGTTTTATTGATACAAATTTTGTTTAAAAAATTTCATAGATATGTTTTTTTAACAAATATAGTTTTAATTTGGAAACTGATTACCAAAGAAAACATACAGTTAGAAATGTATAGACTGATTATAAAATAAAAATATTAATAAACAAAAAAGGTTTATATTTATTATAAATCTCCCTTTTTATTTCTTTTCACAAAAAAAATATTGACAAATACATATAAAGTGAGAAGCCGGATATTCGGCGTTTTTTGCCGAATAGTGGTCGACTACAATAGTTCTCGGATAGTTGGCTTTATCGACTAGTTGGCACATCTCTAGTTATTTGTATTTAATAAATTTTTAAAAATTTATTATTTATTTGATGTAAGGCTTTGGAGGATCGTTGGAGGCATACTCATAGTAGTTTTATTATTTATATTTAGGGTAGAACTATTAGGATAAGATAATTTGAATTCGAAGACTTAACCATGTAGCAAACCTGACACAAGCCATCTTATCCTCGCCCTCGCCACAGGAGAAGGCGCCGTCCGTGGCCCGTAAGGTGTCCACCAGCTTCTGGTTCAACGAGTTGAGCTCCTCAGGGGGCGCGTGTTCCCATCCCGGCGGCACGTAGCGGACACCACCCAAACCTTCAAGTGGTTGACATTTGCTGAGTTGTTAATCATTTCAATAATAATAAGCTTGTTTGCTTGCTCACTGAACGATTTTGAAATTAGAGTAGTTGTTGTATGTTCTAGTAATAGTAATTAGTATAGTAATAATCTAGTATAGTAGGTATAGATTGTTAGTAGTAGCTCTAAGATTTATGTTTATATTAATTTAAATACTTAAATTTAAGTCAAGCCTATATCGCAATAGGTCACTCTGTAATGATAGGGGCTTTATTGGTTAAATAAATAAATAAATTAAATAAATTTCTTAAATATACCCGCATCTCATGTATACTTTGGTGAGAAGCTAACCAGAATACAACGCACTTGAGAAAGATATATGTAGTCTCATGTTGGAGTCAATACAAAATAAATTTATAAGATTTTTTATATTTGAGACTCTATGGAGTACAATATTCTTCTTACCCGCTTATGTATCAAACCTTGTTTATGTAAGGTATGGTTGCATAAAATGAGTTTTGTAGTTTTGTTATCTTGAAGCTTTGATCGAATCCAACAATTTAATCCGCACTTGACTAACCTGCCCAGCCCGGTACGTGCACCAACTTGAGACAGTCGTGCTGCGCCAGCTTCTTCTGGAAGGGCTCCCGCAGGTTGACGGTCGCGTGCAAGACGTGCAGCTGGGCCTCTAGGGCACAAGCCCAGGCCTCCAGTTTTTCACCGTCCAGAACTCTAGTCGAATCCTCCAGGGGGCAGTATCGTAGCACAACACCATAATCCTCAGTCTCGCATACTTCTATGTTTATCTACAACAAAATATTACAATCGGGTAAAACAACTTATACGTAACGATAGCTGATAGTAATTGAAACGCCCTGCCCATTACAATGCATTGCGGCTCAGGATTCTTGAAAGATTCAACAATTCTGAGCGGCACTACAATAATTTACTAATAATTAATACTGTACCATATCAGTTTCCCGCTGCAGAACTTGTCCGAGCCACGAGTTGAGCTTGTCGTAGTATGGTGGTGGACGCTGGACTCCAGCCGGCGCGAACTGGAAGACCACGCACGCTGACGCCGCACTTACTGCTTCCTGGACATCACCATCATTACATAAGTCAAGTCAATAGAGAAAATAACCTAAAATGGCGTCGCTTATAATTTTTTTAAAAAACTTTTTTGAAAACTTCTTCGACCCCTTTGGGGACTTTTTGGGAGGGAGGAATCTTATCGGTTCGCGTCACCGATATGCTCATGACTGACGATAAATAAATAATATAAAAATATATATATAGCTAGACACTTTTTGGATAGGTGAAATCTCGTGAGTTAGCGTCACCGAAATGCTTATAGCAGTATATCTGTAGCTATACAGCTGACGTATTGTGTAACATTAGTGCTGTGCATATCTTATAAGTGAAATTGAATGGATTTAGTGAAGTTCAATGCATATAAGAAATTAGTAATTTAAGTATTTGTTTTTAAACCTTATGAAATTTCAAATTTTAATACTAAAAGTTCTAAGTTTTCACTTCTGTGAGCAGTCTCTACAACAGCCGATTTTTTATACGCTTTATTTTATTAGCTTCACCTGCATATAAAATGACCCGTAAGATAGTTTATGCGTCTCTTACCTAAAACAAATCTAGTGTTCCCATAAAACATTCAGGTCGAAGTTTCATTCAATTATGTTTATACTTACAACAATGTCTACGTTCGGTAGTTCATCGCCTCCGGGTCTATCGCTCTGTAAAACAACATTAGAATAAATTTCTGACAGACTATATCTTATACCTTTAAACGAGCAATTCTTGTATATATAATCTGAATCTTGGAAACGGCTCCAACGATTTTCATAAAATTTTGTATACCGGGGATTTGGGGAGCAATAAATCGATCTAGGTAGGTTTCAATTTAAAAAAAAAATAGTTTTATCCGTGTTTTAATAAGAAAGAGCTCCAATAACATTAGAATACAAAGGTAAAGTTCTCAATTGCTCAGATGGGACATTGGGTAATCTGGAATGCAGAAGATTCCGGTTCGAATCCGAATGTCCTATTACTTTTTTTGTTCAAGTTTTGTACATTCTTAAGAATCCGAGCAAGGCTCGGTTGTCCAGATATTAATTATTTATGCAAAAATTATTCTATTGAATTAGACGTTCTTTTGATATTTTTTTTTACATATAATGTTCATCTTTTTTGTTAATTTCGCTAAGCTTTGTAACTGGTAATACTATGACTAGTATGCACAATAAAGTTCAAATCCATTGTTCTTTAGTTCTTTTCTAACAGACTTATAAATTGAGAATTATATTATTTAATAGCATTTGATGAATCTGCTTGCATAACATCTTTTTCTGTCTTGTTGTGCGGGCTGATCACTTTTTATTTAAATTTGCTAATGCTTAAAAACTTATGCCACATTTTATTTAAAGAATAAACCGGTCAAATTCTATTCGGTACCCGTACACAAAGGGTTCCGTACCCTCGTATAAGGTATAATAACACTGTACTTTTTAATTTGTTTTATAAATGAATCATTTTTAATTTGCTTAATATCGTCATCTTGGTTCTAATTGTTTTTTTTTATTTATTTTTTGTGACAATAAGGGACGAGATGAGCAAGACGTTCAGCTGATGGTTACGATACGCCCCACCCATTACAATGCAATGCAGCTCAGGGTTCTTGCAAAACCCTAAAACTCTGAGCGGCATTACAATTGCGCTCGAAACCTTGAGACATAAGATATTAAACCTAATTTGCCCAGTAATTTCACCTGATACGGCAGCCTTTAGACCGAAATACAACAATGCTTACACATTACTGCTTCACGGCAGAAAGACGCCGTTGTGGTACCCATAATCTATCCGACATTCTGTGCAAAGAAGCCTGCCACGTATTGTTATAGCTGCAATGGTAATTCATACTCAATCATAATTAAAGCTATCTAACTATTAAAGTTTATTAGATTCAGGAGAGCGGATTTGTACTAATAGGGATCCCGATAATAACGTAACCTGAAAAATGAGTGTTGATTAGCTAGAGGCGGAGATCTACTTACAATGAGTCGCAGCTGTGCAGAGTGTAGCAGCGTGCGAGCCGCGCGGGCAGAACGGAACGCGTATTCGATGCGGCGGGCCAACCGCCGCGTGCCACCCGCTCGTACGCACGTCCACACCGGCAAAGCAGACAGCTTGTTAGCGCTGTTTGACAGCCCTGAGATCGCCAGGAGCGCTCCTTCCCGCGTTCCGGACTGTCAAACAAAGGAGAATGCCGGAGTATGCATAAAAATCTTGTTCTAATTTATAACTTCGCAAATATATATGTTAGTTATGATATACGAACAGGGGTTTAAAAATTACATAACATTATTACAGCAACTTATCGTTTCGAAACACTCGAGGAATGATACTAGTTTATTATGAACTACTTTTTTAAGGGGAAAAATCAAATGAAAACCGAAACACGCCTAACTTTTTAAATATTTACATACAATATGTCGAATACAAAAAAAAACTGCACATGGATGAAAAATAATATTCAGTATTCATAGAAACATACAATACCGATAGGTTCCCATATTTTTCACCGGTAACTTAATCGTATGCCAATTAGATCTGCACCTCGTGTTACTCCAACTAATTTTCGTAGCTGTTGTCTAACATTTTAACTGCGACAAACAGCAGCGCGCAACACCACAGAGTACTAACACTACCACTAAACACACCACAGACTATTTATACATGTATGTTTTGTTTAATCTTGTAACGCATAGTTTAATTTTAAGAAAATATAAAACACACCATCCAGATCGTGAAATATCCTTCGCGGCTTAAACGCTATTCATTAGTTTATTTAACATTATTACAATACTATTATATCCATTAAAGCGTTGACTCATATAGCTAATAATAATATTGACATGATTCTAAAGTCACCCGGCACCACTGTCGAAACTAGGGTAAAACCGAAATCGTAAGTAGAAACACTGTATATCTCTAGGTATCTACTGTCATTGTCATAAACTCATCATTGTTTGCAAACCGTTGGAAAAGAAAACTCGGAAAACCCAGTGATTTCTTGGATTAACTTGTTTTACTGGGCGGTGATCAGTGTTTTCTTGTAATCGTCTATTATATTCTGTTAATATCACACTGATTTATATTTAGACATAATCTTGAGAATATTTCTAATGTTTTACCGCTGATTTGGTTAAGACGAAAGAATAGCCCAGTTTTCATACAAGGATCGGCATTCTCATTTGTCAACTATTTACTTTTAATACTTGATTATTCTTTACAAACTCACAAACAACCTTATAGACTTTACAGATCTTCTGCAAAATATTGGCCACAATGCCTAAATTTTTTGTCGAATAGGTACTTATTCATTTTTATTAAATTTAACAGAAAGATCTACGATTTAAACTCTAAACTTCAACACATATGCATAAACTATAATAAATATTTAAATTAGATCATAATATTGATAGTTTTCAATTTTTAACTTTTATAAACAACAGGTTATCCTTATCATTTAATGAGCTTAAATTAAGTTTAGTAAGTAATTAGTAAATTCATTTATTTTTATTTTTTATAATTGTTTATAGCATTAGTGTCATGGTTTAGTAACATTTTACTTACATTATAAATACTGTTACAATTAAAAATAAACAAAATATTACATTTGAATTTGGAATCTGTCATTTTTATATGATTGTTCATTGAGTTTTCTCATTTTGCCGCCAATACATTGTACAATATTTTGCGATATTAAAATGGAGTGGGGTCATAAAGAGAACCGACATGCATGTATAACACGAGATATTGGAACTCATCTATCATTAGGGGGCCAGTGCTGTGCCAAAATTATAGCATTAATACTTACCGCTTGAGTGCTGTGATCATGCCATGTGACAGCTTCTGGTAATCTATAGAAAGTCTGTACAGTATTAAGAAATTTTTATGATTTTTATAAAATACTAGCTGACCCGACAGACGTTGTTCTGTATATAATAAATAAAATAATGTTTTATATGAATTTGTCAATAATATATCATAACATCAAAAATTACTTCGTAAAATATGCACACTGCTGTCGTAATGAAATTGTTTCACAGCAGAACTGTCAAACCGTGCGTCAATACATTCTCTCATAGAAATTATGTATGGACACATCAAAGGAAAAACAAATTTGTTGTTTTTATTTAATTTAGCAGCATTTTCCTATTTATTCACCTTTTAAACCTTCTCTGGACTTCCACAAATAATTCAAGACCTAAATTTGCCAAATCGGTCCAGCCGTTCTCGAGTTTTACCGATACTAACGAAGAGCAATTCATTTTTATATACATAGATAATAAAAATAAGAGCAATCTTTTTTAAAACTCAATCTCCAATATCGAAGCCACAAGATAATCAAAATATCCACTTTGATCGATCAAAAATAATAACAAAATGTCAAAAAAGACACACACTTAAACCCCATTTATTAAAGCTTAGGTAGCATAAGTTACTTGCCGAGCAATTCATGATTTTTATCCATCCTCACCATCTGGATGTATTGATGATAGTGACAGTGATCACTTATTAATAGGTGAGTGCTCGTTATTCCCTATCTAAAAAAATAAACTGGTAAAGCAGGCAGCAAAATATAAAAGGATACAACAGTTGGAAGACCCGGAACACCAAACCAAAGTCCCGGAGTTAATGTGAGTGCATCTGCTATGGTAAATTTCTGAAACAATATGTATTCAAGTAATTACTATGGTTATAAAACAAAATAGGAATTTGAAAGTTCTCTACAGTGCTCCCAAATTAATAATGTGCATACAGATCTTCGCCACTTTTCGGCAACGGTCGTATTTCCCGACAGTCGGCAGACGATATCTATATAGTGGTAAAATGCATTACTTTTGCATAATTTAGTAGAATTATATTACAATAATAATAACAAGAGGGGTGTGTAATAGGAGCTCTATATAATTCCACATAGACTGAACACGTGCAGTCGTCGGCACCAATACTTAAAGACGACTGACTGACCGGCTACCACAGCCGACCGCCCGATTTGTTTTCGTATTGTGAACACATGATTTGACTCCTATTTCTTTCGCACAAGGTGCAAAATGCAAGTGCATTGTTTAGGGCTCTTACGATTGAATGAATCGGGTGTTTCCGGGAATACGCCCATTAGCGAAGATCTGTATGCGCATTATTAATTTGGGAGCACTGTACATATTTTGTGCTCTTCGACTATCCAATTCGCACTGTACGCTACAAACTCAAATGTGATTGTAACGATGAGTGTGTGGCTTCCTTCACAGCACTGTTTTAAAGGAATGTATTTCCATGTATTTCCAAGCTTTGGAATGAGAGCCATGTAAATTATAAAAATATTATTTATATTAGTGTAAAATTAAGAAATCTATTTTTATTTATTTAATCACGTTTCCTTTAGCTAAAAATGTAAAGAGTATATTAAAAATAAAACAGAATAGATTCGCCAATTAAAAGGAATACTAATAATAGTTCAATGGTATGTGACAAATAATGTAGTTTAAGACAAAAACGAAACATACTGTATAAAAATAAAGAAAAACTTCCAAGAAAGAATTAAATAGAAAGAAAAGAAGAAATCGTATCCATATTGAGTAACTGAAACGGTGAGTAGGTTGTGTGGTGTTAGTGAATGTAAGTAGTATGAGTGTTTGTTCGAATATAATGTTTAAATTACTGTGTGACGATTAATAAATTATCATTTAGTTTGCAAAAAGATTCATTTCTACCGCGTGTGAACATGTTTGAGGCACGTGTTTGAAAACATAGAGAATTGATTAAAATTTAAACGGTACACAAATTGTTTTGGTTTAATAACAAAATGGCGGTACGAAATATACCTGATCGCTATTACCCAAAGCGGCAGGCAAAGCCAATGCATGCCCTCTCAAATATAAATATATGTTATTCTTCTTGCATATCCTGGCAAGAGAGACCAGCGGCGCAGTGGTGCCCAGCGGAGGCGCACCCACCTCCCCAATCACTAGGAGTGGTATTCGATTATTGGAGAGGTCTTCTTCGCAGAACTTCTCTAAAGCAGCAAGATCCATACCTCGACCTGAAACAATGTATTAGATTTTGTGTTCCTAAACTACTTTTGAAATGGGTTATAACACATGTATTACTTCAATGAATTGTAATACCTAATCAATCAAAGCAGATAATTATTAATATTAATTTAGTCAGATGTTTCTCGAGCATTCAGACTGGATGGTCACAAGCGACTGAAGTTTACATGAGTAGACATTTATTATCCAAGTTGATGGATGTGAAACTTGGTGTAGATTATGGTTTGAGCAATTAACCAAATGTTCTATTTCAGGTTTTCTAAGTTTGGGTTTTAATTTATAGTATAGACACAGTTCGCGTCTTCTTAATTGAACATTGGATGTTTTTAATTTTTTTCACACACAACTCTAGAAAGAATCTCTTTTGGAATAATTATTGGTTGTTCAAATCAGATGTAGTTTTTGGACGATCAGATGTGTGTTCATATACCTATCCTGTACGGCACAATGATCGCAACTTTATTCAGTCATTTTACTTTTGGGTTAAAATACTTTGGGAGTGTTTAGTTTAAACAACTTTCAACTCAACTAATTGCACTGCGTCTTACAGGTTGAACATCCCATTTTTCTATCATCATATGTATATAGCATGGGTGTTTCGCACTTAATAGAAGGTCACATCCACTATTATGTTTATATCATTTTTGTTACAGAAATAAATATTTTTTCATTTTTCATAGCATAACACAATAAAGAAAACAGAAACCTGAGGGGTCGGCAGGCACAGGTCTTACGCAGGAGAGAGGAAGCGCCAGCTGTCGGCACAGGTGTTGAATGACCAGCATCGGACTTGCCATGCAGCTGTATATTGATGGGAGGTGGTTGGTGAACGCCAGAGCTAGAATCATACACAATGAAGACACCGTTAAAAACTAGTACATTTAGAAATTTCAAATCGTTTGAAGTCTTACCAACCATAAACCACATCTAAAAATTATACCGTAATGAAAAGCTCTATTTATAGAGTCCTTATATCCTTACCTTCATACACTTCATATAGCATATCGACAAATAAAGCTTGCTAGAGGGAAGAACATCTCTAACGGAGATACAGCAAGATAGAAAGAGTAAGCGAATCTATTGTAACTGTAACCGACTTTGATTGACAACTCGTAAGCAATCAGCCACTCTTGGCATTAGCTTTCTAAACATAATACCAATAGCTAACGCACAAATTGACAATCAAAATTGGTTACTAATCATCTGGCTGTCAGATTGTCTATATACGATACTATATTCTATAGTCTATGCTTACCATAATAATTTTAAAAAGTTTATTAAGCCCATGGAGTTGAATAAGTCTTCAGCATCAATGATCTTACACCAATAAGTTTAATTACACCTTCGCACGCATTGTGAAGACAGAAGATGATATCAAAAGATTGTTCACATTAAATGAAAAGGTTTTTATTATCTGACTTTCGCTCGGCTCGGTTCACATACTCTTTCTATTTCGTTCCATAGCTTTCTATCTATGCTTCATTATATTTTGAAGCAACTGAGGTGAAGTTGAAATGCAAAAACAAAAGAATGACTACACATTTATATTTTTAGAAGTATTTTTAACAAAATCAGTTACGAAAATAAACGTGACTAGCGTTAATTAATAATTTGAAGAGATACCAAACTAAATTACAATAATGGTTTGACAACGGACAGGGGTACCCTTTACACTAGTACACACATTATTTTTAAATGAAGCGCACGAGCTTATATAGACTCACCGACCACTGCTTGTCATCGCTTCCAAGATGACATCTCCTGTCATCCTTTCCAAGATGACGTCTCCTCACTGTGCGTCTAGCATTATAACATACTAGCTGACCCGGCAAACGTTAGTTTGCCATATAGAGTATAATTCACGCGATAGTTTTATAAATAATAAATAGCATATGTGTTATTCTGGTGTGTAAGCTATATTATTTTAAAGTTTCATCAAAATCCAATCAGTTGTTTTTGCGTTTAAGAAGTTCAAACATACATCCAGACATACAAACTTTCACATTTATAATATTAATAGGATTATGTGGACTTGTCTAACCATTTAAATTTAATACTCAGTAACTCTTACCACCATCTTCGACATAGCGAGGGTATCTATGGTTTATTAACATCCTCGTCACGCGCACCATGCCCTCGAAGTGCTCCTGGTGATAGAACGCGTTGTAGTCTGATAATCTGAAATCATATCTGTGTTCAAATTCGTTGCAGAGTATCGCCTTTACATCAGCGCTAATCTGCAGGGTAACTCTACAAATGTTGAAGGTTTTACCAGTGGGAGGCTCCTTTGTCCAGGATGACGGGTAGATTATGGGTACCACAACGGGCCTTTTTCTGCCGTTAAGCAGTAATGTGAGCATTACTGTGTTTCGGTCTGATGAGCGCCGAAGCTAGTGAAATAACTGGGCAAATGAGACTTGATATCTTATGTCTCTAGGTGACAAGCGCAGTTGTAGTGCCGCTCAGAATTTTTCAATAATCAGGGCGTATCAATTACCATCAGCTGAACGTCCTGCTCGTCTCGTCCCTTATTTTCATTAAAAAAAGACGTGACGACGGGTTGCGTTCAAAAACCTCCACCACACATATATTTTCGCAATATAAGCTATTTATGAATTTGTAGTTGTTAAGGAAACACAAAACTGTCTAACAGAATAATCAAAAAAATGTGCATGCTTTCCAATATAGTTTTTTTTTGTTATGTATTTCGATTAGAATTTTTTAAATAATATAATTAAGGTCAATAACTGAAAATTCATATCCAGTAAATCTAGAAACCGTAATTATTTCCCGTTTCCCATTTGTGATTAGTAAAAAAAAAGGTGATTTGGAAATTTGTTTATTATTTACATTATAATATTATATCACCATCAATTCAGTCGGAAGGTGTCCAGTGTTAGACAAAGGCCTTACATAATATAACACATGTAAAGATCTATTTAATAATAATAATCTATAAATGAAATTAAAAATTAATTAAACTAAGTCTATTTAATATAATCTTTATTTGTGAAAACTGCCAACAATTTTTTTACAAATACAATAGATATGAACAATTAAATTAATGTGAATAACAAACGAGGAACGAACAGAACGATAACAAACGAGGCAGCAGCGCGTTCCGCAAAAAGTTCTCAGCAAACGTTAGGTTCAAGGTAAATTCCTAACACTGATATTATGCACTTCCTAGATTTTTTTTTTATTTGTTTCCATGCGATGCCATTTTGTATTCGTTGCTATAAAGAACTCCAATAAATGACTAAATAGCATTTATTTTAAATAATTATTAAAAAAACTAGTGACAACCCTATGTCCTGCGAAGTGTCAGTATACATTGTCAGCTTTTCGACCATCAAAGGCGACGGCCCACTGTCAGATTTCTGTTCACATTCCTTTCATGCATGCTCACAAGGATACATCTTATGGTTTCTTGTAGAATGATATTGACTATCTCTCGGATCTTTTGGACTAATCTCGGATGTTTTGCGGAGCTGGCTGCACTGCCAGCATTGAATTGAAGTCGGGACTTCAAGTTCGCCAATCCAATCGACGAAACCCGATTTCTAGCATATGTGCTTCCGTGTTGACAGACCGGTGAGCACGACAATTGTCTTCTATAGTCTCCAGGACTTGTCATGCGGGTTGAACATGAAGAATTAAAGCTTCGTTTTCTGTAGCTATGTTGATTCAATGTGCCATTTTGTATAAAGACTACTTAGTCATAAATGTTAGTTATGGAGTTCCATATGTTCACTCAAATGTTGCCATTCTTATTGAGTTAAGTGTATCTCTACACGAGGCATCCTCAGGAGATGTTGATTCGCCAAATATGGATTTAATTGATTTGATTGGATAAATGATAATTATGGAAAATTAATTTTCCGTACGTTCAAACAACTTTATGCTTGCCCAAAAACATAACGGAGCTCCCACCATAGGGGGTGATTTCTTAAATGCAGAGAATGTTTGAAGAAATCACCTCCTTCATCACCCCAATCATCACCTTCACCACACAGAGATATCTTAGTTTAACTATCTTCATCAGACAACAGTTTTCAAAGAGCTTTCTTCCTCGTACTACAATTATTATTATTATTACTATTCCATAAAAAAAAAAACAGTACCCTATCCCAGAACTCTTCTTCTGTTCTGTTCTTTTGCAGTTTTATTTTATGGAAAAGAAGGTCAAATGAGCGTATCTGGTCACAGTCAGTTGTGCCGCTTTTGCCCTTAAAAAGATCAGACAGTTGACAGATGTGAAAACAGCTCGCCTGGTCTCCCATACAATAAACATCATTTTTATAAATTAATTAATTAATTCGTTGATTGGCACAGGTGATGTATTCCTGTTGCCACTATAAAAACAAATACAGATTAAAATAAATATATATTGCGGCTCACATACAACAAACATGATTTTTATAGATACATAATGGTACGGAACCCTTCATGCGCGACTCCGCCCACACTTGGCCGGTTTTTTTAATAACAAGTACCAACTACTGGTATTTTTTAACTTTAAAAAAGGGTATAGATGATCAAAAAAAATTTACTGTAGGTTTTATGATTTAAGCAATTAATTTAGTAAACATCGCAAAATAATTAAAAAATATAGTGAAGTTTTCCAATTAATTTATAAGTTTCAATACACTGATAAGGCGTTAATTAAAAGACTTTATCACAGTTTTACAACAACACTAAACCAATGTGATAGCAAACATTGTAATCCTTTTACAACAACAAAAGCATTTACAATTATCAGTATATCATGATAGCATTGATAATGGCATTTGAACATCATAGGAAATTTATAAGTATATTAGTTTTTATTTGATTAGTAGGGCTCAATTACATTTCTTTTCATTTGATTTTTAACCATCATTACCTACAAAGCTATCGAGAAAGCTTGTGCTTTCTCTAGTAAGCTAAGGACACAGCTTCGATTCCCACATCGTTCATAAATTTTGCTTACAATTTTAATTTAAGTAATTAATCTTAATTTTAGTTTAGATTCGGGTGAGTGACATCTCTTGTCAATTTCCTAATATGCAATTATTGGGATTGAGCAGGTTATCAACTGTAAAGTAGATCCTGTATATGAAGCCACAACCTGATAGTTGGACTGAACATACCAAGATTTATGAACCAAACGTGACTTGAACAGTTGGGTAAGTTGGAAGAGAGCTCAGATGGTACCCAAGAGGTTGCAGGTTCCAGTCCCGCATCATTCATAAATTATGGTTACAAGGTGATTTGGTAAGCTGTACCAAACTACGAAACTACCAAACTATGTAATGACCCTCCAGCTCAGTGTCTCCAAGATGATACAGAGTAATGTGAACATCTTCCTACAAGGCCAGGAACACTCTAGTTACTCCTCTGGTGTAATAGGAGAATGTGGATGGTGTCCTCCACTTCAAAAAAGAAATGATATATATATATATATATATCTTTTAAAATATTAGGTACCCCCAGAATGATACAATATTGCTGAACTGTGTGTGTGTCTTGTGAAAAAATATACATGTCGCTGGGTAAAACACATATCAGTTTGTGATTTAGCATGCTAGTAACTGTGCACCTGATCACAGTTACGGGACACAATTTATCAACAGATTAGTGTTACAACCTTAAAAAATATATATATAATGACTGAGTTCAGCTAGCTGCACTAGGAAAATACATACAAAGTAATTGGTGTGTAAATATATACCCCCTTATTCATAATGGTCCGCTAACTTAAAACAGCCGCTAAGGAGTGTTTTTCTTCATTCTGACTTAGGTCAATAGAAGAAGACAGAGTGTGAATTAGCAATGCTTTAACTTAGCACACTATTATGAATAAGGGGGATAGTGTCATCTCCAAAACATTTGGTAATAGCAAGGTGGGTAATTCAGTATGTAGCATTTGATAATTAGTTCTAGATCATTATTTATGTTGTTTATTACACTAACCAGAGAGTTGTATCTAAATAAATATATTATACTACTCACTTAAACATGTGTGAGAGCCACAGTGTTGATTCACTTGCGATATGTGCTCCAAGCCTAGCAGCATGACTTCTTTCCAGTCTCCCAAACAATGCCATTATACTGTGCGATAGTATAGCAGCACGGGTTATTGGATCAGTCGGCAATAAAGGTGGATCTGAACTATCACAGCTTGGGTCGGTTTTCACAACCATGTCCTCCAGAACTTTCAAAATTTCGTCCATTGGGGTTTCTTCCGGCTCGAAGGAGTTGGTACTGAATTTCCGGTTCTCCGGCTCATCTTCAGGACTATCCTGCGCGTTAACGACAGCTTCTAATCTACCCACAACTTCAGACACTTGAAACTCCAGACCACCAAACAAACGCCGGTCCTATAAGAACGGTGTAATCAGTGACGCTATTGCGACAAAAGTATAATTTTAGATAATGTTTTAATACCACATCGAGCTGGGCTTCTTCAACGGGGTGGAGTTTGCCGGAATCAACATCGGATGATGTCGGGTCTTCCATTGTGCGTGGATAATAATTTATATATTTTAAATTTTACACACTAAACAAGAATTTGTATTCGTCACTCCATCAATCCAATGTTTTGACTTTTGGGTTTGAAGGCGCATTTCATATCGACAAAAATGTCAAATTATGAATGACGACAATGACAGAATGTTACATTTTTTTTTGGACTTTACGGCCTGGTATCTAGACCTTTAGGCCAACAGAATGTTACATGAAGTTTATAACCACAGACTGTATAGATAGAAGAGATGGAGAGTAAGGTATAATAAAACACCTTCACCGAGTTCATCAATTCATCCCTACGTTTATGGGAATTTGATGAATTTTAAGGGCACTTCTGTAATCTATAAGCTCAGGCCAGCATTAAAGCGCAAACTTGGATTAAACAATTGTACATATACATCAACTCGTATCTTTTACCTCGTGCAGCTTGTTAATTTTTGTGGGCTTTATATTTGCATTGATATAATATTAATTCATGCATAGTAATTCGTAGGTAGTACTACATAGGTAGTAGGCATTCACTATGCTGCGAAGGTTGGGTATTCAATAGTAATTTATCCATTTTTGTACCTAATTTCTGAAGTGAATACTTCTTTAACGGCGTTGAATCGTTTTTTTTATTAAAGTGAAACTTTTATTACATCGTCTCAAAATTTTTCGTCTGTGTGTTGCATGTTGCGTGATGGTCGGGCGGCGCCTATAGTTCGCAGCAGTTGACCGTGTAGTGTATCGACTATTACTAATTTGTGCTAGTTCTCCACTCTATTTTGTTTGTTTTTTTCTTGTCTAATGTAAATGTTGTTACTTTTATTATTTCCCATTATAATTCCAATTTTCCAAGCATAAAATTAAGGTTGATAAAGCGTTTTTTTTACCAACAATGGATTATTATTCCAAAAAATTATAGAATGTGAAAAAAAAGTTTCAGTTTTACCGTGGTTTTATAAAACCACACAATCATTTTTGTTTATTTTATTAAATTTAAATATATCCCCATATATGTGTTTGGCTTGTCCAATCACTTTTAACCCTTGTTTTACTTACAAGATAGTTACAAATAGCTCTAATATTTAAACCAAAATTGAAATTATAATAAAACTTAGCTCAGACCCCCCTTATTTTCGCATGCCCTACAGTGTGAAGCCCTCCCTAGGGTTGGAACATATACATATATATGTGAAATATAAAAATATAACAAAAGATGTGGGTACTACCATAAAATTTTCATATTTTCGAGCAATAAATTGGTGTCCTACAATTTATATCATGGGCGGTATAACACTTTGTAAACGCTATATTGAAAAGGTTGGCAAAAATATTCACTAATTTAAACAGAATTTTTTTCTTGGCACAGTTTCCATTCATTCCGCAAATTCGAAGAGTTCGTCAGAAATATCGCTTAAAAGTTATTGGCCTTGTAGCTCTGAAAGCGTTACTGTATTAAATTTATGTTCCACTTTATAACTGTAATTTTTACTGGTAACTTTGTAATTCATTTATCAAAACGTAATTACTGATATCTTAAATAATTACAGCAACAATTAAACTAATTTATTTTAGTAAATGATACCAGATAACTTAAAATATAGGCAGTCGCATCGTGATGACCAGTGAAACGTTACTTCCATTTTGTTTGTTACAGTTAATATAAAATGTTACCCAGAAAGAAAATTACTATTACCCACAAAATGACAACAAACATTTTAATACTAAATGCTTTAAAGGAACAAATTTAACTTCAATGTTAGTGATAACTATTTAAGTTAAGTGTGATCTGTGATCAGTAACATTAAAAACGGACATCTCCTAGTAATACTCTCGAAATATAATAGAAAGAGTGTTCGAATTGGAAATACTAAATATTTTATAAAAGTGTCACTATACACAATACTGTAATAAAATAGCACTTTAACTTTAATCAATAGCACCGGGATTAACGCACGCACAAATACCCATGATTTACACGTATAATATATAACCAACTATTAATTTAGTATTCAACACGTTGTAGCTAGGTTAGCTAAAGATTCCTATGGCCATATCCCAGCAATCGATCCATTAACAGGAGAAAAACCCTATGAAGATCATTGCTGTTTATTGTTGCTAGCATAAATATTATATTAATGCTAGCAAACAAGCAGTTAAATTTAACAAATGGTAATAAAAACCACGCAGTAAAATATAACGCTGTAGTTACTTTTAATTTTTAACAGTGTTATACTAAGGTTAACAATAATTATTTTAACGACTATGCCAACTCTACTATCGCTACTGCCCTCGCAAGGCGACTGTCAAGTGTCAAGTGTCAAGATCGAGCGAGGTATCAATGTCATGTGTTTTTTTTTTTGTTTTTTTTGTTTTCTTTTCTTTTTTTTTGGTTTTTTTGTTTTTTTTTTTTTTTTTTGGCGGGAACGAGTGAACGAAGGAAGGCGCGCTTATACAAAAAAAATTTGTTTAAATTATTGTTCATAGTGCATATATTTTTCATACTTGTAAATTGTTTATCCTGGTTTATAAATATTCGATTTTTGTATATATAAATTGTTAAGTGCGCTTCCCCATCGCCATGGGGAAGCGTACAGGTAAAAGGCCGAAGAACGGCCAGAGCGACGCAGAACCAGCAGACGAACTTCCCCTATCCGAATCCTCGGTATCTGACGCGGAGGTGACTGAACGTCTCATTGTAAGAAGAAAGGATAAAGAGAAGTATACCCCTTATAGAGCGACAAATTATTACAGGTTATACGACGAAAATTCAAATAAGAAGGAATTTATTGTATTTCTCAATCGCAAGCAGGGTGAAGTCAAAATATCAGACAAGGACAGGTTGGGTCTGTCAAATGGAATCAGGAGGCATTGCGTATCGGGTGTGTTGCACCTGAGGTCCGTTAATGCTTTTAAAGTTGGTGTTACCTTTGACCTGCCTAACAATGCGAATGTATTTTTAAAAAATGAAAAGTTACTTAGCGAGTTGGAGATGGTTGCCTCAATTCCGGCTTCTGAAACGGAGGTCACTGGAGTTCTTACTTCTGTTCCCACTGATTACTCCAACAAAAAAATTCATCAATTAATTGCATCGAGTAAAAAAGTTATTGCTGTGAGAAGGTTCATGCGGCGAGTAAAGGACCCACAGGGTGTTGTCTCCTTTGTTCCAACGCAAACTGTTGCAGTCACATTTGCATCAACATTGTTACCTGAGTATGTAACACTTGATCACTGGAGGCATGAGGTTAATGTATATGTACCCCCTATTAAACAGTGTCTACGCTGTATGAAATTTGGCCATATTGCTAAATTTTGTAGAAACAATGAAGTTTGTTCCATATGTTCTGACAATCACAATTTTAAAATGTGTCCAAAAACTTTAACAAAATGTGCCAACTGTGGTGGAGATCACATAGCTATCTCATCTACCTGTCCTCTGAAAAAACAAAAAATTGAAGAAAACAAAGTGAAGTCCCGTAGTGTTAGATACTCAGATCTCTTCAATGAATCTGCTTTCCCTCAATTAAACTCAAAGTATATTGACACACACCTGAGCAATCTTATAAAATCTGACAAATTTATGAACCTCTTGGTTGAAGCAGTTTTACAAATTTGTACAAATAAAGATAAGTTAACTATAAATTCAAATAGTATTAAGGAAATTCTGAATAACACTTTTAGAAAAAAGACACCTAGTTAATTGTTATTATGGATACATTGAATATAGTGCAGTGGAACGCTCAAAGTATTATTAGTAATAGGCTTATTTTTACAAGGTTTTTATATGAAAATCATATCCATATTGCTATAATTTCGGAAACTTGGTTAAAACCACATCAGTATTTTTTAATAAAAGGCTATAACACAATAAGGAATGATTGTGGTAATAAACACAATGGTGTAGCAATTTTTATTCATAATAATATCACATTTTCTAACATAAATACATATTATGATAGTGCTCTACAAAATGTTTGCATTAAAATTAAAATTAATAACAAAGAACTGAGTATTGTGAGTTTTTACAGTCCTTCCAATTCAAATCCTCCATTTAATAAAAACAATTTAAACAGTTTAATTAAGTCCATTCCAGAGCCAATGATATTTGCAGGTGATTTCAATGCTCATCACATGTTGTGGGGATGTGTTGATACATTGCCTCGAGGTAAAGATGTTTTAGAGGTTATAGATGAGAATGGTCTTGTTATTCTGAATAATGGTCAAGCTACCACAATAGGATCTCCATCTTGGCGTCCTAATGCTCTTGACTTGACTTTGGTAACTCCATCTTTGGCTCTTTTATGCGACTGGTCAGTTATTGACAGTCCTCTGGGCAGTAGTTATCATCTCCCTGTAATAATAAAAATGGCAGTAAGTAGTGATAGTATTAGTTTGCAAAACACATTATGTAATAATCTACATTTGCCCACTCACCCTAATTATAAGCAGGTGAATTGGAATATGTATAGTAACTTAGTTGTTTCTTATTTGGATGATGTTAAATTTGACACTTTATCTTCAATAGATGCTTTTAATTCCTTTTGTAATATTTTACTTTCTGCTGCCAAGCAGTCAATCCCTAGCTGTCTGTTTTCCAAAAGTTCTAATAGTAATAATGCTACTAGTTCTTGTTCACAAAAATCTTTTAAATATCCTTGGTCGCCTTGGTGGAATCAGAGGTGTACAGAAGCAGTTTTAAATGCTAAAAATGGTTACATTAATTTTAAAAACAACTCCACTGATGAAAATTATGTGGAGTTTAAGAGATTGCGGGCTTTAAAAAAACTTATCTTAAAAAGTGAAAGAAGAAATAGCTGGATAGGCTTGTGCAATTCATTTAATCGTTGTACTCCTTTGTCTTCAATTTGGAAATACATGCGCAAATTTAACAAAACTTACATTCCTGACAGTGTGTTGAATGATAGTTGGATTCCAGATTTTCTACAAAAGTATACTTCTGACTTTGTATCAAATGAGTTAACTAACTATGTAAATGTTGTTAATGATAGTAATAAATATTTGATAGAGCCTTTTTCTTTACAAGAACTAAAATCCGCTTTATTTACTAGAAGAGATACATCTTTCGGTCTTGATACCATTCCATATATTTTACTCAAAAAACTTAATTGCCACAGTCTCAACATCTTTTTAAATAATCTTAATCGCCTATGGAAGGAGAATACTATTCCTGCAGAATGGAAAACAGACTGTTTAATCCCAGTTTTAAAGCCAGACAAAAATAAAATGTTACCTGACTCTTATAGACCTATAGCTCTCACGTCTTGTGTTGGGAAGATATTTGAGCAGCTTCTAAAACAACGTCTCGAGTTCTTTATAGAACAAAATTGTCTTTTGCCTAATAATCAGTTTGGTTTTCGCAAAGGTCGGTCTTCTAGGGAGAGTATAGCGCAGTTACAGCTTGATGCGCATCAATGTTTAGCAAGTAATCAATATCTTTTGTCTGTATTTTTTGACATCTCAGGTGCCTTCAATAGTGTAAATATTGCCGTGCTTTGTGACGAGTTATCAATGTTAGGGATACCAGGTAAAATAATAAATTGGATGCAATCCTTTTTGACTGACAGAAAAGTATATGTAAAATTTAATAAACATTTGTATGGACCACGACTTTCTTCTCTAGGTGTTTGTCAGGGGGGAATATTGTCTCCTTTAATTTTTATTATGTACATAAGACGATTGAACCTTATTTTGGGGCCAAATATAGTAAACCTACAGTATGCAGATGACTTAGTCGTCTATGTATCGGGAGTTGATCTGATTAATTTAGCCGCTACTATTAATAAAGCACTTGTAAATTTATATCAATACTTTTCTTATCTTAATTTAAATGTAAATCCAACCAAATCAAAAGTCTTTGTGATTGGTCGTAAACGCATCATATTGCCTCCCATTTTATACAATGGCATTCCACTGCCTATTTCATGTGACATAAAATTTCTAGGTGTAACATTTACTCCAACTCTTTCTTGGAAAAAATATACAGATAGTGTTATAATTAAAGCGAATAAAGCTTATAATGTATTAAAATCTTTGTGTGCAACGTCGTGGGGAGCGGACCCTAAAATATTGTTAATTTTGTATAAATCGCTTATTCGTAGTCATTTTGAATATGGCTTTCATTGTTTCGCCGCAGACAGCAAAATTGTTAATAGTCTGGATAAAATACAAAATAAATGTATGCGTACAATATTGGGTGCACTTAAAACTAGCCCAATAGCTGCTATGCAAATCGAGGCCAACCTTCCTCCTTTGTGTATTAGATTTAGTTATCTTAAAGAAAGATTTATTTTAAAGCTCTGTAGCTTGCCGACGAACAATCTTCTTAAGAATCTTATTGCTTATCAATCGTCTTCATTTCAGAGACAGTTGTTTATCTTGCAAGATTTTTCTTCATTTAGTAAATTTCTACAAGATTTAAATATTCATCGGAATAATGATATACTTCCCTGCCATGCAGGTTCTTTTCGATGTAAATATTCTGCAATTAATGTTGTAATAGATCCAAATTTAACTTCAAAAGAGGAGGTTCATGTATTATTGTCAGAATGGTCTAATTGTAAATTTGTTTATACGGATGGCGCAAAAAACAATAATAATGTTTCTTTTGCAATCTACCTTCCTGAAATTAGGAAGGGTATTGGCTTTAAGATTAATAGATATGCCAGTATTTTTACTGCTGAAGCCGTCGCTATTCTTTTTGCTTTAAAGCATATTAAGAAACAAAATCAACTTAATAAGAAGTGGGTAATAGTTAGTGATAGTATGAGTGTGTTAAAAAGTTTGTCAAATAACAAAATGAGTGCTAACATCAATTACATCATTTTTGCTATAAAGGAATTGTGGTTCGAACTATGTTTAATCGATATTAAAGTGGATTTCGTTTGGGTCCCGTCCCATATAGGAGTAGCAGGAAACGAAAGCGCTGATTTTCTAGCTAGAACTATCATTAATATATCCGATCTATCCCTATATCCTGATTGCAAAGATCTAGACATTAACATACCATATACAGATATAATAAGTAATCTAAAACAGCGTATGACTCTTCTTTGGGGAAGATATTGGTACAATTGTACAGAAGTTGAAAATAAGGCTCATTCGTATACTTTGTTAGATAATCCCGTTAATAGCACACCCTGGTTTTGTAAGTTTAAAAATAACGCTCACAGAAAGTTCTATACTACAATAACACGAATGCGTATTGGTCACTATCGATTGAATTTTCATCTTCATCGCAAAAAAATTGTCTCCTCTCCTTTTTGTGACCATTGTAATAAGCAACAAGATCAGTCTCTGGATCACATCTTTTTTGATTGTTCGTCCTTTGGCATACAGCGCCTTGTGCTGATGGATGAGCTACTGGAAATATATGGTGCACCCAATATAATCCCGCTCTCAGTAATAGATCTATTAAAGGACACATCAACTTATATGTCCTTGTATAAATTTGTATGTAGTACTGTAAATACATTGTAATTTGTAGATACATACGTTGTAAATTTGTTTATAATTATGTAAATACGTTATAACTTGTACATATACAACTAGTAATAGCATAGCGCAATTCGCGAACTGAACAGATAATGTAAATAGGTAGGTATTATTCTAAAAAGTTATGCAAATTACACTGGATTTGACTTTAAGAAAAGGGGAAAATTATTAGAGACTATATTACTGGATTTGGACTTACTAAAAGGAAAATATGGAAAATATTCTTTAGAGAATTATACATTAACGGAAATGGTAAAATAACTGATGACTTTAAGACTGGATTGGATTTGATGAAAGAAACTACTATAAATATTCGCTATCGAATATACATAATTGGAAAAGGAAAATGGAAATAATGTAAGATGAAATGAGAAAACTGGATTGGACTTTTTGTAAAACAAAATAGTGAAAATAATAAATACCAAAGAAATGAAAATACTAACGACAAGGCAGTAAGGCCCCTGGCTATAGCCTGTTCGAAAGAACGAATTAATATAAAAAAAAAAAAAAAAAATCAATGTCATGTTAATTCGTATTTCGTACAACATTTAACTCCGGGCGTAAATGTTTTGATTTTAGTAAAGGTTAAATATTTTGCTTCGTGCGTGAAATAGGACTAAATAAATAAAATGTCCCTAGCTAAATTATTTACAGTTACTTCTAGAGGTATACTATATTTTTTAACATTATTATCTCGTTTGAAAACTTAAACAATTGTTTATTACGCAACTTTCTTCCGTAATAACCTTTCACACCCGTCAATATTTTCTACATATAAGAAGTGAATTGTACAAATCAGCTTATAAAGTTACTTATTCTTACATTTAAAGGAGACAACATTTTTTGTTCGACGAATAGGCCCACTTCGAAATGTGTAAAGTGTATAAACATATATTGATATATTCCTTATAATCTCTAAATAACAACATTATATTTACTTAAAAATGGTCTAACCGCAGATTACTGAGAAATACAACAATATTGTGAACGTCATAATAACCTAAAAATCATATAGAATTGGTAATAATAAGATATTATGTAATATCTTAAGAAAACAAAAAATGTCCATAATTAAGTTAGGGCTGTTTGATATCAAAATAAACAGCCTGTAGAAAGAGTAAGAATACAGCTGATAAAAGATGGCTAACAATGATGGACAGACAAAAAATGTTCATCCCTCGAGTGTATTAATAGTCCCAGGTGTGTGTACACCCCAATACTTCAGTTTAGCAGTCAGGATACTAACCATAATCACTAAACCAAAAAGCTTGCCAAAAAACTTAACAACCATGATTATAATTTCAAAGTTGTGTCTTTAAATAAGTATTTTATATAAATACTATTGAGGTAAGGTTTTGTACACTGTTTATCATAGGAAGAAAAAACACATAGTTTATATAGTATAAATATTTATTAGTCATCATCATTTTCAAAATCTTCTTTTATAATTGAAGATGGCTCAATCTCATCTTGATGCCATGTCCTAACTACCACACAAGAGACATTTCATGTGCACAGCAACCAACAGTATGTCTACCTAAACAATTACAACAGTATACGGCAAGAGCAGCTCTAGTACTAGAAATAAATGGGTTGTTGTCAACCAGTATATAAGTGTAATAAGTTTTTGTACTTATGTGCCTTGATTATATTGTACCCCATATAAGATACTTATTTTATACCAAACTCATAGGTTGCCAGAATTCTTCAATTTTGAATTTTCCAGATTCCCAGTTCAAGTCTCCAGCTATCTCAGACAGTAAATGTTTTCGCATATTACGATGAAATCATATTGCACAATTTACACAAAGACTGTCTGGAGTATAAAAATGCTGTAGATGCAATATTGAAATGTTTGAAATAAACCAAAGAATTATAATAATGTAAAATAAACTTTAACACAACTAGAAAGAAACAGAAAATACAGAATTCTCTTTTGATAACATAAAAATCATAATGACAGATGCACAGTTAACAGTCCATGTTATTTTATTAAATTGCACAGTAATATTAAACTATGTACTTATGGCTTAGTTAATTTGACCTCATTTTCATTAATATTTTTATTTTCTTACATAAATGTTACAAAATATGTTTCATTATACACATTTTTTTGCCATGTTGACCATAACTGGTTACAGGAAATGTATCAAGTGTTTGCCTTTTTATTATAATTTCACTTCTAGTTGTCTGTTGCATTCAAAACTAAAGGTTTTATCTCAATAAAATGTTTAATATGAGAATAATCATGAGAGTTGTCATACTCATACATGCAGGGCACATCTGTATGGATACACACCAAGAAAGGGAAGATATTAGTAGGATGATCCTGGTTAGATTTTACAGTAAAATGTGGCCTGTAGATAATAATAAATTAGTTACAATTTTACTAGCATAATATGATTAATAAACATCAAAAAAATTGTCTCCTTTCTAACTTCTTAAAATATATATAACATAGATAAAAGGTTAGCCAGCGATGGCTATATCATTTTATATATTTTTGCACCTTACAGTGAGATCTAGTGCTGCTGGCGGAATTGTACTTCGTCATGCTCAGTACAGCACCCCTAGTGACAACAAGGGCGAAAAAGTGTACCCGCCACAGGTGCCAGGCTACATGTATGTAAATGCAGAAGAATTGGACATGAGTTTCAGAGCTATGACAGACAGAGCAGCACAGACAATGTTCTGGACTGAATTGGCAAGAGGTTTTGCAGTAACATTAGCTCATATCTTCAAGGTTTGTCTTAATGAATTAATATGTCAGTTCCAAAGAGTAATGATTCGGAAATGGTTCTCAAACAAAATTAAAAAAAAACAACTTGATTTGTGACTGTATGAAATGAAAATATCCTAGAATTATCTAAGAAATATTGGAATTAATAACTAAACTGCATTAACTTATCCATGTGTTTGTCTGTGGTTATGGTGGGTTATAGTTTATGGAACCATTTCTCATACATATCTCAAACTTACTGATTTTAAGACTTGTTACACTTTGGAACTGATGAATTAGAATGTTCTTTCAAATTATTTTATTTATTATTATTTTATTTCTGTGAGAAATTCAACCCATCATCATTAAGAAGACAGAGAGGAAGAGCTGAAATTGTAGGCTTATATTATTAAATCATTTACTTCTGAAGATGGTTCTCCACATATAGCTACCATTAGTAGTTCTAGGCGGTTAATCTATTTATGGATATCAGTTCTGGTGTTCCCCAAGGGACCTTGTTTGGGCTCTTACTTCAGTATTTTTTTTTAAATGATACCAGCTGAACTATAAAATACTTTGATACAGGGATGACATGAAAATCTTTGAAGTTAGTGACATCCATACTTTCCATATAGATGTAGTTAGATTATTGTACTAACTAAAAATTAGGCCTCAATATTTCCTAATGCTATATGCCTATACATATACTATAACATAGATTTAATTAAAGATCTAGAGATAATCTTTGACAGTAAAGATTGATTTCAATTTACAGTAAAATATTATTTGATATATCAAAAAAGTTATTTCTGTTGCTTGGTCATGTGTTAAGGATATTGTTGGAGTTAACATAATTGTATTAAAACTTTTATTTTGCATAATATGTACCTATCCACATAGAATATGCTTGTAGAATCACCACTATTGTATACAAGGATAGAGTCCATCAAAATTTTATATGCTACCTCTAAATAGGTTCAACCAAGAAATCTAAGTGGCAGCACTGTATTGTAATAAGTGTAGTGTAGCACTTACCATAAGTTGAACATCTCTCCTTGTTACATCACTTTTTCTCATAAAAAAAAAGTAATTGTTTCCTAGCATATTATGTATTTTATAATTTTACCTGCTACAATTAAATGAAGCTGTAAGCTTACAATAATTTTGATTATTTTTAAGGTTATAAAGAGGTAAAATTAAATGAAGTACATATAGTAGGACTCACTGAGCACAAATTTAAGAAATATAAGTTTCTTTGGAAATGAAGGCTTCCTATAGTATAGTTGATTATATAGAGGATAATGATGCATGGTTCAAGTCAGGCCATCTTAAATTTTTTAATGTTACATTGAGTAGGCGAACTTGTTATATGACTAAAAAGATGGGCTGGGAGTTTCTTATCTGGTCTTCTCCCCATGTCAAAGCCCCTTTAAATAAACTGATGTAGGTTGATGACATTTTCCAAGTGTTGTTGCAATATATCATGTTATTTTCACTTCGTATGGTAAATAAATATATTTACATTCTATAAAACAACATAATATAAATATGAGTACATTTTTCTGTTACAGGAGCCGGCTACAATTAACTATCCATTTGAGAAAGGGCCTTTGTCACCAAGGTTTCGAGGGGAGCATGCTTTAAGGAGGTACCCATCTGGAGAGGAAAGATGTATTGCATGTAAATTATGTGAAGCTATCTGTCCAGCACAGGTATTTTTTTAACTTCATAAGATTTAAGCATAGTTCTATAAGATGTTACATAAGCCTTGACTATATTGAAAAACATGCCAAATGTGAGACAAACTTGTCTCAACAAATGAGAAAGTGTAAAGAGTAGGAGCATCTCCCCCCCCCCACTCCTCGCCTCGCGCGCCTGCAGTGTAATGATGTGCTATAGGCATACCATGTTAATACTAAAGTTGAGATCTCATGTTATTCTTTTGATTTTAATAATGACTGATTCAAGTCTATCAGTTTCTGTTCCAAAAAAACGAAATGAAATGTGTTTTAGACATAGTTTATCAATGGAAGGCTCCTTTGAACAGGATGCTGGCTAGCTTTTGGGTACCACAACGGCACCTATTTCTGCGGTGAAGCAGTAATGTGTAAGCGTTATTGTGATTCAGTCTGAAGGTCGCCGTAGCTAGACGAGCGCAATTGTTGTGCCGCTCAGAATTTTTGGGTTTTCAAGAATCCCGTACGGCACTGCATTGTGATAGTCAGAGCGTATCAATTACCATCAGCTGAATGTCCTGCTCGTCTCGTCTTTAAGCTTGGATTACATTATGGTAACTTTCGTAGGGAAGTCTATTTAAATTTCATGTTAGGTTCTACCTGATAATTTGGCTTTCTAAAGGTGAAAAAATGTCTGGGTAGTTTTTGGGTTTAAAGAAACATGCAAAGTATGTAATCTATTCTCTTAATATTATTATTAAATGACTTACAATAAAGTTTTATTGTGATGATTTAGTAAGTACTAGATAAGGCATAAATATTCTTGTAATTGCTATGACCTAATGGGTGTTTAGATTGAGAATAATTGAGGTTTTTAGAGTTTATAGGGACAAAGGTATTATACCTAGTTGTGGAGGTTTTAGACTGATCGGAGTTCGACATAAAGAGTGTTCAAAATCCGAGTGTCATATATCGTGCAGCCGGGATCTATAATGGCATATTATTTATTTGTTTCTAAACTGTTTTAGGCAATCACAATAGAAGCAGAGGAGCGTAAGGATGGTTCGCGGCGAACAACTCGCTACGACATTGACATGACCAAATGTATCTACTGTGGCTTCTGCCAGGTGCGTATATTAAATTATTACATGCATAAGCACGGATTATGAGCGATTTCATTGAACAGTAATGTTTAAAGTCTGTTATATACGCTCATTCGAAGCTCGGAGTCGAACCCGAGGGAAGAATATTTTGTTTTAGCAATTGAAATGTATTTATTTAGCAAAATTATCAAAAATGTCAACACAATTTTGTTAATTTAAAGCGGCACTTACCTGAAATACGAAACTCAATCATTTTAAAGTTTGGATATGCTGTTATTTGGCCAGTTTTTCACTGAACACTGCGATCATTGAGTGACGTTGTATTCAAATCGCGGTCGATACACAACTGAACGAAAACTCTGCTTAAGACGCGTAGGCAGAGTTTTGCTTCAGATAATTTTTAACGTGATTGTGAGTCTACTTGTTTATTGTACGTCAATGACAAAATATTATCATAAAAAATTTAAACTTAGAGACTTAAACTGCCGTCGACAGCGGAACCATGCCCAAGCTGCTGGTAGCAGGGCATCAGATAGTTATTAGAGTTATCACTGTGTGTCTTTGAGCCAACCGATTAGCGAGAACCGCTTGATATATTTGATCAAGGCTCTTTATGAGGACTATACGGACTATGATCGTAGAGTCAGCGTCTCATATCTTTATATATATTTAAATCCAGTATCTTGGTGTTTGTATCAAGTGAACTCCTTAACTAATGAACGGATTTTAATGATTAACCTGAGAGATAGGATAGTTTTTATTCCCATTTGGGATCCATAATTCTTTTTATTGCCAATATTTGTATGGACATAATTTCTATGAGATAATTTATTGATGCACGGTTTGACAGTTGTGCTGTGAAACAGTTTCATTATAATAACAGGGAGCATATTTTACGAAATGATTTTTTTTTTTTTTTTATGGAATAGGAGGACAAACGAGCGTACGGGTCACCTGGTGTTAAGTGATCACCGCCGCCCACACTCTCCTGCAACACCAGAGGAATCACAAGAGCGTTGCCGGCCTTTAAGGAAGGTGTACGCGCTTTTCTTGAAGGTACCCATGTCGTATCGTCCCGGAAACACCGCACAAGGAAGCTCATTCCACAGCTTCGTGGTACGAGGAAGAAAGCTCCTTGAAAACCGCACTGTGGAGGACCGCCACACATCCAGATGGTGGGGATGATATCGTAACTTGTGGCGTGTCGTGCGAAGGTGAAATTCGGCGGCAGGAATCAGGTTGAACAGCTCTTCGGAACACTCCCCGTGATAAATGCGGTAGAAGACACACAATGAAGCGACGTCTCTACGCAACGCCAAGTGATCCAGCCGTTCACAGAGTACTGGGTCCCCGACAATTCGAGCTGCTCTGCGTTGCACGCGGTCAAATGGATCGAGCTGATACTGGGGTGCGCCAGACCAGAGATGACAGCAATACTCCATGTGAGGCCGGACCTGCGCTTTGTAGAGCGCTAGAATGTGGGCCGGCTTGAAGTATTGCCGTGCTCTATTTATGACGCCCAGTTTCTTTGAAGCCAGTTTGGCTTTGCCCTCCAGATGGCCACGGAATTGGCAATTGCTCGAGATTTCGAGACCCAGTATTCCGATACTAGGCGAGGCTTTAAGGGAAGTGTTCTCGAAGAGCGGTGATACGGCAAATGGGGTTTTTTTAGTGGTAAACGCGCAAACTTGAGTCTTCTGGGGTTAAATTGGACAAGGTTCAACTTACCCCATTCCGCGACCTTCTCGAGAGAGGACTCGATAGAAGACACAAGTTTCACCCGGCACTGGTCGACGTTTTCCCGAGAGAGACCTGCATGGCCCGTGTATACGGCATCACCAGTGCTGTCGTCTGCATAGCAATGCATGTTGGTGGTGTCCAACATATCATTGATATGCAGAAGAAACAGCGTGGGAGATAGCACACAGCCTTGGGGCACTCCAGCGTTCACGGGCTTGGGATTCGAGCAATAACCGTCGATAACGACCTGTATGCTGCGCCCAGTGAGGAAGCTGGAGGTCCACTTGCATAAGCTCTCGGGAAGCCCAAATGATGGAAGTTTTGCGAGGAGCGCCTTGTGCCATACACGATCAAAGGCCTTCGCTATATCCAGACCAACTGCCAGGCCTTCCCCCTTGCTTTCAATAGCCGCCGCCCATCTATGTGTTAGGTATACCAGAAGATCGCCGACCATGGCGAAAGCCAAAAGATTCTTCATGTTATGAAATAGTATTGTCAAATTCTTAAAAAACAGTATTTTATTTATTATGTACCGAACAACGTCCGTCGGGTCAATTAATTTATATATATATTCTTTGCTGGTTTAAATATTTCATTGTTTGCAGGAAGCCTGCCCTGTTGATGCTATAGTCGAGGGGCCAAACTTCGAGTTCTCTACGGAAACACACGAGGAATTACTCTACAACAAAGAGAAATTGCTCTCGAATGGCGACAAATGGGAGAGTGAGATTGCTGCAAACATCAAAGCCGATCATCTATACCGCTGATTAAAATCAGATACTGATTTTTAAGTAGAATGTAGTAATATTGTAACATATAATACAATTTTTTTTTTCGTGTAATTTAATTGTTAATAATCTGTAGTTAAAACATCTTCTTTGTGAACATAAATAATTCAGTTGTTATTAAAGCAATGCATTGGTGTAACTACATTCTATTTTAAGCTCTTGTTGTTAGTTGATGCACATTTCAACATAACAACTATGTTCTGTAAACGATGGATATATAGCAGTAATTAAATTATGTTCTAGAATATACAGATACGTGCAGTCTCTTGTTTTAATTTACATAAATAAAACAGAAATGGGCCATTACAAGCTAACACACAATCTGATAAAAAAATAAGTTCCTTCAGTGTTTTTCGTTTCTCAATTCATGTTTATGGAATTACAGGAGTGTTCCCAGCCCTTAAGTACGCGTTTTTCTTAAGGTACCCATGTCGTATCGTCCCGGATACATGGAGGCTCATTCCACAGCTTTGTTGTACGTGGAAGAAAGTTTTTCACGGATTACGTTAATTCCCTTACCCCCTGGTCACAGCTATTCTTCTTCTTCTTAAAGTCATTAACTTTATAAAACTTATTTGATACCCATCAAATGATGAGTTTATCCTTAATATCTTAGAATTATATCATTTATGTTAGAAAAGCCGATACTTAACAAAATTAGAGAAAATAATGAATATCGGTTATAAAATAATGCAAAAAAATAGGGATAATAAATTAAAAACAAAATCATTTCATTCATAATATATATTATTATTTTGAACGCATTAATTGTAAAAGCACTATAAATATTCTAATTAGGTAAGTACTTACATCATAAAAATCAAAATAAATTAATAATTTTATGAGCTAGATTGGTTGAGATATTGTGAATTCGAAGTATATGTGATTACATTTTATCACAACAGCCAGGGTTTTGGTCATGATACATTAAAAAAAATACCCGTAGGTACATAGAACGCAATAGTAGCTAGGCCAAGTTTAAAAGTAATCCTAATACAAATACTTTATTATCAATTCTTTAAACTCAGAGCAAATAATTAAAAAAAAAAAAATTACTTGTTAATTATTTACATGGAGTTACAAGCTAATTGTAATAAAATTCCTACATGGTTTTGGAGTGATATCAATACCTCTGACCCCAAACCTAGTTAATATCTAATCATCTTCAACTTTTTCGACGCTAATAAAGGCCGAAGATATTAGAGAGGTTTTAGGAAATGTAAGTCTGCTAACACAGTTTGTAGTAATTGTTAATCGATGCGATGAACAAAAGGATTTCAGAAGGTTCTATTTGAAAAAGTAATATATTTTGCTATTTCATTCGATGAGCGTATCTCAAACAGAAACTTTAGCAGGTTTAGTTAAATTTAATTTAAACTCACCATTACTAAGTGAACCCAGCAAATTTAAAATTTGAAGACTCATTCGAGTTTACGGATTAATTATTGCCAGCAAAAATACGCATTTAAACAGTTAAATAAAAACTGGAGACATACGAAATTTTCTTACAAATAGATATTGCTGGGTTTTACAAGAAAGTTATAACTATTATGGATGAAGATTATAAAATCGTTGAACAAAGCTTGCAGGAGGGCAAGATACTGTTAGCTGGTTTGGCCCTGTTATTACGGCAAGCTGATAAAATTCGCGAATCTGCAGAATAATCTGATACAGGCGGTTTATGGTTTTCAATTAAGAATAAGTGTGACGGCATTTATCTTATTAAAAATATTACGATTTACTAGCAAAGGTTCGAAACGTAGTAAGGTAATCATAAATCACCTACAAAAACTACCTTATTGAATTTAAAAAAAGAATCTGTAATTCTGTGTGCAAAAACAAGGTGGAGTAGTACATTCTAAAACGCTTTTAAATTAAATGTTTCCACCGTCAAAGATCAATTCTGATATTGTTTTAAATCAAAAAGATTTCACAATTGTAAATGAGATTCACGATATTTTGGACATAATTAAAACTGGTGTTGGGATCCATCCTTTGTTTAAGATCAATCGGACTAAACTAAAATTTTGACTGTCAATCCTGATATTGGCAACTCATAAATACTGCCAACAGTTGTTACCACGTTTGATGATCTTAGAGCGCAGATAACCAACAGAGGGGGATGCGCCGATGAGATTAAATTAAGCTTATGGTAAATTAATTATATTATGTCCAAATCTGCCTTGGACAAACTAAGCAAATTTGGAGAAATCGAAACTATTAAAGCCATCAAAATCCTGACTAAAAATGTTGGATATTTTTGTTTGCTACTTGGACCGTGGATGAGTGTCTGAGAACAACGCTTGGGTGCGTTGCGAGGAACCTCTTGCGTCACACAACCACTTTATGGAATCAATTACAGAGTGCAGTTTTCCTGAACTGATACAGGGACGACTCAGGGACCTTCAAGCATAGAGCATCCCAACTATAAAGCCGTCAACATCTCTTGAACCCCCGTGTTCCGGATGTCCGTGGGCTTGCCTCAGCACTTCCCATTACATGAGTCTCTTGCCCATTTGCCCCCTCTTATATACATAAAAAACCGTAACATATCTCCCTTCTGAAATAACTTGACATCAAGATTCTACAGTCTACTGTAAACACTGGGCAATTTCGCGACGTGGAAAGGAGTTCTTCTAGCGTTGCGAAAGGATTGCGGACCCACGAACACGTGGTTGAACTTACATGAGATGGACGGACCTAGTCAAGACAGCATTAGACGGGACTTAGGACCGGGTGAGCAGTGGCGAGCTGTGAAGCCAAAATCCACATTCAAACAGTAGTGTAGCAATAAGAAATCTATTCAACGGTCTATAATAATAACTTGTAAAATGGATTTTGATTTGCACTAGTTACAAGATTATTCTTATAATATAATGATTTTTAGAATACATTAACGTTGTGTTATTAATAAACGCGAAATAAAGTAATTCCAAGTTTAAATCTTTTTGACTTTATCTCACCTTTGTCACTACAGAATTACATGGCAGAGAGAAGTAAGTTTAGACTTGGAGTAACTTTACTTTCCGTGGGTTTCGCTTATATAAATTGTGTTTAACTTTTAGTATAAGTAAATTTTTAGCTTTACCTATAACCATAATCTACCTTATATTCTCATTTATTATCGCTATTCACTAAATGTCAAAACAAATACTAATAATAAATTGTGCTTATATCAATCTATACCTATCAACTAATAAAAAAATGATTATTTTTCGGTCAAACACAGTCACTCAAATCACGCTAATTAGTGTGATTACCCCCCAATATTTTGTATGTATATCTTTCTAAGTCTTCCTTCACGCTTTCGATGTCTCTGTCAGCATCAATAGTCAATACTTCACACCCAACAGTAGGAGAATTCAGCCAGTTTTCATATGATACATGTACCTGAAAAAAATTATTATAAAATGCCATTTGTAATAAAAATATATACTTCAATATGGTTCAACAACTTTTTTTATGGAAGAGAGGACAAACGAGCGTACGGGTCACCTGATGTTAACTGATTACCGCCGAACACATTCTCTTGCAATACCCGAGGCATCACAGGAGCGTTGCCGGCCCTTTTAAAAAGTGGACGCGCCTTTCTTAAGGTACCCATGTCGTGTCGTCGTGGATTTAAGTTACTTGAAAACCACACTGTGGTGGAATGCCACACATCCAGATGGTTGAGACGATATCCTTATTTGTGGCGAGTCGTACGAAGGTGGAATCGTATAAAATAAATATTGAATTGCTTATAATATTAATCTCATAGATTATTTTGAATTGCATTTTGCATATTTCCGGAACATATAACCCGCGAACAAAGAGCTTTTACTGTACTTGGCTTAGACAGCCCAATGCAAAAGTCAAGTTCGCGTATTATTCAACTGAGTTTTTACAAAGTCTAAGTACCCTCTATAGATCTCAGACTTATACTGATCACTAATAACACACAAATATCGTTTGTTATCACTCAGACATTTCATTTTATAACTCAGTTACAGAATGACTTACGAATCAAGCTGCTTCTATTTATACACAGATTTATCTCGAATGTTCTCCAACTGTCTAGTTAGTAAAAAGAAAAACATCATGTTTTTGTATACAACTAACAGCTAGCCTCCTTTGCGGTGCCAAGGTCAAGCTTCCTTTGCACTAATAAGTAGTAAAAGTGAAATTTTAGATAACTTATACATCTCGATCTTGATCGATTGATAGAGTCTCTTGCTGTTAGACAAACAATAAAAACAGGCCAGGAATATTAGTTTAGTGTGCATGACAAGCTACGTCTTACACTCGCGATTTGTAAGTATAACACTTTGTTTAAGTGTGTATGAATTGCTCAAAATAGAGGTTTTAAAGTCTATTTCTTTCCGTCGTTTTCACACCTGCTGTCATAGTCTATCTAGACGTATAAATGAATTAAAAGTGAAATAGATATATTTAATACAAGTAGGAACTCTTAAATGTGAAGTAAGAAGAAACTTACTAACATAGGATTTAACTTCAACCTCTTGTTCATATATTGTATATTATTACATATTGTCTTCTCATAGATTATTTATATAAAGTAGTTTAAAATTTAGCTATGAGATATTGCATATTTTTAATTTTCATTATTTATTCATAATATTTTAATAATTAATTGTAACTGTTTTTTCTCCAATACATAAATAATTAAGTAGTTACCGAATACCTACTATAACTGTCTCGAATGTTCAGTGTGAACATTGTTACAATACTACCTATGAAATAATGCTGGATACTTACTTGCTTCAAGTATTCTAATGGCACTTCAGATTCTTCTGCTCTTCCACGTCTAAACATTCTCTCCCAGACAACTTCTGGTGTTGTCCTCAAGTATACTGAAATTTTGTTTAAATATTAAAATTATATTTTTTATAAGATGTTTCATGAACTAACAATTGAATGCCCATTGCGAAACTATCAATAAATATTGTACATTTCCACAATATTTTTAACATCTCTCTTGCTATCCCTGTCTTTGAAAACAAACATACATATAATAAGGCTGTCTGATCTTCCAGAGAGGTAGGTAACTTGACATACTTTGAACCTTTTATATATCCTCTCTTGTTCTTGGTAGTTTTGGCAAGGCTCCTTTTAAGTGTATTTCATCCTGATATACATGAAGCTGATGATGATTACTTTATTTATATTTTTGTAAATATAGCTTTAACATACTGTTTGTCTTCCATAAAATAAATATTCAAATTCAAATATTATTTATAATTCAAAATATTCCACTGACAATTTTGTTACAATATAATTTAAAGTGGTGGCTCAATTCCCAATCAGTTATCATTAAGAAAGTCATTTGTGTCTTCCTTTAACAATTCTATTGACTTTTGTAATACATTTGCTTTGAAAAATGTATCATAGGGGAATGTATTTTCTTATTAACAACTATTACCACTTCATCTATTTCTCTGTATTGCATCTCTTTGAGTATTTATTTCTGTCTATCAAATTAACTCTTTATACACTATGCACATAGGTACAATTTATTTATCTTTTACCATACTCATTCACTATATAAGAATTCAATTGAATCAACACTCTTCCATAAACAGACGGTGTAATGTCTTGTAAAAGACATCCTGGCTGAGGCTGATTAGGAAACCAAGTAAAAAGGGCATTGTACAGGGTCCAATTTACTTGGTTACCTAATTTCACTCACCTTTCACTATCAACTTCATATTTATCCAAATTTTGAGAGCCCTCATGAGTGTAAGTTCTGCTAAGATATATCTTCAATCAATTCAACACATGACATGAGACTCTTGCCAGAATTCAGATTCAGCATCTCTTGAGGATGCCTAATAGAGAGGCGAAAAAGGCTCACAACATTTGGATGGTTATGGATTACCTCAAAATAACATCTGTTTCAATAAACTTCATAATTGTTCCAGTAAGCAGACTACCAAAACAGACTCTTTCACTTGTTTCACTATCGAGGGGAAAACCTGATACTTTTTTATTATTACTCTCTTCTTTCTCACTTTGATTCCATTCCTTTCCTACTTCTCACACATAATTATAGTCAACTTCTGTCTATCAGTAAATATTGCAAGTAACACAAAAAAGTGCCATAGTTGTAACAAAATTATTTTTGATTCATACTTATGTTCAGTTTAATCATTGGAACTAGTATAATAATAACAATTAGGTAAGAAAGAATCTACCTATGAGGTCTAAGCTGATGTCCAAATTCTTCTCTCTGTAATCAAACCAGTTGATCAATACTTGATATTCCGCATCAAGCAAGAATTTCTGACTCTTCGCATTCTCTACAAAACAATGTCTACTGTTCTGTACTGATCTGAAATTGAATTCATGATATTTATATACTTTCACTTAATTTTTTGATACAGTATATCAAAGATAGTTAACTCTCTCAACTCAATCTATAAGTTTATTCAAGTCACACATTCCCACAAAAAGTAGTATCATCACCTTATATATTATATTGTAATTAACATAATTTGTAAAACAATCAATCTGGAATTGGTAACTTCTTTGAGTTACTCTAGTGTCGCGCAATTAAAAAAAAAGGAATTAATTAAAATTAATGTAAAAATACAGTAACAGCCAGTTTAATCCTCTAAAACAAATTTCATTCAATCTGTAAGTGTTGATTTAAAAGAGTGGCAATTAATTTCTTGAGACTTCTTCTCATTCAAGCTCAACCTTTTCGGAAGTGATGGTATACTTTTGACAATAATAATAATATTGGCACAGTTTTTAACACAAATTATCTTGCCCCAAGTTAAGCATATATAGCCTCTGTTATGGGTTACAAGACAATGATATATTTACTACAATATACTTACTTACACATACATAAAGTCATATAAACATACATGAATACATTTAAACATCCATGACTCGGAAACAAACATCCATATTCATCATATAAATGCTTGCACCTACCGGGATTCGAACCCGGGACCTCTAGCTTAGTAGGTAGGATCGCTAACCACTTGGCTATACAGGTTGTCGAAATAATATATTGTGTCATTTTCTTGAATATAATATTATTCATGTAGTTGAAGAATACTCAGAGTGATTACATTACATCTTATTATAAGACATCTACTGAAATCTACTCAGACTTAGCACCCTTTACAATCTAATGTACCTTGTTCACTAGAGCATTTACATTTTGATACTCTTGAAATTATGAATATGGAAGTCAACTATTGTATAAAACTTGATTCCTTGAAAATTCATAAAGATGTCACTTAAATCATTGCTAAATTTTTGGAAACAAGTGGAGCTCTAAAAATACTTCTAATTGTTTTTCTTTGCACACTTTTACACAATACCATTTAATATTACACACAAGTACATAAAGCAATGTGATAATCATTATCAAGACATCCCACTCTGCCTGATTGCTTAGATAATCTGGAGTGACTAAAAAAAATTACACCAGTTCATTAGATTTTATGAAGGTATGCATTTTATTTTGTCCTTGAAAGCAAAATAGTTCATTCCAGTTTATTTATTAAAAATATATTTAAAAGTTTATGTATGTACACACTATAGTGTGTGTGAGTCAACACAAGTATGGAAAAATTTACCTGATTCTTTGCACTCAAACCATTTGCCTTAACCCATATCATAGGTCAACTACACCTTATATTATGTTTGAAATAATAAGCTAAAATGAGCTGTTTATGTTGAAACAAATTCAGGAATACATATCTTCATAAATATATTTTTTACACTAACCTTTCAAACATTTTCACTGTTATATCATTGTGAGATGGAAGACGAGTTTGTATTTTAAGCCGGCTAGAGTGTATATTATGTTGAAATGAAAAGCTCAACTCATTCCTATCACCATATATGAGTCCTAGTAAGTTATGGCCACTTACATTTCGCCATTCTAGAAGAGGTTCCTAAAACATACTTTATAAAATTATACTGAAACAATATTTAAATTTCGATTGGTTGCTTTTCATAATGATGGAATTGCTTGTTACTTACAGGTTATGTTTCAACATTATTGTATTTATCAAAGTATTTAATACACGTTGACTTTCCAGAACCAATATTGCCTTCAAATGATACTCTGAATGGTCTTTTCTTAATCATGCCTGCTGCTTTTTTTTTTGTATTTATATTTGGCATGTTTTATTTACGTTTGTATCAAAAATAAAAAAAAACTCAGGTGCTCTTTAAAACCGTGTATGCACGATTTATTTACTTGAGTTTACAATTTTCATTAATTGTCGCGCTCTTTGTCTGCTGTACAAATGTCAATTGTCAATCTTCTTTGTTTTTTATATTCGTCCCACAAGGAATAGGCTAAGGTCCGAGACCATGCTGCCTAGTCATCGGTTTTATTTTACATAATATTCATTGTTATTTGTTATTATTTGAACCTTATTTAGAGCATTGGCAGGAAGGCTATCAGCTATAATAAAATATTATATTGTTATCAAAAAGGATAATATATTCATTCAGAATCTTGGTTGCAATCGATCGATTAGAACTTTCTCACGCAAAAGAGCTCGGACACCACTTTCAAATTAAAATTTCAGCAACTTTCAGGTATACATACACAGGATATCATCATTTTGGAGCTGGCCACTAACGTAGGTTGGAGATGAATATCCGTCACGCCGCGTGATCACCCTCCTGCCGGGCCTTTTAACAGAAGGACGCCACGGTCTGCATTATCTGTTGCTACGTTCCATAGCTACGATGTATGACGGCGGGCAGCGAGATATCCTCTACAATAATCTCTCCTGATGTAATGATATAGGTACTTGAATACAATTTGGGTACCAACGGTTAAAAGGTAACTAAAGAGAATAATGGTCTACTTTCGTCTTCTAATCTTGCTATCCCATCTGCTTAAGGTCTATGTCATCGAACACGTCATAAATGTCACACTGTGTCATACATATTATATAGAATTTGCGGGTACTATGTCTTTCCTTCGCAGCAATAAGCAACAGGCGTATACTTAAATACCTTCGCAAACGTCAGAGATGAAAAAAAAGAATTATGAAACAGCTACTTCTTATGTGAAAATAGTAAAAGAAAAATATAAATATTTTTGTTTGTGGTTTAGTTTTTAAGGGGCTGCCAGCAACAATAACATGGCGTCTAGTCTATAGTGTATTTTTTTTACTTAAAACCGTTAAAGTTCCATTTGCTATTTGTCAGTCTGCTTCCTATATTTTGATGTATATGTTGCAAAACTTTGCAGCAGACAAATTGCATTACCACCAGGACTTAATGTTAATGAAAGTTACCATCTGGGTCTGTAGTGAACCCATAATTGCGGGGGGTTGGCTTCCGTCATCTCTCGAGTATTAAACATATTTTACAAGGTGTTAAATTAGTAACAACATACCATATTTATTATTATAGCAGACAATTATCAGGTTAATTAGGTCAAGCATTTACAGGTGAACTATTATCGTTACACATTAATTAGGTCTCAGTTATGTGGCTCGGCGAAACACATTAAATAAACAGGGATTATGGCGCAGTAGGTAACTCGTAACTCTTGATTAAACTTGCCCTTAGCATCTCAAGAGTTATGACCTCTGAGATTAAATGTTAACGAACAATAAAAATAAATAAATGATTTCAAATGAATGAAATAATGAGTTTAGGTTATATTAAAATTATTATTTGGTTTTAAAAAGGACATGTTAATGCAGTAACTAAAGATACTTTGTCGATCTGTAAGTATAGTGTATTCGTAATTTTGCTTTTTATGTGTGGACCTATCTGAAAAATCTGACAGGGACTAAAGTTAGTTCCACTGTAATAATTAAATTGGTGATGGACTAATTGGGATAATTCTTAAATTTTTGAAGATGTATATTTACATATTATTGCGTTTTTGGTTAATTCATCAACAAAACAGGCATTTGTATGAAGAAATTACCAAGTAGCCAAGTGGAACTAATGAAGAAGACCACATATGGGCTCCCAAACTTTTCAAAGATCAGTATTTCACGTGTGGTGAGTAGATAGGTATTGTAATTTCTTAATAGAACCAAGTATTGTAGCGGATATTGGTCTAATTGGAATTTTCCATAAATACCTAAGGGACGAGACGAGCAGGACGTTCAGCTGAAAGTTATTGATACGTCCATTACAATGCAGCTCTACAATTGCGCTCGTCAACTTGAAACATAAGATGTTAGGTCTAATTTGCCCAGCAATTTAGTGAAATTAGCTAGTGAGCTAAGGTGGCCTGCAGACCGAAACACAATAATGCTTACAAACTATTGCTTCACGGCAGGTGCCGTTGTAGTATCCAAAATCTATCCGGCATCCTGTACATAGGAGCCTCCCACTGGTGAACACTTTCTATTGAGTCTATCATATCACATCGTATCACACCGGCGCCTTTGAAATAATTAGTAACGAGTAAGTTCTAAGTATTTTCGTTTTTCCATTTGAAAGGACTAAGCCGTAACTAGTGAATATACTGAAGGATTAGTAAAATATTTTAAAAATAGACATTCTAGTACGTACTATAAATATAGATGCGTGTTTTATTTAATCCAATCCCACGTGGATTGGATTAAATCCTCCACGCAACAAACTGATGAGACACTGATGCAGTCCGTGCAATGGTGAGGTGGGTGGCTAGTGAAAGAATTTAAAAAATCCCAAGAGAGTAAGGTGTCCCATTTACCATATTTTAAGTCTCGACTTATATAAGTATATTACAATTCACACTCATAATATACAATATCGCTGCAGCTTCCAATATTGAGAAAAAAAAAGGAAATATGTATCCACTTACTTTGTTTTTGACCATCTAGCTCATTAGGTACTCTGGTGAACCCCATCACTTCCCGGAAATTTAAGCTATAACTGTTGAAGTTAAAAACTTTTTCACTTTAATAAAATATATATTTAACTTCAGCTAAATCTCGGCGTAGTAACCAATCTATAAACAAAAAAAAATATTTTCGCAAAACAATACCATTTACCCAATGCATTAAATATAATTGATTCTTATATTAATTTAGGTGTTAATTTAAACATTAACGTTTCTTGAAAACTCATTTTAAATCATTTGTTACAAGTTCCATCAGAACAAAGCTTAACACAGCAAAGAAACCCTTTCCAACATCCACGTTATAAATTTTTGGTTAATATTTCACGGCATAATGAAATGTGCACAAGAGCGTTTCAATTCATTACATCGCGATATTTTATTAAAATTTTCGCAGCGGGATGCGAGCGGTTCATTAAGTAATGGAATAATGAATGCATTGTGTTTACTCGCCGTTCCCTAACAACAAACTTCCTTCATCCGTTCAATATGCTCTCTATTGTCATAGCTATTTTTAATCTCTCGCTTGCTACTTTCATTTGACTCTATAGGGTTCTGCAAGAACAGTTTGTTCAGAAGTAATAAATAGAAAGCGCATAGGAAGTCGAATTCGAATTCTGGAATATTAAGATTCAAAGGATTTAAGAAATTATCTCTCGAGAACGTTCAGCACTGGTTTTATATCACTTGCCATAAGGTGAACTGCTAGCTTATTTTTCTACCCTTTTCTTTAATGATAGTATTTTATACGCGGGTCGTAATTGAAATAATAGGTACCTACGTAAATCTAAACATTCTTTCGAAGAGATTTCCATCCTATGTGACTCATCACGATATCTCTGGAAGACTAAGGCGTAAAGACTTGTCATTTGGTAGCAATATTTCAGCCTTTGCCGAGTAGAGGTTCGCTAAGAACGGATTTTATGGAAAGCCACGCAGCTAGTCTATCTATATATATAAAAATGAATTTCTGTTCGTTAGTCTCGCTAAAACTCGAGAACGGCAGGACCGATTTGGCTAATTTAGGTCTCGAATTATTTGTGGAAGTCCAGGGAAGGTTTAAAAGGTGAATAAATAGGAAAATGCTGCTAAATTAAATAAAATCAACAAATTTGTTTTTCCTTTGATGTGTCCATATGTAATTTCTATGAGAGAATTTATTGACGCACGGTTTGACAGTTCTGCTGTGAAACAATTTCATTACGACAGCAGGGTGCATATTTTACGAAGTAATGTTTGATGTTATGATATATTATTGACAAATTCATATAAAAACATTATTTTATTTATTATATACAGAACAACGTCTTTCGGGTCAGCTAGTATCCAATATTTTTAATTTTTATGGTGGAGGCCCAACGAGCGTAACCTGATGTTAAGTGATCGCTGCTGCCCACATTATCCAGCAACACCAGAGGAATCACAGGAGCATTGCCGGTCTTTTAGAGGCGTACCTGTCATCACATTTCATACTTTGGTTGTAGGAAAGTTCCTCGAAAAAAACATTCTTTAGGAAGGCCAGACATCCAGATATTCCTCATAACTTGAATTATAAGTGCAATGGAGTTATCATGTGCGAAAGAAACGTTTATTGAAGTATAAACTTCTTTCAAGCGTGTTTTTGTTTGTGGATATTGAATTAGATTGAGTTGTCACGCTCGCCTATGTAACGCTCGATCGGGTAAAGTCGTCTTCAGTCCACTAATAGCCAAAACACATTGTCGGATTTGGTGCGGGTGCACAATCGGCCGGTCCGGCGTCGTACTCGGTACCGGCCGGAAGATAATAATAATAATGAAGTTCGACGGACAATGCGACATACCACCGAATATGGTCCGCTACCAGATCGCGTGTGATGGTTCAGCCGTAACAAATCCGATCATATTGTTTTTAAGTTAGTATTATATTAAGGAGCGCGCTCAGTCAAAGCAAAACAGACCAGTCATTTAAACACAAATTATAATTAAATATACTAAATTGAATTTTATTACATGACTACAGGACGAAAATGAAAATTGTTATATTTTGTATTACAATATAGTTATCACAAAGCGAGAAGCCTTGATGAAATTTTCGTTTCTGTTGGTTGTTACACACTTTTTTATATTTGAGTATTCCATCGCCAGAACTCCGGGTCGCCTCCACTTGATAGTTTAATACTAGTGTTATATAAAAATATATTATATTACTACGTGATGAGATAATTTCAGATCTATAAGGTAGTGTCAGCCACCGGGTACTTAAAATGTTTGCATAGTGAAAGTTAAGAGATGGACATAGAGAAGAAGTTGTATATTACAGCCCTAGATCTTTTATACTTTTAGATAGATAGAGCTGTGAAAAACATAATGTCACAAACATCTTAGTAAATTTCACTCCGGTTAAAAGGTATATCCGCTTTTTAATGTACCCAAGTCGTAACGTCCTATAAACACCGCATAAGGAAGCTCATTCCACAGCTTGGTTTTACGTGGGACAAAGTTCCTTGAAAACTACACTATAGCTATATCCTGGTGCGCCCCTTTTCTTATTCTGTTTAAAACGTTTTTTAAAAAGAAAAAGAGGTAATTTCGTATCCATGACTTGCATTAATCAGGGGGATTTTGTACAGCGCCACGAAAAGTATTTGCAAAAAGTAGAGTTAGCTCGAGAAAATAGCTCGTGAATACCAAGGCTTATTTTTAAATGATTAATAAATATAAATTCTATCTAGACGCATAAATGATCGAAGACTAATATCTAATAATGATTTTGCACTTAATTATTGCATTTGAAGATGTTTTAATGGAATATCATACGGAACCGCTGTAAAAAGTAGAATGCTTTTTAAACATTTACCAACAGCACAGGAGCAGTATTTGATGTGATACAATGACTACAGTTGGGCAGAATGGCTGAATACTTGTTGACATCCTTATTGTCGTACAATGGATATGTGAAATGATTTTCGCGTTAGCGTCATTTCATTGTTTGTTCAGCGTCAAGCCTAGCAAATTATTGATATTGTTTTAAATCAAAATGATTCGACAACTGTAAATGAGACTCACGATATTTTGGAAATAATTAAAACTGGTGTTGGGATCCATCCTTTGTTTAAGATCAATCGGACTAAACTAACATTTTGACTGTCAATCCTGATATTAGCAACTCATAAATACTGCCAACAGTTGTTACCAAGTTTGATGATCTTAGAGCGCAGATAACCACAGGGGGATGCGCCGATGAGATTAAATCAAGCATATGGTAAATTAATGCCATGGACGAACTAAGCAAATTTGGAGAAATGGAAACTATTATAGCAATCAAAATCCTGACTGTAAAAATGTTGGATATTTCTGATTTTTGTTTGCTACTTGGACCGTGGATCAGTGTCTGAGAACAAGGCTTGGGTGCGTTGCGAGTAACCTCTTGCGTCACACAGCCACTTTGTGGAATCAATTACAGAGTGCAGTTTTCCTGAACTGATACAGGGACGACTCAGGGACCTTCAAGCATAGAGCATCCCAACTATAAAGCCGTCAACATCTCTTGTACCCTCGTGTTCCGGATGTCCATGGGCTTGCCTCAGCACTTCCCATTACATGAGTCTCTTGCCCATTTGCCCCCTCTTATATACATAAAAAAACCGTAACAAATTCTCCCTTCTGCAATAACTTGACATCAAGATTCTACAGTCTACTGTAAACACTGGGCAATTTCGCGACGTGGAAAGGAGTTCTTCTAGCGTTGCGAAAGGATTGCGGACCCACGAACACGTGGTTGAACTTACATGAGATGGACGGACCTAGTCAAGACAGCATTAGATGGGACTTAGGACCGGGTGAGCAGTGGCGAGCTGTGAAGCCAAAATCCACATTCAAACAGTAGTGTAGCAATAAGAAATCTATTCAACGGTCTATAATAATAACTTGGATTAAAATTGGAAAAAGTGGATTTTGATTTGCACTAGTTACAAGATTATTCTTATAATATAATGATTTTTACAATACATTAACTTTGTGTTATTAATAAACGCGAAGTAAAGTAATTACAAATTTAAATCTATTTGACTTTATCTCACCTTTGTCACTACAGAATTACATGGCAGAGAGAAGTAAGTTTAGACTTGGAGTAACTTTACTTTCCGTGGGTTTCGCTTATATAAATTGTGTTTAACTCTTAGTATAAGTAAATTTTTAGCTTTACCTATAACCATAATCTACCTTATATTCTCATTTATTATCGCTATTCACTAAATGTCAAAACAAAATACTAATAATAAATTGTGCTTATATCAATCTATACCTATCAACTAATAAAAAAATGATTATTTTTCGGTCAAACACAGTCACTCAAATCACGCTAATTTGTGTGATTACCCCCCAATATTTTGTATGTATATCTTTCTAAGTCTTCCTTCACGCTTTCGATGTCTCTATCAGCATCAATAGTCAATACTTCACACCCAACAGTAGGAGAATTCAGCCAGTTTTCATATGATACATGTACCTGAAAAAAATTATTATAAAATGCCATTTGCAATAAAAATATATACTTCAATATGGTTCAACAACTTTTTTTATGGAAGAGAGGACAAACGAGCGTACGGGTCACCTGATGTTAAGTGATCACCGCCGTACACATTCTCTTGCAATACCCGAGGCATCACAGGAGCGTTGCCGGCCCTTTTAAAAAGTGGACGCGCCTTTCTTAAGGTACCCATGTCGTGTCGTCGTGGATTTATGTTACTTGAAAACCACACTGTGGTGGAATGCCACACATCCAGGTGGTTGAGACGATATCCTTATTTGTGGCGAGTCGTACGAAGGTGGAATCGTTTAAAATAAATATTGAATTGCTTATAATATTAATCTCATAGATTATTTTGAATTGCATTTTGCATATTTATATATTTTACATATTTCCGGAACATATAACCCGCGAACAAAGAGCTTTTACTGTACTTGGCTTAGACAGCCCAATGCAAAAGTCAAGTTCGCGTATTATTCAACTGAGTTTTTACAAAGTCTAAGTACCCTCTATAGATCTCAGACTTATACTCATCACTAATAACACACAAATATCGTTTGTTATCACTCAGACATTTCATTTTATAACTCAGTTACAGAATGACTTACGAATCAAGCTGCTTCTATTTATACACATATTTATCTCGAATGTTCTCCAACTGTCTAGTTAGTAAAAAGAAAAACATCATGTTTTTGTATACAACTAACAGCTAGCCTTCTTTGCGCTGCCAAGGTCAAGCTTCCTTTGCACTAATAAGTAGTAAAAGTGAAATTTTAGATAACTTATACATCTTGATCTTGATCGATTGATCGAGTCTCTTGCTGTTAGACAACCAATAAAAACAGGCCAGGAATGTTAGTTTAGTGCATGACAATCTACGTCTTACACTCGCGATTTGTAAGTATAACACTTTGTTTAAGTGTGTGTGAATTGCTCAAAATAGAGGTTTTAAAGTCTATTTCTTTCCGTCGTTTTCACACCTGCTGTCATAGTCTATCTAGACGTATAAATGAATTAAAAGTGAAATAGATATATTTAGTACAAGTAGGAACTCTTAAATGTGAAGTAAGAAGAAACTTACTAACATAGGATTTAACTTCAACCTCTTGTTCATATATTGTATATTAAAAGTACTTGACCGTAATTCGAAGCTTATATTTGAGATAGGCACTTCAGTTTCCCGTAGATTTTACCAATTTTTCATACTCTTTGTACCTGTGGATGACGTATTTCCTGTGGTGGTGGCAGTGGCGCCACCTAAACCTTTATAAAGGGGTTGCAGCGCCATTTTGGCTCATTGGCGTTTTAGTTCCCGTAGTGTTAAAATTGGTGTGCATACGCAAAACAAGAAAATATAAAGAATATTTAATTTTAAAGTGATTACTAAGTTAATTTTGGATATATATTGCTACCGTTGTGAACGACTGTGGACCTGATTGCAAATAACATAAGTATTGTTCTGAGCACGTAAGTAACCTTAAACATTAGTTAGTTGATTTCTTGAAAAGACAAAAGTATATTAGAAGTCATTAAAACTCATTATATCCATAACCTATATTGTCGATAAAAGAATAGCTTATTATTCTTACCTGTTAAGGTTCGAGGAGGCATGGATAGGTTATAAAGTGATATAATAATTATTAAAACTTCGATATAAGACTTTAAGATAATTTCAGAGAAGGTTTGTAAAAAAGTTTTTTACTTAGTTAACTTGAAATTTATTATTAATATATAAAATATATTTATATGTAGTGTTGGATATAGTAACTAGATACTCAATAAATATAAAGGAAATCAATTATATTTAACGGTTTTTTCCGTTCGATAAAAATATGTAGTAAATATTTATATCGGTTAAGCTTTTATGTGAAATATTTTTAGAATGAGTGAAATCAATAAATCTCCTGAAGAGGAGCCAGTGGCTCGGCCGAGTGGCGTGGGTCGCAAGCGATCCCGCAGCAGCAGTACGAGCTCTTCTAGCAGCTCCAGTTCTGATTCATCATCTCGGCATTCTAGCAAGCGATCGCGTCGTCATCGCCGAAAGAAAAGGAGGTGTGATCATAAGATGTTCCGACAACTAACGAAGGAGATTAGTGAGTTGCGAAATTTTATTACCTACCCTCCCAATTACAACATGTTTGAGGATGATGTATCTATTTGCTCAAAGGTCAGCGGGGACCTATATGATGAAGTTGAGGATCAAAATCCACAACCATCTCCTAAAAAGTTAACATCTGAATTTTCTTTCGACATCGAAACAAAATTGAAAGAACCGACCGTTCCTAAAACCCCTGAGACTTTTCTTAAAATGTTAACAAATGTTCAACGTTTTAACAGCCCAGATTGGGCCGAGGTCAGGTATTCTGACACTCAGAAAGGTTACAATCACTTTCCTGGCTTTGTGGATCTTGAAGTGAATGGTGAAATTAAACCTTATGACAGCTTGACACATCTAGCCAAGGCTGACAAGGCATACGCAGCTATAACGTTTGGCATTCTTAAAGAAAAAGAGTCCTTACAAAAATGTATACGTAGTTTATTATCGTGGGCTAAATTAGAAACTGGGGTTGTGGGTAATTTAAGTAATAAAATTGAGGAACTCTTTTTAAAAGGTGAATTTCATAAAATTTCAACTGACCTGTTACAAATGGTTTGCGGTCATAGATCTGAAATTATAGAAGTGCGAAGAGATGCGATTCTCAAACAAGTAAAAGACCCCGCAACTAAAATGTGTTTAAATAAAATACCTCACTCAAACACTCACGTTTTTGAGGCGAATGCTTTCTCTTCAGCTCTGGAGAAAGCAGGTGGTATTCGTAAATCTTTTTGGCGCCTTAAGCATGAAACTTCTTATAGAAGTCCTCATAAATCCATTAAGCACCCATTGCGTAGTAATTGCAATGCAAGGTTCATGGCACTATCGAGTAGTGCCCAAGTTCCCCACTACGCCTCAGCACAATTTAGACCTATTTATAGCAACATGCCACCCTCGAAGGGAGCCTCCCTTAGAGTAATATGAACCAAGGTGCTAACCAATTTAATTCAATAAATTCAAATTCAAATATTTTAATTCAAAATAGGATGTGAAATCACTTATTGAAAGTCAAAAAAAAAACTACCACCCATTCCAAAGTGAATGCCTCAGGCCTGAGAAGAATGGGCGCAACAAACTCAGCGGGCTTTTTTTTTTCATCAAAAATATGTTTTACAATTAAAGTAACATTTACAAAGTAACATTGTACAATTAAACTTATTATTTAATAGCCTGAGGGCGGTCGCTCCATTCCCAATCTGTGGTATCATTAAGAAAGTCATTTATGTTATAGTAACCTTTACCACACAAACGTTTTTTAACAATTCTTTTGAATAACGTAACACCTTTGTTTTGAACATTTTCTGGGATCTTGTTGTAAAAGCATATACATCGCCCCACAAAAGACTTACTAACTCGACTTAGCCGAGTAGTAGGCATCATCAGTTTATGTCTGTTCCTGGTGTTAACATTATGGTTATGACAGTTTCTGGCAAATTCACTTATGTGCCTATGAACATACATTACATTATCAAGAATATATTGAGAAGCAACAGTCAAGATGTTAATTTCTTTGAATTTTGCTCTCAATGATTCTCTAGGACCTAGGTTATAAATAGCGCGAATAGCCCTCTTCTGCAGCACAAATATTGTATTAATATCAGCAGCGTTGCCCCATAGCAATATACCATAGGACATAATACTATGGAAATAACTAAAGTATACTAGTCGCGCCGTATCTATGTCAGTTAATTGTCTAATTTTTTTAACCGCGTATGCTGCAGAACTAAGTCTGTTCGCCAATCCTTCAATATGGGGGCCCCATTGTAATTTAGAATCTAGAGTTATGCCAAGAAATATAGCAAGGTTCTCTCACCTCTCCGTTTAACAAAACATTTGCATTTACATTTTTGACATTTGGTACGGTGAGTTTAATGAATTTAGTTTTCTTGCTATTTAACAATAGGTTATTAGCGCTAAACCAGTACACGATGTCAGATAAAATATCGTTCACTTCGTCATACATAGCTTGGTTTCTTTTCACTTTGAAAATCAGTGAAGTGTCGTCTGCAAACAATACTACCTTATGTTTTTTCTCTATAAGATTAGGAAGATCATTTATATAGATAAGGAAGAGGAACGGTCCAAGAATAGACCCTTGTGGTACCCCCATACTGAGAGGAGTCCCAGGAGATCTCCTGCCATTCACGTCGACCCTCTGAATTCTATTGTTTAGATATGAAGTCAGAAGATCGAGCGAAGTTCCTTTTATGCCATAGTGGTATAGCTTCCTGACCAGCGTTGAATGTTGAACACAATCAAAAGCCTTAGATAAATCACAGAAGATGCCAAGTGCATTCTGCGATTCCTCCCAGGCATCAAAAATATTCTTGATCAGCTCAACACCTGCATCCGTTGTTGAACGTGCCCTAGTAAAGCCAAATTGTTTTAAATGAAGTAACTTATGAGAGTTAAAGTAAGTAAGCATTTGGCTTAAAATTATTTTTTCAAAAATTTTACTGAGGGTCGGCAAAACCGACACAGAACGATAGTTGTTCGGGTCAGAAGAGCATCCCGACTTAAATATTGGCGTAATTTTACTATGTTTCAGAAGGTCAGGAAACACGCCACGATTAATACAATTATTAAATACTATTGCAAGATATGGTGCTATGACATCAATTATTGAACTTATTATTTTAACAGAAATGCCCCATATATCAGCAGTTTTTTTCATGTCTAGAGATTTAAAAGTTTTAATTATTTCTCCAGGGCTAACAAAACTAAAATTGAAACTTTGTTGACATCCTTTAACATTTTCCAGAAGAAGTGACTCAGCAACACTGGTGGAGGAGACAAGAGTGTTTGTGATAGAAACTGGAATCTCAGAAAAAAATTTCTCAAAAGCAGTAGCAACTTCCTGCTGAGATTGAATTATTGTATTGTTTATTGATAGATTATATTCAATGTTGCGGTCTTTCAATCTTCCAGATTCCCAGTTAATAACATTCCAAGTCATCTTTATTTTATTTGGTGCATTTTTAATTATTTGTCTGATATGCAGACTTTGCAATAGAACAAACACTTTTAAATAATTTAGAGTATTTTTTAACATACTCGAGAAAAGATGTATCATGATTATACAATGATCTCTCACTATACAGTTCATATAGCCTTTGTCTGCTCCTATGAATGCCAGCTGTTGCCTAATCATTAAATGACAGGAGACCACCTTCTCCAACACACTTTCAAATAATAGGTCAAAATACACGAGGCTCATTTCAAAATCGGGGCTCGAGCCTTCGTAGTTCAAAGAGAGGGGAAAGAGGAAAAGAGCCCATGTCTTATGCCCATAGAGGGGAATTTAAGCGATATCCACAATGACTCGAGGTCATTCAGGGCCGGGCGACTGATTCACTACTACGAGAGCTGCAGGGAAATGGGAGCACCGGAAACCCTTTTGAAATTAATAAAAGGTTACCGCATACCATTCATTCGAAAGCCTCCACGGTCTATTCCAAACTAAAACAGTCCGTTTCGCACGATATTTTCTCCAGAAATGACTGCAATAATTCAGGAAATGAAAGCTCAGGGCATTCTAAAGCTAGCTCAATTCTCCCCCAGTTTCATTTCCCCCCTTTTTCTGGTACCAAAAAGCGATGGATTGGCCCGTCCCATCTTCAATCTGAAGTCCCTCAACAAATTTGTAAAAATCGAACAATTTCACCTAATAAATTTCAAATTCAAATAATAAACAGGATCCCCGACTTTCTTCAGCCGCAAGACTGGATGTGCAAAAGCGATCTGAGCCAGGCATATTTTCATTTGAAGGTTTCAAAAGTACACAGATGTTTTCTTCGATTGAGTTACGACAACGAACTCTTAGAAATGACCTGCCTGCCTTTCGGTCTAAGTACAGCCCCCAAAACCTTCTCCATACTGACCAATTGGATTGCTCAAAAGCTTCGTCAAAGCCACAATATAAGAGTTCTCGTATATCTAGACTACTTCTTGATCGTTCATCAGGATCCTGTCATACTTCAGAGTCACGTTCAAATGACGTTGGATTTAATTCGAGATCTCGGGTGGTGCGTGAACTTAGAAAAGTCTGTAACGATCCCGCAAAAGGCTCTCACATATCTAGGCGTTCATTGGAGACCCTGGGACAACCTGAAGTCTCTACCGTCTCATCATCGAATTTTCTTTACCATCCACTACATTCCGGGCAGATACAACAATCACGCGGATCATCTGTCGAGGCATCGGCTGCCACCGGAATGGCACCTGTTACCAGGATGCCTGAGGGTGATATTCAAGAAATGGGGGACACCAGTAATCGATCTTTTTGCATCCGAGAGAGCTCATGTTGTTTTCAACTATGTATCTCTAGACCAGAAAGATTCAAAAGCGCTCTTTCACGATGCATTCAGCGTTCAGTGGAATTACCCCCTGGCATGGATATTTCCTCCACCATTCCTTGTACCCAAAGTTCTGTCGCATCTAAACCAGTCGACCGGAGTATTTTTAATAGTAGTACCACGGTGGCAGAAAGTATTTTGGAGGGCAGATCTCAAAGCGAGAGCTCTCGAAGCTCCATTTGTGTTAAGGAGCCTGAATGTGAATTTAATAGACACATCAACGGGTCTTCCCCCTCCAAACTTGCAAGATCTCATTCTCGAAGTATGGAAATGTGGGGGTGGACTGAGTCGTTAAACGGTTGGAATACTGATCAAGTATCCTTGTTGAAGAGCTCCTGGCGACCATCAACGATGAAGACCTACAAAGTAGCGTGGAAGCGTTGACTCGGGTGGTCCAAATCAAACAAAGTCAATTTCAAAAACCCTACTGATGCCGAACTTGCTCAATTCTTAGCAGATTTACATTTAGTTCATGGTTTATCATATAACACTATTATTTTGCATAAGTCTGTTGTCTCCACGCTTTCTAACTCAGATACATCTAATCATCTTAGTTCCCATATCTTAGTTAAATTTTGAAATCCATATCTTTAAAACATCCAAAAAATATAAAACCGCCTATTTGGAATATTAACGACCTAATAAATTTTTTATCCACCTATTCTATTGATTATGATAATATTTATCAAGCATCCCGACACACAGCAATCCTTTTGCTTTTGTGTTCCGGACGCCGTATCCACGATTTAACGCTTTTGAGAGTAGATTCAGAACGTTGCACTAGAAATGATAACTATGTTATTTTTTGGCCAGAATTTGGTTCTAAAACCGATAAAAGTGATTACAGACAATCAGGGTGGAAGTTATTAAGTCATAATGACAATATTCAATTTAATCCAGTGTTTTGGATAGACTCCTTAAAAAAATTATTAAAAATTAGACGAGAAACCTCTAAGACAGGTAATTTATTTACAACTATCAGAGGTCCAGCCAAACCTGCCTCACGGGCAGTAATAGCAGGTTGGATAAGGCATTTATTTAAAGAAGCGAATATCCAATTTACACCCGGTAGTGTACGATCGGCAGTAGCGTCGCACAACTATTTAAATTTACCTTTAGAGGATATTTTGGCAAGGGGTAATTGGCGTTCCGCCACTACTTTTCAAAAGTATTATAGGCGACAAGTAAGACCCAGTGAGAAGTCGATTAATCTAACAGAACTGTTTGATCCTATTAATTAAAATTATGACAATTTATATATGATTAGTGGTTGATATGATTATTTGTTAAGGAAATTAAGTCTCTTCAGAAGTATAGAGTTGATTATCTTAAAATGGTTAATATGAATCATGATTAATACTCAACTTTAAACAGTTTTATTAACGCAAGCCAATTGATCAATATTCATATATTTAAATGTGCATGTACAGACTGAACTATACTAAGACAATAATATTGTTAAAATAATATATATATAAAGTTAAATCACATTGGCGTATTATTTTAAAAAAAGTATTTCCTATGTCTCACCAGGCGAAAACAGACACATCTCAAATATAAGCTTCGAATTACGGTCAAGTACTTTTAATAACAGCGTTTTCCCTGAAAGAAAACGCATATTAAAATACTTACCTAATTCGAAGCTTACTTTTCAACTCTGCCTGGTGAATAAAACAAATGAGCCAAAATGGCGCTGCAACCCCTTGACACAGGAAATACGTCATCCACAGGTACAAAGAGTATGAAAAATTGGTAAAATCTATGGGAAACTGAAGTGCCTATCTCATATATAAGCTTCGAATTAGGTAAGTATTTTAATATGCGTTTTCTTTCAGGGAAAACGCTGTTATTATTACATATTGTCTTCTCATAGATTATTTATATAAAGTAGTTTAAAATTTAGCTCTTAATGAGATATTGCATATTTTTAATTTTCATTATTTATTCATAATATTTTAATAATTAATTGTAACTGTTTTTTCTCCAATACATAAATAATTAAGTAGTTACCGAATACCTACTATAACTGTCTCGAATGTTCAGTGTGAACATTATTACAATACTACCTATTAAATAACGCTGGATACTTACTTGCTTCAAGTATTCTAATGGCACTTCAGATTCTTCTGCTCTTCCACGTCTTAACATTCTCTCCCAGACAACTTCTGGTGTTGTCCTCAAGTATACTGAAATTTTGTTTAAATATTAAAATTATATTTTTTATAAGATGTTTCATGAACTAACAATTGAATGCCCATTGCGAAACTATCAATAAATATTGTACATTTCCAAAATATTTTTAATACATCTAACTTGCTATCCCTGTCTTTGAAAACAAACATACATATAATAAGGCTGTCTGATCTTCCAGAGAGGTAGGTAACTTGACATACTTTGAACCTTTTATATATCCTCTCTTGTTCTTGGTAGTTTTGGCAAGGCTCCTTTTAAGTGTATTTCATCCTGATATACATGAAGCTGATGATGATTACTTTATTTATATTTTTGTAAATATAGCTTTAACATACTGTTTGTCTTCCATAAAATAAAAATTCAAATTCAAATATTATTTATAATTCAAAATATTCCACTGACAATTTTGTTACAATATAATTTAAAGTGGTGGCTCAATTCCCAATCTGTTATCATTAAGAAAGTCATTTGTGTTTTAGTAACTTTTAACACAAACTTCCTTTAACAATGTATTGAATTTTGTAATACATTTGCTTTGAAAAATGTATCATAGTGGAATGTATTTTCTTATTAACAACTATTACCACTTCATCTATTTCTCCATATTGTATCTATTTGAGTATTTATTTCTGTCTATCAAATTAACTCTTAATACACTATGCACATAGGTACAATTTATTTATCTTTTACCATACTCATTCACTATATAAGAATTCAAAAGCCCTCATGAGTGTAAGTTCTGCTAAGATATATCTTCAATCAATTCAGCACATGACATGAGATTCTTGCCAGAATTCAGATTCAGCATCTCTTGAGAATGCCTAATAGCGAGGCGAAAAAGGCTCACAACATTTGGATGGTTATGGATTACCTCAAAATAACATCTGTTTCAATAAACTTCATAATTGTTCCAGTAAGCAAACTACCAAAACAGACTCTTTCACTTATTTCACTATCAAGGGGAAAGCCTGATACTTTTTTATTATTACTCTTTTCTTTCTCACTTTTCCTACTTCTCACACATAATTATAATCAACTTCTGTCTATCAGTAAATATTGCAAGTAACACAAAAAAGTGCCATAGTTGTAACAAAATTATTTTTGATTCATACTTATGTTCAGTTTAATCATTGGAGCTAGTATAATAATAACTATTAGGTAAGAAAGAATCTACCTATGAGGTCTAAACTGATGTCCAAATTCTTCTCTGTGTAATCAAACCAGTCGATCAATACTTGATATTCCGCATCAAGCAAGAATTTCTGACTTTTCGCATTCTCTACAAAACAATGTCTACTGTTCTGTACTGATCTGAAATTGAATTCATGATATTTATATACTTTCACTTAATTTTTTGATACAGTATATCAAAGATAGTTAACTCTCTCAACTCAACACACATTCCCACAAAAAGTAGTATCATCACCTTATATATTATATTGTAATTAAAATAATTTGTAAAACAATCAATCTGGAATTGGTAACTTCTTTGAGTTACTCTAGTGTCGCCCAATTAAAAAAAAGTAATTAATTAAAATTAATGTAAAAATACAGTAACAGCCAGTTTAATCCTCTAAAACATATTTTATTTAATCTGTAAGTGTTGATTTAAAAGAGTGGCAATTAATTTCTTGAGACTTCTTCTCATTCAAGCTCAACCTTTTCGGAAGTGATGGTATACTTTTGACAATAATAATAATATTGACACAGTTTTTAACACAAATAATCTTGCCCCAAGTTAAGCATATATAGCCTCTGTTATGGGTTACAAGACAATGATATATTTACTACAATATACTTACTTAAACATACACAAAGTCATATAAACATACATGAATACATTTAAACATCCATGACTCGGAAACATCCATATTCATCATATAAATGCTTGCACCTACCGGGATTCAAACCCGGGACCTCTAGCTTAGTAGGCAGGATCGCTAACCACTTGGCTATACAGGTTGTCGAAATAATATATTGTGTAATTTTCTTGAATATAATATTATTCATGTAGTTGAAGAATACTCAGAGTGATTACATTACATCTTATTATAAGACATCTACTGAAATCTACTCAGACTTAGCACCCTTTACAATCTAATGTACCTTGTTCACTAGAGCATTTACATTTTGATACTCTTGAAATTATGAATATGGAAGTCAACTATTGTATAAAAGTTGATTCCTTGAAAATTCATAAAGACGTCACTTAAATAATTTCTAAATTTTTGGAAACAAGTGGAGCTCTAAAAGAGAAATACTTCTAATTGTTTTTCTTTGCACACTTTTACACAATACCATTTAATATTATACACAAGTACATAAAGCTATGTGATAATCATTATCAAGACATCGCACTCTGCCTGATTGCTTAGATAATCTGGAGTGAACTAAAAAAATTTACACCAGTTCATTAGATTTTATGAAGGTATGCATTTTATTTTGTCCTTGAAAGCAAAATAGTTCATTCCAGTTTATTTATTAAAAATATATTTAAAAGTTTATGTATGTACACACTATAGTGTGTGTGAGTCAACACAAGTATGGAAAAATTTACCTGATTCTTTGCACTCAAACTATTTGCCTTAACCCATATCATAGGTCAACTACACCTTATATTATGTTTGAAATAATAAGCTAAAATGAGCTGTTTATGTTGAAACAAATTCAGGAATACATATCTTCATAAATATATTTTTTACACTAACCTTTCAAACATTTTCACTGTTATATCATTGTGAGATGGAAGACTAGTTTGTATTTTAAGCCGGCTTAAGTGCACATAATGTTGAAATGAAAAGCTCCACTCATTCATATCACCATATAAGAGTCCTAGTAAGTTATGGCCATTTACATTTCGCCATTCTAGAATAGGTTCCTAAAACATACTTTATAAAATTATACTGAAACAATATTTAAATTTCGATTGGTTGCTTTTCATAATGATGGAATTGATTGTTACTTACAGGATGTGTTTCAACATTAGTGTATTTATCAAAGTATTTAATACACGTTGACTTTCCAGAACCAATATTGCCTTCTATTGATACCCTGAATGGTCTTTTCTTAATTATTCCTGCTGCTTTTTTTATTGTATTTATATTTGGCATGTTTTATTTACGTTTGTATCCAAAATAAAAAAAAACTCAGGTGCTCTTAAAACCGGGTATGCACGATTTATTTACTTGAGTTTACAATTTTCATTAATTGTCGCGCTCTTTGCCTGCTTTTTTTTTTGGTTTTTTTCGTCCAATATTAGGACAGGCAAAGGGTTCAAGCCCATACAGCCATTTCTTCGTCGTTTTTAATGCTTTTTTTTCTTTTAGTTTCCTTGCAATATTATGTCAAGTCCGATAATATGTTTTTAAAGGCCGTAGCCAAGTCTCTTGTTTTGAAATTCAGAAGTATATCAGTTTCTTCGCAATATTATGTCAAGTCCGATCATATGTTTTTAAAGACTGTAGCCAAGTCTCTTGTTTTGAAATTCAGAAGTATAACAGTTTATTAGGCCGAAGCCAAGTCTCTAGTTATATTTCCCGTCCAGGTTTTCAAATAATTTAATGTCATTTCAGTGTGTCATTTCACATAATGCACGCAAATTTCTCTTCTGTTTCTGACTTTCACTGTCATGTTTCAAGTCAATGTCATGTCGAATGTCGATATAAAATATACGAGATATGAATATAACAAATAACAATTTATTATTCACTAAATTGCTACGATACTATTTTAAGCTACTAATAACTATTTAGCTATACTTAGTACCTAAAACTAAACTATTGTCTACCTCTTTAACTATATATAAAAATAATTACAATAATACTAAAATATATTAAACTACTGTATTTACATATGTAATGCAGGCATTTACCTATAGATAATATATAATTATTAAAATTTACCTAAGTAGAAGTGCTAAAATATATACAAATTAAATTACAATATCAAGTATCAATAGTGAATAGACTCAAGACTGAACCATGTCCATAACTAGTAAATATTAGAGTCTAGAGGCAGAAGCCTCGGACAATTCAATACATATGTTACACTTTTTACAAATCTTTCACAGTGAAAAGAATAAATTCGTAGATTGCCAGGAAGCAATCTCTATGTGATAAAAGTTGCGGAAGAGAGCGCGGGATATTATCTGATGATTTATAAATGCTAAGTAGATGATCAATTAGTACAATCCTATCAAGTATAAAACTACGGCATTCGAAGAAAATGTGGTGAAGACATTGGGGTTCGTTGGAATTACAGAAGTTGCAATTCGGAGATGGGATAAGGTTTATCCGTATGAACATTAAATAGACAATGGCCCAGACGTAAGCGACACAAAACCGTATAAAATTTTTTGTTATGGTGTTGGTTACCTCTGCAAAACCAAGGAATACCAATTGAATTATTAATTTCAGCATACCATTTACCCTTTGTTTCAATAGTTTGATACCAATGTTGGTTAAAGTTTTCTGTAATTTCCTTCTTAATACAGATTAGAAGATCAGATTGTGGAGGCGAAATCTGTTTATTAGAAAAAGGTATAGTTGAAGAGTTGTTTGTGATGGATTTGGCAAGGAAATCAGCTTTTTCGTTACCTATAACACCAATATGTGAAGGTGTCCAAAAAATACTATATTTTTTGAAAAGGATAATTGAAAGTATTTTTCTCGAATTTCGTGAATGATGTAATTTGTTTTAGAATTGAGTCCAGGATTATCTAAAGCTTGTAAAACACTCATGCTATCAGTGACTATAACCCATTTATTAGAGACTTGCTTTTGGATATAATTCAGAGCTTCTAATATTGCCGAAGAGTCTGCTGAGAAAATACTGAATTTTTCAGGTAACTTGTACCCTAAGCCTCTCTCTGCAGTAACATCATAGAAAGCAGTTGCCACTGCCTCACTGTTTTTTGCACCATCAGTGTAGATTTGTTGATACCCCACAAAGTCTGATAAACCATTGAAGACATCCTCTTTATATTTTAATTTGTAGTGTATGACTATCTCTATAAGGCAAAACTTACTTAAATAAGAACCATTATAACAAGGTAAGAGTACACTATTATAAATATCATAGTTAGCTTTGTAATTAAGAATTAATCAATATCTTGGACCAGAAAAGAACGATGATTTAAATGAAAGGCATGAATTAATTTTAAGAGCAAAGGGTGTCTGGTATAGGATAACAAGTTTAGAACAAACTTGTACTTGAGATATTTAAACCTCAGACTAAGTGGTGGTATATTTGCTTCAACCTGCATAGAAATGATGGATGTTGAAATCATGGCACCCATGATAACCCGTAAACATCTATTTTGGTCTTTATTTAGTTTTTCCACTAGTAATGATTTATGAGCATAACACAAATATCCATATTCAAAATGGCTCCGTATTAAACTTTTGTAAAGTGTTAATAGTATTTTTGGATCAGATCCCCAATATATACCTGCTAAAGATTTGAGTATATTATAGGCTTTTAAAGCCCTATTTGTTAGATAATCAATATATTTATCCCAGTTAAAATTAGATTGAAAAATGACTCCTAAAAATTTTGTGGTTTTATCTTTTGGAATTAAATGATTATTATAATAAATGTTGATGGCCTTGGTTGGAAATGCATGAAATGCAATAACTTTGCTTTTAGCAGGACTGATATCCAAATTAAGAAGGTTAAAATATGAATTTAAGTTTTTAAGGGCATTGTTAAGTACACTGACAGTGCTTTGTATATTAGTACTTGAAAAGTAAACCACTAAATCATCAGCAAATTGAAGATTAGTAACTTCAGAGCCAAGTTCAAGATTCAGTCTATACATGTATAAAACAAATAGAAGGGGACTTAAAATTCCACCTTGACTTACACCTTTATGTGAATATCTTGAACCGATCAATTTATTTAACAAAAATTTCTTTGCCGTTTAGAAAATTAAAAATACATTCTATTATTTTTCCAGGAAATTGGAGTGAACTTAAAATGGATGAAAGAATATGCAAATTTACATTGTTGAAGGCACCAATTATGTCAAGGAAAACAGCTACTAAGACTTTGTTGTTCTGAAAAGCATCATCAATATCCAAATACAAATGGCTCAGACTCTCTCTGGCAGAGCGACCATGGCGAAATCCAAACTGATTGCTTGGTAATATGCTATTATGTTCAACATAAAATTCAATCCTTTGTTTTAATAATTGTTCAAAAATTTTTCCAACACAAGATGATAAAGTAATTGGGGGATAAGAATCTGCCTCATTAGGGTTTTTGTCCAGTTTAAGTATTGGTACCAAACAATCAACTTTCCATTCGCGAGGTATGGTGTTAAATTTCCAGAATAAATTAATAATTACCTAAAAAATTTGTAAGTTTGATGTATCTAACAACTGTAACATTTTATATGATATGCCATCAAGTCCACAAGCAGTATTTTTTCTTGATTTCAAAGCTGCCTGTAATTCAACTATTGTAAAGCTATCAGTCAGATATGAATTGGAGGGCAGTGACTTAAGGCTACTATTTGAGATAGAAGTGTTCTCTACTGTATCAGGTGTGTATTTGTGAAGAAAATTTGTAACCCAATCATCATTAATGAATTGTTTTTTTGTATTATATGTTTTATTGAACTTTCACATTTTTTCCCACACTCTACTCATAGGAACCAAATGACATAAAGATTTACAAAAGTGTTCCCAAGCCAGTCGACACGCATTCTTTAATACAACTTTTTTCAAAGCTTGGGCCTTTTTGAATGAAATGTAATTTTGTAAAGTAGGGTATGTTTTGAATATAACATAGGCATGTTTGCAGTCATCAACAGCTTTTGAACATTTTGCATTCCACCAAGGTAAAGGCAAGAATATTTTCTTACTTTTATCATGTGGAATATTTTTACTATTTAGATTATTATTGTTAATTCTTGATTTAGAAATATATTTTTATGAAATAAATATATTTTATTGACAAAAAATATATTTTATTGACAAAAATGGATACATACAAACTCTGATAAATACAAAATTAGCAGTGCTTTCCGCACTAGGCAAGCCTGTATCGCGGAAAACAAGTGAACATACAAATACAATTAAGTAACAAAACCGGTTCATGAGTGAGCTTCAAATTAAATTTTTAGATGAATTCTGAAAATATTTGATAGAAGTAAAGCACTCCTTTCTAAAATTAATATAATATGTTATATGTAACCATAATCTATGTGTTTAAGCACGTACAAAATATTTATTTATGATTTGAGTAGTGATCTGACAGAGTATGTGTGAGTGTGCTTTTTGAAAAATCTTAGTGGGTTATTTTAAGCAAGTTTTCGGTAGATTCGTAGTCTAGGGAATGCAGTATATCCTTCGTTGTCTTTTTAAATTCATATTTAGACAAATTAGTAATATTTTGGAGCTTATTTACTTGACTAAATAAATAAGGAAAGGCAAATGCAGGAAAACGTTGAGCAAAACTGGTTTTTACAAGATAATGAGGGATTTTAATTCGTCTAGTATTATTTTAGGATAAAGAATTTGTCTGGAATGTTTTATTGTAGGAAGTTATGGCTTTTTGAATATATAATTGCCTGACCGTAAGAACCTTAGCCTCTTTGTATAGCGAATAAGTAGGAAAACGGATTTAGGCAATGAATTTTTAACAGTAAAAAGTAAAGTAACACAAAATTGATTATATGAATTTAATGGATCATTTGGATCCACTACAAATTTTCTAACTAACTGGTTAATATTTTCTTTGTACATAGGCCAATCTACCAATTTTGGATTGAAATGATTAGGGATGATTTGAGATGACTTTGGTAAATGACTAATATAATCAAATGTATATTCTGTTATAGTGGGAAGATGATATCCTCCTAAAGGGGAATCACAGACCTTCCATTCACAAGATAAAAGTAATGAAGAGGATACCATTGTCAAATCAAGACCATTCGGCCGCCAACTGTTTGTTGTCATTCAAAAGTGCCAAGTCATTCTCCTCCATGACATCTAAGATATCTCTACCACGAGTGTCTGTGCTTCCACAACCCCAAAGAGTAATATGTGCATTAAAATCACCAGCTATTATCATTGGACCAGGAATGGACTTTATTAAATTATTCAACTTTGATTTTGTAAAACAAGGAGTGGAACGTGGAGGACTATAGAAGCTTACTTTTGATATTAATATGTGGTTAATTTGTATTTGTATAACAATATTTTGTATTGAATCATCATATGAAGTAATTACATTTTGAAAATGAATACTATTATGAACTATAACAGCCACACCATTATGAGCATTATCACAGTCATTTCTCACAATGGTATAGCCTTTTATACTAAGTTTCATAGAAGGTTTTAACCAGGTCTCTGAAATTAAAGCTATGTGAATTTGTTTATCACTAATAAATTTCTTGAAATCATTTTTATTATGCATAGTGCTTTGAGCATTCCACTGCATAATATTTAGGGTGTTGAAATTGAATTTGAAGGGAAAAAAAATGTATTTCAGTAAATTCTTAGTCAATAAAAAAAATACTTTGAGAGTCTGATATGTTAGGTGTTATTGTTTTTTAATGTTGCATGTAAAATATCTGTAATATTTTGACTGTTAATTGCCATATTTTCTGTTTTATTTAATGATATTATTCTGATTAACGATTTTGTTATCAAATTAATTGTTAACATAATTAATTAACTTTGTTGTCTGAAAGTAATTTAGAGATATCTAGTGGATTTTTATTTAAGCTGGGGAAATTACTTTCATTAAACAAAGATGAGTAAGGTCTTGAAATAAATTTGTTTTTATTTTCTGTGATATTTTGTTGTTTTACAGGGCATTTGCCCGAAATAGCAATATGGTCCCCTTTGCAGTGAACACATACTGCTTTATCTACACTGATGGTGCAAGTTTTGAAAGAATGTCCATCACCACAAACTGAACACCTTTCAGCATTTTTACAAAATTTGGCAAGATGTCCATACCTTAAACATCGGTAACACTGCTTCACAGGAGGTACATATGGCAATACTGGCAATCTCCACATCTTCAGATAGACATAGTCTGGAAGAGAAGTGGAGCTTGCAAATGTGATTGCAACTGTCTGAGTAGGCTGCAATGAAAATGTATTGTTAAATCTCTCACGCTAAATTATGCGTTTGACACTAATATTTTTTTTTGTGCTTAATGCTAGTGCTTTAAAAATATTTTTGTTAGACATATCAATTGGTACAGAGGTTATCACTCCAGTCATTTCAGTGGATGAAGCTGGGATTGATGCGATAATGTCTTGTTCTTTTAAGAATGAAGAGTTATCTAAAAATGCATTAGCTAAGTTGACTTTATCAAAGATTACACCGATTTTAAATTTGTTGATTTTTTTTAAATATTTAATTCCCTTCACAAAACGTTGGAGGCTTAGCATATCGCGTGTTCCGATAGGTTTTATTCCTCTTTACTTTGGATGAATACGATAAATTCATAACCTGCCGCGCTATCTTCTGGATATCTTCTATTATAATCAGTCACCATGTATTGTTTTTGTATGTATTTGGTGGCTTCATTTTCTATTTCATTATCCTCTTCACTAGAAGAGAACAAAGGGAGTTCCTCATCAGGAGGTTTCTCCTTTTTCTTTCGCTTAGACATGGCGCGAAAGTTAGCGCCAAAACTTAAAAAAACTTACAAAACACCTAGCCAATTACTATTAAATATCTTAAAAATTGAAAAATATTTTTATAGTCAGAACTATAAAAATATGTACAATAATTTCAAAAAGTAGTAAAGAAATATAATTTAAAATTAAAGAAGAAAATAAATACCGCCCTCACGCTTCGAAGCTTCCCGCGCTCTCTCTTTGCCTGCTGTGCAAATGTCAAGTGTCAACCTTCTTTGTTTTTTATATTCGTCCCACAAGGAATAGGCTAAGGTCAAAGACCATGCTGCCTAGTCATCAGTTTTATTTTACATATTCATTGTTTTTTTTTTTTGTTATTTGAACCTTATTTAGAGACGTTAACCGTTACGGTCTGCATTTTCTGTTGCTACGTTCCAGAACTACGATGTATGACGGCGGGCAGCGAGATATCCTCTACAATAATCTCTCCTGATGTAATGATATAGGTACTTGAATACAATTTGGGTACCAACGGTTAAAAGGCAACTAAAGAGAATAATGGTCTACTTTCGTCTTCTAATCTTGCTATCCCATCTGCTTAAGGTCTATGTCATCGAACACGTCATAAATGTCACACTGAGTCATAAATATTATATAGAATTTGCGGGTACTATGTCTTTCCTTCGCAGCAATAAGCAACAGGCGTATACTTAAATACCTTCGCAAATGTCAGAGATGAAAAAAAAAAGAATTATGAAACAGCTACTTCTTTTGTTTCTTCTTTTGTGAAAATAGTAAAAGAAAAATATAAATATTTTTGTTTGTGGTTTAGTTTTTAAGGGGCTGCCAGCAACAATAACATGGCGTCTAGTCTATAGTGTATTTTTTTTACTTAAAACCGTTAAAGTTCCATTTGCTATTTGTCAGTCTGCTTCCTATATTTTGATGTATATGTTGCAAAACTTTGCAGCAGACAAATTGCATTACCACCAGGACTTAATGTTAATGAAAGTTACCATCTGTGTCTGCAGTGAACCCAAAATTGCGGGGGGTTGGCTTCCGTCATCCCTCCAGTATTAAACATATTTTACAAGGTGTTAAATTAGTAACAACATAACATATTTATTATTATAGCAGACAATTATCAGGTTAATTAGGTCAAGCATTTACAGGTGAACTATTATCGTTACACATTAATTAGGTCTCAGTTATGTGGCTCGGCGAAACACATTAAATAAACAGGGATTATGGCGCAGTAGGTAACTCGTAACTCTTGATTAAACTTGCCTTTAGCATCTCAAGAGTTATATGACCTCTGACATTAAATGCTAACGAACAATAAAAATAAATAAATGAATTCAAATGAATGAAATAATGAGTTTAGGTTATATTAAAATTATTATTTGGTTTTAAAAAGGACATGTTAATGCAGTAACTAAAGATACTTTGTCGATCTGTAAGTATAGTGTATTCGTAATTTTGCTTTTTATGTGTTTGGACCTATCTGAAAAATCTGACAGGGACTAAAGTTAGTTCCACTGTAGTAATTTATCTGGTGATGGACTAATTGGGATAATTCTTAAAATTTTAGAAGATGTATATTTACATAATATTGCGTTTTTGGTTAATTCATCAACAAATCAGGCATTTGTATGAAGAAATTATCAAGTAGTCAAGTGGAACTAATGAAGAAGACCACATATGGGCTCCCAAACTTTTCAAAGATCAGTATTTCACGTGTGGTGAGTAGATAGGTATTGTAATTTCTTAATAGAACCAAGTATTGTTTACAATGCAGTGCCACTCGGGATTCTTGAAAAACACAAAAACTCTGAGCGGCACTACAATTGCGCTCGTCACCTTGAAACATAAGATGTTAGGTCTAATTTGCCCAGCAATTTAGTGAAATTAGCTAGTGAGCTAAGGCGGCCTTCAGACCGAAACACAATAATGCTTACACACTATTGCTTCACGGCAGGTGCCGTTGTAGGACCCAAAATCTATCCGGCATCCTGTACATAGGAGCCTCCCACTGGTGAACACTTTCTATTGAGTCTATCATATCACATCGTATCACACCGGCGCCTTTTAAATAATTAGTAACGAGTAAGTTCTAAGTATTTTCGTTTTTCCATTTGAAAGGACTAAGCCGTAACTAGTGAATATACTGAAGGATTAGTAAAATATTTTAAAAATAGACATTCTAGTACGTACTATAAATATAGATGTGTTTTATTTAATCCAATCCACGTGCTCCACGCAACAAACTGATGAGACACTGATGCAGTCCGTGCAATGGTGAGGTGGGTGGCTTGTGAAAGAATTTAAAAAATCCCAAGAAAGTAAGGTGTCCCATTTACCATATTTTAAGTCTCGACTTCTCAAAATCTCAAAGATTCAAATATATTACAATTCACACTCATAATATACAATAAGGCTGCAGCTTCGAATATTGAGAAAAAAAAAGGAAATAGGTATCCACTTACTTTGTTTTTGACCATCTAGCTCATGAGGTACTCTGGTGAACCCCATCACTTCCCGGAAATGTAAGCTATAACTGTTGAAGTTAAAAACTTTTTCACTTTAATAAAATATATATTTAACTTCAGCTAAATCTCGGCGTAGTAACCAATCTATAAACAAAAAAAAATTTTTTCGCAAAACAATACCATTTACCCAATGCATTAAATATAATTGATTCTTATATTAATTTAAACATTAACGTTTCTTGAAAACTCTTTTTAAATCATTTGTTACAAGTTCCATCAGAACAAAGCTTAACACAGCCAAGAAACCCTTATTACTTCCAACATCCACGTTATGAATTTTTAAGTTAATATTTCACGGCATAATGAAATGTGCACAAGAGCGTTTCAATTCATTACATCGCGATATTTTATTAAAATTTTCGCAGCGGGATGCGAGCGGTTCATTAAGTAATGGAATAATGAATGCATTGTGTTTACTCGCCGTTCCCTAACAACAAACTTCCTTCATCCGTTCAATATGCTCTCTATTGTCATAGCAATTTTTTATCTCTCGCTTGCTACTTTCATTTGACTCTATAGGGTTCTGCAAGAACAGTTTGTTTAGAAGTAATAAATAGAAAGCGCATAGAAAGTCGAATTCGAATTCTGGAATATTAAGATTCAAAGGATTTAAGAAATTATCTCTCGAGAACGTTCAGCACTGGTTTAATATCACTTTTTTTTTATGGAATAGGAGGACAAACGAGCGTACGGGTCACCCGATGTTAAGTGATCACCGCCGCCCACATTCTCTTGCAACACCGGAGGAATCACAAGAGCGTTGCCGGCCTTTAAGGAAGGTGTACGTGCACTGTGGAGTACCGCCACACATCCAGATAGTGGGGATGATATCCTAATTTGTGGCGTGTCGTGCGAAGGTGGAATTCTGCGGCAGGAATCAGGTTGAACAGCTCTTCGGAACACTCCCCGTGATAAATGCGGTAGAAGACACACAATGAAGCGACGTCTCTACGCAACGCCAAGTGATCCAGCCGTTCACAGAGCACTGGATCCCCGACAATTCGAGTTGCTCTGCGTTGCACGCGGTCAAATGGATCGAGTTGATACTGGGGTGCGCCAGACCAGAGATGACAGCAATACTCCATGTGTGGCCGGAGCTGCGCTTTCTAGAGCGCTAGAATATGGGCCGGCTTGAAGTATTGCCGTGCTCTATTGATGACGCCCAGCTTCTTCGAAGCCAATTTGGCTTTGCCCTCCAGATGGCCACGGAATTGGCAATCGCTCGAGATTTCGAGTCAGTATTCCGATACTAGGTGAGGCTTTAAGGGAAGTGTTATCGAAGAGCGGTGATACGACAAATGGGGTTTTTTTAGTGGTAAACGCGCAAGCTTGAGTCATATGTCACTTGCCATAAGGTGAACTGCTAGCTTATTTTTCTACCCTTTTCTTTAATGATAGTATTTTATATGCGGGTAGTAATTGAAATAATAGGTACCTACGTAAATCTAAACATTCTTTCGAAGAGATTTCCATCCTATGTGACTCATCACGATATCTCTGGAAGAATAAGGCGTAGAGACTTGTCATTTGGTAGGAATATTTTAGCCTTTGCCGAGTAGAGGTTCGCTAAGAACGGATTTTATGGAAAGCCACGTTCATCCGCTCATGCTAAAAATAACCGCTGTCATCACAGAATGACACCTGTTGGGGCAGCTTGTCTATATATATAAAAATGAATTGCTTTTCGTTAGTCTCGCTAAAACTCGAGATCGGCTGGACCGATTTGGCTTATTTAGGTCTTGAATTATTTGTAGAAGTCCAGGGAAGGTTTAAAAGGTGAATAAATAGAAAAATGCTGCTTAATTAAATAAAATCAACAAATTTGTTTTTCTTTTCATGTGTCCATACATAATTTCTATGAGAGAATTTATTGACGCACGGTTTGACAGTTCTACTATGAAACAATTTCATTACGACAGCAGGGTGCATATTTTACGAAGTAATTTTTGATGTTATGATATATTATTGTCAACTTCATATAAAAAAAATATTTTATTTATTATATACAGAACAACGTCTGTCGGGTCAGCTAGTATCCAATATTTTTAATTTTTATGGTGGAGGCCAACGAGCGTAACCTGATGTTAAGTGATCGCTGCTGCCCACATTATCTTGCAACACCAGAGGAATCACAGGAGCATTGCCGGTCTTTTAGAGGCGTACCCGTCATCACATTTCATATTTTGGTTGTGGGAAAGTTCCTTGAAAAGCACATTCTTTAGGAAGGCCAGACATCCAGATATTCCTCATAACTTGAATTACAAGTGCAATGGAGTTATCATGTGCGAAAGAAACGTTTATTGAAGTATAAACTTCTTTAAGCGTGTTTTTGTTTGTGGATATTGAATTAGATTGAGTTGTCACGCTCGCCTATGTAACGCTCGATCGGGTAAAGTCGTCTTCAGTCCACTAATAGCCAAAACACATTGTCGGATTTGGTGCGGGTGCACAATCGGCCGGTCCGGCGTCGTACTCGGTACCGGCCGGAAGGTAATAATAATAATTAAGTTCGACGGACAATACGACATACCACCGAATATGGTCCGCTACCAGATCGCGTGTGATGGTTCAGCCGTAACAAATCCGATCATATTGTTTTTAAGTTAGTATTATATTAAGGAGCGCGCTCAGTCAAAGCAAAACAGACCAGTCATTTAAACACAAATTAAAATTAAATATACTAAATTGAATTTTATTACATGACTACAGGACGAAAATGAAAATTGTTATATTTTGTATTACAATATAGTTATCACAAAGCGAGAAGCCTTGATGAAATTTTCATTTCTGTTGGTTGTTACACACTTTTTTATATTTGAGTATTCCATCGACAGAACTCCGGGTCGCCTCCACTTGATAGTTTAATACTAGTCTTTTATATATAATTCTTGTGTGCGTGTGTATGTCACTGAACTCCTCCTAGACGGCTGGACCGATTTTATTGAAACTTTCTGTGTGTCTTTAGGTGGATTCGAGAATGGTTTAGATTCACAATTGAACTACCTCCTGAACGGCTGGACCGATTTTGATGAGATTTTTGTGAGTTCCAGTGAATTTGAGATTGATGTGTGTCTTCGGGTGGATTCAAGAATGGTTTACATTCACAATTGAACTACCTCCAAAACGGCTAGACCGATTTTGATGATATTTTTGTGTGTTCCAGTGTATTTGAGATTGGTTTAGATTCTCAATTCCGTCCATATAGTGTATTTTAGTGGACTCCTCCTAACGGCTGGACCGATTTTTCATATTTAAGACGTGTGTCCGAAATTTCCGACAGGACAACGTCTGTTGGGTCCACTAGTATAATATAAAAATATATTATATTACTACGTGATGAGATAATTTCAGATCTATAAGGTAGTGTCAGCCACCGGGTACTTAAAATGTTTGCATAGTGAAAGTTAAGAGATGGCCATAGAGAAGAAGTTATATATTACAGCCCTAGATCTTTTATACTTTTAGATAGATAGAGCTGTGAAAAACATAATGTCACAAACATCTTAGTAAATTTCACTCCGGTTAAAAGGTATATCCGCTTTTTAATGTACCCAAGTCGTAACGTCCTATAAACACCGCATAAGGAAGCTCATTCCACAGCTTGGTTTTACGTGGGACAAAGTTCCTTGAAAACTACACTATAGCTATATCCTGGTGCGCCCCTTTTCTTATTCTGTTTAAAACGTTTTTTAAAAAGAAAAAGAGGTAATTTCGTATCCATGACTTGCATTAATCAGGGGGATTATGTACAGCGCCACGAAAAGTATTTGCCAAAAGTAGAGTTAGCTCGTGAATACCAAGGCTTATTTTTAAATGATTAATAAATATAAATTCTATCTAGACGCATAAATGATCGAAGACTAATATCTAATAATGATTTTGCACTTAATTATTGCATTTGAAGATGTTTTAATGGAATATCATACGGAACCGCTGTAAAAAGTAGAATGCTTTTTAAACATTTACCAACAGCACAGGAGCAGTATTTGATGTGATACAATGACTACAGTTGGGCAGAATGGCTGAATACTTGTTGACATCCCTATTGTCGTACACAGACAATGGATATGTGAAATGATTTTCGCGTTAGCGTCATTTCATTGTTTGTTCAGCTTCAAGCCTAGCAAATTGTTTAGGGCATTCGGAACTCTACGCGTTTTTGTTAAAGTTCAAATTAGTAAGCACCATACGGCATTCTCAATTTAAGCTCAATTGTAACTATTATCACGAATGAAATGCTTATAATAACACGCAGTAATAAGTTTTTAAGCTCAACTTTTCTAGCTGATGTCTATTTTTATTTCACGCATTTTTCATTTATAAAAAGTAACTATTTATTAAATTACTGTTATGCACCACAACAGCATATTTTGTCACTAACCTCCACTGGGCTATAGAGTTTGACATCGAGCAATAAAGTGTACAGCTGTTTAAATCACCCTCTCACAAAGAAATACCATCTAAATAACCTAACTATAGATTAGATCGTAATATTTATGTACGTTAAACCTCTAAATATTTCTCTCAATATTTATGTAAGTTACCTCTGTTTGGGTTTCGTCTCCAGCCGTGGGGAGGTAAATGGGAACTATAGTAAAACTAGACTTAGTGAATCCAGCCTATGCAGATTATGCCTTGAGGTTACTCTTCAAGTGTAAGAGACTTGCTCACATGGAAGTATCGAAGAAAAAATTAAAATTGGCAGATGTAGAGACTGCCGATAGAAGTGAAAACTTAATGCTTTTAGTATTCAAATTTGAAATTTCATAATGTTCATAAACAGTTAAATTATTTTTAAAACTTATTTTAATAAATATATTAATCAATTATATATAAATAATATATTAATAAATGCATAGTATATACTCATTGAACTTTTCACTAAATCCATTCAATTTCACTTATAAGACGTCTTATATTTACTTATACGTCAGCTGTATAGCTACACATATACTGCTTATAGCATTTCGGTGACGCGAACTCACGAGATTTCATCCATTCAAAAAGTGTCTATAAATATTTTTACTTTTTATAATTATTTATTTATTGCGTGCGCCAGTCATGTCGATGACGCGAACCCAAAAGATTTTCCCCTACAAAAAAGTGACCAAAGCGGTTAAAGAAGTTTCTCTTCAAAAAGGTCTTAAAGATATCGTAGTAAAGGTAAAAGGTAAGGAATACTCTACTATATCCCCCGGATCAACACCAACGCCTCCTTCATTCTAAATTCTTTTTGCGGAAAAAGTAAGCCCCAAGGGCAGTTAGTTCAAACCAAAACACTTATTCAATTTATCAACATTGATTTGATCCTTGATTTTTGCACCTCCAACAAAGATGGATTCTAAACGCGCACTTTACCCATTTGAAGATTGCGTAAAAGTTTCAAAAGTGATAATGATAATAATAATTTATTTCTCTTCAAAACATAGTTTACAGCAGCTGGTGGCCGGAGTCACCTTTTAGGCAAATAATGTCTGTACCAGGTGTCTCCGCTCTTCTATTTCAGCAATGTGTTATTTTAACAAAAGTTTTAGTGACATGGTGGTGAAATATAATAAAGTTATGAAATGAATATAAATTAACAATTTAAATATTTGGAATGTTATTTTTGAACACCTTAACAATTACAGCGACATAGATTTACAATTACAATTTTTAATTCTTAAAGAACCTGTAAGTCATTTTTTATTATTATAAACATAAATGATAAATGTATGTACTCACACATAGTGAGTGTGAGTGTGCGTGCGATACTGTTTGTTTTTGTGAGTGTTGTGTGCATGTGTGTATAAATTAAGTGCGTGTGGAATATTTTCTGTCTGATCTATGTAAATATTGGATAAATTATAATATTCTGTACATTATTTAAGTTGTTTGAGTAAAATATCCGTTGCCTCATGTGATATAAGTAATAAAACGTCATAATATTTATATGAAACTAATAGGTTATATTTAATACCAAAAGTTTTGTTATTGTCTTCCAACCCTACCCTATTCATAACGAGCGTACGGGTCACCTGGTGTTAAGTGATCACCGCCGCCCACATTCTCATGCAACACCAAAGGAACCATAAGAGCATTGCCGGCACTTTAAATTAGTGTATGCACTTTTTTTGAAAGTAACCCATGTCGTATCGTCCTGGAAACACCGCACAAGGAAACTGGTTCCACAGCTTAGTTGCACGTGGAAGAAAGTTCCTTGAAAACCGCACTGTGGAGGATATATGTAATATATAATACCCATTACCGCAATATGTAATACCATTTATTTAAGTGAAGATTGCGAATGCACAAATTAACTTCTACAGGCATTAGAAGCCGTTAGAGGTAACGAACCATCTCGCAGATCGCAATCAACTCAAAGAGAATGTCAAGAGCACGCCACATAATTAAATTTGTCGTCAAATCAGCGAGTATTAGGGCTCGAGTAGGTTCCGACTTAGTTCCAAGTAGGACAAAATAAATTAAACTTAATCTTGTGCTCTTTGAATTCTTGTTATAACCGTCGCCTTGTTTGAACTTCACCGGATTTTGTGTTAAATTAATATACGCGTCAGATGAATTTGTGATAGATGGAGACATGTATTAGACATTTACATTTTTTTAACGTTAAAATATTTGATTTAAAAAAAACTTTTTTCTGGACCTTTTGGAACTCTCCCTTAACCCCTTCGCGCTCGTCCTATTGCGTCTGTATAGTTTGCAGTTTCATAACCTACCCTTAAATGTCGTGATATTTCCGTGCTATCACTGCTTTGTCTTTGAAGTTTTCATTGTTATGTGTTGAATTTTGTTTCTCTATAATAGTTCTGTTAAAATTTTTATTGCTCTTTGTACTAAACCTAGTCGCTTTCATTGATTTTCCATAATTATAATGATCAGCATCAAAACAATAATGATGTATATATATATACAGAAAAATAAAACGTACTTTATATATTAATAATAATATTAGGATATTATTTTATGATGATTGTTTTCACCGTAACAAAGCGACGCTGTGACGTCATCGACGTAAGGTCCTGAGATAATGTACACGGGTAGTAATCATTTATTATTGTTATTATGAGCCGACACGAGTTGTTTAAGAACAGTATTTCTCAAAGATTTTCTAGTGCAGTTGCTTAGGCCTTAATTTCGCTCTAGTGGTTAAGATTGTCTCATTGATTTCAAGTGAGCAAACCTGCGCAACATTACGATTATAATGTTTAGCCACCGATCAGCTCCATTGCTGAAGTACGTTGCTACTAGGCTATAGATATTTGTTGCAGTTTTTTGTAAGGCAATTGGGTTTTGTATTGAAAAACACAACTGTTTTTATGAGGTAAAATATCTATTATTTATTCTATGGCTTGCGTTATCATGGGCAATAATGGTGAAGATCCGTGGACGAGTAGAGTTTAGCCATCATTGTTCGATGTTGAATACATATCGAATGGAGCGACCGCCTTCAAGCTTTAAAATAATAAGTTATTGTACGGTATTACATTGCAATTATATTTTTTCTTGCCGTCTTTTCAAGTCTGAAGTATACTTTTTCGTTTTTAGGTTTCGTGTTGTTAGGTTTTGACTTTTCCACTTTGTCACCGTGGAGCGAATGAGTGAAGAAAGAATGACGCATCAAATATATAAGGCAAGTGTGTGTGGGCAAGTCGGTTGCGGGAGACCTCGTAGAACATTCGTCGACCAAATTGGGGACGTTTTGAGAAAAGGAGAGGTCCGAAGCACCCGCAACCGGCGAGCATGTATGAAAAGAGTAATGAATGTAGAGGCCGCGCGTGAGGTTTGTGCATAGAAGCAAATGGCATTCTATTTTCTCTGCCTACCCTGACGGGAACAAGGCGTGAGTTTATGTATATATTTAGGTTTTGACTTTCAATAAGTGATATCATATCCTATTATCAATAAATGTATTTGAATTTGAATGTGAACAGGACATTTCTGATATGACAACCAATCAGTTGCGATGACTTTTCTGTGGATATCCTTCTCTTTCGGTGTTATTGTGGTGTTTGACCTGAAGGCAGCCATTTATCGTTCCTTACACGTTTTTGTCGAACTGGAAAGTCAAGCTTCAATGCGTGCTACTCTCTTAAGTTCAATTAAATCATATGAGAGGCTCCTTTGCCCTGGATGCCGGCTAGATTATAGGTACCACTAAGGCGCCTATTTTTGCCGTGAAGCAGTAATGTGAAAGCATTATTGTATTTCGGTCTGAAGGGTGTCGTAGCTAGTGTAATTACTGGGCAAAATAGACTTAGCATCATATGTTTCAAGGTGACGTGCGCAATTGTAGTGCCGCTCAGAATTTTTGGGTTTTTCAAGAATCCTGAGCGGCACTGCATTGTAATCGGCAGGGCGTATCAATTACCATCAGCTGAACGTCCTGTTCGTCTCGTCCCTTAATGTAATAAAAAAGGAATACGTGGAATACAATGGGTTTATGTTGTGGGTATGCTAACATCAAACCATGCTCTTAATTCCATGGTCAACTGATGCGAATGGGCGTCTACCATCAAATTCAAATAATAATTATTAGCCACAGAGTAGGAATGGATACTTACGTATTTACTTTAGTTTACTTACGAAAGTGATTAAAACAAAAAAGTGCGTTGCGTTTATTAGCCGTATACAATATATAATAAACATATAATATACCTAACAAACATAGCATTCAAAATTGCAACTGTAGTGTTAGTTGCAAGCTGGAAGTCGTATTCAAACATTACTCATATTTTTCACCGATTTCAAAAAAGAAGGAGCTTCTCAATTCGTCGGTATTTTTTTATGTTTGTTACCTCAAAACTTTCGACTGGGTGAACCGATTTTGATAATGTTTTTTTTATTTGAAAGCTGGTGCTTCCCGTGTGGTCCCGGTAATTTGGTCCATATCTGACAATGGCATCCATGAGAAAACCATAAAAGTCTTAAATTTGCTATACGTTTGTGGATGATAAGTTTACATTTATTTTTAGATTTTTCATTGCTGCATTGAAAAATTTAGTATATCTACACATATTTAGATAAGTTTTTGGTTAGTGTACTTCAAATTCACTAAAAATCAAAAAATAAAAAAATATATTTTACTTACAGCCAAATGAACAAACAGTTGAAATTCAAATAATCGAATGTAGTGATTTTTTTAAATATAGAATGTCCTAGGTTCAGACAAAAGACTGGCATCAAAAAGGTTTTATTTCAATCCAAAATATCCAATGCGCTATATCAGCAATACTTAATCCCTATTGTATTTTGGATGTTGACGTATTGGTCTAAAAAGTTGTAAAACATTATTTCAACGTTTTCCCTCAGGAAAAAATTGTTATTTAAAGGAAAATTCATTTCTCTCTCACCGAATGGCCTCTTCCCTGTTCCATCTATAGCATTACGTGTCTTCAAAATACGCATGGTTGTGGGCACACAAAGTAATTACGTCAAAGTTTTGCTGTGATTTTGCTTACGCGACATTATTTTGTGTGTTTGTTGTTTTAAACTTTGCGTAGCCATTAGTATATTAAAGCTTACAGGAAGTTCCTTTCAAGATTTAAATTTGTTTTCGTTACGCGCTTTAAGATGGCAAAAATTTAAGCAGTTAAGGATTTATAGAGAGTTGTCACAACCCACTATTATTCCACATGGCATTTGTTATAAATTACACATTCATGTTATAAATTCCGGTTAAGCTCTAACATTTTATTTGTTTTACTTTATAAAGATGTTTCCTCGCGTAAAATAGAATCCTAATCCTAAATCCTTTTTTTTTTTTGATAATCGCATCAATTAACATCACTCTTTAGTTTTTAATCAGTTCTTATGTAGGTGCTCTACCTGTGTTTTTAATAAACGAGGAGTAAAGTTATTCCTTTAAAAAAATTTTGTCTTTATCTTACCTTTGTCACAACAAAATTACATGATAGGGAGAAGTAATTTTAAACTTGGAGTAACTTTACATTGCATTTATTAGACAGTAAATGATACGCAAAGCCTATTACAATAAATCAGTGAAAAAGTAATTTGAATCAAGTTAACTATTTCTATTTTCATTAATTTAAGTTTAAGTATTTTTATTGTATTAAATATATCTTAGTATGGCACCCATACTACGGGCTATGCTTAGTATGTTTAATTTGGTGTATGTGAAGTACGTTAATTATTATATTATATATTATAATATAATGTAATATAGTGGATACTGGATAGGCCAAACACTCCGGAGGGATCCCAACCATATACCGAGGCAAACCCTAGATTGGAATCCTCAACGAAAACGCAAACGTGGCTGTCCAAAGCAAACCTGGCGGCGGAGTGTCATTGACGAAGTGAAAGACATCGGAAAGACCTGGAGTGAAATTAAGAGAGATGCTCAGGAACGATCGCGATGGAGGTGCACTGTGGATACCCTCTGCCCCAGCTAGGGGATACAGGAATTTAATAAATGAATGTAATAATAAATAATAATACAATAATAATAGGTTAGGCTAGGTTTTTTAACAGTATTGTGAGTAAAAATAGCCTGTATTGAACTATTATCATAAAATAGACAGCAAAATCTTAGCAGAATGTTATTTACGTACCTCATTCGTGTATTAAAACAGCATAAAAATTTTTAGGTCTATTTACCGGATTCTAACTTGCTTACATCCTAATAGATGTACAATCATAAAAAAATTGTTCTTATTAAGAAAAAACATACTTTACTTCTATCTTAAAGCAATTAATATCCGGAGCTTAAAGATCTTGTGATCTTGTCATCTACAAGTTTGACGTGTCTATCAGTATCATCGTTATTACCGAACTAATTAACGCTATTTTAAGTTAAAACCTTCTTTAAGGCTGAGAACTATAGAGCTAATAAAGAATTCTTAAATTATGCTGATCTTAAGCTAAGACAGCCCAATGCAAAAGTCTAGTTCGCGTTTTTTCACACTGGGCAAATATTTACGTAAGTTTTTTTTATGAAAACAAGGGACGAGACGAGCAGGACGTTCAGCTGTTGGTAATTGATACGTCCTGCTCATTACAATGGAGTGCCGCTCGAGATTCTTGAAAGACCCAAAATATTTTGAGTGGCACTAGAACTGCGCTCGTCACCTTGAAGCATAAGTTGTCAAGTTTCATTTGCCGCGCGAAACTAATGCTAACACATTACTGCTTCACGGCAGAGATAGGCACCGTAATGGTACCTATAATCTAGCCGGCATCCGGTGCAGAGGAGCCTCCCACTGGTAAAATCTGAGCAAAGTCTAAGTACGCTCTATAGATCTCAGCTTAAGTGCTTTCAACAGTTTATATTATTCGGTGAATAGAACTGACCTATAACGCTCGTTTGGGGTACAGTCAGCTCGAATTGTTTAAGGCAGCGCAAAACAGTCAGAGCCAAAGTAATTTATTTACAATTATAAATAAATATTATATATGTGTCGATACTTTATGAATGCTAAACAAATCATCACATAAATTTTTGTTTTTACCATGCAACTATTTAAGGCCCAAATTCAGCCTCACTGTTCTCACTTCTAGGCCGGCACTCCCCAGTGTCAGCTTCTTCAACGAAGAGCGCCTCGAATCATTGCCGATCTTCTGTTGGTCTCTTGACTCCTGGTGTTGCGGATATCCATTGGCGGTTGCCTCACCACTTTCCATCATGTGAACCTCATGCTCTTTTGCTCTCTCTAATATAAAAAAAAAACTGGTCACTTACACCGGCCCCCATAATTCTTACATGTACCGGGTGTAACCGGATAACCTCTGGATACGGAAGGGTTTTGAGAGCTCCCTATAACTTAATCATAGCTTTTTTTAAATGAAATTAAGGGAGAGACGTGTACGACGTTCAGCTGATGGTAATTGATACGCTCTGCCCATTACAATGCAGTGCCGCTCAGGACTCTTGAAAGACCCAAAAATTCTGAGCGGCACAACAACTGCGCTTGTTACCTTCAGACATAAAATATTAAGTCTCATTTGCCCGGTAATTTCACTAGCTACGGCGCCCTTCAGACCGAAACACACTGATACTTACAAATTTCTGCTTCACGGCAGAAATAGGCGTTGTTTTGGTACCCATGATCTAATCTAGGCATCTTGTGTAAAGGAGCCTCCCACTAGTGAAACTATTAGCATTTTTCTCGAGCCAGCCCCATACTGGATAATTATTTCTAAAATTTATGTTAAAAAAAACAAATTTAAATATTTTTTAAACAAACAAAAATTACAAAATTCGTCATATAGCTACGCTGGATCACTCAGTGTCGCGCGCTTATCAATATGAAACGAAATTGCATTTTTCGTTCGCCATAATAATATAAATCCTCGTAACATTGGGTATGGTGACTCAGTTGAAAAAACTAACCTATCATCACTTCTTACATAAACATCAGTTCACTGTGTATGTAACTGCTATAATATGAGTACCTTCGGTAAACAAGCGCATTTTGAAATAAAAAGAGCTTCGAAATATTATTAGCCATTCCACGTTTACTGGGAATAAAGACGTGTGCCGTAATTCTCGCCAACTTCCGCTCATAAAAGTAAAGGTTGGCACACTTTCGCTCTATGGTACGTCCTCGCTATGTTTACGGTTAAAAAACAAGCCTCGCAACTCAGTTCTTCTACCCTAAAAGTTGTGAGGTGCATGTAATTCCAAGTTCGTCAATATATTCATAAAGTAATTAGCAAACCTAGCAACATCTTTTATCATATCATTTTAATATGGTCACTTATAGTGACCACTTTATAGTGACCATATAAAAATTCCTGTAACAGGTCGACCTGGCCCCTCAAGCAGCACCCGTTCACGAGTTGACACATGGATCGTTCCCTTCGCACATATTTGAGGAAAGGGGACGACCCGGCACATGACACCACCCCAAGCAATACCATTGAGTAATGTGATGGACCGATTAGATCAGATCCATTGTGGGTGGCCCCGTGCATGAGTTCACTCGAATGACCTCTAACAGAGAGAAATGGCGAGAAAAACCTTCCTCCTTCCTTAAAGGCCGGCAACGCTCTTGTGATTCCTCTGGTGTTGCAAGAGAATGTGGGTGGCGGTGATCACTTAACACCAGGTGACCCGTACGCTCGTTTGTACTATTCCATAAAAAAAAAAGAAATTGTGAGGGGCATTAAATTTTCCCCTATTGAAACGTCTTTACAATCACAAATGCTCTGTCAAGAGCGTACCGACCGAGAAGAATGGTATGTGATTACCGCAGTTCATACGCGAGGAGGAGGAGCTCCTCTTCGCGTCGTATCCCTCATTTCTGAGGGTCGTGATTTCTCTGAGGATTCAACTTTTTGACAATAGTTCGCCATCTGTGTCTGTCTTTGGCTATGTGCAGTGCGTTATGAAGTCCGGTATCCAGAGATGTGCGGATTTGGTGAGATCATCTTATAGAGAGTCGTCCATCTACCTTCGTAGTAACCATCAGTTGTTCGAGGCTGTGGCCATCTTTTCTGGCGATATGTCCAAATAACTCTAAGATTCTACGGAGGCAGATGGATGACAATGCGGAATGCTGTGCAAGGGATTTGAAGCATCTCCCTCCAGCACCACATCTCAAAGGCTTTAATCCAATCTCTGTCGGCCAGCTTTAGTGTCCATGTCTCAGCCCCATAGCTGAAGATGGAAAAAATTTCCCCTCATTTTAGTTTTTCGTGAGATGTTGAGACGTCATCCCAATGTGACGCCTGATTTTTAGCTCGCATGACCAGATACTAGACCCCAGATAGGTTGAATTGTCGAGCTGTTCTAGACTCAGCGCCCCGTCATTGTTAGCTTTTTGGCGCGGTTGACTACCATAAGCTTAGTTTTGTTGTGGTTTATTGTAAGGCCTAGTTCCAAGCTAATATTAGTAACCCAGTTGATACTCTAACACAAGGTAAATTACAAAGTGTTGTTGTGAGTAATTGAATACAATGGAATAGTTGTCTGTAATTTAAATGTAATATCAATATATTTCTTTGGAGAAACATAATATGACACACATTTCGCGGTAAAACTTCAGCCTTCATTTCACCAATACGGGAAGTTATAATAAATTTAATTCGGGGACGCGTATGAATGATAAACAGCTGCCAATAAATAAATTTTACACAAATTCTTATCAGCGTCGAAGCAATACGATATAGGTATTAATATTTAAATGAGCGGCTGTTTTGTTTCTTAGCGACTCTTCTCAAATGTTCAGCTATACAATGGGTGATAATTTAGTTCTATAAGTTCTAAATATACTCAATAAAACTAAACTTTTTGATGTCTTAATATGATGGCCGGCAGCTAAAAATGAAATCACAAACTTTGTGGTTCATTAGTAAAAAGTTTGGCTCAGATTATGTTTGATAAAAAAGTTAGCATCAGTTAAGTTAATTTAAGGTAATATATGGCTTAATGGTAAATATGGTAATGTTAATATGGGAATATATGGTAAGCTATATGGCTGAGTTTTGGCTCGAAAGTGTAATATAATATAAATATTGATACAATTTTACACAAATTATCAAGCTCAAAACTGGATGTAGCATGTACTATCGGTACCTGATGATATTTATTAATAAGTATACATACCAACATTGTGATGCAACTTTGGTAGAGGGCTCTGAGGACGCCCGCGATGTTGGCCCATCAAATCTATAAATAAAAGATTTTTTTTAAGTGACAACTTCTTTCGCCGGAGTGGACCCCTTTTTGTAGGGGAAAATCTTGTGTGTTCGCGTCACCGCCTTGCTCATGAGAGGCACACGCGATATATAAATAATTAAAAATAAATAAATATAAATATATACCTTTAGTTAGACACTTTTTGGATAGGTGAAATCTCGTGAGTTCGCGTCACCGAAATGCTTATAGCAGTATATCTGTAGCTATACAGCTGACGTATTGTACAACATTAGTTCTGTGTATATGTTATAAGTGAAATTGAATGGATTTAGTGAAAAATTCAATATGTATATACTGCGCATTGTTGAAATAGTGTTTTTGTTTGATTAATATATGATTGAAAAGAAGATTTAAAAATAAATTGAAATTTATAATTTAATTGTTTTTAAGCATTATGAAATTTCAAATTTTAATACTAAAATTACTAAGTTTTCAATTCTATCGGCAGTCTCTACAAATGCCACTTTTATATTTGACTCTTTATTACTTTTTATTTACCGTGAGATTGTATCGCATGCCGGGTAGAGCTAGTTATTAGTATTTTAATTTACCATACCTGCCATTACAAACGCATAAGTTCAAAAATGTACAATAACATAAAGAAAAGTTTAAACATCAATCGATTCACCAAGAGGAAATGCAAAGTGAAACTTCAATCTTGGTTGAAATCACTAGATTGTGAAAATACAGGGAAACTCGTGGAAGTGTACAATATTCATCACTCCCTTACTCACCTAACAAAACCACACACAGCATACACGCTAACTAACTTCACAATCACTCTTTATACATAATAGCGGTTAAAGTATAAAATTACTGTGTTATTGTAATAGGTACTTCGGATTAAAATAGAACCTTCATGGTTTGAGATTTTCCTGTGAAACTTTTTTCACATGATACATATGTAGTTCTTTTGTTATTTCTTTTAAAATGAGCAATATTCGATTATTGACTTTCATTTTTTATTCATTTAGACAAAATAGATGGATACTTCCAAAATTCGAGTGATTTTTCTCACTCGCGACACGGACGAGTAAAAAAAGAAAGACTCCGCGCCGTGATATTAGCAAGTGAACCTTTATGCTAGTGTGTGTGCGGTTACGGGGAATACCATTTACACAATTTTTTCTCCCTTAAATAATCACATATGGCCACAAATAGTTTTATAGTATCGTTTTTACACTTATTCACAACGCACGACGGCATTTTTAAAATATTTTATTGCTACGCAAACTGATCTGTCAGACGATGGCAAATTTCATAATGGCGGCCGATCGGCTTCTTTTATTAGTGTAAGTGTTTGCGTGGGGCTATGTATTTACTCGTTTACCGGCTTGTTTTGGTGCTGCACTGTTATGTAAGGTGACGGAGTCCTTCTTTTTTTACTCGTCCATGGCTCCCGATATTAATGTTGAGTTTGGAGATGGGACTGCTTATGAACACAAAGTGAGATTTTGGTTTAAACGCTTTATATAGGTGAATAACAATGAATTGAATGAGATGGTCAAAGCCAATCCGAGCAAACTACCCAGAAATTTGCGGCATAGTTTAACGTTAACTTACCAACAATATTGACTCATTTACATCAAATTAAATTAAATTAAAAAATATGAAAAAAAGGGTGCCTCATGATTTGACTTAGATCTAATCGTGACATGCGATGTAAAGTGGATTCTTTAAGATAACCGTAAGCGAAAACTGCAATGGCTGACCCCAGGTCAAACGCCGCAATATTGTCCTAAAGCAAAGTTTACCCATAAAAATGTAATTGTAACTGTTTGGTGATTTCAGCATGGTGTTATTCACTATAGTATTGCTACCTCCGATCTGGTCAAGCAATAACGGCAGATATCTACTGTGCCGAACTCCGAACAATGATAGTAAAACTAGTAGTGAAAAAGCCCCGACACACTATTCGACCTTCATCATTACTGCTTCATGATAACGCGAGACCTCATACAGCACGAGTAACCGCTTTAACTCTACAGGAACTGCAATTGAAAACCATTTGTCACCCTCCATATTCGCCACAACTTCCTCCAACGGACTACCATGTTCTAAGTAATAAAAAGTTTGATTCTGAGGTTCTTCTTCTTCTTAACGTGCCGTCTCCTTGCGAAGGTTGGCAATCATTAGGGCAATTTCAACTTTCGACACAGCTGCTCTAAATAAAGATCTTGTGCTCTTCCCAAACCATTGGCGCAAGTTTTTAAGCCACGATATCCTTCTGCGGCCAGGCATGATTAGTTGAAGGAGTTCATATTTCTTGGCATTACGCAACGGTTATGCGTTATGGCGTTCATATTTCTTGGCGTTAATGACTTTCCTATTAGATGGCAGCAATGTATAAATAGAAATGGTAATTATTTTGATTAAATAAATATGTTTAATATAAATAAAACGAATATTAATTTTTCAGTACAAATCGGCAATTTCATACTTTAACCCCTAATATCATTAGCGCTCACCCACAGAACCACTCATCCAACACAAAACATACATATTCCAAATCACAGATCCTGTGTACTATTAAAAAAAATTTTAAAGTGATAACCCTCACATCTAAACCCGAAACCTCCCGGGTTCCGTCCAAGCGCTCTATCCAATTCGCAATTAGCTATATGGGACGCCATATTTATTGGATAGCGAAAAAAAAAACAAAGCTAATATTCTTGAAATGTGGATTTCTTATTGCGTCTATCAATCACTATTTAGAAGGTTTGTGCTTTTAAGGAACAGTAGGGTGCCATAATACACAACATTTCATTACGCCTTATTGTGGGCCCTCCTGCTAAGACTAATTTTCTCTCTGAAAATAATGGCATGCTACAGTTTATAAACAATTGCTGTTTAGTATTTTTTTTTATGGAATAGGAGGACAAACGAGCGTATGGTTCACCTGGTGCTAAGTGATCACCGCCGCCCACATGCTCTTGCAACACCAGAGGAATCACAAGAGCGTTGCCGGCCTTTAAGGAAGGTGTACGCGCTTTTTTTGAAGGTACCCATGTCGTATCGTCCCGGAAACACCGCACAAGGAAGCTCATTCCACAGCTTTGTAGTACGAGGGAGAAAGCTCCTTGAAAACCGCACTGTGGAGGACCGCCACACATCCAGATGGTGAGGATGATATCCTAACTTGTGGCGTGTCGTGCGAAGGTGGAATTCGGCGGCAGGAATCAGGTTAAACAGCTCTTCGGAACACTCCCCGTGATAAATACGATAGAAGACACACAATGAAGCGACGTCTCTACGGAACGCCAAGAGATCCAGCCGTTCACAGAACACTGAGTCCCCGACAATTCGAGCTGCTCTACGTTGCACGCGGTCAAATGGATCGAGCAGATACTGGGGTGCGCCAGACCAGAGATGACAGCAATACTCCATGTGTGGCCGGACCTGCGCTTTGTAGAGCGCTAGAATGTGTGCCGGCTTGAAGTATTGCCGTGCTCTATTGATGACGCCCAGCTTCTTCTTTTTTTATAGAAAAGGAGGACAAACAAGCGCACGGGTCATCTGATGTTAGTACAACATTTTCTTGCAACACCAGAGGTATCAATTGCGCGTTTTCGGCACTAAGGGACAGCTTGCAAGTGCGGATTGACAAAGGAACTTCCAGTTACATTTTTAGTAGTCCTCAACTGTCTGCTTCTCTTTATGATCTCCTTCCTCCTGATATCCCTCGCCCCACTGATTTAAAATCCTTATGGAGAGTAATTCTTTGTTAATTGTCTTTTAACCAACTTACCCTTTGTACACACTGTGTGTGTATAATTTTTCGTTTTAGATACATCGACAGTGATCTTCGTGGCGAATGAAATCTAAAAGGATACGTCATCAAGTCAAACAATTATAATATTATGAATAAGTAAAATATATATTATATAAGATGTGTATTTGTTTTACCATTAACTACCACTTCAGAAAAGATAAGCTTTAATGAATAGAAGTGGCTAAGTCATTGCACCTCTTTTTAAATCAATATTTCTAGATTTTGAATTTTATATATGTATGATAGAAATTGAATTAGGAAGCTTAAATTATTACTAATAAAAAGCAAGCTAACCAGATAAACATCTTATAATTTTAGGAGATTTTAACTAAAAGTATTGAGCAGCAAATGTAATAAGATAATCACACTATAATTTTGAGATAGAGAATTTAAAGCAAGTTAAGGAAATTAATAACAGTTTTTAGTTAAAACCGACATCTTCTTCGACTCTTTTACGGACAATGATTTTGTTCCAAAATCCAGTGCTAAAGTGAGTCCCCGTCTCAAAAGCCTACCTTTACCAACCGCTTGCTCCACCAGCGGACGCTAAGTCATGGAAAAACACCGGAGGTGGAAGCAATACCTACAGTTGAACGTATTATAATCACACAGATGGCGTTATTATTAATTTTACGCTCATGAAATCTCCGATCCGAATCTGGCGCTGACTCTAATAACAATAGACACAACCCATCAAGTCATTTGTGTTATAGTAACCGTTACAACACAAACGTTTTAAAACAATTTATTTTGAATATTGTTATACATTTGTTTTGAACATTTTCTGAATTCGACTTAGCCGAGTAGTATGCGTAATGAGTTAATGTATGTTCCTGGTTTAACATTCAAAGTCAAAAGTCAAAGTTTTTATTTGCATAAACATGTTAGATTGATGTTACATAAATATTATTGAGTACATGTTTGCCACATTTATGACGTGCAAATTTTATAAAATACATGTCTTACAATACAAAAAAAAATCATTAGTTACAATAATATAAATTTAACAAAAGATAAGTAGCAGTATTATATAGTATATAGTCAAGTTTTTAGTTGAAAATATTCGTCTAATGAATATAAGCAGTTTTTACTAAGGTATATTTTCAATTTAGATGAGAAATTCCTATTTGACGATAACTCTCTTATTATTTTTGGGATGTGATTATAGATTTTTATGCACATACACAAACAGTTTCTCTGAAATAATGTAGTTCTACAGCAAGGTACTTGTAGTTTGGTGGGGTCCCTGGATGGGAAAAGAGAAGTGTTTTCATGTTTACTGAATTCGCTAAATTGTTTTCAAACAAACATTATGTCATTAGTCTTAATTCTTCAATGTCTGATATAGAAAATTCCGTTGCAGTAACTTCTGTGTAGTCAATCAACAATAGTTACATCAATTCCCGATACATTGCCTTCTCAATCAAACAATCACCTCGGGGGCGATGGTACATCAGCTTTGAATGCATTTCATGCGTAGTCTTTTGTTAGCTCTATTAGGGTTAAAAGTTGAAGTATTTTATTGAAAAATCGAACTTTACTTTTTGTCACGCAAAATATACTCATTTATCCTCGTTATATGTACATAGAAATGTATACATTTCTGCGATCGCACGGAAAGGTTACTGGGATTAATTAATTAACAAATATTTTTTTTTCCAAAATGTATGGATGATGCGGCTGAAGAGAGAATAATTATAATTTGTATAGGGACTGTACAGTAAAATAAAAATTAAACTATCTATTAATTGGGGGGAGATATGCTGCGCCATTTTCGAAAACTTACAAAAACTCTGATGTCTCATCTGTCATTAGTCTGCTAACAGGGCAATAGGATGGTTCCTATTCTCATACTACTTTATAAGCACTAAGACAATTACCACGGACGAGTAAAAAAAGAAGGACTCCGTGTTAGCACCTTACACAGCAGTGAGGCACCAAAACAAGCCGGTAAAAGTGTAAATATATAGCCCCACGCATACACTTACACTAATACAAGCCGATCGGCCGCCATTATGAGATTTGCCATCATCTGTGTCGGATCAGTTTGCGTCGCAATTACATATTATTCAAATGCCGTCGTGCGTTGTGAAAAAGTGTAAAAACAATACTATAAAAGTATTTGTGGATATATGTTTATATAAGGGAGAAAAAATTGTATTTCTGGTATACCCCGTAACCGCACACACACTAGCATGAAGGTGCTTCACTTGCTAATATCATGGCGCAGAGTTCTTCTTTTTTACTAGTCCGTGACAATTACATTATAACTTCCAACATAAACTTTGTATATTTAATAGGTACAAGTTTTATATCACACATTTGTACACAAGAACATAAATTCCATTGAGACGTTCGCCTGCAATTCAAATTACATCAAAAGCAGTTTTAACTCGAGAGGATTCAGTTTGAATTTCTCGAAACAAAGAATACGAGTTATGCGCGCAATAAAACTCCAAGACAGTTGTGTCCGCAGTCAATTGGCTCAGAGATTGCTGCACGTTGATTTAGATTTCAGACAATTTGCCAACCGCTACGGATATGAATTTATCGTTCAAGTGCATATTTGGAAGCGAGTCGTAATATGCCCGGGACGTTTGTTCTCATTCTAGAACGTTGCTTTTATGTGACGGTTTGAAATATTTGCGTATGTAGCTGAACTTTTAAAATTGTAACGTATGCCAAGGTAAGATTTGTTTTCGATTTTATTAATGCCATAGTCTACAATATAATAGCAATTAGATGAATAAAGTAAGCGAGAAAGAAGACCATAATATTTAATAGTGGTACAATAACATGGAAAAGGTAAGCAAATCTATAGTTACTGTAAGCGATTTTGATTGACAAGTTGTAAGTCAGCCACGCTTGGTATTAGTTCCTTGGTACTTTGAATACAAAACCACTATCTGACGCACACATTGACAGGTCAAAATTGGTCACGCACCATCGGGCTGTCACGTTACGCTACTATATTCTAAGTGTATGTTCTTTGTACATACAAAGCAGTCTTAGTGTACATAGACAAGGCTTAAGACTGAGAAGAACGGGAGCATGAAACTCAGCAAGCCTGTATTCGAGATAAAAATGCATTACGTAACAATAACGTAATATACAATAGATAAAGTGAAATGGAAAGAGTTTACTTCACAATAATGAAGATAAGACGATTGTCTTAACTTATTATTTCAGAAATAATTTCCACAGCAAGTGTTCTACATCCCTGGACTTGTCTACGAGAATATTGTGTGATTTTTTATTGTCACGTCCTAAATGATTGAAGCTTTTATTTTTCAAATTTTATATTCGATGGCATTATTTCATAAATAGTCAGCCAACTTTGGGTATATTAAAGTAGCTGACCGCTAGATACCGCATACATTAACAAATCAAAATTGGTGACTCATCGTCGCGATTCAGATCGTCTATACGCCAGTATTTCAATGATTTATTCGATACGAACAACAAACATGCTCGTGTAGACTGCGTTTAGTTGGCGCTCTTAGCATTAAACTTGAGCCTTCTGGGGGTACATCATCATTGGCACAACTATGCATGTTAAAGCCATCCAAGGTATGCCGAAGAAACCTTGGACTAACGTTGATATGCTCTGGGTTCAACCAATTAAAATCAACAATGACACAAAATATTGATAAATCTCTTTAGATTAGAGATTATGTTGCGATTCTTTCAATTCCACCTATTTTCAGTAGATACAGCGAAATTGCAGTAGAAATACTAATTATTAAAAAGGAAATAATCTTTTTTTGTCTCGCTTTTTCTCGCTAGACGGGGTTGGCTTCTCCAATCATGCAACGCCACATGGATCGTGTGCACGTCCTCTTACCTTACCACCCAATTCTTTTTAGTTCTTCTGGACATTCGTCAATCAGGTGGTCTTAGGTCTTCTTCTCCACATAGTTGCCATAAAAAGGCACTTCCTCACGACATAATCCTCGGCTCTACGTATTACGTGACCGTACCATCTCAGCCTGGAGTCACTCAGTTTTTCCGTTATCTTTGCAACTTGAAGGTCCCCCTGATGTACTCATTGCAAACCTTGTCTTTGAGTGATGCCCATACGCATCTATCTTTATAAAAAGGAAATATTTTTTTATGACAATAAGGGACGAGACGAGCAGGACGTTCAGCTGAGGGTAATTGACACGCCCTACCCATTTAAATGCAGCTGCACTCAGCAATCTTGAAAATCCCAATAATTCTTAGCATCACTACAATTGCGCTCGTTACCTTGAGACATAAAATGTTAAGTCTCATTTGCGCAGTAATTTCCCTAGCTACGGCGCCCTACAGACCGAAACAGAATAATGCTTACACATTACTGCTTCACGGTAGAATTAGGCGCCGTTGTGGTAGCCATAATCTAGCCGGCATGCTGTGCAAAGGAGCCTCCCATTGGTAATATAATAACACTTAACAACAATAGATCTCATCGTTAAAGCACCTCAAAGGCGGCAAGAGCAGCAGCTAAAGCGGCTGAAAATATTAAGGGGAGGAAATATGCGGCCCTTGGTGATGGGTCCATATTTCCTTTTGAAGTGGAGACTTTGAGATCGTGGGGACCGTCAGCCCGAACCCAAATAGGTGACCCGAGATCTGGCACGTACCATAGCCAAAGAATATGTTTGGCAATACAAGGAGGCAACGTTGCCAGCTTCTTGGGCACCTTACCTGCAGTTTGCCACCTCAATGCGGCTACTAATAAGTAATAGTTTTTTTTTTATGAAAATTTATTTCGTAATTTTTGTATACTTTTTGTATATTATAAAATATATACCTAATCCAATTAAACTAAGATACTAAGAATTTATAATTTAGACAGTATGAGTCTTCTGGAAACGTTTTATAAAGGATATTGTATTCATATTTCGAAATACATCTAGCATTTCACACTAAGGAGAGCCCGACCGTTTCGTTGTCTATGGCTCACTTGGGAGTAATGTGTTGAATTATCTTTAATGTATTTATCGCTTATCTGTGCTTTTGGATTATAAATGGCTTGCAGAAGATACTGACTGTTGATAGTGCTTTGGTATATTTACTATAGACAGTTAAGTACTAGTAGTACTCAACGAAACATATCTCAAGTTGTTCTTGATATTATATAAACGATTTGTTATGGTTTTTAAGCTATTGCATAGCTTCTATCGCGAGCCTTGAGCGTGGAGACCGAATCCAGAAATTCCGTAACGAAAATAACCTCACATTTACCAGCGGTTATCACGTATGCTTTTTGTGCAAAAGGTCCCAGATTCGAGCCTGGGGTACGTCTCGATATTTTTTAATTTCTTTTTTTTACACGTTTTAACACGTTTTTTTAATTTTTATTGTTATGACAAGCATTTTTATTTAGTTTCACTTGTCCAGTTGTCTGTCTGTAATCAAATCTTGCAAGTTAAATATTACTCACTTCCCGTTTGCTTTTTTTTTAAATTAATTTTATCAAAAAAAAAAAAAACTGCATAATTAAAATAAATAAATAATTATAATTGCATAAGTTGATAAACAATGCTATGCAATAGCTTTACCGCGGCAGTCCCCGAGTGGCGCACGTCTTTTTTTTTCAAATTTATAACCCTCACTAGGATTAATACAGAAATAAAATTTGAAAACAAAATTTTGTGAACGATGCGGGACTCGAACCCGCGACCTCTCGCGTTCCGCGCGAGTGCTCTTCCAACTGAGCTAACCATTCGGGTGACGTATCGTCATAAAATCCTGTATGCTTTGTTCAACTCTTCGGGTTGTGGCTTCGTTGAGATCGGCTGATCACCTGCATACGCGGTTCAAGTATTATGGTAATTAACTGGCACAGGCACGACTCGCCTAGTTAACTTAGTTTTTTCATAGGACTATCAACAAATTAATTGTGACTCATCCTAATGATATTTTCCTAAAGTCATAATAAACAAGTAGGTCGAAATTCGTCTGAACATACATTACTTAAGTAATTGTAACCATTTTATTAGACACTGACAGACCACCAATTATCCCGCAATATGTTTCGTGAAAAAATGAACCTAACTTTTTTTTTAAACGAATTATCAGCTAAGTGGGCCATGAATCAATATTGTCCATGGTCTACAAGCCGCTGCCCGTGACATCATTTGCGTGGACGCTATAAAGCAGAAAAAAAGCTCCTGCCTCTAACAGGATTATTTATAGAATATATTTATAAAACACACATACCATACATCTAATATATAAAATTCTCGTGTCATGGTGTTTACCATTGAACTCCTCCGAAACGGCTTGACCGATTCTCATGAAATTTTGAGTGCATATTGGGTAGGTCTGAGAATAGGACAACATCTATTTTTCATCCCCCTAAATGTTAAGGGTGGTCCACACGAATTTTTTTTTTTTTTTTTGACATATTTTTCTTAAATTTCATTATGAGTCAGCATTAAAAAATACATACAACTTAATTTTTTCAACCAATCTACGATCAACAGTTACTTTTGTATCGCGATTTTAATATGCCGATATTACAAAGTTTGCTGGGTCAGCTATGGGTGATATAAAATTTGATAATTATTTTACATTTTATTCGTATAAATTACATAGATTTATTCAGACTGAGATCGTACATTTTCGATAAATGATACAAGAAGCTTATGGTAACTTAACTATGAAATAAATACTCTGGTCTTAATAATTAATTATCCTAGAAAATGCACAAAACAAATATAAATTAATTGCAAAAAAACGTTTGTGTGGGAAAGTTTATTAAAACATAAATGATTTTCTTAATGATACCAAAGACTGGGAATGGAGTGAACACCCTCAGTCTCTTTAATCATAAATACGCTAAAATACAGTAATCATTGAGACAGACTTGTTTCCAGTAATGCATCTTTGAATGATACAATTATAAATATTATACAATCGTACCTATATCGTGCTGTAGTTTTCGGGATCGAGTTGAAGATGGCCCGCACTCTACAGAGCAGTGACGTAAATTTATGTCGGATGATGAAATGGAAAACATCGACTTGCGCTTGCTGAATACCGGCACAGCAGAACCAGGCAGCCGCATCAGCAATCTGAGTTCGTTGTTATAATGGACTCGCAGAGCGCGGGAAATCCGCTGTGTACAATATATAGTCTATAATTACTAATACATTATATGACACATAGCTTTCTAACATATCTTAAGAGGGCGCGTAAAAATAAACTATTTAGAGCTATATATGTGAACGGTTTGATCACTTGGGATTCCGTAGAGACGTGGCTTCATTGTGTGTCTGTTACCGCATTTATCACGGGGAGTGTTGCGAAAAGTTTTCTCACCTAATTCCTGCCGCCAAATTCCACCTTCGCACAAAATAGGATATCATGCCCACCATCAGGATGCGTGGCGTTCCTCCACGTTGCGGTTTTCAAGGAACTTTGTGTGGAATGAGCTACCTTGACCGGTGTTTCCGGGAAGATACGACACTGATAACTTTAAAAAAAGCGCGTACTCGTAAAAGTGCGGAAGAATGTGGTCGGCGGTGATCACTTAATACCAGGGGACCCGTTGTCTCATTTGTCCTCCAAGAAGGTTCAAATTATGCAACCTATCTTGCTAGTAAGGTTTATTTATCATTCCGAATATTTAACAATTACTAAGGAAATAGTTAAATTTATGAATCCATATTGATTTATAAATTTAGCTAGCTTTTGGAATGAACTCAATTTGTCAATGCAATTAATTGGAGAGTTTGCAAATATAATCAACCCTTCAAACCCGCCCCAGTTAAATAGTTTTCTATAGAGCAACGTTGAATTATAAATCAATTCATAGCTATGCTAGGCTCCCCAAATTATCATATTAATTTACTTTTCCCAAGTATGTAGACCGTTGTTAAGTCCAGTTGACAACGGCACGGAAAATTGAATATTTAATAAACAAGAATATTGAAATTCAAATTCAAAAAATCTTTATTTACTGTAAAACTTTATAAGTTATTTAGTGCAAGTCAGGATGAAGTACAAAAGGTCCAATAGCATCCAATTCGAGTGTAATAATATTCATTAACAATAAATTTAGAAACATTAATCCCAACTATCTTTATCATTAAAGAAGGTAATCTTTTACATCATAGGCCTTAGATGTTGATTTATTTTTTACGATACATATTTTTTTTTAATTAGTAATATATTAATATGATTTGGGAGTTTATTATAAAATATAACACAGTCCACTATTAAAGATTTTGCAATTTTACGGAGCCTAGTGGATGGAATTGTGAGTTTATGTTTGTTTCAATTATTGACATTATTAAATTGGCTTATAATATGTTTATGAGCGTACAAGAGGTTTTCGTATATGTACTGGCAGTGTACTATCATAATATTAATTTCACTAAACTTTTCTCTCAATGAATCCCTTGAATGCATTTTATAGACTGCTCGAATTGCCCTTTCTGCAGCGCAAATATTATGTTGTCAATATCTGCAGTCCAAATAAAAGCCAAATTAATTAAGGCTTCATATATATTTATGCAATAGGATTTAACTACATGATATATAAGTAGAGAAGCTCAATAGGCAGCGTCCTTAACGCCCCCTCCCCTTCCATTGTTATTTTATATAATATTATTTATAATAATATATTAAATTATAAACATAATATACCGCTGCAAATTAGTATATCATCTCCAACTTCTGGATATCAGGCGTTCCTCTTCAGTGCAATTTTCAAGGTACTTTTTCCACATACAACGAAGCTGTGGAATGAGTTTTCTTGTGCGGTGTTTCCGGGACGATACGACATGGGTGCCTTCAAAAAAGCGTGTACACCTTCACGAAAAACCGGCCACGCTCTGGTGTTGCAACAGAATGTGGGCGGCGGTGATCACTTAACATGACCGGTACGGTCGTTTGTCCTCTCTTCCAAAAAAAAATTTAACACCAACCAAGAACGATAGACTTATTTGCCTACTACTCGGTTAACTCGAGTTTCTATATTTATAACGTATCATGTTCGAAACAAATGTGTTACAAAATTCAAAAGAATTATTAAAAGGCGTTTATGTGGTTTAGGTTACAGCTATAACATTAATGACTTCCATAATGATACCACAGATTGATAATGAAGCGACCACCCTCAGGCTATTGAAATAATTAATTTTACTGTAACGAAATTATATCAAAAAAAACTCCGCTGAGTTTCTTGCACTCATTCCTCACAGGTCCGAGGTATAGTTTAATTCAAATCAAAAGATTAGATGACGTTCAGTAAGTGGTTTTGATATTGACTCCATTTATGAACTATTTTATATGTAAAAACAATTTAGCGAAAGGGCTGTCTAAAAAATTTCTGACATCATAATATTGTACTTGAGTTGATTTGGTTGGTTGAGTGAATAACCGTTTGTTAAATTATTGTAAGAATACGAAATACTTATATAAAATTTGAGCCAAACGTTAAAAAAGTGCATACGAGTATTTTATAATATATTATTATTTATTACAATATTATTATATATTTATATATTTAGTTAGCGGAGAGAAGATAAAACCGGGAAAATCACTTGTATTTCTTAGCATTACTCTTGACACAATAGACTCAGTTTTGCAGCATTCGCAAGATATTAAGAAACGTCTCGAATTTTTTTTAAATTATTTTTATAGTATCATATCCTATAGTTTATTATTATGGTGTACTTACTTTGCGGTATATGTATTTTAGTGCCACAATAATTTGTATTTTCACACCTAAATGTTAGTTCAGCTCCAATATCACACAATGGAAATTTAGTCGTTACTGGATTTATAAAAGTATAATCGCATTCGGCAACCTAAATTCAGAAGTAAGGATGGTTTCTGAATTACTGAATCATTAAGAAGTTTAATTAGAAACGCATTTAGGAAAGTGTAATCGCATTTAGTAACTGATTTCAGTCACTAGTGGCTCTTCATGCGTGGAGGACATATCTAAGTTTTATGTTCCCGAATAATAGTTATAGCCCTAACAAGTTTCACAGATAGTTTTTGTCAGCAGGGCCTGGGATATTAAAGAAATGAAATTTAAATCTTGATATAAATTTCCTGTTACAAAAAATCGTAATGGCCAATTTTCTTTTGCACTAATACTGTCTCGTTGGAGTAGTTTGAATAAACGGTGTCACAAGATTTAATTATATTATGTCAAACGATCGAATCCATTCATAGATCATTTCTGAAGTCTACTGGTTCTAAAACACCTATTCTCTTTGTAATGTTTGCTAACTTTCACTCATGATTTTCATTTTCTTTTATTTTATTTTAATTGAGCCAACCGCTAGGGCTAAGCAAATGTAAATTTTTCGGTGTCTGAACAACGCTGGAATACTTAATACCATATTCGTATACGACACGTCCGTCTTCGTCGCTGTTTCAGTATTAACTGATTCAGTATCTAAATTTAGGAAATTGTGATCAGAATCTCTTTATGCTCATAAAAGTATGGACACAACAATAACCTAGCAAGGATGATTTAAGATACAAAATGTCATCCACATGCCATACCGAGAGTTAGTTACACCGTAAGTATACATCCCTACTATGTTGCAACACTAAACAGAAAGATCCTATAGTTTTCCTAGAGTTCACATATATCTTACTTGGAAAATAAAAAAAAACAAGCAATTTGAGAGTTAATGTAAGTTCTATTTAGTTTCTACTACGAATAAACATTACGAACATAAAATTGCGACATAACTTAATGCCCGTAAATATGATATTGCGCGCTATTTTATTATACGTAATACGAGTACGTCTGTTTTCATATTTTATTAAATTTTTCACGATACTTACAGCGGGTTAAGGGCAATTACGCGTGGCATGTAGTTAAATGGTTTCATAAAGTATTCTTTATGCCGATGAGCGTTGAGCCAAGATATCAAAATTGAAACGGTTTAAAATATATTTAACATCGTCGTACAATACATGCGAATCACCAGTTATTACATTTTACCAGTGGGAGACTCCTTTACACAGGATGCCGGCTAGATTATGGGTACCACAACGACGCCTACTACTGCCGTGATGCAGTAATATGTAAGTATTATTGTGTTTCGGTCTGAAAAGCACCGTAATTACTGGGCAAATGAGACTTAACATCTTATGTCTCGAAGTGACGAGCGCAATTGTAGTGCCGCGCAGAATTTTTGGGTTTTTCAAGAATACTGAGCGGCACTGCATTGTAATGGGCAGGGCGTATCAACTACCGTCAAATGAACGTCCTGCTCGTCTCGTCCCATATTTTCATAATAAAAGCTAAAACGAATACTAACATTGAAACATGTATGCACTTACAGTAAACTAGCGTATAGACGAACAAAGCGTACGAGAGAGAAGAATATCTCTAGCGGAGATACAGCAAGATAGAAAAGGAAAACGAATCTATTGTTACAGTGACCGATTTTGATTCACAAGGCGTAAGCAGTCAGTCACACTTGGAATTAGCTCCTTACTTAGTTGAAAGTGCCTAAAAGCTGAAAACTCATCTTACGTTTTTAAATTTTTATTTAAATTTTACTTGATTTTTGATGAAAATGGAGGACAAACGAGCAAACTGGTCACGTGGTGTTAATGATCAACGCTGCTCACATTCTCTTACAAAACCAGAGGAATTTCAGGAGTGTTACCGGCCTAAAAGGAAATTGTAAGGTACCCACGTCGGATCGTCCTGGAAACACCCCACAAGGAAGTTCATTCCACCGCTTGGTTGTATGTGGAAGAAAGTTTCTTGTTACCCCTTGATCTCAAATCATACATTTTAATGAAAGTTAAGGATCTATAATTATTTATCTTAATGTTATGAGTTATCCTAAGTATTACTTACGCTAAGACCAGTAAGTTTATTATACTGCGTAACAAGAGTTCTCTTGTTCCTGAATCCAGCGACTCAACATCTGAAAATGCCTCGTGTAGAGGAGAAATACTCGCCGAATTGGTTGAAGCAGAGCTTTATGTTGCTGATTAAGTCAGTCGTTTGGTAGGGAGTTTTGAGAGGGCCGATTCTTCCTTGGGGGACGCATATTATAATCTCATAACTCCAAGCCGTGTGATTGGGCATTAGGAGCTTTCTGCATGTGGACTAACAAATTTAGCGGAATTGATACTTAAAATAACTCATAACTTATTTATAATAATGATGGACCACGAAGTAACTCATAATTGAATAAATTCTCTCTCCATACATAATTTATTTTTAAGTTGTCTTAAATAAAAAATGCTTTCTGCGACAATAGATGTCGTATCGTTTTGGGAATATGAATCTGGTAAATGTTGCTGGTAGCTTCTTACAAGGAAAAAGTTCAACTCTTAGGTGGCAGTCCAAACCGCCTTCAAGGAGTTTATTGATTTTCACCCCCATAGTTTTATTATTAAAGGGATGAAATACCAATGAGATGGCAAAAGCGTAGAGATAAAAATGGTACATACTTTAGTTAATTGGCAAGAAGCATAAACAAACGGAAAAAAATTGTGAAATGCTATGCTTCAAAATTTCGAATGTATGCCCATTCGAAATTTTGAGCCATAGCGATCATATGAAGAGCTCGTCTGGAAATTATTTCATAGCATTGCGTGTTTTTGAGAGGAGGAGTAAAGAGTCACTTTATCAACCGGTAATTTGGAAAAGATTAATTATTTAACTCTAGTATTTTGACTACGGAAATATACGGAGGCAGTAGCATCATTCACATTAGGTGAATAATGTGAATGATGCTATTGCCTCTTATATTTCCTGAGTTCCCTGGTTGAGATATTCACACTAATATCAATAGCGACAGAACGTAGATAAACGACTCTCATCAGTCGCTAGCGATACCGAATGACACCTATGCGGGCTAAGGACTATTACAAAGCATTTGTTAAGTTCTATCGCCACACATACGCTGAATGCCTGGTCAGTAAAATATTATGTCTGTATTACAGACTAATTTATTGAATATGATCGATGCAGATGTGGTTGCAGACATAAGCCTCTGATATATATCTTAAGACTTGTGCATTGATAATGAATATTGTGCGCTGGTAAGCTGATATTAAAAGCTATTGTGGAAGTCGAAACCACTTCAGAGTTAGCTGCTGGTTATGTGAGTGCGAGTTATTTAACTGTTTTGATTCACTTAAATAAAATTGGTCTAGTAAAATAGTTGGAACCTCATGAAAAGAGGCAAGCAAATAAGCATGCTCTAAATATTGGCCAACCGGCTCAATGACGAACGGATTATAATCGCTTAAATATCTGTGATGCTGGAAGAACTAGCTGCTATATAACTGAGGTTGGTCAATCGCTCTAGGGCACTGCTGCTTCAAGACAACGCCAGACCAAACACTGCAAAACAGACCGCCGCTAAACTAGAAGAACTGCACTTGGAATCTCTCAACTCTGGATCAGACGGTGAAATGATAGCTAATATGTTTAACACATTCTTTAGCTCCGTTTTTACAGCCGATTCTAATTCTAGATGTAGCCATGATAACTTACCATTAAGCTATACTCAAACTTTTGCGAGAACAATAGACATTACACGTGAAAAGGTAGAAAAGTACTTGTTAAAACTTGACCCAACCAAAGGAAGTGGTCCCGATCATTTACACCCAATTTTACTGAAGGCATGTAGTAGACAAATTTCAATACCTTTAGATATACTCTTTAGGAAATCATTACATTCAGGTAGTTTACCATCAATATGGAAAATGTCTTTAATTGTTCCCATTTTTAAAAGTGGTGACAGACATAATATTAAAAACTATCGTGGGATTTCAAAGATATCGGTCATCCCAAAATTATTTGAAAAAATTATCTATGACACTTTATTTCCTTTATTACGACCACTAATTATTCCACAGCAACATGGATTTGTAAATAAACGCTCGACGGAAACTAACCTTTGCGAATTTCTAGATGAAGTAATGGATGCCTTAAACAATGGATTCCAGGTAGACACAATTTATACCGACTATTCAAAGGCGTTCGATAAAATTTCGCATGCTCGACTATTATTTAAACTTGAGCGTATCGGTATTCAAGGAGATCTTCTAAGATGGCTGGAGTCGTATCTCCGTAACAGAACACAAGCGGTAGCTGTTAAAGGATTTATTTCTAGTTTTGTCCCTGTTACATCGGGCGTTCCTCAGGGCTCTCACCTTGGCCCATTGTTATTTAACATATTTATTAATGATGTTTTGCAATCTTTTCAAAATTCTAATATTTTACTTTATGCGGATGACACCAAAATATTTAAAATAATAAAAGAAAAACAGGACTGTGTTGACCTACAAAGCGATTTAATTGAGTTAGGAAACTATTGTTCCGCTAATGACTTATACCTCAATGTTGACAAATGCTGTATGATAACATTTTCGAGGAAAAAAATGCCAATTTTCTTCAAATATAAAATAAACAATAAACCCCTTAAAAGGGTGTCAGAAATAAAAGACCTTGGGGTAACGCTAGATTCGGCTCTCTTATTTGAAAATCATATAGACAATATGACAGCAAAAGCTTATAAAATGCTTGGTTTTATATTCAGACAGGGAAATGACTTCAAAAATATTCATACTTTTAATCTTTTATATAATGCTTATGTCAGACCATATTTAGAATATGCCTCGACTGCTTGGAACCCACGTTATACAAAATATATAGATGCTATAGAAAGTGTACAAAATAAATTTATTAAAAGATTAAATTATAAGTTTCAAAATTGTAATACTCCTAAATTTAATTACCTATCTTTACAACAGCGTAGAGAATACAGAGATCAAGTTTTCCTTTTCAAAATATTACATGACTTAATTGATTCCAATCGTATTTTAAGTAACATTAAACTTAACTGTCCAAAACATTATACACGTTCTATAGATACATTCTTTATCCCTGTTCGTAGAACTAATTATACTAGCAATTGTTTTATTATAAGAGCATGCAACACTTATAATAATAATTATAGTCACTTAGACATTTTTCATAGCAGCTATCCAACTTTTACTAAAAAAATTAAAGAATATCTTAAACATTCTTAAAATATGTCCAACCGATAAATTTGATAAATTTTGTTTCATTTGTATTTTTGTTTACTTTTTTCGCCTTATGTTTAATTGTATATAAAATCGTTATATTTTGTATTATATTCACTCCTACTTTGTTTATATTTAAGTGGAAACTTTATTGGCTTGTGTAATATAAATTATGTGTTACAATGTGTATATAACTTAAGCTGTTTGTTTTCCAATAAATAAATAAATAAATAAATAAATAAATAAATAAATAAATAAATAAACATCCACCAAACTCCCCGGTCCAAGCTCTAAAAGATGATTTTTTTTCCGGAATTTGGATAGCCAATAAAAAAAGGTAACAACGAAAAACTCAATCCCGAAGTGGCATTCCAAACCTTCTTTCCTCCTCCTTTTTTAGTAAACGGATCAATGAACTACCAATGAGATGGCAAAAATGCATAGACAATAATGGTACTTACTTTAGTTAATTAAATATATTTTACAAAATAAAATCAACTTTAAATTCCTCTAATATTTATCGATTTTTCAATTTCAATATATCTTTATTAATTAAGTAAATTAAGTTATTTACAAAACGAGTGTAGGTAGATCCTAGTAGTACAAATCATGATTTTAAGTATTGTTTTGTGGGTAATAAATTAAATATAGGGTTTTTCTTCTTTAGTTCCTAATTCCTCTAATAGAGTACGCCAATTTCATATGCAAGGGCCTAAAATGTCTAATACACGGCTATCACATGCAATGATAATGAATGCGATTTAATAATTTAACAGACATACAACCCAACAAAAACCTTTAAGTTTTACTCGCAAGGCTGCAAGTTATCTCCTTATTTTCCTAACTAAAACGAAAAAGTGTACCACGTCCATCAGCTATATAATCCGTTATTGATTAATGTTTTTCGCGCGCTCCCTCGAGATTTTCGCGCCATATTTGGACAGATAATGAATGACTTGAATCGACAGTTTAATATATGGTACTCCCAGTGTTTTATCTAGATTTTATCAGAAGTTTCGATAGCGGAGTATTATTTTAATTTTTTAAATTAAATTAGAATGCTGATGTGATATTTTTTATTAAATTCTACGGTAGAGGAGGAAAAGAGGTTTGTTCACAACTTGACCGCACTACCCAGGGACAATATACGCAACATTATGGGTTTTATAATGGGCCACTATCCCTTACAGGCATCTATTTACCCCATAGGCGTGACGGACAGTCCTTTATGCAGGGGATGCATGGAGGCAGAAGAAATGCCTCTGCATGTGCTCACAGAGGGCAAAAGCGTGGCCGAACCACGGGCACAACTGTCTGAAATTGTTGGGAAAACTTTTTGGGACTGCATGGGCTGGTTGGAGCAAGAAGATTAATTGACGTGCACAATGGCCCAATCAAGAGGCTAAATGCGCAAAGAGCCCAGTAACTAACTATATTCAACGATAGTAATTTTCGAGACTTACATATTGTATCTCCAATCTATTATAATCTTAAATTGGAAACCGGCGCTTACACAAATTGAAACCGATACGTAAAAAAAAACAATTTTATTAGGAATGTGCTTTTTGTATTTCAATAGCATGAAGTGTGTTTCTACTGTCATACATATGATAGGCATACTATGACAAAATCAATTATAGTTAAACGCAAAAACATATTGTGGATCTGATTCATAGATATATAATGTCCCACTAATGTTAGATCTGATTGAATGGACAGGATCTGTCTGGTCAAATTGCAGGATTGGGATCTATAAATTGTCATTGAAAATAATGATAAATAATATAATATCATTGATTGAAAATTGCGATTAGATAAAAGGTGAGAACTTCACAACGCTATCTAATTAAACGTTTACTTCTCTTAAAATTTTGGCATGAGAAGATCAAACGTAAACACAGTATAAATACGATGCACGAAACAGAATAACATTTTTAAACGTGAACCAAAGAGAATAGCATTCACGAGATAGTTACTATTAATAATTCAAAACCACGGGGCGTTGTGCTATGCGCTTGGGTGACCATCATTTTACGATTTATTGTCAAAAATATTTAAATTTTAGGTTGGTATCAGATCAGATAAGAGCATACTTAAGTCTTATGCATCATTGAGTATATAGTTTTAGATACGAAGAAAGGAATCCTATTTTGTTCGTTTTCTGGTCATAAATGCATTTAAATTAAAAGAAACAAATCCTTCTTTCTCAACTTAAATTCTATTTATTATTATATTATTGATATAATAGGACATTCTGTCGTTGTTTTTTATTCTAGTGGTCTGTTTACTTACCTATCCACGTGATTAATCCATATGAGCAGTAGAAGCAACCAATAAAAGAACCAGGTTTCAGAGGAGTATATGTTTGAAGGATATTTTATAATGGATTACAAAGGTGCTGCTTACTTAAAAGACAGACTTCCACAAATAATTCAAGACCAAAATTAGCCAAATCGGTCCAGCCGTTCTCGAGTTTTAGCGAGACTAACGAATAGCAATTCATTTTTATATATATATAGATTAGTGGGCCCGACAGACGTTGTCCTGTACACACGTCTTAAATTTGAAAAATCGGTCCAGCCGTTAGGAGGGGTTCACTAACATACACATGAGCAGGAGAATTATATTATATGGACGGAATTGAGAATCTAAACCAATTTCAAATTCACTGGAACATACAAAAAATCATCAAAATCGGTCCAGCCGTTTAGGAAGTAGTTCAATTGTGAATCTAAACCATTCTCGAATCCACCTGCAGACGCACACCAATCTCAAATTAACTGGAACACACAAAAAAATCATCAAAATCGGTCCAGCCGTTTAGAAGGTAGTTCAATTGTAAATCTAAACCATCCTCGAATCCCCTTAAACTCACACAAAAAATTTCATCAAAATCGGTCCAGCCGTCTAGGAGGAGATCAGTGACATACACACGCACACAAGAAATATATATATTAAGATTAAGAAGTGCACGCCACGGAAGCTGTCCAAGATATATGGCACAGTTGATTATAAATGTGACTTGGGATATTTTTTAATTGGAAAAAGATAAGAGAAAAGCAAGACATTCAGGTGATACAGTCTGTTAATTACAACGCAGTGTTAATCAGGATTCCTGATCCCTGAACCAGGAGTTGTGAGCAGCATTGTAATAGCACCCGTCACTTTGAGACATAAATATTAATTTCATTAACATGGTACCTGCACGGCACTGAAATACAAAAATGCTTGTTCAATACTGCTTCACGACAGAAGAAGTCATCGTCGACGACAAACAAACGTCGCTTTAGTACCCAGGTAGCTGGCATTGTGAGGAAAGAACCTTGCGCTGGTTATGTTACATTTTAACGTTTGATGACACAGAAAGGAGAAGTAAAGCAATGAGAACAAATATTTCACAACAAATAGAATAAAAATAAAGGGGTCTTTTGTTTTTTATGTGTTTTTTTTTTCTATAAATTATAAATATGTTCAGTTCCATTCCAATACCATACTAATTTCAACTGTAAACATTGAGTGAATTTATTCATGAATGCACGGATCATGGAAACACTTCAGCCGTCTGTCATCTCTGTTCTTGCGCACAGCAGTTTATGCTTGACCGCGTGCAACTCAGACCATTGTCGGGGATGGGAGTGCTTTGTGAACAGCTAGATCTCTTGGCATTGCGCAGAGATGTTACTTCATTGTGTCTCTTCTATCGCATCTATCACGGGGAGTGTTCCAAAGAGCTATTTGACCTGATTCCTGCTGCTGAATTCCACCCTCACTCGCACGCCACAAATTACGATTTCAGCTCCACCATTTGGATGTGTGGCGTTACTTCACAGTACAGTTTTCAAGAAATTTTAAATAAACCTTTTTAAAAGGCCCACAACGCTCCTGTGATTCCACTCGTGTACCAATAAAATGTGGGCGGCGGCAATCACTCAACATCAGGTGACCCTCGTACAGTCACCAGTACCTCAGTAAGGTAAGGTCGTTAGTCCTTTTCTTCCAAAAAAAAAAAAAATATTTTACTATTTCTGAACAAGCAAAGCATGGTCACTGTAGCGTGCTAAGCGGTATACATGAAATAATTCATATTCATACTTCGTTGTTTTACCGAAACATGTTTTGCGATTCAGTCGCTTTGAGATATTCGCCGATCCGTCTGAGTGGCATCTTGTATAAGTGGCGAGGTGTCTGAGGGCCACGTATTCGCATTATGAAATAAAGTGATGTTTTTAATTATAATTTGAATATTCATTAATAGGTGGTTATTTATGCTGAGTGCATACATGAGAGAGGAAAACTTAAATAAAGTATTAAGTAAATGTGGTTATAAATATTTACAAATGACCACCACAAGTAAGTTAGTAAGTAAGTAAGATATTTATTAGTTAACAAGGGTTAAGGTTAATTACATTATATGTGATGTTAATACATTTTAGCTCTCCAAGACGTGCCCGTTATTGAGCATACAAATATTTAACATAAAGAAAATAAATATCACAAAAGTAAATTGATCACATCATTAAATAAAGTTAAATTAAATTAATAGTATCATGAAGTAATAATATGACGGATCGCATGATTGTAAAGAAAAATTATTACAAAAGTCATAGTTAAGTTAAAATTTATCTTCAAAATACGTAGTTCCTAAATACACATTTGTCAATGTAACTTCAAAGCATCCAAATTCTTGTCTTTTAAATCATTCACTTATTTTATAATAGCCATGATTAGTTTTGGAATGTTGTAGCATATTGAATGTATTTAATATGTATAATGTAAAAGGTGTCTGGTACTTTAAATAAGAGAGCTTGTATGAAAGATTTGAAGGCAACGGATGAAGCCAAGCATGTATGTTAGGACAGAGATAATTGGAGGTTGTCTCTCTGCCTATCCATTTAGGTGACTACTAAGACTATGGACTTTTTTTGATTCCGTATCCAAACCCTCCATTTTCTAAGAAATACTTGTACTTACATTATAATATTTTTGTAACACCAATTTGACATGTTTATGCACATAAAAACTTTTACTCTAACTCCACTATCCATCTATCAGTCCGGTCATCTGTTAATAGCAATATTTAAATTTACGAAGGTAATTGAGGGTTTTTTAGTGAGCAAATATATTATAACATTTCTGTTAGATTTTTTTAAGTTGAGTTTCGAAGGTTTGTTATGCTTGTTTGAATAGAGCTGCTCGTATCGCTTTATTTCACTAAGATATGTGCGATGGAAGCAATGGCTGGTCCATGCATCATGCTCGTGAAGGAGCGCTGCTTTGGTGCCTGGTTGGTCTCCTGTATTCGTGAATGTTTATATCTTATTTTTATATAGTTTGAATAATCTTGGTGCATAACTCTACATATTATATTGTATAAAATATAATATATAATGCTAAAACTGTAATATCTATATATATATATATATATTTGTATCTGTATATTTCTAAAATAGTGGAATAATCTTTGACATTTATAACTGTCATTTTGAGCTAAGAGAATTAATGATTCTTTTGTTGCTTTTTTCTTAGTTAACGAGAAGATCAAGACGTTTGACTGATTATAAGTGTAGTTTAAGATATTTAATATGCATAATTTTTGTATAAATGCTGCCTCAACTTAGGTCTGGCAAGCCCGCCCCTCTCCTTACACTGCCACAGGCTACGCCTATGAAACATGAACACATCTGCCCATTACAATGCAGTGCCGCTGAAGATTCTTGACTGAACCCAAAATTTTTAGCGGCAATTGCGCTCGTCGCTCTCAAACAAAATATGCAAAGTCTAATTAGCCCAGTAATTTCACTAGCTCCACCTAGCAATGCTTGTACATTACTGCTTCTCGGCAGTCGCTGTGGTAATCACCTAGCCGGCATTTTGTGCAAAAGAGACTCCCAGTGGTAAAAGAAAGTTAAATTTAAAGAAAGTTGAATTCCAATATTGTGATTTATTATTTTCTTTGCACAAAAAATATAAAAATTACAAAATATTCGGTTTTGTATAAAGGTATTGGAACCCTTGGGGGAAAGTTTTTCATGTCTTACGTTCTAGATATGGTTCGTTGATTCTTGGCCTGAACCTGAAAGAACCTCCATTCGGTCTCATCCAGCGGTAAGGTCCCGTATTTCCGAAGGCTTAGATGGCCTGCTCAATGCCGCCCAGCAATGTTTAGATCTGGTCGACCACACGGTTGCCTTCCAAGAGCCTGCGTGGTACTATGTATTCTTTCATTCATTCGACATGTGCGGCCATAGCAAAAAAACGGCGTGTTATGTTTTAAGAGTGATAACTCTCACTTCTGGGATTAATTATACAAAATCTTGTTTTCAAATTTTATTTGTGTAATAAATCCCAGAAGTGAGGTTTATCACTTTAAAAACATAACAAATTGTTTAGAATTGAAAGAGCGACATCTCAAGTAAATTTTCTAATATGCAAATATTGGGGTTGAGTAGGTTATCAACTGTAAAGTAGATCCAGTAGTGTAGATGAAGCCGCAACCTGAGAATTGAACAAAGCATACAGGAATTAATCAACGACACGTCACTCGAACGGTTAGCACAGTTGGAAATGCGAAATCGCACGTTCATAAAATTTTGTTTTCAAATTTTATTTGTGTAATAAAAGTTTATTATATATTCCAACTCCATCGCATAAGTAAAATTAAATAATAAATACACATAAAAAATTGTTAAGTTCTTTGGGAATTACGATGCCACTGATAGACCCACAGACAGATATCTCAAATGCTTACAGTACACCAATAGGTAGTTCAAGAACCATCTTGTGTCGAGAGTACAAAATTTCAGTACCTGCTTGAAACTGAGTAGCGCATAGAGTTGCATAACTAATTTGTTTAAGCCATTATCATAAGTTTTCTCTTAAAACGGAATTTCTCGGATATGAAAGTTAAAATTGGAAGCAAGCCTTAGAATGGGAAAACTTTATTTATCATAGGTATAGTTGTTGTGGTTGTGGATTGTAAATTCAAATGAGAATCAATTCGCGCAAAATATATTATCCATGTGGAACTAGTTTTGAGAACTACACAGAACTTTTAATAGAATACTAAAATGTTGATTTTACGAGCGTAGTCTTGTTTATTAAATAGATCAATTTACATAACAACATAGTGCTTCATCTCAGACTTATAAAGACACCAGATATGGAGCGTTCTGAATATTATGACGTGTTATTGAAAAAAAAGGTTTGACAGGACTATCTTTTGGCACATGCTCACTCACGGTCACCACGGTTGTTTCACGAATACCATAACATTACCAATAAAAATGATAAACTGTCACGAACTGGTCTTACTTAATGTTAGGAGATCTCTCCGCCGCTAATGAAACACCACAGCACAGAGAATGTAAATACTACGTAATACGCCACAGTCCAATTATATGTTATGAAATGTCACAATCAAGTCTCAAGATTCTCCACATAAATTCGTAACCCTTCGATACGCTCAGAAAGCTATTAAACAGATTTAATAAAAAGATAAAGGTACAAAGTTATAATTGTATATAAATTGTAACTGGACTGAACTGGCTGGTCTATGAAATATATTGAATATCTAAATAAAAATTCATTTGAAATTTATTTTCATATACCTTATCTGCTCGCTAAACCACGTTAGTAATGGATTTTTATAAATACATATCATATAGCCCATATCCGTAATAAATTTTGAACTCGACCCAGTAGTCAAAACAATGTGAAGGTACTGTTTTCACAATTTGTCAAGTTACATGACAGAAGAAGAGAAGACCGTTCGGTCGCTAAGATAGCTGTAAGACGTGAAACATTTTTACGTACAAAAAATAGATCATTTCAGAGAAATCCTTTTTATTTTCATACAGCGTCAAACTTTTATATTAAAAATATAACCAATTTAGTGTAACTGCGAGTGTTAGAAGAGAGACGGATCCTAGTTATATTAACATTTGCGTGACGTCAGCAGGTAGGTGTTTTTCGGACGATGCTTTTGACTGGTGACGTCACTAAGATAGCTGCTTGCTCTCGTCTCAACGTGCGAGCTACATTTGCGCTACTTCAATGTACTATATGTAATTAATTACAAATGATTGTCTAACTCGACAAACGTTTAGAATAGGTTGACGCCCTTCGAGCTCCATCTACATTATTTGTCATCCAAGTTCAATTAACACTCCGCACTAAAACCTCAGTTATTAGTTCCCAACAAAGTTCAACCGTGTCCCGAAACTTGTTTACTAACAAAGTGACATTCACCCGTTTGCCCCGCGGGTCTTCGGAGTTCCTTTTGAAAATATTTGGTCTGCAAACAATGCCTTCACCTTATATTTCTGACTCACTTGACCTGAAAACGGGAAACTTTGAAGATTTTCTCTGCGCCTTAGGCTAAAGATAAAACGGGAGAGGTCTATTTGGCAAAGATTAATTAAAATTTCAGAGACATAACTCGACTAATTAGAGGTTTAGGTACAATTCATAGGTAAATGGTCACATTTTCTTATTCTATGAAAAATTATAAAAAACAGTTTATAATTTTTCATAGAATAGCGCTGTATAATTTATCAGCAATATTTTTTTTCTAAGTAAAGACGAAGTAGACTATTGTATTGGATTAACTTATGCCAAGACACGACATTATTATGTAAACTTAGTAATAGAGTACTGGTACGAAACTTGAAATTAAAGTTATATGATCAGAAAAAACAAACACCAAACCTCACTAGTAAGGACCAGAAAGTAGATAACTATATAGGTATAGCTGCTTTAGTGAAATTGATATTACTATACCCGGCTATTTAGTTAGACAATAATTATCATTATATCTGTAAGACAATTTACAAACCTGCCGTTATTTATTGTTATCACAAAGTTAATTAGATTGAAGCCATTAAGCGTTGAATCCAGTCACTGACAATAATATAGACGGAGTGGACATTTTATACTGGCATAGTGAAATCCGTGATTGAATTGTCACATAAAATGAGCCATCAATTTTTCAGTTAAGAATTTTCGTTTATCGATTAAAGCAAATAATTTAAATTTTTAAATACATATCAACATATATATAATATATATATATAACAATCTTGAATAAATATAGTATCTATATAACTGGTTATTTAGAATCATATACAAACGCTATAATATCTTTACCCAGTGCCCTTAATCTGCATTGCAAATACTCGTAGTCTGTTATCGAGTTTCTGACGATTGTTTTGGTAGGAAAAGTTATAAAGTTTGACGTTTTTGTGATATCAAGTAAATTCAATATACCAAAAACTTAAAAAAATCACTAAAAAAATTACGATCAGTTAGAGATGAGCGGGTTTTAATGTGCATGTCTATAATATTCACTTAGTCTATGTATCAATGTCATAATTTATTGGCCAAAATGTATTGAACATAGTAAAACAATGAAATTTGAACAATTAAATTGCTTGTCTAATATTAATCGAATAGTGTTTAACAATGCAAATTTATTTCCAACTATTGTTTGAAAACTTAATAAATGAATAAACATTTAATTTGATAACAATAGAAATGAACATAGCATAATTTACTTCTTAACACATGAATAATAAAAATACACCTACTACCATTCATCTAGACATGTTTCACACAACTCTAACAAAAACTATCTCGGTAATAGATTTATGCCTACCACTATATATTATGAAAACAAATTCTACTGCACTGATTTTCATGTTGTTTTGACCAATGGATAGTATAGTTCTCGAGGAAGGTTTTTGAAGAAAATCTTAAGTTTTTGTATACATATTTGTATACATTAACGATATTTGTTGAAGGTGTCAGGAAAAAATAAGCCGTCTGAGAGCTTTCAACGAAAGCGCTGTCTAAGCCCTTTGAGATATAACAAAATAATGAATGGCGGATATGTATCTAATATAAATCTACAGAAAAGTCCGCGTTGGCATATGTCTATCTCTTAAAGATAACATACTGTATCCATTTTAATACTTTAAAAACCTATACGATATTAATCCTTTTTATTTTATTACTACATAATATAATTCATATAAAATCATTCAGACATAAGTTCTTCGTTCTTAACTCATTTACTTAGGTTACAAGATTTCCGATGGTTTTAGCATTATTACCGAATACTTACATAATTTTTTTCTATTGACAGAACAGCGTCTGTTGGGTCATCTAGTATTTTACACTCATATATAATATCTAATTCATAACATTGCAAAGCTCAAAATATTATATTTTTGATGTCGTATCTATTAAATGTTTTAATCTATGACAATGTTTCTTAAGGATGTCAAATGTTAAGAGCTGGTCGTCAAAGAATAATATTTGAAATTTATACTGTTTTTATATCTTGATAGCAGAGGATAATTGGAAACGGTAACATGGCCTCGGGGTCAGTAGGCCTCCCTAGCCACAATATAATTTTGATAGAAATTAGAACAGAAATCACTATCCTTTCTTTATGTTTGCTTTTAACAGCTGAACAGCTCAAGTGGATGTTACTACATCTATCTACATTGGTTTAGATTCTTAGCCTAGTGGTAATTGATCCTGACATCTAGCTGAGGGTCCCGGCTTCAAAATTGGTGTAAAAATTTATACTTCTATGAAAAGTTTGTTGAAGTAAAACTTCTTTAGGCGTATTTCAGAATATTTTTATCCCGGAAGTAGGTACTAACGTTACTTCCGTCAGAAAAAAGTTAATTGAAACAATTTTTAACCATTATAATTTAATTGTTTAAAAAATTGTTTCAAATTGCTCAGTTATTACTGAACTGAACTTTTTTGAAAATCTCCTCGTGTATTTGTTCTATTTTTAATAATTTTTCGTACTTTTATTATTGTCTAGCGCCCATAGAACAATCCAGCTTAGATTTTTTCTCTAGTCTCAGTGAAATTAAGAAGTCTCTTTTAAGATTACAATAACTTTTTTTATATTTTGCTTACTCTAATACACGAAGAAATACCAACTAGTAGAAAAAATAAACCCACAAATGGGATTACATTCATGCGTTTGACATTCTATTAGACATTTCTGCGGCCACATCGTAATTTCATAACAATTAACATTCCAAAAATGATACTATATTATAAGCGATACATTCAATCGAAGCTGTTTTAGAAATATATGATTTCTGTATGGTAGTTTGGCACAAAAAAATGGATATATTACTATTTAAATTGTTTTTTATTTTTATTTAAAGAAACATTTTATTTTTAATGTAAGATTGAGCACTATTGCTAAAAAGCCACCGCTTTTAAAGCTCATAATCATAAGAAATATTTCTTTTATTTTACAAAGAATCTTTGCCCATCTATTCTTGTTATTAATTTACTTTGATAAATTCATTAAATCTTAATGAACTCATTTTTATTTGGACAGGACTACGTGTGTGACAGCTTCGTTACTTAATAAAGATTTGCTCAAAAACCGTTTGAAACTTTGACAAATTTTAAAACTAGATTCAAGGTTGGTGAACTCTGCATGAAGCTGATTGCAGATGCTAATGAACTTTTTTTTTTACTGGACAAATTAATTACTAAAGATCGGTTCAATGGAACACAAAAATTCAGTGTGAAAATGACATAAGGTTGGTGGACTCTGAAGGTTATTAAAACGACTGGATATGTTAAAAAAATTTATTAAAAAAAATGTCTATGGTTTATCACATAACACGGATTCGCGCGGTAGAAATGCTGAAATAGTAATTTTCCTTAGGGAAACATTGCTAAACAAGGCCAACAACAATTTACCTTGTGAGAGGTGGATTTATTAATTTATTTAATATCTTTCAGCTTTTCTTTGTAATTTATTTAATACTTATATCTAAAATAAAATCGCCCATAGCTAATGATTTAATAGGCAGCTCGCATTTAAAGGGAACGACCCGCCCCACGACGTTGGGACAAGGAATGCTATTAAAATAAATGTGCTACAGTTCTATCGATCATGAACCAGAGTTTCATTCAACTGCCCAAGTAAATATTGTACTATTGATATATCATATATCTATATTATGTTCTTAAATCATTATGTGATGATATTTATTATCAGTATATTATTTTTTTTGGCTATTTTAATCACAAAATTTGTTTGTATTTTGTAGAAAAAATGAAGAAGCCCGTTGAGTTCCTTGAGCCCGTTTTTCTCAGGTCGGAGGCATACATTTTTTAATGGGTGACAGTTTTTGATGTTTGAGCCTCTTGCTGCTAGACAACCGATGAAAACAGACCAAGTTTATTACTCTAGTGTGCCTGGCAAACTACGTCTTACACTGGTGATTTGTATGTCACTTTGTGTTATTATACGGACATTGCTTAAAGTATAGGTTAACAGTCAACCTCAAGTTTTTTCAAAGCTATCACAGTCTTACTAGTCGTGTTAATGATCTAAGGTGATTTCATATCCTATTTTGAATTAAAATATTTTATTGATGAATATATTATATGCAAAATAGCTAAGTTTTTCTTGGGTCGGAGACATAAATTTTTGAATGGTTGACAGTTTTTGATATTTGAGCCTCTTGCTACTAGACAAGCGATGAAAACAGACCAAGTTTATTAATCTAGTGTGCCTGACAAAGTACGTCTTATACTGATGATTTGTATGTCACTTTGTGTTATTATACGCACATTGCTTAAAATAGAGGTTAACTGTCAACCTCATTTTTTTTTAAAGCTGTCACCGTCTTACAAGACGTGTAAATGATCTAAGGTGATTTCATATCATATTTTGAATAAAAATATTTAAGAATTTGATGAATTTATTATATGCAAAATAGCAAAGCGTAGTAAGAGCGTTTTTGCACTACGTCCGATCAGAGTCCGATCCGTAGCCGTGACAATACAGGTCTAGAAATCTCAGACCGAGTTTATTGCGCTCAGGGGCCATTTTATGCCATACGGCATTTTACGCGAAGTCACATCAGAGCATTCGCGTCGTTGATCATGAGTCCTTTCAATCGCCGTCAACTTCTGGGAATCCTATTGTGCGTACAAAGGCGCAGAAGAAGTAAAACATTCTGGGTGCACCCTCTCTTGGTGAACTGATGCTTAAAAGGAGCTTTTTACAATCACCACGCAGTGTTACGTCAATACGATAGGAAATTTTATAATAACTACAGAATGAGTGTGTACACTATCGATTTTGTTTTACATCACATAAAAGATAATATTTTACGACAAGACACAAAACTTTGACAATGTATACCAAGTAAAACTTAGTTCTTAATCAGACAATATTGATTATTGTATGATGAATATGGATGTTTCTTTCAGAGTCATGGATGTTTATATGTATTTATGTATGTTTAAGTAAGTATATTGTATTAAATATATCGTTGCCTTGTATCCATAGTACAGGCTATGCCTAGTTTGGGACAAGATAATTTGTGTAGCAGTGTGTCAATATTATTATTATTATTGTTTACTTATAAGTACTTATGAAGGTAGATCAATACTACACATGCTTATAATTCGGATTTGGAGCGGACTCAGTGCGCAAGCGTTCATACAAATAATACTCTGGCTAGTTCGGTCAGATCAGATTAAAGTTCGCAGTTAATAATTACTACGAACGCTACGCACCAGCATGTAGTAAATGTGTCTTAGCGCGATACGCTACGTAGGCTATACAATGCTATGCTATGCTACGTTTGTTTAGTAGCATTTGCGGTTACGGTCACTTAAGGGCCGCTATCCTAAGAAATCGCCAAAATAGCGCACAGTTGAAACCATTTCTTAACGATTTATATAAAGCTTTTATTTTTACAAATAATAAATATATGTCCACAGAGTATGAGAAGAAAACTGACTTACTTTACATTTGAATCTTTAATAGACATACACCTAACTTCTACAGTTGGAGCCATTTTCATTCAATCTAGATAAAAATAAAAATAAAATTATTTACTGTTTACCAATACTATTTAACATGACATAGTTTTGTTATTTTTGTACATAAAAAAATGTATTATATTTGTAATAAATTAGAAATGCTTCTAATTATGAATTAAAACTATCTATCTTGTCCGAGAGAGGTAACCTAGCTCCGCTCGATTCCTCAAGGGCATTAGCTCGGTCCCCAGCCTTAAACCGTAAAACACCTTAAGATCAAATTTGTGTAATTGCAGTGTCAGATCACTTTATCATTTATGCATATTCATGTGGTTTGTATATCAAGCAGCTGAATATCACTTAAGCAAAGTCTGTTTGGGAATTATTTCAGGTACGCAATAATTATTTATATGTTACGGTGAGAACGAGACACGAGAAGTTTCTCGTTCCGATATTTTATCGCTATACAAAAAATAATATTTGTGTGTATATTGATGCATCTACTACACTCAATAACTCTTGGGTTTTTTTTTTATTAATTTATTAGTGTTTTTAACTTACTCATGTAGGCCATTATTTTTCTTGCATCTCGTTACATAGAATGTAATGTAAAAAATATTTAAAGGATGAAGCTGTACATGTTTATTTAAAAGAGTGGCAATGGATTTCTTTCTACATCTTATCATTTCAAGCTCAACCTCTTCCGAAGCGGTGGTAAATGCTGGAAATGATTATATTAACGTCATTTAAATTAATAAAGTAATATTTATTTGATTTATTCACGATGGATTGCACTTTGTCTTTCATTATGATTTCTGGTAACAGATTAAATGTTCAACGTTTATTCAATTTTGGTACAAAATATTCAATTACTTTTGATTTTCTATATTTTCGCCCAACTATATAAATAATGTATCTTTTTCTTTGTAAAGCAGTGTTTATATAAGCATTTTAAACATTATATAACTGTCCCCCAGGAAAAATATTAAAATATCAGAAAAATCGTATCGTAAGTTGTAAAATACACCCTTTTAACTAATGAGAAATGATTTTCTCTGAGCATCTCGCAAAACATCAGTTTCCCTTGACATTTCCTGTTGTTTTTTGGTTTTGGCTTGGAGTTTTTTTTTCATATAAGATATCAAAGTATTTCTTATACATTAGGGATCTAAACAAGGGGGATGATACTGTGGAAACACATAGGATATAATTAATGATTGTAAAGGTGTATAGCAAATTATTTTCTCAAATTCTTGCTGCTTGTTCCTGTTTCAAACAATACTGAATACAAATACTTAAAAGACTTCAAGTATTTTTTTGTAATTAGAAACATTTATAACTATCTGCTGCCCGCGACATTGTCCGTGTGGACGGTACAAAGCAGTAAAAATACTATGTCTCCATCTAGCGTTACAAAATGTAGCCGTTGTCCCGACATCTTGTTAATGCAAAATTTTAATGAAATCTATTCAATAGTTTCTGCTTTTACTCGGACATATACACAGAGTCACGGACAAACAGACAAAAAATCTATAAAGTATGATTTTGGATTCGATATTCCTTGTAGAACAGGGCAGCAAGTATACTTTTAAAAACAAAATTCTTTATATATATTCGTGAATTACAGTAATCGCATATATTGTGTAACATCTGATATGCTATCCTAGTCTTTTGTCGATAATTTCGTGTTTCGCTCTAGTTTAGATAAGACGAGACTTATTAAAAATTACTTTAATAATTTTTTAAAAATAACAAAATTATGAAAATTTAACTAGCTCGATGAAATGATAAAAAATTAGATACATTGGAGGAAAACAGAATTGTTCGTGTAATTATTATTTACATTTTTTTCATCGAGAAAATAGACAAATATATGATATAATTAATATAACCTCAGATTTTATATAACAATATACAATTATAGATAAGAGCTGATGCGTTCTCCTTCTCTGTTTCCTCAGTTCTTTCTCGTCACACACACGCATACACTATGTTGGTCGACAGTACGTCGTGGTACCAACCTCACGCAAAATGTATTGGCACCACTGACCTGTATAAATACCACTGGACAGGTTTTCCATGTTTGACATGAGATTTATTGTGCCTATTTGAAGCGCCACTCGTCCAGAGAACTAATGTTGACGTCAAATATTACTAAGGAACATACAATACTCTTAACGTTTTTTTGCATTTTGAATTAATTGGCACCAACTCACAGCCATCTCTCCGCCACCGCGCGCTCATTGGTCAAATCAAATGGCGCGCACTTCCCCGGTTTCCTGCAACACATATCCGTCCCTTTTTACGAAATTTCTCCTACAAAAAATATTCAGCAAGCGAGAGGAAAGATGTTACACATCAATAGTCGATTAATAATTTCTACTGTATGACGATTTAATTATATTTATTTATATGTTTAGAAGATATTTTATTAATTTATGACAAAAAGAAAACAACTTACCTTTACCAGTAGGAGGCTCCTTTGTACAGGATGCCGGATAGATTATAGGTACCACAACGGCTCCTGTTTCTGCTATGAAGCAGTAATGTATAAACCTTACTGTGTTTCGGTCTGTAGGGCGTCGTAGCTAGTGATATTACTGGGAAAATTAGACTTAACATCTTATGTCTCATGGTAAAAAGCGCAATTTTTTGGATTTTCAAAAATCCTAAGTGGCACTTCATTGTAATGGGCAGGGTGTACAATTACCATCAGCTGAACGTGAACCTGAAGTAAGGGATATAACTTAATTATAACAAACTGATTATAATTTCCCACACACCTATAAACCTAATATTCTTTGTAATACAACGTAGTGGAATTAAACATCAAGGTTAACGTTCCAGTGAGAAAACAAACTTTACAAGCTGATGCTTAAATTGCGATCAGCTCCAAAATCAACTGAGCGTCAATGGTCCGATTTTAAGATAAAATTCGGAATGTCGTTTAGCTTATGGGTTGGGTTCGGGATTGGCTCCTTGTTATAGACAAACTCGATTACATATTTCCCCGGGCGACTTTTCAAGGCGTTACTATGTGTCCTTAATATTTGTATATCTTGTCGAATTTTAAACTCGAAAGAGGATCACCTATTTCCGAAGAGAAGTTGGTACTCAGTTAATATAATATATACCATGTCTTTTGAGTATATGCAGATAATAAATGCTCAAATCTTATAACTATATTTACAATACTATGACTACATAAAATTAAAATTATACTTACGTGGAAGCGTACCAATAAAACTGGTTGCGTAGCCGCGTTGGATAGCTAGGCTGATCCGTTGACTGAAATAGCTTCAAGCGCTTGGGTTGCCAGTAGTCTTATTGAATATATTAATATTTGCCGCTGCGATACCCATAATTTAGCCGGTATCCTGTGCAAAGGGGCCCACTGGTATGAGAGCATGTTCACACAGTATTATTAAATATCTAAACCTTTGATAACCTTATTTGAATGTCTTTGACCTCAGTTTGAGCTGGTTCAGAATAAAAACCATTCTTTATTTAATGCGAATACTCATAAATAGATACGAAATATTAAATTTTCAATATTGTAGTATGTGGTCTAGTTTTATTTACTCTACGTTTCATGACAATCAAAACCTAAATAAACATGAGGGAGAATTCAAATTATTGACGAATCGAATACAGCGCGTAGTGGCCAGCAATAATCTCCCGAATGTGGCGACTTTCCCGCGGTTTCTTTGTGATAGAAATAATAAAAAAGGACGAATTGTTGCCGACGGATCCATTTTGCTTTCACACCCTTATGTCCCCTTTACAATTTATATTATTGTACATTATGTCGTTGAGATATTTTCGAATATGTTTAATACGACGGAACAAACATAACATGATTATAGCATACGTTACATTATGTATTTGATTATTTTTACTTTCTTAGTTTAATAAAGTTAATTATCATCATCATTTTAAACTGAAGGTCAGAAATGTATATAGAAATGTTTTTTGATTACAAAAAAATCAAAAACAGATTTCTGATTCGACTATTAATAACTTTTTAAATCTTATTGTAGCTCAAACCTTCGTTGTACATAGTCGTTAGCTTTAATGTAAGACCACAGATTAACAAAACTATACTCAGATGGAGTAATCTAGCCGTTTCCATGGAAACGGCTGTAACGATAGGGTTTATGAAGTGAAACTTCTTGGCACGCATGGGGGTAGAATTTTTACGGATGAAACGGAATAAAGTGACACGAAAATGTGGGACGTTTATGCGCGGGACTAATTGAGAGAGAGAGTGAGAAAGGGTGAACCTAGCAAGAGGTACATAGAAATGGAGCGAGAGTAGTAACAGAGCGAATGAGAAAGAGAACGATTTAGAGAGAGCGAGTAAGAGAGAGCTAGTGAGAGAGAGCGAGAGAGAACTTTCGATGCAATTCTGTCGCATAATATCTTGTTCAGTAAACGCAGATCTTTTTGTAGATGTATAGAGCGTTTAAACAGTGAGTTAAATTCATAAATAAATATTTTGTGATATATTTGTAAGTCATCCTATACTAAGCAGTTGTTCAGAGAAAGTAATATATTTGTAATCTTTTTAAGTTACAATTTTATATATTTATAAGGATGTTTGAAGGTTAGTAATTTATAATATTTACAAATAACATATTGTTGCATTATAATTTGCCACTCGTCAGTTGAGTGTTTAATACACTTTTTTTCATAAGATTAAAAATATTTCATTATTTCTCTTTTATAATTGTAAATTTTGAACAAAAAGTTTTATTCATAATTTCTAACAATGACAAAAAACAGAATTAGAGAACAGATTAGTATAAATAGAAACGAGATTTAAAAAATTGTTTGCCAAAGAAGTTTCACTATTGACAATAGGTATGTGAACGCTATTTTTTTTCTCAACTAACACAATATAATTATGTAGTAGTATTTGTAACACCAGAGTTTTATAGAAACATATTTAATTTAATCTCGTAGTATTGCAGTGGTACTTGTAAAGCAACTTGGAAGATTTAGTTACAGACAGACATACATCCACTGAAATAGGTGAAAAATTACGCATGTAATTTATCGATCTTCCTAAGGTCAAATGCTTCACAATTTTTTTAGATTTAGAGGAGCGACACCTCAAGTCAATTTCCTAATATGCAAATATTGGGGTTGAGCAGGTTATCAACTGTAAAGTAGATCCTGTAGATGAAGCCACAACCTGAGAGTTGAACAAAGCAAACAGAATTTTATGACGATACGTCACTTGAACTTTTTGCTCTGTTGGGAGATTACTCGCACGAAACGCGAGAGGTCGTGGGTTCGAGTCCCGCATCGTTCATAAAATTGAAATTGTTTTCAAATTTTATTTGTCAAACTTATTAAATATAAATAATATTTAAAAATATAATCTAAGTGTAAGACATTATAATTTCATTAGCAATAAGGCTGAGGCCGAACTATAGTTTTTTACAACGGGGACTTTAAAAACAAACTAAGGATCATGTCTAAATAATAGTTGATAGAGCATGCATGTGTGGAACGAAGGCTATCACGACTAAGTTCATCGAATAAGAAAACACGAGCATCTTTAAATATGCGAGGAAAAAAAATTATATAAAAATAACCCATTAATTTCACGTGTAATAATTTGTGAAAGTAATAATTATGCAGTTGTGTAAATTTAATTTGCAGGTCTTATAAATTAATTCCAGGTAGTTATTATAACAGTCGATGAAAAGATGTTGCGATAACTTTCGTCATTCTTTCAAATTCATTTACGCCTATACATTAAGTAAGTATTCTGTATAGTCGTTCTGCCTACAACAAAATATGTAATCAAAGGTTACCTTTGTCTGTACCTATACAAATGTTATTTTTTGAAGATTATTGATTTGATTTGATTTATTATCTTGACCTCATTCATTATGGTGAGTGCACTTTAATGTCTTATTCTGCATTTTACAACAAAATGCATTGTGAAACCACACTGAAAATAAATACGCTTTGAATTCTGAAAGTTTTAGAAAAAACTTCGGCTTTTTGCTTTCGAAGAACGCAAGGAACCATGTTTTTGAAACATGAATTAATGCGTTCAAAACATTATTAAGCAATTAGATTATTATAAACATTGTGGCCATTTTAATTTGTATTTTTTTTTAATTTTCATTAGAATCTCCCTGTGATTTTCCATGTCCTCTATGTATATTATATTTGTTAGTCTTTCCCGCCTATTTGCTTGAGCTCCTGTTATTCCAAATGCTAAACCAATAACAAACTAACTTGATATATTGACCATTATATAGTAAAAAAATGTACCTTAAAAGGACATCAAGAGTTATTTTATGCAGTTAGTTTCTGTTATTGTCTTTTCATTACATTTGCTATACATAAATCGAATCTTATACTTATCAAAACTCATTTTATGATATTACTGAAAGCACAATCTATGCTTTTCAGATAGGTCAAAAAACTCACGCAAGCCGCGCTCTTGTTGCACTCACGTTTTTTGACCCTTCTTGTACAGCTGTTGTATAAAATACTACAGTGCTCTAGAACAAAATAAATAGTTATATTTTGTATTTTTAACCTCACCTAGGTAAAGTTATCACTTCTCTCTTAACATGAACCGTAACAGACAAAAATAAATAACCATATTAGTTTGAAATTATAACTATAGAATGCTATCTTAATTGAACTAAATGTAGTAATTTTTATGTCGTCTGGCTTCAAAGGGATGTGGTAAGTAATTAAAATGTTCCTCATATCCGGAGGGTGAAAGATAAAAGCGGATTTCTTCTATAAGACTGTTTAATTAATTATGTTTATACTTTTATCCTTAAGGCGTTCGGTATGTATGAGGAATAAGGCAATGTAATATAGTGCTTTTCCTACTTATTTTTTCTGTTTAGAGTGAGTGCGATTGATGTAAATATTATTCATTAATCCGTTGAATGTTTTATATCCAACCATCAAAATTAACATTTAATAAAAAAAAACATCACCATACATGCATTTAAACTACAAATCAAGTAAATTAAAAAATATTCTCTACTTTTAGAAACACAAGAAAATATTCAAGACGTCTCGTCACCTCTCCCCACACAGCAGCTGACGACCGCTATATGCAGTTGGCAACCATTACTTCGTTCGTCGTCGGACTGTGAACATTTCACCGAAACTCTGTCCGTTTTCGTATTAAGAAGTAATTCTATGATTTTTTTTTACTTTCGTAATTACTGCATCTTCCCATAACATAAGACGGCATTTTAATGTTGTACCTATATTAAATAATTGTAAGCAATTCTGTCAACGACAAACGCGTGCGTACCGTTTTCGTATCGAGAGAGCGACTACGACCAAAGAGACCAATTGTCTCCATTTAGGCAATTCCTGTTCGGCGCGCTAGTGACATATCTACCTCTTTTAATAATATAATATCATTGTATAACATTTTTTAATTCTTGAAATGAAATGAAATTTTATTTGCAAGAAACATTGTACTTAAGATGTTAACATAATATTATTGATAATCCAATATGTTTCGTCAATTGACATGCAAAATATGTTAAAAAATTGTCTACCTACCAACACACTACTGTTATACTGAAACATGTCGGATTTGACAATGCTATCATTAATATTTATAAAATTAAAATTTAAAGATATTATAATATAAGACGTAAGTATTTTAATAATCTATTTAGTACCTATGTAATGTTAACAAATTCAATGTCATAAAAGTACATAATTTACATATATTATTATCAAGTAGACTAATTCATAATACCTAATAATTCATTTTGCATTGAAAAGTTCATTTAAACTATTAATTATTATTATTAATAAATTCATTTATTCATTTAAGCACTTATTTACTAACCACTGATGCAGTCTTCTTTTAAAAACTCTGAAAGGTAAATCTTTCCATCATTTGGATACCTTGTGTTTAAAACCTTCTGGCTTTTTTTTGTATAGAAATCAGACATAGATATGTTTTTGAACAAATAAGCTTATTTCATAAATCTTTAGGCATGGCAGCGATATTATTTTCAATTTTTAAAAAACAGTTTAACAAGAATCTAGGGTGCCGGCTCCACAAACCGCCACACTCGACACTTTTTCTGTCCAATAAATATATGCCCTATGCTCACCGAGTTGCCCCCTATGACCAATCCATATCGTAACGCTGAAACCACGTATGCATGATATGCCATTAGCGCTGTTTTTTCACCTATTGTTTTTGATACGCGTCTGAGGACAAATACATGTTAGTTTATTTTTTTGCTAATTTTGTCTAAAGTAATACCAAGAAAATTGACAAGTTGTGCTTCTAAGGTATTACTTCTTTTTTTAATTTAGCAATTTTAACGTATTGAGTACGGTTTGAAAGATAACTTTTAAGCCAGTCATTTGCTAGACCTTGAATACCATCTTTGTAAAATATATAAAGGCTCACTTGTTAAAATAACCTATTTATAAAGGATTTTTTTTTTCAGGAAGAGAAAATTCTAACGCTGCTCAAAAGGAGGTTATATCGTCAACGTTTCTGAAACGCAAACAAATATATGAGAAAATCTCAACAAATATATAAGATAAAATAAAATATTTTAAGACTCATATTAAATATGAAGAGATAACAGCGAGACTTTCTTTGATTTTGTAACATCGAAATTGCCGTCGGCCGTGAAGTAGTTTCATTTCCGGTCACGTATACAATTTCCTAATGTGTTCTCTGACTATTTCAGAAACAAACTGTTCAATGCCGGTTACAAATATATTATGATAAATGTATCGTCAATATAAAATCTGTTATCGTCAGTGGATTATTCTATATACCAAATAAAAGCTGTGATTAATGTGGTACTGTTTTTTTTCAATTGTCGACTGAATTGTAAGTTTTTATTTATTTAATTTTTGCAATTAGAAGTTGTGTTTATGGTTGGAAAAGCGGATTTAGTATAGTTCAGTGCAGCCCTGTTTCACTGCGACCAATGTGATCCATTGTGATAACCACTGTTAACTATAGCTCACTGCTAAGATTGATTCTTATTATTATAACTTTTGCAGTGAGCTGAAATATCTCAAGTGGTTGAAGAATTCGTCTTCCCAAAGTGATGCCAAGCCTACGCTTTAAGGAGTTTCATCTGCATTATTACAGAATCTACACGCTCTGTAAGCTCTGAGGCCTATGATTAATAGGTTTTTGTTGAATCTAATTGTCCCGTTAGGGTCTGGTTAGAATGTATAAGTTTTCCCTATTCAGCCCTACTCATGTGTAGTCTTTTTGTTGAAGGCTTGCATTAGGGTTTTGGAATGGGTTAAACTTAATGGTGCTTATTGCACTCTTATGATCATGATGTATCAAGGTATGATTTAACACGTCTCCTTGGGACACCACAGGCAGGTTCAGGGCCAAATTGAGTGCTTTTGGCACCAATTCTTCCAATTTTGTCAGCGCATTCATTGATTTCGATCCCTGTGTGTCCTAGAACTCATAAATGTATAAGTCTGTTTATATCTCTCAAAGTATTCAGTTAAGTCCGGAAATTGTCTATAAGTCTTGAGACTTTTCTGTTTGAGTCTATAGCGGACAGCGCCCCCTGACTTCCTGTGTGGATGTAAATTCACTTTTTTAAGTAATTCGGTTGCTAAACTTCCTTTCTTGAGGGGAATTCAATACTAAGGTTACAAATGAACTCGAATTTTGGAAAAATGGCGTCACTCACTATGTTCTAGTACAGGACTTATCAGAAAGGATTACTTAAATAACAGCAGCTAGTTTCGAGAGTCAGTTAATCCGCGTATGGGTCATTACTCTATCCATGCTGGCCCTCGCCTCAATTTGTAGAACTTTAGGGGCGGCAGGTTGAGAAGCGCATTTAGAGCTGCTTCCGCGTTATTATAGTGCATGAAGTTCTTTGTAGGCTACCTAGCTTAGGAATTATGGTTTTTTGGGCAATTTTCCTGCACCACACCTCAGAGCCACATGATATAAATGGTCTTTCAATGACTGTGTATAGCCAAAGGACCATGTCGGGCTTAAAGCCTCACTTTTGGCTGACAATACGACTACAACTACTTGAGGTAAATTTTGCCGGTAGTACTATTAAAAGTACATTTGTCTGTACAAGCAATTTGAACCTTTTCTAAACTATTGTGTCCTTGGCCATGGATATGCTTCGGTGTTACATTAAGCGTTACTTTAGTAAGTTAATAACTTTTTGGAATTCGGATCGTTGATTTTAATTTACTAAATTACCAATAGACGGCGCTAGTCCATAGCTCATCCCTGGGGTTTGACGACATTATCAGAAAGCGTTCTATCGTTTTACGTGATGGCAAGCGTGGCCCATGAGAATCATACAAATCAAATGAGCAATTTTCAACATAAATATTTTATTACCTACTAAAAGTATTTATTCGTCTCCGAATATTACATCCAACTCATATTTTCAAATTTCTATATAATTATCTTTCAACAACATCTCAATTTTAATAATTCAGTTTACTCCACTGTTTCTGTACTTTATAGTTGTTTGTTCTAGAAACTATTTGGTACAGTGATTTAATATAAGTAAAACTTCGCATTTCCCGAACTAGCTGAATATGTCATACTGTACTGAAACAAAGTTATTACCATCATAAAAGTGCACACGGGAAATCACAATGCTAATTTTATTACAATTCCGAGTTAGTTCTGGAATCTGGACATTATTCAATGCAGTACAAAGTTTTGCCATTGTTTATTGCCGCTTTTTAAATGAACAACGATTCCTGTTTTGTTGGCCATGTTTTATGATGTTGTATATGTTCATTCACTATTACCTGCCAACGTGAATATTTATTTATTTTTAGGGAACATACAGTCTTTAACAAATGATATAGTTAAAATTAATATCGACAATGAGTCCCATACAGAACATACGAAATTTTTTTAAATATAGACACAACTTATACATAGTTATCACAATTTTGACAATTATCTAAAAAGAGTATAATAAATTTCTTATATTATATATCTTAAATTTACCAATTGAAAGATGAAAAATATCTACTTCTAAAAGAGTGTTGTTGTACAAGTTAATAGTTCTTCTAAAATAAGTATTCTTTGCATAGTTGGTAATGTATGAATGTATCGTGATTGTTGCGTACATCATTGTGACTATTGTAGAGGTCTTTGGGTAATTAAAAGCACCAAACATATATATTTGTCACACTGGAATAACTAAATAGCAGCAACAAATTAAGAATTATACACAAAACGGGATCGCGGACAACTAACGCGGGACCACGAATCGTTTACAAACAGACACTCCAATTTTATTTATATGTATAGATTTCCAATAACAATGAAAATCTGTCAAATAGCAATAGAGAGGTGTTAAATATAAGGAAATCTGATAAAACTATCAATTAACCAATAAAATAGAAGATCTAACAGAAATTGACAAGTAATAGCAGTCTATAAGAGATATGGGTACCAAATCTGGCAAACTATAGGCCTATTGCTATTACCTCCCTGCTCTCCATAATCATGGAGAGCATAATTAACCACCAGCTCCCTGGAGTGCCCCAAGGCTGTGTGCTATCTCCCACGCTGTTTCTTCTGCATATCAATGATATGTTATTATGCTACGTTCGTTTGTCCTCCTATTCCACAAAAAAAACCCTTGTATTTTAGTATTCAACAGACGGTTTTCTTACGCGGAAATGCTGCCAATATTCTTGGTACACTTCCCGTAATTTTAGTTTTTATTTACCATAGGTAGTATTGTAAATATAATTATATGATTTGTTTTGTTTGAATAAATATAAAGTCATATAATGTATAATGATATTAAAGCAGACGGTAAAATATTGGTAATATCGAAGGTGAGAAGACATGTTCATGGCAAAAGCAGCAATTATTTGGACTAGAAAAGCATAAATATCAACAGAGTGAAAATAAATTGAGAAGGCCTTGCCTAAGTAGGGACAAACAGATCAAGCTGTTAATAGCAACTCACAAAAATCACCAACCTTTGTAACTTCGTTTACAGTGTACATGAATACAGACTTATATTACATTCGACATTTACTCCTTCTTCTTCAATATTTCAATTTGGCTTTGCCCTCCAGATGGCCACGGAATTGGCAATCGCTCGAGATTTCGAGACCCAGTATTCCGATACTAGGTCTGATCATGACGTTACACCTGTTACTTTTTTGCTATTTATTGTTATGTATATGTATGAAGAAGTAGCGCAGAGTTCATGAAGGTGGCGTTCTGTTCTTGATTTATGATCTATAGAGCGTACTCAGACTTTGCCCAGATTTTACTTACGTAAAATTCAGCTGAATTCAAACGTTACAGCTATGGGCAACAATAGACAAGTATAATAATGTACGGGAATTTTAAAACGTCGAACAACAGCTGTTGTGATGACGCAAGGAATTGTTAATCTTCTCTTTATTCGGCTTAAAGTCTGAGTTGTTTCTAATCGTCATTATGTTTTTTTTTTTTATGAAAATAAGGGATGAGACGAGCAGGACGTTCAGCTGATCGTAATTACGCCCTACCCATTACAATGCTGTGCCGTTCAGGATTCTTGAAAAACCCAAATGGTTCGAGTTTTCTTTAGTGTTAATTCCGCCATTATTTGTCTTCAAACAAATCGTCACAAGACTGAGTCTAGTGCCAGATTTTGGCGAGAAACGTCCTGAGAATGCCTCGTGTAGAGGCGAAACACGAATCATTTGAATAATTATGGATTTCCCCAAAGTAACGCATAGGCGTTTCAATAAACCCAAAAATTCTTAGCGGCACTACAATTGCGCTCGTCACCTTGACACATGAGATGTTAAGTCTCATTTGGCCAGTAATTTCTCTAGCTACGGCGCCCTTCAGATCTAAACACAGCTGCATGCATACTGCTTCAAGACAGAAATAGGCGCCGTGTACTGTGGTGTACAAATGGTGTACATAAATATGGACTTCGACTCAACTCGCTAGGTATGTTTGAGCAAAGTTCGATCTACGGTTCTCAAGCTTAAGGTTCCGTTCACCGAAACGAAGATAATCGTCGATTTAAAAACCAACCGATTATTGATATTGTTTAAACATGGCGCATGATGGCCGCAAAGCCAAGGCGCTGCAGTGCAGAGCAGTCCCATCAGCAACCGAAACGGGTTATTGTATTTAACGCGCAGTTCGCTGTGCGTCCGCAGTGTATAGTTAACCCACAGGCTGCAGGTATAAAAAGACTGAAAAGCGCAACTTTTACAGTCTCCGTGCACCGTGCAACCCCGCGGGCCAAGATGTTGCATCGGATAGACAGCGCTCTGTGCTCCTTGTCGTGGGTCCATATTCCTGTATAGTGACAAATTAATCTACGCAGCTAAAATCGCTCGTGTACAGCATGCGCAGCGGTGGTCTTAACTTTAATGAAAAATAAACAATAGTAATAAACCGCAAAAGCTCATGCATTACACACACATTTCACTCCGCCCTTAGTTCGAGTCCTTACGAAACTTTCAAACTTTTCACTATTTAACTAAAAGGTAAATCGCTTGAAAACTTACTGGAATTATAAACTACTAAACTCGGAAACTATGAACGTTCCTTGACGCAGCTTCTTTATAAGGAACCTATTAACTAGCTGAAGAGCTATTTGAAACTTTAAGTAATTTGATTATTTGGCAGATTATCTTTCCCTGTTTTAATTATAAATTTTCCGTTTATGGTACTCTCTTATTAACAAACATTAAAATACTACTATCTCAAATATACACCCGACATTGTTTTGCCATATTATGAATTATTTGTAGTAAGTATTTTGGTAATTAGTAAGTTCACGACCTATTCTCAGACCTACCAAACAGACACAAAAGTTTAATAAAAATCAGTCAAGCCGTTTCGCAGGAGTTTTTAGATATGACTCCTACGAATGTTTGATTAGGTTTGTAATTAATGCATTATCAATAACGGACCTGTAGACAGTGATGATGATGGCAGAGGACCAGGCCATCACTGCGTGATCAGCATTGACGAATAAGCCGGAAGGCGTTAAAGCACAAACACGAGGAACTACAATGAAGATCAAGTTTGAAACGTAGCCTAGCTAAGCCGTCGATACGAGCCGAGGAGTGCAACTACTGTGGACAAAAGCAGGTACTCGTATAGTGATAAACTCAAGCAATGCGAGCTATTTAAATAAAACTACTTTAAGTACCAAAACGCTTGTAACTATATTTTTTTATAATAACGTATCGTCTGTAAATACGTTGTAAGTAATTAAGATACAACGTGTCAAAGAAAATACAAATATTTTACTAATTAGTTAGCACCGTGGTAGCAAGACTTTCAAACTTTCCCTTATCACGGATAAACCGACGAAGTATTTTTTTTTATGAAAATAGGGGACGAGACGAGCAGGATTTTCAGCTGATGGTAATTGATACGCCCCGCCCATTAAAATGCAGTGCCGCTCGGGATTCTTAAAATACCAAAAAATTCTGAGCGGCACCATAACTGCGCTCGTCACCTTGAGACCTAAGATGTCAAGTCTCATTTACCCAGTAATTTCACTAGCTCTGGCACCCTTCGGACCTAAACACAGTAATGCTTACATATTACTGCTTCACGGCAGAAATAGGCGCCGTTGTGGTACCCATAGTCTAGCCGACATCCTGTGCAAAGGAGCCTCCCACTGGTATATCCATCCTGTTTTGAATACAAATATTAGAATTTGATGCGTTGCCGTCTTTTATGCTTCTCTATTGAAGGTCACTTTGTTGTAACTGTTCAGGAATAAATGCCGGCAGATGATTCTACAAAGAGACTGACCGTCCCAAGAAGTTTCTAGAAACGTGCACATGTGGGACGCTACATATTAACGTGATGCGGTTTGGTACTTTGACGAATTTGTATTATATTATAAAGTAACAACAAAACTATATAATATGATGTTGTATATAATAAAAGTGTGTTAAAACAATAGCAATGTACCAAATTATAGGTATAAATAAATAAAAACAAAAACTCGGCGCACTCACGGAAAGAACTACTAACTATGGCGTATGGCCAGCACTGCGAATTTGGTGAGCAAATTTTTGTATCGAGTGGTTTGGAGTGTTCGATTCTGTCTGGTCGAAGCTATACCTACACTCTTTGCCTTCATATATAATAAGTTCAAAGGGAAATAGCAATTCCTAATAACAAAATAAGAGCAAAAATCGAATAAGGTCGTGTGGATTTCGTCATTAAGACAATCGTCTTACTCGGTACGCAAATAATTATTTGCGTATTTTAATTAAAATACTTTTCATAAAATACAGGACTGCCTTTAAGTGCATGGAGTATTTCAAAGAGATGTGGGATACATACATCCTCTTTGAAATGTCGTTAAAATAAGCAAATAAAACGTTTTCCGGCAGTCTTTCAATTTCTGTCGAATTTCTGTTACGCTAACTTTTCGTCGCCAAGTTGGTATTTTTCTTTTGAAGTCGACGGCAATACATTTTCAATCACTAATTTCGTTTCCTTTGGAATGTCCAGCGCGTGCTAAGCACATTGAATTTGAGAATTCGTCTCTTGAAGAGGTTTATAATTTTATTTTGAATATTACAAAAAATTCATTCAACTCGGATGGGCAGCGTTCGGGAAGCTCCGTAAAATCTTCTCGTTCCAACGTCAGTGTGTGTTGCCAGTGATGACATATAGAACGCAGACGTGGTCGCTTACTATGGGCCTTATGAGCAGCTCATTGTAGCACAGAGGGCAATGGAGAGGGCTATGCTCAGAGGTTCCCTGCGTGATCGTATCAGAAATGAGGAGATCCGTAAAAGAACGAAAGTCATCGATCGACATAGCCCGGATGATTTCAAATCCGAATGGCGACCACGGATACCAGAAGACGCAGTGTTGGTAGGCCCCCCACTCAGTCCATCACTGACGATATGGCCAAGATCACCAGTTGGATGAGGGCAGCGAAGAACCGATTGTCTTCCAGCTAAAATAATGATAATGACAGGGTAATAACAAGAAAATTAAAAGAAGTACAATATAAAACAAACGTACATTTATATACGTATTATAAAAAAACGGGTTTCTTTTTCAAGGTACTCATTCGTATTATCCTAGCAAAAGAATTCAAACTCGTTAAAATTCCATACAATTTGATGAGCGGATACTGTAAAGATTGACTTTGCAGAAATTATGGTTGTCGAAAAATATTCCACAATACAAGAATTTTTGAGTAGAACAATGAATATTAGCACTAAATGCTCACAGGCAGTGCGATATTTTCATTAATGTCTTAGAATAATGTCAATATTCTAACCTGTGACGTTACTGTGAAATAGACTAACGCGAATTTTTTGATAATATCACAATCTATCACAGAACACGATACCATTATATTTTTAAATTAATATTCGTTAAAACACAGAACAGTTACGATAGAAACACAAATTAAGGTGCGGTCAAATTTGACAGGAGATTAATGGACACTAAATTGTTTCAAAACGGATTCACGGTCCATCTATTCCATCCCTTTCTCACGCCTAAGTTTATGTGTTAGGATAGTTACCTCACTTTCAAACAGGGTTCGCCTATTACGATAGCATACTAAGCTTATGGGCAACGTTCGGGACGCTCCGTATAATCTTCTCGTCCCAACGTCTGTGTGTGTTGCCAGTGATGACATAACGCAGATGTGGTCGCTTACTCTGGGCTAAGGCCATTAGTGAGGCCATAAGGTCATAAATGAGGAAGCTCATTGTTGGTTTGAGGGCAATTCCCTGCGAGATAGAATCAGAAATGAGGAGATCCGTAGGAGAACCAAAGTCTTACTAAACGTCATGATGCATCAGATCGTAAAGGGGCTTTCACATAGAAATAAGACTGGTGGCCTGCGCTTTACTAGTCAAGAACCATGCATCTCCTATATAATCTGCTGTACTATAGTAATAAGTTCATTGTCAAATAAACTATTACATTTCTTAAATTTGTGCTCAGTGAGTCCTAATATACTATCTGGTATTTTATTGTAAAATATAATACCTATGAAGGAACCCTTAACCCTAGCTTACCTATTACATAACACATACAGTTTATTCTTTCTTTTTGAATTGCATGAATTCAAATCACATTTTTAATTGAGTTCAGTATGTTATGTTTTTCAACAAACATTATATTCATATATATTTTTATCAACTCGATTTTTTCCCAAGGCGAGTCTCTTGGTCGTATATTATAAATTGCTCTAATAACCCCCCTTTGGAGCAAATAAATACTTTAAAAATCGCAGCATTTTCCCACAATAACAAACCTTACGACTTAATGATATATTTTAAATAAATATTTACAATAACATCATAATGGATAATATAATCCTCATCTTTATTTTATTACGAGCTTTCTTTGGCATTACTACAATACCAAGAGGTCTAAATTCAGATTCTTACGAACAATAGCTCAATACAGCGGTTACGAAAATAAATAGAATTATTCAGGCACCGTCGGCACAAATTGTGTATTTTCATTTCACTAAGAAGCTAATTAAGTTGATATAAGCGTTGGTGTCTATTGTCTCGCCCTCATTTGTTCGGAGCTGCCGTTGACACTGCGCGCTACACCACAGCGACTGTGACGTCATACCGCTCATAAAGTACAGCTTAATGTCTTGATAAAATATCGTGGTATAATGCATTACAATTATTATGAATAGTTCATAACGAAAGAAACTTTGTTTAATTTTAAGGAAAGTTAATGAGTAAAATACTATGTTGAATTGGTTTGTAGCTATTTTCGAAAAGGTATCTTAACCTATCATAAAGATAATATTGGTGTTTATTATTGTGATAACAACCATGATTATATAATCTACGCCAAAAATTTTGCTCCTACTAGGCTGGGGAATTTTTATCAGTTATCCCCATCTCAAAGCACCTTAAGAACTGATGTAGCTTCCTAACGCTTACTAAGTGTTGGAAAGTTTGTTTAAAAGCTTTAAGTTTTTAAATTAAAAAAAAAATTATTTGTTTTGTTACAGCTACCCGTTTGCATATTTAAATTATAGGATTACTGTTCCTAGTCCTTCGGGTACTGAACCCTGACCAGGAGTCCTTGGAGGTGTCACATAATCACGTCTGTCTCCCAGAGAAGTAGGCTGAAATGAAGCACTTCTATTAGCACCTGTCCTAGAATGCAAGTCTAGGCAACTTCTTCCCCTTCTTTGTTTATTAGCTCCTAGTCTTTTTTTAAAAAAAAGGAAACTTATTTACTCACAAAACAGCTAACTTTGAAAAAGGTAACATTTTTTTTGATGTAATCAGGAAACAATAGAAAATAATATAGAATGGAATACTTATACTAGATATTTACAAGGTTCATTAGAAGACGAGAGCTGGTAACTTTCATTGGCCTAATATTTTTATAAATTTGAATTTCGGATACTACTTCGTCAAGCTTTTATTTTTGTTTTTAATTTTATTACTGGCCGACTCTTTTAAAAAGAATTATACGAAAAAGTTTCTTATAGATTCTGTCACTTAGACTTGTTCATATGTATTTAAATTAATTTTAAGACCTCCTTTAGTGGATAGGATACAGACCAAAGGTTCCAATCCCAGAGGGTGCAAAACATTTGTGCGGTAAATATGAATTTTTGTTTTCAAGTCATGTCTGTATAACGTGTTTGTCTGGGTAAGTATTTGTACTAAATATATTATCTTTGTTTAAAAATCATATGTAAGGGACTGGAAACGTGTCAATCATTGTATTTAATTATAATTTAGAAATTATTAAAATTATTCCGTGAATGCGACCTCCCCTTAAGGGTTCTAATGTATAAATCATTACTTTTGTGGTTGTGTCTTCACGCGGCGGTGTTTTGAACAAAGTAAAGCATTATTTATGGCAGGGCCCTCTCATTGGCGAATCAATTTCAGCTTCCCTTTCAGTAAAACATCTCGAGCATCAAGAAAATATTTGCGGTTGTATGAATAATTTGTGTTTCTCTCTGTATATTTGTAATATTTGGATGTCTTACACTAGGGAATGGTGCAACGATAGCTGGTCTTTTAGAAACGTAATCAGTAAATCATTTAACATATCTCAGCGCTGAAATGCTTAATGCGAACAATGGCGAATATTAATTAATTATAATATTATTATTAATTTATTTTCAGTTAATTTCATTAAAAGTTCTCTAAACGTTCTTGTGAATAAATATAAGGATCTGCAATTGTCATATTGTGTATTTGTTTTTTGGTATTTATTTAACCAACCTGGTTCATAATACATGATTAAAATTTAATAATAAGTGAATAATAATTACAGAAAAATCTGATTGAAAAAAAAAAAATCAAAATCGTATATTTCGTTCGTATCAAAAACTAAAGTCAATGTTATAATTATAATTAAAAATTTCTGTATAGCTATTTGAGTGTATTCAGCGTATTCTGACTAGCTTTAAGCCCGTGAAACACCTGGTAATGTGTTTATTTCTTGCATTGCGTTGTAGTAATTTAGTGATATTAGTACTATCTCGACGCAGACGTAATTGCTAACTATGGCCCTGATCAGAATACTCATGGTCACTCAGAGAGCATTGGAGACAGCTGTGATTGGAGTTTCCTTGCGAGATCGAATCAGAAATGAGGAGATCCATAGGAGAACCAAAGCTACCGACATAGCCCAAATTATTGCGAAACTGAAGTGGCATTAGGCAGGGCACATAGCTCGACGGACAGATGGCCATTGCAGCAGTGAAGTCCTCGAATGGCGACCACGTACCGGAAGACGCTGTGTTGGTAGGCCCCCTACGAGATGGACCGATGATCTGGTCAAGATCGCAGGAATAGGTTGGATGGCAAGAGGGGCAAGAGGGGGAAGGGGAGGCCTTTGTCAAGCAGTAGATGTCTTCGGGCTGATATGGTGAGTACTATCTCGGCTCACACACAGCTGCTTTTAAAACGAATAGCTATCAGCTTCCGGGTGTGGTGTTTTCAGTACGATAAGACATGGGTGGGTAGACCTCCAATAAAAGCGCGTACAACTTTTTTCTAAAGGGCCAGAAACGCCCCTGTGATTTCTCTGGTGTTGCAAGAGATACTCGTCTTCCATAAAAAAATTGCATTTTATTGTTACTGCCGCCTGAATAAATAACCTTAAAATTTAAAGCACCCACGAGCAAACCTTACTAAGTAATTAGTTATTTGGCGTAACGAGGATACGGACAGTTCAAGTTAACATAACAATTTCACTATAAAAGGGACATAGTCCGCCTGTTAGTTGAACCCACTGACCGTTGGTTAAGTGAGATAATTAGTGAACAAACTCGTGTAATAGAGAGAATTGCTCTGATCATTGGCGGCGCAAGTTAAAATCACATTATCTGTGGTAACGAGTCGGTGACTCGGGTGGGTTGTGACATAAGCGATGGCGATTTAGATATTAGTTTTATTTTTTTATGATAGAGAAGTATTATAAAAACAAGCGTACGAGTCACCTGATTAACGCCAGCCTTTTAAAAAGGTGCACGCAATTATTTTTAAGGTGTGATGTCGCATCGTCCTGGAAACTAGGAACCCAATTCCACAGCTTAGTTGTACTTTTTTTTTATGACAATAAGGGATGAGACGAACTGGATGTTCAGCTGATGGTAATTGATACACCCAGCCCATTTCAATGCACTGATGCTCAGGATTCTTGAAAAAACCAAAATTTCTGAGCGCATACAATTGCCCTCGTCAATTTCAGACTACTGCTTCACGGCAAAAAATGGCGCCGAAATCCTGTGCAAAGGAGCCTCCAAAACTGCACTGTGTATGAATGCCAAACATACAGATGGTCGGAATGATATTCTAATTTGTGGCTCGTCATGCGAAGATGAATTCGGCGGCAGGAATCAGGTGACAGCTTTTCGGAACAATCTACGGAGATTGTTCATAAGTGCGGTTGTACTTAACGGGGATTTGAACGCTTTGCAGGTAAGCTGTGGGCTTATTGAATGATTTAACAAAACCTTGGTGATAAAGGCCCTTTCTCAAATACATAGTTAATTGTAGGTGGCTCCTGTAACAGAAAAATGTACTCATTTTTAATTTTAGCTTAATGAATAAGTTAGTTAAGAATTTAATAAGGGCTTAGAAATAATATAAAACTCTTAGGTTAAGGATTGGTCTGCAGTGCGCTCCAACTAGATACCGAACTACCTGAGTACAATAGATTTGTTATTACAGCAACTATTAGATGCTTGTGTGCGTGGCGTGGCATCTTGACACTCAACGGCATCTTTCAAATTTTGTAACATACGCTTTGTGTTATTATACAATGAAATTAATAAAATACAAAATACTTACTGGTGATATGTGATCAAGTGTCTTTCATATTTGTTGTAGTATTATCTCTACAAAGTTTTAGTACGCAAACAGGCATTTTAGTTTGAATTATTAGCAAAGTTTAACAGAACATGTGGCACGTCAACGTCACACATTGTTCGAGACCTGGAGTACGCCCACTTGGGCGTAGTATTAGTTGCCGCACTTTGCAACTACGCCTAGTACTACTGCAACTACTCCGTTGAAGTCTCACTTCTACTGTGTACCAGCACACCTTTCGTTTTTTTTTTCCGCAGGTGTGCTACATTATATGATTTGGTTAGGTTAGTTACATTTTAATGAATACATTTTATATTTAAACATATTTTTTATCAAACGATAAAGTTTAATTTATTAGAATATATAATAGTATGTATATATATACACATATAAATAATAAAATATAATAATAAAAATATTTTCCTATGTTAATGTATTGATTTAGTTAGTTAATTCATTTAATTATTTATTAATTTAATATTTAATTTAACTTATAAGTACATATAAAAAGTAAGTATATTTAATCAAAACAAATCTTATAACTATATTTACAATACTACGACTACATAAAATTAAAACTATCATTACGTGGAAGCGTACCAAGAATACTGGCAGCATTACCGCGTTGGATAGCAAGGCTGATCCGTTGATATATATACATATAAAAATATATATAACATGTAATATCACCACGCGATATATCGTGTACCCCCTCCATGTGGCCTAACGCTTTTTCTTCACAGAAAAATCCTAATACCCCCGTATATATAGTCACTTCACTTTTAGTTCAAAAATATAACTTTTAGAGGCCAGACAACTTATTTAAGCTTACGTCTTGAAGCAAACAAGCAGCAAAAATTGTGCGGCCGAGTTAGACAACTCTTATTAGGTGGTAATTTGAGGAAATAGGCGGAAAAGTGTACGTTTTAGTCGAGAAAATAGAAATAGTAATAAAATATCGTCAATATCGCGTGTTAAAGTAAATTTTGAAAATTTTCATTGATAAATGTGTTTCAGGAGAAAAATAATAATTTAGCTCATCATCGTCATCATCATCAGCCAGAATTTGTGATGCACTTCTTCGTAATTAAGAATAGAAGAATTTTAATTTGTCATTCATGTCATACATTTCAAGTAAGCATTATATTGTTTTTCGTTTTTCATAAATGAACTTAGTTAACAATCAAGATCAGATATATTAAGCTTCGCAGGATAAATATTTTACAATTGAAAGTATTAACAAGAGAAACAGATAATTTTAATTCCAGTATGTTAATTTTTAACGGATGAAACGCAATAAAGTGATACGTAAATGTGGGACGTTTTTGTGCAAGAGGAGGGAGAGAGCGATTGAGACCGATTGAGAGGGAGTGAGAATGGGCGAACGTAGTATAAAGCACATAGCACCGCTTGTAAGTAGAACATCTTCTCTACTAGCATTGCATCGTACATCGTACGTTTAGGGCCCGGCCGCGACTTAAGGTAGAACATATTAATTACAACAACAAAATTTTTATTTATATAAAAATATTTTATTAATTACAATATTATTATTTTTCTTAATTACAATTCCTGATTACGTAAATTAGAATTTTGTTAATGTACATTATTAATATCATTATTTAATCCTATAAAGTATCAATTGGTAAGAGTGAGAAAGGAGGAGCTTGCCTACCGTTACCGTATGCGTGAGAGAAAGAGAAGCCAGACAGACTGGGGCCGTAACGCGTTGCTTTACGAAGCGGTTTAAACTCCCATAAGAAGTTATCACTTCAAAAAACAAATACCCATAAAATTGTAAAAACAATAAACTGGTAAAGATAATGACGAGATTTAGCGAGATCGGCGCTCGCTTGTAAGTTATTAAATTAATGATAAACTGAAACATGCCGAAACAATATTATTAAGTCATATCCAATTTCACTTTTGAAGCTTCAAAAGCTTATGATAATGAAAGCTGCCAAATGGATTGAATGGAGGATAAAATTAGCTGAACATCGGCTTAAAGGCTTAATACCGATATACTTGAGATGGAGGCCTGTAAACCGAAACGAACCCGCCTTAATTGAAGCTGAATAAATTTGTGGTTATCTGTTATATATGAAAATGATTGAGGTGTAAACTTCTATTATACTACCCATCTCGGAAAGTTTGTATTGATGGGACATCTGAACAATGATATGTCGTATATTTTGTACAAGAATGCGCGCGAAAACATTTAATGAAAATCAATTTCTATACATGCGGGCAAAAAGTCAAAGTCAAAGTGAAATAAAATCATTTAATCAGGCTTAAACTAAGCGCTTTTGACACGTCACTATAGATATTTCTTTTAAATTACTGAATCTACCAAAAGTTTATTATACATTACTGCAGTTAAGCAGTAATGTGTAAACATTACTGTGTTTCGGTCTGAAGGGCGCCGTAGCTAGTGAAATTACTGGGCAAATGAGACTTAACATCTTATGTCTCAAGGTGACGAGCGCAATTGTAGTACCGCCTGCAAATTAGTTTGTTAGGTACTGAATCCAATATATGAATAGTGTTCAAAGTTCAAAGCGTTTTAACTATCAAAATATATTTGATAAAATAAATAAAGGATAAACTGTATAAATTAAAATTATCGTTTATTGGATGCATAAACCTTTAGAGCTTGAATACATTGTTTGCGCAAGAAGTCGTGATTTAAAAAAAAAAAAAAATTATTTCCGTCGTTTTCTACATTTGTCTATTCTTTAACTCCTCAATATTTAATTGGAGAACGATATGTTAACTAGTTACAATTTATATGTAGATTTATGGTAGCCTATTTCTTTCTTTAATTATAGCTTTTTTTTTCTCACTAGATGTAGCCCTAAATGATTCGAGAGAAAGTGCGATTCTTCTATACGATGTATGACTATAAATTTCATTCGCGTAAATATTTTGTGCACCTTGCTTTGTGCACTTTTAGGGGGCAAAACCTTCAAGATAATCGACATGCAATGTGAATAATATGTATCTGTAGTACTTGTGAAAGTTTTGAATTTTATATCTTCATATTTTTTATTAATAGGTTATTCAATTAATAACCCTAAAATAATAAAAAAAAATGCATAATATATTTAATAGCAATTAAAGTTATGCTGCTATGTATTTAAAGTATTTTAAGTAAGTATTTTTTAGATAAAATGTGTATTTAGTAGAAGAAGAATATCTAAATCCATTTATGTATTTTTCTTAAAATATATAATAAAGATAAATAAAAATCACCGATCCGCTGAATCTATCATCTTAATCTCATTTTAACATTATATTCATGTAATTTTTATTTAATGAGATGAATTTATAATTTGCCATATAATTGTATTAATTTAATAATTGTGATTACAACTGTTACAGCAAAAGAACATTAACCCTAGCTAAACCAATTATTATTCTTGACAAAGCAATTCAGTGTGGAGATATTTCCCATGTAATATGTGTGAGATCTAAGGGTGCTACACAAAGGCTATAGGCATCACAACATCTAAGCCGGCTGTTGACGTTTCAATCTGTTATGCCCGGCTTACACGGTATGAGTTGTTAAGTAGCTAAGTAGAGAGTTAAACGAAATTTGATGGCTTTAGGACCCATAAGATTGGAGGCTGGTAAGTTATTAAGAATCTTTATTGTTAATTAGTTGCAAGATTTTTGACTGTAAAAAAGTATTGAATCAATTTCTTATCTTGGATAACTTTATGTATGCGGTTATTTATATCATACAGCATTGGTGAAGTTGATAAACGGAACTTTGAGTATTTGTATAAAAATTAAGTTCAAAGCTTATTTTTCAAAATTATCACTTTTAAAAATAACTAAAAAAATAAACTAAGGATGTTATTAAATACTCGTTATTGTGGAGAAAAATAATACTCATAATTGCACTAAAATCTCGATATTTTGCAGGCACTTCACAACTTACAGCGTGTAAAGTCACCATAAATTAACAGTGATCGCTAGATAGAGGGTATCAGTTGGTTTAGCTCTGTACGCCATCACTTTGACACGCTTGGTGAATCTAGGTAATACAGTGTTACGTCCAAGTGATGGGAATTTGTCATTATTAACCTCGACCAGTGATTGTATTACAAGAAGATACCTTGTGATATATCTCTAAATGTGGACATCCCCATATTTAGGTCATTTCACTTACGGCCATTCCCAATATCAGTCTATCCCCGGTTGTGGCCTACTTCAGATAAAAAATCGTAACTATCGTTGACTTTTCTGTACCAATAAACTTATCAACGGTAACTCATCTTATCCGTACACGCTGTCTGTCAATGGATGGACGTATAGCTTACCAGGGATAGAAGTTTGTATAGAAATTGCAACAGTGAACTGGCGATAAGAATGACTTACTTAGGTACCTACTGAAAATCAGTGTTGGAAATCTTTTCCAAAAATACTGAGTGGGTGTCCTTTTCATGACTGCCGTATTTTTTATTTGTTAATTTTACTATGTATATATGTTATGTGTTGTAGAAGGTAGTAATTTTTCTCTATCTGTAGATAGTATATTGGGAACGGTCTTTAGACAATCATTCATCAACGTTCAACAAGATCTGTATAAAGATTGCATATAGATAAAACTAGCTGTTACCCACAACTTCGCCGCGTGGTATAGTTAATTACGGGTAGCATTTATTTTTATTTTTAAGAATACTTTGAAAATAATAAGCATAAAAACTGTGTTTCCGCTAAATAGATAAAGCGGATATCCGTTGTCAATGTGGGCAGTCTCTTTGATACTGTCCCTGTGAACTTTAATCTCTTATTTCATCCTCACGTAGGTTATAGTTTCAAAAATGCCCGAATAATATATAACTTCTTATCAAGTACCTAAATATAAAGTTTTGAATGAATGAATTTATCTCCGAAAATGACGAATTCCAATGCAAACTTTCATCCCTCATTTGAACACCCGTTCATGCTTTTTTTCAACAAACAATGGTAGCTTATGTCCTTTCCTAAGGTCTAGCCTATTTTTGTACCAAATAAAATCAAAATTGAATTCGGAGTTAGGGGTGCAACCGTAACGTTGCTTAGACTTGAATATGAATTTTCATCCCTTCACAGCTCGAAATTTAAAAAAAGTTATACTAAATATTTATTTATTTCTTATCAAGTGCCTAAATACAAAGTTTTATGGTGTCATTTTCGATGATGACGAACTTTGATACAAATCTCCACCCCCTGTTTGAACTCCCTCCATATAATATTTTGCAATAAAAAGTCCTTTTCCAAGCTCTAGTCTATCTCTGTACTAAATTTTTAGCAAAATCGGTTCAGTGGATTAGGCATGAAAGCGTAACAAACAAACTTACATTCAAATTTATAATATAATTAGGGATTAGAGCCACATACTTATGGAGAAATAATAGGGTGCTGTCATTGACGTGAAATAATCAACAACTAGACTGCCAGTCGGCTATTAAAAGTCGTCAAAAAATGTTCAAGCGGCGTGGTTTATATAAGGTATACATTAACATATACCTGTAACAATAAAACATTAATTCAAATTACTTAACACCTTATTTCGTGACAGTAGTGTTCAAAGTCAACAACAAGTGAAAAACTCTCATTCATTTATTAATTTTATTTTCTTTATTATTGATAATAAACAGTGGTTACAATAAGTCTTAATTACTAAATAACAAGTTGTGCGTAGGATTGGAGGCAGCTTCTATGAGTTTTATATTCGATACTACAGAGAAAATATCAGTGTACTTTTTACAAAATTTCTATGTATTTTTGAAATTGAAGGGTTCCAAATTGATACAACATATTCTATTCATAATATTTGTAGTTAATACACAAATGGTAATATTATGTAGTTCGACTTCAGCAAGTTAATTAAACTCAACACTCACACAAAAGCTCTTAGGCTCATTAGACATCATAGTCTTAGTCATAATAGTCTTAACCGTTGCCATGGCTACCTTTGCAAACAGGAGGAAACAACAACTCGGCTTTTAATTATCATATAAGATGGAAGTCGGTTTCTTAACATATTATGCTACCTTTGTTGTTTAAAGCTGTATGATTCCTTAAAAAAAAAAGAAGGTTATTAAATCAAGGAGGTTTATATCTGAATAAACATAAAATTTTGGCGATTTCAGTTCCTCGAAAGCATTGAAGTTCTACCGACTCGCTTATAAAAATGCCTTCTATTTCTTATCATAATTTTTACAATGTAAACATTTTATACATCATATTCATTTTAATTTACATAAAACATGATATTTAGCATGAATAAAGTATCATTTCAACGATTAATTTATTGTTAATATTCAAAGATAAATGAATAAATTTCAAATAAAATTTCATAAGTCATGTTAAATATTATTTTAATCGACTTTAAAAAAGAAGATTAATTCATTCGGACAAATTAATTAGTGTACTTAAGATAAAACAAATTAACAAACAATATTGGGTTGCACTCCTGGAGTGCCGGCAGAAGTGAAAACTTGAACGTTGACGTTGTTCATTTTTGAATATTTTGGAATAGTTAGGGAATAATTTCACACAAATTGCTTTATTTATCAGTATAAAAGTACTAGAATAACTACTAACTAGGTAGAATTTATGCGGTTAAATACAATATTTATTTATTGCTCTATCGTACACAAAAATGAGTATTTATATTACATAAAAAATTTAACACTTCAAGTGCCTTTCCCACTAGCTGCGCAATTTTCTGAATTTGACTTTCTTCTTTCTTACCTTTGTATTGAAAGTGATTCCAATATAACAACATTACAACAAGTAATATAAATTAGTATGTAACCCAGTTACAACAAAATGATAAAATCGAATGTATTTTTGAATTAATTAATAAAATATTATTTAAGAAATTAATATTTATCTGAAACTAATGAAAATGTCGGTTTTCGAAATTGTTTCGCAACTGACTGATTTTGTTTTCAAGCCCACAATATTGTTTACAAACCTGTCAATCAGAAACCATTCTCCCGTGGGAGCACTCCAGAGGAAACAGTTGAAGTTACTTATTCTATGCATAATTGACGGTTGCTTATCATGTTACGAAATATTGAGCTGACAGTTCTGAGCGTTTGATGAATATCGATTGTTTTAATATTGGAGGAAAACAAAATAGTTACAAACGTAACAAATATAATATTCAATAAAAGTTCATAAACCTTCAAGCAACCGACATGAGAAGAATAGACGCAACAAACTCAACTTCTCTTTTTAATTCAATTCAGTTAGAATACAACAGTCACTCCATTCCAAATCTGTAGTATCTTTAAGAAAGTCATTAATGTTGTAGGAACCTTTACCTTAAAAATAAAATAAATAAGTAAAATCTGAATTCTTGTCCGAAATAGTCGTTGGGGCAATAAAATGCTCGTGGTGACCAGAAGACGTACCGGCGTACAAGACATATTGTTGGTAGGCAAGGAGATGGACCGATGATCTAGTTAAGACCGCTGTAATAGGTTGGATGAGGGCAGCGCACGACCGACCATCATGGTGATCTTTGGGGGAGCCCTTTGTCCAGCAGTGGACGTCTTTTGGCTGAGAGGATGATGAAGCTTTACCTTCATGTTACAATTAGACCGTTAATGCGTCCTTTTTTACGTACAATATATGCGGAAGAAATTATGTAAGAAACTTGTAAGAATTGTGGATTTTTATAAGATATGATATTTGTAGATACTCAATTTACAAATTTATCACTATACTTCTTTATTCCAAAAAACAATACATGGAAAAATTCAAAACTTTTGAGGAACATTAAAAATCGAATGCTCCCTCCGTCGTAAACCTCAGTACTGGGGGTCGTGACTACCCTTCTGTATCACTTTCTCTCGTATGATCGCTCTCCATCTATTCCTGTCTCTGGCGGTGTGAAGTGTAAGGTGAAAAGCATTGTGAACCGTAGAGTCGAAAGTGGAGCGGATCTGGTCGGACCATCGTATTGGACTGCGACCACGAGGCCTCTTTCCATCTATTTTGCCGACCACAATGAGCCTCTCAAGGTTTCCATCGTCCTTCCTTGCGATCGAATCATCTATCTATCTATCGAAAAATCGAATAGTTAATTGTTCAAGTTCGGGAGGAATCCCATTTAATTAAATAATTTTTGTCTTCATAAAGGAATATTAAACCATATTAATAGCATGAAGTTTAATCGCATTCATAAAACTAGTCAATAAATTATTCTGTACACATTACGGCTCAAGTTACGGAATACAAATTTAGTTTTGAATAATTGTAGGTTTGCGGTCTGGCAAGCTGGTGCCATGGTAGAAGACATATTAATTTGTATTATACCATACACAAGGCCTATTCTGTTGCAAATATTGTACATCGCTATCACTCTGTTGAGGTTGAAATTCAATTTCACATTTGTTCGAGAGATTTTATTAAGCTTATGTGTGATATACGACTGTTAATTTTATATTTGGATACACTTACAGCAATGCACATCAGAATATTGACAATATGATATATTCACATATTATTTACATTACAAGTAAACACAGCATTCTTAAGATTCTAAAGTATTTAAAGTTATGCTAATATTCTTATTTATAGAAAAATGACAATTAATGAAAGTATTAGAATTTTACAATAAAGAATAGGAGTAAAAACTATTAGATGACGTTAACCAAAGTATTTAATAAGCTTCATTTGCTGTATAGCATTTGAGAGTCACCAAATATATCTAAGTATAGTTTACTGTGTTTAGAGTTTAAGTTATTGTAGGAGTTAAGACATGCAAAATATAGACAAGGGGTGATTAAAGCCTGTATACCCTGTTACAAAGAAAAGCTTGGTGACGGGACGACGGTAATTTCTGAAGGGAACACAGAGTGTAATATTCCATAATAGTTCAGGACATTTAATTTTATTTTTTAAGATTTTATACAAAAACATAAGTCGAATTTTCAAACATGTGAGCTTAAAGTAGTTTTAACCTTTGATCGTATGGAAGTTTGTTCCTAACACCTGGTGTTACATAAAGTAAATGTCCAGCGAATGCAGTATGTATGGTCTCGACTCTTTGTGGGGTTCCAGGCAGTGGAGACATATTCGAGCTGACTGCGCACTAATTAATCTTTTATAAAGCTAGACATGTTTTGAATCCGCGTGTACTTCGCGTTATAAAACCTAACATACGAGCAGCTTTTTTAATGATCATTGACTCGATCATCGTGAACTGAAATTAGACGTCTAGCATAACACCCTATCTCTTACTTCATTAAATCTTTTCAGTTTTGTGTCATTTGGATGATAGCTGGTTTGAACGGGATTAACTTTTTTTTGTAAAACCAATAAAAACATTTATTTTCATTTAGGGACATACCATTATCGTCACACCATCTTTTTACACTTTTTACTAAGTTAGTCTGAAGTAGTTGTGCATCTATAGGGCTGTTCATGGTTTTATAAATCTTCAAGTCATCAGCATAAAGAGAAGCATTATTATGGTGTATAACAGAAGTAATATTATCTATAAAATTAAAAAAGTATGGCACCTAAGTGAGAACCTTGCGGAATTCCAGACTGAGCCAAATATTGATGATTGAGATCGATAGCCAGAAATTACTGTTTGTGAGTTGAATTATTGAATTGAAAACTTCTTTAGCGGTGTTGAGCACATTCCTTGGGATGGGTACAAAATGTTTAAACACGCGTCAGGACATGTGGCCTGATCGGAAATTCGTAAGACATTCGTTGAAATTATGGATGAATGATTAGTTATTGGACCAGTGGTTGCGATTGCGAAGCCGAAATACCGAGAAACCTCTCGACGGATCGAATCTCAACCGTAAAATATTTTTAGAATTATTGAGACTTTCCCGAAGGTGATAGTTATAATTCTATTTCTTGTTCTAAATTTTTCAAAATAGGATTCATAATCAGTTATTGAACGTCAAAGACTACCACCCTCTTTGTTCTAGTTCTCACTGTCTATTGTATTATTGTAAATAAGAGTTATGACTTCGCCGTTACATAAATTTACCACAGCATCTGTGCTCAATACTGTTTGGAACGATGGTGAAATATCGACACCTAATTACGTTTCTCAACCAGACGTCAGAAGTTTTCACTTCTCAGACTTATTTATCGTTGACATGTTGCTTTCTTTCTCATAACCGCTATTTGAAGTAGTATGAGTATATAACAAGATCAGTAAGTAACTTGGCAAGCGATACAAATGGTAGATAATATATGAAACTTCATGCATAATATTATCGAGCAGACAGTTATTAATGGAGGCGAAAAACTTGACTCGTAATAAGAGTCAAGGGCTAGGTCACCTAATATGAAGTGATCCTCATGTCAATTGCTGTATGGTTATTGAATGAAATCTTTGTGTTTTGTTTTCATATTTCATACATATTCAGTCTGCACATAAATACTGTTACAATTAAAAATAAACAAAACATTACATTTGAATTTGGAATCTGTCATTTTTATATGATTGCTCATTGAGTTTTCTCATTTTGGCAGCAATACTTTGTACAATATTTTGCGATATTAAAATATGATAAATGGTGATAAAGAGAACCGAATCGCTGTGATTGCATTACACAAAGTAGGTATGTAACCAAATGCATTTTTTAAAACCCTCCGTACGCTTGGTATTAGTAAAATTTGTGTACCGGGCTATTAATAGGTACAATGAGACTACCTCTGTTAGTGACAGAGAAAGATTTGACCGTCCAGAATGATATTTAAAAGTATATAATATCATTGACCGTCCACGTAGTGTTCGTACGAAAAGGTGGTCAAAGCAGTAAGGTAACGAATTCGAAGAAGTTTTATCTCAGGAGATGAATATAGCACCTGGAACCATTTTGCGTATTTTAAAAGATGACTTAGGTCTCGTAGCCTATAAGAGACGTACTGGTCATTTCTTAACTCATAATTAAAAAAAAATTAGTATGGTAAGATCGAAACAACTACTGAAGCGGTACGCAAAGGGAGGTCACAGAAAAAAATTGCTTACGGATGAGATTTTTTTTACAATTGAGCAACATTTTAACAAACAAAATGACCGTATTTATGCTGAAAGCTCTAAGGAAGTTTCCCAGTAAGTCGAAAGAGTGCGTCGTGGGCACTATCCGACTTCAGTGATGGTTTGGTGGGGTAATAGCTATGAAAGAGTAAAAAAGGTATCAAAACATCGGCACAAGTGTATCAAGATACCATTCTTGAAAAGTAGTAAAGCCCCTTAACAACACCATGTTCAATAACCAAGTATGGTCCTTCAAGCAATATTCGGCGCAGGGTCTTTATGACCTCGGTCTTATGCTTATTTATGCTCGGTCTACACAGTCTTGGTTGGAAACGATCGTTTTGGACTTCATCAGAGCTGAAGGCTGGCCGTCTGCTAGTCGGAATCATAATCCGCGGATTTATGATTTATAGTCAGTTTTAGAGAGTACGGCTTGCTCTAAACGCCATGATAATTTGGAGTCAGTAAAACAATCCGTACAATAGGCAGTGAAGAATTTTTCCAAGAAAAGAGTGCGTGCTTCTATTGATAACTGGCCTCAATATTTTAAGGACTGTATTGCGGCCAATGTAGACCAATTCGAATAAGCTTTTTATATTTTAAATTGTTTTATACTTTTGTATTAAACTTACACACTGTAAAAGTAATAAATGTTATGTGCAATAGAAAATATAAAAAAACTAATAAATTAGATTTTTCCTTGTTTCAGTATTTATGGCAAAGTATAGTCTCGTGGTTGTCCGTTGTTGAGGGTGTTTACCGCTACAGCAAATAAAACACAGTCTTACAAACACATGGTATAGTAATTAGTCAATCGTAAGTTTAAAGCAGGCAGTTTGCAATCCTAAAAGAAGTTATACTTCACTAACACAGGAATTACTGTTTCGTTATAAGAACGTAGTGTTCCCGGCATGCGCGTTTGACACAACCGCCTCGCTTGTTAGTTCTTTCCTGACTGCCACCTTGGCGCTCGCCTGGCGCCCGTACTCGCACCGCACGCTGATTACTCTCAAGCTAGACGAATGCCTAATCTTCTTGTGCTCGACATTTTTGATCAGGACACATATATTTATTCTTCTAATACTTACTAATTCTTGATAACTTAAAATTAGGTAAGACGTATACTCATTGATTATCCTCCTGTTTCATAAAAAAAAAACATTATTAACGGGAATCTTGGTTGATATACCCTAAACATTTATCGTGCGATGGGAGCGTTGAACCCATATTAACACAATATACGACAATGAGAAGAACATCTCTAACAGAGATACAGCAAGATAGAAAAGGAAAGCGAATCTATTGTTACTTTAACCGATTTTGATTGACAAATCGTAAACAGTCAGTCATGCTTGGAATTAGCTCCGTAGTATTTTAAATATTAAACTAGCTAATACACATATTGGCAAAACAAATCTGGTCACGGTTTAACGGGCTGCCAGATAAAGCCAAGAAGAAATAATAAACTTTACGTGCCATTTAGTAAATTTCCTGGATAAATCAAAATTTAGTGGCAAATATTTGGCAAAATTTTATTCCCTTCTTTTTTAAATTTTGCCAAAAACCATCTGTCTACAGCAAATACCACCTCCGAGGCAATTAATGGCGCTAAACTTCATATTTTATGACAAATACTAACTTGACTCATTAATTCATCCGCAGTCCCCCTGAAAACTAGATCTAGAAAGTTCTTGAAACGTCGGGTTTACTAAAATAATAATAAAAATGTAACGTTTGCGCAAAATATAACGTAAAGGAACAGTTTCAATTACAAGCGTTGTCATCCTTTAAAAAATGTGTTATTTAAATGTGTAACTCTCGCGTTAATCAAAGAAAATACTAAGTTAGCTAGAGTTAAGGGCTCCTTCATAGGTCTTGGTACTGAGCACAATTCAAGAAATATATTAAAGCTTCTTTGGCAAAGAAGGTTTACTATAGTATAATAGATTATATAGTTCTGCACAGGCCACCTAAGACTGAATAATATTTCATTAAATAGGCTAAGTTTTTATATGATTTTAAAAACGAGTTTGGATTTTTGTTATCAGTTCTTCTCCCCATGTCAAAGACCCTTCACGAACTGATGTAGCTTCATGACGTTTACCAAGTGTTGTTGCAATATGTTATGTTATTATCACTCCCTATGGTAAATAAATATATTAATATTCTATTCTACATATCTCTAAACACTTGATATGCTAGCCATCGAGACCCTGTTACCCTTCACCAAGCAAATAACACGCCCAACTAAGTCCTACTATTAAAAGCTTTATCGTGTAAAATTCTGGCGGGATTCCAGAGCGAGTCTCGTCCATTGCCAGAACAGAACGTAAATTATACAACATTGTTCTTTAAATGCCATTAAAACTACGCTATATCAACCCCTATACGAATTTATTTAACTGATAGATTGGGTAATTGTATTTTAGGACAGTTCATGCAGTTTAGATGAAATATTGTTGTGAGTTATGGGATTTGCTGAGTAACTGTTGTGTTTGTCTTTGATCTAATCAGATTAGTTATGCTTTTGAATATTTCACAGCTATAAGTGCTACCTAATATAATTAGTTATTTAATAATGCGAAACGGCTGAAAGAATTTAGTTTAAAAATTTTAACTGATTGTAAGTGAAATTTGATGCCTTCATCATCATCGTCCTGCAGTGGCTTCATCCAACCTGTTCAGGTGATCTTAACCAGTTCAACGGTCCATCTTATTGGGGGCCTACCAACACTTCGTCTTACGGTACCTGGTCGCCGTTCGAGGACTTTACTGCCCCAGCGGCCATCTATCCGTCAAGCTATGTGCCCTGCCCACTACCATTTCAGTTTCGTAACCATTTGAGCTATGTCGGTTACTTTGGTTCTCCGACGGATCTCCTCATTTCTGATTCGATCTCGCAGGTAAACTCCGAGCATAGCCATGTCTATTGCCCTCTGAACGCCTATGAGCTTCCTTACCTTTATATATGATTTATAGCCTTACATATGATTATTAAAATTAAGGGTCAGTTTTTAAAAGTTGAATGGAATCAATTCAATAGGACGTTCATTTAGAAACACTCTGAAATGCTCCGTACTTGTCAGAGCTCGTCAAATCGAATCAAAAATATTTTTATTTCATAGGTAAATATGTAATTTTTTTCATACAGCTCATTCGGAAGGCAAATTTCCTCAGAGAAGAATGAGCAAGAAACTATAAGGTTGCTCTTTTCAAAACAGATAAGGTGTTAAAAGTTCATATTTTTCATGCAATTTACACAGCACAACAGCGTTCACGTGTATCGAGACTTTCATAACTTTATGCGGGCCGATGGCATCCGTGAGTACAACTTTTTCGTCTGCAGTTCGTAGCGTTACATTGAGTATGCGCCGCTGCACTTTAAGAAAATTTCTTTTTGAAGAAAACTTAAAGAATCTCATGAAATAAATAAACCTTCACCGGTGTTCGGTAACCACAAACAGTGCAGTGGTAATTTTTAGAGTTTTAACCAATCCACTGGTCGCTTTATGTTCCTACATCACATCGAGATGGAGAGCGGCATGTAATGGAATCCATTTCGCGTCGGTCACTCCAGCGACGTGCCATGCCCCACCAACGCAGACTCATTTACCGCCCCTCGTCGTGTGCACAAATACGGTTGTCTCATCAGCGATAATACAGTTATTACAGTCTATTCAATCTAGAAGCGTATTTTACTTACCCCCTGCACCACAACTGGAGATCGGCATTCAACGCTAAAGGTAGGCCGGCTGGCTGCCGATACAACAAACCACTTGTGCATGAACGTGGGGCTATCTTCCCATCTCCCCGGGTCTGAATAAGATTACAGACTGACAGAGTAGGAGTAGGGAGCAGGTACAAATTATATTTGTATATTTAATACCAGAAGTTAAGGAAATCACTTAAAAATAAAATCAAAAGTGTTTATATTTAAAAGAGGGACATCTCAAGTCAATTTCCTAATATACAAATTTTTAGAGTTGAGTAGGTTATCATATTTATTCTCCTCGAGGATTCATCATTATTGATAGCATGCACGTGACATGGACCATTTTTTAACGCGATGTGGATAATATTTAACACAAAAATATTCGTTTCAAGAAACAATAAAAAATGGTTTCACTGAGTTTCTTGAGTTAAGGTCTCTAGAGTTCTATAACAATGGTATAAAAGTAACCTTTCCGAGAGTAAATACTTCAATTAAATACAAATACATGAAAATGTATTATTTTTAGTACAAAACGGTAGTTTCATACGTGAACCCTCAGTATGTATGTAATTTAAACTTTTTCTTGTGCATACATGACAATTATCTTCTTATAATCCCGGTAGACTTCACGAAGATGTGTTGATAATGCGGAATAAGATTCTTCACACGAAACCTTCATTTATTCACGACATTAATACAAAAAGGAAATCTTTTCAGTTGTGGTTATGTCAGTATAATATCGCGTTTTCAAGTCACGTAGCGCGGCTGAGTCTCAACCACGGGATCGTAAGACGGACGGGTGTGTTCACATCGGTCGAGTCACTGGTACTAGTAATTATTTATTTAAACTAATTACCGAAAAAAGAAATAATCATAACCAACACATAGTAATTTCCTTTTCCAGCACTTTCTATGCACCTTTGAGTGCGTTGCGCTTTTGGATCGCAGGGAACGTTCTCATTAAATATAATTGTATTACTTCAATGTGTGTTGCCAGTGACGACTTATGGAATGCACACGTGGTCGCTAACTACTCAACTCCAATAAATGTATATTAGGAAATTGACTTGAGATGTCGCTCTTTCAAATGTGAACAATTTGTTATTTTTAAGTGTAATCGCTAACTTATGGGATTAAATATACAAAGGAGATAGACAACAATGTAAGGACCTGTGCCCCGGAATGTACATATTATATAAAAACTATGTCATTTTAAAGTGGACAACTTCTAGAACAAAATTTTCATATTGCTCAACAGTGGTGAACAAAAGTTATGGGGGCTGAAAGAAGTTGTAACACAACTTCTGTATGGCAAAATTGTCGCTAAATATATTTTGAAAATAATTTATACATTTGTCCTCGGCATTTTACATACACAAACACTATGAAATATAAATGTATACACTAATAATATTATGATTGTTATTACTTGGCCGGTGGGGTAGTAACGTCCTCGAATGACGTAGTGTTGGTAGGCCCCCCACAAGGTGGATCGATGATCTTGTCAAGATTGCCGGTTAGGTTGGGTGAGCCTTGCGCAAGACCAACCGTAGTGGAGATTTTTTTTTCGAACCCACGCTTCTAACAATAAAGAGACTCAGAGCATAATTCTACCGCCTTAGACAACTTTGTAAACGTGACTCAAAAGCAGTGCTTGAAATAAATGATTCAACTACACACCCCTACTCCGCGGCCGGCTCTAATGCGACATGCAATAGATGGACGAAAATATTTGAGAATCCATATATTAAAAAATCACTAAAGTAACAAAATTACGGAAAATAAAAATGTCAAATATCTGAAAAAGTACAACTCGTCCCCATGCTGCACATAGCCCCGATCTAGTACCCTGTGATTTCTGTATTTTCCCCGAATTCAAAGATTTGATAAGAGGTTTCACTTTTACCAATTCCGAAGAGGCAGTGATAGCTTTCAATCAGCACGCCTTCTAGCACTAGAAAACATGCCTTCAGATCTGTGGTCCTCCTGTTTTAAAAAATGGTTCGATCACATGAAAAAATGTTTAAAATGTAAAGGAGAGAATTTTGAAAAGCAATAAACTTTATATTTTGTTTATAACATGTTGTTTTTTTAAGTTACGCAAAACTTTTAGTGTACCTACGGCTATTTAAAAATCATAGCTATTCCATTACTGGCTCCAGTAATCCATAACGTGCAAGCACTCCTCACTTATAACTCAACTTTACAACTCAACATGAACTCAGCTCAAACCCGTTTGAGCTGACGTCTATGTGTTATGAACTATGAAAATAATATTAAGTTTGAGAGATATCAACTTTGAAGGGTGAATAGTTGGGCTTATTATAGTAAAATACTCTCTTTTATAATTTAATATGCGCTTAGGTAAAGCTATTCGATCGAAGTTTCTTCTTCAAGTAGCTTCTTGAATTTATATGAAATATATAAAACAAAAAGCTGTTAGCATTTAAGCTGTATTAGCGGCATAGTATGATGGAACAATATTCCTATTTATGGTGCCAAATTATTGATCTTTAATGAATGTTGTAACCCACACTCTCATACTAAATCTTCATATATCTTGATTTTTGTACGGGTGAACATGAAGCACTGATGATGAATATAAAGACCGAGAGGCCAAAATCCGAAGAGATGGTGGGATCAGTTATCCGAACATCCGGATATCCGTGTCAATGAAGCACTGCACCAGGCCACCGAGCGTAACTGATAGAGGCATGCTGTTGTTTTCTTGGGATTTGTATAAAATTTTACACTCGCGTTATTCGTGACATAGTTTTCATAGTTTAAATAACATTAACAATAATACACACACACACACACACACATATAAGTATTTACACTCAGAACAGAAGCTGTGTCCGAATAATATTTTGGTGTTTCACTGTATGTGATTGCTTAAACATTTAGGCCTTTAAAATCTTAATTCCTTTTCGCATAAAAATATGTTCTGAGGAACATATTTTTATGTACTATTTGAAACTTTTAAGAGCTTTGAATTTTGTATAAATAAAAAAAATAGTGAAATTCAAACTGGCACGAACAGCTTAAATCAGATTTATTCAATTTTGCAAAATGGTTCTTGCACGTGTTTATCATCATTTATTGCAAACAAAATTGTAATTAGAAATTAAAAAAAAACTTGAGGCAAAGAAATTGAAAGGATTCTCACGTTTCTTTACAAACGAAGCCTCCATTACCACACCTTGAATAAGAGCTGCTCTAATTGAGTTCAAGTCTATCCAGTCTATAACATTATTAACTGCCTTTCCATTCCACGTAAAGGTTTTATTAAAAGGATTGCTTTGTGACTTACGCTGAGAGATAAGAGTTAGATGGACGAAAGGAAACGATTTTAATATTGTTGAGCATTACCGTTCACGTTGGATTAAATTACAAAATCTAAAAGGTACTTGATTTTAAACCTGATTCTTTGGAAATAAAATTTAATTTTACTTGTGTAGGATACTAGTTGACCCAGCAAACATTGTATTGCCATATAAATTAATAAAAAACATATTTTTGGGCTTTAAAAAATAGATGTTGGCCGAATCTCAGACCTAGCCGACCTACAAACAAAATTACTTACAAATCGATTCGCCATTTCGTAGGAGTTTGGTAACAAACACCGCGACATGAGAATTTTATATATTAGATGTGTACCAGATAACATGATTTAATCTATCTTAAGTTTCAAGAAAAGGTTGGTGTTGCATTACACTACAAATGTAATTTTCAAATAAAATTTTCGCTGTTGTTATAAATTAGTCAAACCATTTGCTCGTTCCGTCAATTTTTTTTTCTAGAAAAATTTACGAGATGAGCAAGATTTTACTAAGACTTACTACTTTCATTATAAGTCCAAGATTTTTGATTAAAATATCCTGAGCGGCTAATATGTTTTAAATTTCAGTTGTCCTTTTCGCATAAACGCATACAAAAATATCATTCGCACCTGAAAGGCAACTTTATGAAATTTCACAAAAGAATTTCCAGCTAACGCTTTAATAAAAATATAATTCGTTATTATGTTAAAAGGATGGCACGAAAGGTATTATATTATGAATACTCTATCTCATGACTGTGAGAGCGGTGCATTTATAAAATTTAAGAGATATTATGAAGAGATTCTCTGCAAAATTATTATGAGAAATGATTTTACCGTCTACACGAGCGTAGGTAATTCTTGACAAGAAGCTTAAGATCTAGACAAGGCATTTACCTTCAAATCTTACATTCGAAGAATTAATTAACTTTGCACTTGCCCTTGGATGTTCGCTACGGCTTTGTAGAATTAAATAGTGCTTGAGACGAATTGTCATTTATAACGAGTTAATTTTAATGAAATTTTCTTCAAGGGTTGATCTTAAAAGCTTGGATACGAAAAAAGTAACAAAAAAATAGACTTGAATTTTTTTTATTAAACAACATAGTATAATGCACTAAAAAGTAAAATAAATATTGTGTTTTCTTTTATAACTTAATGATCAATATAATGTTGTTACAATTATTATAGTTACTTTTGGAATCAGTGTCCTCCCACCACGGCTCTATGCTGCTGTTATGTCCTTGCACATTGGAAAACTGGTTATTTCTGAAGATTCTTTGAAACTGCAGACCATTTCTTAGCTCGATTCATCTATACATATAAATAAAATTGGAGTGTCTGTTTGTAATATTGAAATATCCGTTTTTTACTACTTGTATATGAATATATATACGGTACATACACCAAAATAACATTTTTTACCATTTTTGTGTGTCTGTTTATTCCGGCTAATCTCTGAAATGGCTGAACCTGAATGTTGCAGTGTCCAAGAAACGGTCTAACTCTAAAATATATTAGTGTATTGTGCTTACTGAATAGTAAATTACATTGAATGAAATTGGAAAAATAACTCGAATTTATTTTTTTACCTTTGACTTTAATGTAGATCTTTGATATGTCACCAGCCATGAATCTGTGATTTAATGCACTCTTTCCATGGGAAATTTAGCCCCCGCTTGTTTCAGAGACTTCTTAAGCGACACGATGTTTGCATGTCGTTTAGAGCAGGCCATATCTTTCCAATCTAAGTTACCAAAGTTTGTGGTTCAAGGGGTTCAGCTCTGTGCTGGGTGTAAAGTTTAGAATGTGGATTACCAATTTAATCCAATATGTCTCGATCTTATATAGTCTTTCACACAATGTGTCTGTTTATCTATTGGTTGTATGGTATATAGTACTTTTGAAGTGATCGACGGCTCCATATCCACTTTTGTGCAAGGTGATCGCAAGGGACGAGACGAGCAGGACGTTCAGCTGATGGTAATTGATACGCCTTGCTATTGCATTATTATGCAGTACCGTTTTTACTTAACTTAATCTTTACCATCCCATTAATATATACGTCGCCAAAATATATTTTTTTAAAGTTGTAACAATGTTTATGGCCAGATTAGATAAGTGATCAATTATCACTTTAGGTCCGAAACATAATCAATCATATTCTTATAAATTAACATAATAACATTTTAAGCTTACTTACAATATATTTGCTGTATTAGGTTGAAATATGAAACTATTCAAATTCAAAATCAAATATTTTTATTCAAAATAGGATTTAAAATCACTTATTGAACGTCAAAATCTACCACCAATTCAAAAGAGACTGCCTCAGACCTGAGAAGAATGGGCGCAAGAAACTCAGCGGTCTTTTTTTTTTAATATAAAATATGGATTACAATGTGATATCGTACAATAAAAATTAATAATTAAAGAGCCTGAGCGTGTTCGCTTTATTCCCAGTCCGTGGTGTCATTAAGAAAATCGTTTATGCTATAATAACCTTTCCCACACAAACGTTTTTAACAATTCTTTTAAATTTCGTAACACTATATTTCGTATATTGTTCGGAACAGAACTATAGTAATTTAGTAAAACAATTTCGCTCAAATTATTGTCTAACAAGCATAATAATTGCGGCTCAACTGAATATTGCAACACGATAAGACTTGGTTCAACTTAGTAATACTCCAGTATTATCTATTCTCCGTAAATCTACTTCATTGTTATGAGTAATATAATCTAAAGAGCTCTATTATTTAAAAATCAAAACCTGATTAGTAATCACTGCCTACTAATCACCGTCCTCAACACTCTGTTGTAACACCGGAGAACCACAGGAGCGAAGTTATAAGCTTTTTTGTAGAAGAAGAAGAAAGACCTGGCAAAGAAAACTATCCTATACTGAACTGCTGTTTTGCAGGCTCAACCGCTATTACAGTCCTCACCAGCAGTGCTATTCACGTAATTTCACAACCGGTGACGATAAATTTCTATCCTATCCACGTTTTGCCTTTTCGTTTTCTCCTTTCATTTCCCTAGAACGTTAACTAAATCAGAACCGCTCGTCAACGACATTAGAACGACAAGCTCGTACAAAGTTACCAATTTTTTTTTCTTACCAAAACTACTTCTGTGTTACAAGTAAAAGAAATTTAACTTTTTGTCATAAAATAGATTCCATTCTATTCTCATTTTGTACTAGATTAGGGTAATTGTTGAATCTCCAAAGATGAGTGTCTACGACTATTTTTACGAGTATATTTCGCAACGGGTCAGTCAAATAATCCCCAATCCAAGTTCATCGTCTCCACCGAGAGAAGCAAATTCACCACATCGCTCTGAAACTTAAGTTAAAAGTTATCTTTTCACATGAAATAACATTTTACGAACACTTCGGAAAAATTTAGTTTTAATAAAAAGGGCAAATTAGCTCATTGCCAGTCATTTAAATTAACATTAATGTCTTCATCATTTTACAGAAATATTTTAATTACAATCTATACAAAATGTTGCAACAAAATACTCAAATGCTTCTGAAATACTGGAAGGAGCTGGGCTGGTTTAAATGAATAACTTACGCATAAAACCAATAAGGAATTTAAGTGCGGAATCAGGAACCACATTCACCACACCATACATATCCAAGTTCCATGTTAAACAAAATGACGATGATAGACATTAAAAAAACGTTTAGTTGTTCAAACTTTTCACTTTCATATTTGTTTGTATTTGTGACAAAGTACCGCTAAAAACAATTTATAGATTGTTCAAAAACTAATTCCAAACATTTTAGTCATTTATCACTTTAATTATTCCTGATCGTAATTTTAATAAAGGCTTTGAAACTCCGGGCTTTATATTCGATGGTCTAATCTCGGTCGGAGGGTTTGAAAAGCAACTTTTCGGTTACTAATTGAGGCCCTTTATTTCTATATGAATGTAAGCAATATTATCCTGACAGTAACAAATGGTAGCTCAGATAAGGTTTTTCAATGTCGTATTTGTGGAAATTAGCACGTATGGGACATAAATTCAAAGTAATCATTAATGATCCATCTTATGCCTATTCTTGTTCTTTCCTAGATTTTTTGTCAGTGGTTCATATCTGTACAATTGATTTGTTATAATTTTCGCATCGAAGCTGGTCTTCGCTTTTTGTTTATTTCGGTCTTTTATGCAGTTCATCTAACCAGTCTTTTTTGTGAGTGATTTATATCAGTACTAATGAGTTATTATAATTTTCTAAGGAAGTTGGTAGATGCAGTTAATTAGATTTATATAAACAATCACCCGTCTATTAGGCAGAGCTTTTGTTCAGTTGTGTTTTCACCGCGCTTTGAATAAAACGCCACGCAATGACAGTGTTCAGTTAAAATTGTCCAAATAACAGCATATCCAAACTTAAAAAGTATGGAGACAATTTCAGCTAAGTGCCCCCTTCAAATTCACAAAATTATGTAACTTATTTGATGTTTTTAATCATTTTGCTAACTAATTACATTTCAATTGCTAAACTAAATTACCTAAACATAATACATTTCCGACAAACTGTGCGAAAGAGACGAATGTCTCTTATCATATTATCTATATTCCATAATCAATGAGCTTCTTATGAGCGTATATAATTATAAATTATAGACTTTGAACATTACTGCCACGAAATAAGTTGTTAATTTGAATGCTGCTCGGACATTTTTGACGACCTTTTAATAGGCTGTTCCTTCCGGTCCGACCTTTTCATTTGTGGGTGGCTCCTTTGCACAGGGTGCCAGCTATATTATGGGTACCACAATGGCGCATTTTTCTGCCGTGAATAATTAATGAGAAAACATTATTGTATTTCGATCTGAAGGTCGCCACAGCTCGTGAAATAACTGGGGAAATGAGACTTAAAATCTTATGTCTCAAGGACACGAGCCCAATTGTATTGCCGCTCAGAATTTTTGCATTTTTCAAGTATCCTGACCGGCACTACGCCCTACCCATAACAATTATGGGCAGTGCGTAACAATTACCATCAGCTAAACCTCCTGCTCGTCTCGTCCCTCATATTCATAAAAAAGGTGATTGTGAATCTATTTGTTTATAAGCTATCCTTATTGCGAGGAATGCTTTTTCGTAAACGTAGATACCAAATATTTTCAATAGCCCATCATTCAACAAATTACAATCGTACGTATTTCGTTCAGTTTTCACTGAATCATGAATCCGGCGGCCGTTCATCGTTCTTGTCCAAGTCTACTCGATTCTCTAGACCCTAAACCTATCGACAGATTAATGGATTGGAAACCAATTTATTTCACTTCAACATGCCGATGTGTAGGCCTCATTAACTGTGGCTTGTGTGTTTTAGTTATGTTTCTCTAATCGTGTCGATCTATTTATCTTTATATTCGTTGACATTGATACATTTGTCAAAATCAGTTTTGCGAAACGAAAGCAAATGTTAACAGTTCTTATTAATTGTTTATAATAAGTATAGAATTGGATGAAATTTTATTTCTTAATTCCCAGAGCGATTATGTTTATATGCAAGCTGATATTGTTCACAGTTTGATGAGTTTGAATTTTTGCGAGGACGCCTAATATTTTTTTTAAAATTAAGAATAAAGTTCCCCTGAAAACGTTACCTGGATACGTCGTCGTTACCTGGAGTAGAAGAGAGATAGATCGTCAGAAGCCGAACGCAGGCTGATCATGCCTCTCTATCGCTTGTTCTTCTCTCTCGCTTGCACACTCGGCTCAGGTGAAAACGTGACACAGCAGGGATGTTCATCAATGTATAAACTCTCTACTATCGGCGATGATCGTTACTTGTATGATCGTCTATCATCGGCAAGTTAATTGTTGATCATCGTGTAAACATCCACACGGATATACAAACATTTGACCACCAAGTAGTCACTGTATCGTACTCGTGCTATGTAAATAAAAGAAAAATAAAACAACGCAGCGACGGCGACGCGATGTAAGTACAGCTTCGCTCACTGTCCAGTGTTCTCCAGTGAATGAATGACCGGCTATCTTATGGGCACGCGCACGCAACAACACGCGAATTCCCTTTGATGTGTGCCCGAAAAACCGACAAGTCACCGGATCGACGTGTTCTAGAAGCGATTAAGCCCTCCACACGATCGTGTTCGTGTGTAATCGCTTTTAATCGCCGATTATGAAGAGGCGCCAAAGACGTCACGTCATAACAGACTCATGATATCTCATTCAGATATTTCTTTAAAATAAAAGACCTTAATACTACTAGTCACCTCTAAAGTTTACATTTAGAGTATAAATCCATGTAACGCAAGGAAATTTGTTACAAAAGCAACAAAAAGAGGTCAGTTCTGCTTGATTTGTGAACTCTCAATCAGCTGGAAAACTCTGATCAACCAATCACAACTATGTTATCTTATACTTCATTGAAACTGTTCAATATGTATCGCACTATGATTCGTTTATTATTCATCCGCACTGGCTTAAGCTTGAGAAAGTATAAAAATAATACCTGTATTTTCACTAGCTGTGGCGCTCTTCAGACCGAAACACAATAATGCTTAAGCATTACTGTTTCTCGGTTGCAAAAGCGCCGTTCTGGTACCCATTCTTTAGACGGCATTCTGTGCAAAGGAGCCTCCCACTTGTATCGTCGGCTAAAATTCAAGCTAACTTACATTTCTACCAGTAATGGTTCAATTATGGTATTCAATTTATGGTTATCAATATAACACATGAGCCAACCTAAATAAGTGGCAACTGGATAGACAAGTTACAAGTTACGTACACGTGCAAACGCACAACGTTTATTCAGTGAACGCAAACTTCCCGTGAAATTGAAAGAGTCGATCGAATATGTGTATTCCAACATCTATATTATTTTCTAAATATTTTGACTAGTTTATAAAACGTATCAAACATTTAATAAGGCGAGAAACATACACCAAAATATTTGATTTTCAATTTAGCTGTGTAATATTTAAATAACATCGTCGGATTTCGGCCGGCTAATGAACTACAAATAACACCGTAAAGCTTGAGTTTCAGTTTGTAGATCAGCTATCGCTCATATTATCAATAATTATTACGTTTGTGAACTTTTCTCTAGCCTTGTAGTTATAAAACTGAGTTATCGCTGAGGTTGTACCGGTCTCTTAAGTCTTAATTATAAAAAAACCTGCAAAACGTTTTATCATTACCTAATGGCTCTGCTCGCGACATCGTCCATTAATGAAATATATGCAAAATATTACTCAAAGAAAAGTTTTATATTTATAATTTATTAGATTTTCACTCCAGTGAGTGGCCTCTACATAATAGCGTTCAAATATACAAAGAAACCGACAAAAATACGCTTTCCATTCTTAATGATTTGCTGATTTGAATCTTAATCTCAACTTGTTTGAAATCGTATGGTTTGTTTTTTTTTTAAGACAAAGTGAAAAGACGAAAAAGATGTATATCATCATCATCATTTCAGCCGAAAGACGTCATGACGATCAGTCAACATCTTGCGAGAGCCTACCAACACTGCGTCTTCGAGGACGTGGTCGCCATTATTTTTTTATGATAATAAGGGACCAGCCTACGGCCTGGCCATTACAATGCAGTGCCACTCAGGATTCTTGAAAAGCCCAAAAACTCTGAGCGGCACCACAATTGCGCTCGTCACCTTTAGAGGACATAAGATGTTAAGTCTCATATGCCAAGTCATTTCATATGCTGCACCGCCCTTCAGACCGAAATACACACATCACACATTGCTTCACGGCAGAAATAGGCGCCGTAGTGGTACCAATAATCCGGCAACAAGCCGGCATGCTATGTAAAGGAGCCTTCCACATTTTATAAATTTAATTCTACTGCATTTTTCTGCCCCAACGGCTATATGTGCCACTATGTTCCCTGCCCACCGCCACTTCAGTTTTGGCTATCTGAGCCATGTCGATGATAACTTTGGTTCTCCTACGGAACTCCTCATTTCTGATTCGATCTCTCAGAGAAACTCCGAGCATAGTGTTGTCCATTGCGCTCTGAGCGACTATCAGGTGATGATTCACCGAAACGTTCACCTTATACGAGTAGTAAGGATTCCAATCCAATGCAGTGCTCGAGATTCTTGATTGAACCCAATATTCTGAAGGGCCATAGCGCTCGTCACTGAGATATAAAATTTTAAGTCTCATTAGTCAAATGACTGCGGCGCCCTTCGAACCCAGCCCATTGACGTACAATAATCAACTAGACTTACAATCACACTAAAAAAATTACTGAAGCAAAACTCTGCTTACGCGTCTATTAGGCAGTGTTCTGTTTCGACCGCCCTTTGAAAACAACGCCATGCAACGACAGAGTATTCAATGAAAAACTGCCCAAATAATATCTCTAAGCTCAAAAGGTAAAAAAGAATAAAGTGTATTTCAGGTAAGTGCCTCTTTAAATTAGTAAAATTATGTAACTACTACTCGTCGTTTTTAATCATTTAGCTTAATAACTACATTTTAATTATTTAAACAAAATGTTCTTTCCTCGTGTTCGCGTCCGTCTGGCGCGTGACATATTGTTACTACTTCTTATAGGCGTATATAATAGATAGAATAGACTTAGAACATTACCGCCACGACATAAGGTGCTAATTTTAATGAATCTTTTAATGTTACCTGTATAAATTAATCAGTACGTATATAACGCCGCTCAGACATTTTTTGATGACTTTTTAATAGGCGATTTGAAATCTAGTTCTACGTCAATGACCCAGACAAAATAATGTTTTAGCATTACTCTTTCACGGTAGATAAAGCGGTGCCGCTGTGGAACCTTCCTAGCTGGTTGGTATACTGTGCTTAGAAGCCCCCTGGTTTATCAATTTCAAATATTTTTATTCAAAATTGGATATTATGTGATCACTTATTGAATGTCATAAACTAGTATCTATTTACTGTTTGTTTTTCTATGTGAACAATGCATTAGAGTGAGAATTTTAATTAGTGTAACTGGTCTGTGTCCGTACTATTTCAAGTAAAATAAAAATAAAAAATGCTTACCAATACTAAAATCTTTTGAACTCATATAAGATAAATTTTTACATTTAACGTTTCACATATTACTTGTAAGATCTCGTCAGATTTTCCTCATGAACTGGTTTAATCCGACTAAATCCGAAACGGGGCAAGCTCGTCCAATCGTATTATTACTTATCGATGCATCGGATAGAGTGAAATTTAAATTTGATATATCTACCGCAGAATTTATCACATATTTAGTATTTATTCTAAATATTGGTAGGGAATTTAAGCAGACTAAATATATATATACTTATATTCTATGAGAGAGTTTAGTGACGCACGGTTTGACAGTTCCACTGTGAAACAATTTCATTATGACAACAGGGAGAATTTTTTACCAAATAATTCTTGATGTTTTGAAATATTATTGGCGAATTCGTATAAAACAGTATTTTTTTATTATCTAAAGAACAACGTCTGTCGGGTCAGCTAGTATAATATATGTATTCAAACAAATCTTTTAACTATATTTACAATACTATGATAACATTAAATTAAAACCATCATTACAGGGAAGTGAACCAAGAATACAGGCAGCAATTCCACGTTGGATAGCTAGGCTGATCCGTTGACTGAAATAGCTGCCAACGTTTGGATTTCCAGGAGCCCTATTGAGGCGCGAAGATAGTAGTTTGTAATGTAAAACCAATTTCTTTATATGAAAATGCTGTGTTTACTTGTAATAGACAGCCATGTTTAAAATGGCAATGTGAAAATATTAAAAATTGTCAATGTTCTGATGTGCGTTGCTGTAATTAATGCCGGCTAGATTACGGGTACCACAACGGCACCTATTTCTGCCGTGAAGCAGTAATGTGTAAGCATTACAGTGTTTCGGTCTGAAGAGCGCCATTGCTATTGAAATTACTGGGAAAATGAGACTTAACTGAGAAAAATGTATCAAGGTGACGAGCGCAATAGTAGTGCCGCTCAGGATTTTTGGATCTTTTCAAGAATCCTGAGCGGCACTGAATTGTAATGGGCATGGCGTAACAATTATCATAGCTGAACGCCCTGCTCGTCTCATCCCTTATTTTCATTAAAAAAAGTGTACTCAAATAAATAAAAACATTGTTAACCAAGGGAGAAAAATGGCGATTTGAGTATTGTCATGTGTAATCGTACACTCCATAAATAACTATAGTGCTTTATACATTTTAAACCCACGAGGAAAATCGAAGAAAACTATTTAAATTTAAGGAACTTAAATGCAAACCATAATTTAGAGTATTCTTTGCGGCCCTTTTTTGAAAAGAGGCGAGTATAAATAAAGACAGTTAATATAAATCCAATGTGTATATAGCCTTACAATCTATACCATAGTTTTGATATGAGAATTAACAGAGATTTCAAGTCAATTCTTGCGAAAAACCCTTTAGTAGTACAACAGAACTGCAACGCTCACTGCATTAATTAATATTGTAGCACCCAAACCAGAGACAATAGTAGATGATCGGTCTGCCACAATAATGCTTTTGTATTGGCTTGATCGGCAAACAATGATATCTCGAATTGACGTTAATTACGATTCCCGTACATATTATACATCGGCATGTTACAGCGTAACGAAATAAAAACTTAAATCTTTGTAATCAATTTGCAATCAATAAAACCCTTGAGGGAGATCCTTATGGATAAAATAAAAATTTGTTTTGTATCAAAATGAGCGATGCGATATTTGAACCCCACTAGGTTAACGTCTTATTCAAGTTAAATAAAACATGGTAAAGTTAAATAAACTAGTATGGTTAGATTAGAATTATGCATGGATAACGAATACTTGAGTAATATTTGGCAATCTCATAAGAATTAAAGATGTTTTAATAAATATTTGACTACTTAGTAAACCGGGAGGAGACACAGACCTGTCGTTGATTTCGCTTAAAAAATGTTAAGGTGTGTAGGGATTTTTGGTTAAAACAATATGACGTATCTAATTTAATTACACAATAAGATTCAAGGTGGAGACCCAATGCTTTATATAAGATATGGTTAACGTCTCACCAGTTAAATAATGTCTAAAGATCTTCATTCAAACCGCTAACTCAATATTACATAAAAGTTATTGATTCTCACTAATCTTCTTAAATAGATTACCTACTCAAAGTCAAGAAAATAAATAAAATTAACTAAAAAATTTAAAAAGTCTGCCTTTATTTAAAAGGAAATAACGACAATTTCTTCTACAAGAGCAAAGAGTGCAAGAAAGCTTGCCTCAAGATATGAGTGTATAGGTTAGATTCAGGTTTGGTCTTAATATATTTATTAATTTGTGAATCGATTACCATCCGAACTAGGTAGTTATTAGTAATCACAGTAGTTTTTTTATATTTAGTAGGTATTTTCCGTCTGGTGCTGGGTAGTCCTATTTCATTTTACCTTGTTTTAAATTGTAATAATATTCTAATATTATTGTAATATGTTGTAGTAAAGTTTTAAATTCAAAAGTTTTTCCCATTACTTGTGTTTAGTTTAATGTTCGTATTAAATTTGTATATTTATAGCGTATAAGTGTTGGGACAGTTACGAAGTCACAATGGCTTAAGCGGAAGATCGGCGCTGAGCATGCATAATATGTGTGCCAGCATATGCCGAGCTTGAGCTTATTTGCGGCTAACGTTCCTAGTCTTTTAATAAGTATGGTGAGTTTTATTGTTTAATTTCACATTTGATTTAATTTAAGAATTGTTTTATTTTTTGTGTTTTTTTTAGCTGCAAATAAAATATTTTATTATTATTATCATTAATAAGCGTTAAGGAAAAATACATAGGCACACATATTTTTCGGCCACTCAAGTGCGTTTGAGTACATTTTTGGGAGATATCCAGGATGAACTAAGAACACTGATAGTTAATTGAAGTTTCATATGTTTGTAATCTGTTAACATATTTTTGATAATAACTTATTAGATGCTAAACTGAATAGTAAAGTGTCTGCGATTTTTAAAATTGCCGGTTTTTTATTTTATTGTCTTAAGCTTTAGTATAAGTATTCTATTATATATATATACATATATATTGCAACAACACTTGGTAAACGTCATGTACTCGTAGCTAAAACAGTTCGTACAGGGACTTTGACATGGGAAGGAGAACTAATAAGTGACGCTCAGTCCATATTTTAAATAATAGAATAACAGACTTGCTTGGGCTACGTAATATGATACTATAAAATTTTGTGCATTATTATTTTCTGTATGATCTGCTATACTCTAGTAAGTCTTCTTTAAGAATCTTTAATATATTTATTAAATTTGTGCTCATATCTGAGTATACTATCTGATTTTTTTTATACTAACCTATAACATCGCTGGTACATTTTCTTTTTTATTTTTGAATTGAATGAATTCAAATCACAATTTTATTGAATTCAGTACTTAATGATTTTCTAATCATATATTCACGTATTGTGAGGGAGGGGCTTGGATAAGTTAATTGTGCAAGCAATCTTTATAAATGAATATCAGGGATGAGACGAGTAGGAAGTTCAGCTGACGGTAATTGATACTCCCTGCCCATTACAATGCAGTGCCGCTCAAGATTATTGAAAAACTCAAAAATTCTGAGAGGCACTACAACTGCGCTCGTCAACTTGAGACATTAGATGTTAAGTCTAATTTCCCCAGTAATTTCACTAGCTACGTACAACGTAGTTGTGGTACCCATAATCTAAACTGAAATGAATGTAGCCATATGACTGAAAAATAATGTAACAATAGATAACATTTTGATAAAAACAGATAAAGGCACTCGTTATTATTTTATTGACTACTCATAGATGTGTATATATTATGCTTCATCTATTATGTCCATTAGTAAATCCTTCAAAAACCTATTTAATTAATATCATATAATAGTCATTTTGAGGTCGAGAAAACTTATTTGATGTAGTCACGAAAATACTTAATGTCTGGTATAATTTAAAATAAATTTTATCATTCAAATCAACAAAATAATATTATTTTACCTAATATCAAATACTGGTTCAATTCAGACAAAATACGAAATATGATGAAAACTTTAGATACGAAATAAGTTTTGTTTGTAAATTATAATTAATTTTGAATGGAATTTAGATATTTACTTTAGCAATTGTGAGAGACAAGTAAAACCTAAAATTTCACCCTTAAAATATGAAGGTGACTTTATTTTACTTAACTAGGATTTTAAGAACCGGTCTTTTACAAAACTGAATTGTAAGAAAAGTACTTTATCTTAATACTCGTGTTTGAAAGTATGCCTCGATCGTTGTTCCACTTTCGAAATGTATTATCGAACAACAAAATCTGGAGCGAAATTTTGCGGCGTGCCTAAAACATTCATTGGACTACTCCCGAGTTCTAGTTTCCTGGTTTCCTTTTCTTTGAAATTCTTCGGCTGTTTGTGGATGAATATTATTATTTAGCACTTTTATTTTATTTGTTACACTTCTTTTTAACGATAATTGCCTTAATAACCATCTAAATACATAACTACTATAATGGCTCATATATTTCTCATCAGATCAGCTAAAAATTTAATTAATTACATTAGATTAGTCTCTAGGAAAGATTTTCTTCGTAAGCTAACGATCAGTTGAATGGCTGCATTCAAGACAATTTTTGTATCATAGTTATTCAATCTAAATTTATATATTACTAAAAAAAATTTATGTGTGTCCTTCCTCCATAGTGCGTTTTGCAGCGAATATTCTCGCACTGAAAGTTTAAGTTAAACCTCAAGTATATTAAATAATAAAAATAAACTACGTTTAAAAGAAACGACTTCAAAAACTGAAAAGTTTCAAATAACTAAAAATTTTATAATACACCTCTTATGCAAACCTTTACCTTTAATATGAATAAAATACTATTATTTATATGTGCTACATATTGATAGGTTTTAAGTCAGTGCCATAGTCAAAATGATTACGAAACTGAAGTGGCAGTGGGCAGCGCACATAGTTTGACGGACAGCGCACATAGGCTGGTGGGGCAGTAAAGTCCTCGAATGGCGACCACGTACCGTAAACGCATTATTCGTAGGCCCCGCACAAGATGGACCGACGATTTGGATAAGATCGACGGAATACGTTGGATGAGGGCAGCGCAGGACCGATCGTCGTGGAAATCTTTGGGGGAGGCCTTTGTCCCCAGCAGTGGACGTTTTTCGGCTGATGATGATGTTGGTTCAGTAATTTGAGGTTGAGTTTCTTTGACAATTATTTTTAAAGCTCACAACTCTTGCCGAGAACTGTAGTTGGATTACCAACAGTTGCCCATAGTGAACTGAAGCCAAAGTAACGCATGTTCCTGTAGACCCGAATATCCCAAGATAGCATGGTTAGCAATGATTACTAACCTCCCATAACCACAAGATTATGTTATATTGATTCGTAAAAAAAACTCTCTTTTTAAAATTATTGCTTACTTGCATCAACCAATGACTGATTTATTCGATATTTAAAAATTCACCTTTGAACTGAAACAACACTGATCAGATTTGTTAACGAGAGCTTCGTTAATTTTAATGAGAGCAAAAATTGTATCATTGTCAAGTACAAAAGGTGAAATAAGGTGCGCTACTTTATAATTTTAATGATATTATTTTAATAAAACCATTTGTTTTTTATTATGCTCACCAGAACTCACTCGGTTGTAGCTCTTTCTCGAATCTATTGTGTCTATGAATCTATTTAACTTTAGATAGATTTATCAAATATTTCATATAATTTCATCAATCAAATACGTTGACTTCTGAGAACTCTACAATACAAGACGTCTGTTTTGGCAAAGTTTTAACGATTGTATTAATTAAGACATCTATCTGTTAAAGTCAGATAATTATTAATTAGTTAAGTCTTCAAAGAAGTTCTGTTTGTGTAATCTTGAGATCGCTTTTTGCGTCTTAACAAATTTCTGATCTTAGTGAGTATTTGATTCTAAAATTAGTTATACTTAGACTGGCCATAAATACCGTAATTTCGAATCTGTCATTTTTATATGATCGTTCCTTAAGTTTTCTCATGTCTAATGCCAATACATTGGTCAATATTTTGTGATATTAAAATGGAGTGGGGTGATAAAGAGAACCGAATCGCTGTGATTGCATTACACAAAGTAATTAATTTGAGCCAAATGCAATTTTTAAAAGTTTCTATACGCTTGTATACTGTGCTATTAATAGGTATAATGACACCTCTGTTTATGACAGAAAAAGATCTGATTGTCTACGTAGTGTTCGTACGAAAAAGTTGATCAAAAAAGTAAGGGAAAGAATTCGAAGAAATACTGTCCGAAAGCAATAGATTTTATTTCGGGAGATGAAGATAGCACCTATAACCATGTCGTATATTTTAAAAGATGACTTAGGACTTGTAGCCTATTAGATACGTAATGGTCATTTCAAACAACTACTGTAGCGGTACGCAAAGGAAGGTCACAGAAAATAAATTTAACCGATGAGATTTTTTTTACAAGTGAGCAAGATTTTAACAAACAAAATGACCGTATTTACGCTCAAAGCTCTAAGGAATCTTCCCAATCAGTCGACAGAGTGCAACGTGGGCACAATCCGACTTCAGTGATGGTTTGGTGGGGAATTAGCTATTAAAGAGTGATGAAAAAGGTATCAAAGCATCGGCACAAGTATATCAATTCCATGTACCCATTCATGAGAAGGTAGTAAAGCCAACAACATGTTCAATAACAACAATGGTCGGTGTCGGGTCATAAAGCTCGGTCTACCCAGTCTTGGTTGGAAACGATCGTTTCGGAACTTCTTGGACTTCTTCAGAGCTGAAGATTGGCCGTCGTCTAGTCGAGATCTTAATCCGCTGGATTATGATTATGATCAGTTTTATAGGGTTTTGGCAGTGAAGAATTTTCCCATGGATGGAGTGCGTGTTTCTATTGATAACTGACCTCAACGTTTAAAGGACTGTATTGCAGCCAATGGAGATCACTTTGAATAAGCTTTTTATATCTTAAATTACTTTATATTTATGTATTAAACTTACACACTGTTAAAGTAATAAAGGTTATGTGCAATATAATTTTTTTTTCTTTGTTCAACCATTTATGTCAAGACTGAAGGTTATTACTTTTATTATTACTTTTGTTATTTATGATATGCCTCTACGAGTATATGCTAAAGAAGAGACGTATGACCTTACGTAACTACATCGCCTCATTGTGTGTCTTTTACCGCATCTACCACGGGGAGTTTTCTGATGAGCTGTTTGATCTAATTCCTGCCGCCGTATTCCACCTTCGCCCGACATGCCTTTAATTAGAATATCATATCCACCATCTGAATGCGTGGCGTTCCTTCACAGTACGGTTTCAAGGAACTTTATTCCACGTGCAACCAAGGTGTGGAATTAGCTTCCTAGTGCGGTATTTCTGGGTGGATACGAAATGGTAACCTTCAAAAAAGCACGTACACCATCCTTAAAGGCTGGCTTACTCCTGTGATGCCTTTGTTGTTGCAAGAGAAAATTTTCGCCGGACGGCGGTGATCACTTCACACCAGGTGACCCGTAAGTTCGTTTGTTCTCTTTTTCTATAACAAAAGACTCATTATATAATAGATCGTATTATGAATTTTATCGAGCTGAAAATAGCCCATTAAAATATCACCGCATCCATTTACCACAAACAAATAACTTCTCAAGTAATTTATCTTTATTCCAGCAGCAGTATTGTTCTTATCTACTCACTGATGAATGAAGCGGCAGATAAATGAGCAGTGTCGTCAAGATAATATCCCGTCAAGTGCAATTCTGTTGGATACAAGTCACTCGCGATACTTGAGCATTGGGGCCACGAAGCAGGCGGGAGTTTGTTGCCACCCTATACATTATTTGTATATCTGGTCTTTATTTTTAGTTCGAGGATTAGGCTGATCAAATACCATTTATCAGTTCTTAAATTTGTAATTGATAATACTTACTTGAATATATCAAATAAACTTTCCACCTGGAATAGCAATTGGTAATATACCGAATTAGCATTCGACTTACAATAGATACAGATTTATTACAGTTCTCAGAAGAAATTGAACTCACACATACTCTCACAGTGTTAGTCGATACATAAATAGATTTCTGAACCTACTTGGTTTTTGTAACAGTCTATGATATAAAAGAATATTATAAAAGTAGCACAGCCTTGTTTCCTTATAGATATGGAAGAAATATTTTTGTTTGAACATGAAAGAATATCGAGGGTATTTCAAATAATAAATAAAATAACCTTTACTTATCTGCAACTTGCCCTAAAAGCCTGTACAATTATAATTAAAATAAATAGCCACTTCTGTTGTACTGATATCAACGCGATTTAGGTTAAATTAAGTTTTATGGCCTAGACTTTTAGTAGCGTTAAAAGTAAGTATTTATAATCAATACGCATTTTAAATGTTGCCCGTTTACTGAAGCCTGTTTATTTGATTCTTTTGCTTTTAATAACGGTTTGTGACATGCAAAATATGCTGGTTTAGTGGCCTACTTTGACTAAGAGCTAATCTAGCTCAGTGTGGTGTAATTAGCGATTTGAGCGCGGTCTGCAAGACGCCTCGTTACTCCAACCTCCGGGCTAAGTCACGACTTGTGCTCGAGGAAATATTACGCCCAACATTTGTGTAACGAGTGTTATTGTGAACGTTTCTCAGATGTCATTTGAATGCGTTTACGTGGTTTAATAGTTATATCACAGTATAATTAATCCCAGAAGTGAGACTTTTACAAATAACAAATTGATTCAATTGCCTAATATACAATTTTTGCGGTTGAGCAGGATATCAACTGGAAACTAGATTATGTAGATGGAACCACAACCTGAGAGTTGAACAAGATATACAAAAATTTATGACCCAGTGTACTCGAACGGTTGGCTTAGTTGGAAAGAGCGCTCGGATGGAACCAGAGAGGTCGCGGGTTTGAGTCCCGCATCGTTCATAAATTTTGGCTACAATTTTTTTTATGGAATAGGAGGACAAACGAGCGTACGTACACCTGGTGTTAAGTGATCACCACCGCCCACAATCTCTTGCAACACCAGAGGAATCACAGGAGACCTTTTAGGTTACCAAGAGCAGCTTTCGACAACGATCAAAACTTGCGACTACCAGTCGGGTAACTGGAAAGCTGCTCGTCGATTTTGACAACGTGCTTTGACTTCGCCCGGGCGATTTGCTGCTTAATCTTAATCTTTGCTTAAGCTTGAATCTGGAGGCACGGTTAAATTTCCTCTTTAGAACTTTGCAGTTCAGATCCTTTGAGCCCAGCGCTACAACCCAAGTTTGATACGCCTGTTTTTGAAGTCAAATGTTGCTTTGACTGACGCATCCAACCAGGGCTGTGATTTGCCATCGATCGGTACTACAGAGCTATAATGAATAAATAAATATAACGGTATAAAGAGGGGGGTGCCATGGTGTTGCTACCCTGTTTGTCCTTAGACATGCGCGATACTGTGCCCTCCCCAGAATACGTGGGGCAGCCCGAGCGAGAATGCTCGGGGGATCGCTTTTAGCACCGCTTTCATAATCTTGTCCTAGACACTAACCTATGCGAAACATAGCAGCACTAGGCCGTTACTCTACGCCGGTATTCTGTGCGAGTGTGGTAAGTAACCCGGTCGAGTCTGGCCGTGCTGTCGTCATAAGACGGCAGCGTGGCTCTCCTACTTATAAAAAGCCCGTAGTCGCCTGTTACGAGACCCTTGGGCCTAGGACTCCCATATTCTTTTTACGCCCCGGGGAAGCACAGGGCAAATAAGAGAGAGGGCAGAGCAAAATTGTATATAGATCACTGTTATTTTACAGCAACATGTGTAATCAAAACTTATTTGTAAAAATATTCTTAATTACAGGTGCTTAAATATGAAGTTGGTAGGTGTTGGGAGGATGTACCGACGATTTTATCAGGTTGGATGAGGGCAGCGTAGGGCAATTTTTTTACATCTCTTAAATTTGGATAAAAATATGTGAGGTTGTATTGATTCCTGGGCGTTGCGTTCTCCACACCTTATAAATCACATGGAATGTTCAGAGCAATTGTTCACGTTTTAAATTAGCCTGTAAGCTCGCCAATTTGATTATTTTTTTTAAATGGAATGTTGCATATTCTATTAATTCCTATAACAATTGTAATCATAGTATAGTATTCAAAGATCAATGAGTAAATCAAATTGAGAGTGCAATCATCCGACTATTATAATGTACCTACTTTAAATTAACGTATTCAGAGCTAACTTGGGATAAATCACGTCTAGAATACAAGATAATGCTACAGATAAAATGTAAATTGGTTTCAATCGCTTTGATTCAGCACCGATAGCGGCTTTGATTTATTGAAAGGTCCCGTCGCTCATTACGAAGGATAAGTGTAACAAGAACTGCGAACAGGATATTGGCAGTATCTATTCGCTCTGAAAATCCGTTTAGCCACAATGATTGCCAACTTCCGATAAGAGATGGCACTAGAGGAAGAAGAAAATTCACCCTAAGCTGTTGTCAGTGCTATGTTTTTTAGTAAGGTAATGACTTGATACCGACTTTGGTACATTTTATGCTGCAATTTAAAGATTTCAGTATTAGGTTACTTTTTGGTAGATCGTATTTTAATTTGAAGAAAGAAGAAAAATCATTTGTTCTACAACTTAAAGTAAACAAGTAGACTAATTTATTAATTTATATGAATATGTAGAACTGAAGTTCACCTCAGCATACTACTGGTTTCACCCACAGGTGATATGATCAGCGCTGGTCTTCCGAAGAACCCCAGGTGGTCTAGCGGATTGTCAAACTACTTAAAGGTTATGGATATATGAAGGGTTACCATACTAAAATAATAATATCACAATAAAAAAAATATGTTACGTGCGGTAAATAATAGAATATTTTTTAAATCACAAGATGAGAGTAATCTCTGTGCATACTTATATGCGAATAAGTAAGATTAAGTAAACATCCAAAGTAATTTTCTTATCTGCATTTTTGGAAACAAAAATTATGTTATTTGGAGTAATTTTAACCGAACGTTTAGGTATAATCTAAATATACCGAGGACAATAAATTTATGATTTTTAGTTACAAAAGATTTGAAAAAATAAAAAGTGCAACAACCATATTCTGACCGGCAAATATTATACACTATAGTATTTTTTTAGAACTTTTAATTATATTACCGAGTAGGAATGGTTATATTAACTTTACGTTGTTTATGAAAAAATTTAAAAATTAAAATAAATATTTGTAATTTTGTTTCCAAATCTTTGTGATTGTAATTGAGTGTAAATTCCGTAAGTTGTGGTTTAATTGCTGGCTAAACATCTCCTGAGGATGCCTCGTGTAGAGGCGAAACACTTTTCTAAATGATTAAAGATAAAACTCAGCGGAATTTACACTAAATAAATATCGCAACATTTGGATAATAAGAAAGAAATGATAGTAAATTATAAATTCAGAAAATAAAACAGTAATCACACTTACATGGTGAAAAGCGTCACCTACGAGTTTTGACGGCAGTGCCTTCACTAGCTTGCGGCCACTAGATTACTTACAGGAAGTTCCAAAATAGCGTCATGGAAAATTTGTTTATTAAGGTGAATTATATATTTTTATTTATGTTTAATTTATTTTTTTATGATTAAGGTTAAGTAGCTTTACCCGTGTGTTCATTAAATGTCACAATAGTAGCTCCACATTACATACTTATTTATATACATTTCAGATTTTCACTGTAGCTTACAAGGTTTTAATTACAGCCACATACGTGCATATTTCCTATAGCACCACGCTAGTTGGCAACAGTTTCACAAAGCCACTGCATCGCTAACCACCATATTAATTAGTTTATTCTTTAAATAATTTATCTCTTAAATTTATTCCTATTGTTGGTTAATAAATTACTTGGTTGTTTGTTTTGTATTATTGAATATAGGTAATTTTGATTATCAAGATGCGTTTGTTTTTTGTTTTGTTGATTTCAAAATATACAGTGGAAAAATAATTTAAAGACTATAAACTGTATGTAACATTATATATAACTATATTAAAACGTAGTTTCCCCATGTCTAATGTACAACTGTCGTACTATCAGGACACAATATGATTACTAAAAAGGCGCAATAGGTTAAACCGTTGGTGAGAGTCACGGAGCCCCCGGTACGTACCTTGTCCGCCACGTACCAATTTATTTGGTTGGCCAAGCTCCTGTGATTCTTCTGGTGTTATAAAATAGTATGGGTGGCGGTAATCACATACTATCAGGTGAAGTGGTGCAAGTGCGATTGCTGGTTCATACGTCATATTCGGAATCATGAACGAGCGCTGCTTGCCGTGCCAGGTCGGCCGTATCTTCGTGAATTTTTATTTTTATATTGATAACTAGCATGCTTGAATTGAATGTTTGTTTTTATAAATTGAATTTTTATTATTATATTGATAACGAGCGTTATTAAAAATTGCACAAAAAAGATGTTAGAAGAGTTTCTTGCGCCGCTTCTTCTCTCTCAGAGTGCCATAGTGTCTAGTATATTAGAAATGACTTCAAAACGAGAATATAAATGCCTTTTTTGCCTTAGCAGACCCGGCAAACGTTGTGTTGCCATAAAAAATATTTTAAGTGTTCGTTTTTTTTATCCGACTTACTTTGTTAAAACTGATGCCTCGATGGAAAAATCAGCACACGTCTCACCTCATGATGCACCACGCCTATTCCGCAGACGCTATGCATCACGCCAGGCTAAGCAGCAAATGAAGTTTCCACTTTGTAGCACTCCGAGCCAGTGGCACACCGGTGGATCCATTTAACATGAAATTAAAATCATTAAAAGTTATTACATAAAATGAAATAAAAACGTTAATACTATGTATTTTAACATTGTCTCATGTTCCAAACTCTTCTCGTCCGGTCGAACGTGACCAAATCCCTGTCTAATAAATGTAAAGAACTCATCAATTATGTCTCCGACACACAGAGTCATATCCAAGACACATGCGCCAGTGGTCGTCTATCGCTTACGCCTCGCTGTATTTGAACCTACCATCAAAAATAACATCGAATGATTAATCAGTAAGTTAATTTGGTAAGTTTAAGTCTTACCAAGTTTCCTAAGAAAATTATCAAGAAAAAAAATGCTTTTATTCTTCTCATCCTGCTGCAGAGAGTATTCGTAGTATATTCTTGGTGGTAATAGTTTCTTACTTTATGTAATTGGTATAGTGAGTGTTGTTTTGTGCGTCATTTTGTTATGAATAAATATGTCCGAAATATAGTCCTTGCATTTCAAAAGCTTGAAATGTTATTGAATTTTCCAATAACTTTTGAACACGATTCATAGATTCATATATTCAGCACCTTATAAAAACTAATTTGTTTTGTATATTACAGCCATTGTATGATTATTAATTAAAAAGAGTGGCCGTTAAGTTTCTTGTATGTTTTTTTCACAAGCTCTTATTTTTCCGAAAATAATATGGTAGATATAGTATTTTGAAAGAGATATTTACAGTGAAGAGTCAAAAGCACTTAGTTTAAGCCTAATTAATTAAAGTTTATTTGACTTTGACTTGATTTTTTTTTGCATATGTTATGTAAATATATATACTATCTAAATAGTACAAAAATATCTATATAAATAATACCAAATGGTATTAAAAAAATTAATGCAAAGGGTCATATAATATAAAAAAATTAGGTATGACTAACATTCAACGAAATTTGTTATAATGGTGAAATATTAGGAAAATTTTTGAAGAGCTTGGTAATGGGTGGGCATAACGATCCGTGACGTCAGGCACTTCATTGCTAGAAACAATATGGATGTGATTGTTTATATTTTATTTTTTGGAATTAATTCTTAATTATTTTTTCGATTCTAGGTTTTAGTTATTATAATATATATACGTCTAAAATTTTATAATACAAAGTGCTTCACGTTGTAAATTAAGTTATATGTATTTATTTTTTTTGGGAAGATCTATTAGACAATCACCAATAATTTATATAATTTTTTATTTATATAATTTATATAGTTTTGTACCTATCAAATTTATTAATTTAATGAATAAAAAACAAAGTGATTTTGTAAAACTTAGCGGAATTAAAACTACAGATAAAAATTTCTGGTTTATAAAAAATATTACTTTACCAGTGGGAGGCTCCTTTGCACAGGATGCCGGCTAGATAATGGGTACCACAACGGCACCTATTTCTACCGTGATGCTACTACTACTAACACTACTGTGTTTAAACATTATTGTATTTCGGATTGAAGGGTACGACTCCTTTGCTTGTGCAATTACTGGGCAAATGAGACCTAACATCTTATGTCTCAAGGAATTTTTGGGTTTTTCAAGAAACCTGAGCCACGGAAGATTACCATCAGCTGAAAGTCCTAGTAGTCTCGTCCCTTACTGTCACTATTAATTTTCGTATAAAATAAAACTAATACATACATATTACAACATGAACTTATGACAGAAAACAGGTGACAAAAAAACTCGTAACGATGTGTTAAATTGGAGCTTTGTGATCTCTCTTATATGTCTCTACATTAAACTCAAAATATAATCATAATATCATTTATAGTATAGACTAAAACGAAAATTACAATAACTAATAAATTTCGTTGGTATGATCGAGTATCGTAAGTTAATGTTAATTAATTTTGATTAAAATACCTATTTCTTCAATATGCCTTCTCCATAATATTTCTGGCCTCTTGGTGCTAACGCATATTTCTGAAAGCTATAGAAGAACTTTGCTCAAGTGTCCATGAAATGCGAGCTCACTTTGTATTATATCATTAGAGCAACAATTATAAAATAATATATATTTTCTTATTTTTTTAGGGAAAGGTACTTTTTACTTTTCAAATTAATTTGTGAAAAATATTCAGTTATAACTTGCTTACTAATAAGCCATGGCGGAAGCTATTCCTGTTATTAATCGTCTTCGACAAAGGAGAAGATTCTCAATTTGAATGTATTTTTTATGTTTGTTACCTCAGATTTTTTGAATGGATTTTGATGATTTTTTTAAGCTGGTGCTTCCCGTGTAGTGGGTCTATATTGGTCACTATTTGGTCCCACTTCTGACAATTGCATCTATTCTACTCTCAATGCGCGGGAATTATACTACAACGATAAACTCGACTGGCAGCGCATTATTAGTGATGATACGAACCACCACTATTATATAACCAAGCTATTTACGTTACTAGAACTCATAATAAATGTCTCCGTAATTCATCAAAACAATTGTATTTTTAGAGTGATAACTTCTTCTTCGTAAATCTCTTCGTAACGTAACGCGTTACGGTGCCAGTCTGTTTGCCTTCCCTTTCTCTTACTCATACGGCAGCGGTAGGCATGCTCCTCCTCTCTCACTCTTTGCCCTGTGCTTCCCCAGGGCGTACAAAGAATAGGATAGTCCCAGTCCCAAGGGTGTCGTAAGAGGCAACTACGGGCTTTTTGAAAGTGGGAGAATCACGCTGCCGTCTTATGACGTCAGCACAATCGGGCCAGACTCGTCCGGACTACTTACCACACTCGCACAGAATACCGGCGTGAAGTAGCGGCCTAGTGCCGCTATGTTTCGCATAGGTTAGTGTCGAGGACCGGAGGCCATCCCTTCCCCCCTCCCCCTCCCCCCCTCCGTGTGTCTACAGGTCCCATAAAGATAACGCAGAAACGATTCACCTCATGGGCTGCGTTCAAGCGGCTTTTGATGACATGCTTGCACAGATCCCCTCCGCTGAAATCGTAGTCTTGGGTGATTTCAACGGGCACAATGCCGAATGGCTCGGATCACGTACTATAGACTACGCAGGGCGATCTGTGCATAATTTTGCATTGGCGTATGGTTGAGTCGCCAACGTGGCTCCCGGATGTGGATAGCCACATGCCGTCCTTATTAGTTCTTCTGCTGACTACACATCCCGATAGTTACCAGGTCTCTGTCGACGCACCTCTCGTGTTGCAAGAGAATGTGGGCGGCGATGATCACTTAACACCAGGTGACCCGTTTGTCCTCCTATTCCATAAAAAAAACTAACCATTTCTTACTTTTATATAATTAAATAATGAGAATAATAATACGTACATATTCAAGAAGGGTGACTAAGAATAAAATATATTCCCTTTTCTTACATTATTATATTAAAATATATAAAATTTAAGTAATAACCTAAGCTTTTCTCAAGTTAAACAAATTAAATATTAAATACTTCAACTTAGATTAGCTTAGGTTCACCTCGGGCGTCCCGAAACCCACACTTTTTTATATTTATTCGACCTCCATGCTCCCCAAGGCCCCTATGGCCCCTTAGCCCCCGTCCTATAACGCTGGAAAAGCGTTTGATCTACCAGCATAGTGAAGGTTTTTAGTCGTTAGGAGCAGTCTATGTGGATACCTGATCCCGATATTATTCAATTTCAATACATTTCCAAAAATAAAAACACAGTTGTAGAGACTACTCATAAAATTAAAACTTCGAACTAAGAAGTAAAATTTGAAATTTCATAACGTTTAAGAACAATTAAATTAATTATTTTAATTTATTTGAAAACTTATTTTCAATAATATATTACAAAAACAAAAACACTATTTCAGCAAAGCGCAGTATATACATATTGATTTTTTTTACTCAATTTCACTTATAAGATATACACAGCACTAATGTTGAACAACTGTATAGCTACAGATATACTGCTATAAGTATTTCAGTGACGTGAACTCATGAGATTTCACACATTGAACTAAGTATATATATATACTTAGTTCAATATATATATATTTTTTAATTATTTATTTTTCGTGTGTGCCAAAAAGTGCCCAACGCAGCTTAAGAAGTTTTCTACTTCAAAATTATTAAGTTAGTTCTAATCTAATCAATACTGAAGTTTTCTTAAGAGTGTACAAAAATAATTTGATACAACTAAAATATAAATAAAACTCATGCTCATATATAATAGATACAGTGATAAACAGAACCACATGCTAAATCTTGTTGAGAATATAGCCCGGATAAACTGTGGAGAATAACTAAGTTGTTGTAAAAAGCAAGCGGCAGGTGCACCGTGCATTAGCGATGTTAAGTGCTCGCCCACTTTGTTGTAGACGTTGATTCATGTACCTGTTTATTTTACAACACTTGGAATCTTTTTAAAAACATTTTCCGCCTTGATGAATATTCAATGGATTTTATCAATGCTAACAATTATTGGAATTGTGAATAGTCCGCCTTGCCTACCAGTAATTGTAATTGTATAGTAAAACGAGAAATTAATTAAGGTTATGTCCACCTTTCTTCCCTTTTTGATTTGTAAGGATTAATTTTCAAGTTTACCAGTGGGAAGCACAGGAAGCCGGCTAGATTATGGGTTCCATAACGGCACCTATTTCTGCCGTCAAGCAGTAATGTGTAAACATTACTGTGTTTCGGTCTGAAGGGCGCCTTAGCTAGTGAAATTACTGGGCAAATGAGACTTAACATCTTATGTCTCAAGGTGAAGAGTGCAATTGTAGTGCTGCTCAGATTTTTTTAGTTTCTCAAGAATCTTGGGCGGCACTGAATTGTAATGGGTAGGGCGTATAAATTACCATCAGCTGAACGTCCTGCTCGCCCCTTATGTTTATAAAAATAAAGTATTGAATAATAGCTTTCATGTTTTCGTAATCAATAACGATTATAATACAGTCGAAGCGCGATTGTTTACTTTTTGAAACATTGGTTTAATTAACTCTGTCTTTACACATAAATAGTGTTGAAGTAAGTTCGGAAGTATTGTTAATTTTATTTTCGGTTATTTATATCGATATCATGCTTTAATTTATCTTGATTGTCTTTGTTTACTTTAGCATTGTTTTTACGCTTCTTATTTGTAGTAAGTTTGTCGTGCATTATTTCGTTAGCAGCTTTAATAAATGCTTACATTTCAGTTATTCCTAATTATTTTTAGTTTTTAGTTACAAATAAGAAAACAGAGAGACAGATAATGATGATTATGATATTTTTAGAAAAAATAAATTTTTTTTTGATCTAGATTAAAACCCAAGGAAAAAAACATTAGACAACGTTAGTATGAAAGAAATGGTGCCAATAGTTCCTCTTGATCTCACACTGTTTTATTATTACAGATGGTAAAACTTACGGAAATGAACAAGAATAAACTAAATTCGCAATTTCCAATTCCCTGCTTGAGGATTTCACAAAAGGTAAAATGAAAACCCAAGGAATTTTCATTGCTTTATATTCTTTTAGCAATCTGATCGCTCGAGAATGGCTCGGTGGGAAATTTGTGTCATCTAGCATGGCGGTATGCAGAATTGCTCTTTTGATGTCGTGTGACGGTTTTATTACCTGCTTCAGAATTTTGAATTAGGTAGACGGAGCACACAAATCTATCTGAACTATTATATGAAACGCAAGGAATTTTCATTGCTTTTTATTTTTTTAGCAATCTGATCGCTCGAGAATCGCTCGGTGGGAAATTTGTGTCATCTTGCATGGTGGTATGCAGAATTGCTATTTTGATGTCAGGTGACGTTTTTATTAGTTGCTTCAGAATTTCGAATTAGGTAGACGGAGTGATGATGTGAGCACACACATCTTTCTATCAACTATTATGTGAACAAATCAACATGAGAATGAGCTACTATATGAATCAGGAATAATTGAACAACTGACGTATACGACGAACACTATAGCGTTACGCGAACGGTGATTTCATGACTTAGGGTGTAATCTGGTGAATGAGTAATTAGAGCGTATGCTAGCGTAACTTAAAGGGTGATTTATTGATTATTTCGAAATTTCATATCATTCTTGAACAATTTTATCGGTAAATAATATTTTGTTAGTTTACATCAGTCGTGTGGTCTAAAGAATACTTGTTTTTGCTTTAATTTATTTTGTCGTATTACGATGTTATAACAATAAATTTGTAACATATATTATGCATAATTATTACATAAGATTAAAATAAAAATTCTCTTAATGTGAAAATTCTTAATGGTATTTTTAAATATTTTTATTGATATTTAAAAAAAACGTAATAATATGGCTCCGTAAGTGCATATTTTGAGGATTTTTTTTGAAAATTTTTGAAAAGGCTCCTTGAAAATGCATGAAACGTTGGTTATTTTACAAAAAATTTTGTATTTATAAGCAACCTAATAATTATTAACTTCTCCTTTCCATTAAAAAGTGTATTCGTCACAATCAGTGCACGTTGTAAATGTGACAGACTCCATCTTGTTGACGTTACAATGACATTAAGTCCAGGCATAAACGAAATTTGCCAATCAAAAGTACCATTATGCAAATAATTTACGTCACGTTTTCAACGCACGGTTGTATTAAACAAAAAAAAATTGTATTAAAACTCTGAAGAGACTGTTCTTAATAGCGCTCCATCTATTTCATTTAAAAGACATTTACACGCATCGCTTGCGGGTGTACTACTGATTCTATTATGCTATGCAACACTACACTCACGTTTTATTAAACTTTATCTCGTAAATAATTCTCTCACGAGGTATTTATTTAAAATATGTCATACTTTGAATATGGAATTAATATCGAGTATAATTGCTCTTTATCTGCTTTAACATTCAAGTTGGAATATTGGAGGTGAGTGTTAAGTGGCGTGAAGTACCGTTCGCAGATTCACACTCATACATTCATTTCAGTTAATATTTCCGTTCCAAATAACTATTTGCTTATGTTACAAATGTGGATTATTATTCAACACCTCATAAGCAAAACGTTGGGGCAGTGTTCTACTCTGTACACGTCATAAAGCATTTTTCTCAAATCTGAAATTGATTTTATTTATCGCACTTACAGGTAAAGTATGTGCACTTATGTCGAGTCAAAATATAATCTGCGAGGTAAATAAAATATTTCAATAACATTCTATTTAATATAATAAACAATAACATTAAAAATAATATTTTCTGGACGTCCATTTGTCGATAGGTATGTAGCAAGGATATTGATTATCGTACAATTTTTTTTAATATCTAAAGTTGAAACTCTGAAAACACACTTTGTCAATTAATATGAGCGTTAAATTCAGTTTTTTTTTATTATTTATAAACAGACAAGATACGATTGGACATGGACTACATGTTACAAAATTGTGATCAAACTTCACAATTCTATAATTATTTATTTAATGATGATGGACTTTGAAATTTTAAATATGTTGGTCATGACACTGTACTTGCCACTTGGATCTACTTAACTCTATTCAAATATTCAATTTAAAATACCACCCACTTCGACCATGGTGACACCATCTAAAACCCTCAGGGGCTTTGACATATGTGAACGAGTGCAATTTTATTATGAAAAATGAGATTATGAGGCTACTATTTTTATAGTAGCCTCACCTGACTGAAATATAAGGAGGGTAAAATATAATAGTTAGTAGTAAACAAAAACTGTCAGAAGTAAACAAATTGAATTACATTTTAAAATTTAGTAATAAAGGTGAAATACGTTTGCATATTATAAGTAATAAAATATTAATTAACATAATAATAACAAGTTAGACATTTCATGTCAACAACAAAATGTCATCACATTATGCTCAATATCAAAATACATTTCTGTTATAAATTATAATGTTATAAATTTAGTGTAAGAATTAACTATAATTCTGACCCAAAGTTCTGACTATTAATATTATTTTATGTTCATGCCCTTAATTTATGTTCTTTCGTAACTTAGAGTAAGAAACCCTATTTAATGAAGTATTTCCTTGAATAGATTAGCTACTGATGCTCATACTAGTAGTATTATAGAATTCTTGTTGTATTTTACTTCTAAGTTACTGTATTTTACTTTACTGTATATTACAATAACTGCTATTGTTAATGCATATAAGTGAAAACTGTATTGGTGTAAACTGTAAGTTTTCCGAATAAAATAAAATAAAATAAAACAAATAAAATAATCGCTCATTTCACCAGTGTTTAATAATAATAATAATAATTGTCGTAGTTATTCGTAATATATAAAAGATGCAGTAACGTGGCCAAATCACGCGCACAAATCCTCAGATCTTCAACCTTCAGTAGTCCCTGAAAGACTAGCTTTGTTGGACAGCCTGCACTGGTTGGAGTTAGAAGATGTATGTATGAAAGATAGTAAGTAATGTATAAAAGATAAATAGTATGGTTCAAACTAGTATTTTAAAAACACTCGACAACCCATTTAATTAACTTTCTGTAAAAGCAACGACTGTTAGATAATATCTCGCATCGTAAGATAACATAATTATGTCCATCATATCACTTTGACGAAAAAATGAATTCCCTGAAGTTCCCTTTTATCCAGCCTCTTTACTTACAGTAAATACTATTGAGAATACGTATGACTGGCTCCATAAGGTATAGGTATAATTATATTTGCGCTTAAATAAAAAGATTAACCAATTAAAATTTTTTTGAAAAAGAAGTTTTCACAATACAGGACACTCAGAAGGGTTGTTTGTAGAATCTTAAGAACAAAATAGATATTAAACAAGTGATTGTTGTTTTTTTTTTTATTTCTGCTAGGGCGTATTACATAATATTATAAATTAAACCTTGATATCTAAAGAAATAAAGACAAATTGAAATCTTCTATAATTTTTTTATGTTGGCTAAATTGTATTGTAATGTAACATATATTGTTTGATTGACAGAATAATCTGCGAAATAAACAACTTAATATTTGTGCAAGAAAAACAGTAGGGAAGCAATTTGTGATGCGATACGTGCATTGTGTTGGAATCGCTTTTATCTTAACATCCCATTTCCAAGCGTTTAAAGATAGTATGGCCACGAAAAAATGGACTAACTGTATTATTTTGCTATGAAATTTGTATTTGTTTTTAATAACAAATATGGGTGTAATCTAATTATTATTATTTATTTGAATTCAAGTTCAAAATATCCTTATTCAATAGGATCAATGACGTTCTACAAAGTCATATAAACAAATAACATAATAAGCTTCGACACGTACATCTATACATTGACGCATATACTCCAGTTCTTTAAATATTTTTGGTCAAAAAGCAGTTATGTAACACATTTATTCAGTTCAGATTTGGGAAAGTTGACGCTACCAGACTGAATGATACTCGTATTATGTCCATATAATATATTATAGTCATAGAAAGTCATTGAAGGATCAAAATGAAACATCACTCGTCAGTAACCATTAAAATTACAACTATTTTAAATTTAAAAATGCAACTGCGTTATTAGGAAATAAATGTGTGAAGAGCCTATATAAAAACATGTCCTAAAATTGTATTTTTTTTATTTAGCTATTGAACATTTGATGGAAAACGATACTGGCTAGTTATTTGTATTCAATTTAAGTGACAGATCTTAATAGCTTATTTGCTTTGAAGTTCCTCAAAGGTATACGAGTATGAAGTTATAAAACTACACTGTATCACTTGGAATAATTTAGTAATTAGTAAAAACTAGAGTTAAGAGCTAGAGTTATTTTATTTTTTATTTATGTTTCTATGGATATGATTTATTCAACGCCTATCACAATTAAATATTGTTGTTTTTCAGCAATATTAAATAAAGTTTACTTCCCGTTATCGCTTATGCTGTGGCCACTGCAGAGTGCTCGGTTTTCATTAAAAGCATGCGCCACACCGCCAGTTGCCCTGACGTCATTTCCGACCATTATGGACCTCAAAAACCCTCCGCCGTAATCAGCGTAATAAAACCTTTGTAGTTACGGTATAATATGAACGGTTTACACGGTTTTCACCTTTAACGTAAAGTTGTGATTTAATTAACGTGTGATTTGGGCATAAAATATTGTGCTGAGTGAGTAAAAATTTACTTTCAATTAAATTTTAAAACTGATGTGAAAATCCGGTTCGTTTCATTTTCCTTTTATATTGAGAGTGAAAGCTTCTTGGTGTACGTATTTTGAGCTTATAAGAATATTTCTCAAAAGCCAAATAAATTCCCTTATAATATTGGAAAGAAGGTTGAACGACCGTAAGGGTTACTCTCATAGCACTGGATAACCATGTTATATCAATCAAATACAGGAGATATTGGCAGGACTAGGTCTTTTCGTATATTTTAAGAACTTAGCTGCTCTTTTCAGGCATAACAAATATTTTCAGAGTGTTTATAATTATTATGAAACATTATGAAATTATTTTTCATAAGTACTTGAACAAGAATAGGTAACTAAGCTATGAATATTTTTGAACAGGTAACGTAATTGTGACATTCATAATGTTAACACGAGGAACAAACATAAACTTGTTATGCCTACTACTCGGTTGGGTCGAGTTAGTAAGTCTTTTATTGGGCGATGTATATGCTTCTACAATATGATCCCAGAAAATGTACAAAACAAATGTGTTACGAAATTTAAAAGAATTGTTAAAAAACGTTTGTGTGGGAAAGGTTATTATAGCATAAATGATTTTCTTAATGACACCATGGACTGGGAATAAAGCGAACACCCTCAAGCTCTTTAATGTAATCCATATTTTATATTAAAAAAACAAAAAAGCCCGCTGAGTTTCTTGCGCTCATTCTTCTCAGGTCTGAGGCAGTCTCTTTTGAATGGGTGGTAGATTTTGACGTTCAATAAGTGATTTTAAATCCTATTTTGAATACAAATATTTGGATTTGAATTGAATTTTAATTTGAATAATAACAAAATTATGAAATCAAAGAAATCAAATACCGCGTAATGAAAATTATTCCAGAGTTAGGAAGGAGGAAAGTTCCTTCAAAACCGCACTGTAAATAGACAAATGAATACAGATATCTTTTTGAACGAGTTGAGTGAGTTTTTGTTTGAGTCAGGTAGTCTTTATTCTTGTATATTGTAAGGCTTAAAACACAAGAGCATTGTGTGGTCTTTATATTAGTATACGAGTATTGTAAGACTCAGCATTGTCGACCTTATAAGTGTTGAGTAAACAGACATTTTAATTCAAAAACGAAAACGCATTGATAATGGTAATCAAATTGAAGGTTCGACGATGATGAACTTTTGCACCACCGAGGTTTTTTAAACCAATTTCAAATCATACGAGACCAAATCTCAAATCTAGCGTAGCATGGACAGAGAGCCTCAATCTTTCAAGTTTAAAGAACAAACTAAAGTTACAAGAAAAAACCATCTATTGACCCGAACATTAACTTGACCTTCCTATGTTATTAAAGGAACTTATGTATGCATCCTTTAAAACCGTTACTTATCTTCTATATATATAAAAGAGAATGTATGTTTGTATGTTCCCTAATTACTCCTAAACTATTCGACCGATCTCAATGAAATCTTTTGTAATAGATTCGTTGAAGCTTAAGGAAGGTTTAATTTATATGGCAAAACAACGTTTGCCAGGTCAACTAGTATTAAATACATTTAAAAAGTTCACATGCGTATAATTGTTGTTTTATTTTTACATAAGGTTTTTGCGTAAATGTTACATTATTATAATTATTTATTTAATGCGATGACTTTCATGACCTAAGTAAAAGAAAAGCATAATATAAAATACAGGTAGTATTGTGATATCAAATCAAATATTAAATTTATTTCGTAGGTTAATTGCATTACAGTTGAAATACGTAATTTTTTCATACAGCTGGGGAAGGCAGATTTCTTTTCAAAACAGATTGATATTACAAGTTCTTATTTTTAATTATATTTACAAATAATTACAATTACAATTTGTGCAGTGATGCAACAAAAATACTCAAACGTCAAATAGTAAATGCCTTATACGAGTAAGTAAACAAAATGCAAATAAATAATTAAAAACACAAGAGTTATTAAAAGGCATATCCTTTTCAACTATCATAGTTCGCGATAATACTTTTCAAATGTTTTTTTATGACAGTAAGGGACGAGACGAGCAGGACGTTCAGCTGAAGGTAATTGATACGCTCGGCACAAAGCAATGTCGCTTAGGGTTCTTGAAAATTCAAAAATTCTGCGCGGTACTACAATTGCGCTCGTTTCAATTGTAGCTTAGTTCCAATAAAAGCCTGCATAACTTTAGCGTTCTGCTAGAAAGCTTAAGAGCTTTTATACTCAAATCACAAAATCCTTCTAAACCTATTGTCATTCGAAACTGTTAATTTCGCTTAAGAATCCCGTATCTCTTATCGCGCGCGCAAAAGCCTTTTATCGTGAAGGTACTCGGAATTTTTTTACATAATTATGAAGTATTTTATTTACATAATATAGAACGAATACGAACGTATAGATAAAAGTTTTCTCATACTCTTAAAGTATTTGAATAGATAATTACTTACTTTTTTTATTGAAAAGACGGAGGGATTTAGTTATATTAACCTATTTGCCTTGGTAACCAAAATCGATATAAGATAATAGGTCCGATAATGTACCTTTACTTAATTTTATTTAATATTTTATAACAGATAATAGCACAAAAACAATATTATATTTGACTGATTCATAATCGTCTGATTGTATATGTACAAAATATGGATAGACATTCATGTTGCTAAAAACAGAAAATAATTTTTTTATTGATGGTTGCGAAACTGAAGTGGTAGCAGGGCACATAACTCGACAGACAGATGGCCGTTGGGGCAGTAAAGTCCTCGAATGGCGACCACGTACCGAAAGACATAGTATTGATAGGAACCCCGCAAGATGCACCGACGATCTCGTCAAGGTCACCGGAATACGTTGGATGAGGCCAGCGCAGAACCAATCATCGTGGCTATCTTAGGGGGAGGTCTATGTCCACTAGTGGATGTCTTCCGGGTGATATGATGATGATATTGACCCTGGAGATTGGGGAGTTTTAGTCTTATAATAATAACTATTTACTATATTATACTTATTTTATATTTATCGTAGATATAAAATGGTGACTATTTCATGTTTCAGTTTTAAAATATATATAAATATTGTGTCTTCAACTATACTAATAATAATTATGAAACACATGACACCAAATTAGGCATATACTATAAGGTGCAAAAAACGATATATTTAATACGATATACATACATATATACATACTTTTATACTTATTTTTACCAGTAGGAGGCTCCTTTGCACAGGAAGCCGGCTAGATTATGGGTACCACAACGGCGCCTATTTCTGCCGCGAAGCAGTAATGTGTAAACATTACTGTATTATGGTCTGAAGGGCGCCGTAGCTAGTGAAATTACTGGGCAAATGAGACTTAACATCTTATGTCTCAAGTTGACGATCGCAATTGTAGTGATGCTCAGAATTTTTGGGGATTTCAAGAATCCTGAGCGGCAATGGGTACGGCGTCATCAATTACCATCAGCTGAAGATCCTGCTCGTCTCTCTCCTTTATTTTCATAAAAAAATACTTATATAAAATACATAAACACCTAAACCTCGAACTCAGACATCTATATTCACTATATAAATGTTTGCACCTACTGGGTTTCGAACCCGGGACCTTTTACTTAGTGGGCAGAATTACTATTTTGCTATATAAGTTATCGTTTCGGACATGCAATACCTGAAATTATCATGATATTCAATTCTTTCTAGTATATAATCAACACTGCGAATAAAAATAACTTCCATTTTACCTTAAATTAAGGATCGGTCTCCGCTGCGCTCCAACTAGATACCCAAATCGTAGTCACAAAGTGCGGCAACTAATACTACGGACTATGTGTGCGGTTGACATGCCACTTGTTCTGTTAAACATTGCTAATAATTGAAACTAACATGTCGGCTTCCGACGTAGAACTTTGTAAAAATAATACTACCAGAAATAAAAAGACACTGGGATCGCATATCATCAGCAAGTATTTTGTATTTTATTAATTTAAATGTAAAATAATGCGAAGCGTATGTTACAAAATTTCATGATGCCACGCACACAAGCCACATAGTTGCCGCAATACAAAAGTAATTGTTCTTAGGTAGTGCGGTATCAGTTGGAGCGCAGCGGAGACCAATCCTTAATCTAAGCTTTTTACGGAGTTTCTAGTGAATTTGCAATTGGTTTCTTTAATAAAGTCAATTCTGAACTAGTGCTCTACACCTGCGCAAGCTATTTCTTAAAGTGATACTAAAACTACATAAAAGTACTCAGAAAGTCTCAATAGATAACTTGTTTTAGTGGTTTAAATATTAATATGTATAATAAAGCGTTTAAATGTATCTGCAAAATATACAAAAGTGTGTGTGTATTAAATATCTGCACGTACGCAATAAGTTACACTTTTTTGGCGTAACAGACCAAGTTTTTTTAACCAAATCAAAAATATTTTATTTCGTAGGTAAATTGCATTACATTTAAAATATGTCATTTTATCATACAGCTCATTCGGAAGGCAGATTTCCTCAGAGAAGAATGAGCAAGAACCTCTAAGGTTGCACTTTTCAAAACAGAATGGTATTACAGGTTATACAAGGAATAGGAATGGCCTAAGAATTGAACCCTGTGGAAAGACCTTGGTACAGGTGACCTCTTACTGTTTACCTCAACCATCTTAACTTTGTTGCCCAAATAAGACTTCAGAAGAATAAGTGCTTCTCCCTTGATACCATAATGATGTAGTTTCCTGATTAAAATTTCATGTTGAACACAGTCAAATGCCTTGGATAAGTCACAGAAGATACCAACGGCATACTGAGAATATTCCCAGGCTTCAAAAATTTGCTGAACAAGCTCAATACCAGAATCTATTGTTGAGCGACCCCTTGAGGAACCAAATTGTTTAGAGCTCATTAAATTATTATCTTAAATGGTAATCCTTGTGTTATCTTACGATTGTAGACAGACGATTATTATATTAGAGAAGTATTAAATATAACCATTGAAAATATTGCTATACAGCAGAATTTAGTTAAGTAGCGTTTATTCAACTATCAATTTTTTATTTTTAGAATTCTACCACTGCTTCGGTAACAAATGGCGCTTTGAGAGAGAATAAGCGGCTCTTTTTTGCGATCTCTTTTAATAAAGTATACAATATATAATCCTCGTCCATTAGTTGTGATTCAGTAGAGATATGAGTATCGAGAGGCTTAATATCGTAGCTGAAGTATAGTATTGTATTAATGAAGTAAGTGGAGTATGATCTAGTTCACCAGCTAAAGTCAGGGTGTCGAATTTGGGTGTCGGTCTGCGCGTGCATCGTAAAAATTCAATCTGATATTTTACTAACTTCAAAAAATTGTGGTAATGTTTTTTCGACATTAATTAATTCTTCTACCGCATTTATCACGGGGCGTTGTCCGAAGAGCCTGAATCACCTGCCGCCGAATTCCAACTTCACAAGACACGTCACATATAAGGATCTCATCCCCACCAACTGTATGTATGGCGTACTTCCACATTGCGTTTCTCAAGGAACTTTCTTCCACGTACAACCAAGCTGTGGAATGAGCTTTCTTGTGCGGTGTTTCGACATGGGTACCTTTATAAAAAACGCGAACACCTTCGCCATCTGCAACGCTCCTGTGTTTCCTCTAGTGTTGCAAGATAATGTGGCGGTGATCACTTAACACCAGGCGACCCGTACGCTCATTTGTCCTCTCTTCCAAAAAAAAAATTTATGTTATGTCAAGTATACTAAGCAATCATAAGCTACTGGAATTAGATCACAAACCCAGAGCGTAGCATCATTTCTATGTTAAATATCTCAAGATCAGTCTTCGCATAAATCATTTGAGGGCCATCGTTGAATTCCTGATGGCTCAAGCGTCGCCATCTCGAATTAATGCAATTCGATTGCTTTTTGAAATTCATGAGACGATCCTTGATTGAAGGGCGTCTTGATATTACTATGGATGTGTTTAGTCGATATTTAATCGAGAAGAATAGATTAATCGTTTTATTACATAATTTTTTTTTATTTGTTTTTTGTGGTTTTGAGTATTTGTTTGCGGTGCAAGCTACCTTAGCTGGATGAACATGCCTACTGTGTTAGAGATCCCGGATACGAATAAGAATCATTGTGAGCAAAATTTAACTAAACTGTTATTTCTCAATATATTCTTGATAGTGATATGTATGTTACATAGGCATATAAGTGAATTTGCTAGAAACCGCCGTAAGTATAATGTTAACACCAGGAACAATCTTACATTGCCTAACTGCTCGGCTAAGTCGAGTAAGTCTTTTGTGTTATGTATATGCTTTTACAACAAGATCACAGATTATGTTCTTAGCAAAATAGAAATTCAGAAATAGTTGTTAAAAAACGTTTGTGTGGTAAAGGTTACTATAACGCAAATGACTTTCTTTATGATGTCTCTTGATAAACTTTTTTCGGTAAAGTCAATGACATTCTGCACACATATAAGTTTGATAGCGGAACGGCAAATGTGCTTAAAGAAAATGTAAGCACACTTTTCTCCTTAGTCGTGTGTAAACTGTCACTGTCTGAATCGAGTTCTAAATTCATTATCGGTAACCTAAGCTGAATAAATGTTTTAAATAGTCGAAGAATGACCCAGAATATTTTAAATAGTCGAAGCTTATTACGGTGTAATTTGTGTCATATTCCGTATATCGGCTATGTTTTTTATACGAAGCGATTTGTCTATTTGTATTCAGTGTTATTGGTTAGTTTTAGTTTCACATGATTATAATGAGGGGAACTCACGATGTAAATATTTTATTTATTTAAAACCAATATTGCGATCCATTTATCGACAGTAAATGGTCACAATGACAGTAAAAATATATGGACAGTAAAAAAGAAATTCTAAAAATGATTACGTTTAACTGTAGGGGTTTAAAGAAATCCGTTGAGCACGTGAGGGCCCTGTGTCGTTCGGCGGATATTGTAGCATTACAGGAAACATGGCTGTGGCCCCACGACCTTAGTTTTGTGAATGAAGTTAGCGACGATTTCGGTTGTTTTGCTAAATCCTCTGTTGACGACTCGAAAGTTGTTAGGGGGCGCCCGTACGGTGGCCTGGCAATTCTGTGGAGAAAATCGGTATTCTCTAACGTAACTGTGATACCCTGTGCGAACGAAAGGTTGGCGGCTGTTGAAATTAATTTGGGCTGTCGTTAACTTTTGATCTTAAGCGTTTACCTACCGACGGACTCGGAAGAGATTTGATTTGATTGATTTCACAGATTGTCTGGCCGGTATGGCGGCGTTAATTGAAGAAAGAAGTGTAGAAGCTGTTTATGTCCTAGGAGACTTTAACGCGCACCCGGGTACCAGGTTTGGAGGCGAATTACAGTCCTTTTGTTTGGACCACTCCTTGCAATGTATTGATATCGAATTGTTACCAACGAATACACACTTACATCAGTGAGGCGCATGGCAGTAGGAGGTGGCTCGATCACTGTGTGGCGACTAGTGCAGCTCGCGACACTGTCAAAACCGTGAACATCGAGTATGGTGTTAACTGGTCGGACCACTTGCCCCTCGTGATAACTTGTGAGATGAGTGCTATTATAAGTAAAGTTAATTTAACGGCCTTTGACTCATTGCAAGGAATCAAATGGGGGCATAGGCGGGATGCTCAAATTGATGTTTACAATAAGTATTGGTGTGATAATTTAAGTATTCCAAATATATCTAATCATTGTGATAACTGCTTAGTTTTTAAGTGTACTCAGCATTTGTATAAAATTGAAATAGGATAAATATTATAATAGGATAGTTGCTGTACTTCAGACGGGCGCTAAAAATAGCGCGGGTAGCCTAACTGGTGCACTGAAGAGGCCTAAGAAAATCTTTGGTTGGAACTGCCACGTCAAAGATAGTCATCAAGTGGCTAAAATGTATTATGAGTGGTGGAGCTATAGTGGTAAGCCCAGTACAGGTGAGCTATATGACAACATGGTGCAAAGTCGTAAAACCTTTAAAAACAAACTGAAGTGGTGTCAAAATAATGAGGAGAGAATAAAACTAGACGTATTAGCAATGCACAGGTCTGATAAAAATTTTGTTAAGTTCTGGCGATCGACAAACTTTTTAAACTACAAAAGCTTAAAGTTAACTTAGTTAGCTAGTTAACTTAAAGTACCTGTGACAGTCGAAGGTGAAAATGACAGAAGTAAGATTGCCAACTTATTTTCACATCACTTCAGGGTCAACCCGATATCGGCCCGGACTGCTTGTATACCCTGGTGAGCGACTTACTGGTGATACTGGCAATGTATGTTTTACTGCTAATGACATGGCTACGGTGGTTCGTAAGATGAAGAGGGGAAAATCTCCGGGTCTCGACGGACTTAGTTCTGGAACATATTCTGTATGCTGGTGAGTCAATATATGGGGTTTTAGCCAACTTATATAATAGTTGTGTAAATTTTTGTTATTTACCGAAACAGCTTATGAATACTGTGGCAGTTCCAATCCCAAAGAACAAAACGGGTGACCTTTCTAGTGTCAAAAACTACAGGCCGATTTTGCTAGGCACTGTGATAGGAAAAATACTGGAAATTATGATTCATCCTAGTCTGAAGGAAGGCATCGAGGTAAATGATGCTCAGTTTGGTTTCCGACCCGGTCTCTCGACGGATTCAGCAATTGTCTGTCTTAAAGCAACCATCAAAGGCGAAGTACACCAGACGTACCATCAACAACATCAGAGTGCAATACAATGATGCGTATCGTATCCTGATGAAGTTGCCTCGGTACTGTAGCGCGTCGGCCATGTTCGCCGAGGCCCGAGTACCGGGTTTCTTTGCGATCATGAGATCGCGTATCGCAACATTCTGGAGCCGATTGCGAGAATCCAAGAATGAGATCCTGAGCACGCTGGCCGGGTGTCTGAATTGCTCAATAAACAAGCATTGGCGTTAAGTGCACCAGGAGGCTAATAGGAAATAAATAGACCTGAATACAGAATTGTATTTTAATTTATTTAATTTAATTGTATTATATAATTTTACTTTATTTTATATTATTGTAATTTTAACTGGGTGCATACCTTTTAATAAAGTATATATTATTATTATTATATTATATATATTATTTACATGAATTGTACTGCAGAGGCGTCGAGAAGCACTTGACACATATTGACACAACTATTTATTAATTCAAATATATATTTATTTGGGGGAATTTTTACTATATCAGTACCAATAGTTTTTCAGGAGTATATTTATCATTTTCACCTGCTAGAAAGTGAAAATTAGCCGCCTATCTGCAATACGAGTACATGAAATGCGTTACCAGCATTTAAAGTAAGACATACGCGCGTAAGAGGAAATGTTAGAGGCCATTTTTCCATAAAAACGTACTGGACCCTTTAAACGTTGACGCTAAAAACCACGGGGTTTTTACCCCTAGATTAAAATTAAATATTACACAGTACACATTAACTTCATGACTATATATTTTATATGGCAGAGAAAAACCAACGATCATTTGAGTTACCTAATGTTATGAATTTACCGCTGCCCATATTCTCCTGCAGTATCAGAGAAATGCGTTGCCTGCATTTAGGTGTTTCCTACTTAAGGCTGGATTTTGTGCTCGACCGACGGTGAACGCTGTCGACGGTCAGTGATGTGCTGACTATGTTGCGTTTAGTACTCAGCTGATAGCAAACTTGATTGCGTAGAAAAGTGATTCCATTTTCAACCTCCTTAATATGGGCGTACTACTTACGCAAACGCGTCAATTAAAGGTGAACATATTCGAAATTGCCATAACACAAATTTTTGCTTACGATATTTGATGACCACGAATGCGCGTACGGTCGTTTTTCTCGGTTAATGTCGCAATGAACGCACTCTATCGCCATAAAGCGTCAGAGGACCGACGGGATCGACGTAGCTGTACGTGCGTAGCAAATCATCATCGCTGCACTGTACGCGATCATATGTTTTCATTGTTATAGCTATGCTTCATCGAAGTCAGCGCTCAGCGTCAGCGATTAAGTCTAGACTAAATGCAGCCTTAGTTTTGAATGTTATCAAAATTTTGTTTATTCATTTAGTTCAAGGAAATTACACTTTATCATGACAAAATTTTTCTTTTCTTGTTACATTTACCATAATTTCCAAAAAGGTTAAGCTTTATTTAGAAATTGGTAAGAAACTCATTGCCACTCTTATAAGTTAACATTTACATCTTCAACGTTTTACAATAATTCAATTACAAAAAAATATGTAATGTTATTCAACAAGAACACTCAAACGTCTAATACTCAATGTATTACATTAATAAGTCAAAAAAGTAAATGTAAAAATTATAAACACTAGTAACAAGAGTACAGTAGATGCATAAATCCACACACACTGTCAATAAATAAAGGTATTATGCGAATATTTACTAGCCATAACTAAAAATAGTAGTTAGTATTTGTCATGTAACTTAATAAAATTATAAAAAAATAAATTTTATATTGTAAATCTTGTAAACATTGACATAAAATCTTACATGAAATACAAAATCAACGCTTGGAGCAAGCTTTAATTAGACACAAAATACTGAGAACAGAGGCAACGAACACGTACAACGTTAAACAGTATAAACCTTTAAAACAAACACCCTTATAATTACATGAATGCAAATGCAATTCAAAATACAGAGTAATTAAACAGACACAGATAATTTATTTCTTAAATGTTTCTTACATGAATATAATTCCTCTGTCATCAGGGAGGCTGCTTCATTTCTTATTAAAGTTTCCTAATATAGATATACTTATGCTAATAGTTATAATTACATATCCTTAGATAATTTATGCGTCTGGATAGAGCCTCAAGTTGCTAGACAACAGGCAGATGAAAACAGGCCAGGTCTATTGCTTTGGCGTCTAGCTTACACTCGCGTTTTGTATGACACATTGTGTACTCTAACAATTTTTTTTTAATTATTGATTAAAATAGAGGTAGTCAACGTTAATTTTTTTCTACGTTTTCACAGCTGTCACAGACTATCTAGACGTTTATATAATATAACTAGGTATTAACATAATGCTCGTATAACACAATTGTTTACATACGGTATGTGTAGATTGATGTATGTACTGATTAACACTCGTGTTTTTGTTTTTTAAATTAACAATCTCTTATTCTTTCCACTGACTCGTGTAAGTCATGACGTTTAAGTATTTTTGGAGATACCACATACGAGACTTTTCTGCCTCATTGTGATTCGGTTGAAAGGGCGCCGTAGCTAGTGAAATTACTCGGCTAAAGAGATGCCACGCATTAATTTTTGGGTTGACTCAAGAATCCTAAGCGGCAGTGCATTGTATCAATTACCATCAGCTGAACGTCCTGCTCGACTCGTCCATTAATATCATACAAAAAACATTAGTAGTATCAAAGGAATTATAAGAGGGTTGCCGGTTTAAGAACGTGTTTTTTGACGGTATCTATTATATACCATCCCGAATACAACATGGATACCTTCAAAAAATCCGCAAAAGAGTATACAAGAAGGTCATTCCACAGTTTGGTTGTACACAGTAGAATGTCCCTGGAAAACTGCACCGAAAAGAAACGCCACCTATTCAGATGGTGTGCATAATCGTGTGAAAGTGGAAATCTGAGCAGAAATCTGACATGAAACAGCTATTTGGGACACTCCCCGTGATAAATGCAGAAGAAGGCACTTCGCTACGAAATGCCTAATGATCAAGCCAATTATCTACGATCGCACTAGATTATTGTTCCAGAGGGAATGTTCTAGATCACACAGAAACATACAGTGGAGTAGAAGTGGATCGCCTTATGAAGATGTATGGATATCTCAACAGATTGACATAGCTGTGTCAGTAAGTAAGCTTACTAACATCCAAGAGAAACTATAATTTTCCTCATACCATCCATGTTTATTAGGAAAGATAAAAAAAATTGAGGCGATTAAATTTTAACTGAATCACATTTGCTTGACCAATCATTTCGACGTAAATAGATAATAAATAAATGTGTAAATCGAATATTATTTGTGATAGAACTCTTAAATTTAGCAAGTCTTTTCAATCAAAAAAGAGCCGATATTGAATTTCATCCAACATTAATCTATACTGGTTGAAATTACTCACGATCAGACACCGCCCGCAATAAAATTGAGACATAAAATAAATTTTTCCATTAAATTGTGATCACTGAAATGAAGGATCGTCGTCGATTCGTAATCTACATTTTTATTATACAACCGTCATTATGTTTTATTCGTACCGATGTGTTTGATTGTAACGTTATATCGATCACATTCAATTAATTGAAATAAACAATGTTTTTACTTCAGCCTTTTTGATTTTATATTTAGAAGGGAGTTTTAACACTTATTTTTAATAAAACTAAATTGTTTCTTTATTATAGTATCTTTTTGAAGTAAAACATCTTGACGCATGCTTGATTTAGGGGGTAAGCTGGTGAATGCATGACGATAGCGTAACGCGAACGGTGATTTCTTGAGGTGGGGAGTAAGCTGGTGAATGCGTGACGAAAGCCTAACGAACGAACTTTAGTGTTACGCGAACGGTGAATTTTTTTGCTTGGGAATAAGCTAGTGAATACATGTTGAGAGCGTTATGAACAAACGCTAACGTTACGCGAACGGTGATTTCTAGATAATTTCGTAATTTCACTTCGTTTCTGAACAAATTTATAAATTTATATTTTGTATACTTCAGTGGTGTGTTTTAACCACACTCGTTTTTTACATAGGAACGGAGAAACGGGCAAGAGGGTCAGATGGGAAGCAATGAGGCAGCCGCACATGGACATCCGCAACATCAGGGCTCAATAGATGTGTTGCCGGCCTTTAAGAGGGTATGCTCTAAGCTTAAAGGTCCCTTAGTAACAGAAAATCTACGTTATAATGGTAACAATTATTATATGTATACTGAAGAAAATGACAGTAGCAGAGGGTGGAGATGTCTATTAAATGCGATGTCTCCCTGGCTTCGATATACTTCCGATACAACCGTTGACGAGTTAGGGTGTTACTCTGTCCGATTACTGCTTGATAGTCATTGTGAAATAATTCGCAAATTATTCTTAGAAGCTTAGAGTTTGTTTCTTTTAAAGTTTTGCAACATTTTTCTATTAATTTATACAATTAATTATTTAGACATTAGCCTGTTAGCAGAAATCATCACCACCATCGACCTCCGCGCCCCCCGCCCTGTCTAGCCGCGATCTACGAGCACAAGTCCGCAGTAAGAGACGGGACGCTATCGCGAACCCACTACACGCACCCTGGTGAAGTACCTCCTAATGGTCCGAAACTAGTCGGTACCCACATCAATAAAAAGTGAGAAAAGCCGTATTAATAAATAAGTTAACAGTCTCACGAAAGTTTCAATAATTTAATTCATATGGGCATGGAGTGATTTGTACTTTTTTTCTACTTGTTTATTTAAGACAGATTGTCGAAAAGAAATTGTTGATTTTATAATATTATAACTTTATAACATAAAATGTTATATTTCGTATTACTAACAACTTCAACACTTTATGAAGTTGTCACACAACATTTTGAAGTTTGATAGAGACAGCAAATGCAAATATACTTATCTGGCCACATATAACAATACACATGCCACAAATAAAGTTATCATCCCCACCATTTTGATGTCTGGCGTTCATCTACAGTGCCGTTTTAAATAAACTTTCTTGCACGTACATCCGAACTATGATATTCGCTTCCTTGTGCGGTGTTGGCACGACGATACGTCATAGTATCTTGGAAAAAGCACGTACACCTTTCCAAAAGGTAATGCTTCTGTTGCAAGTGAATGTGGGCGGAAGTTATCACTTAACATCAGGTGACGGAAACTCTTTTATCATCCTCTTCCATAAAGAGAGGAAGCAGGAGAATCGCTTGTGACGAAACCCCCTGTCCTATAATTTTGTGTCCCTGGGAAAGGACTGGGCAGTAATTTTACTTTATCTTTTTTTTTACTTTCGTATTGACTTTTGTTACACACCACTTACGAGACAACATACAATGTTAAGCTGTGGATGTGGTGAATTAATAAAGATAGGAACCTTTGCTCTGATCTTCACTGTACTCTGTGGATCATCTGTTAGACGACAAACAACATAGCTCGGATGTTTTGAATGCAAATTAAAAACGGACCGTTATTCTAAACTCTAAATTTATGTATCGAAAATATATACAAAAATATACAATATATTCTATTTATTTCAGGAAAAGTTCATGCAAATAAATCTATTCTATAAACTAACTAGAATACAAATTTGACAGCATGATGTAATAAAAAAACTAGTGTTTTTTTATAGAAGAGAGGGCAAACGAGCGTATGGGGCACCGGGTGTTAAGTGATCACCGCCGCTAACATTCTCTTGCTACCTACTTTTTACTACCATAGGAATTACAGGTGCGTTGCCGGCCTTTAAGGAAGGTACGCGCTTTTTTTGAAGGTACCCATGTCGTATCGTCCCGGAAACACTAGGAAGCTCATTCAACAGATTTGTAGTACGTGGAAGAAAGTTACTGGAAAACCGCAGTGTGGAGGAGCGCCACACTACGATGGTGGGAATGATATTGTAATTTGAGGCGTGTCGTGCGAAGGTGGCATTCGGCGGCAGGAATCAGGTGAAACAGCTCTTCGGAACACTCCCCGTGATAAATGCGGTAGAAGACAGACAATGAAGCGATATCTATACGCAACGCCAAGTGATCCAGCCATTCACAGAGCACTGGGTCCACGACAATTCAAGCAACTCTGAGTACTTGTTTTATCTTCTAAGGTAGGAAGCACATATTTAAACTTATTATATATTTACATTGCATTTCCCTTATCAGCAAGGTAATTGTACGATAAAACATTAGTCATACAGATTTTATATTACTTAGGTAAAACAAAATTCTTAAACTATTCTAAAACTCGATAAAAAATGCCCTAGAGGCAAAATACATCAAGGATTAAAAATAGACTACTGCAGGACGTAGAGTCCTGAATAAGCAATCCTGGAGAATCTATCCCTGGTTGTATGAAACTAAACAACAGCAAAATACCATCTTGATAACAGTGGGAGGCTCCTTTGCACAGGATGCCGGCTAGATTATGATGACCACAACGGTGCCTATTTCTGCCGTGAAGCAGTAATGTGTAAACATTAGCGTGTTTCGGTCATGGAAATCTTTTAGGGAGGCCTTTGTCCAGCAGTGAATGTCTTTCGGCTGATGGTGATACTTTTATTTTAAAAAATAATAAAATATCTATAATATGTAAAGCATAATATATGAATTTTTACTAATTTCTATGTTGATATTAATATGTTATTTTGTGAAAAAACAAATTTCATCGTGGTTTTATAAAACTACACATTTACCTTTTATTAACTGGTAACTCTATTTTCAATCAAGTGTTGTTGTAACATAACCAATAAAATTATTATTTACTATATCACTCCGATCTTGTCGTATATTTGCTCTATATATAGCGCTCCACTAACATTCCTATCAAAATATTACGTTTAAATGGAATTGGCTGTTTTTACATGACACGACACGATGTTAGTTCACGAGTTTGCATAACTATATTAAGCAAAATCGTATACATAAAGTATTGAAGCTTTACGAATAGGTGGTAGAGCGAAATAAAAAAAAATTGAGATTTTGGAAGTGTTTTTATAATCTTACTTGAATGAAAGAGTCTTACGACTTAGAAAATAAAAAAACAATGACAAATAAAAGCCTAAAGGCGGTTTTCTTGTCACGCAGTTTTCCATCAGCGTGCGGAGCTAGTCCAGATGCGTTAGAATACCTACCAGAAATAGAGTATGGGTAATAGAAATTACATGTAAAGCGAATTTGAAAATCGAATAACCATAATATTCAACTAAACTACCATAATTTTAGGAAGATATTTATTACTTCATGACGCTACGTTGGTTCGTTAAGCTCCTATTGACTGTATTGACTTTAAAATACAAATGAGCGACTTTTTAGTTTTAAGATGTCAAAACATAACTCTTTAAACTTTGAATTATTTATATAAGGTTTTATTCAGTGTTATTTACCTCTTTATCTTATATCTTCAAACGAGCAAGCCTTTTATATATATAATCTGAATCTTGGATACGCCTCCAACGATTTTCATAAAATTTAGTATTTCGGGGGCGATAAATCAATCTAGCTAGGTTTCAATTTTAAAAAATGTTGTTTTATCCGTGTTTTAATAAGAAACAGTTACAATAACATTAGAATACAAAGGTACTACATACAAGACTATAATAGATCAGATGGATTGGGTGACCCGGAAAGCAGAAGACCCCGAATGCAGATGTCTAAATTGTTTTTTTCTTCAAGTTTCTTACATTCAAAATCCTCAGAGCAAAAAGAGCAAGGCTCGGTCGTCCGGATATTGATTGTTAAATAATAACATGAAAGCTTGAAAGGTTAATAATCAAAGACATGCGTTAACTCCGAATGCTCCTGGCCACAACAGGACAATGTCCCAACTGCGACCAATCCGCGTCCACGTGCGTGCAGCACTCGTGGCAGGAAACACATGTATAAAATAATAGTATCCGGGTGGTCCGCACGGGGACGATATTCCGCCAAGTGATAGGAAAACCGCCTTAAAAGTAGTGGTAAATTTAGAATTAGCCTCTCATAATTTCTCACGGTTCCAAACCATCATTCACGATACCACCGAATGCGGTTTTCGAAATATCGTTCGCTGGCAGGGAAACAGTCAGACGGACGGTTTCTATTGGTTACTTTAACCCATAAATACTTTATTTTATTTTACTCGGGAAACAAACAGTACAAATTAATACACTTAAAATACAAAATATGAATTATTGACAAATAAATTTACTACAATATATATATTATAGTAATATAAATAAATAATGCGAGCAAATTTTAAAAATTAAAATCAATGAATTACGAAACTTTAAAAAATAAATATTTTCTTTATTCTAAAATTTAAATCGTATCGTATATCGTGGGATGTAAAAGAGGTCTGTGGCTCCATCACAATAGAGTTAGTGAGGTTCGAGGTGCAAACAGATCGCCCGCATGCCCCGTATTGGATGTCCAAAGTACAACCACAGACGCGTCAACACACACGTCTAAACATCATTACCTTTATTAAAGCCTGCACCGAACTCAGTTCAAATATTATTTGTTTTTGCTTCTTTTAAACACACTGGCAATGTTTAATTCAAATTGAATCTTAGATAATTTATACGGCCAGGGTTATCAGTTTAGTGTGCGTGACAAGCTACGTCTTACACTCTCGATTTGTATGTCACTTTGTGTTTCTGCTAATGGAGGTTAACGTCGATAAGTTTTCAAGTTTTTTCGACGTTTTCACAGCTGTCACAGTATATCTACATGTACAAATTATCCGCCAAGTCGAGCCAAAACAAGCGGCACGGCCGTACTATCTCTTACTTTTCTCGAAGTTGTTCAAGCCATTTTCAACCCCCTAACTTCGCTGATAACACTAGAAGCATGAATTTTCAGTAACCAAGCATGTATTATATAATTATACTTTAATGTCAATCTATTTATATCCATCACAGCTGAATATCTAAGTCATCCGACAGCCTGGGACTAGATAACGGTTATTTTATAGCATTAGCAGTGACAGTACAATATTATATATTTCATTAAAAAGAACGCAAAAAAAGGATGTTGGGACAGTTTCTTGCGCTACTTCTTCTCTCTCAGAGCGCTATTTGTTTCCGACCTTAAAAAAGAATATAAAGAAATCAATTTTGAGAAAATTAATACCTTTATACATATAACGTCATTGAAAGTATGTATATGAACATTGAAATTGTTATTAACAAGATGAAAAAAGATAGCGTTTAGTTTTTCATTAATAACTCAAAAACTATTTATATATTAGATATTTTGAAAAAACATCTAAAGAGGAGGATATCTCCAATAATAAAGTTCCGATTCCATACACTCTACCTCTATAATTTATTATTTTAATTCAATGCCAAAAATAGGCCGTAATGACATGAGATAGATTATATTTCAAACATTAGTGCATTACATTTATGTAGAGATAATACAGTTATAGTAATTGTTATATCATTTTAGGCTCAAGCGGTTGTACTTCCCCTGAGTAGAGTGTTGTATTAAGATATAAAAAACCAGCTGGTAACTGGTGTGCCTCGCTTTACATAAACAAATTCATATAAAATATAAAATTTCACATCAAAATTTAAATATTTTAGTTAATTACGAAATTTGTGATTTGAAATTCGATGAAACGAAAAAGCGAGACAATAAAGGCGCCGTTGCCAGCTACTATTTATAAAATTATTATTTTGGTCAACGCACCAAATCATTTTTCAACAATATGCATATCGTATGGAAACTGTGTTCTAACGAACACGAAACATCAAAGAACGTTTGTATTTTGATCTTCTTCACTTTATTATATTAATACAACTTCTCCATCTTCACGGACTGATGATGCAATTTAACATGAAAAGGACCGTTATATTATAGATAAGTTAGAATAAAATGGAGGCAATGTCTCTTACTAGATCATAACAAAGCTTGTGAATATATATAGCAATTAGTTGGTTTTGTGGTGAGAACTCTAAGTTACTATTGAAAATGCATGGGTTGCATAGACTCAACTGTGAATAGTAAGTTTGAGTACTACAAATTAGTAAGCTCACGAGATGGAGGTGGAATAATATACGCCTCAAGCGACGTATATGAGGTTTCTAAAGCTGCATGATTCGTAATAGATTATTTGTATATATTGTTTACATTCAGAAATTAAATATTTTTTTAGATTGGTGAAAAATAGTAAACCTTACATTTATCCTGATACGCTATATCCATCTCAATCTCTCGTAGCCTGCCACTCATTATAAATACTCATTGAAAAGTGTTGAAAATGATGAAATTTTAATCTTTTTCAATAATCCTATTTTTTTTTGTGTATTTATCAATATACAGTTGATGAGTGTATTTTTTTTTATGGAATAGGAGGACAAACGAGCGTACGGGTCACCTGTTGTTAAGTGATCACCGCCGCCCACAATCTCTTGCAACACCGGAGGAATCACAGGAGCGTTGCCGGCCTTTAAGGAAGGTGTACGCGCTTTTTTGAATAACATTTGTATCGTCCCTGAAACACCGCACAAGGAAGCTCATTCCACAGCTTTGTAGTACGTGGAAGAAAGCTCCTTGAAAACCGCACCGTGGAGGACCGCCACACATCCAGAGTGTTTTTAATCAGGAACTTTTCAGAAGTTTGTGACTTGCCTTCTTGCACACATGCAAATATATATTTTTTTATTTATCTAATAATTATTGTAGTAAAATAGGGTCACAGCAGAACGATTACAGTAATAGTGTGGATCAAAAATTTATCTCTTAGCTTTATTCATACGTAAATATTCAAATTCAAAAAAGTTAAGAGTAATGTATAGAAATAAAAACTATCCTTTCTAATGATTTTTATTATTATGCCAAATATGATTAATTTCGGTACAATAGTTTAGAAAATAGAAAGTTTAGAAAACAAACAGTATTTAACAGGACAAAGAACGTGACACGAATTTTTATTTTTATTTAAATATTTTGGAATACGAACAGTATTTAAAACATCTAAAAAATACATTACATAAAAAACTAACTCTAAAAGAAACATGAGAATATTAATTTTGATTGCTTCTGAATGTCTGTAATTACCAACTTTCTGAATTTTCCATGGCAGTTAAAAGAACAAGCATTGAACTCGGACGGAAATCTCGATGCCACCGGCTACGAAGCCGTTTTAATTAATAGTTTATCATTAATTCCGTTCTAACTTTAAAACCAAGTCTTGATTGAACGACTCAATACCGTTTACCAAGAAATCTTTATAATTTACAATTCTTTTATAGTTATTATAATTGATTGAATAATTTACATGTCCAGTGTATAAATTTAGTAAATATTGTTCTGTCGTTTATAGGGAAGGTTTAAATAGTTTAAGATTTTATTAATGTTTGATTCTTGATTATCTAGCCAGCAAAATATTTTATAGATTTAACATTTCTATTGTTTTATATTGGAGAAAGGGATCAAGATCATTGTTCAATATTATTATTATTCTATCATCATCATATCAGCCGGTAGACGTCCACTGCTGGACAAAGGCCTCCCCCAAAGATCGCCACGACGATTGTTCCTGCGCTCAATCTATCATCCAACCTATTCGGTGATCTTGATCAGATCGTCGGTCCATCTTGTGGGAGGCCTACCAACACTAAGTCTTACGGTACGTGGTCGCCGAGGACTTATTCGACCATCTGGGCTATGTCAGTGACATTGGTTCTCCTACGGATCTCCTAATTTCTGGTTCGATCTCGCAGGGAAACTCCGAGCATAGCTCTCTCTATTGCCCTCTGAGCGACGATGAGCTTACTCAGAAGACCCAAAGTTAGCCACCACGTCTACACTCCGCATTAATTATGTACAATTTCATCAAAATATATACGTTAAATTTAATTAGAAACAGAATAATATTGAAATAGAAGAAGTACCTAGATCAGACAGACATACACTTATACATTATTTAAGAATTGAATAAACAAACAGAATATACCAGTGACATCCCATTCAAACTTGATCCAAATCGAATGCGATTCGATTAGATTAACAGCGATCGATATCTCCATGCTCTAGTGTTGCGAGCACTTCGATTGCAATCAGAATTAGTCAATCGATTTGATTACGAGACGAATACGAATCATAAGCTGTCTAAATCAAATAGACAACACTAAGTGTTGCCACACTGTGAAGGAGAAATGGTTTATATCATATATTTTACACAGTTTATACTTATTTACTCTTGAAATATTTAATATTTAAAACACTATTTATATATTAGATGCAGCACCACACAAACTAATCTGTTTTGTATATTACAGCCATTGTAAAATACTTTATTTATTGAAATGAGTGGCCGTTGAGTTTCTTGTATGTTTTCACCAGCTCTACTTTTTCCAACCATATGGTAGATTCAGTTAATAAAAACAAATATTTTTATAGTTACGAATCAAAAGCGCTTAGTTCAAACAATTAATTGAAAAAGTTAGTTTGATTACGATATGTATGGACTATGGACTGATGCATCTACTATAATTATTTTATTACTCATTAATTTACTTTTTTTTGACTAACTACTGTAAGGCATTTAGTAATTGACGTTTTGAGTATCATTGTTACATCACTTTGCATATTATATTGTATTTGTTATCATTTTTAAATTTAATTGAACATAAGAACTTGTAAAAATGTAAACCGTTCTGTTTGAATAGAGCAACCTTAGAGTTTCTTTCTCGTCCTTCCCTAAGGAAATCTGCCTTCCAAATGAGCTGTATGAAAAAAATGACATAATTATTATTATTACCTACGAAATGAAATATTTTTGATTTTGATTTGATTTGTCAATAATGTGGGCGTTATATTATTTATATTATATTCAAGATACTACGTAGCTAATTTCTATCGTATATGACTAAACGCCTTACCAATCAAAATTGGGTACAGTAACAATGGATTCGCTTTCCATTTCTATCTTACGGAATGGAGGTATCCATTTGTTTTGTGTAATAATCTTACAAGAGCAATTGCTAAGCTTCTTTCCCATTCTTCGCAACGTAAGCTGCTTTAGGAACTGGTGGTACTGTAAAAAAAAATTAAAGTGTTTTTACAGATCTACTTCAATGACGTTCTATACATACATTTTATGGATATAATAACATTCGCAGTCTGATAGAGGAAAGGCAAAAGTGTACTTAAAGACAATGTAGCACACTTTTCTTGAATCAAATCTGAGCTGAATAAATGTTTTACATTACTGCTTATTGACCAAGAATATCTTAAGAAACTGGAGTAAATGCGTCAATGTATAGATCGTCGAAGCTTAATATAGTGTAATTTGAGGCAGGTTCCATATTTGGCCTTATTTAAATACGACATTACTTGTTTATACTATGTATAGAACGTCATTTAATAAATTATAGTATTCGTCTTCAACAGACTTTTGCGCTGAACTCCTAATTTGCGTCTGCTTCCTATTATTCGGAAAATATATTATTTCAAGCATTATTTTATATTATGTTTTCGTTTATGTCGATCCTCTGCATCAGCTACCACATATATCACAGGGAATGCTTAGATGAGTTGGTCGGGTTAATACCAGTAGCCGAATTTTACTACCCTTTTATATATATATATATTTTTTTTTTAATGAAGATAAGGCACGAGACGAGTAAGACGTTCAGCTGATGGTAATTGTTACACCCTGCTCATAACATTGTAGTGCCGCTCAAGATTCTTGAAAAACCCAAAAATTAGCGGCACTACAATTGCGCTCGTCACCCTGAGACATAAGATGTTAAGTCTCATTTGCCCAGTAATTTCACTAGCTACGGCGCCCTTTGATCGTAACACAACAATGTTTACATATTACTGCTTCACGGTAGAAAAAATTTGTTTATATTTAAATAAAATACATGTGCCATGTCCATAAAAAAGGTCACGAATATATATAATTTGCCAAATTTTCTCTATCAAATCAGCTTACAAGTTATCAATACATTTGGCTGCGCTATCATGTCATATCAACCAATTAGGAGTGACCCGCGATAAACTTTATATTCTTTAGAAGAGAGGCCAAGTTGTATTTGTCTTAATGGGGTTGTCACTCCCTCAATATGGAGTCCCATTACTAGAATTATTTATTTGTTTTCCGCTTGCTACATTTCAAAGATTATTGGAATTACACAGATAATACACGTGACATTACAAATTATAGGTCGAAGTAAGCAAGCAAGATGACGAGCGCAATTGAGTGCCTCTCAGAATTTTTGGGATTCTCAAGAATTCTGAGGCACCACATAGTAATGGGCAGGGTGTATCAGTTACCATCAGCTTAGCGTCCAGCTCGTCTCATCCCTTACTGTCATTAAAACGTTAAAAAAACAAAATACAACGATAATAAAAAATAATAGTTCATATATTAAGTTTTCATTTATTGTAAGATGGATATATATATCTTCGAATTACTCGTATACTTAAACGAGTAAAACCACATCTCACAATTCATCAATATATATAGGTATTAAAAAATGTTATTTTATTGAATATATTAAAGCGGTACCGATCTTGTAGCGAAACAATACGCAGCCGGCATAGGGGAACGGGGCTCTGGTTATGATGGTCCTTGATACCGCGTGGGAATTTAGGGATTTTCATCTGAATATTTTAAAACGCTTACGTATTTTGAAAATGTGAAGTGTAAACGTTCTCCACAACATGTAGTTTTATTATTTTTGTAATCCGATGAACGTTCGAGTAGTATTCACGTACGTACGAAGGATTCATTTTATTTTTTAGATATAACTTTGTATTTCTGAACTGAAAATTCTGTGCGCGCATGAAGGTAATTTTTTTACGGATGAAACGTAATAAAGTGACACGGAAATGTGAGACGTTTTTGTTCAAGAAGAGGGAGAGAAAAAGAGAAAAAGCGCATATATCTTTCTTAAAAGCCGGCAACGCTCTTGTGATTCCTCTGGTGCTGCAAGAGAATGTGGGCGGCGGTGATCACTTAACACCAGGTGACCCGTACCCTCGTCTGTCCTCCTATTCCATAAAAAAAAGAGAACTATTGAGAACGATTGAGAGAGAGTGAGAAAGGGCGAACGTAGCATGAAGCACATAGCGCCGCTAGTAAGTAAAAGATGTTGTACTTACTAGCGGCCGCGCGCTAAACTTGTACGATAAAACGCTAGGGGAATATGTTCTACTTACTAACAGCCGCGTGCTAAACCTGCACGATAGACCGCTATTAGGGAAGATGTTACAACTAATGATGTTTACAAACTGGAAGGGAACAAGTTAACACATTAATTTAATTACGTATAGCCCTGTCGTGGCCTTAATCCTCAGAATTTGTGTTGACGTATGTAATATAGTTATGTGAGGTTGGTAGTATTTTACGTGACACAAGACACAAAATATTATGATGCAAATTATTTTGTTATTAATTATGTTATATGAATGTTGGAATATTATTCATGTTGCTTAAAATATATATATCAAGAAAATCTCGAATTCTAATAGCACTCATTCATCGATAATAACTGGAATTATTAAGTTTGTAAGTTCCAGCGTTTCAATTTGTTGCCTAACGATTTTATTTTGGGCTTCAAGAAAAGAATATATTACTAACTTTCAATGATAGACTTCAAAGCAATAATTCTTTGGGACAAAAAACTATTCATAGTTCTGTTTTCATTGATCTTTGGCGCCCCCAGTCTACTCTTTGGTACACTACTCACAAAGAAAGGAATTATATCGTCAATACTGTACTGGGAATAAACAATGTCTCGACTAATTGGAATGAAATGGTCCGAAAAGAAACATAACTTATCTCATTGTCTTGTTGTGTGAGTTATTTCTATGTTCTGTGATTTCGACGTTAGATTGTCCGTGAATTAACATTATGATTAATTTGAGAACGTATTGGAAAATAATATTCGGACAGTCCACTGATTTGGTAAAAGATTTGTCAAATCTTTTATTGATATTATATTTAAAGTAAATAATAAAAAATGAGATGTGTGAGAACATCTGAGACATTGAATGAGACTGAGCGGTCACGCTATGTTACGCTCGTTAATTAAATCAAGCTCTAGTCAGCTAAGTGAGTGTGATCGATCCAAGAAAATTTACCATAGTAAGTTATAAAGTATTATAATTACATAATGTATATTATTTAACCAAATTGTGATAAGTTCAAATTATCAATCTCGAAATAAACACCAAGCTTATTAATCATGTTCTACAGCTTTTAAATTAGTCTAGGCTATATGGTTATGGTTTGTAAAGCGGCTTTAGTAGCACTGAACTTGTGCAGCCCAATATCACTGCGACTGTTTACTTGAGCTCACTGCTAAGACTTTCTTCTGCTAATTCTTGAGTTTTATTATATCTTTTGCAGTGAGCTGACGTATTAATGGACCACATTCAGAGGGGATTTGCGACGTCCTTTGATGAGCACTACATAATCTACACGCTCTGCAATCTCTGAGGATTGAGAGGTGTTTCTTTTATCTTCAGTGCTCCGTAAATATCCTGATTAGAATTTATACACTCTTGTGGACATGATATATCAAGAGTTGATTTAATAAGACTCCTTGGAACACCAAAAAAGGGTCAAGGGCCAAATTGAGTGTTTGTAGCACCAATTCTTGCAAGTTCGTCAGCACTTTCATTGCCTTCGATCTCTGCATCCCTAAGTGTAACTCTATTTATTTCTCCCAGAATATTCAGTAGAAAAACTCCTGCAGTTATGTACAGCCTTGAGTCTGTTCTCTTTGAATCTATAGCGGACAGAGCCGTCTGATTATACTATAATGTCTGAGCTATAGGATTGATTGTTACGCGCATGGCACTTCCAGTTGATACCTCATCCTTGTCTAAGATCGTTATAATTTGGGCGTCAAGATTACATTGTAATCTACTCGTATCATTGGTGTCAACCCGTCAAGTGCTTTTCCCAACCGTCGCAATTCATAAAGTTGGTCTAAAATATCATTCATTCCTGCTGCATAAAATTATGTATTATATTCGAATATAATAAATTACAAGATAAAAGGTGTTAGTGAAAGTTTAAATTCTTACATAAAAATTCAACACCACTAACTTCATTGTCATAACATAATAATACGAAGCTCCAAAAATCTCTCGGCAAAAAAGTTCGATTAGAAAGCTTATTAAAATGTTTTACTTGTATTATCATATTATACAGTATCCAAACGGACGTCCGTTCAAACTTTCTCTTACATGGTTGTTATGAGCTTGTGTTACGGGCAAACATTAATTTCAGACAAATTCCTAGATCCTTTTTTTTTACAATATTCTAACATCCTAGTCCATCAATAAGTTAGGGTTTAGATCGCTTATACGTCTAGATAGACTGTGACAATTGTGAAAACTTCGAAAACGAAGAATTTAACGTTAGTTATCTTCTATTTTGTGTGATAACCACACACTAACATAAAGTGACATACAAATCATGAGTATATGACGTAGCTTTTATTGCACACTAAAGTTATAAGCCTGGTCTATTTTCATCGGTTGTCTAGCAGCACGAGGCTCTATCTAGACGCATAAATTGTCAGAGTTGTGGTTATATTGAACCTGTGTTATACTTCGTTAGAATAAGTGGTGTGTTTCTGTCCAAACGACAGAATTGAAAAAAAAAATACAGCTAAGCTTATCAAGTGACTCTGCATTAGTCGACATGAGCCGAGTTTACCCGAACGAGCATTACATAACCGAGCAAGAGGGCAAAGTGTGATTGGATACCTTTAAAATATAGTGCATAGTGCGCCTAAAGGAATTTTCACTACAAGACTACAATAAGAAAAACGCAATTTTTTTTATTAATGAATATTATAAGTTGTAAATTTAACTTCTTACCACAACTACGGAAAAAGTTGAGTTTTTAGATAGAAGCGGCGCTGAGTATAATTCTCGGATGGGGCACCCCTTTTATAATATTTTTAAACAGGTAGTGGAATAATAATAATTACTTATAATAAATCTATATTTGTAACAAAAAGAAAATTTAATTATAAAATCAAATCATCATTAAATTTTCCTCGACCCCCAAACTAGGTTAGCCCGTGACATGGGGGTCAGTCTCTTGCCAGTTGTGCAATGTACAATGTGACGGAAAACAAAAATTTACATATTTTAAGGTGACTAACAGTGGAAACTAATGATGACAATAATAACAATTTTATATATAATTTAGTGTGTGTGTGTGTGTGTGTGTGTATGTGTGTGTAGCTTATTATTTTTCAAATGCTATACCCAATATATTAAGTAGACATTAACGAATAAGAAACGAGTTGTTCTTTAAATTGATATGGCCATGTAGTAATTTGTATTTTTTTTTTATTTGGACAATATTCTAACAATGATCAACTCAACATTATAAAACTTATCAATTGTAAAGTATATCCCGTTGTTGGAGCCACAACCTGAGATTTGAACAAGACATATCAAGATTTATGTGCGATGCGTCACTACTACTAACTAACTACGATAGTTTATCAACTGGATAAGAATAAGCGCTCGAGTGGAACCCGAGAGTCATGGATTCAAGTCGTCGTTAAAAAATTTTGGTTACAAAGTTAATATTTTAACACCTATCCTGACTGATTTGCTAGAATATAATTATTATATGTAAAGAATATATTTATCCAGTCAAACAGGAAATATTCCAAATTGGCTGTTTACTGCAGCATCAATTTCATCGTTACGAGAGAGCTTGGCTATCGCGCCCAGCCTCAGGGATTCCAGTTACAAACTGAACACAATCCATAAATTATAATTGTTAGACATATTGAGATATAATTATTTGATATATAATTATTGATATAGAGTTGACGCCGGTGCTAACGCGTTTATTCCGGCACTCTTATTCAAAAGGCGTAGTCTATAGTAGTAGTGTAGCGTATTCATTCTTCTATTCATGGAAGTCAGCTCTTGTCCATCCGATCCCAAAAAAAGGAGACAGTTCGGATCCGGCAAACTACAGGCCTATTGCTATTACCTCCCTACTCCCCAAAATCATGGAGAGCATAATTAACCGCCAGCTCTTGGTATACCTTGAGGGTCACCAGTTGATCAACGACCGGCAGTACGGCTTTCGCCATGGTCGGTCGACTGGCGATCTTCTGGTATACCTAACACATAGATGGGCGGCGGCTATTGAAAGCAAGGGGGAAGGACTGGCAGTTGGTCTGGATATAGCGAAGGCCTTTGATCGTGTATGGCACAAGGCGCTCCTCGCAAAACTTCCATAATTTGGGCTTCCCGAGAGCTTATGCAAGTGGACCTCCAGCTTCCTCACTGGGCGCAGGATACAGGTCGTTATCGACGGTTATTGCTCGAATCCCAAGCCCGTGAACGCTGGAGTGCCCCAAGGCTGTGTGCTATCTCCCACGCTGTGTCTTCTGCATATCAATCATATGTTGGACACCGCCAACATGCATTGCTATGCAGACGACAGCACTGGTGATGCCGTATACACGGGCCATGCAGGTCTCTCTCGGGAAAACGTCGACCAGTGCCGGGAGAAACTTATGTCTTCTATCGAGTCCTCTTTCGAGAAGGTCGCGGAATGGGGTAGGCTGAACCTTGCCAATTTAACCCCCAGAAGACTCAAGTTTGCGCGTTAACGACTAAAAAAAACCCCATTTGCCGTATCACCGCTCTTCGAGAACACTTCCCTTAAAGCCTCGCCTAGTATCGGAATACTGGGTCTCGAAATCTCGAGCAATTGCCAATTCCGTGGCCATCTGGAGGGCAAAGCCAAACTGGCTTCAAAGAAACTGGGCGTCATAAATAGAGCACGGCAATACTTCAAGCCGGCCTACATTCTAGCGCTCTACAAAGCGCAGGTCCGGCCTCACATGGAGTAATGCTGTCATCTCTGGTCTGGTGCACCCCAGTATCAGCTCGATCCATTTAACCGCGTGCAACGCAGAGCAGCTCGAATTGTCGGGAACCAGTACTCTGTGAACGGCTGGATCACTTGGCGTTGCGTAGAGACGTCGCTTCATTGTGTGTATTCTACCGCATTTATCACGGGGAGTGTTCCGAAGAGCTGTTCAACCTTATTCCTGCCGCCGAATTTCACCTTCGCACGACACGCCACAAGTTACGATATCATCCCCACCATCTGGATGTGTGGCGGTCCTCCACAGTGCGGTTTTCAAGGAGCTTTCTTCCTCGTACCACGAAGCTGTGGAATGAGCTTCCTTGTGCGGTGTTTCCGGGACGATACGACATGGGTACCTTCAAGAAAAGCGCGTACACCTTCCTTAAAGGCCGGCAACGCTCTTGTGATTCCTCTGGTGTTGCAGGAGAGTGTGGGCGGCGGTGATCACTTAACACCAGGTGACCCGTACGCTCGTTTGTCCTCCTATTCCATAAAAAAAAAAAAAATTATGCCGTTTTATATTACAACGTATAATTTTTACAGATTTTGAAGAAAAAATAATAGTAAATTAAGTTTACAAATAATAGATATAATATATAAAGTTTTTGGAATAAGTATTGCAAATGATAACTCAAGCGTTTTTTACGTAAAGGTTTTCGGTAATTTATGCTTCTAGATAGAGCCTTTTGCTGTTAGACAACGCATGAAAAGGCCAGAATTTTTAACTGTCTGTAATCAAAGTGCAAACCGCTTCATTTAGGCACATTATTAATAAGTATACTTCAGATTCACTACAAATAAAAATGAAACAGAAAAATAGCCGACTTAAAAAAAACTATTCCGAAACAATAGATATAATAATGCATAAAAAAAAAATGCGAAGTGTTATATAATCCGATTAACCTAATTAATTTAGCTTAGTAACAATTATTGGTTTTTTTGGAGTCTGTGTCAGCCACAGCATGTTTGTACAATATAGTTGTAGAAAGGTTGTAGGTGAGATGCACTTGTATGGCGCGTGCAACGAGTAAGGCGGGAGGGTAGAGTCGCGCGGGTCATCATATTGTGATATTATGGCATCATCCGAGTCCCCAGACTCTACCCCAGTCCTCTTGAGTCCACATCGCACAATTTCAAGCAAAGCCAAGTCTAGCAACTCTGTGCTCGCGGAGTAATGTTGTGCCACGGGCTGGACGGCGACTATTATGCATGCATATATTAGCGAGAAGCCTTCTCCTGACAGTCCATAAGCTTTCCATCTCATAAGTTTTCCTCTAGACCCAGGCTTTCTACTGACGGAACCAGTATCTTGATATCGTTGCCAAGTCCTCTACAGTGTAGACAGTCGAACGACTCAGATTTAGCCTCTGGGACACATAACATTGACTGCACCCCTCCTCAAGTAGCGCTATAATTTTGCTCGCTACTAAACTCCAATCAATCATTTAAAGGAACGCTAAATAATGGTATCAAGACTTAAATATATAAAGTAAATAGGATAATCCAACAATAATTATCTAAAAATTAGAGTTAATATGAACTATCAACGATTCCCACTAGGATACGCAATTAACTGAAATTTTCGTAATAGTCCGAATATGTCTTAAATTTGAATTTGGAATAAATATTCAAATGATTTGAGTTTTCTTTAGTGTTTATTCCGCCAATAATTGTCTTTTAACAAATCGACACGTGTTTGGCCTCTACACGAGGCATCCTCAGGACGTGTTGTCTCGCCAAAAACTTGCACGAGACTCTCGTGAGACTATTTGAGTCTCATTTGAATAATTATGGATTTCCGCAAAGTAACGCCTATTTGATTATTTTTATTTTGGAATCTACCAGTAATATTCTGAAATAATTAAAACCTCATTTAAACCGTATTTTCTAAAGAGACGGAAAAAATTAAGAGTTTATATTGTAATTGAAATGATTTGTAAAACAATAAAGTTCATTCCAAAGAGCGGCAACGAGTTTTTTTGTCACATCTTCTCATTAAAGTACAACTTTTTACAAAGTAGGTAGTTAATGTTAATAAGTATATACTTTTGAAATTCCTAAATGTCATTTCTTCGACCCATAAGTAAAACTTAGGTTTGTTTTTTTTATCGCTCTTGTCGCTGCGACCAAGTATTAGACAGAGTCACTGATAGACTTTAAATATGTGTGTCTCTTTTATTCACTCGAGATCTAGATTTGCTGTACGTTTCTTGAGCGGGAAAATAGTTTATGTTAAGCCGTAAGTTTTCTTAGCCGCGTTCGCACAAGTTCCTTGATGCTCACTACAAGGCACTACAAGACAACAATACAAGAATAAAAACAGACTTACTTAGCCACTTATAATACAAACAATTAAATCTTATATACATAAAATTTATGTTCATTTAATATTTCACAAATGTATGTCCTATACAAAAAAATAATTCCAGCATGAATAATTAAACACATTAGCAATTAATTTAACAAACAGAACCGTAATAAACCAAAACCATAACTTTATCACCTCAAAGCTTTAACAACATTCAACACATAATGTGTAAGGGACGGGTACACAAAAGGGCCGTCAAAATTGTTAACATGACCCAAACAAAGGTGAAGTGAGGTCTGAAACCTGCATATCCCTGAGGTCACATCCAACTGTTATGTGCTTTTACGTTTACCCGGACAATGTGCCTATTATCCAACTTTTCTCTTCCACACGTTAGACACTACTAGTTATTTTGTTGAAAAGCCAAGGGAATGGATAATCTTTCTAGTACTTCAAGTTATAATAAACTTGTTTATGGGCAGGAGTAATATATTGTCAAATAAGTATTCCTCGCTTCTGGAATTAAGTATTTAAGTATAAATCTTTTCCAAAGATGATGTGAAATTCAAACCAGCACCTCTGAGGACGCCCCAACGCTTTCATGCATAGATTTTATGTTGTATCTCTTATTTGCTGTTGAATAAGTTTGAGTCCACACAAAATGAAATAAACTTGTCCACATTAATATATATATTTGAATTTAAAATACTACTTAAGCCCAGTAAGGTCAATGTGGCTGCTACAAAAGAGGAATCAGTACAAAAGAGGTATCAAACATGCTCTGGTGACAAGTCTAAAAAGAACTTAGGCGATTAGCTATTTTGAACAATCGATCATTAGACTGTTTGATTCACAACTTGATGATGAATAAAATCTAAAAAAATGGCAAATTATGTTGGCATAAAAAAACATGAAATCTGTCCTTAAATTATTTTCGTTTAAAATAGCGACACTCCTTCTAGAACTAAACTGAAAGAAATAAGTTTCTCCCATAGTTTAAGTTTATAAAGAAATAGGTTCCTTTAAAATTATGCTATACACATAAACTAATACTCGTATTATTATCAGATTATATTGCTATTGAAAAAGTCGGCTATCTAAGATTGTGAGAGTCTTGGCTTCAGTTTAAAATATGTATATAAAAAACAAAATTTTTAACTGAGTATGCATTTAGAGTGGGGTCAGAATCATAAGCAAATTCAATCTGAAATAATCAGGGTTTTCGTGATTTTTTCTCGGAAAAAATTGTAATTTATTAAAAATTAATTATGTTTTTTTATTTTGTATCAACCAATGCTGCTTAAAAAGAAATAATTACTGCTTTTATACTCTTATACTCGAGCACATTACATGTCATACTGCTATCCAAACGAAATTTTTGAGGCATTATTTTACATTAGTACTAGTAATTATATAAATAAGTTTTGGCAAAAATATGTTACGTTCATTTTTCTACTACCCCTCAAAGTTAAGATTCTAATTAGATTTTCTTAAAAAACCGAATTGTTTCAACATAAATTCCATTTATAAAAAGCAGTTGGATGATACAAAAGGGCCGTTACTATTTATCTAAGTAACAAAAAATCAGGACCGTAGACCGAACAGTTAGGCTGTACTTTCAGATTTTCTTTGGGAATCTGAGTTTTTGAAAAAAAAAAAAATTAATTATTTTTATGGGAGTTAGTGTCATAGGTATTGAGTTCCCCCATCCCTGCGACACACACACCCCGCTAGTTACACCGTGTATATACAAAATGAGCAAAAAATCATATATGACGCATAAATAATAATTCACACATTATTTCTAATTAGATTTGATAAGAAATAATAAATATAATTCGAGTCTCCTCTAAAAAGAAAAACACCTACCGTGTAAATAGTATTTTATTTCTTTTATGCAAATCTTAACGCGACCCAAGCATTTGTTGAAGGTTGCTTACGTAATTAGAAAAGCTAACAATATTAGGACTTGCCAACATTTTGATAATGAGATTTAGCTAAAGAGTTTACCGGAGCTACGTTTTAGTTATTTTAGATAGCTAAGCTTGTAATTTAAAAGGAATAGCAAAAATAATTATATATATAGAATACACGTCATTACAGTAAGTACGTAGTTTTAAGTTGCTTAATAATGTTCTTTAAAAAAAACATTTAATTTATTTGTTTATTTTTATTGGTACATACAACAGACCTAAAATAAATAAGTACATGACAATTTTTTTATTGAAGTAGGCGTTATTTACGGAAATCCATAATTATTCAAATGTTTTGAATTTTCTTGAGTGCTATTTCCGCCAATATTCCAAACTCTTCCAAAGTTTGGCGAGTCAACATCTCCTGGGGATGCCTTGTATAGAGGCGAAACACGTGTCGAATTGTTTGAAGACGAATATTTGTGGAATTAACACTCAATAAAATTCAAAACATTTGGTTAAGTAACATGCAAGAAAAATCAGGTAAATATAAGATAGGCTGCAACTCCACGATGTGTACGCATGTTTAGCAGAAATAGATAAGTATTTAAGATTAAATAATAATAAACGGATTAACGTAATGGACATATTATATTTAATGATATAAATGCATCTATATACGATCATTAATATTTATACAATTAATTCATGATTACTATTTATGAAATAATTTAAATTATTTAAACACGACTCATATATTAGATGCAGCACCTTACAAACTAATTTGTTATGTGTATTATAGCCAACGTAAAATACTCTATTTGATTGAAAAGAGTGGCCGTTGAGTTTCTTGTATGTTCTTCTCACGAGCTCACGAACTCACGAACAAAACGTAGTTAGTTCAGTATATAAAAAAAATATTTGTAGTGCCGATTCAAAAGCATTTAGCTTAAGCCAATTTGAATAAAGTTTATTTGACTTTGACTATCAAATCGAGAAAGTAATATATATTTAAACAAATAAACACGAATAATAATGGTTAAAATAATTAAGTGTTTTATTTAAAATAGATTTACATTTATAAAGAAATGAACTGTGTATGTCAGGTACTCCATGATTTTCTTGAAGCAGGGTATTGTATTGTTGACAGATTCTATAGATAGAAATGTGAAAGGATACATTTATTTATTTATTTGTTTTTATTTATAGGTGTACTCGTATTTACTAAAGAGGTTTTGATGTTTTCAACAACAAATCAAGCATTTGTATGTATAAACTATCCTATTTTGGTGACCGATTGAAAAGATCACCACTAACGGCCATTCCTAGTATTCAGTCTATCTCTTACTTGAGATAATAATCGTAGCTATCGTTGACTTTTCTGTCCCAATAAACTTATCGACGGTAACTCACCTTATCCGTACACGCTGTCTGTCAATAGGATGACGTATAGCTTACCAGCGATAGAAGTTTGTATGGAAATTTCAATTCACGCGTCCCAATATAAGGTGATAAGAATGACTTATCGGGTATATTGGGACAGCTTTAGATTATTGACAGCTAATTACAGAAAGTAGAAGGTAGTAATTTATCTCTATGTGTTGATAGTAAACTGGGAACGGCCGTAAAGCCACAGTATTATGTGTGGTAAAGGGCACTGGGACTTCGGAACACCGCAAATGTATAATTAATTTTTATAATCAACTTTTAATGTACAAATAAGTGTACATCTTTGAAGCCAGTATTTGTTTTCAATTTTTTTTATTATTTGTATTTAATAAATATTATCTGTATCAAAAGCATTGAAGTAAACAATCACAATGATAAAAGTAGAAATTCAATTATATGTAACCTCCTCGTGTACAAATCAAAGTAACCAAAATTTATGAACGATGCGGGACTGGAACCCGCGCCTCTCCGGTTCAGTCCGAGTGTTCTATCAACTGAGCCAACCGTCCGAGTGACGCATCGAACGCAAATCTTGTTATGTCTTGTTCAACTCTCGTATACTCATCGTATAATTTTGCAGTCAGAAATACAGCCATTTTGAGAATCCACTAGAGTAATTTGATTTACAAGAGACTCTGTAAGTATTTAAACAGAACACGTCTAGCGGTTTCGAAAAAGAGCTACAAACTTAATTAGCGCGAGTAAATAGATGAATTATTTCTGATGTTGATTTTAATTCATTTAAATTTCAGGGAATTTTGTCTTTTTCTTAAGGATTTGGAACAGCAAATTTTTGTGTTTGTGAACAGCAATTTGACAAATGAAATAGTATTTTAAACGGATCAAAGTTGTATCATAATTTAATATTATCTATATTATAATATTATCATAATTTAATATTATCTATATTATAATATTATCATAATTTTGTTTCGAGAGATTATTCTATCTAACATTTACAAGTGCATTCGTAATTTATAAGTACTTCTAATGAAGTGATCCTTGATTAAGGTTATTTAATTGTAAGCAATGTATAATTTCTTTATGTAGGGATATTAATATTATTTAATTATAAAAAATATATTTGTAGGTTAGATGAGGCCAGTGCAGGACCAATCATCATGTCGATCTTGGGGGAGGCCTTTGTCCAGCAGTGGACGTCTTCCGGCTGAATTCTATAAAAATTGGTTACCAAAATTTATGAACGATCCGGGACTCGAACCCGCGACCTTTCGGGGTCCGTCCGAGTTTGTTACAAATTTAATTGAGTATATCAAATTTTATATTTAAAAAAAAGTAAATGATTATTTAATTAGCTATGATTTTAAATTAAAAGCTAAGTGTATTAAGTTTGACTATTAAAAATATTGACGAATTATCTCGTTAGTTTCGTAACCTTTCACAAACAAGTCCACAATGCACTTCAGTCAGCAAGACCAGCGCCTTTGAAATAAGCAGGCGATAAACGAAACATTTTCTCGTTAAAATTCTTTTTCTCAGAATACTTTCCAGACCATACTTTATTGTATTTCTATACGTTAGTGTACTGTCTTCTTTTGAATCATTTTTTACGGTCTATATTGTTTACAAATCCGATGAAAATAGATTGCGTTCAACATATTTCCCTAGGATTAATAGGTAGCCAATGATTACCTCAAGAAATATAAAGAAAAACAGCTTTAAAAAAGTTGTGTTTTTACTATTACGATATGTAGGTACCACTAGCGGATTCCTTCTTAAGGGGATTCCTCAAGTCAAGAGTTTACGTCAATAAAACGAGAAATATAATAATAATAATGCTAATAATAATAATAATAAATTCCTTATTTACCAACAAAGGATCATAATGTGTTAGTAACAAAATACCTTAAAACCTAGTGTTAGTACAAGATATCTTAAAATCTAAACCTTCCTAATCTAGGACAGAACCGACTTGTCAGCACATGTATCAAATAGCAGTGGTTCAGGTACTGACAATCGAAACTGTGAGAAAATGCTCTCAGAATACCATTGGGGCTAGCCCGGACCCTACGCAACAGGGAAGTACACCGCTTACGCATAGTCGCGTGAAAACAAATATAGAGCTCCTAAAAAGAAATATTCGCAATGAAGTTTAAAGCATTCCGCAGCATACATAATTTTTAGAAATATTGTGTATCATTGAAATGAAAGTGTTTGCCTCCGCGGAAAACAATTAACTTCAATTGTTTTCAAAACATACCCATTGTATACTATTATATTTATTTAAAAATGGCTTTACTCACGGTTTGTTTTGGACTAATTATGAACACCAATAATGCCATCCGAAACTAGTCGGTACCAACTCCCAAAATACGCGATTAAAGCCGTTTTAAAATAAATAAATTTCATAATGTCTCGCAAAAGTTTGAATAGTATAATATAGTAACCGGTGATTTTGTTATGAACCTGAATGAAAAAGCCCTTCGGCAGAATTGGTCTATAGGTGCTTTTGAAAGCCTTGGGTATAAAACTGATGCTGCATCCATATCCCGGACATAGTATTTGAATTTTTTATTTTTGATATAGATAAGCTAAGTGGTACACGATTTGCACGACGTGAAGAGGCAGTCAATGCGTTCCATGACGTCCTTCAGGAAGACTAGAAAAATCTATTCCAAGCAATATAAGAGACGGTGTCTGTGGGACAGTAAGCATGGAATCCAGGTCATTTGTGCACCCTTGGTAATGAAAATACGGATGTCTGTGCAAAGTCAGCTACTGAAAAAGGTTCCCTACAATATTTTGAAATTTTCTCTCACGACTTGCGCACCGTCCTGAAACCCAAGATGCATGAGAGTTGATCCAACATATGGCAAGTTTCCAAAAACTCTAAAGGAGGAAATTTTATGGAGACCTACAACTTGGTCCTCTAAATTTAAATTTTTAATAAATCAGTGATATTAACTATTTGTCGTTTACGTTTTAATCACACTTGTACTCTAGTTTTTTTAGCAAAACTAAGAATTAGAGAACCCTTTGTGAACGCGGTATGGATGAGGGAAATGTACATAATTTTTTCTTCAATTACCCTTTAACGAAACCTTATTTGTACAATTTTATACCTCCTGAAATTCCCCGGCCAAATTCCTTTAAATGTCTCCTCTCCCTAGTATTCATTCCTTTTGTAAATATTTTGTGTAAATACATTAAAAGGAATAGGATTAAGTTCGTAATATACTATGTAGGTATATTTTATAATTTAATTAATTATATTTGTGTATGTCCTTTGTAGGCTAACAACATGTATATTTATTTCAGGTATAAAATAAGAAAATAAAACTTGTTGCAATGTTTAGCAGCGATCACTACCATTAAAATTAGAAAACAAATACTCTAATTTTGGTTGGCTTTAACATGGATTGGCTAACTTGTGGTATACCTTCCACAGAAGTCACAGTAGGAAGAATAGAATAACCAGTTAAACGCAAATGCACTTTGCAAGGAATATAATATTTGTCATTTGTAATTTTATATACATAATATTGACGCACTTTTACACAAATTATCTTGCCCGAAACTAGGCATAGCCTGTTCTATGGGTACAAGACAACGATATATTTAATACAATATACTTACTTAAACATACATAAATAGATATAAACATCCATGACTGGGAAACATTCATATTCATCATATAAATCATTGCATCTACCGGGATTCGAACCCGGGACCTCTAGCTGAGTAGTCAGGGCCACTAACCATTCGGCTTTATGGGTCGTCTCTGTTTTGTTTATTGTCAAATAGGTAGATACACTGCATTTATTATTGAAAGCATTCCTAATAAAGTCACGTGTACTCGTATTACACAATAATTATTCCATAAATAATACAAAGGATGTAAATAATATTTAACCATCAAACTGATGACTGCCACATAAATCCTCAAAAGCCTTATTTAATTTGCTGACAACGCATCAAGCCAACATTATGCTGTAATGAGTTTACTTGATTACATTAACACAACGGACCGTAATTAATGACATATTCGTATATCTACATGCTGTTTGTTTAACAGTTAATACTGTTTCATGTTGCATCACTGAATCGAACTGGGAGAGAAGCGTTAATAGTGTTTTATTATCTGTCTTTATAGTTGTTTAAAGATTCAAGTCATGTGTTTCTAAGCATTCCCTGGAATTGTTTTCAATACAACCCTATAAACTATCCTCCTACTAATTAATTACTACACGGCCACATTATCTTTGGACCTCGCTGGAACGTGAACCCCCCTCCCGTTGCCCTGTAACCTGTAGCGTCAGTACGGTTTGCAGTTTCGGTACATATCGTGATAATTTCCTGCTATCACTGCTTTGTTTTTGAAGTTTTAATTGTTACGTTTTGACTTTTGTTGTAAATAGTTCTGTAGTTTTTGTTGTTCTATGTCGCTATAATACTTCTACTAAAAAATAAAATATTTTTTTACGTAACCCAGAATCTTTCATTGATTCATCATCATTATAATGATAATAATAATAATTAGCAAGACAACACAACACCTCTGCATCAATCTATAATACTGACAAAATAAATCTTTTCTTTTATTTATTCGTAATAATAAAATCATAGTGATGCTTGTTTTGCGCACTGTAACAAAGCGACGATGTGTCGTCATCGACGTAATGAAAAAGATAATGTAAGTACATCTATTTCAACGCAGATTTGTATAATTAATAATTAAAATAAAATAATTTGTAAAGGTGATGAGAATTCACCTTTAGAAAAGGAAGCCCATATTAATTTAAGCTCAGGGTTCTTCCAACATTCTGGCATTGCAATTGGACGTAATTCCAGAAAAACGTTCAACACTACAATCATTGCAAAATTGAGTTAAGAACACAAAACTGGTCACATGATTGATATTAACGGACTGGCAAAAAATGGCAGCCCTACTGTCACTCTTTAAATGACATCATGACTTAGTAGCCCATTCCACATGTATGGAATAGACTAATATTTTTTAAACTTTAAACACGAATTCCTTAAAAAGTGATGTTTTGTGGCTTGGAACGTGTTTTAGGAACTACGTCCAATTGTTCTCGTCATTTTTAGGCAGCTTATGTCCTGCTTCATTAGCCCAATAATGACATTAGCTAAAGAGCTTATCAAACCAAAACGCATAAATGTACAAAAATCTAACCGGTATCCTATATATCAACTTCCTCTATTTGATTATACCTTTAAGTAGATTTTGACGTTATGTTAGCGGTTCATTTATACTTCTAAATTTAAAGTTATGACATTAAATATATTACAAATTATTTATTTAACTGGTTACCTTGAAAACATTGAAACTACATGTACATATGGAATTTTTTTCGCAGATTTCCAGTTTATTTTTTAAGCATAACAGTGAGTATACAATCAAATTATGTGTTTACGCTCTGACCGCAATGCAGTACCGCTTAGGATTATTGAAAATCTCGTCATGTGAGACAAGAAATTATATTTTCTTTATAATCTTAGATATTTTTTACGTAGAGCTTCTTATAGAGGTTCTTAATGTTAGGCAACGTATGACAACAGGCCAGGTTTATTACTTTAGTGTGAATTACATCTACGTCATACACTCGCGATACGTTGCGTCACTTCGTTTTAGTGTGCATCTTGAGATTAACTGTTCGCCGCTATTTTTTTCGACGTGTTCGCAGCTATCACAGTCTAGAAGTATATATTGTATAAATTATCTAAGTTTCTAATATTGTAATACCCACTTATTTTAAATTTTATGTCCTTACATTCATACTTTAATGTAGTGTAATTTAAGTATATTTAGTATATGATAGATTAGAAAATTGACGAGTCGAGTAGGACTCAGCTAATGGTAGTGATTTAGTCTCTCAAAATGTGAGTAACACTACGATTACGCTCGTCACTTTGGGTCAGTCAAATAATTTCACTAGCTACGGCGAGCTTCAGACCGAAACACAAATAGCGCTCACACACTACTGCTTCAAAAGGCGCCTCTGTGTTTACCCGGTATCCTTTTCAGGGAAGTTAATATTGCACTGTGAAAGTATTTTGTTATGCTTATGAAAAATGTATATTTACATAAACTTATAAAGCGTTTGTAAATAGTCATAAAATGTTTACAAAAAGCAAAAGCGTCAAAAATTAAGTAACGTCAGTATTTAAAAATATTTTATTACTGGATGCTACGGGTCGCAGAGACTGGCAATGTACAAGGAACCGTACGCCATTCTTTTTCATTCTCAATACACTCTTGCGTATTATAATAGCACCTTGCCATTAAAACAATTTTCAATATTATATCTTGAATAAATGTACCTACCGGAAGACGCGGTGTTGGTAGGCACCCCACAAGATGATCTGGTCAAGATCGCCGGAATACGTTGGATGATGGCAGCGCAGGACAGATCGTCGTGGAGAACTTGGCCTCCCCACCTTTGTACAGCAGTGGACGTCTTTCGGCTGATGATGATGATGATATCTTGAATATTTTGTCAGGAAATTTAGTTATGGTCGTGGAGATTTTATTATAAAATCCGACAGAATTTCCCGAAAATGACTTATTTGCCTTACTAGTTCTAAAACTGGGTTTGGCAATCTTATGTTTATGTCTAGTGTTAAAGTTATGCAGTTCACATTTTATAACTGTATCTGTTAGTATTATAAGTTTGTTGCTATGGACCACTTTTTGCTCACCCATTACTTTTCAGTTAGTTTTATCTCCTAAAATTCTCATCCACAGTTTTTAGTGTAAAAGATATTTCTGTACTTTCATTCGCCAATCGAACAGCAGAAATTTTGATCGAACCCTCTTTTAAATCGTATAGCCTATACGATATGCACGATACGCACCAAGCTTCAGGGAGCCTACTCCTATAATTGATATTCGATATAGGTACCGTGGCATATTCTACTTTTAGTTACATCGTATTCAATATCGTAACGATGATTGAACGAACTTATTAATGCTAATTTATTAAATTTCAACGAATTATTTAATATTCAAATATTATTATTATGTTGATATCGAATGACGCGAGTGAAATTTTGTCTTTGAAAAGTGAAATTACTGGGCAAATGAGTCTCGTCCCTTATTGTCTTTTAAAAAAACGATTTACAAATCCTGAAGAGGCAGTGAACATGTTCCACGATACTATTCAACAGTGTTTTTACTGTCATATAAAACAATATATTGTACGTCGCCTTACAATATATATTACTATATTGTATCGAATGACCAATAGTTCCGAAGAAAGGCCATTCACATAGCTGTGATTTTATATTTTCCTCAAAAACATGTGTGAAATGGAAATGATCAATTCAAAAATGTAAATATTAGAAGTTTTTTTTTAAGTTGTAACTATAAAGGCATAAAAGGCATAAAAGGCATTTATTTTCTCAAAATTGATTCCTTTAGAATTCTTTTTGATGTCATTTCTTATACTACTAGATACTACTATACTACTACCGCTTCGGAAACAAATGGCGCTCTGAGAGAGAAGAAGCGGCGCAAGAAACTCTCCCAGCATTCTTTTTTTTTGCGCTCTTTTCAATAAAAATATACAATATTGTACAGTTGCTATAAAATAATCACAATCTAGTCCCAGGCTGTCCGATCATTTAGATATTCAGCAGTGGAGTAATAGGATTTACGACAGAGCCATTTTTTTATAAAACATTTAAATTTATTTATAGACAATGCCTGAACAGTGGCTGGGACTTTATTGTAGAAGTGTATACATTTACCCTTAAAGCTATTATGTATCTTATGAAGCTATATTAATGCCAAATTAGTATACAGTAACATAATATACCTTTAACTTGCATTAATGTTACAAGCATCGGTTGCGACGCTTGTAGGTACTACTTGTATATTCCTTAAACTAAACCGCTACTGAATAATTAATTCATTACACCCAAGGCCGCAGCCTCAGTTGTGGCGCGTCAAGTTGGTTCTTAGGCCTGACAACAGGGACGTATTCAAAAATTACAGGACTTCATTTAATTTTATTCAATTTTTTTAGCATATTGTGTGACATTTAGTGTACACTGAGAATTTGTTAATTTGCACTTTACCTGTATGTAGTATGACTAATAAGACACTTATTGAATACTCAGTAAACCTAACTGAAAGTTAATTAATAAATTAATTAATTACACACCGCATGGTCACCTCGCAGACATAGGTGCGCCGCTATCAACACCAGTTTCTTAAAGTTTCTTTTCAGTGGAGGTATTATTTACTTTACAGCTTATTAAATAAATTGATTTGGAAGAATACTATGGGGATTCTTGGGTTTCACATCGAGTAAGTCAAACAGGTCTATGTTTTTAAAGAGCAGTTGGAAAAAAAAATATTATTATTATTTTATTTGAGAGAAAAGCTCAGCATTCTAATAATTAATATAAAATTTAATTGACATAATGTACCCGTGCGAGGCACCTTTGCACGGGATGTCGGCTAGATTATGGGTACCAAAACGGCGCCTATTTTCGCCGTGATACAGTAATGTGTAAGCATTACTGTCATTCGGTCTGAAGGGCACCGTAGCTAGTGAAATTACTGGGCAAATGAGACTAAACATCGTATTTCTCTAGTTATAGTGCCGCTCTGATTTTATGGGTTTTTCAAAAATCCTTGGTGACACTGCTTTTTAATAGTCAGGGCGTATCAATTACAATCAGTTGAACGTCCTGCTCGTCTCGTCCCTTATAGTTATTAAAAAAAGCATTGATCGTTCCTCTCTATTTTTTAATTCGTTAATTCGGTCCTGTACGATTCTGACGCTTGCCTAATTCGCGTCTCGTAATTAAATTCGTCGCGGATACCAGTTCGGTACTTGTTAATAATTATTGTTTGTAGTTTATCTTTGATGCGTAGATTGCTTACAAACTTGAACGAAGTTTTATAGGATGCTTTTGATAGGATTAGAAGTATTCTGTGAAAATAATTATTCATTAAGGACCCACTTTCTCTTGAAGAGCTGATTAAAAATAGATTTCTACTCATAGAAAATATTAACCAACAAAACCGAGTAGTAAAACAATTTAGTGATTTTTAATTTTGATTATAAATATATTATCTCATTGTTATTTATAAAGATATTATCTATTCTTATTGTAATAAATTATAATATGATTGAGAATTAGTAGGTAGCTATTAGCAGTACCATTTTACATTTACCTTTGAAATTTTCAATAGAAACTTAGTTATAGCACGAATGTGTTTGAATGAATTTCAAATGAATATTTAACACAATTAATAATTTCCATAATAACTGCCTCCAACAACATATTTACATCGTAATAAAGAAACATATCCAAATATCATATAAATGAGGGTACACGTATAATATGATATATGGCAGTAAAATTGTCATAAAACGTAGCCGCTGCGGTCACCTGTCCTACGATATCAAAATATAATACGCAATAAATAATACTAATGGCGTTTATTTTATACTAACATAATATTTATAAGAAATATGGCTTATCAGTGAATTTATCCACGCAAGTTATAAGTCAAGCAAGCGTATTTTTTTTAATGAAAATTAAAGACGAGACGAGTAGGACATTCAACTGATGGTAATTGATACATCCTGCCCATTACAATGCAGTGCCGCTAAAGATTATTGAAAAACCCAAAAACTTTTAGCGGCGCTACAACTGCGCTCGTCACCTTGAGACATAAGATGTCATATCTCATTTGTCCAGTAATTTCACTAGCTGTAATGCTTACACATTACTGCTTCACGGCAGAAATAGGCGTCGTTGTGGTACCCATAATCTAGCCGGTATCTGGTGCAAAGGAACCTCCACTGGTGAAGTAAGATAATATTCATCATCAGTGCAATTTCATTATTTTTTTGACGATGGTGCATACTCATAAGCGCTGGTATCCTGCAAGGCTACGTGCTGTCCCCTAAACTGTTTTATTCACATGTCAATGATATGCTGCAAATCAGTAGTATTCATTGCTATGTAGACGACAGAACGGGATTCTTACAACAGCCATTATGTTGTATAGAAATGTGGTTTTCAGTGCAACTTGTACGCCATAGAATATCACAGGGAGTTCAGGTTGATACTAGGAGCCAAGTATCACTATCAGACACTTTCATTTCATTTCAATTAGAAGACCTCAAAAAAAAAATCTGATTATTATGTTGTAAAAGAATAAATTTTTTAAATATTTTTTTTCATATTATATTGTTTTGGAATCGTTTTGTTTTAAGTCAGTTGTTTTTTTTTTTGTTTATTATAACCTCAAGAAATTATACCTCAAGATACTGCAGGAGAAATGTAATGTTCAGTAGACCTTTCCTTTTCGGAACACTGTGGTGTGGTGACAAGTGGGATGATTAAATGTATGTAATACTAATAATATAATAATAATACATCTATTTATTTTCTCCTCGCAAAAGTTCTTAAAACTGATATAGTACATAAGTGTTAATTTTTTACATAGTTACATATCTGTACGAACATTCGCGTGCATCTCTGTGTGGGTACATAAATACTTACAAATATAAACACAATGCTAATTACGTTACAAGAGGTGGTTTTAAATTGCTTCCACTTCGGGGACTTAATACATCACTTTTAACTTAGGTTACAACCCATTAATCTATAAACTTGAAGACGGCCCACATTCAAGCGCTGAGAAAAAGAACAGGTCCGGCCACATATTGAGTATTGCTGTCATCTAGTCTGGTCTGGCGCACCCCAGTATCAGCTCCATCCATTTGACCGCGTGAAACGCGCAGCTTTGAATTGTCGGGGAAACCAATACTCTGTGAATGACTAGATAACATGGCGTTGCGTAGAGACATCGCTTCATTGTGTGTCTTTGATCGCATTTATCACGGGATGTGATTCGAAGAGCTGTTTCATCTGATTCCTGCCGCTGAATTCCACCTTAGTACACGCCACATATAAGGATATCATACCCACCATCTTGAATTGTTTCGTTCTCCCACAGTGAAGTTTTCAAGGAAATTTCGCCGACGTCCAACCAAGCAGTGGAATAAGCTTCCTTGTGCGGTGTTTCCGAGACGATACGTCATGAGTACCTTCAAAAAAAGCGCGTACCCCTTCCTTAAAGGCGGGCAACGGTCCGATGAATCCTCTGTTGTTGCAAAAGAATGTGAGCGGTGGTGATCACTTAACATCAGGTGACCCGTACGGTCATTTGTCCTCTCTTCCATAATAAAACGAATCAACTTTCAGATTCAAGGAATCTTAATTTCACTAAAAAATTAAAATATTTAAAAAAAAAAATATTATAAAATAATAACACTTTATATTATAACACTCTATATAGTGTTATATATTATTGTAACTTTCTTCTCACAATCAGAGTGTGTCCTCCACCGAGAACTCATAATTTTCTTCATTGAGGATGACGTTTCTTTAAGGGCGTTTAACAAATTCTTTGTTTCTTTTTGTCAGGTGGGCTAGATAGTTTCATGTATCTGGTCGCACTTGACAAAGATCAAAAAATGTGTACGCCTGATGCTAAAATTGTTGTAAAGATGTAATAAATCTCTCATTTCATTTGTCCTCAATAAAATTAATGCTATATTATTATAGCAATACTTTTATTTAAAGAGATATGTAACAAAAGGATAACCTACAATATTTCTTTAAGAACACAGTGATATGATTTATGTTTCGCTGCGTGGGAAATTTTATATTGCCAGTTTGAAAAATAGCTGATATATTCCCTATATTTTTGGGTTAATTGGAGTTTTATTGCCAGTTTTGTTCCAATAAAATAAGCATTTGTTTAAAGTTTCTGCTGTTATTCACCAATGGTTTAACTTCACTTTAGATTTGGTTGTATATTTTTATGTGACACGGCTTCTAAGACATAAATTATTTGCCTTTTAAAAATGGAGTTTAATTTTAAGAATTTAGTTTCCAATTCTGTTTTTTTTATTGTGACTAACTACTAAAATTATGACGACATCGTTAGAACAATATGGCTGTAATATTGATCAAAATCAAAGGCTGAATTGCATATGAACATTTTATCAAAACAATGCATTTTTGAAATTGAGCGACTACATTTAATTAATTTAATAATTTTCCAAATTTAATTATCCACAATTAGCTCTCCATATCTGGTACAATAGAATGGTCAATGGCTATTATAATGGTAATAGAAACTAATTCGTGTCGAGTTAATAGTCTTTTTTAAATCTTAGAAATATTACATGAAAACACATGTATGATTGTGGTAGAGTCTGAGAATCTGGCTTCTTCATTGATCTTCAGTCAGTTTGATACGTATCTACACGCTACAACCGAATCATATTATATAGTATTTGTGAAATTCCTTGTGAAATTCTAACTTGTCAAGAAAAATAAAGAAAGAAACAAGCAAGAAAGAAGCATTGAATATTAAACCCGTGTTGTATTAAAGGTACAGAGTCGAGTTCTAAATAAAGACTTGCCGAAAAAATACTTTACAAAATCATCCATTTTAAGGGTTAGTATGAGAGGGAAGAAATTCAAACATTTTATGACAACAATTTTTGGTAATGTAACGAACGTGAACGACGAAGATTTTGGAAACTTTCTTAAAGTGGTTTACATATGAAAGGACTAAAACTGAAAAGGACTATATATAAAACAATACGTAAACGATGTTGCCCAGCGTTATATAGTTTGATTTTACTTTATAAATAGATTAAAGTATAAACCTCAACTTTTCACTTGTGGGAAAAATAAAAAAAATAATATAATAAATATAAAACGCGTGAGATTAAAAATACCAAAACGCCATATCCATCCGTAAGCCAGGTAAAAACTTTTATATCTAAAATGGGTAATGCGCAGTTGCAGTAGATATAATCTTTATTAACTTCTAGGTACAAATTTAGCCCAGCTTCCACCCTTTGCGGAGATAATAATATCTAGAGGTGCTAGCTCTGCAGGATTCTTTGTTTTTACACATTTCTGTATCACGAAATTCGCAACTAAGTGGAAAAGTACGACTTTCAGTTCCATCATAGCAAAGCGTATACCTGTAAGCAAAGGATATTCGTATAATATCTATTATAATGAACTCATTCTTGGCATTTCTACTATCATACTGAAAACGCATACGCTGGAGTTGACGTGAAAGTGGTACTGAAGCATTTATTCCAGCACTCATACTCAGAAAACAAAGTTACGGACTTATGGAAGTCAGTTCTTGCCCATCTAACCCCCAATAAAGGCGGCAGCATGGATCCAGCTATTAGACCTTTTGTTATTACCTCCCTGCTCTTCAAAATTGTGAAAAACATAATTACTTACAAGATCTTGGTTGTCCTAAATGTTTTGGCAGAACAACGAGAAAGCACGAGAGAAGCCTGGCTGGATATTTTAGATATAACGAAGGCCTTCGATCGTGTACGGTGCAAGGCATTTCTTTCAAAACTGCACTTATTTGAGCTTTCCAAGAGTCATAGCAACAATTACGCTATTTTAAAATGAAATCTGAGTAGTATTTTCAGTTGTATTTGAGTATGTTTGATCTTCATTTGATTTTACTTAGTGGTGTAGTTTTGAAGATGTGTAGCGGCAGTGTATAATAATAAATTAACTCGAGAAAAAACTCGCGCCATCATTTTTATGATTTTCGCTATGGCTTAAATCAACAAGGAGGTTGGAAGGTTGATGATGAAACTTCATCTCTTAAGTCCTGAGAGTGTATTCCTGGTTCGATGAATTCAGAGGTGGAAGTGATCATAACTTTGTCATAGAGCACGGCAATACTTCAAGCCAACCCACATTCTAGTGGTCTAGATATGGTCTGGCCACATATATAATGGAGTATCTGGTGTGGTGCACCACTGTATAAGCTCGAACCAGATGACTAACGAACTAGAGACGTCCATTAATTGTGTGTCTTCTACCGCATTTAATAATCCTCCCATTGTGAGACCGTTTGCTCCATGGACCAGAGTTATGAAGACCTATTTGAACTGATTCCTGCCACCAAATCGTATCTCAGCATGAGAGTCTACAAACTTAAATATCATCTGGATGTATGGCTTTCCTTTACAATGTAAATTTCTAGGAACTTAACAACGCCACCAAAATAGTGAATTACCTAGCGCAGTGTTTCTAGGACTATCGACATAGGTAGGTTTCCAATTCCAAAGAAGTTTCCAAAAGAAGCATTTACACCGTCGAATATGAACATCGGTCAATCACATAACGCGTCAGGTGACATATATGCTCGTTTATCCCTATTCCTTAATAACTTTCTATTCCTGACTATGGAATATCTGGTTAATTAAATAACTTTTTTTTAATATACATATTTTAAAAGTAACAATACCATACCAATACAATTTCTTGGACCAACACCAAAGGGTAAAAAGGTGAATGGTTTGATTTTGTATTTATTTTCATCTAAAAACCTGTCGGGGTTGAAGGCTTTAGGGTCCGGGAAGTACTGTGGGTCCATGTGTAGGGAGTTGACTGTACAGAGCAGAAGATCACCAGGTTGGATCTGGAAATGTGAGGGCAATTTAGAAGTTTACACAAAATACGCAAGTTTCATGGTGGGACTATTTTCTTGGTAATTTTCTATAGTTTAAAAGAGTACATAGAAAAAAATACCTCCAAATTGAGAGTTTGATAATGTTTTTAATAATAGCATGTAAGAATTAATAACACGTCTGTTGTAATTTCAGCATGCTCATCCGATATTACTATGTATAATCGTTAGCAATTATGGTGATAATAACTAACAGTATTGCACATAGTTTCTTAAATTGTGGGATTCTTTATCACGTATAAATATTAAAGGTTGCAAGAAACAAACTTAACAGAAATTCTGACAAAGACTCACTAAATTGTTTTATTCCTTTGATTTCTAAATATGTTTATTGAGATCCGTATTTTTATTTGTTTGTCACCTCCAGTATATATTTCATGCTAATTAGAGTATGAAGGAAACGTAAGGGAATTGATCTATATCACGTGGTGAGAAAAATTTAATTGTCGATTTGTAGATAGTAAAAAAAAAATAAAAAAACTGAAATACACTAATTGTAAGGCATTGACGTAAATTTTCATACCTTAGAATAAAATCTTACCGAATATGGTTTTCCTCCTTCTCTGGGTGGTGGTAATTCATAAGTTTTTGTGCACATTCTATCTAGTGCTATCGCCACTGACCATTTTCTGAGTGCCTCTGCAATCATTTGAAATCTTAAGAACTATGATTTTATTAAACTTTAAACTTAAGCCTTTTTGATAACCAAAACGATACCTTGTCAAACATTTAACGAAATCTGTACTGGGATCGAGTATTAATTTACAATTAATAGTTACTTGGCTTGCAACTAGTCAAATAGTATAATAGTATGGTCTATAGTATGTTGAAGCGACCTATATTCATGCAAAATATAAATTAAATTTATTCAGTAGTTTTTGCGTTTAGACTTGACATAAACTTTTTGGTTAAATATTGTTTCTAGAACATCTAGCAAGAAAATAAGTTCAATTCTTACTTTATAAAGACTAAATATATATGTAATGATATTTTTGTAAATTAATCATTTATTGCGTCGTCTCCTTAGGATTTTATTCGATATATTAATTACTTGCGGTACTATAACACTATCACATTTCCGTTTACTTGATAAATATGCATTGTTTATGGAATAGAAGAGCATTGAACATGTCCTGCATTAATAATAACGACCAAGTGACGTTTATTATGAGACACTATTACGTTATGGTTGTGGTAGCTTGTCTCCTAGTTGACTATTTGAAAAACAATACAAATTACCATTGAGTACACAGTCCAAATAGTTCAACTCGTTTATTTTTTCGAACACTAATTTGCCATTCTTTTCCTTGTAGTTTTTGATCTCCTGGTATAACTTATCTTGAACTTCATAGTTCAAGGCTAACTCATGTAGACACAATACTAAGGTCGATGCGGAACTTTCGAATCCAGCGATGAAGAAAATAAATACTTGGCTGGCTAATTCATCTGGTGTCCACTCTGTAACATTGATTTAACACAAAATAAATATGAAGGGACAAGCAATATATTAATAACAGGCAAAATTAAACGATAACTGACCAATATCCAGTTGTTTCGCATTTTGAATATTACATAAATTTTGAGTATAGTATAAAGAATATTTAACAATAAACGAGATGCGCCCTTTTCCTTAAGAAAAACATAAGCTTTATTTATCTAAAACAGCTTTACTCACGGATTATCGAAGTCGACTAGTTTCGAACCTTTCCGAAGTCCTTTATCAGGGTGAGTGTTGAGAGAGTGTGAGAGTTAGCATTGATGGCCCGTCTCAAACAGCGGATTTACGCTCGCAGTGCGCGGCTTGACAAGGCGGGGGTGGCTGGAACTTTTATTGCTGGTGTTCACGGGTCCACTAACGGCCATTTTAAAAAACCTATCTATCCTTAGTTTAAGTTACTAGACGTAGAAAAATCTATCCTTTTACGCTTACTTACATTTCAATAACCTATTGACAAATAGCATTGGACTATAACTGTTTTGGACATTACTATGGATAGATAAGATCTTGTCATTAAACGGTGACAGCAATGTAACCGTAAGTTAAACTAAGGGTTATTGAAAACGGCCGTAAATGTACTCACAATTTCCACTACATTATCATCGGTAGTATGGGTCTAATTCTAAGATTCCCCCGCACTGTTAAGCCACGTACTGCGCGAGCTAATCCGCAGTTTCATCACCTTACCATAGCATACCACCTTAACATCACTTACTGCACTCACTCTGATGAAGGATCTCCAAATGCTCCGAAACTAGTTGGTACCACGGTAGCGAGCCATGTAGCGAGAGTATGCCGTACTAAAACTAGTGATTACAACCTCAGCAAACATCGATAGATGGTGGGAAACAATTTTCAAATTTGTGTACTTTATAACGTTGATTATTGAAGTATAAATAATACGGAAAACGAACGAAATTAATTCAAACTGCAAAAATACTTCAGATTTGTACGTTCCTTCGCAGCGATTTGTATTATACGTCAAAATTAGTTCTCTCGACGCTCGCTCGCGAGTGGCGCTTCAAATAGGCACCAAAAATTTGCTGTCAAACATATGGAACAGCCTGTCCAGTGGTATTTATACAGGTCAGTGCTGAGATCATTATCATTGCCCTGATATGGGATTATCGTCACTTAATTTATGAGTTATTAAGTTAATTTATGAATGTTTGTTCCCTACTCTACTACTCTATCTTCACTATTTTACTTCACTTACTCGTGGTAGATCGATGATCCCGAACAATTGGAGCCATACTGGTATCATCATCTTCACTCTTCTCCATCTTCAGAAAACCTTTAAACATAATAAAATTAGTAAATAAACAATTTACACATACTTTTAAATAGCTATTTTATTTCTTTTAAATAGTTAAGTACACAAATATATCAAATATATAATTATGCAGTACTTATTACCTGACTATATGATTATAAGTCCGGCCATAAATATTGTTGGATACAAATCAAAAACTCAAAAATATAATATTTATTTTATTTTCAATTTAAATTTGGAACGCGTTTATGGTATTAGAAACTTCGATCATTTCTAGCTACTTAACATATTTTTTGAGGATTATTTTAAATCACGACAATGGAATGCACAACATACTGTTATTTGTACGTGCCACCTATTGATAGGTAGGTTTGAAGTCGGTGCTAAAGCAAATGTTACGGCAGGTACCTACACTTGCCACGCGTAACTTTGAGCGGGATAGCTTCGTCTAGAACCAAACAATCCAAGCGAGCAGACACCGACGACGTACACCTAATCAATAGGTAGCACTTACAAATAATAGTATTTTATTAATATTAAAGGTATAAGATTTGCATAAGAGGTGTATAAAATTAAATCTTTATTGAGTTATTTTATACTTTTCAATTTTCGAATTCAGTTATTTAAACGTATTTTTTTTGTTCGGACATATTATCTATGAGAAAATTTTTTGACGCACGGTTTGAGAGTTCTGCTTGGAACTAATTTCATTATTATATGAATATATTTTACGAAATAATTCTTTATTTTATGAAATATTAATGACAATATCAATTGTAGAGAACAACGTCTGCCGGGTCAGCTAGTACATTAATATACTACGCACTCAGTAGACATATTACATAGAACCATAAAAATATAATTTGTAAGTAGCACGTAATACAATCTTTCAAGGAGCTTATTTTAATACCTTTTGATGCCTCCATTAGTAGCTGAATCATGTCGGGTCTCTTGATACCACTTTTCTCTCTGTATGCCATGGTACTAAATATAATATTAGATAAGAAAGTTGCTGTTTTTTTCGGAAATAAAGAAATTTGGAATATCTGTAAATTAAATTTTAATGTTTAAACGATTTCGCAGTATTATTAGTTATATTATATTGATGATATCGTGAACGGGTGCTGCTTGTGGTGCCAGGTCAACCTGTTATAATAATGACCCACTTTTTACAGAAATTCCCTTACCCCAAATTAAGCATATATAAGCCTGTGTTATGGGTTGCAAGACAACGATATATTTAATACAATTAACTTACTTAAACATACATAAGTCCATATAAACACATTTAAACATTCATGACTCGGAAACAAACATCCATATTCATCATATAAATGCTTGCACCTACCGGGATTCGAACCCGGGACCCCTAGCTTAGTAGGTAGGATCGCTAACCACTCGGCTATACAGTCGTTGTTATAGTTAATCAATCATTGTATTTGTTGGATGCATTTACTAACCATCATTGTAATCACGACCATCATGTTCACGAAGCATCATTATACAAACAATGACTTCAAGCTCTAAAGGTTGATGCATACAACATACGATAATTTATATCTATACAGTTTATTTTTTTATTACTTTTTATGAAATAATTTATATTATTTAAACACGATTCATATATTGGATGCAGCACCTTACGAACTAATTTGTTTTACATTACAGCCATTATAAATACTCTATTTGATTGAAAAGTGTGGCCGTTGAGTTTCTTGTAAGCTCTTCTCAAGTGATTAATTTTTTTTCGAACATAATATGATAGATTCGGTAATTTAAAAGAAATATTTACAGGGAAGATTCAAAAGCTCTTAATTTAGACCTAATTGAATAAATTTTATTTAACTGTGACATTGATAGGTTGGTTACGATTGTAAAATTCTAATTATTTAAAATAAAAAAAAAATTATCATTATATAACCTCAGTTAAAAATTTTACAACAATGCTGCATATTTTTCTTTTTCTATTATTAAACATATAATAAAATCTTGGAATTAGAATCTGAAAAAGGTAATGATTTTTATTATAATCTAAAGTATTTTTGCAACATAATAAATACAGGTAGTGAAAAATTAGTAACAGAAAATGAAAATTTTTGGATGGATTTGTCTGTTTGTACCGATACGGATAAACACTACATTTCGTATGCACGTAGAATGCACTGTTGTGAACACATTGCTGACAATTATGAAGTTTTTTTTTGATCAACATTTCGATATTATCTTCTTCTTACGTTCAGCCAAACTATGGAATTAACTTCCTTGCGCGGCGTTTCCAGGACGACTCGACATGGGTACGTTCAAAGAAAAGATTAATCTTCCCTAAAAGGCCGGCACGATCCTGTGATTCCTTTGGTGTTACAGGAGAATGTGGGCGGCGGTGATAACTTACATCAGGTAACTCGTACGCATCCTCTCCTCCCACAAAATAGTGAAAATCAATTCACAGAATCCCGACATATTTTTTTGAATTAGTAAGTGTTGCGTCACGCACGAGTTTTGTCTATTTTGGCGTGATAGCATAGTCACGCGTACAGCTAGTATTATATATTAAATATTGTATAATGTGTATTTAAGTTATATTTAGCATTTCTCTCAAAGAATCGTAACTGACCTTCAGTACTGCCGGCCAAAGCATAGCAATCATAAATAATACTCTCTTATGGAACGGAACTTTTGAAAACTCTTGTCCAGCTTTATAGAACTCGTTGTTTCTATCTTTAAAAGAATTCACTTGAAGGCCAAAGGCTGTCGAAGCTATGACGTCATTGGTATATCTTCGGATCACGTCATCTATATCGATCTCCTTTTCCACATGATCTAAAATATAATTTTAACATGAGCACGCTAATTCAAATCATCAAATCCGGCAAAGATTTAATGGAGCTTGCAATAGTAAAGAATTATCGAGAGCTGATTGAAATCCGACATCACAGAGTTTCACAGTGGGAGGCTCCTTTGCACAGGATTCCGGCCAAAATAATTATATTAAACTGCGCAATTGTAATAACTCTATCTTATACTTTATCTTGGAAAGTATTATACTATACTTCAAAGTGATGTTAAGCGGGCAGAAAAACTGTTTGAACATCCATTTTTAACATGCCCTTCATATTGTATTCTTATTGAATATTTTGACGGAAATCGATAATAGTTTATGTTAATTGTATAAAAATTTTAGTTATATATTGCAATCATAGAACACAAAATTCTGTGTTTGCAATAATATGGATAACGTATTCAAGGTTCCTGGGGCGCTGAGAGAATGTTTCAAGAGGAAGGTTAAAATTATGTATAAATTATTCGGGACAGACTTTTCGTTTCGTTCCGTTTATGACGAGAACAAACATTCTCAAAGTATGAAAAACGTCACGGTTTCGAAAAACTGTCCTTCGTTTAGTCTATTAGCAAAAACATATTTCGGTTTGGTCTGGGTATGTACCGAAAGTAATTCTGCTTTAATTAAATATCATATTACACGTATCATTTACATTACATCAGTTGACCTAAATAATTAATATACGATATTATTTATTAATACTTATATTTTTTTTTTTATGGAATAGGAGGACATACGAGCGTACGGGTCACCTGGTGTTAAGTGATCACCGCCGCCCACACTCTCCTGCAACACCAGAGGAATCACAAGAGCGTTGCCGGCCTTTAAGGAAGGAGTACACGCTTTTCTTGAAGGTACCCATGTCGTATCGTCCCGGAAACACCGCACAAGGAAGCTCATTCCACAGCTTCGTGGTACGAGGAAGAAAGCTCCTTGAAAACCGCACTGTGGAGGACCGCCACACATCCAGATGGTGGGGATGATATCGTAACTTGTGGCGTGTCGTGCGAAGGTGAAATTCGGCGGCAGGAATCAGGTTGAACAGCTCTTCGGAACACTCCCCGTGATAAATGCGGTAGACAACGCCAAGTGATCCAGCCGTTCACAGAGTACTGGGTCCCCGACAATTCGAGCTGCTCTGCGTTGCACGCGGTCAAATGGATCGAGCTGATACTGGGGTGCGCCAGACCAGAGATGACAGCAATACTCCATGTGAGGCCGGACCTGCGCTTTGTAGAGCGCTAGAATGTGGGCCGGAATTTCAATAGGTTTAGGATACATTTAAACTTGCTTAATTTAAAACTAGGTAATAATTTAGATACCTTACGTCACAAATTAGCAAATAAGCACATTTTCTTTTAGAAAATATTATATCTATCTATATTTCATACATATAAAGAAATATACAATCATATACCTTCACTAGTATGTACATAATTATCTGGTGGTATACATACCGACCTACATATTTACTCATTACTACTCATACCTTTAAATTAATTATATACTATATTATATTACTTATTTATTTTTCCTCTCAAAATTATTAAACTACATTTTGTGCATTATAATAGTCAGACATACACATTCTTGAACTATGGAATAACAGACCGATACACGGGGAGTACTAATATCCTAAACACAGGGAAACTTAGTTAGGAGTTAGAGCTCAGCCATGTACTAGTAGATTGTTGTCATAATGTAGACTACATACCTACCACTCCAGTAAAATATCAATTTTCTGGGAAGGCACCAGCTTTTATGTCTGCTTCACATAAAACCTACTGTCTGTATGTGCCTAGGTTCTTTAAGAAGTCCTAGCAATAAAAACTTCGTACCTACTTGTCTAGATGCACTTACCAAACATAAGTATATAGGCTTCTTCTTAATGTTTGTATCTAAAGGTTGTGATGTAAAATGTTGTGTAGTAGGTATTATGGGTATGAAGTAGCATGTACATGGCTTTTTTGTACAATACGTTTTTCTTTTGAAACAAAATAAAAATATTTGTATGTGTATTTGTATTTGTTTTTTCGTTAAATAGTAGTTTTTAAATTTGAATCTATAAATACAGATTAAGTATTTAGAAACCTTTTTTGCTGCTTTATATCGTCCACGCGGATGAGATTGCGGGCGGCAGCTTGTTAGTTATAAACTGCTATTGCTTGGATTATCGATCGGTTCGTTTCTACCCTCGGTTTCACCCCATGCTAAACGAATTCCACACTCGTCAGAATACTTAAAATTCTCCCTTTAGTGAAAAATCTAACATTGTTTTCATATTTTGAGTAAACTCTGCAGTAGATTTAAAATTAGTTCATCAACTAGAGTGGGAATATCGTAGGGGTTTTAATAGGGAAAGCAGGAAAATTCTATCTAGCTGACAATCCGTTGATAGAAACATCCCACTGGTAAAAATTAAACCTTATAGAAAGGATAAAGAAAGAAAAAGTAATATGACTAAGTTTAAATATCAGGTAATTTCTCAGTATATCTAGTTTTGTGTTCTCACATTTATGTCTGTATTTATTTTTATATATCTTTTGAGTTTTTATTTTACAAATTACGTTTTTTTAATTGGTAAGTTCGTGGTTGAGGTTGCCTAAGTGAGAAATACTTCATGATAAATTTAACCATATCAACATACCTTTAATATATTCTACAATGTTGTTACTAATTTCCAACATTAATGGCATCATAAGTTTCATCTTGGAACTGGTAAAAGCTGGGCTTAGCGTTGATCTCATATCATGCCATCTTTCACCTGGGAATTTAAAATATATATTAACCATCTGAGAATTTGAGAAATTGCAAAAAAACTAATGGACGAGGAGGACAAACGATCTTACGGACAACCAACATTTGCAACTGCAGAGGATACGAGGGTTACTAACCTTTTAGAAACGTGTATGCTATTCTATTGAATGTAACCATGTCATATCGTTCCGAAGATTCCGCAAAAAGAAGGTAATTCCAATATATATATGGAAATTATTGAAATAAGCTAAACAAATAAATTTCACAAAGATTATAAAAAAATATGTCATCTCAATCGTATAAAAACATTTACCTTTCATCATAAAGACACTATTTCCAAACAAGGGTTCAATGTCGACCGGAAAGAACCCCTTATGATCGACAAAGTGATCGAAATCCTTCACAGTTATTGCCTTTATGAGATCAGGATCACGTATTAGTAAATGTGGTATCGCACCTTCCACGAAGGCGACGTATCTGAAATGTTTGATGAGAAATTCTATATTAAAATTATGTGAAAATATCCGTATTGGAGGTAAAAACATTCGTCATTCAGTTGTGAAACAGATCTAAAATTATATGGTGATTTCTCTGAAACTTTTCTAATGCTTACTCGTAAGCAACGTAAGTGGAAATTTAGAGATGATGAAGCGAGAAAGTATAACAAACACGCAAATATTAATTGAGGTTCATGTGTCACGCGGGGGTCACAGAAGACCAGCGTTGCAACACACTTGTGTTGAAACACATGCTGAGTGGCTCCTCTTTAAACATCACATATTTTTATATTTGTATATTTTTAAGTTGCTTCATTTTGTTATTTGTGTGTGTGTTGAAATAAATGTTTTTTTTTCTTTCTTTCAAATAAGTAAAAAGATAAACTTACCAATATTATACTTAATAAGATCCTTAGTAATTTGCAAAATGAAGAAACATTGATCCAAAAGAGTGGCATAATAGTAAATGATAGTAATTTTGTGACCTAAAGTAGTTTTAAGTTGATTTTAAAGAAATACCGCACAGCCTTGGAGAACTTCAGCATTCAAGGCTTATACAACCTTTATGTTGCGTCCACTAAGTAGTAGAGCCATTTGCAAAAACCTTCGGTAAGCCACTAGCCGGGGGGGGGGGGGGGGTTAGGTTAGGTTAGTTAACTTTAACCCTTAACGCACACTCATAGAAAAAAATATAGAACATATTCTAATAAGTATCAAATAAACATAATCCCGGCTTTTTTTATGTGAAAAAGTATTCGCGCAAACAAACTGCCTACTAGAACTACTTACACTTTTTAGCAAAGTGTAACTTTTTTAGTTATTTAGTTTTTTTCTTGAAACAAATCGTTTTAATTAGTCTTTGTTTTGGTGATTTCATCAGTGTGGAAGCCTTTGTGTCAGCAATAGTATATTCTAAGTTATTTTAATAAATGCTCTGGTCATATCTAAGCAAAAAACAAATTTAGATAAATGTATTTTTTTTATATAAAACTTCAGGACTAAGTTTAGATTGTATTAGGTATCTGGTCTTTTATTCTGTGGATCATGGATTTAGATAAATAAAACTGATGCCGACAAAGCCCATTTTAAACTTGGAGAAATTTACTCTTTCTATATTATAGTCATTATATTTAATTACTTACTTCTCGTTCGGAAACGCTCTATAAACTTCATCTATTTCTTCTACCAAGTGCTTCTGTTTAATTGTACTCTGTAAAGTATTGCCGAGTATTGGATAAAATGGTTTGTACTTCACCCCATTCTCGTTAAAGAAATTCTTCAACCGAGTATGATTGTATAAGACATATAGGGTAAACGCCGATGTGAGAAACACGCACAGTTCAATGAACATCTTTTTGTGACTGTTCATAACAAGGTGATTGGTATGTATGTGGATGATTGTAGTGTGGTACAAGGCATGAGAATTTGTTTGTTTGATCGCAGTAATATATAGCATGGTTTTCTCTTTTTTTTGTATCTTAAGGATAATTCAACGGAGATCCTATTGCGTTTAAAAAAACACAATAAAAACTGAGTATACAGTGATAAATTTGTACTAAGGTACAGTCTGCAGTCAGACTGCTCGTGTGTCAAGACGCTCCTATGGAATTATTTTATAGGAATAACGCATGTTTGCACTCCTTTAAGGCTGTGAAAAAATCAAACGAGTCGAGGGTAAAGATCGAAAGGAAAGAGGGCAGTTCATAAACTCGACAGTTTAAGGCGAAGATTGGACATGTTGTCACTGTCCAGCCTAGGTACTAAGCTTCAACAGTACCTAAGGCTCAAGTCGGTGTTGAACAACTTTGGTATTCTAGAACTTACATAAGTATTGTTTATTGTTGAACAGTATAGACAGGTTGACGATTAGACTGCATTTCGCGCACCATTGCTGAACAATTTTAAAATTGGATTTTATATGTTCTATTTATTAAATCTCATGCGCATTCATCACACATTTTCATATGGGTCCTTTAAGAGAATGAAAAGATCATCTGCATAACCCCCCGTGTATAATTTCATCTTATTAGAGTTTACGATGAGCTTATCTACCACTAAGTTTCCTCTTGAGGAAAATCCGTTGCCATCATAGCTCTTGTTCACGATAAATTGTACCGCTGTATACCTGCTGTTGGCTGCTGCGAGTGTACCCGGCATACAAGCGTTCGGGTCACCCGGTGTTAAGTGGTCACCGCTACTCATATTTTATTGCAACACCAGAGGAATCACAGAAGCGTTTGTCGCCTTTTAGAAAGGTGTGCGCGCATTTTTTGAAGGAAACCATGTCGTATCGTCACCTAAACACCGCACAAGGTAGCTTACTGCACAGTTTTGTTGTAGGTGTAAGAAAGTTCCTTGAAAACCGCACTGTGGAAGAACACCACATATCCAGATGGTGGGGATGATGTAGCAATCCATGTCATTTAAATTATTAAGATTAAAAACTCTTTTAAAGGAAATACATAAATATGCAAACTTCCATATTTATATATATTATTATAAGTCAAATATCCTCGTCCATAACTTAGGACAAAGTAATATTTGATTGTTCATCGTTAGTGCTTGTATATTTGTGAATAGTTCATGGTTCAATTCTCATAGTCATTTCATATTTGAATTCAGATATTATACTTATTGCTATATGTGAAGACGCGGCGTAAAATCAATTGAAACATTCAAATAATACGAACTGCCTGTCTGTTAAATAGAATAGAGGTCATATTAATAGACATCATACAGAATTCAACTCGCAAATAATATACTCGCCTAACAGTGGATTGAGGGCACTCTTGAATTATTCTTTGAATTGTATTTTCTTATGCTACGACTTAAAAATCGGTAAAGTGGAAAAAGTGCTAAAAGAAAATAATAGAAAAAAAAACTTCGACAGCATTGGACTTCCAAACAAAGGGTTTCATACCTTTCGTATAATACATATAATTATGTAATTTAAAAACAAAAAAAAAACATTGGATGACACATGAACGGACAGCGGTTAGTAATTGGGATCTGCCGTGTGGGTATGGAGCGCTTAAATAAAATAGATGATAATATATTTTATTAAAATATATGAAACAATACTTTTAAAAACAAATTTTTGTTTTTAACCTCATTCTTTTATTATGATATTTTGTAATTAAAGTTGTAATGTCCAAATATTTTAAACAGAATAATTTAACCGCTGTTTGCGTCACAACTGAATAATTGGCGAGTGATGTCGCTCAATGGACGGCTTCATTAATTGCCTCTTTAGAGGCATGGTGGCGGCTCCAACGTAGCTGGAGATGGGATCGTACACTGCTCAAGACTAGCAGCACATTTCTCCTTGCAGTTACGCTGTTCTCCGGGGGATTCCGCTGGTAGGGCTGTCTTCAAAGGGAGGCTGGAGGAGAGCACCGGCGATGTTGGCCTTCATCACAGTGTCTACGATATGCTGCGTCATGTTGAGGCAACGATCAATTGTGTCTCCAAGGTATTTCACCAGCAGAGACCACGGGATGTTCTCTCCGCAGAACTTCAGCTTCTGCAGGCTAGCAGGCTGCCTCAATAAGGCAGACGGCGTTCGTTTTTCTGGGATTTGCCGAGAGTCGCCAGCTTTTCAGTCAAGCTGGTAGTGGGTCCAGTTGTAGATGTATCTTTAACGAGGCCTGCGTCGATGTTAGTGACGTTATGGTGGACATCACCAGAATGGTGAAAGCTCCAAATGGGAATCGTTTGTGTACAGGGCGTACAACAGTGGAGAGGGACAACTGGCCTCTGGTACGCCACACATCTTGTGCAGTTACGTTGCGTGTTGGTCAATCCGATTGGCGCTGGCGATTATCTTCACCAGTGGCCTTGGAGCTGAAGTCTCGGAGAGCTAGTGGGTCAGTCCTTGGTGCCAAACACGTTCGAACGCCTTAACTATATACAGAAATATTGCAAGGGCACTTTCCCTTATATATAGGCTCATATATAGGTAAAATAAGTTAAAGATATGACTTAAAACAGCCTACAGAATAAATAATTTTATGACCGAGCGTTTTATTCCAATCACCATAAAACAATAATTTATTATACCCCTGTATAACCCTTAAACAACTCAAGCTGCCTCAATATTTTGTTATAAAGTTTAACTTTACTGTAAAATAAACATCACGACCAGGTAATTAGAACTGAAAATGTGTGATAGTTCATTGTCTCATTTACTATCAGCCCTTGTTCTTATATATACAAGCTTACGGTTGAATTTACTTGTTGTATTTGAGAGTTTAAGCTTAAAGTTGTTTCGAAATATTCCCTAGTGAAGTAATAATAAAGTTTGTTGATGTGTGTTCGGATAGTGTTATAAATGTGGTAGCGGTTTGTGACAGGAATATTTTGAAATAAAAAGTTGTCTACGCTTAGAGAAATGTATATAAGTGTACTTTTACCTTATGTGTTTTGACCATTATATTAAACATTTTGGTTATGTCTTATTGCACGACTTATAAGCGAAGCGTTGCGATAGTGCTGTATTCTCGACATGAAGAAAAAGTAGTTTTCTCGAAATTGATTTTTTTTTGTTTAAATATACAGGTGCACTTGCTCTTACAGGTGCACTGCAGACAAACCTTTTTCATTACAACTCTTTAAACAAACCAATTTGCAGTAACAGTTACTTTGTTAAAGAGGCGCACTGATTATCTTACGCCCGTTCTTTTTAGGTCTGAGGCGTTCGTTTGTGAATGGTTAATTTTCAAATCAAAGCAAATCAAAATCACTTTATTCATGTAGATCAAGGAAATTACACTTTTAAATGTCAAAAGTTTTTTTTTCTTTATATAATTACCGCTTACTTAGGAAAGGGTTCAGCTTTAATGAGAAGTGTCAAGAATCTCATTGCCACTCTTTCATCATTTACAGCTTCATCTTTTTACAAATCTTTTCAGTTACAATTATTAGTTACAATATATTATGTAAAGTGACGCAATGAGAATCTCAATCATTCATGCATCATCAAATATGAGCTGCGTTAAGCACGTGCAGTCACTGTTCGACTTTACGTTAAGCTGACAACTCGAAACTGGCTCAGGATCTCTGGCTCGGAATTGCAGCGCGCGGCACCCTCATTTAAAAAACCCGCGGCAAATGTCCGAGGCTGCTCGCTCAGTCAGTCACCGGCTAATGCAATCTATAAGGCGAGGATTTTCTTGAGAAAACATAATTTTGATCGCGTTCGGTTCAGCGCTGATGAATTGCTACGCGCGTATAGCTACGTCAGCGTCGAGCTTACGAGAATTGTCAGTTGAGCTCATCGGTCCGATGTACGATAATTTAGTGCGTTCAGTGCGACGCTGACCGAGCGACCGACCGTACGAATTCTTTATATCGGTATCAATAATCATAAACAAAATTAGTGTTGTGGCATGTTCGAATATATTGTTTAAATTTCTTCTTTAATTTGACGCTTTATGAAAATTGGGTGAACATGATATCTTGTCCGTCTTTTATTCCGTGCGTGACTAGTACGCACATATTAAAGAACTTTAAAAGAGATTAATTTTTCTTCGCAACTGTATACGCGTAATCAAGTTTGCTATCAGCTGAGCACTAAACGCAACATGATCAGCGCGTACGGTACGCGCTACGCTCGACCGATATCAGCGCTGACCTTCGGTGCTCGACCTTAATGCAGCAGTCACGGTATTTCCTAACTATAATAATAAATGAAATTTATATAACAAATGTCCATGAGGTATTATTATGTAGCTTTAAACCTTTCTCAAAACAACTTTTCAACAAATAAACATTAGTGGTTTTCACCAGTCCTCACAAAACTACCCACAATATTTAATAAGAACATTTATATCTATTAACTATAAAGCAGCTCATAGGAGACCTTATCAATGGCCAAGTTACATATACAATGGGTCTGATATAGTCTTACAACTTAGATCATTTCTAGATAGAATGCAACAGCTTTGAAAACTTCGAAATTTAGTTTGACAGGTAATCTCTATTTTGAGGAATGCACGCACACTAACAGCAAAGGACACACAAATCGTGAGTGTAAGACATAGCTTGACATGCATACTAAAGTAATAAGACTGGCTTGTTTTATCCTTTATAGACTAAACTATCTAGACGTTTAAAATATTATCTAAGGTTTAATACATGAAAAATAAAAAAAAACTATTCGCTACTTTTAAGTGATATTTATCACTTGCGGGATTATATATACAAATTAAGCGCTCTTACCAACGTAGACACCTTCCGAGTGACGCAGGACCCATACATTTATGTATATTCGATCATCACCGGGTTGTTGCGCCAATCTATAGGATCTAACATTCTCTTTAGCTGAAAGACGTCCACTGCTGGACAAAGGACTCCCCCGACGGTTCTGCGCTGCCCAAATCCAACGTATTCCGGCGATATTGACCTCATCGTCGGTCCTGACCACATCGTCGGTCCATCTTGTAGGGGGCCTACACTGCGTCTTCCAGTACGTGGTCGCCATTCGAGGACTTTACTGCCGCAACGGCCCTCTGTCCGTCGAGATATGTGCAGGAAAAGTTTTAGATGAACAAAACAAACGTGAAAATTACAACTTTTTATCTAATTACTCAAAAAAATTGGGAAATTATTTCTGGTTTCATTAAATTCTGTACTTATATTAACAGTTGCAGTTATTCCGAACCCACACGACTTAGGGACTTTCAAGAGCTACCAAAGTACCTACTTACTTAAAAGGCTGGCAACGCATTTCTTCACAACTGATGTTGCAAATTTCCACTTCTTACTACTTCCCATCACCTGAGCCTCTTGCCCGTTTGCCCCGTCTTTCCAAATACAAACGATGTAATACAATTTACTCGATATCAATATTAAGATAACGAAGCTTAATGCAATCATCGATGGACCACGTATATACTCACAGAGTACACAAATATTACTTCGTCATACAAGACGGACTATCTTGTACGATGAATTATTATTTGCACACAGATTACAAACACGGACAGAGAGATGACTAAATAGAGACATATCATGCTAACAGACAGAAACCTAAACATCGTTTGAGTAATGTTTGACGTAGTCAACTAAGGAAATGTTTACTTTGTTTCCCTTGCACACACTGCTATTTGGACAATAATTATTTTTGACGGGAGCTGCTTGCAAATGAGACATTTATACTAACTGTCAAAAACAGATTAATGACGTTCTATACATAACGTCATTGAATACTATAATCAAATAAGTAAAACTTTATAAATATTTTGTACATATTCTAAATCATGAATAACACTGTTTAGTGCCTCAAATTACGAAGAATTACACAGAATATTAAGTTTTGTATGACACATAATATATTATATGTTTACATAACCTTTAAGCTCTTGTTGAATTAGGTATTAAAGTGTTGTTGGCCTTAAAGGAGAGAGTACTAAAGCTCTTTTAGATATCAATGTCATATCAACACCTGTTCCAATCACCGCTTTGTATTCTACCTTCATCCGATTTATGGCCTCAAAATATAATGAGCGAAATTGATACAACATACAAGTATGGTCATGATTTCTATAGTGTCCTTGGTGCAGTTCAGTGCAGCCCTGTTTCACTGCGACCACTGTGATCTATTGTGATAGCCACTGCTAACTATAGCTTGTCATGAATATTATTAAGTCTTAGCAGTGAGCTGACGTATATCAAGTGGTTGAAGAATTGGACTTCCCAAAGAGATGCTACGTTTACGCATTAAAGGACCACATTCGGAGAAAATGTGTAACGGGGTTTCATCTGCACTATTACAGAATCTACACGCTCTGCAATCTCTGAGATCTAAGATTGAGATTCAACTCTTCATTCGTTCATTCATTGATAATAAACACCATTTAAAAGTATATTGCTAGCGCGTCGCGACTACCATACACGCAGAAAAAAGCACCGTTGTAGTACCCATAATCAAGCTAGCTGGGGAAGCATACTTTGCTTTGGTCTATCCACATATGTTTTCGTGATGGCTTAAGTTTTGTACAGGAATATAATGTTTATTAACTTGTATTTCATTACAAGGTTCCTATCTAATGCTACTATCACCTTGAACAGGTTAAAAGAACTTGGCTAAAAGCAATGTTCGATAAAAACCACTTCATTTAAAAATTCCTTGCCATAATTTTACGGCGTAATTTATCGTAAAAGAACGTTTAAGTGGTTTCTATACAAGTTGAACATCACAAACAACTTGTTGCTGCTCACCTCAACTTTAATATTAAACGACTTAACGCAGCTGCATTACTCTTATTTATTTAACATTTTACGAGAAAACTTCGGATATTTTGAGAGTTTGCATGTTTCCTTGGTACTTTCTTGAATATTTTCATACCCTTAATAATAAACGTAGACTAGAGCAACAGTAGCTATACTCTATTAAGTATTAAGTCGTACAAATTAAATTAGTAACCAAAATTTTTGAATGATGCGGAACTCGAATCCGCGACCTCTCGGGTTCCGTCCGAGCGTTCTTTCCAACTGAGTCAATCGTTCGAGTACGCATGGGTCGTAAATTTTGGTATGTCTTGTTCAACTCTCAGGTTGTGGTTGTGGTGGTGGTATTATTGGAGAATGACCACGCGATCTTTTGCCTTCGGTATTTCCAACCACAATTATTTTTACACATAGGTACAGGAAGATAGGGAAAACCAGTGCTCGTATTAGTCTAGTCTTTGTTTTCATACCTTGATTATTAAATAAGTAAGTTTAAGGTGATTACATCACATGGGGAAGTAGGAAAATATGAGTGGGTAAAATAGACTATAGATGCGAAAAGAGACATGATATAGTAATTCTGACTACAATCAACATTATTATATTTTCAGTTTATAATAAAACTGAACAAAGATAAACGAAAAATAGTTTTATAAAAAGTATAGATTACTCTTAGACAAACAGAAGTGAAACTTTAAATATATTTCACATTTTTAAACAGAACAACATAACTCATGTTTTCGGCGCGCGGTATTCGCTCGCCTTTGTGATGACTCGGGATAATAAATTGTCTTTATAAGTCGAATTTATTTTCGTAAGTTTTCTTTTGTTTTATATTGTTTAAAGTAGTTTCGGTTGCGAACATATTCACAAGTTTCTTTCGTTATTGGCGTTGGATACCATTGCTTTATTATGAGCTAAATATTTCAGTCTAATTTAAATTATAATTGTATTTAATATCTCTGTTTCCTTATTTAACAATCATTTCTACAAATACAGAGCACTGGCGTACGATCTAATAATTTTGAGTTCGTAATATTTATACAAATTAAATTTGTTACCTAAATTTATGAAGGGAGCGGAACTCAAACCCGCGCCTCTCAGGTTCTGTCCGAGCGCTCTTTCCAATTGAACCAACCGTTCGAGTGATGCATGGATCGTAAATCTTGGTAAGTCTTGTTTAACTCTCAGGCTGTGGCTTCATCTACAGGATCTACTTTACAGTTGATTACCTACTCAACCCCGATAACTGCAAATTAGGAAATTGACTTGAGTCGAGTGCCGCATCGTTCATAAATTTTGTTTACAAATTTAATTTGTATAATTACCCAGAAGTGAGGCATATTGCTTTAAAATAACGAAAAATTATTCGTAATATTTGTTTTGATATGCCGTAGAAGTAAAATTTCTTTGATAAGTGTATAATTAGCTCATAAATTATTTACCTTCATAGCAATCTCTATTGACAGAAAGTTTAAGTAGAAATATAACTTTATTATCTATATTATATATGATATACCTTATAATAGTAAGGTTCCATTTCCGCTTGCTGAGCAGTTAGTTATTAGTTATTTAATATTATTCCCGTGAAGTAATAACAAAGTTTGTTAGTGTGTCTACGAACAGTGTCACTGTTGCGTCCATAGTTCATGTTTGAAATACGTTATGTCGGTTTCTCAATGTTTAACTATTTTGGGTCACTTTAGCGCTTCATGTTTAACATTACTGAAATAAATTGAAGTATTCACAACTTTATTAAAATTATGATCTCTAATGCAGCTGAGTGATTCATAACAATACTTAAAATTAGAACAGTGCGAAAGAGCTATAAAGTTCAATAAGACGAGATAAAAATAAGGTAAGATTATGATATAAGTAACAAGAAATATTGGGCTTTAATGAAAAGAAGTGGCAAGAAACTCGTTGCCACTCTTTTATTTCATTATTTAAAAGATTTATCGTTTTACAAATCTTTTCAATTACAAAATATGATAATGATGCAACAAAACACTCAGACGTCAAATACTTAATGACTTACGGCCGTTCTCAATATTCAGTCTATCTCTTACTTGAGATAAACATCGTAACTATCGTTAAATTTTCTGTCCCAATAAACTTATTGACGCTAACGCACCTTATCCGTACACGTATGCTGTTTGTCAATGGGAGGACGTATAGCTTACCAGCGATAGAAGTTTGTATGGAAATTACAATTCACGCGTCCCAATATAAGGCGATAAGAATGACTTGTCGGGTATATTGGGACAGCTTCAGATTATTGACAGAAGAAGGTAGTAATTTAGCTCTATCTGTAGATAGTAAATTGGGAACAGCCGTTACAGGTACGACAAAAAAATAGGAATGTAAATTAATAAATTAAAATACAAGAGTGATTGAGTAAACGCGGAGTAGTCCACACACACCGTAAACAAAGAAAGGTATTAAAAACATGAAGCAGAGTTTCTGGTAAGAGGATCATCCGGCCATTTATATATTTTATTAAACTCTAACTGAAATATTTATTTGTAACGATGATTTGAATGAAGGAGAGTTATTACTACTTATGCAGATAAGTAGTAGTAGTTTAATAAATGTGTGTTATTTTAGTGTAAATAAATATTATAATATTAAATATCATTAATTCGCTGTGGGCAGGTTCTGTGTTGATGAATGTCGTGGCAGGCGCCTGGACAACTGAGATTCTGTGCTGATAGACCCCAACTCATCGTCTCCGCAGGGAAGAAATATGCATCTCTCACCAACTATATTATTTTGCTGCTTGTATCCAGCTGTGTATCATTCGCGTATAATAAATACATTTTCATGATAAAATACCCACTGTTCTTGAATTATTATTAACTTTTGCTTATATTTCTTGAAAAACTTTGTGTTTTTGTAACCAATTAGTACACGAACGCATGCGGATAAAATAGTTCGGGAGCATCTTTCTTCTAAATTCGTTCACAAAAATTTGTTGAGATGTCACCTAGTGTTAGATAGCCTTTACTGATTTTTATGGATTTAGTTATTACAATAATAAATATTCAAATATAATATGTAGATTATGTGTGTAATTCATATTATATCGTATTTTGAGGGAATTTGAATGTATTTCATTTACTAGCTCATGTAATAAATCGCAATAACTAATAACAATTTCTAAAATAAATAATTTATAAAGGTAGCACTAATATTTATAGTTATTTCACAATTGTCTCGAAACACCGTCCCTTACTACGATGTGTAACTTCGTAATTAGAATTAATGTGAGTTGAAAAGTTTTTAAAGTTTGTAAATAAGGTTATATAAACTGTCTCACTACGGTCACGTACTCTGTTTGGGAACAAAATATTAACTTTGGAAAACAAAATAACTTGTTAGAGGGTAATGGAGTTTTACTAAACGATAATTATCACAGTGCATTCAGTAAAAGTAAGTTCTTTAAATAAATTAAAATGAAGACTCTACCTTTGCCAATTGTCTCTGCCGTTGTACATTGCACTGTCTTACTCTCAGCAAAATAAATCAAATTCAATTTTAATAGTTTTTCATATTACATTAAAATTCAATTTAAATTTTAGTGAGGATGATCATTCCTAAACTATACTATCAAAGTGGTAAGAAAGTCATATACGTTGCCACATAAACGTTTTTAACAATTCTTTTGAATTTTGTAACACATTATTTTGTATTTTTTCTGGAATTAATCCCAACAAGTTTTAGGCTAAGATCTATACGTTTTTATGCAATTAATATCTGAGCATAGTATATATTATATTCTTATTCCAGCGATCTTGACCAAACCGTCGGTCCATCTTGTGGGGGGCCTACCAACACTGCGTCTTCCGGTACGTAGTCGCCATTCGAGAAATTTTCTGCTCCACCAGCCATCTGTCCGCCGGACTGCGTGCCCTGCCGACTGCCCCCTGCCACTTCAGTTTCGAAATCATTTGGGCTATGTCAGTGACTTCGGTTCTCTTACGGGTCTCCTCATTTCTTATTTGATCTCGTAGGGGAACTCCGAGCATAGCCCTCTTCATTGCCTTATGAGCGACTATGAGCTTTCTACTGACATTTTTTCCTAACTTCCCTAGACTAAGTTCTAAGAAGATATTGTGATATCTCTCATGACTTGGTACTATTATAATAACGTACATTTTAATATTTATGTTTATTGAGTAAACTAAGTCAATTGTACTCATCGGTATATATATATATATATATATATATAGGTAATGTTACAGAGGTTTGGTTTGGACTACTGTTCGATTTATCAACCACAAAACTTCGATCTCGCAGGGAAACTCCGAGCATAGCCCTCTCCATTGCCTTCTGAGCGACCATGAGCTTTCTCATCAGGCCCATAATTATCGACCACGTCTGCGTACCGTAAGTCATGACTACCAGTCACACATTGGTTGTAAACCTTCGTCGTCTCCTCTTTTTAAGACCTTTTTCATGAAATTGACCTGCCTTACTGGTTTGTTTGTCCAAGGTAGACATACTCTTTACCAATTTCGAGAGTACAGTTCCCAATTGTTACGGAAGTAGACACATAGTAGCGACATGGTCATTTGACATGATTTTGGTCTTGTCCATATTAATTTTGATGGTGTCAACATTATTATGTTTACAGTTTCCAGAAAATGCGTTAATGCGCCTAGAGTGGTTGTATTAATGACAGCTAAGAGTAGATGAGTTGATAAAATGAGAATCAAATTTACTCTAAAAACATTTTACAGTTTATTACTTTTTCTCCACGCTTCTACATTGTTCACGAATCCCATGGGGGCAGATTGCGTAGAACATACAAGAAATATGTTTCTACCTTTTTATAACCTCAAGAAATATAAAAGATAAAGCTCTTCTAAAGTTGAGTAGACGGTACCGCTGGGACATTCTGAGTGCGGTTCTGTGTACATAAAATACTTAGAAATATTAACGTTATGCTAACTTAGATTACACATTTAAGAGGGTTTAAATTTGTGCCACTTTGGGGACTCTGTATGTCCATTTACATCAGGTTAAAGTAATATTAGTCTTAGTGTTGAAAGAAAACTTTCGCTCTTTTTCCTTGTTTTAGACGCTTACTTTGTTTATTTTGATTTGCCATTAAAGCTGCATTTTATGGTTTTTAGTAAATACAATTTAAAACACAATAATTAATCTTTGGAGGCAGATATAAATGAAAACCATTTATTATGACATAGAAACAGTTTGTATATTATAATTACATTATAAATATAATTGCATATAAAATACTTTCGTAAATTTTGCTCTGACTGATTGCAGTTGCTTTTCAAACTCGAACATTACAAAGCTGAGTAAACAATCTGTCTTATACAATACTCACAAAGTTCATTGTTCTACGTGCTTTAAGTTGTATATTCAATAAGACATGTTTTTTTTTTCAAAAATGCAAACCTCTCGCTAACGATTATTATTAGTTTACGTATAGTATTGTAATTAAACTAACAACTTTCCTTACTTCTTTGCTACTACGAGAATAATATTAAAACTCGCCCTTATGTTCCAGTATGAAAAAATATATTGACTGCCTAGCGATAGCAGGCGGAAGATGCTAAGTAATGTAGCAAAGTGACGTAGCACCGTAGTACCGTAACACATTTAAAGGCATAAAAGGCATTTATTTTCTCAAAATTTATTCCTATAGACTTCCTTTTGATGACATTTCTAATATTCTAGATACTACTACAATACTATAATGAATAAACTTTTTTGGCTAATTTAAAAATACTGCGTTGTTATAAATAGTCTTACATTTTCCGTATATTTTTAGATATTATAGATTTAAAAACAGCAGTTATATGTGAATAAAGATTAAAGAGATAAAATCGACAATACAAACTATTACCAAAGAATATTTAGTAGTACTATTACTATGAAGTCCGCGTCAGCCAATTTTTGTGGGGGAATACGGGCGTGGCGTCAATGATGCGATCAAAATTAACCAATCACATCACTTCCCGCCAAAACTGGTGTGACGCAATGTGTGCATTGTATATTATAAGACTAAGTTCTAAGAAGATATTGTGATAACTCTCATGACTTGGTAGCATTATACACAATAATATACGTTTTAATATTTATGTTTATTGAGTAAACTAAGTCAATTGTACTCATCGGTTATATGTAATGTTACAGAGGTTTGGTTTGGACTACTGTTCGATTTATAAACCACAAAACGGAATAGTCCGGCATTTTTGTTCTGTGTTTGAATGCCAACTGAACGAACATCAAACGTCATTTTGTTATAAGAAGTCACTTGACCGCTGCGTGGTTCAAAGGGAAAGCTTAGCAGTCGGATTACTGTTGGTATATCTCTTTAAATATCTTTGTGTGCGACTATATCTGTGTTCCGCTTTGTCCGACCGTCGCGATGTTTAGTGATTTAGTGAAATTACTAGGCTGAATGACACAGAATGTAAGATTCAATCAGGTGAAGGTATTGCTCGAATTTCATAGAATATCTCTTCTCTAGATTTAACATTCTTATATTGAAAATCATTTGGACAATATTTTCTTCAAGATAATGAAGTTGCACCTGCAGGGGCCAAGAGGTGCGTTGGCGGCCTTTAAGGTGTGAGTATGCTCTAATCTTGAAGGCCAAATCAAATCAAATATATTTTATTTCATAGGTAAATCATATTATACCTTAAATACGTCATTTTTTATACACCTCATTTGGAAGACAGATTTCCCTAGAGAAGAAACTCTAAGGTTGCTCTTTTCAAAACGGATTAGGTATTACAAGTTACATACAAATCATTTCAATTACAATATATGCAAAGTGATGCAACTACTACATAAAAATGCATAAAATAATACTAAATACTCAACCGTCAAAAACTAAATGGCTTACACAAGTAAATAAAAAAAAAGCTTTATGCGAGTCTTTTATTAAATAAAATATATAATAAATTTAATTTTAAAATAAGTAAATAAAATACATACAAATAAAACATGAAACAGACCTCCCGGTTACAAGATCATCCAGCCACTACAAGAAGCGCCCGTTCACGAGCATGACGCATGGACCAGCTATCACCTCCCTCAACCAATTTTAAGGGAAAGGAACGACCCATCCCACGTCATCCTAACAACAGTGTATCATATCGATTTGGAATAACTGCAGCCGCTTATTGATTCCACAAAGTGATTGTACGAAGCAAAATAGCTCGCATAATCTGCAATATATTTATTGTACTACGGTATTGTTGTCGCTGGTGTGCCGTTGCAGTGCATCAGAGATGTTTGCACTTGAGGCCGCTCCAGCACCAATACTCTCCAGAGTATCATTGCAAATCGGTGGAAGTCCCCCCCTCAAGAGGTCTTTCTTACACATTTTTCATTTAGCAACTAACATTAGTTTTTAATCAAAACATTATTGACAAAAACATGGATCTGATCGTTAATAATTAATGTTTTATTAGTATTATTCACATTTTTTATTGTTATTATAAGTTCTAACATGCATACATAGGTGCACTTACACTTTTATAGCACAGTCCTGGGGTTGCTTGGTGAGACTGATATTAAATACTTATATGAAGGTATTTGAAGAAAAAAAATCAAATTCAGTTTCAATTTATTTATAAATAATAATTAATGTCAGTGATTTTGTAAAATGATAAAAATACAGCCTTAGAAACATTAAAAGAAAATGGTATAATTTACATAAACCGAACGATCGACTACTCTACTAGATGCTGGATACCCCCGCAAAAATTTCAAAAAAATACTTCTGCGCACATAAAGGGGCATTAAGAACACATAATACGTGAATCAATTGAGTTAAATAAATAACACCATAACACTCACGTGATCAATATCAAACATAAATCCTGACGAATTCAAAAGGTACCGTCATTAAGCTTTCATACGAGTTGCGGCGTACCTACAAACTTTGACACAGATCGAATACAAACAAACATACGAAGAGACCCCAAACTTACACTTTGTTTGAGAAACGTTTGTAGTTGCTAGTGTTTATCTTGTTTTGTCTTATACCTACTGTACCTACCTGTGCATGGTTGAAATTTAGTGACTGTTAGGGCATCTGTAGACGATAAAGTAGAGCTATTTATCAATGTTTTATTTACGAATTTACCATGGAACTGCTATTAAAGCAAATGTTAAAAATATGTACTTTTATACAGCCACTTCTTGTTTGTTGAGAATATTGCACTGTATGAATAGCTGGTAATAGTGGTGATCACTTAAGATCACCTTAATCCGTACGCACTTTTGTCATCCCTTATATGTAAAATTTTGACTATCTCGTCATCAACACTTTCAATACAATGATAATTCTGAAGTTTTCCGAAGGTGAAAGCAGCCTTGTAGATAAACACGGGAAACGTTATACATCCGAATGCACCAATCATAAGCAAATATCTATTTGTAAACATTTTACATATTCTTGGTTTATTATCAAGTATAATTTTAAACCAAGTTTATTTGTAAGGCTGATAGAGCTTACGCTACGCATTTGACGTCATACGTAAATATAATCTTATGATATTAATATCTTTATAAATATTATGTTAGTATAAAGTAAACGCCATGAATATTATTTATTGCGTATTATATTTTGATATCGTAGGACAGGTGACCGCAGCGGCTACGTTTTATGACAATTTTACTGCCGTATATCATATTATACGTGTACCCTCATTTATATGATATTTGGATATGTTTCTTTATTACGTTGTAAAATTTTGGAGGCAGTAATATATGAATATTATATTACCATCAGCGTAGAATAAACAAACATATGAATAAGAAAACTGGAAACACATTGGTACGTGGCGGGCGAGGATCAAACCGGGGGCTCCGTGGTGAGAGTCAACGGTTCAACTTATTCCGCCAACGATGCTTATTATTTACAATTAAATCCTGGAACAACGTAACAAGTATAATTATCTATTTGCAGTATTTACCTTAAGCTGCAGAGAAAACAATTATTCTTGGAAAAGTTATTATAGCTTAATTTTGTTTATGGAAAATAAAATTGTGAAGCTATTTTTCTCCAGTAAAAGCCCTGTGATTGCTATTTGGATTACAATTTAAAACCTTATTGTATCTGATAATAGAAAGCTGTCATTCTTTTCATTTCTGTCATTTTTAAAATTATTAGAAATAATTTTAAAATAGAAAAGAGGTAGGAGTTAGAGTTAGTGTAGAGGACAAGTTAGTGTCGATCTGTCAGGTTTTTTCTTTCCCGCAAAGATTGACGAAATCAATCAAATTTACATCAAACACTTACTTCTGTGTTCTGTTGTTGCTCTATTGAGAGAATTATAAACGAAACAAAAAACCAGTACTTGAGTGTGGAGGCCCATTCGCGAAAGTCAGCGCTTCTGTGTGGCTAATACTGACACACTTTAACACAAATTTTCTTACCCCAAAATTCAGCATATAAATGATTGCTCTTACCGGGATTCGAACCCGGGACCTCTTGCTTAGTAGTCAGGGTCACTACTCATTCGGCTATACTATAGTAGGGTCGTCGTATTTAATTTTTTATATAATAGTCTAAACATATGGTAAGATTCGATCCGGCCGACCCATCGAACGCGGTCTGGTACCGGATCATATTCGGCGATATGTTGCATTGTCCATAGCACTTAATTATAATTATTATCGTCTGGATCGGACCGATTACCACGCCATATCAAATCCGGCCAATGCTTGGGCAATTGTTCTGGATCTCCCGATGAAGGGCGTTATTAAAAACTAATACTATATTAACCTTTTTTATTACTAGCGCTTAGACGACCTGACCGTCCAATAATGCTTGATCAATTTTCGTAAAAACATCGCACAATAAACCTTATTTAATTACGAACTTATTAAAATTTCGACAGTTTGGTTGTATGTGACATAAAGTTGCTTTAAAACCGTACTGTGATACATGCGTTACTTTTAGTTGGTATATTATATATGATGGCACATTGTTCAAAGGTAGAATTTACTTGAAGGGATCAAGTTAAATAACTTTATGAAACCAAGGTAAATGCTTTAGAAGGAACTCAACAAAGCGACGAGTTTACGCATCGCTAAATGTTCTAGCGGTTCACAGAGTACTAGATTTTCGACGATTCAAGCTTGTGCATCAGAGATAAGATGAGAACTATTTTCAATATTATTTTATCAGAACTGCTAGATATTTAGCGCTAAGATTTGGGCAAGTTGTGTCCCGTTCTGTCCTTATCCCCACATTTCTTCGGGGCCAATTTAGTATTGCCGTCCAGATGACCGCAGAATTCGTGAATATTCTGATACTGGGCGGATTAAGGATGGGATGTGTTGTCAAAGAGAGGTAATACGACATATTTGAGCGGTTTAAAATCCATTTAAATTTTCAGATTGCTGTGTTAATGTAATTCTACATTGGCAAAGTAGCGGCCATCGCTTGTAACCGGATACGTCATTAATTATGAACCGTGTTAATGTCATAAACTTAGTATACTAGACAAACACTCTCCTCATTCAAATATTAATGTATCCTAGTTTTACAGTAGAAGTAGTTTTTGAACGTAGTGTTAAAATTCTCTTTGGTAGATATGGTATGGGTATGATATAATATGATGTATGTATTTATTTGTTTATTTATTTATTTATGTATGTAAATAACAACTGGTCTGGCCATTTGAAAAACTTTATTATAACTATAATAATTTAAAAATTATAACAATGATTCATAGAAAATAAATTTATGAATATATTTTAATGAGAAATTATATTGCTTTTCAAGAGCTTATATCTAAGAAGCGTTTCCTTTACTAACTGTAATGTTATTTAAGATATTATATAATGTTAGCAAAGGTCGTGAAAATAAGAAAGATATTGATTCTATTTACAATTATAACCATACAGCAAATAAGATTATTAGGATTAAACTTAGATTATGGATTGGTCCGATACCGCATTACCTAAGTACAATAGCTTTTTTATTACGGCAACTTTATATTGTAGTGTGTATTGGCTATTTGTAAATATGCTTCTAGACACTCAATGTCCTCTTCTAAATTTTGTAACATACGCTTCGTGTTTTATATTGAAATTAATAAAATACAAAATACTTACTTAACTATTTTTATAAATTTAGCAATTTAGTTTAAATTATTAGCAAAGTTTAACAGAACATTTGGCACTACCAATGGACCTTCGGAGACCAATCCCTAATCTAAGTTATTAGTACTATTTGATAAGATCTGAAATAATAAAAATACTATTAAATACAACAAATTTGACGAATTTTTTAATATTTTCAATTCGCTTAATAGTATAAGTATCTTGTGTTAGTTAAGATATAAAATTTTAGCATAGTATTCGCTAATATTTAGTGCTCATACATAACATTTAGATAATTATGGACTTAGGAGGCATCCTTAAATTACGTGAGATGTTTAAGGGGGTGAGGGGGTCCAGTTAAATCTCATCTAATCTTAGTCAAGTCTCTAGTGTAGCGACGTATTTCAAAAGAATTATTAAAAGACGTTTATGATAAAACAGATTGGTATTGGAGTGACCGCCGTAAGGCTTCTTATATTATATTATCTTATATTGGTTTTTTACTTTAAATTCGATTGCATAACAAATTCGAATAATTCAAATCTCTAAAAAATTCAAGAAAGCGACCGACTCTTGCAAATAAGTATATTATTACTATAATCTTAACCTACTAAATAAATAATTATAATTAAAATGAATAAATCCTTACTCATCTTGAAAAATACTCCATAGGAAAAAATATTATGAAAAGAAAACACACTTATTTTCAGAAATGTTATTAGAGCTTCGTTTTGTTGATGGAAAATGAAATTGTCAAGATATATTTTTTTCAGTAATGGTCCCGCAATTGCTACTTGGCTTACATAGTAAAACTTTATTGGTTAATAAAATAATGACTTTCTGTTCTCAATTATTTATTACTATTCCTTAATGATGTGAAACTCATGTTCATAAAATGAATATAATTTATGTTAGAATAAAAAACATTACTGAATTCCAGAAAATTGTGATTTGAATTTATTCAATTCAAGAAGAAGATTAAACTGTGCGTGCCCTTTGATAGTTAAGCAAGGATTAGGGCCTCTTCATAGCTCTCGGTATTCAATTTTACAATAAAATACTATACAGTATATTAAGACTCACTGGGTACGTTATTAGTGTAATAAGTGATATTAAAACAGGAACGTGAGTGAAAGAATCATAAATGATAAACCCACATTCGTGTGAAGTGATAATAGGAGAGTGTTTTACCAGACTTTATCTACACCCATAATATGAATCCTCTATAAAAGATTCTGAAACACAGCTAACATTCAAAAAGCCAGTTCTAGTAACCATAATATCATCCAAAGAAGTGTTATTATGAAAACGGATGATATAATATTGTACTGAATTTTATTAGAACACTCGATTAGATGATATACTTAATGGTTATTAGGAAATGTCCATTAAAACACCCAATGGGGTGTTTTAATGTTGCAATAAGCTATCTGTTGCAGAATCTTTAACAGAGGATTTGAAGCATGGGTGTAGATAAAGAAATATATTAAAGATTCTTTGAAAAAGACGTCTTATTAAAGTATAGTAGATTATATAGGATAGAATATTACATGGTTCTTGACTGCTTCTGAGCAGGCCACCTAAATTGTATAGTATTATATTAAATTGGCTAAGCAATTTTGTCATTGTATGATTTAAAAGATGGACTGGGAAGTTCCTTTCAGATCTTCTCCCCATGTCTAAGCCCATTTAAGAACTGACGTAGCTTGATGATGCTTACCAAGTGTTGTTGCATAATATTATGTTGTTTTAACCTCCTATGGTAAGAAAATAATATTATTATGACATAAAAAGGATAAATGACATCAAAAAGAATTCTAAAGGAATCAATTTGGAGAAAATAAATGACTTTTATGCCTTTTTATGACGAGCCAAGGCCGGTCAACTGCTCAGGATTTTCGTGGTTGTCCATTGTTGTGGGCATTAAACACAACTCTTTATTTCAGTCTCCTCTGTGCCTATCAGTGGTAGGTCCCAACCATAGTTTGACCGCTCCTGCAAAATGGCCTCTCGCCGAAAGCACAAATGCTATCAGGTTTGGGTCAATGCGGTGGTATCTAAGGATGTGAATTCCAGCGAACTAAAAAAACACTACAATCATGCCTACAGGTCCTTCAATAGAGTTATTGCTGACGCGAAGTCTAAGCACATTGGCGGAATTGGCGAGAGACTTGCACGCCTTCCCTCGGGAACTCGTGCATTCTGGTCGCTCGCCAAGGCTGTCCAAGGAAACTTCTGCCAGCCAGCCTTTCCGCCACTGCACAGGGACGATGTTTCGCTGGCCCATGACGCGAAAGAGAAAGCTGATCTTCTGGGCTCCCTCCTCGCGTCCAACTCGACTCTGGATGACCAAGGTGCGCCACCACCGCATATTCCGCGGTGAGAGTCATACATGCTGGATGTAAAATTCCGGCATGGCGCCGTGCTTAAGGCGCTTCTCACCTTGGACATTCACAAATCGAGCGGGACCGGTGGCATTACCCCGATAGTGCTGCGGACATGTGCCCCGAAACTGGCGCCGGTCCTTACACGTCTTTTCCGGCTCTCCTACTTATCAGGCGTAGTCCCAACATCATGGAAGGCGGCTTTAGTGCATCTGATTCCTAAGAAAGGTGTACTCTCGGATCCGTCCAACTACCGCCCCTTTGCCATTACCTCTATTTTCTTTAAGTAATGGAGTCGATCAACAATCGCCAGCTCTTGGGATACTTAGAGAGCACCAGCTGATCAGCGAATGCCAGTACGGTTTCCGTCAGGGTCGCTCAGCTGGTTATTTTCTTGCATACCTCACCCATAAATGGGTGCAAGCGGTTGAGTCGAAGGGAGAGGCGTTGGCGGTGAGTTTGGACATAGCAAAGGCCTTCGATCAGGTGTGGCATAAAGCGTTTATAGCGAACACTCGAATCATCTTCGAACTCGCTTCTTCTGCTCGACGTTTTTGACTACGACATTAAATAATTACTTCTTGGCTTTTTGTCCGTATATATTTTTATTTGTTTAATAAAAATATATATTGCAATGTATACAATTGATTAGACACATTGCAGACTGTATTCAATAATGACTAGAGTACGTTGCAAAGATTATTTTACAGCAATGACCTATGTAGAAGGGGATGGTAGTTTAAACGCACTTAAAATTGAAATATCTGTATTTTACAGTTTCCACTAATAATAATATTAACTGACTCAATACAATTTGGGCAGCGCTACCCCTTAGAATTCTCAATAAGTAATGCCTACTCGAACTTAGCGCTCTGGCTTATATATAGGGCACGACCGTCTACCGTATTGATGCTACTAACTTATACGAATCTATTTAACTAAAGATCTGAATATTATATTCTATTATAATTATTTCTATTTATAGTGATAATACAGACGTTGTTCTGTATATAATAAATAAAATAATGTTTTATATGAATTTGTCAATAATATATCATAACATCAAAAATTACTTCGTAAAATATGCACCCTGCTGTCGTAATGAAATTGTTTCACAGCAGAACTGTCAAACCGTGCGTCAATAAATTCTCTCATAGAAATTATGTATGGCCATATCAAAGGAAAAACAAAAGTGTTGTTTTTATTTAATTTAGCAGCATTTTCCTATTTATTCACCTTTCAAACCTTCTCTGGACTTCCACAAATAATTCAAGACCTAAATTTGCCATATCGGTTCAGCCGTTCTCCAGTTTTAGCGAGACTAACGAACAGCAATTCATTTTTATATAGGTATATAGATACTCGTAACATTTCTAACACAGTAAGTAGTTAAATAAATGTTATTATTAATTGGGATATTTTATGACAGTTCATGACTTTCGTGAATCAATATAATATTGCTGAAACCTATGTCATTATATTATTACAATTTTTTTTAGATTTTCTTGCACCGTTTTTTTAGATCAACAATTTAATCCGAAGCGGGGCGATTGCAAGTCACATAAGCATGGTGTACAGTCAGAATGATGATACAATATTATGTAGCCCTGTAAGGGCACAACAGTACTTTATGCAATACAATAATAATATATATTTTATAAATAGTTATCAAATTTACAAAGTTAAAAAAATCTAGAAGATTAAAGAAGCATTGTTCAAGTTTGTTAAGGGATCTTTTTTAAGGCTTCTCTTTATTTTTAAAATTATTCGAGATATGACTATAAAGTTTAATTGCCATATGATGATGATCACACTAGTGACATGTTTGATTGACATCTAAAACCTTACATGATTTATACGTCTATTTAGACTACGACAGCTGTGGAAAAGTCGAAAAATTAGTTTAGAACTAACCGCTAGCTCAAAAAAGATTTGAGCAATATACGCGCACTAACTCAAAGTGTTATTAAAATCGTGAGTGTAAGACGTAGCTTGTCACGCACTTTAAACTAATACTCCCAGCCTGTTTTTATCGGTGGACTAACGGCAAGAAACTCTATGTAGTAAATTATCTGAGTCTAAAAGAAATCCTCCAAAGGAATCAATTCAAAGAAAATAAATTGTCTTAATGGCTTTTAAAGTAGTTATAGAAACAAGATAACACATTACTAACTATGTTTTAAGTTCCTGTCCGTTACTATATTACGTTCAATGTTAAGTCATCTCTCTGTCTATGTTTGTAGTCTGCGTACATATAATAATTCGTCGTACAAGGTACTCTTGTGTACTCTATAAATATGATAGTGTGCAAATAGATTGAGTTGCTGTGAGCTCCGATTTATCTTGAAATAGATTTTTGATCTCTCGTTTTATATAAAATGATTATTGTTAAAGCTTACCGTACACTATCGTTAAGCCTACAGTCGTCTTAAACACACGTTTTCAGTGATTCTAAGGTTTTAATGGCTGGCATTTTTGGAATAGGCCTTGCTTTATTTCGATTCATTATTTTTGTGAGAATAACGGGGGCGATTCGTTCTCTAAACCAACATTGACTAGCCGGATTGAGTTTGAGTATTGTTTATTTTTGAAGTGATAACTTTTTATGGGAGGGTAAGCCGTTTCGTAACGTAACGCGTTTCGGCAGCGGCAGCGCTAGGCAGGCTCCTCTCTCAGTCTAATTGTTACTTTTATAAGATTAAATAATGATACTAATAATGTACACACACAAAATCCTAATGCAAATACAAGAATTGTAAGAAGTGTTTTTGTCTCTTGTTTTCAATTTACGTTTTTCTTCTGTAATCTGTTGCCCATTTCTGCTGTTTCCTATGCAATTTATTCGGTTGATGTGCTAATAGAACCCATGTAAGCATTTGAATTGATTTTATGTAGTTTCACTGGTACTATTATAGATTTTCGAAACTATTGTTTAGAAAATGAATGCGGTAACGATGAACTAACACATTTGTTATTCTTTGGGTTTCTGAATGATGATATTGTTGGTTCTAAGAAATATTTTTCTTTTCCTCTTTGTTGAATGTTTTTAACATGAGTGTTTCTCGGCAATTTCTTTATTTTTTCAATATTTTTACATTCATTGTAGCTAGTAAAATAGAAATGTATTGGTCTTATTTTACTTGATATAAATGGTCCGTTTCCTTTTTATTTGTTGATTTTGAATTCTTAAGCTATTACATTTAACTCTCGAACTGTTTGCGATATTATTTTTTGTGTATAAATAATATTATTCATTTTACTATAAATAATATTATTTACCTGAGATGATACCATTATTTTCTTCTATTGTTACTTTAATATTTCCATTGATTTCTTCCATAATATGTTTTATTATAGCATCATTTATTGCAACGGTTTAGTTTTCCATTTCTTGTTACAACATATTAAATTTGAAATTTACATTTTCTCACACATTTTCGAAATATAATGGCACAGTGTAATTCGGAACCCCGCTATAATTATAATATTATAAATTTGATTCCTTTGATGTGAGTGTCTAAATTTAAGTTTTTGTCGCTGTGCCTATATGATTTTTTTACTACTTCAAGAGATTATAGACCTGAGTATGTTGTATTTTGATCTGAAAAGGGTTCCATTTTTTCCTTTTAAGGTATGGAGCTCTAAAAAATGTTGTCTTTTAGAAGATTTATTGAATAAGCGTTATTTTGGTGCAAATCCATAATTAGCTAAATGTTATGAGCCTCCTTCAGTGTAAATTCCGCTTATATTCATCTTCAACCAATTCGACACGTGTTTAGCCTCTACACGAGGCCTCCTCAGGAGATGTTGACTCGCCGAATTTTGGCACGAGACTGAATTAGGCTTTTATATTACTTATTGAAATTCAAAATAATTAATTAATGATGAACTGTAACTTTTAACGATGAGTAAATTTGATCTCTGAAAAACGAATATATAAATACAAGATGGACATTATTGAAACATACCAATAGGCTTTTTTTATTTTGATTAATAGATTTCTTGAAAATACCTATAGCACCCTTTAAAATAAATGTGTACTAAACATAAAAGTCTTTTAAAATAATATAATCTTTTACTAAGATATTATTAAGTGTCTTTACGGTTGTTAGTCAGGAATCAAAGCTTTCCCGTCTAATATTTAAACTTTACAGAAACAAGCTGGATGATAAACAAACTGCTAACAGTCTTTAACTTTATGAAAAGTTATGCAAGAGTCCTCTCTTCAAATAAATCAGAATAAATTTGTCGAGTAGTTATAATATCTTCAAGCAAATATTATAGAATATAGTTATTATAACCAGCAACCATTTCTTTGCACAGGATGTCGGCTAGATTATGGGTACCACAACGGCACCTATTTCTGCCGTGAAGTAGTAATGTGTAAGCATTACTGTATTTCGAGCGACGTAGCTAGTGCAATTACTTCGCAAATGGGATTTAGCAACGTATGTCTCAAGGTGACGAGTGCTGTTATAGTGAATTTTTAAGTCTTTCAAGAATCACTGCCTTTTAATGTGCAGGGCGTATTAATTACCATCAGCTGAACGTCCTGCTCGTCTCTTCCTTATTGTCATAAAAAAGTTGTATTTTCAACAATTCGGAACTAATGTTGCACAATAGATACAGATATACAGCTATAAGCATTTCAGTGAAGCGAACTCACGAGATATCACCCATCCAATATGTATCTAACTAAAATATATTTATATATATTTTTTTAATTATTTATCAATCATAGGCGCCAGTCATGAGTATGTGTAAGTGACGCGAACCCATAAGGTTTTCCCCCACCAAAAAGTGTCCAAAGCGGCTGAAGAAGTATTCACTTCAAAAATATTTTTTGTCGTGTATTTTTGAATACAATGGTGAGATTTTTTTTTGTCGTGAAAATAAGGGACGAGACGAGCAGGACGTTCAGCTGATGGTAATTGATACGCCCTACCCATTACAATGCAGTGCCGTTCAGGATTCTTGAAAAATTCTGAGCAGCACTACAATTGCGCTCGTCATCTTGAGACATAAGATGTTAAGTCTCATTTGCCCAGTAATTTCACTAACTACGGCGCCCTTCAGACCGAAACACAGTAATGTTTACACATTACTGCTTCACGGCAGAAACAAGCGACGTTGTGGTACCCATAATCTAGCCGGCTTCCTGTGCAAAGGAGCCTCCCACTGAGATAAAGAAAGCTATTGTTAGAAAATGTATACGATTTTTTCACACGACGCTTTTTGTTTCAGAAACCAATCAAATACAGAATTGTCTGAAAAATATTTTATGAATACTTTATAAATATAATGTACGTAGTATACGGATAAGCCAGCTTCAACTTTATAGAATTATTTTGGATCTTCGTCTAGAGACAAAGGTTATTTATAAAAAAACACATTCCCGAAATAATATCTTGCTTTGATTTGTTGAGTTATACTCGAGTTAATAAAGAATATCTTTATATTCGCTCAATTATCAATTCAAGTTCAAATATTATTATTCAAAAAATTTTAACAAAAAAAAAAACAACCGAATTCAAAAACACTATTCCAAAACAATAGATATAATATGCACTAAAAAGTATATAAATTCTTGCGTATTTTTATACAATCTAATTCTACTTACCATTATTTTTATTTTTGGAATCGGTGTCCTTCCGCCGTGACCCGCTCTCGCCTGTCGCCTCCTCACGACTCAAGCACATCTCACCTATAACTATGTATGTAGTTACAAACCTATATTGGATGATACCGACACCAAAAATTACAATCATTAAATTAGAATTAGATTAATTAATTAGATCTGTGAGTTGTTTCTTATCCTTACCTTAAAGTCAAGTAGCAAATTTATATTTAATCAAAACAAATCTTATAACAATATTTACAATACTACGACTACATAAAATTAAATCTATCATTGCGTGGAAGCGTACCAAGAATACTGGTAGCATTACCGCGTTGGATAGCAAGGCTGATCCGTTGACCGAAATAGCTGCCAGCGCTTGGGTTTCCAGTAGCCTTATTGAGGCGCGAAGATAGTATTTTGAACATTCTCCGCGCCTCTGGGCCCCACGGGCCAAGTGTCTCGACACCAAACTGCACAAAGATGTATGATTCACTGAGACCAACATATTTGCGACGCTTGCTGTCTTCGGCAGTCGAAGCAGCAGCCCCAACACCAACTGACGTAGCTTGGACATGAGAAGGAGCCAGAGTGTCGACGCAAGTAGCGTCCCACATCAGCGCCCTTCCCCGTGCCCAAGCCACCAGCGTCATTCCATCAGGACGCTTGCCATCGCGGCGGGTAATACCATTTGGCTCTAAAACAGCTGGTATATTAAGAGCGGCAAATGCCCTGCGGATGACTTCATTAATGCTGGCGTGACGACTGATACGGCCTGCCGATTTTAGGCAGGATAACCCGTGGCGTCCAAGAGCATCTACCTGAACACCACATCTACATTGATGTGGTTCATTCAGTTTTATACCTAGCCGGAGTGATACGCATATTGACAATGTCATATTGTTAAGTAGCGTTCCAATCGGCGCAGAAGGTAAGGCTTGTAACCAAAATCCCGACTCATTTTCTGTCACGGCCAAAAGACGAGCACGCTCTGTTATGTCAGTAGATGAGATCAAAAGATCATCAAAGGCTGACTTACAAAGAAGTGCGTCCCATGCTTTTTGACACTTTAAATCGTCTGGAAAATTTTGAATGTTTGCAATATTTAGCCAAGCATTGTTAGCTTCGTTCAAATACACAATCTCTGAGTTACCTGGTACATGATTTACAATTCTAGTAACCAAAGGATGCGCACTATGAACTGAAGATACAAATGCTGGCAAGGCAACGCCCGAAACTTTGCGAGTACCCTAACCACCAAACCGTATCGGTAAAGAGGCTTGAGACCATGCACGATCTGTAAACGCGCAATTCAAAACGGTTTCTAAAATATTTTTAAGTGAAATATCAATCACATCAAGCAAATTTGGAAATTTCCATAACGGGCTAGACCTTAAGAGGTACGTAAATTTTGGAACAAATAAACAAGACCGAATAATAGTTAAGGCCATATGAGTTTAATTTTCAATAATCTGTCCGAAACGTTATTAAATTTTTTAATGTGATCGTTTAAGATCGTTGGAATTGAAATAGGAAATAATGGAGCTCCAAGAAGGTGAAGTGAATTCTTATCCAAAACTTTAATATTGGGGGCCAGAACATTAAATTTATTGGTAATGTCAACCCGGTCTGAAATTTGGAAATTTTCGCCGATAAAAAGCTCGCAATTCGAAAAATTTAACTCAAGGCCGATTGAGCTAAAACTTTCTATTACAACTTTCAAATCATCTAAAACAGAGTCCACTTCACCACCCAAAGTACCATCATCCAAGTACCAAACATTAAATTTTGATTTTAGTTTCGTTATGGCGGAATGAATGGCAAGGCTAAATATTGCTGGACCAAGAGGGTCGCCTTGCTGACAGCCAACAGAAGACCAAATATTATGATTTTTGAATAATAATTTGGATGGTTTACTATACCATTGCCAAATATGATGATAGATTGAAGGAATTGAATTTTTAACTTCTCTCAGCAGAGCTCCCCTATCAACAGAGTTAAAAGCATTTTTCACATCTAGTTCCTCTCCAAAAAAGTTCGCGCAGCGTGGACTGCAGCTTCGCAACCACTTTTGCAGCCGAAACCCAACTGAGTTGGAATGAATTTAGTTGATAGGAAAGGAGAAATATGTTTACAACAAATTTTAGAAACAAGGCGTCGAAATGTGCAGCCCACGGCTATAGGACGAATACCACCATCTTTTTTCTTAAGAGCACATATATTCGCACCATATAAAATTTCGGTAATTTCGGTATTAACTTTTCCAGAAAGCATGAGATTTACTAAGAGAACAATGTCCTCAAGCAACGCTCTACCCGCATCCCCTGTGGAAGGACATACCAGATCTTTAAGATGCTGGGGTGTCAGTCCATCGGGGCCGCCGGCAGAACCAGTCTTAAAGGACATTATTGCTTTTAGTACATCACCATCATTAGCCCGTAGATGATTGTCGGAAAAAGATGGTTCCGGAATAATACAATTAGCATCTGGTGATGGGTGTTTACTTTGTAAAGCCAAAAGTGTTTCATTAATTAGATTGTATAAAAATACGCTTATAAAATTATTTTTATACTTATTAGTGCATATAGTATCTATTATTTTGAAATAGTGTTTTTGAAGTCGGTTGTTTTTTAACCGACATCAAAAAAGGAGGAGGTTCTCAATTAGTCGGTATGTTTTTTTTAATGTTTTTTTACTCAAAACTTTCGACTGGGTGAACCGATTTTGATAATTCTTTTTTTATTTGAAAGCTGGTGCTTCCCGTGTGGTCTCATTATAATTTGGTCCAGATCTGACAATGGCATCCATGAGAAAACCATAATTGTGTTAAATTTGATATATATACGAAGATCTCAATGTTGTGCCAACCAATTTCGATGATTCTTTTTTTATTGAAAAGGATATACTTTATAGATGGTTCGGTTCTAAAAATTACAAAAATTGTAACAAGAATCAGAGTAATTAATTAGATTGTATAAAAATACGCAAATATTTTTATACCTTTTAGTGCACATTAGATATATTGTTGTGGAATAGTGTTTCTGAAGTCGGTTGTTTTTTTGTTAAATTTTTTTTATTGTTAATATTTTTAGTGACCACACGGCAAGCACCAGCTTTCAAATAAAAAAAAATTATCAAAATCGGTTCACCCAGTAGAAAGTTTTGAGGTAACAAACATAAAAAATTAGAACCTCCTCCTTTTTTGAAGCCGGTTAAAAATATTATTTAAAATCACTTATTTTGACGTCAATAGCTCCCCGTCACACCGAGGGCCAGCGAACAGCAGTAGAATGGTCTGGCACTGGCCAGAATATGATTTTATTGTTTACTAGCTTTTACCCACGACTTCGTCCACGTGCAATAGTTACTTTGGGCATATTTTTTTATTATTTAATTTAAGTACTCGCAAATAATACACATACACACTGCTGTGGTTAATACATTTTAATAAGCTGCAAACTATAGAACTATCATACCTCTTTTTCATCCCCACACAGTGTTATCTTCGATAATGACGAACCTGCAAACCTACAAACTTTCACCCCTATTTCATACCCGCCAAGCCTATTATTCGCGATTAAAATTAGCTTACGTCCTTTTTCAAGCTCTTGTCTATCTCTGTACTAAATTCTATCAAAACCGATTTCATTTGCTTAGGCATGAAAGCGTAACAAACAAACTTACATTCACAATTATAAAATTAAATTTGTTGCAGCTAAAATGGTTACACTGGTAAATGCGGACGAAGTTGCGGTTAACAGCTAGTATATTATAAAAAAAAAACTATTATTTATCATTCAATGAATGAACTGTCATATTGAGGATGCTATTGAGCTCAACTCTATGTAATGTTTATTAATATGACCTCTGTTCATGTCATCACGTAGCAGGCAAACAGTTCGTGTATTTTGAAGTCAATAATAAATTTGAATGATAATATTACTCCACATTTTACTATTGAACAAGCCTGGTTGAAATCCATTTTATATTGAGATTAATTTTGTTAATTACTACGTACTGATGTAATAGGGCTACTGGAAACCCAAGCGCTGGCAGGTTCGGTAAACGGATCAGCCTAGCTATCTAACGCGTTAAAATTATGATAAATTGTTAAAAGACGTTTTTGTGGTAAGGGTTACTGTAACATATTACATTACTTTCTTATAATATAAGCTATAGGTCCCGGTTCGAATCCCAGTAGGTGCACACATTTATATGATGAATATGGATGTTTGTTTCCGATTCAGAATTTATGTATGTTTAAGAAAGTATATTGTATTAAATATATCATTGTCTTGTACTAGTACAGGCTATGCTTAGTTTGAGTCAAGAGAGTTTTTGAGTTAGTTTGAGTTCTGCCAGAATTAAGCTCTGCTTCCCGAGTGGGAGGGAGAGTAAGGTTTGAGAGACAAAGGTTTTTTTTACATGATCGTTTGTTTTCATTACATTTTCATTTTTTTTTTGAAAAAAGATTTCATTTCCATTGTGGTTTCATAAAACCACACAATTGATTTTTTTATTAATTATTACATTAACAAAATTATTCATGAATTGACAACTGCAATAAGATAAAAACAATTATTGGTAATTGACAGTTTAACTAACTACACTATTTGGGCGTAGTTTACACCGTCTGTTCATGTTCTGTGTTCTGAGATCAGTGATTATCTATTGCAATAATCTTAAAAATACTGACAGTACTAGAAAGTACACATATGTACTGGATTTCAAAATTTCGCTACCTTCTCTAGTTTAACTACCAAAAATACTGTGTCATCTACAGAGCGAGACAGAACTTCACATATGAGGAGATGAAAAAGATCATGATATAATATATTTTTGGGAATTTGAGCATACAGTGCTAGTAAATATGTGTATTGTATACTCCAATTTCCAGTAGCTCCCTATCCCAATCCAAATCTTTTATTACAGAAATCTATGTGGTCACAAAAATATCTCTTGTCATGTATTTAATTTTATAAAGCATCTTTATCTTTACTATTTGTTAATTTAATTTTTATATGCAAACTAACAATATATCTTCAATATTCAAATCATAAAATATGCATCTTTTCTAGTATTCATTTGTTTTTAATTACTTGAAAAATAGTTATAAGGTTTATTGAACTTGTGAAACAGTTACTCGCTTATCAGTGTTACAAACGTACAAGAATGATAAGTATAACTTTTTATAATATTTCTGTGATAAAAGAATAATACACCGATAGTTTCTCATCCAGACTTAAGTAAAATGTTAATGGAGGGAAATTCTAGGTAAAACTTCATCAAACCAATGTCCATTCCTTATCAAACTACGCACTTGATCATAGACTTGCGACCAATTGCAATATCAATATCTCTAGAAGATTATTTAGAATAATGATTGTATAATATCCGCAATTGATAATGAAGGTGCATAAGTCAATCGCTATATCTATCAGATTTATGTAAATACCAAGAAAACTGTACCAATACATTATTCCCAATATGATTTGAAAAAAGAGATCAACAAAACATACCAAGGATTTATTTGCCACCAAATGGATTAATTGGATTAAATTCATCTGATCGAAATTTACAGATAACGGTTGCATATAAAAATCAACCGTTAAATACAGGGATACAAATAATTAAAACACAAATCCTAGGTCAAGGTAAAACTTTGCTTAATTTTTGTCGGATATTTTTCTCATATTATACTAGTAACCACGAGGTGGTGTAGTAGAATAGGTAGTAACATCCTTAAGGACTCCAAAATTGCTAGATTTAGAGTAGACTTTGTTGAAATGTCTATTTATTATTGTATTTAATAATTCAAAGTAAATGGAAAGAACCCCAAATATTTTGACCAAAAATTTCAATTCAATTCGATTCAATTTCGATTTGTTTGATTTAGAATTTCGAATTTTCTAACGCATTTATATCTTTATTTTAAGCTTGATTCTTCTACACGTGGGTCTGTGTAAATGGCCAGCCAGACAAAAATTCAGATGATTAAGAGTTTCTTGTATTTAAAAGATGTGGAGCCCTTAAACTGATTTAAATTGACACATAACAAACTGATTTAAATTAACACAATGTACTTTTCAATACACATTTCGGCCAATTTGGAATTTTACATGTAGGTAATTAAACAAATAAACCTCATTTTTAGTCATTCACACAGTATCCAAAATTAAATCTGTCTATTATTTACTATATATACCGATAAACGGACGGATAGCTGTATCCTAGTGATAGGAAACCAATGATAACCTTTTGAATGTGAATATGAGAAAATCATCTAATTTAATAACAACTATTAAGCAAACAATTAAACGCTTATGCCTTGTACCACACCACAATCATCTAAAGCAATGTAATCATTTCGTTCAGACTAGTCTTCAAAAAGATGTTCATCGAACTGTGCGTGTTTCTCGTAACGGCATTTTTTGCATATGCCTTATACAATCATAATCGGATGAAGAATTTCTTCACCGAAAATGGATTGAAGTACAAGCCATTCTATCCAATATTCGGTAATAATTTACAGAGCACTTTTAAACAGAAGCACATGGTTGAAGACTTAGATGAAGTATACAGAGCGTTTCCAAATGAGAAGTAAGTAATCTTGATGACTTTAGACTAAAAATACACTAAAGAACAGATTCATCAAAAACGTGAAAGAGAAAAGAAACTTTGTTAATAAAATAATTTTGATCTGAATGGATATGGATACAAAAATCTAAAGTTTAACCTTACACTGTAATATTTTTGATATTTACAATAATAATATTAATATTTGTAATACTTACACTTTTAGTACTGATGTAGATTTAGAATTTTAAGTTACATTGTATAAATAATGACATACTTATATACTATGTTTAAAGAAAACAATACAATATTATTATTGGAGGCTATATAGCAGTTTATACGTAAAAAGGCAAACGAATCGAACAGCAAATCTCCCACAGCGAACAGAGTGTAGTCAAATACACACGAAAATAGCTCCTATCCATCTGATTCCGAGAAAGGTGACAGTTCAGATCCAATTAACTGCAGGTTTATTGATATAAACTGCTTGCTCTAAAAATAGTAGAGAACATCATGAAAGGCCAGAACTTGGCATATATAGAGGATGGCCAAATAGTCATCGGTTTTACTATGTACCTACCTACCTACCTACTACCTATAGTATCGAAGTTGGAGGCTCCTTTGCACAGGATGCTGGCTGTTTCGGTTTGAAGGGTACCGTAGCTGTGAAGTTACTGGGCAAATGAGACTCAGCATCTTATGTCTCAAAGAGACGAGCGTTATTGTAGTGCTGCTCAGAATTTTTAAGGGTTTTTCAAGAATCCTGAGTGGCACTGCACAGTAATGGGCTGGGCGTATCAATTATTATCAGCTGAACGTCCTGTTCGTCTCGTCCCTTATTGTCATAAAAAATATGCCTTCGGTATAAGAACGGCATAAAAGGTACCCCCAAACTTCCATCTTATTGGATTTCCAAGGGGTTTTTGATAGTAACTCATCGAGTCATACAGGTCATTGTCGACGGGTTTTGCTTGGACTCTAAGGCTGAGACCTATAGAGAGAACTTAGATATTGCTTTTGTATTCGGCTGTCTTTGCTTAAGCTCAGCATAAAAAATCCTCAAGAATTATTGTTTCCAGTACTTACATCAAATAAATATACTAAGGCATTATGCGAATACTTTAAAAACGTGTGAAAATGTGATGAGATGTGAATATAGGCTTTATGCAAATATTTTGTAAACACGTGAAAATGTGACGCTTACTTTTTAAATATACTGGTCAAAACAATCATGAATATAAAACTTTGAATGAAAAGAAAAAAAATTGTAACTGACCGCTGTACTAAATTACTTCGGAATTGCCTCTAGCATTGCCAAGAAATTTAAAAAGCAAAGGATAGTTAGTAGTGATCAACAAAGTAACGAAGAATCAATAAACACCTAAAATCAAAGTGACGCCATTGAAGGTTCTTTGCTTTCTTATCACTGAAAACAATATTTTAAGTGTTTATTACTCTTATGATTGAAGTGAGTATTTTGAGTACACTTATTCAATTAAATGAGTGAGACTTACGAGTATAAGCAATTGACTGGTTATCATAATATTAACTCCTGGAAAAGCATAAAATTGTTATTCCTACTACTCGGCTAAATCGAGTTAGTGAGTAAATCTGTAGTGGGGGGATTGATGTATATGTTTTTACAACCCACATGGTTTAATACAAGAAAATGTCCAAAGGAAAATATGTATTACGAAAGTCAAAAGAATTTTTAAGAAACGTTTGTGTGGAAAAGGTTACTATGACATGGATTACTTTCTAATGATACCACATATTGGTAATGGAGCGACCGCTCTTAGGCTATGTAATAATAAATTTTGTTGTTCTATATGATATTATGAAAAAAATTTAATAACCTCTGATATGCCAACACGTCCCGCGCGCCCTCAATAGCCAGTCATTTCACAGCTGAAATAATGCTGAGCTGTTTCGGCGCCCAACCCGACGCCGGCCACTTGAGATGCTATATCCACTTGTGTTTACGATAGTTGACGTATCATTATGTGGTTTATGTTTCAGGTTGCTAGATAGACAAACTAAGTTATTGTAAGCAAAAGACGACATTTATGATAGATTCGTGCTCTGATATCGCCGCTCTTTCAGAGTTATACTTATGATATTTAGCATAACTGCTAAACGCATCAAAATAAAAATATTGCAACTGAATTATTTGTATTATTTTTAGTATATTAGACACGTTATATTATGATTTTATACATTATTAAAAAAAATACAAATAAATTCTTGCCGTGTACGTTTGTACACTGGAGCGTATGAGAGGTTAAAAAAACAAGCTCGTTCTTTTCAGGTCTGATGTACACATTTTCAAATGGGTGGTAGATTTAAAGTTCAAGAAGTGATTTTTAGTCGTATTTTGAATAAAAATATATGAATTTGAATTGTTATTCAATAAAAACAGTGAGAATAAAAAACGAATGAGCGATAAAGCCAGATCTGAGTAAATTGTATGTGTTTTCCAAGTAATTGCTCTGCTTGAAAAGGGTCGAACTATATTTGAAATGATGTAGGAGTAGCTACTCTTGTTATTTACAACCTTTAGAGTAAATACCGTGAGCGAATACTTCACGTCTAGTGAAGATCAAGGTCCAAAGCGAAACACTATATGTATAATCTTTCCAAATTAACCAAGAGCAAAAAGATATGGTTACTAGTGTAGTAATAATGTGAATTATTTGAGCTAAATTCTTGAAAACTAAATTGATTTTTATTAATTAAAGTATTTGCATGGAATAACTTTTGATGAACAGTAATTAATTTGGGGTTCTACTAAAAAAACATATTTTTAATGAATTATCCAATCATTTCTTTCTTTTACAATACCATAGGATAATTAGCATCAAAGTTGCTTAGTAAAAACATAGTTATATATATTTTTTCTCATAGATGCTTTAACGCTTGTGCCATTCTAACAGTTAATATTTTTTTTAGATACGTCGCCTATATGGAAGGTGGAAAACCACATTTACTCATTCGTGATCCTGATCTCATAAAGCAAATTACTGTGAAGGATTTCGATCATTTTGTTGATCATAAGGAGTTCTTTCCGGTCGAGGTTGAACCCTTGTTTGGAAACAGTGTTTTTATGATGAAAGGTAAATGTTTTTATACGGTTGAGATGGTAGAATCTTTATTTTCAATTTCTATTTCTTTTCTCAGTGGATTTAATTGCAAGTTATTTGGCAAAACCTTTGTATATATAAATAAAATCGAAAGTAAAATCATTTGTTCTAAGTGTTATGAGTTTTCCTAACACGTTAATATATAATAACCAATTTTTCTTGTTTGAGCCATTGGTTTGAGCAGATATTTACATTACCGACTAACCCGTTCGGGGTTCAGTGTGGGAAGATTCTTCGGTGAAAGATGTATTTTATTACGGCGGATGTATATGCTTTTTTAACAACATGATCCCAGAAAATGTACAAAACAAATGTGATACGAAATTTAAAAGAAACAAAACCTTTGTGTGGTAGAGGTTATTATAACATAAATTGTATTCTTTATGATACCATAATATAAAGTTGAGCATTAATTAGAAGACGTGGCATAATTTATAATTGACTTTAAAGCAATATTGCAGCTTCATAATTAATTTATAATGTATATATAAAAAAGTATATAATTTGGTATAACTTCTTAAAGTCGCATATATTAACCTCTGACATGCCAACACGCCCCGCGCGCCCGCAGAAGCCTTCTGCTGAGCTGTTTAGCGCCAAACCCGGCGCCGGCCACTTGAGACTTGTGCTTACAAAAGTCGATGTATCATTATGCTGTTAATATTACGGGTTGCTAGATAACAAAAAACGTGATTTATGATAGATTCGTGCTGTGATATCGCCGCTCTTTCAGAGTTGAATGAGACATTGTGACTATTTTGCTAAGCATGTCAAAATAAATATATAGCAATTAAATTCTTTATATTATTTTTACTATAGTGGACACGTTATAACATGATCTTATGAATTCTTTTAAAAAAATGAGCTAATAGGCAATAATATTATGACAGGTGAAAGATGGCGCGATATGAGATCGACGCTCAGTCCAGCTTTTACCAGTTCCAAGATGAAACTTATGATGCCTTTCATGACGGAAATTAGTAACAACATTGTAAAATATATCAAAGGTATGGTCCAATCCATTAACTTTGAATATACTAGCGTTTAGACAACCTGGAAGCTCCTTAATGCATGACCAATCTTGATTTGTCAGTATGTGTGTTATATAGTGATTTAGTATTCAAAATACTAAGGAGCCAAACGTTCGACCGCCTTTCCTTACTTAAAGACACTGTTTTTTATGATTTAATAAGAAATGTATTGTATTTCAGGCTTTCCCCTATACTTGTGTGTTCTATACTTCTATGTTCTATGTCAACGGAAAATACGCTTTAAATTTTGATTCCCTTGATAGTGTTGAAATATACGTTTTTTGTGCGACGTAAACGGTCATATATTTATTTTTACGTTAACTTAGAAGTTTGATTTTTAATACTATAGACTTGAGTATATTATTTTAAATTCAACTCGATGCACACGCGTTCCCGAGATAAAGATCTTGACAGACAGACAGACACATGGCTGATTTTTTTCCAAAACTGGGTCCTGATTATTATTTCACAGATCATTCCGATGAAGAGATCGATATTGACCAAGTTATCCGAATATATACGAATGACGTCATCGCTTCAACAGCTTTTGGCCTTCAAGTCAATTCTCTTAAAGATATAAACAATGATTTTTATAAAGCTGGACAAGAGTTTTTCAAAATTCCGTTTCTTAGGAGAATACTATTCGTTATTGCTGTTATTTGCCCATCAATATTGAAGGTAAGTCACAATTCCCTTAGGGCTATGCTAAATATTAATTTTAAACTTTTGCAACTTTACATAAAATCAATAGAAATAAATATTTTAACTGTTGCATCTCAATAATGTTTGATTATGATTTAGAATTCTAACACCAGGAACATACACTTGTATACGCTACCAAATAACTTATAAATGGCTTTCTTAATGATGATTGCCATTTTTCAAATTGGCAAATCCTACTTTGCTGAGAAATTTCTGATTGATTTTTTTTTTGTAAAATGATTTCAAATATTTGTCAGGCAAGGTAACATGTGCAATGATTATTTTTTATAATTGAATATTGTTATTGTTAGAACAACATCATTTTTTGAAATTGAAATACATTGGCCTGCAAAAGTAAGTATCACACTTTTCAAATTAAATTTTTTTCTTAACTATAGAAGGTAGAGATTTAAGATTAAAAACGTTTTGTTGCAAATTTTATAGGCTTTAATTCTTAGGAACTAACATTATACATTAGTAACATTTTTAACTTAAAAAAGATAAAACTATGAAAATAGACATTTTTAGTTTAGTGTAAAAAATTCAACTAAAATGTATTACATGTTATTTAATTTTTAATAACTGGTATTGCCTCCTCGAGCTCTGATTACAGCTTTGAGCCGGTTTGGCATACTGAACACTAGGTTTCGGAGCCGATGTTGGGGAATATTCTCCCATTCTTCTACCAGGGCCTGCTTTAGTGCCCTGAGGGTAGTAGGTGGTGGTCTGCGATTTCTGACTAGCCTCCCAAGCTCATCCCAGGCGTGTTCAATCGGGTTGAGATCAGGACTTCTTAATGGCCAAGCCATCACGATGATACCTCCTGAATATACTCTTGTACGATATGAGCCGTGTGTGGCCGGGCATTATCATGCATCAGCATCGATCCATCACCCATATTTGCTAAATACGGCCCTGCATACTCATTGAGAATCTCTTGAGCATATCTTTGCCTAGTGAGGGTGCCATTTTCTATGGCTAGCTCTGTGCGACCTTCTGAAGATATGCCAGCCCATACATGTACACTGCCTCCACCGTATTGGACTCTTTCTGAGATGCAGGCTTGAAGGTATCGCTCACCAGGTCGCCTGTAAACACTTCGCCTTCCATCAGAAGTGTAAAGGGAGAATCGAGACTCATCTGCAAACAAAATTCTTGACCATTCTTCTTCATCCCACTGCATGTGTTCACGGGCGTATCGCAGTCTCGCTACTCGATGCTGTCTCTCGAGTTTTGGGCCCCTCGCTGGTCTTCGGGGTTTCAAATTTGCTTCAGCAAGTCTTCTTCTCACTGTACTGTCACTAATGTAGTCCCTCCGGGTCTGAAGTAGCTGTTGCTGGACTTCAACTGCATTTTGGTGGCGATTTCTTAACACAGTGAAAATAATATAACGATCTTCTCGGGCACTGGTACACCTGGGTCTGCCATTACAAGGTCTCCTCAGATGGTGTCCAGTCTCTTCATACCTTCGCTTTACCTTCTGGACCGTTCGTACCGTCACACTCACCATTCTTGCAGTGCGACGCATACTGATGCCTAGTTCCAGAAAAGCCATGATCCTAGCACATTCTTCAACTGAAAGAGGCATGATAAATAAATGTTATGTGCTTTTTAGCATAAATTTTTAAAACAAGACCGAACAGAAAGAAAAATGTGAATGGTAAAAAAGTAATTCGGAAACGTCCACTTTTAAAAAGGAATGGTTTTGTTTTTGCAGTTTTTTTTCAGCCAATTCTTAAAAGAAGGTTACCGACTATGAAGTTTTTATGTACAAAATTAAATTCTCTTTGGAGTCCTTTTTATTTCGAAAGTATATCTTGTGAACTTAAAACGTTATCCCAATTTTAAAAGTGTAATACTTACTTTTGAAGGCCAGTGTATTTTGTTTATTTATACGATCCGTTTATGATGTTAAAAATTACTTTACAGACTTTCAATCTTTCTGTATTTCCAAAAAAAACTTCACGATTTTTATCCAATATTGTAATTAGTACCATGGAGTATAGAGAAAAAAATAACATTGAGAGACCTGATATGATACAACTACTAATGGAAACATCAAAAGGTATTAAAATAATCTCCTTGCTTTAAGCTTCCTCACGCTCTCCTCTAACAAATTAAATTCATATTTTCTGGTCCTTTTATTTAGCTTAGATAATTTATACGTCTTAGATAGAGCCGCTTACTGTTAGGCAACGCATGACATCTGGCCAGGTTTATTAATTTAGTGCGCGTGACAAGCTACGTTTACACTCGTCAGTCACTTTATTTTAGTGTGCGTGCGTTGCTGAAAATAGAGTCTAACAGTTTGCAATATATCTAGATGCATAAATCTACTTCTAATTTATAACACATTATATATGATTAAAATATAAATCAGATTAATATTAGATTTACTTGTTTATGTAAGAAAATTACGATATTCACCACCACATCATAAAAGGTGTGCCAAAAATTTTGTTCTCTATTTTTAAGCATTTACAGCTTCATCGTTATACAAATTATTATAATTAAAATCTACACGATGCGATGAACTATCAAGTTGAAAAAGCAAGACAAAATGTTAATTAATTGAAAAATACGAAGAGAAATAAATATAGACTTATGGAATATTTAAACAATGTGGATTATAGAAAGAAGAATTAAAGGATCTTTTTGAAATTTGTAAACTTGTACAACAGCTCTGAAATAAAGCGTTTGTGTGAGATATCATAGTCCAAGATATGATAAGATTTAGTTCACCTTTCAACTTGTTATCGTAATAGTCGTATACAAAAGCTTAACTGCGATTAAGAAGCATGAATATGTATGCCATTAGCCGCGTACTGACTGAGCGAGCAGCCGCGCGAGACAAACGCACGATTTCTCCATGCTCAAAAGCGCCTCGGTAAGTTTGCCACGCGTTGTGTTTTGCCTCGCTTGCTCAACGAACGACTGAATCTTTTTCTAGTTCTAATAGTTAGAGTTTCCTCAATATTTTGAACACAAAACTTAAAATGTCAAAGACGTTCTCCACAACTCCTCTTGCTCTGGACAGCCATTAAATTGGTTTAATTTTCTTTTTTGTATAAGTCGAAGAATTCATATAAAGTCAGTGGTGGCTATAGCTTTCCGAATGTACGTCCCATGACGGTCTTATGCATAAGATACATGCATATAATATAAGTCGCGTTATGCACGTGCAGTCTCTGTGCGACTTCATATTAAGTTGAGAGCTCGATACTTCCTCAGCCTGACCGTAGTTCGGTCCTGCTGCGGCAAACGTTCGAGGACGTCTCGCGAGGCTTCCGCTCAGTCAGTACGCAAATATTGGCCAATAACCTCTTAGATAGCCTTTCCTTATGTTTACAAAACATTTAGTACTTATATACAAGTACATAACAACTAGAATTGGTATAAATTAGAATAAATATATTTTGAATATCTTTAATGGTGAGCGAATCTTGCTTGCGAATCTTCATATCAGTTTTTCTCATAAAAAACAGATCTCTATTGAAAGTCAGATGTGTCATTATTTACCACGTATTCCAAATGATATATGTAAGAGCCGGAGAAACAATATGATATAAATGAAATTGCATAACAATGAATTTTTTCTAGTAGAACTATCCCCCGTAAATTATCAAGATTCTCTAAAAGGTAACATTATTAAATGTTCAGGCGTCTAAAAACGTGCACGGCGGTAATTCAAAACGCGTCAATATTTTTCTAACATTACCCACAATGTTGTGGTTGGATCTGTCACATTGATTTTATAGACACGTAATGGTGGTTACTTGCATCATTCTTTATAAGAAACTTCTATTGTAATTAACGAGTACTTACATTAAACCGTTTTCTACAATTAATTCGATATTATCATTTTAAATAAGTACTCCAGTGTACGAGTAAAGTACAGTAAACAACCCCCTTAACGACATCAATTTAAAAATGGCAACGTAGACTTTTTTCATATATATCACCCAACGTTATATTTTGATATGGCAAGTGTTATATTATATACTGTGGTAAGTATTAATTCTGCTAATATTTATAATTCTACATGCAGAATAGCCTTAAAGCCGATTTGAGAATAAATGTCGCTCTACACGATAAAGCTTACACTTTACATTCTGTTTCATGAAACCGTTAAACCCTTACTTGTAAGTGCATATGGATTTAAGTTCTTGGGGCAGCCCAGATGTTGTTAATACGATTAAACTAAATCTGTAACCAAAATGTATTGATGTGGGACTCAAACGCCCTACCGCGGGTCGAATCGCGCATCTTCCATTGAGCCAACCATTCGAGTGACGAATCGTTCATAAATCTTGATATGTCTTCTTTAACTCTCAGGATGAGAATTCATCGACAGGATCTTGAATTGTGTAATTAATCCCAAAAGTGAGGGTTATCACTTAAAAACATACATAAATCATAAAATTTAGATGGATTTCCGCAAAATATCACATAATTAAATATTTTTACTGCATTGAGATATCTATATATAAGATGAGTTTTATTTCTTATATTTTTTAGATTGAAATGTTTAAATATAACTATGATAACTATGTTCTAAGGTTCACTGAAAACGGAGAAGGGGGAAGATGACGAAACCGGTTTGGCTCCCTTTGTTCAAAATAATCGATCTACCACTAGTAAGTAAATATTAGTATATAAGGTTAGTAGGGTTAGCATAACATACATCTAACTATATAAAACTTGCACTTTTGCATATTTATTTATAATATAAAAAATTGCCAACTTGGATGTTTGATAGGGTTCACCGCGTAATCGACTAGAGTTATATAAAACAATGTATTTTAAAATTATAAATAAAACGAATCAACTAACACCACAGTAAAATCATTTAAAAAAATCATCATCAGCAATAAACTTAAAAGAAAAGGAATGACATCTAGGGACGCCTGAAAGAAGCGAAGCATTATAGTATAAATCGTAGGAAGTATAAGTTAAAAATTAATGAAAAAAGTAAAGGAAAATTTACACGGTTTGTTTTCAATGTCGATAGTAAAAGAATAAACGAAACAGACACTTGTAGCGCTTATTCAAAACATAAAAAATTATAATAAAAAACTAAATAAATTTGAATAGTGACTGCCGTAGATGTATAGAGTAGACTAAGAGATAGAAAGCCACGCCGAACCGTGTAATTGTACTAAATTACAAAACACTTTCATTTTACATCACATTTTAAAACCACTTTCAAAAATATCATTTACATTACGCGCCAAACTTCCCATCCGCTCCTGTCATAAATTAAATATTTTTGTTCCATCACGCTATACAAGAAAATATGCTTTGAATAGCTATATACCACGAGCACTTAATTCCTATAATAAAGATTTTTCTGATATGGATGTTTTGGGTTACTTTTTAAAGAAATTAGAAAGAAATTAATTCTCAAACTTATGTAATCTTGTTACGAATGGAGAATAAAATATGTAAAGTTATTGTGTTGTACACTTTTGTTGTAAATGTTTATGTTTATGTTTAGCTCTAGGTATTTAATTTAACATTGTAATTTTCGGTACTATAAGTCATCTCTTTAGTAATTATATAACATTAAAATTGTAATTTTGTGACTGTTTGATGCCAAAATAAAATAAATAAATGCGACGTTCCGTATATGAAAATAAACTTGATATAGAACACCTAAGTACCGAATATATCACGAACTCAACACAGCGGTTTGGAGAGTATTGACCGTGACGAGGCGAGAGAGGAGTGGGTCGGCAGAAGTTATAGAGGAAGTCATCAGTTCCTGCGAGTAGCTAGTAGATATCTGTCAATCACTGGAACCTACAGCTAAACTGTTAAAATATTAATGAGAGGCTAATAAAAAAACCGATAGATATATCAGCGCTGTAATTATTTGTTAGGTTAATTTCTTAATTAATGTCAATGTACCAATACATTACCTCTACCTGATGATAAACAGAGTATTGTCTCCAAATTGGGACAATTATCTATGGCCACTTGAACATCTAAAGCGTTGTGTAATGCAAGGCACACTCGATTACGTAGCGTTCAACTTTTGTCTAATGACTTGTTTCTGTGTGTGTGTCATTTTGTAGTCCTTTCCAACTGAAAACTTAATTTTATGATGAATTAATGTTACAGAGTGGACCCCAGATGAACTAGCAGGTCAAGTATTTATTTTCTTCATCGCTGGATTTGAAAGTTCCGCATCGACCTTAGTATTGTGTCTACATGAGTTAGCCTTAAACTATGAAGTTCAAGATAAGTTATACCAGGAGATCAGAAACTACGAGGAAAAGAATGGCAAATTAGTGTTCGAAAAAATTAACGAGTTGAACTATTTGGAGTGTGTGCTCAATGGTAAGCTATGTTGTTTTTATAAAAAAAAATAAGAATATCACTACCTTATCGATTAAATTTTAATTTATTATTTTCGTTATGTTATTTTTATAAAAAAGGAATATAATTATTAAAATCAATATGAAACCTACCACATATACATATATATATAAATACTAACAATGGGCCAACGCCTTTGATGTTTTCAGAAATCCCGCCTCAGCTCCGTCCAGACATGTTATTCTGTTAGGGTTGTTACATTTCTTTCATTTTTTACTTTGTTACTTATTTCTATCTGGTGGTAGAATGGGTGTAGGTAGAATATACTAGAAAAATAAATAATATAACTATTTACTTAGTTAATTTGTTTTATTAGAAGAAACAAATACTTACAAAAACATCACAAGTTCTCAATTCAAGGGATGTTATGGATTTTTTATTTCGGATATGGATAATCAAAAATAGTACTCCAGCTTAATTTTATTAAAAATATAAAAAAAAACATAATATTCCAATAAAACTTAGTAAGCCACAAGTTAGGATCCCCACTATCTGGATGTGTGGCGGTCTTCCACGGAACGGTTTTCAAGGAGCTACGTACTACAAAGCTGTGGAATGAACTTCTTTGTGGGGTGTTTCCGGGACGATAAGACAGAGATACCTTCAAACAAAGCGCGTACACCTTCCCTAAAGACCGGCAACACTCCTGTGATTCCTCTGGTGTTGCAAGAGATTGTGGGCGGCGGTGATCACTTAACAACAGGTGAGTCGTACGCTCGTTTGTCCTCCTATTCCATAAAAAAAACTTTTTCCAAAAATGTTAGAAAAGAATTACTTATTTATTTTAAATATATTTCAAAAATATATTAACGAAACATATCATAGGTAGTATGAACCATTTCAATTGCTTACAAAAACAAACATGCGATAGCCCTTAAAGTCTTGTCCCGAGTTGCTAACTAATTCAGCGGGCGTCCGCAGCGTATGCAACACGATTGCCCTGTTCGGGACGGCTTCATCAGACGACTGTTGATATATGTATAGACTGTGCTACTACTATGAAACTAATATGAAACCTACTGCTAGGTTACGTTGAGTTAGGAAGTCTTTTGTTAGGCTATGTTTTTTACAACATGATGTCAGAAAATATACAAAACAATTTTTTTTTACTAAATTTTCAATAGTAAAAACGTTTGTGTGGTAATGGTTACTTTAACATTAATAAATTTCTTAATATATTAGATAGATTGGGAATAGAGCAAGCGCCTTTAGACTAGTAAAATATATATATTTTAACATACGATATTAAATATTATATTGTCCCGCTCAGTTTCTTGCGCCTGTTCTTCTCAGGTCTGAGGCATACTATCTATTTATTCAAAAATAATATTTTGAATGGATCGTAGTTATTGACGTTCAACAAGCGATGTTAAATAATATATTTTTAAATAATCTATTTTTAATAAAAAATATTAAAATTTGATTAACAAACATTTGAAAATCACAGTTTACTAAAAAAAAATATGAAGATTTTTAATATATTACCAGAAAAAATAAAATTGTTTGCTTTCTATTATTGCGTATTTGGTGTTGGTTTTGGAACACTTGTACAAAAAGACGTATAAAGACATACAATATCAATATTACTATAACATTAACATTTCAAAAATAAATGGATTATTATATATTATGATTATTATTAGATTATTAAAATTATAGATGATTAATTGGTGATCAAGAAGATGTAAACTGTTTGATTAGCTGCAAGAGAAAATCATGCAAGTACTCAAACAGATTTTTTTTTAATTTAATCCATACTTGTGTAAAATATCAAATTATTGCAGAGGCACTCAGAAAATGGTCGGTGGCGTTGGCACTAGATAGAATGTGCACAAAAACTTATGAATTACCACCACCCAGAGAAGGTGGAAAACCATATACGGTAAGATTTTATAATTCTGAGCATTTGCTGTATAATTTTTGTTTTCGATACATCTTATGTCACTCTGTAGGGAATCTCACAAGAAAAACCCTAATAAATATGACAGGGCAGAGCCGGGCTCATGGTACCTAAGGATCTTCGTGTTTGTCCATTGTTGTGGGCGTAGAATACAATAGCAAGTAAAACACAGTCTTACAAACACATGGTATCATTATTGGCAACGAACGTTATAATAGTAAGTGCACTTCACAAACCCTCATGATCATAAGGTTCTTATGTAATAAGAACGTGGTTTGCCCGGCATGAGCGGGCGACACAACCATCACGCTCAATAGTTCTTCCCTGACTGACTGCTCGGCGCTCGCCCGGCGCCCGATCTCGACCGCACTCTCACCAAACGCCGATAACACCCGAGCCAATACGAGTACCGAAACATTTTCGTACTAATTCATGACTACGACATATATATTTATGTTTGAATTTATGTCAGAAGAATTAATGTTAGGTTTATCTATTCATCTTTACTGAGTGTGACTTTTATTTATCACAATAAGGGACGAGACGAGGAGGACGTTCAGCTGATGGTAATTGATAAGCTCTACCCATTACAATTCAGTGCCACTCAGGATTCTTGAAAAACCCAAAAATTCTGAGCGGCACTACAATTGCGCTCGTCACCTAGAGGCATAAGATGTTAAGTCATATTTGCCCAGTAATTTCACTAGCGCTTTCACTTTACAGCGCCCTTACTGAACTGACTGTTAAATAAATAAAGGTGATAAAATAAATAAATAAACCAATGAAATTTTGCGATCTATTTTAGTTAGGCGTACCTTTTATTTAATACTTTCAGATGAAACCTGGTGATCTTCTGCTCTGTACAGTCAACTCCATACACATGGATCCAAAATACTTCCCAGACCCTAAAGCTTTCAACCCCGACAGGTTCTTGGAGGAAAACAAACACAAAATCAAACCATTTACCTTTTTACCCTTTGGTGCTGGTCCCAGAAACTGTATAGGTATGCTATTATAACTTTTTTGCAAATCACAAATAATGTAAGGAAATGTGGTATTACGAATCATACATTCTGAACTGTTTGATGATTATGTGCCTATTAAAGCAATAAGTAGGGCTTGAGGATATTAGAAAACTTAATTTCTTAGTTATAGGCTAGATATCCACAAATTTAGGGGTACCAGTAATTAAGGATAGAATAGCAAACCCAGGCTTAGCACAAGAAGCGTGTAGGGATCAATCAAATTTTCGATTAATGATTTGTTCGTAGCTTGGCTGAAATCGAATATCTTATAAGATGAAATAATTATTAAATGAAGTAGTTACAATTTTGACAAAAATTGCATATATTATTATTACTTTTCTAACATGTAGGTAACTACTTCATTTGTTAAATGAAGAGATAAGAGTAATTTAAAAAAACAGTGTCAATTTATTAGTATTAATTGTTTTAGTTTCATCATAGTTTGTATTTGCCACAGATTAGTAATAGATAGTTTGAAGGACCTGTGTCGTGACACAGATTAAATTCACTACAACGTTATTATGAGACTTAAAGAATGAACTTATTACTAACTTTTAACCCGGCAACCACACACTTCTAAATATATAATGAAATACAAGGGTATCACAAATTTATGGCAGAATTAGATGTGGTACCACTTACTACTCGTAACAATAACATTTATTGCTAGTAACCGTTAACAACCTATGAGGAAAAATGTCTGCTCTTTAACTCAGAGACTGAATCTGTTGATAAAGATATTTTGACAAAATACTCTTTGCTTACAGGTATACGCTTCGCTATGATGGAACTGAAAGTTTTACTTTTCCACTTGGTTGCGAATTTCGAAATACAGAAGTGTGAAAAAACACAAGATCCCGCGGAGCTAGCGCCTCTAGATCTTATTATCGCTGCCAAGGGTGGAAGCTGGGTTAAATTTGTACCAAGAAATAAATAAAATAATATGCAATATAAAAATAATCATAATAAAATTTTATTATTTTCCATTCAATTTTTACATTTTTGTGTTAGTATTTTAGTAAGATAAGTGTTAAAATATAATGTTTTTTCTGTTTATGTTATTATTATAATTTTCCTCATTAATCGTGTTAATTTCCATTCCTCCTCTACTCCAATTCTATGGAAGTTTTACCAACCGTAGAAATAGTTCTACGACTACATCGAACCGTGTTTTCACGAATACAGATCGGAATCTGGAGGTCTACTCTAATTCAACTAAAAACGAAGTTTCGATTGAAATTTCGGATGTTTCCTACTACGGTTCCGTTCGGGACGAAAATTCGTTTCGAAGTTTCGTCCCGAACGTCATTGCTTGACATTTCGAAATTATAAACCTACTCTAATTCATTTACATTCCGAACGAATATGAAAATGACAGCTGTTTGTTCGGAATTTTAACGTCAATTTGATGAAACCAAAGATGTTTTTCAAGAATGATTTTCGTTTGTGTGTATTTGCTTGAAATGAAAATGAAAATTGAATTTGTGTGGTTGCAAATTTGCTTGAAATGGTTTTAAGAATGCTATTAATCGAGGCTGCGTTACGTGAAGAACATCAAGAAGCAATCAATTTAATATTAGTGAAATTCCCTACTTAAGAGTTTGTAGGAAATTACAGAATATAAGTGGAAGTGATACTTACAGCAATTATAAAATTTTTAACAAAAAAACAACCCACTTCAAAACAATATATATAATATGCATTAAAAAAGTATAAAATAATTGCGTATTTTTTACAATCTAATTAATTAATTTAATTCTAGTTACGATTAATGTAATGTTTGGAGTCGGTGTCATTTTTTTATTTTATGATTTTTTGTGAATTTGAAGTACACTAACTAACAATTTGGCTAAATATGTGTAAATATACTAAATTTTTGAATGCAGCAATGAATGTAAGCGCTTCGTAATTTGATTACAGACAGTCAGAAATTCTGCCACAGATTGCACCCTTACTGAAAGTCGTCAAGGAGTCCCATTGATCATCATATTCGACTACGACAATTACTTGGCCATAACTATGTTATGGTACATGACTTATATAACCGGATACCATAAAAAAGATTCGGCCGAGTATCGTTAATTTGCTCTTAAGAATTAAAGAGTTCCGTTACTTTGTCATGGATTCCGTAATCAGAACCTAACCTAACTCTCACCAGTTATATCCTTTCCAATAAAAAAAGAATCATCGAAATCGGTTGGCGCGATATTGAGTTATTCGTAAATTTATCATCCACTTTGCTATACGTATGTATATTTATGGTTTTCTCATGGATGCCATTGTCAGATCTGGACCAAATTACAATAGGACCACACGGGAAGCACCAGCTTTCAGATAAAAAAAGAATTATCAAATTCGGTTCACCCAGTCGAAAGTTTGGAGGTAACAAACAATAAAAAAACATACCGACGAATTGAGAACCTCCTCCTTTTTTGAAGTCGGTTAAAAATTAATGTTACATAAGTTATGTATCAGGGGTGGTATTAATATTGCCGAGATCACAGAGGATGAACTTCAATGTGAAAAAGGCAGGCAGTTTCCCTTTTAATCAGCTCCATCTACACGTCAAGCTCTACAGGCAGGTCGAAGGCCATGAACTGCATTAGTACAACTGTTAGAAAGGATAAAGGTAGAACTTTATCTTACTTATTCCTTTCTGGTGGTATTCTTATCTTTAGTGATATTTTAAAATAAGTTTAATTTTTGTTATTAATAAAATAACTAAATTTATTTTCTATCTATACTAATATATAAAGCTGCAGTGTTTGTTTGTTTGTTTGTTTGTTTGTTTGTTTGTTTGTTTGTTTGAACGAGCTAATCTCTGGTACTACTGGTCCGATTTGAATGATTCGTTCAGTGTTGGGTTGTCCATTTATCGAGGAAGGCTAAAGGCTATGTTTTTTTTTCAAAATTAGGGATCCGTAATAAAATTGCTATTTTGTTACACAAGGTGTAAAATCGAAAACCTATTTTTGCGTGCGCTGCAAAAACTATTGACAATAGAACAAAATGATGTACAGGCTATAATATAGGCAATATTTTATTACTTATAAAACTATCGCGTGAATTATACTTTATATGGCAAAACAACGTTTGCCGGGTCAGCTAGTTTTATTATAAAAGGAACACTAACTAACTGCTAATTCAGGGTACTCAGGCATATAAATTAAAAGGTATAGCTTCATCATCGTATGTCCACCAATTTGAAAAGTGTTGTCTTTAAAAGGATGGTTATATGTAGAAGCAATATTTTTTGTGAAAAATATAAGTATATATCTGATATTTACTTGAAACTTTCTGATATAATGTGTAGGTAACGCGTCTGCGAGGTTTGTTAAAAAGCACTTTAAAAGATCATTTCATTTTTCATCAACCAAAAAGTCTGTATTACAGACGCAAAGTAATCATGTCAATTTAGTACTTAAGGTTTTTTATTAGAATTCTTTAATAGTACATTGATTAGTAGTAGGTATCGCCATTGCGAAGTAACACACCTCGCAATTGCGATACCTACTCATTCTATCAGAAAGTTTCAAGTAAATGTCAGTTATATATTTATTTGCTTTTTTTTTCACTAAAAGAATTCCCTCTATATATTACCATCCTTTTATAGGTATATTTTTTACTGCTGCACATATGATGACGAAGCTATACTTTTTATTTTATATGTCTGATAAGGTACTCTTTGTTAGCTGTAAGTTTTCCTGTTATAATATAATAAAATAAAAAATAAATTTTGTTCTTTCATTAATAACAAAAATGAAATTTATTTTAAAGATAGGAATACCACTACCTACTGTTAGGAAGGAATAAATAAGATAAAGTTCTATCTTTATCCTTTCTAACAGTTGTACTAATGCAGTTCATGCCCTTCGACCTGCCCGTAGAGTTTGACGTGAAGACGCAGCTGATTAAGAGGGAACCCGCCTGCTTCATTCATATTGCAATTCATCCTCGGTGAACTCGGGGCCGGTTTCGTAAAGGGCAAAGGTACACGAGAACAGATCCTAATTGTGAGACAAATAATAGAGAAAGCAAAGGAATTCAACAGACCGACTTTCATATGCTTCGTTGATTTCCAAAAGGCATTTGATTCTGTTAAATCTCTTTATGAACATGGTTCCGCTTCAGTCAAGGTGGATAATGTCACGTCCGACCTACTTCATCCCTCTGCAGGAGTCAGGCAGGGCTGCATTTTGTCGCCTCTTCTGTTCAATATTTATACGGAGCACATTATGAGGATAGCTCTACAAGATTGGACAGATGGCATACCAATTGGTGGCAAAAACATATCCAATCTCCAAAATGCCGATGACACCACGTTAATAGCGACAAGTAAGGAAAACATTGCTGAATTATTACATCGTATCGAGCATACCAGCCTCCAGTATGGCCTTAAAATAAACCGGCAGAAAACAAAAATGATGATTGTCGATCGAAGTCAAAACAATGCACCAGATATAGTCGAGATTGCTAATTGCGAGGTTGTACAGTCATACATATACTTAGGATCACTGGTCGCAAATACTGGTGGCTCGGAAGACGAAATTAGAAGGCGAATGGCTATTACCAGATCTGCAATGCAGAAGTTGACGAGGATATGGCGGGACAGGAATATCACCACAGCTACTAAAGTTCAGTTAGTAAGATCTCTAGTGTTTCCCATACTACTATATGGTGCCGAAACATGGACAGTCAAAGAACGAGAGAGACAAAGGATTGACGCACTAGAAATGTGGTGTTGGAGACGAATGCTACGAGTATCTTGGATACAACGCCGCACAAACGTCTCGATACTTGAAGAGCTCAAGGTGAAAGAAAGGCTTTCATCTATAGTCAGAGCCCGTATCCTCAGATACTTCGGACATATCACGCGACGTGGAGAGCATGCCATAGAGAGATTTGTTGTTCAGGGAAGGGTCAACCAACCAAAAACCAAAGCCCTAACCAATACTCCCCTCAACACATGTGCCAGAGAAGCAACATCCAGGGATAACTGGCGTAGAATCGTTCGTCGTTCGACGTGACCACGACTGCTCTTTCAAGAGTAATCCGACGAAGAAGAACTCGGGAATATTAATACCACCCTTGATACATAAGTTATGTAAAACATACCATGTTATAATTTATTTTATTCTGTAATTTCCTTTATAGGAAATTACAAAATTTGTACTCTAGAGTTTGTACTCTAAGTCGGGAATTTCAATTATATTAAATTGATTGCATAAGCGGCGTTGGTTTCTTCAATGTTCTTAATGATTTCACGTAGAGCAAGCGCAATTGCAACAAAATACACAAAAACGAAACCAATAGGTCAACATCTTTGGTTTCGTCAAATTGACGTTAAAATTCCGAACAAATAGCCGTCATCTTCATATTTTCGTTCGGAACGTAAATGATTTAGAGTAGGTTTAGAAATTCGAAATGTCAAGCAATGACGTTCGGGACGAAACTTCGTAACAAATGAATTAGAGTAGACCTACTGAAGTACTAATTTGACATGTTTACATTACAGACATTTTTGGTTGTCATACGTTACTACCCAACGTTGGAATGAAATAGAACTATTCAAATTAGTTGGATTAATATAATGTTCATTTCAATCGGTCACCATTCGTTCACGAATATTGTCTATGGTTCCGAACTTCGTTGATGTGTCCGAAAACATAATAGAGTAGGGTCACTATCGAAGCTTCGTTTAAATTTCGTTCGTTTACGAAGTTTCGATTCGGACAAAGTGAGTAGACCCCCTGATCGGACGTAGTGCAAAAGTGCTCTAAGAAATAAAATAAGCGAGCGATCATAAGCAAAATAATATTTTTACTAACACAAGTTTTCACAAGTTGTTTCAATAAAATACTTTTTAAAGGATGGAGACAAGTGTTTTTGTAACTGCATTTAAAAAAATAATAATTTATAGGTCTAGATTATAGAGCCTATCGCTGCTAGACAACCGATGAAAACAGTCCAGGTTTATTACGTTAATATGCGTGACAAGCTACGTCTTACACTCGCGATTTGTATGTCACTTTGTGTAAGTGTGCGTGCATTGATCAAAATAGAGGTATTAACTCACAACCTCGATTTTTTTTCGACGTTTTCACAGCTGTCACAGTCTATCTAGATGTATAAATGGTCTAAGAATTACAAATTTTTATCATTATTAAATGCAGTAATATGCATGCCTCACTAAGGTTTATGTCCAATGACGGTGCATGGACCCTTGTGGAAAGCGCATTGCGAAAGCCTTTTGCAATACGGCGCCTATTTCTGCCGTGAAGCAGTTTTGTAAACATTACTGTGTTTCAGTCTGAAGGGCGCCGTAGCTAGTGAACTTACTGGGCCAATGAGACTAAACAACTTATGTCTCAAGGTGACAAGTGCAATTCTACATTACCGCTCATTTTTGGGTTTTACAAAAATCCTGAGCGGCACTGTATTGTTATAGGCATGTCGTATCAATTACCATAAGCTGAACATCCCGCTCGTCTCGTCCCTTTTTTTATAAAAAAAATATTGAGCTATAAATTAAAATATAAAACTATAAGGTACAGAAAAATTAAATATATCTTTCGAGCCGTAAAACATAATATTGTTACACCCAAAGTCAAATTGCAGCAAAACTATTTGTCAATGAAAGCAGAAACTATGCTAATTTCATTAGAACAAAACTGGCAATAAAACTCCAATTAACCCCAAAATATTGGGAATGTATCTGTTATTGTTCACACTGGCAATAAAATGTTTTCCACTCAGCGGAACATAAATTAAGCGTTAATCACATTTCTGTGTGTTTAAAGAAATGTGTAACCGAAGATAAATATGGCAATATTCTTATTTGTGATTTCTAATGAAAAAATATTTATGACATTTGTATTATAGTTTTCATAATTCAATTTTGTAATAATGGACATCGTTAGTACTTTTTATGCACGCGTGAACGCCAATAGTGATAGAAATGTTTCACTCCTACCATACTCCTCCTTTCCACCGTCGCACCCCGTGTCCCCACCCTGCACAACGAGCGTAATTTCGCAGGGCTAGATGGGACGTGACCGCAAAATCACAACACCATCCCTGTTTTTTTTTTTTTTTTTTTTTTTTTTTTTTTAATATTGACTATTTTGCAATCTGCCTAATCACTTGGCATTTGGCTAGAGGTTACATAGTTCAAATTAGTCTTGGAATGGTATTAGTCCAGTGACCAATCCATTTTTTTTTAATGCCAATATCTTATACAATATTGAGGTCTTGAGGGGCTTTTCTCTTTAGTCTGTTGAAACAACTTTTACTCATCAAATTGCAGGCGAGTGCGTTTGGGTGGGCTTGAATACGTTTTGCATAAGACTTGAGTTTATTAAGAATCTCCTGTTTGACCATTGGTACTTTCAGGTCGCGGTGAAGTTGGATGTTGGTGATATACCAAGGTGAATTTGTTATGATCCGTAGCATTTTAGACTGAAAGCGTTGGAGTATTTCCAGGTTTGAATTTGATGCAGTTCCCCACAACTCAATTCCGTAGGACCACATAGGCTTTAATATACTTTTATATAGGAGTAATTTATTACAGAGAGACAATTTTGAGTGCCGTGACATTAGCCAGTACATCTTTCTGAGTTGTATGCCAAGTGCTTTTCTTTTATTGAAAATATGTTTTTTCCATGTCAGTCTTCTGTCCATGAGTATACCCAAATATCGCACTTCCTCGCATTGGGGTATTTCAATGTTATTCAATTTTACTGGAGGGCATGAGCCATGTCTAAGTGTGAAGGTCATATGAGCAGATTTGGACTCATTCGCTTTGATGTGCCAGTCGCGCAGCCACACGGATATCTCATCAAGACTTCGTTGTAGCATATTGGATGCAATTTCCGGATCTTCATGGGTAGATAACACTGCTGTATCATCAGCGAAGGTGCCCACAAGTACATTTTTTGTTAATGGTAGGTCAAAAGTAAATAATAGGTATAGGACTGGACCCATAACACTTCCTTGTGGGACTCCCGCCTTAATGTCATATAAGTCAGATTTTTCTTCACCAAGCTTTACATAAAAGTGACGTCGAGTAAGATAAGATTTTAAAAATAGATAGAAGTTTGGAGGAAGGATTTTCAATATCTTGAATAGCAGGCCTTGGTGCCAAACTCGGTCAAAAGCTTGCGAGATATCGAGGAAGGCTGCCGAGCAGTACTTTCTTTTTTCAAAAGCGGAATTGATCTCATTGACTAGTCGATGAATCTGTTCAACGGTTCCATGAGCCTCGCGAAATCCAAATTGGTGCGAAGGGATTATATTTGATTTATTGATTTCTGGTAGAAGTCTTTTCATGACGAGGGTTTCCAGCAGTTTAGAAGCTATTGGCAGTAGGCTTATGGGGCGATATGATGTAACTTTATCTGGTTCCTTTCCAGGCTTAAGGATAAGGATTATTTCAGCTGTTTTCCATTGTTCAGGAATGAATGCGCGTTTTAAAATAGCATTGTATATTTGTGTCAATAATATAATGCCTATGTCAGGTAATTCTTTTAATGTTTTTGCTGTTATGAGATCATAGCCGGGTGCCTTTTTTGAGTCTAGTTTACGAATGGCATGGTATACTTCAGTTTTGGAAAAACATTTGATCGGAAGTGACAGCTGATGGGTCAAGGACATGCTTTCCCTAACCTCGTCTATTTTACTTGATCCTAAGTCGGGATTAAAAGTAAAAACGCAAGACAAATGTTCACCGAATAATTTCGCTCTATCTGCATCAGTTCTTGTCCAGCTTCCATCTTCTTTACGTAAGGGTGATTGGAAAGTGATAGGTCTTTTAACACTTTTCACGACTTTCCATAGTGAATAATCAGTTGCAGATGTGGCGTCAAGGTTATGCAAAAAGTTTTCAAAATTTTCGTTTCTAACTTTACTTAGCGTATTTTTAAGTTTTCTGACAAGTATGTTATATATTCGTTTATGTTCTGGAAATCTTGATTCTCGATACGTTTTCCTAGCTTGTCTCTTTTTTTGTACCAGGTCCACTACAATTTGAGGATAAGTCGGTATGTAGTCATTATCGCTATGAACTGTAGGAGTAGCTTCCCACGCCGCTGATTGGACACACTTATTAAATATCTCTACAGCATTAGTTATGTCACAGTCAGATTTTAATGGGATTTGAGAAGTCATAGTATCGTTTAATCGTTGTCTGAATCTAATCCAATCCGTGTTTTTACTGTGGAGTTTACAGGGTCTCTTTATTAGCACTGGTTTATTGCGTAGTTCGGCTATGATTGCAGTATGATCAGAAGATAAATCTAAGCTGGATGTACAGCACAAGGATGAAGCCGGAATGCCTTTAGTGACAAAGAAGTCAGCCAGATCAGGTTTCTTATTGATATCACTGGGCCAGTACGTTGGTTCGCCGGTAGATGATACTTGGAGATTGAGCTGGTGTATTGTTTTACTGAGTTCACGTCCCTTGGGAGTTATAATCCGTGATCCCCAGTCAATATGTTTCGCATTATAATCACCTCCTGCAATGAATTTGTTGCCCAGCGTTTGAAAGAACGAAGTGTAGCTGTCATTTTTAAGGTTGTGCCTAGGGGGCAAGTAAAGGGCTGAAATTGTTAGCGGACCTCTAGAGGAATCAATTACAATATTAGTAGCTTGAATTTCGTTACTACAGTACGAATTTGTCACATAGTGTTTTATATTTTCTTTAATTAGTATGGCTGAGCCTGCATGAGCGGAGCCGTCAGGATGGTTTGTATTGTACATTTTGTATCTAGGCACTTTAAAGAAACTTTTATTCGTAAAATGGGTCTCGGATACTAGCATTATGTCTATATTGTTGGTATTTAAGAACATTATAACTTCGAGAGTATGATTTGACAGCCCATTGGCATTCCACATAGCAATTTTTAATGGTCTGAATGTGAATGCAGTAGGGACATGATGTTCATAAGTAGGTTTGTCATAGTTGTCATTTGCTGCATCATTTCTTTGAACATTGTCATTATCTGTTTGGAGTCGATAGAGTTATCTTTTGGTTCGTTTGTCTCTTCGTCTGAAGTCTGTCTATTTTGGCTATATTTAAATGGATTCATTTTCGGTTTTTCCCGTTCATGTCTAACTGTTTCAGCATATGTTTTGGTTTTGTCAATCAGTTGTGTTGGCAGAATTTTACTATAATTATTAACTAAGTTGGTACTTTTGTCATTCTTATGATTCACTTCTATTTTGCTACGAAGTGGTGGGTATTTCTGTCTTTGGAGTTCTTTAAAGACTGTACAGCCCTTATAATTTGCAGGATGGTTTCCTTCACACAGTACACATTTTACACCATCAGATCTTACTTTCCGCGGGCATTCAACGGAAGCATGGTAACCAGCACATTTAATACATCTTGCCTTACGACGACAGTACTTTTTGGTGTGGCCACACCATAGTCCTGACAATTGGAGCACTGTGGTAAGCTGCGTTTTGGCCATGGTGGTTCGAACTTAACACGGAAATTAAGGATTCCCTTGATATTATATATATATTTGTTATTCGTTTTTGGCTGTAGTTCGATAACAAACATATCTAGTGGCTTCTTGGTATACATTTGCTTCATATTCCATATATTAGTAACTGTATGATCAAGGGCTGCGAGTGCTTCTCTGATGTCTTCAGTGTCTGTTGACGAGTGCATATGTTTGAGTATAACTTTGAAATTCCGTTCTTGTTTCGGTTTATAAGTATAGTACTCTGTATTTTTATCGTCCAATTCCTTTGTTATAATTTTGAATGCTTCGCTTGATTGGGGCTGTATTTTTACTTTTTTGTTCTGTAAGACCCTGATGAAAGATCTCGGATTGGTCAGAATCTATTTACGTTCGTAATTGAGCCGATATTAAGAAATATATTATCTGGGGTAGTTCATTAATTCCTCATATAAAAAAGAAAGTAGAATAAAAATAAAAAATATATTTGAAAGCACGGACGAGTAAAAAAAGAAGGACTCCGTGTCACCTTACATAACAGTGAAGCACCAAAACAAGCCGGTAAACGTGTAAATACATAGCCCCATTATTAGATTTGCCATCGTCTGTGACAGAACAGTTTGCGTCGCAATAAAATGTTTTAAAATGCCGTCGTGCGTTGTGAAAAAGTGTGAAAACAATATTATAAAAGTATTTGTGGATATATGATTATTTAAGGGAGAAAAAATTGGGTAACTGGTATCCCCCGTAACCGCACACACACTAGCATAAAGGTGCTTCACTTGCTAATATCACGGCGCGGAGTCCTTCTGTTTTTACTATTCCGTGTTTGAAAGGAACCGTATCATCGAAATATTAATAAACCAGCCCGATCCTGATACAAATCTCATTTTTATTTTATGCTTTAATTATCGTTCTCCGTAGTTTCTGTTTGAAATTATAACTTTATGCAATAGTAGCATCTGATCAGCTTATCATGAGAAATGTAGGTATAAAATATATAATGCATTAATATAACAACAACAATTACAAGATGGAACATAAGTGCGAACCACAGGTCGTAAATTCAACTCTGTCAACGCTTTGTCGCGCCTTTATAATCTGTGGTCCTCGCAGCTTGCTTGTGACGTAAGGATATATGGCGGGAAAATAAAGCACGGAAATAATATGAAAACTCTTCATTGTACAAGAGGAACATTCATAATGTACGTCAGTTTAAAGTGAATTACAATCAAATAGAGAGCAACTGTGATAATGTGTTCTTTATATACCCCTATTTCATTTATTATTTGAAGTGAAAACAACTTTAAGCACGCATTTTTTATGAAAATAAGGGACGATACGAGCAGGACTTTCAGCTGATGTAATTTATACGCCCTGCTCATTATAAGGCAGTACCGCTCAGTATTTTTGACAAACCCCAAAAATTCTGAGCAGCACTACAACTGCGCTCGTCACCTTGAGACATAGGATGTTCAGTCTCATTTGACCTGTAATTTCACTAGCTACGGCGCCCTTCAGACCGTAACACAGTAATGCTTACATTTTACTGCTTCACAGCAGAAATAGGCGTCGTTGTGGTACCCATAATCTAGCCGGCATCCTGTGCAAAGGAGCCTCCCACTGGTAAAACCACGCTGAACACTTTATTTTGTGGATATTGAGATTGAGCTATCACGCTGGTTTGGGTAAAGTTTAAAGTTTTAGTATATTTTTTTCGTCATCTATGTCAGGTTGGTTCATGCGGCCGCGGAATAGAGGTAAATTTAAATCACTAATTTCAACTTTTGCTTTCAATTCAGGTTGGCCGAGAGGTCTAAGGCGCCAGATTAAAGCTCTGGTTCCCGAGAGGGAGGTTTTTTATTACATTATCTTTAAATTTTTATAAAGTTATGTTATTCTGTGTTATTAATATGCTATTTAGTTTCATAAAACCACACGATTGCATCTTATTTCTATATTATAATTAAATAAAGCATCATATTATCCATATTTATTTTGGTTTGGGTTATCATTTTTTGTTACTGATAAAACTACAAGTTGTATAATAATATTGTTAATAATAAATTATTAATAAAAAAAAAGTGTATTAAAAGTTTTTTTAATAAAAAATACTGACTAAGACCTGACTTTACTAAAATGACAAGTCGATGCTTTCTTGATATTTATGCTTCAGCTGCATAGAGTAACTGATTGAACTTTTTTTGAAAACCGATCTTTTCATGATAAAACTATTCTCTTTTAAGAAATACTTAAAATTTATCTTTTAGTGTAAGATATCCCATTATAGATACAAAGTTTACTTAATAAATAATTTCAAGTATTTTTTTACATTTCGTGCAGACAAATACTGCTTACTTCGTTTTTTAAATTCATTATAAAGTTACTGAATTCGAAACGATCAAATATTTCGGTTTTGCCTTATATATTAAACTAGCTGCCCGCAAAAATATATACATGTCTGCATCTATCTTGACAATATGGAGCCTACATATTGTTCTGACCTCTTGTTAAAACAACATTTTGGCAAAATTTCAATTTAATGTATTTATTAGTTATACAACACAATAATATCGCGCACTCGGTTGTTTATCGTCAGCGTCATAACTATTCAAATCTTTGTCCAAATTATGTATTTAAAAGACATAGTTTATCTACTTTAAATACCAAATGCGATAAAAGTATTAATATTGATATGAGGATCAACTTAATAAATGATAATTTTTTATTTACTTAAGGTTCACTATTTGGCGATAACGGCTCACACATAAAAAAGATAGATATATGCTGTCGCGTGCTTTTTCTAGAACTATTTAAGATAAACATTTCTACAATATTTTATATTCGTATTACTGTTACTTTTTTTGCGGTGCACGCCACAAGCAACAGCTCACAGATGGCAGATATTTTTCGTAATTACTTGAGACTTTCGTTATATAAGTGTTGTTGCAATATATTATGTTACATATATTTAATATAATAATATATTTATTTACATATATTTCTGTTTCTCTTAGAAATCAGCGAGTAGCAGCTCGAAGTATCGACGATCAATTGCTGTTGAACCGTCTTGACTATTAGCGTTGCTTAGGAATATAAAGTTCTTATCATAGGCTTCTTGTTTCTTACAGCCAAGATACTGTAATGCGTTCATATCGGCTCTGGTAAGCTTCAAAATGGTAAAAAAGACCTTAGAAGACCGCAAACTTACACTAAAGGCGCGGTGATACCTCAATATCCACAAAAATTGTTTTCTCAATGCATCCAGACATACAAACTTTCACTTTTATAATATTATTAGGATTAGGACTATTACAATTTTTTTTTTAAAGAATTTAATAGAATTAGTACTTTTTTAAAACTTAAAACAAAACAAATTTCAATTTAATACGTAAATTTTGAATAAGTAAAAGAAAATCAGTAAAATAAAGGCCCATCTGAAGCCCAGCCACATGATCAACACAAATATTCTAGGTTTGGTTGTTGCGTTTATAATCCTAGTCAGTCCCCGCCTGAAAACAAAAATACATAATAAGCCGATAATAATAAAATATAGTGTTGCTCGCCGCACTTCAAGATTTACGATTCTCTGTTTATTGGCACGAGTCGTTCTGTTCACAAGTAAGCTTGGCGGTTGGACGAGATCAATTTACAGTTTGAAATACATAAAAGTTGTATCAGAATCTCACAATAAATGGGATCTATCAAAGTCCGCAGATCTCGTATCTCGACATATGCCTTGTGTTTCAAGATGGATATTACTTATTTAATAAATTTTATTTTATTCACTTACAAAATTTACGTATTATCTAAAGGAATGCAGATCAAACTAAAGATTTACAAAGACGTTTGAAAATTATGGCCATATCTTAGACCAATAAAAAAAACTTCTTTAAATAAATATAAAAATATGATACCTAATTAAAGTTTAATTAGTTCTCTACTTCACTCTAGGAGCGTGGTATTTTTATTTTCTTAAATAATTTATACGTCTAGACTCTAGATAGACTGTGACAGCTGAGAAAACGTCGCAAAAAATAGGAGCCAAGTGTTAGCCTATATTTTCAGCAACACACGCACAAAAAACAAAGCGATATACATATAAAGAGTGTAAGACATAGCTTGTCATGTACACTTATGTAATGAACCTGGCCTGTACAGTTGTCTTAAGTTGCCTAACAGCAAGAGGAAAACAAACAGTACATAAAACTATACAAACAATTATATGTTTTCGCATGCATTTACTAATATTACTTGCATGCATCTTAAATTATAAATAGAAAAAGAATCATTAAAAATTAAATAGGAACTATGTTATAGTCAAAAGTCTGTGTGAAAATAATTAAATCTACTTTTGCTTCAAATGCTATCGTTCACCGCTGTTTGAAACTGTAGAATAATCAAATATCTCACTTAAAGCCCTTTACTAATAATATAAAAGTCTTCAAAAATCATTAATTAATAATTAGTTTGCAATAAACAATTAATGTTCCTTTTTTCTCTATATTGTTTTCTTTTTGTATTTACGTTGTGTTATTCTTAATTTCCTAATACTTCCTGAATAATTACATTAATTGTTAACTATATTATAATGGGCACTCAAGGACTGTTTGGTGCCAAAGTAAATATAATAAATAAATTAAAATAAATAGGCGTTGGGGATAAGTGCGGCTCATTTTCAATTTCCTCCGAATATTACGCAGTTATTTTATCGAGGAGTAAAAATTGGATTTTGTTTGATATTTCACTTAAATGACTTTTACTTTCTGAACAAGACAGCTAAGTAAGTAATGAGAAAGTGCTCCTCTGGAGACTATATCAAATTACTTGGCCTACATTGGCGTTTGAGAATTTGGGAACCATTTACTCATATTTCACTTAATGCCTTTAAGATTTAATGACTTTATAAATAATAATAATATTTAATATAGTATAATTTTAATAAAGTAATAATTAAATCTAGTTATATTGAAATCATTACACATATATATTTTAGATAATATGTAGCTAAAGAAAAAGGACAGGCCTTCGATGCAACATCATCGCCTAGGTTTTCGTCGTGAGTAAACTGCGACAAAGGAATGACGAAAGTAATGCTATTTGAAAAGGATGAAAGTTTGATTGCGATTAAAGCGTAGAACAAGTTACAGAATTTGTATATTTGGGTGGCATGTTTACAAGAAACGGAAGATGTGAAGGAGATATTGAAAGGATAGCGACTGCAGGAAACTGTGTGAATGGAACGCTGCATGACTTTATGAAGGGCCAGACTATGTCAAAAGAGGCGCGACGCACGGTTCATAATAGAGTGCTTGACACCACGTTTATGTACGGAACTGCGAGTTGGGTATGGCAGAAAAAGCATAAAAGCAGAATTTACGCAGTTGAGATCTACTCACTGTGTGAGGTGAGACTGATTGATAGAATTCCGAATGCAGTAATACGAGCACGCTGTGAGAATGAGGATGTCGTAAGAAGGACTGAGAAAAGAATGCTGAAATGGTTTGGACACATGAAGCAAATAAGTGTATGAATAATAATGAATCAAATATATAAGACATGTGTGTGTGGGCAAGTCGGTCGCGGAAGACCTCGTAGGACATCCCTGGACCAAGTAGTGGACGTATTGAGAAAAGGAAAGGTCCAAAGTATTCCAAATCAGCGAGTGTATGAAAAGACTATTGAACGTAGAGGAAGCGCGTGAGGTTTGTACGGATAGAAGCAAGTGGCGTTCTGTTGTCTCTGACTACCCCGACAGCAACAAGGTGTGAGTATAATATGTATGTATGTATGTTTAACTGGTGTACAGCGCTAATGAATGACCTATTCATTTTGGTAAATAATTTTCACTTATGGTATACGATACCCATTTACAAATAAATTTAAATATGACTGAAATTATTTCTAACAAAATTATAAAATTACAGACAGTGTGAAGTTTTAATTGTATATATTTTATCCTTTTTATTGAGATAATAATATTTATTAGTTGAACTTTGGTATTTTTGTGACAAAATGTTTTCATGGAATGCAATACTCCCCATTGCCTTGAGCAGAATCCTATAAAGTATTAACAATATAATGTTCCGCTCCCTAATGAAATTTCGTTCGAATTATTCCGCTGTGAATTATGAATTCCCTAAAACTTGGTTCATAATTTTCAGGTAATCAAACATATTTAGAACGTACGATACGATATCGTTTTGCAATTAACATTTTACACATTAAAAAAAATGAGTATAAGAAATTGAAGATTAGATTATAAGCACCTAGTCAATATAACGTCAGAAAGAGTCTAAAAGCTCTAAAATTATTTTACTATTATGAAAGAAGTAATAAATAAAGATTTGATAATCTTAATTATAACGCCAAGAATAAATATAAACTTATTATGCTTTACACTTGACTAACGGCCGTTCCCAATAAACTATCTACAGATACAGATAAATTACTATCTTCTACTGTCAGTAATTAGCTGTCTATCAAGAGACTAGATGATATGGAAGAACTGATTATAACCGATTTATCATTATATATTTCGTATTAGTATTATAATTTAAATAGGGGAACTACATACTAACAATAATTAATAAGTTGTGCTGTACATAATAAATAAAATACTGTTTTTTATGAATTATTTCGTATAATATGCTCCCTGTTGTTATAATGAAATTGCTTCACAGCAGAACTGTCATACCGTGCATCAATAAATTATCTCATAGAAAATATACAAAACAAATATTGGAAAAAAAAAAACGAAATAAAACTATGCTATCTCTCAAGTTGGACTAAACTGCACTCCATGAAGTAATCCCCATTAAACTCCGTTCATTGAGTTCACTGGAAACAAACATCAAGGCACTGAATTTATATATATAAAGGTATTGAGGAATTCAATCGAAAATACAGTCTATCAACTTACGTTAATTCAAAAGAAGACCTATTTGTAAGAACCATAGATATATATTTGGTGCCAGTGAAGGCATATAAATTTTGTGTCCATTATCATTATTATTTAATCGTAGACTATAAAAGTTACCTTGCCATAAAAAGTAATAATTCAATGTTCGGAGCACTTTCAGCGGAATAATAAAGTTTCTTAGCAAGACTTTATGTAGTTTTGAAAGACTCCTAGATGTTGTTAAACATAAACTTGTAAAATTTTTAGCCATTTAAGGCACAAATAGTGCAACGAAGTGTTAAATATTTCTTTGAATAAACTCTACATCTTGGTAATTTTCCGACAATTTCCCACACACTTTTCACATCTTTTGACAAATGTGAAATCCAGTTTCCGTGCCTGCCAACATATCTTTTAAGTACCAGGCTAACATGAAAAGCGAATAGTTTTGTTACACCGGAAAACGTTGTGTTTGCTCACGGCACCCGTTTCAATAAAGCACCAACATATCTAGGTCTGCTTTGCTACCTTCATTTTGTTTACATAGGGAGGAAAAACCTGCGAAAATGGAGGGATCAAATAACACTGGTTTTTTTTAACGGATTTTCAATTACCTTTCGGAAACTCTTTTAGATCTAAAGGCCTGGTATTTTTTCAGTTCTGCCTGTTCTGTTGACATTCAATTAAGCCGCAACCGTTTTTCACACACTCGTTTTATCTCTTATCACGTTATACTCCATCTAACACGTTATATGATAAAATTTTAAAAGATAATGCTTTTTATTTGATATTCTAGCAAGCATTGAAAAATTATGATTGAATATATACATACTACATACTAAAGCTCTTGATATTGATTCTGTTTTTGTGCTGCAGGAAAGAGCTGTTCGGACAATTTATGGTATGGGACCAAGAGAGTCGCTTAGATCTAAATTTTACAATTAAAAAATTATGACTGTTTCTAACAAATATTTGTATATAATATATTTATGAAAATATATTTTATAAAAAGGTTTATAAAATGGCAAAATATATCAAAAGATATATGAAAAGTAAGCTAGATACAAAAATAAACAGTTAATGCCCCCTTCTAGGCTAAGTAGACTCGGCAATTGCGTTAGATTTTATAATAAGCATCTTGAAAACGTAATGGAGATGTCTCTCAACAAGATTATAAGCCTATTAATATTAAACATAAACTTAAATCGTACAATCTCAAATACTATTTAGATGATAAGAAAGCTTGGGTATAAATTGCTCTAAAGGAGTTAAGCTTTAATTATTCTTAAAATATAATATAATTAATTATGAATTATACTATATAAATTTTAGCAATATGGTCAAATTGTAAGTAGATGTTTTCAGTGGGTATCGCCTTAAAAATGAACATTATTTTTTATTGTTTGATTCAGTTATCGTGACAGGCTTCATCATACGCGTGTAAGATTATTAAGCTTTAAGGTTTTTAGCAAATTTTCATTATCAGAAATCCACCCAAATAATAATTGACTACTTAAAAAAAAATTCATAAAATAAAATAAAGAAGTAAAACTTGATAATAATTAACTTTAGGAATAATTAACAGATGCATTAATATATTACATTAAAATTTATATTAAACAAAGCCGTGTTACCAACCAAGCACTAACGTAATACTGAAGAGCTAGGAGCTTGTTAGATTTTTTGCTATTTTTTTTCTCAGTAAAGCTGACGATATAACTTCATCTTTTGAGCAAAGTTGGCATTTTCTCTACGTAAAATAAAAAAATGTCATAATTAATATATAATATAATTAATCTTATTTTATCAAGTTAGATTTTATATATTTTACAAAGAATTATGTAATGTTATATTTTAATATTATTATTCATCAGAATATAAACACTTACACTTTTTACAGGTCCTCCTTATTTATTGGTGAAAGAGTAAATGTTCCTGGGATTTCGCCATTTTATTTGACAGATTATTATTTTCATTATATATTCTAGTTATTATTCAGTTCGTTGTCCATTCGCACATTTAAAAATTTTAACTCATTAAAAAAATAATTGATAATAAGAAATTGAAGGTTATATTATCATTAGCACATATAAATATGACATTGTTATTGAATATTAACAAATATGGCTGTATGGGCTCGAACCCTTTGCCAATCTTAACAATGGAAACGAAAAACAAAAACCATGAACAAATTAACGAATGTCAGAAAATTTCTGAAAACTTATATGATATTATTTATTGCAATAGTAGTAATAAAGAAACAATAAAAACTCTTGGAGATTTAAAAAAAATATTACTGAGCAATTTGAAATTTTTTTTAAAACCATTAAATTATAACGGCTTAAAAAAATATTTCAATTGACTTATGTACTGAATGTTACTTCCGTCAGAAAAAAATTCTGAGTTACCCTCAAGTCGCGCCTAAAGAAGTTTAGTGTATATGTTTCATGTTTTAACAACACACACACACACACTTATAGAAAGTTTTAGAAGATACTTCACCTGATTGTTAATATTGATTTAATTAATGTTAGTTCAAAATCATTACTATTACATTAAAATACGTCTTGTGTATATTGTATTAAGTCTCTGTATCGCCTCCAACTACATGTATTTCACGCTCAGGAGACTCCAACACTCATTTTATATGACGTGCTTGTATTTAAACAATTAAAAGTAAACAACTTTCATATATATCAGTATTTTTCATCGAGTTGGAAACTTGGTTCGTTGTCTGACGTAATATAATATACCTTTTCATAAAGTTTTTAATTATAGAAGCAAACTTTGTGTACTATAAATGCCCTGGGCAGTTTATATTAAACAGCGTATTCATTACCTGCGGTAAGATTTCAATCTTTTCAGTTTATTTATTGAATATTTACATTTTTTTGACAACACGAACATTCAAAAGATCTCCATATTTTAATCCCGTTCATTTGAACGGGATTATAATATGGAGATCCCAGTACAGGTGGACACGTATAAGGTGAATATGTTTTTATCCAGACATCGATGTTTTTATCTTTTTATAATATACTTTTAAGTATACGTAACATATTAAATATATCGTTGTCTTGCACCTATAATGGCCAAGTGGGCCAATATGATTATATTATACTACCTTTTACCCGCGACTTCATCCACTTTGGACAGTTTATTTTATCTTTTAGGATTATTTTCAAATAATACACATACAAACCACTCTTTTCGGTGCTGGCAGCGCTCTTCTATGATAAGCGCATATCCCTTGTCATTGTGGAAAGTCTCTTTAATAGTATTTCCCTGTTAACTTTAATATCCTATTTCGTCCCCATGTAGGTCAAAGTTTCAAAAATGCTCGGACAAATGTTTATCAAGTATTTCTTATCAAGTGCCTAAATACAAAGTTTCATGGTTTTATCTTCGATGATGACGATTTTCGATACAAACTGCCATCCCCTATTTCAACCCCTCCATATTTTATTTTTTGCAATAAAAGGTAGCCCTTGTCCTTTTTCAAGGTCTAGTCTATATCTGTACTAAATTTTATCAAAATCGGTTTGTTGGTTTAGGCGGGAAAGCGTAAAATCAATCTTACATTCACATTTATTTATAAGTAGGTTAATATAGTGTGAATGGTATATAGAGTGTATTCCCTATAACTAGAGACTGAAAAAGTGATTTTGCATACATTGTTAGTTTAATTATTTTATTAAATTAAGTCATGATAAAATAATTAATACTAACCCTATCTCATATATCAGGGTATAAAGGTTCTAGAAATAAAGAGACTGAAGATTTTCTCTTTGCGTAACGGGGAGTAAAATGGAACGCCGACAACCAAGGGGATTGTAGCAGGAAACTAAGGGCTTATTGATGTATAAGAAGCAGGTGACACATCAAAGCTGCGTTTTACGACGACATTAATTGGACCAGACTCGACTACATAAGTACCTACCACACTCACATGGAAAACCGGCGTGAGCTGAGTTTCGAATAGATTTCAAGAGACTTTATGTCACGTACAAATTAGTGAATGAACTCCTTGCACGATGTTTTCATAATGATACAGCATTGGCTATTGTAATTGTTGGTGAAGCGGCTTAAGTGGAGGCTCCTTTGCACAGGATACCGACTAGATTATGGGTACCACAACGGTGCCTATTTCTGACGTGAAGCAGTAATGTTTATACATTAGTGTGTTTCAGTCTGAAGGGCGTGTCAGCTAGTCAAATTACTGGGCAAATGAGTCTTAATATCTTACGTCTCAAGGTGAATATTTGGTCACTAACTGCTGGGCTATATGGATCGTGAAATTTTTGAGCTAATGAGAAACTTTTGTCTCAGGGTGAAGCTGAATTGCAATGTCACTCAGTTTTTTTTTCAAGAAACCCTAGCGTTAATAGCAACTAGGTAAACGTTTTGCTCGCCTTGTCACATTTACTGATAACAAAAACAAAGTGTTCTGTTAGTTCGTTACTATGGTTTCAAATTATCCCTTCCAGTACTCACTAGCTACAGTACAGAAAATTTTTAAATGAAAACAAAACTTGACAAACTTGAAACTGTTCGCGTGAAACTCTGAAACACGTTCCTTCCTATTTCCTAGAAGGAATATTTGGGTGACAACTTGCATGACTTTCAATTTTAAACTTTTATCCTATGTTCACTTATGTTTGAGTTAATTTAATTAATCATTACATGTTTTCATTTTAAATATAAAACAAAAAAAAATCTGTTAGTGTTTTAAATAAACAAGCTACAATAAAGGTAGTAATAAAGTTTAACCAATTACTTAAAATATCATTTACATGCGTAGTTTATTAACAACTCTTTAAAGAAAAGAAAAAATGACTTAAACAATACATATTATTAAGAAGCGTTTCGACTACAGTAGCTACACACACTATAAATCAAGAACGGTATTATGTGTAATTTATGTGAAATAAATTGAACTTTTTAGTATCAACAAAAGTAGACTTCACGATCACAGGATTTTCCTGACAGTTTTCCCGATCCGATACAACTTAGGGAACTTCATCCAAGCTTATTCTCACCTTAAGGGTTAGCCACGCATCTCTTGTGTTCTGTTGTTGCGGATGTTTGCCTCACCACTTTCCATCAAATGAGCCTCTTGCCTGGTTGCCACCTCTTTTTTGCCTTGTCTAAACTTTTCTGTAATTATATTAGATTGCTTCCCCGAGAATAGAATGCCCTGTGCTTCCCCGGACATAAAAGGAATATCGAAGTCCCAAGTTCAAGGGCGTCGTAAGAGGCGGCTAAGGGCATTTACCGTTTGGAGGCTGCTATGCACAGGATGCCGGCTATGTTATGGGTACCACAACAGCACCTTTTTCTGCCGTGAAGCAATAATGTGTAATCATTTTTGTGTATGGGACAGTAGGGCGCCTGTTGCTTGTGAAATTACTGGGCAAATGAGACTTAAAATTGTATGTCACAAGGTGAAGTGCTGCTCAGAATTTTTAGGATTTTCAAGAATCTTGAGAGGCGCGGCGTGGCATTGAGTTGATCCGCATCAACTACAATCAGCTGAACGTCCTGCCAGTATCGTCCCTTATCGTCATAAAAAAAGTCTTACGCAAGTGTTCATATAATTTAAATAATCCTTAACAGTCAAATAAGAGTTTTCAATAACTTATCTGGTTCTTAAGTTGTCTCATAATTGTGCTACAAAAAGTTACACAGAAGTTGTTCAACACACAGAATGACGCGAGAGACTCGGAACAAAGTTTATAACGCATGTGAAGACTTCATTAAAAGCGTACTTTGTTTGAATATTTGTCAGGCAAATCTGAGCGAATTTCCTTTGTGTATACTACTAGCTGAATATTCATTAATCATTATCATGATATTACGTGACAGTGTTCGACGAAAACATTGTATATGCAATATGAACAGGATTTAACAAAGCTTTGCTTTACTATACATATAAATTTCCTACCAAAAAATGAAGGACAATAATTATACACGTGGTTTTTGCTGCTTGCTTATGGGGAAGCTTGGTAAATATATGCATTTACCAAGTATTTTTGGAGTTTACTCGTACAGAATCGATTTTCATATTCAATACTGTATGGAATGATGGTGAAATATCGACACCTAATTACGTTTCTCAAAGAGTTAAGAAAAGTCAGCAAGATTTAAGAAAAGTCGTTGAGCACTTTTCTTGGGATGGGTATAAAATGTTAATGTCGCGTCAGGACACGTGACCTGATCGAAAATCCGTAAGACAATCGTTGAAATTATGGATTAAAGTTGATTTTTCTGAGAGATAAACTTTTCAATGTAAAATAATTGTAATCGTTCTGAAGAGTTAAATTTTTTATGTAACATAAATTCTCATTTTTGTGTACGATAGCGCAATATTGAATTGCAAAGTGAATATTGTATTTACCACATAAATGCTAGGACTTTATACTGATAAATAAAAAAAATTCATGCAAAATTATTTCCAAACTAATCCATGATATTCAAACGCACAACGTTAATTTTCAAGTTTTCACTTCACACGTTATTTTTTTATTTCAAATTTTATTTTTGAACAATATCTATGAGATAAATTTTTGACGCACATTTTGAGAGTTCTGCTGTAACATTATTTCATTACAGTAATGTTTGATTTTTTTTTAAAATTTGAAACAAATCTCATAAAAAAATATTTACATTTTGATGTGAATTTTTGTATATAATATGCACTTGTTTAGGTGAAGCGAAGCACATCATTCGCTTATACAGTATATTACAAGAATTATCAGAAAAATTACAAATATAATAATTTTTATTACTATTTATAATGATTTATTCAGGATTTATACTGCTGAGCTTGTATTTCTTTAAGTTTCGAGGAATAAGTCTTGCCTGTTCTACTTTGATGCATAAAATTTTTATTTGTCTGTTTTGAAAAAAAAATATGCATCTATAACAAAATATATTATTGCAAAGTCCTTAATTAATTTCAGGATCTGAAATGAGAGGTTAACTTGATTTAAAATTATTCAAAGTGACCCTGTTTTATTTCGTATTAGTACCACATGGGATTACTGGAGCTTACTCAACGTATCACTAATTTTCAAATGCAGGATCTGTGCCGCAATACGAGGTCCCGAGGATCCCGTGTAAGTATACCCAATATACTACACTAGAGAATATTACCGTTACTGTTAAGCTAAATTATGGTGAGCGTACACTAAACACTCGCATTTCTACAAACACCTTTCACAAAAATTTTGTTGTTTTTGTAATGTAATACTGTTAATATCTTCTAGGAAATAAGATAAAAAGGTTTTTTACAACATTGTTTAATACCTGGTGGTATTAAAAAATGTTGTAAAAAAATAACTGTTGTTAAAAAGTAACTGTTCTACATAAATAACTGTAAGATTAAATATTAAAAGCTAGTGGCTCCGGGTTCGAATCCTGGTAAGTGCAAACATTTATTTGATGAATATGAATGTTTGTTTCTGAGTCATGCATGTTTATATGTATTTATGTATATTTAAGTAAGTATATTGTATTAAATATATCGTTATCTTGTACCCATAGTACAGGCTATGCCTAGTTTAGGGCAAGGTAATTTGTGTAAAAGTGTATCAATATTTATTTATATTTAAAACAGAACAATTTGCTGAGCTTCTAATAATACATTTCAAATAACACTATGACAAATATTCGAACAGAAATTGAACAGAGTAACGCCCTAACTCGTTACGGATGCAGCGAAATTGTGTCGACGCAAGCCTTTTTCACTGTCAACAATATTAATACCTATTGAATATTAACATAATATAATTTCAATTTCATTTATGACAGGGGGCAAACGGACAAGTGACTGTAATTGATCTATTTATTTTGTAGAGAAACAAAGAAATGCTTCACTTAGGGTTGGCAACCGTACTAAATAGGTTGTATGTGTGTGTCAAGAAATTAATTAAAACATTGAAATAATCATGGATCTCCAAAGTAACACCGAATTCGAAAAAGAGTTATTGATAAATGTTGTTGATTCCTCATGGTACTTTAAATTTACCCAGTTATGTCCCATTAAAAAGCCTCGATATTTATGTCAATAAGTGATCTATTATATGAGACTATTCAAGTTTTTTGTTTTGTTGTTAATTGATCCCTTAATTCAATATTGTAAGCTGTATGATAAACAAGCAGTCGTTTATGACAAAAAGTTAATTTAATATATTACATTATCCTTAAATTTAGAATCTGGTATGAAGTATTTGCTTTATTGAGACTAAAAATTTACTGAGTGACCGTGTTTCTTTTCACATTTTTTACATTTAAACCTCACTAAGTGACACTTTTTTAGTTAAGTCCTCTGTAAGCAGTATGTGCAGTAGAGACTATTCAAGTTTATTATGTGTTATAAAATTGGAAAAGGGGTACTCAGAAGAATAGTGTTTTCTACTTCCGTATCTACGTCTATTTACTATCTACGTATTTATTAAAGCTTGCTTCCTGTTTTACTGATTTTTACTAACCTCTGCTAATAAGAGTATCTAGTTACCTTGTAAATTACCCACTTTTTAGTGACCTTCGGATGAGAAAAAAATTAGGGTTCCTTAAATTCTCATTGATACAATTTAGGCTGTTGTTAACGCCTGTAACAGCTGAGAGGAGGAGACGGCGGGGGAGAGGGGAAGCGACCAGTTTTTAGAACCTGCGCCGACATACGCGAAAGAGACCGCCATCGCCCGGCCGTAATGAGAGACGTCCTTGTTTAACATTATATTTAATCTATACCTAATAATCTTGTTATTATAAATCTAGAAGTTTAAGTTTTGTTTTAATTATAAACAAAAAGTGGCGACCGTGACAGGACGGAGTACTCTAAAAGATAATATTCTTTTAATAAGCATTACGCTGCCGGCGACTTAAAAAGTGCCACGTGGTTGACACGACGAACAAGACGTTGGAACTTGGAACATCGATGAGAATTAAATCTACGTTTGATTTTGGATAATTTGAGATTGCTGCTATTGGAGCCTGATGAACCAGTGGAGATCCAGAGGTCTAATCCAAGGAAAGTAAGCCTGTTCCATACTTAAAGCTGTTCCAAAGCATTCCTTTGTTCCACTCATATATCGCATTTAGTTTGTGCGCAGTAGCCGTTATGTTATTCATTTAATTTAGCGATTTTAAATAGTACTCAAGCGTTAGATATTTAATAATTTATATATCTAATCAAGCTTACATTGAGGCTATAATTGTTAAAGCTTTAAATTGCATGCAAACGATAAGCATCATATCAGCTATCTACCTATTGCCTATATTGTATTTGATTTTAATAATTCTGCCAGTTTTCTTATAAATTAATTTACTGTATCGCTGCCAGTTAGCGGCTTATTTGCTACGCTTCTTATACATCACTCTATTTCTTTATTTCTCTTTATTTAGCAAATCATTTCATTTTGCCTAATTTGTTCCGTATATAGCTTACATTTATAGCTAGTTTCTTGCATAACAAGGTCATAATTAACCCTTTTAAAATAAATTTGTTCAACACAATATAAAACGTTTTGTCAACTTATTCCAGCGTTCGAAAGATCTAGTTGTTTGGTGTTTCTGTATAATCCGCTGTGCTGTAAGGCGCTGTGTGCGAATACCCGTTGCCGTTGGACTTTAGACTCCGGCACAACAATACATCACGGAGCATCTAACCGTCGGAGCGGCGTAGCGGCGACTGTATTTGAAGTGATCTGTTTATCTCCTTGTACTCGTCAGGTTTGAGTGCGCTGCATTAATCGTTCTACTTTATTTACATGGTTTGCGCTTAGAATTCTTTAATAAATTCGTACATTGTCTATTTATATTTGAAATATTTATGATAATTTGTATAACAAAATGACTGAATCTAAAGCCGATAGTCAAGGAAAGGTTGATTTATCTAATTTAATAAAACAAAGAGGAATAATTAAAGGAAGATTAACAAATTTTTCGACTTACCTATTTACCTTACAAAGTTTAAAAGAAATATCTTTAGTAAAATATAAAGAAATAGAATTAAAATTAAACAAATGTCAGACATTACTTAATGATTATGAAGTTATACAAGATAAAATTGATTTATTACATACTGATACAGAGGAACAAATAAAAGAAAGAGATATGATTGAGAATCAATTTTTAAGTTTGATATCTACTTGTCAGGATCTTTTAGATAAACGCCCAAATGAAAATCAAAGGTTAGGGAACCAGGGGTCTGATTTTAGTAGTTGCCATTCCTTTTCGACTAATTCTATTAAGCTACCTACAATAAAGTTACCGACTTTTGATGGAAATTATTTGTTTTGGATGGAATTTAGGGACACATTTGAATCGGTTATACATAGCAATGAAGGGATTCCGCCGATAAATAAATTTCATTACTTGCGTTCATGTTTAGAAGGGAGCGCATCTGTTGTCATAAAGTCGATAGAATTTAGTGCTAAAAATTATAAGATTGCATGGGATCTCTTATGTGAAAGATTTGGAAACAAAAATATTTTAATGAACAATCATTTAAAGGCGTTGTTCAGTATTGAACCATTGCGAACGGAATCATTTAAAGCGTTGCGGTTTGTTATCGATCATGTGTCTAAGCATTTACGTGCTCTTGAATCGCTTGGCCAGCCTATTGATCAATGGGATGCCCTTATAATATACATGGTGTCCGTAAAATTGGACATACACACGAGTAGAAAATGGGAGGAGTACAAGGGTAATCTAAACGAGTTACCTTCGTTGAGTGAATTTTTTTCATTCCTGCGTAGTCGTGCTGACGTGCTGGAAACTTCCTATAGTACTAACCGGTCTGAGAAGGTGATAGATAAACCAAAGTCTATCACTCAGTCTAGAAGTTTTGTAGTGTCACATGATAAAAAGGATAACAAAAGAGGTTGTATTGTGTGTAACGATGAACATCCTTTACATGCATGCTCTAAGTTTAAAAATATGAGTATCGATGATCGTTACAATGAAGTTACTAAATTAAAATTATGTAAAAATTGTCTGCGCAGTGGTCACAACGCATATCAATGCCAGCTCAAAGGACTGTGTCTCACATGCAAAAAGAAACATAATACACTAATACATAAACCAACCTTGTCGTATGCAGAACTTCAACCCACGACTTCGTCTTCCCTACCCGTGTCTCTTACGCTGTCTTCATCAGCCGGCCAAGTGTTACTGTGTACAGCTGTAGTAGAATTAATTGTAAACGACAATATTTATCAAGCTCGCGCTCTTCTAGATATGGGCAGTCAGTCTTCATTCGTTACCGAAAATTTAAAGAAAAATCTAGGGTTGTCTATTGATGATTCTAGTTCGGTTAACGTTTATGGAATTAATAATGTGGGCTGTAGGATTTATAAAAAATGTGAAATCAAAGTTAAATCAAGAGTTATGTCTTTTGAGATAAATGTCAAATGTTTGGTAGTGCCACAAATAACCGGTATTTTACCAAACTCAGTGATAAACACTGAATTAATAAATATACCTAACAATATTCAATTAGCTGACCCTAAATATTTCTCACCGGCTGATATAGACATACTGTTGGGTGCGGATGTATATTGGGAGATAGTCGGATCGAATATAATTAAACTCGGTTCGAATAAACCGGTGCTTCAAGAGTCTAAGCTCGGATGGCTTGTAGGTGGTCTCTTAGCAACAAGTCAGTCAATCTCATGTAAAGTTCATTGCAATTTTTCTCAGGAAATAAAGGATTCATTAGAAAGATTTTGGAACATTGATGACTTACCACAAACAAAAACATATTCTGTTTAAGAGCAGCTTTGTGAAGATGATTTTAAAAAGAATGTTTGTCGTCTGCCAAATGGCAGATTTTCTGTTCACATGCCTTTAAAGGAAGGACCAGAGAAAGCACTCGGTGATTCCTATTATATTGCTAAAAAATGCTTGGAAAGCCTAGAAAGAAAATTTATTAAACAACCAAGTTTAAAGGAAAAGTATAAAGAATTTATCAATGAATATGCTGATTTAGGGCATCTAACTAAAATCAATCGACCAGAGTTTGGATACTTTATGCCACATCATGCTGTAATCCGCGAGAAATCTGAAACCACTAAATTAAGGGTGGTGTTCAACGCTTCGTCTAAAACTCATACAGGGAAATCACTCAATGATATTCTTATGGTCGGCCCAGTTGTGCAAAGTGACCTAATATCTATATTGCTTCGTTTTCGTGAGCATAAATATGTTCTAACAGGCGACATCGAGAAAATGTTCAGGCAAACCGAAATCACACCGTCGCAGCGTCATCTTCAGCTCATTTTGTGGTGTGAAGATTGTAATCAGCCTATTGATATTTTGCGTCTAAATACAGTAACCTATGTTACTGCGTCTGCGCCCTTTCTCAGTTCTCGGTGTCTCCTACAATTAGCTAATGAATGTGACGATGAATCTATTGCTCGTATAATCAAAAGCGATTTCTACGCTGATGATCTTAATACAGGCGCAGATACCGTAGAGCGCCTGCAACACATTTACAAAAATGTTGTCGAAGTTCTTGACTCAGCGTGTTAACCTATAAGAAAATTTCGTACTAACTGTCCTCAATTATTTCATAATGAAACTGATTCGGGAAAACCCATGGATTTTTAAAAAGATTCCAGTGTCTTGGGTCTGAATTGGTCACCTACAGCGGATCAATTACAATTTTCAACAGATCTGACTCCATCCCCTCAGATCACCAAAAGAACTGTCATATCCACGACATGTAAGGTTTTTGATCCATTAGGGTTGCTATGTCCTTGTGTTATTATAGCAAAAATTATTTTACAGGAATTGTGGTCTTCCAAGTTAGATTGGGATGATCCCGTTCCTTTGAACTTTTGCAAAAATTGGTCAAGTCTTTTAAAAGAATTTTTACACCTGTCAAACATTAAGATCCCGCGACGGGTTCTGTCTGAAAACCCGAGATCTCTAGAGCTGCATTGTTTTGTAGATGCCTCCCAACAAGCCTACGCGGCTTGTGTGTACGTACGTTCTCAAAATCAGGACAGAAGTATCACGGTTAGGCAGCTATGTGTAAAGGCAAGAGTTGCTCCTCTACACTCTACCACCATTCCTCGGCTGGAATTATGTGGTGCTCTGTTAGGGTCTCGCTTATGCTTTAAGGTTTTACAGTCATGGCGGGGTAACTTTAGCCAAAAATATCTATGGACGGATTCAACAATTGTTTTAGCTTGGTTGAAGACCCAAACTAAGGATCTCAAGGTATTTGTGTGTAATCGGGTAAATGAAATTAATAAACTTACCAGCGGATTTATATTTCGGCATGTACCCACAGATAAAAACCCGGCAGACCTGGCGTCTCGCAGCGTAAGTCCCAGTCAGCTCGAAGCTTCTGCCCTCTGGTGGGAAGGGCCGTCGTTCCTACGGAATGATGAATCCTACTGGCCGAAAACCGCTCATACTCACATTCCTATACACTTACCCGAGGTAAAAGACATAATTAAATGCCACGTCTCAGCTAACGATGCTCTAAAATTTGACAAATATTCTAACCTTAACAGAATGAAGAGGATTTATGGCTACGTATTACGTTTTTTATCAAATTGTAAAAATAAGAATAATAAAATAATTGGTCCTTTAGATGCTAATGAATTGAATCAATCTTTACTATTATTAATTAAATGTAGTCAACAGGAATGTTTCAATGAAGAGATAAAATTAATTTCAAATAATAAAGCTCTCAATCGTAAGTCTAAATTAATAACACTAAATTGCTTTATCGACTCACACGGCTTGCTAAGAATTGGGGGTCGTATTCAAAACTCTGAATTTGAATACGATAAAAAACACCCGTTGATTTTGGATTCAAAGCATCATTTCACTAAATTACTATTTAAAAACGAACACGAAAAGTTGTTTCATGCCGGTCCTCAGCATCTACTTGCCTCTATAAGAGAGAGTTTCTGGCCCATCGGTGGTCGACATCTGGCACGTAGTACGACGAAGCAGTGCATGATTTGTTTTCGTTTGCGTGGACAAACATTGCAACCTATAATGGGCAACTTACCTGCTGAAAGAACCTACTCTTCGTTTCCATTCTATTCGTGTGGGGTGGATTTTGCCGGACCATTTATGATTTCCAGTCGAAAAGGAAAGGGCAACCGCATTTCTAAATGTTATTTGTGTTTATTTATATGTTTAGCATCAAAAGCACTTCACCTGGAAGTAGTTAGTGACTTAAGCACGGAGTCATTCATTTTGTCATTGCGAAGGTTCGTTTCTAGAAGAGGCAAACCATATTCAATATTTTGTGATAATGGCAGCAATTTTAAGGGTGCAAACAATGAGATAAGTAGATTACTCAAATCTAGTCGTGAGCATTTAACCAATTTTGCCTCTAATGAAGGATTTAGATTCATATTTAGTCCCGCTTATTCTCCACATTTTGGAGGTATTTGGGAGGCTGGCGTGAAGTCAGCAAAGCATCATTTGCGTCGTGTCGCTGGCAATGCTTCTCTCACTTTTGAGGAACTAGCGACGCTGTTCACACAGATTGAAGCGATATTGAATTCTCGCCCTTTAACCCCTCTTTCTGCTGATCCTACAGATCCTACTCCATTAACCCCTGGGCATTTCTTAATTGGAAGACCTATGAGCGCGGTGCCTACGCTTCCTATCACGGCAAAGCACCCCAACCGGTTCCAGCTCATTGAGCAATTAAGGCAACACTTTTGGCAGAGGTGGCGCCGGGAGTTTATAGCAGAGCTTCAACAGCGAACTAAGTGGAGAACTAAGACAAAGGAGCTTCAGATTGGAGACTTAGTATTACTTAAAGAAGATAATATTCCTCCACTTCAATGGCGTCTAGCACGCATCGCCAAATTATACCCTGGATCGGATGGAGTAAGCAGAGTCGCAGATGTCCTTACTACAAAGGGCACAATAAAAAGAGCTATCCACAAGATGTGTGTAATTCCTGCCAAAGATGATGTCAAAACAAACTAGGTACTCGGACGCTGTACTGGGCCACATTCAATCCTATTGAAAGCAGTACTTTCAAGGCCCGGAGGATGTTAACGCCTGTAACAGCTGAGAGGAGGAGACGGCGGGGGAGAGGGGAAGCGACCAGTTTTTAGAACCTGCGCCGACATACGCGAAAGAGACCGCCATCGCCCGGCCGTAATGAGAGACGTCCTTGTTTAACATTATATTTAATCTATACCTAATAATCTTGTTAATATAAATCTAGAAGTTTAAGTTTTGTTTTAATTATAAACAGCTGTAACAATAACGCCCACTATTTATTTTTGATTATAAAGAAAGAAGAAGTGGTCAGATGAGCAAGATGTTCACAAATAAATCACATAAATCTTGGCATGTTTGTTAGAATCTTAAATCGAGGCCCCACGGTTGATAGCCTGTTCAACTCCAATAGAAGTTGTGTCCCAAGGAAAAATTTATACGTATTTATAAGTAATTTGGATTAAACTTGGAATCTCCATACAGTATAATAATTTCTCGTTTGATGCTTGAAGATAAAAATAGATCAAGTTGTTGTTGTAGCATTTGTAGATTACAATGTTATTGATTAAATTGTGAATTTTCCTAATAGCGTTAGTATTCTTTATATTATTCCGATATTTCTTTGAACAGCATATTTAATTTTCCAAGCTTATAATTTTGTCCTAAGATAGATAAATTTAGTGTGCGATAGTCTTTAATTTTATAACTGCAAGCGGTGCAACGAGATCCATGTATATATGCTACGTGCCGAATGAATGTGGTGAAGGGACACGTACAACGAAACTAAAATCGATACATATATATTTATAAAAACACATGCCAAAGTTCTCCTTTTGACTATGTGTTAAGATATAAAATGGTTTGTACAAATTTACGCTTGTAACATTCTGCGTAACGACATAGATACATCTGTTCACAATACACAGAACTTTCGGCTGTATGTTATATGATATTCTTGTAATTATTTGAATTTCAGGCATACGACTGACAAGTAAGTTGCGCATGGCCAAAACGAATTTGGTAAAATAGTGTAAATTTGATCAAATCTATAATAGATAAAAGGTCCTCAGGGCCTTAAAAATGATCAAAACACTAAATCAAAACACAGCCAACGTGCCGATGCGCTAGAGTTCCTTTTAAGCATTGTAAAAATAATATATTTTTTATGACATTATAAGGGACGAGACAAGCAGGAAGTTCAGCTGATTATAATTGATAGGCCCTGCACATTCCACTGCAGTGCTACTGAAGATTCATGAAAAACTCAAAAATTCTGATCGGCACTACAATTGCGCTCGTTACCTTGAGAGATTAGATGATGTCTTATTTGCCCAGTAATTTCACTAGCTACGGCGACCTTCAGACCGAAACATAATAATGTTTACAAATTAATGCTAAAATCTAAGCCTATATTACCATACTTTTAACTCCACTTAGATTACATCACCAATTTGGATTAGATCAATCGATCACAAACATCCACAGTTAATTTCATCTGCCAAAGAACCAAGTCCCGATAAGTCAATATATCACCGTCAGTTAGATTGTCGCTCGTAAAGGTATTTACATACCAATGAGGTGGCTATTACGTAAATCGCGAACGTGATTTAACTGCGTTTTATGGCTCATCTGACGACAACCTTAGATTTTCCAAGTTTAATAGCACTTGATACGTTTAATGGTCTTATGGTTCTCTCATCACGTGAGGCTAGGAAATCGAAAGTTTTATACTACCATAGTCACTTATACCAATAATATAATCGAGAGCCGGATTTTTCCTTCGGTTATGCGAACACTGCTGAACGAATAATACTGATACCATAAGATTTAGCGTGCTTCGGAGAAGGTTTTAGTATGATATTTTGTTGGGGATAAGGTCTGGGCTTCACAAGCTAGTCAAGGAATAACTGAATGGTTACTTAATAAAAAAAATAACTTTATTCAATAAACCTTATTTACAATGCTTACGGCTAAGACTAAACACAGAATACTCAGTTTTACGAAATTTACTTTATATAGTTTATTCTACCAAAGAGAGTCATTTTACGTATTTCACAGGAAGTAAATTGGTATATCAGAAATATTGTTTCCAGAAGGTTCTACACGTGCAAAGTAAATGTACCTACGACATATGCTCTACTTTGGCTGACAAAGCATATATCTTTAGGGTCGAATGATTGGAAGTTAGAGATATTAAATAATCCATTGTTTGTTGCTCCAGCTATTTATTATATATGGTATTTTAGTGATTATTCGTAAGAAATTACACATACAAAATTTTATTGAACATTGAACAAGATACGTTCTACGTTAGCTCACATCAGTCGATTTTGTTATATCCGTAAATATTCAATTTGAGTTAGGATCGTAGTACATAGGTCTTATTGTGGAACATTTTCATCATATTATAGTCTGTCCTTTTAATAAAAACGGTCCTGAATTTCTATCAATGTCACGCCTTTCTATACTGTTTTGAAACTAAACCAACTTGTAAGCCCCCGCTCTGTCCAGCCGCGCACTACGAGCCCAAGTCCGCAGTAAGAGGTGGGACGTTATCGCGAACCCACCACACTCACCCCTGATGATGGACCTCCGAATGGTCTGAAAATAGTCGGTACCGACACCGCCAAAACAAAATCGTGAAAATATCCGAATTAATAAATAATTTAAACCAAAGGGTTTTCCCAACACCTTGATTCATTATAATATCGCAATCATCAAATATCTCAAAAACTTTTACTAAAAACAATGCTGATGCAAGTCTAAGTATTCTTAATAAAGAGGTTAATTCGTACAATGTCTTTCAAACTTCTTTTTTTAACTTTAACTCTCCAACTCTTAACTAAAAGTTATCATATTTAAAATGGTAATTGCGTTGAAACTTGTTCTGCTCACCTAATAGTGCGCAATAAAGTTGTAGCAAAACTAGACATCAACGCTCGATTTTTGCTGGGTGATTGTATTTTTAGAACCCTAGTTTGCTTACATACTATTAGTCTGAGTGATTAAACTGTATACCTTACAAACATATGTAAATCAAATATTCTCTCTTTATAAAATTAGTTTAGATATAGAGATGCTAGCAATTTATAGTTTGCTGCGAAGATTGTTGAAGAGAAACAGAGGAAATTCATATGACTCTTTGATTTTGACATCTATAAAGATATAAAGCACTTTTTTTTATGGAAAAGGAGGACGAGAAAGCGTAAGGGCCTTTTGTTAAGTGATCAACGCCGCACACATTCTCTTGCAACACCAGAGGAATCACAGGAGCGTTGTCAGCCTTTAAGGAAAGTGTATGCGCTTTATTTGAAGGTACTCATTTCGTAACGCCACGGAAACACCGCACAAGGAAGTTCATTCCACAGCTTTTTAATACGTGGAAGAAAGCTCCTTGAAAATCGCATTGTGAAGGACCGCCACTCATCCAGATGGTGAGGATAATATAATATAACTTGTGGCGTGTCGTCCGAAGATGGAATTCAGCGGCAGGTTTTTTAGTAGTAAACGCATAAACTTGAGTCTTCTGGTTAAATTGAACCTTTTCCAATTTAACCCGTTCCGCGACCTTATCAAGAGAGTCTCGATAGAAGACATAAGTTTCTCCCGGCACTGGTGGACGATTTCATCACCAGTGCTGTCGTTTGCATAACAATGTAGTAACTTGTAGCTATGTTAAGTCTGCAATACAAAGAGACAAAAAGCATATTTTGACATATACTGATATATCAATAAACCCCAAGTAGTGTGGAGGCATATTAATTAGAGCAAATAACTAAGAATACTTAAATCAATACGAAAGAAAAAACACATTAACATCTCACCTTGCAAACCCTATCGAAATGAATAATTGTTTTCTTAACATTCCAGGCAGTACTGAGATTCCTCTGCCTAATCTGACATATTACGTGTTCCATCGCCATAGTGACCCAGTTTTTGATTTTATACTAGTAGATGTACGTACGGTATTTCAAATTTTCAAAATGAGTTACAATCGCAAGCCTGATTGGTCTCCTTGGATATTATGCTTAATCTGCTTAAAGCAAAAACTCTTAGTGTTCTTACTTATATCATAAATACATCCTTGTTTTCATGTAAGTTTTTGGTCTTATGGCGTCATGCAATCTAGCACTGCATATTACCGGATTACAAGTCACGTTGTTGACAATATTTTTACTGAACACGATGCCTTGAAAGGGTACTAATTTTTTACTACTTGATTACTCGCGCGCATTTGATACCATAAATTCGAGTCTGCTGCTCTCCAAACTAACCAAAAACATCTGAAATAGTTCCCACCCCTAGAGTGAAATAAATAAAGTACTAAATGTAAATGAAATCCAACCATAACTTTAATGCTTGATAAATTTTTGACTTAGCTTATAGTTTTCACAAATAAGGATATTAAAACAAAGAACGATAGCTGTTCTAAGTCGTATTCATTTCCGATGCGGCAAGTTGATCTCCGGGCGGTGACATCTTATCTAGGGCTGGCACCAGAAAAAATAAATAGAATTTTTACATAATAATTAACAATAAATTGATTTATTTACTTGTAGTTTCCGTACAATATAATAATATGTTAACTTAGATTAGCTATTGAATTTATATGCAAATGTAGTTACACTCTGGTTAACGTTAATTATTTTATTTAAGGGAAAAGTAAGAGACGTTTTACTAAACAATCAAAAATTAACTAAGTTGCAATATCAGATTCAGGAAAATAAGAAGAATGCGAGTTTAGGAAAATAGTTAAAATCCATTCGACATATTTTAACCTGAAATAGGCTTAATAACAACAGTCCATTATATTTTGGGGCTTTGGCCCTATCGAATTGAGAATACACCGCAATTATTTAGTGAACATTATGCTACTATTTGTGATCTTTCATTTACGTACATCACATACACCACGATGCCCCCCGTTGGAAAGTCATATTCAGCCAATTGTTCGAGCTTGGCAATGCTCCTGTGATTCCTCTGGAGTTGAATGAGAATGTGAGCGTGTGGTAATCACTGAATATTAGGTGCAGGACATCTAATCGTTTAATGCTCAGCTGGCAGCAAACTTGATTGCGCTCCTACAATTGCGACGAAATATGAAATAAATTTAATCCTCTTTAATATGTACGTACTACTTACGCAAACATTACGGAATAAATGACGGAGAAGATGTGTTCACCCAATTATTATATGTTATTTTATACAATATGTTTGAAATTGTCAGACCACGAAATTTTGTTTACGATTCTTGAAAGCGATGTTACAAACGCACGTAGTGTTGGTCACGCAGTCAGCGTGACACTGAATGCACTAACCTATCGCCACAGCGCCTCAGCGCGCGGACCGACGTACGTCAGACCAAAGAGCTCGACCGACGGTTCTCGTAACTGCAACGTAGCACTACGCGCGTAGCATTTGTTGCGTTCATCAGCGCTAGACTGAACGCGTTCATGTTATGTTTTCAAACTTAGAGCTACGCTCAACCGCTGTCAGCGCTGACCGTCGGTCGACCACTAAATGTAATCTTGAAGGTTTTTTGTCAGATAAACTTTATTTATTTTTTACTTATTCTAATCTGTCAACCCTATTTTAATAAGTTTCTTACTAAACCAATAAACTCCGCCTTTATTATGTAATAACGATGTAAATTATGTTTACTGTTTTTTATGTAATTTAAGAGTTTAAAGAAACAACATTATTGGAACAATAATATTTATTTCAATTTAGTAATGTTGCATGTAAAATATTCATGCTACAGTGGGATTGGTCGATCAGTTGCTTGAAAATCAAACACAGACCGAATAGCTTTTAAGAATAATTATTAGGAATGGTTCTTTTATAATGCTAAGAAATCTCTTTATTATATTAACTAACGTGAAAAGTGATTAAGCTTCTTGCTTATTTTTTTTTCCAATAGAAGAATCACAGGAGTGTTGCCGGTCTTTTAGGACGGTGAATGTGTTATTTTTTAAAGTATCAATATCGTATAGTTTTAAAAACGTATTCCATTGTTTTTAAAAATAAGTTTGAATAGAAAAATTCACTTTATCTGTCTGATTACTAAAATTTGTTTTCCTTTTGTAATTAAACTACTTAGTATAGTAACAGCAGTAGGGAAATCAACACATTGTATCCCTTAGCATCAGATGAACGACTTGCTACTCTTGTAAATTTTTCCCATATGCAAAATTTAATTTAAATAAAATAGGAAATCCATTCCTTATTGAAATTCAAACACTAACACCACAGCCAAGAATGTCAAGCAGAAGAAATGAGTAAAGAGATGATTCGGTATTCAGTGTGATCGGCATGCAGTGCGAGTGTGGTCATGATCGGGCATAGGGTGAGCAACGAGCAGGTTATCAGTCAGGGAAGAACTATCAAGCGTGGCGGTTGTGTCGCACGTACATGCCGCAAGCCCCATGTTCTTATTCATTTATAATCATAAGGCTTTGTGAGGTGTATCTACCAATACGATGCAACTTTTAAAACTGTGAGTTTAAGACTGTGTTTTAAATGCTGACGGAGAACCACGAAAATCCTGACCATGTAACCAGCCTTTCTCCGCTATATATCATATTGCGTTTATCATTAAAATAATCGAGGCTAATCACCCATGCCTTAAACCTTATGTTCGATTCCTGATAGCTAACATATAAACATGGCAATTGATAAACAACGAAGTTTCAACAAGTAATTTGTACTAAGAAAAGCATTCTCACAAATATTTGCCCCATCAGCGAATGATTGGCTCCAGTATTGTGCCCACATGTAACTCGCATATTAATACAACGTGTGCTGCTGACATTTATTGGCTTAATGTTCTGATTGTTTCATTTCAATTGAAATACTGGATAACTCGCAGTTTCAACTCGGCTCAACGCTACTATCATGAAATTTTCATTGAATATTGCCAGTGTTGGCTTCGCTTTAATATTTTAGATATTAGTTTAATACTGTAGCTTTCGAATAGTGTAGTGTTTCGAGTAGTGCTTTTATTATTTGACTTACCTATTGTGATGTGTTTTATTTGTTTTTATTGAATATTGGTAGCAGTTTCGTAATTACGATTTACCCACTACAATTTTCATGATACGGAGAAATATCAAATTGTCGCAAGTGAGGCGTATATAATTTTTTTTAAATGTTAAACGAGAAACCTAAAATCTAAATATACCATAAGCTAAATAGATTTGACTTTGAAAAACAATCAAATATCTAAAGTGAATAAGGTGACGTAGTAAAAGAATAAAAAACATGTACTAAATTAGTAATAGCAGATGCAAATTTAGAAAGAGATGGACGCTGAAGGACGGAGAATAGTGTTGTTGTCACGCTCTGTCAATAAGGTTGACGACAGACAAAATGGGATGGAAAACTGTGTGTTCATATGCCGTGAAGATCCATTTGTAAACTCTTAGGTGTATATCAGACACGGAGTTATTCAGACGTTAGACGTAAGCCAATTTTCCAACTCAAAACTATAAAATAAAATGTGTTTAAATAAATGTTAATTAGCTAAATTATGGGGTATAATAATATTTTCACTGGTAAATTGAATTCCTTCTTTGTTACAATATTGTACTTTCTGGAAACCTAAAATGCTACGAGTAATATTTTTTGCATGGATTTCTGTTTTATTAGATACGCTAAAAGAATGTTACTTCTTGCGTTCCATAAGTCGTACGTAAGTACACACAAGTCTTAGATCTACTGCACATAGTAGGAAAATGTTACATAGCGTACGTTAGTAGTGTCAAAATTACAAATTCATTAGTTCATTAATAATATATATAAAATAAATATTAATGGGCCGAGATGGGATACTTGCGGGATACTGAATATGATAAAGACTCAACGTGAGTATATTTCATAATCTGTAACTTACCTCAAAACTCCGGCGTTTATAAACCGGTATAGAATTGAAAAAGCCAAGTACAGATAACGAGTCCCAATTGTTTACGTAACTAAAAAAAAGTGTGTGCGTGTAATCTTTAAGCGCGATTGAAGTAAAACTTAATAATAATTAACTTCAGGAATAATTAACAGATACATTAATATGTTACATTAAATAAAGCCTTGTTACCAAATAAGCATACACGTATTACTCAGGTTTGTTAGATTTTTTGAATTTTTTTTTCTCGGAAACACTAACGATATAACTTCATCGTTTGAGCAAAGGTGGCATTTTCTATACCAAAAATAAAAGAATGTCTTTATAATAAACAATATTATGTAATCAAGTGAGATTTTATATATTTTGATATTATTATTCATAAGAAAAAAACACTTACACATTTTACAGGTGAGGTCTTTATCAGGTTCTTGATTTTCTCTTTTATGCTTATTTATTAATGAAAGAGTAAAATGTTGTGTTGTATTGATCATTATTTTCATTTTATATTCTATTTATAATTCATTATTAGCATTCGCACATTTTAAAATATTCACTCATTAAATATTTTTTTTTTAGATATATTAGCACATATTAATATGACGTTGTTATTGAATATGAACGAATATGGCTGTATGGGCTCGAACCCCCTATTCTAATAATGGACGAAGAAACCAAAAACAAATTAACCAATGTCGCAAATGTCAAAAAATTTCAGATAACTTATTAATTATTTATTACAAAAGTAGTAATAAATAAGGAAATAATACACTTGGAGATTTAAAAAAAATATTACTGAGCATATTGAAATAATTTAAAAAAAAAAAGATTTCAATTGAATTGGTACCATATAACTGATTTGATTATAAAGCTGGAATCGGAACTCAACAACATATGTGTCCTTACCGTTTTGGGGTTATTGGAATTGTCTTGACACGTACCTACTACCTATATTACCACAGAGTAGGAATAGATACTTAAGTACAAACAGAGGCACAGCTCCCCTACTACTAATGGAACTTCCATAAGTCGTAACGGAAGAGCGACATTGGTGAGCAGTAGGAACTAAGACTTAAACATAGTTTTTAAACGCATTTCGAGTGGGCTGTACTTGTGGTTCGTTAAATATACGATGACACACTGTATCAGCATTTTTGTGTGTATAAATAACACAAAAAACTAGAAATGGTTACTCATGTAAGTAAATGTAAATACAAAAAATAACGATTTAAAATTTTTATTTCTAATAAGACTGTGGTGCCAATAACAAAAATTAGTTAATGCCTATAGTTTCTTTCAGCACATGTGGAAATTATTAATGACGGCTAGATTGGTTGGCTTGATACAGCGACACGTTTCACTATCATTAAGAAGTAGTTTTCAGGCCCTATATAAAATTATGTTTCGGTTTGTAGGGCTGCGTAGCTAGTGAAGTGACGAGCGCAATCGCAGTACTGATCAGAATTTTGGGATTTTCAAGAATCCGCAATGGGCCTGGCGTTTCACTTACCATTTTGGTTAAAGTCTTGCATTTAGTCTCGGATCTCTTGTCAATTACTCATTACTTACCATTGATAGATGATAAATAAAGATAAATAACTAGACTCCCATTTGTCTATTAAAAGGTCGTCAAAAAATATCCAAGCGGCGTAGTATACAGTAACTTATACAGCTGATAACATTTAAACATTAATTCAAATTAACACCTTATTTCAGTCATTGGAAGTTGTTACACTACGTCACACGCGAGACGGACGCGAACAAGACGCACGAACATCGTGTTTTAGCAAATTGAAATGTAATTATTTAGCAAAGTGATTTAAGGCGGCACTTACCTAAAATATACAGTTAATTCTTTTTAAGTTTGGATATAATGCTGTTACTGGGACAGTTTCTCACTGAATCATTTGTCAATGCGTGGCGTTATATTCAAAGCGCAGTCGAAACGCAACTGAACAGAAACAATACTTAATAGACGTGTAGGCGTAGATTTTCTTCAGACAAATTTTGAGCGTGATTGTGAGTCTAGTTTGTACGTCAATGTAACTAATACAAGAAGTTAATCAGATCCAAGAGACTGAATCACAAAATCTTGTTATTTACTTTGCCAAGATCCATACGAAAATGTTCCATCCACTTTAGTACTATAAAACTAGTTCTGTGTACTGACCGCATAAAAATTTCCTTGCAATAAACATTTTATGTATGTCATGTGATCCAATCCGAGATATCACATCATAAAAGTGCTTTATTTGTGATTGGCTGCAATAGTCTGCTGTTCTATTATTGACAAATACTATTATGAGATCTACTACAATAATAATAGTTTGATATATCTACATAGCAAATACGAATTCACTTTTATATTGTATAAATTTTGTAATAAAGTAAATACTTCAGTACTTGTTTCGATGTATCATAGTATAGAATGTTATTAAAATGACATAAAATTATTGTAATCATAATGTTGGATTTTTTTTTATTACATTTAAGACCATAGGAGGAATGTCGATAACGTGAAAAATTGTGTTTGAAAAACATTGCATATATGTTATTTTTGATACCACATAAATATGGCTTTTGACTTCATTTATATAAGAGTGCATATCGAGAAAGTTGCCACGTGGGTGCGAAGAATCTACAATGGACTACGCGCCTAAGTAGAGCTACTGTATACCTAAGCACTAGCAACTGTTTCGGCCAACGGATCAGCCTAGCTATTCAAATTAAAATGCTGCTAGTATTCTTGGTACTCTCCCACAAAGTCAAAGTTAAGTAAAATTCAATTAGGATTAAAATTATCGCTTTTTAATCTCGAAGTGATAACTTTGACTTCAAGTTATCATATTAAGGATTGTAAATATGCTATAAGAATTGCTATGCTTAAAACTAGTTTGTTATTAGCACATCTGCAATGTTTGTTGAATTACTGCAAGTTTCATCGTAGTTAACGGTATTTTAACCATTGCCATACATACTTATTCATGTAATTAACTTTATCTTCTTTAGTTTAATATGATCGGTACCTAAATTAATTTTGCTGTATAGAAAAATTACACAATTCAAGTGAAATTTTATTTATCTATCTAATAAAATACTTTTGATTTGATTTAAATTGGTTTGATATTATGATTTCCATAGTTAGATTTTTTCTAGCTAAAGACAATTTTCCAACTCATATCTACAAAATAAAATGTTTTCGTTCTCGATATCGATTAAACTGCCCTGTTGTGGACTAAATTATACCCATACTAACGGCCGTTCACAATATACTGTCTACAGATAGAGATAAATTACTAACTTCTACTGTCAGTAATTAGCTTTCAATAATATGAAGCTGTCCCAATATACCCGATAAGTCATTCTTATAGCCTTGGACGCGTGAATTGCAATTTCCATACAAACTTTATATCGCTGGTAAGCTAGACAGCGTGCACGTATAAGGTGAGTTACCGTCGATAAGGTTTTTTGGGACAGAAAAGTCAACGATAGTTACCATTTTTATCTCAAGTAAGAGATAGACTGAATATCGCGAACGGCCGTAAGGCAATCATCTAGCAAGTTATCTAGATTATTATATATATAGACAAGACAAGACAAGACAAGACAATTACCTACTTAAATGCTAAGTAATAACAGTACTATTCCAAACCTAAGTATAATTTATCTTTAAATCACATTCTTATCAAGACAATAATAATCTTGCTTTTCAACATCAATACCATTAGTATCAGGTTGCCCTTTGGCAAATGCCTCCATGTTTGCCATAATTTTCAATTTGTGGCATTTCTTTGCCACGTTGATTCATCAGTTTTTTTTTCAATTATTCCTCTCGTCTTATTATTTGCCGCTTATTTGTTGTTTTCGATCTTGGGTGTACCACCAATTATCTTTTGACCACTTTTTTTTTGTTAATATGTGAGTTTTATGTTTTTTCTCTGTATATTAACATCTGCAGATGTGTTTTCACATTGCGAAAATACAAATTTCAAATAAACGTTGTTATATTAATTTATAAATATAATAATACATCCTTCAATGATCAGTAACTTTACTGAGTAACGTACAAAATAACTACAATATCTAGAACCGTTTAAAACAAAAAAGTAATGACGTTATTAATATATTTTCAACTAATATCTTCAACAAACATTAGGGAGTTCTAATTATCATAAATACTTAACAGAAGAATCAGGTAAAATTCCGAATTGCAAGAACATCTTGTCTCTAATTCAAGTTGATTGATTGACCGGACGTCTGCTCTGTGACGTCATACCATCTGTTCCCGTCAGAAGCCCGGGCCGCGGTGTAGACGCGCCTTTGTCGGCTGCCATTGCTCATTTACCTGATTTATAGTTTCTGTTGTCCAATATGACCTGCGAGATTCTTTTGAGATTGCAGGTTTATGGAAAAATTAATGAGTTTTTGCAAGCTAGGTTTATATTTTGAGGAGTAAATTGGAAAGTTTTCAACCCTCACTAAATATACTCAATGTTGAGGATTTCCCTTTAGTATAAAGTAAAAAAATAATATTTTTTGCAAAAGCCTATGCCTATCCCTATTAGAGCAAATTCAAATGGATCTGGGTGAAAATGACTATAGAAACGTACAGACATTTTAAATCACCGATTCATTTTGATATCTTAATTATTTTGCAAACAATGTTTTACTAAATTGTAATCGCCAATATAATATTTTTCGCGCGCAGGACTTTATGGAAACATTAAATAGACATAATAATTCCACGATTTCAGCATATGCTTTGAAAAATGTTATCTGTTGTGTTGTTCGACAAAACAGAAAATATAATTTTCATTTTATCAAGATAGTTATGGAATTAATTTTTATATGCGTGGGTAGTAAATTTTTATATTTGAGGGTTCAAACGGTAAGTAGCTCCCTGGTAATTACTTATTATTTGAATTGTTTTTTTTTTTGACAGCTAAAAAACCGTTACTACGTCGATAATCTGTCACGACTCTTACATGTTTTAGCACAAGATCCCACTGCTCGATTCTACAGGTACAGGTAGGTTTTTGAAGTTATACTACTTTAGGCGCGTGAAAAAATGATGAGAGTGAAATGTTGAAGTTGGTTCCTAAAATTTTCTGACGTTTGCGTCATTCAATATTTTTTTTTGGTTTTTTCGTCCATTATAAGGACAGGCAAAGGGTTCAATCCCATACAGCCGTATTCATTATTTAATAATTAATATTAATACTTCAAGAACATATTGCAGATATCAAACACTCACTATAATTCAGCTACCTGTATGTGAAAAAATAATAGACCATCCAAACCACTACATCCGCTTCGACCAACCAAAAGTTTTCGTAAAAGAGAATAGATTTCTCCCAAGACTGGTATGTGAAGCCATTTAAATAAAAAACACCCTAATTTCAATAGAGAAGATGGACGCAAATTACCTAACACCTGTCATCCAGTAATCTCTAAATTAAAACCCAAAACTACACATACCAAAAATGAAGAGAAAACTGTCCGTAAATTTTGGAAAAAACCATCTGTCTATAGTAAATATAACCTCTGAGGCACAAAATCGCGCTAAACTTCATAATGAAAACTATGACAAAATTCTATCTTGGACCTTTTATCTTGACGATATGTTAAATAAAACCGTACATCTAAATTGTAAAAAAATTCATGCCTCAAAAATTTAGAAGTTGAGCCTTAAAATCAAACGGCCAGTAATATCTTTCAACGACTGACACAAAAATAACCATATTGGTATTTTTCACATTCCACGAACACGTTATGTTTATAAACGAAACCATGAATTGATGTATTAAAAGTCAAAATACCGGAATCAATTTAAACATCCGTGAATTGCAGGAGCTCAAGCCCAGATAATAATTTAGACAGAGCTGGCAGCATTTTACGGGACTTCTACATTTTCGAATACAAATTTCCTTGAGCACAACTTGGGAGTAATCAGAAACTTTTATCGGCGGTAGTAATGTTGGTATGTAAATTCGAATATTTAGGGATTGATGAAAAAACTAAAGCATTGTCTGAAAATATCTGCCTTATATAAATAAGTATAAAAGTGAAAGCTGCAATACGATAAATTAATAGAATAATAACTTCACTGCAACGTCACTCATGAATGTCAAAAAAAAAACATTTTTTTTTATTTAATCAGGAATCAATTAATGGGGAGAAGTAGCAAGAAACTATGGTGTACGTCACGCCAGACACCTTGTATTACCTAGTATTAGAACCAACTATGGTAAAAATAATATAACATTTGCAGGAGCACAGCTATACAATAAGCTTCCGAAAACTGTAAGAGAAGCGACTTCGCTCAACATCTTCAAAAAAAGGCTGCTATATCATTTACAAAGCAATGAATAAAAACATCTTATCTTAATAACAATAAACTATATCTTGTAACTTGGACCACCGCCTTAAAAAACCGGAAAGCAGCAATGAGCAAATTCGCCTCTCACTCACTGATTTTATGTTCTCATGTAAGTGACGACAGTCTTAATGAGAAATTAAAGTTCTTCTTTAAACCGAAACTCATTGCCACTAGTTTAATTTTATTAATATTATTATATTAAACTCCATGAATTAGGGGCTAGGGTATGAAACTACGGATTTGTACAATTTTTTTTTTAATGTAACATATTTATTTACTTAAAATAATAACCATTATTATCTATAAGTTGCTACCATCTAATAGGAAGGTCATTTATGCCTTTGCGATAGAACTGTGGTGATTTCGACAAGCTGTGTGAAAGCATTTTGTGCTGCCTCCTGAGAAGAAAACTTTGTATCACGTAAAAATTGTTCAAATCACGAAAAAAATGGATCGCATGCCACAATTCCAATATTCCGTCATTTCTGTATCGATTCAACAAGGCGACTAAAGTTTCAATACGCGTTTCTTTCTGCAGATCAGTCAAGGCATGATTCACCCATCTTTTATATTTTTTTATTAAATTGATTTGACGCAAATGAGTCTATATTGTTGGTAAGATAACGTTAAACTATGCCGCTAATTCCTGGGTATTTTGGCTCGGATCGGCTTCCACCGTCTCTTTCAATTGTTTGTTATTCACCTGTGTCTTCAATGTAGTTTGTTCTTCAAATCAAAGTTTCCATCACGAAAGCGTTTAAGCCAAAATCTCACGGTGTGTTTATTAGTAGACCCTAACGCAAGATTGATATTGCAAGCTGTCTCTGTAGCTATAGTTCCGCGTCGGAACTCGTATTCAAAAATCGCCCGAATTTCGAAGAATCCGTCCTTCTTGTCTAAGCTGAATAAAAAAAGTAACTGAAAGTCGATAATCGAAAGTTGAATATTTTTTAAAGAAGAACTACAAAGGTACCTACCATTTGAAAAAAGCCTCTTTCCAAAATCTCAAACCATGAAGGTTCTATGTCAATTCGAACCACCTTCTACAATAAAACGGCAATTTCATACTTTAGCTCCTATTACAAACTAAACAATATATATATTATATATCCTACCAAAAAATTTAATGCATAATTGGTTACCGACATTTTCAGGTTCTTAATCCTTTTTTGGAGCGAAGTTCCTTATCGCGCGTTGCGAAAGTTGTAACGACACTTTTTTATGTATTAATAATTGACAAGTAACAATTATTGTAGTGAGTACATTTGACACACAACTGACAAATTACATTGATTGTTTATTTTTTTTATTTAGAGCATTGGTAACAAGGTCAAATCAAACCAAAATACAATAAAAATATTTAAATCAAATTTAAATAGGTTTATAACTGCAAAATTACAGTGACATAAAAGCAAAACATAATGTCGTTTACAAGTAATTTTTACCTTGTTGATGTAATTGAAGTTTAACTTCTTTGACTATTATACGTTGCGTGCGCACAACGACATCTATACATAAAATTTTTCAGAAATTTTCTGACGTTACCATTATTAAGACAGGCAAAGGGTTCAGGCTAGTACAGCTGTATTCCTTAATATTCAATAATTTATTTCACGATTTTTACAATATAGTTCTTTCTAGAAACGTAGAATAGCACGAAGAATAAAATAATTTAAGGATTTGTTATGTTACGCCAAAGAAGTATAACTTCTTGCGTTTTTTTTTAGAAAATCAGTAAATTAATATTTTTATACTAAGGAACTTCGTTCCTATCCGGTGTCCCACGACACGACACGGTTTTTGTTATTGAGCCAATCTCTACAGCATGGTGCAAGTCCAAAGCATTTTTCTCCAAGTGTTCTTGACCTGTGTGATTATTTTTTTGCGGCTAGTTTTCAGTGCCTCTTTTCTTTGTTAGTTTTGTACGTGTTCACATCGAGTGCTAATAACATAACATATTGCAACACACTTGGCAATTGTCATGAAGCTACATCAGTTCGGAAAGAGGCTTTGGCGTGGGGAAATAACTGATAAGAAACTCCCTGCCCGTCTTTTTAATCTTATAATAGTTACAAATATCTTAGCCTACTTAACATAATACTATAAAATTTTAGATGGCCTGCGCAGAACCAGTTAAGAACTGTATTTTATTTTCTTCTGTATAATCTTCTATACTATTATTTATCAAAGAATCTTAAATATATTTCTTAAATTTGTGCCCAGTGAGTCCCAATTTACTGTATGGTATTTTGTTGCAAAATTGAATACCAAGATAATCCGGGCATACCAATTGCACTATGATATAAGTAATTGCTGAAGGCAATTATAATCTAGTTCCAGACTGCGTCATCTCTAGTTAATAGTGAGACTTATTAAACTAATTTGAGACAGTGTAACGTGCTTATTGTGAGAATTGACTGGGGCTTAATTACAAGTATTTATAAAAAAAACATCATGTCAGATTGCCAGTAGTGCATCCAAGCAAGTCAATACGGATTATACGCAAATGCTGTTCCATGTGTCAACTCGTGAATAAATCTTTTATTTGTTGGATGCGAATACTAATTACGACATTAATCACGACCATCATGCTCATGAAGAATCCTTACACAAACAATAAATTCAAGCTCTATAGGTATCATCAACCAATATAAGATAATTTATATTTATACAATTTGTAATTTAATAATTCTTATGAAATATTTGATATTTTAAACACTTTTAACTTTGAACACGACTCCTATAATTGAATAAAGTTTATATGGCTTTGACTTTGAACAGGCCGTCTGTAGTTTTTCAATCTATTTGGTATGTAGAGTGGACGGCAAGCTCCGTACGAGCCAGGAGGACGTCAGGCGTAGTTTTCATTTATTTGCCTGTCAAACACAGCAAGTCTTTTTTTAATTCACGTCTATTTGCTCCAGTTATTCACTATTTTGCCTGATATATATTTCTTAGCATTATCTTTTTGGAATATCGCTTGTTTAATTCGTGCAAGCATTTATGTTATAACTTCTATAAAATTATTACGTATCTGGTATTATTTTCAGCGATAACGGAGGATTTAATTCTAGTATGGAAAGTTGCATATTTATCCTTGGATTATGATGGGAGTTTTTTAAAACTGGCTGGTGAAATCCAGAATACCTACCATAGAAATATTATAAGTTCTATATGTTATTGACGATGCAAGAACCGGTGGCATGCTTTATTATAATATTGACACACTTTTAATCAAATTATTTAATAGCCCCAAACTAGGCATAGCCTGTACTATGGCTGCAAGGCAACGATATATTAATATAAGCTCTTTACACCTGAAACACAGGCTTACCTAGTTCAAGCGCATTGTTATTTAGCTTTTTAAGTAAAACTTGTATTATTATTCTTGTTTTTTATTTTAATAATCACTTAATAAATAACTTGAATTGAAATTGAATTGTGTTAAGCCTTTAAGTTTAAAGCATGGTGTTAGCTTAAAGGTCCTATATGATATAAAGTTGCAGGTTAAAGGAGGTTATATATGTAACATATTATTTAAGCGTTGCTTTATATCCTCTGTTCTGATTAATACTAAAGCACTACTTTCTCGGTGGTGGTCTAACAGTCACCAGAGAGGCGACAAGCTTAGCGTGGTTATGTCACTCCTAGTACCTTCTCATTTACATTTCTATGAATGAAATCATATTAATTATTTGTTTAAATAAACAATCTTCGATAATCTATACGTTTAGATAGAGCCTCATGCTGTAAGGCAACAGGTCTATCTTAACGTATAAATTAACTCAGATCTCAATGTTTCCTCGATTATCAAATGAATTTCACATGATTTATTTACGACAAATAATTCCTAAATTATGTCTGTTCTGGTTTTTTCTCCGATTTTTTGTTTGGTCTGACCACGACCTATGGCCCTACCATGAACTTTTATTACGATTCATTTGACAACCTAAAATGAACTGCTTCGCTATTTCATACCATGACGTCATTAGAGCTCTCCATTTTAGGTTGACGTCAAATCAAGTCGGAAAGTGAATCGCAAACTGTTTTAGTTCGTTCATTCATTCGTACCATGAACTCATATTTCAACCTAAACTGGATAGCTTATGTGTCAAAGTGAGCGATTTTTTTTCTTATGGAATAGGAGGACAAACGAGCGTACGGTCACCTGGTGTTAAGTGATCACCGCCGCCCACGTTCTCTTGCAACACCAGAGGAATCACAAGAGCGTTGCCGGCCTTTAAGGAAGGTGTACACGCTTTTTTTGAAGGTACCCATGTCGTATCGTCCCGGAAACACCGCACAAGGAAGCTCATTCCACAGCATTGTAGTAAGCGGAAGAAAGCTCCTTGAAAACCGCACTGTGTAAGACCGCCACACATCCAGATGGTGGGGATGATATTTTAACTTGTGGCGAGTCGTGCGAAGGTGGAATTCGGCGGCAGGAATCAGGTTAAACAGCTCTTCGGAACACTCCCCGTGATAAATGCGGTAGAAGACACACAATGAAGCGACGTCTCTACGCAACGCCAAGTGATCCAGTCGTTCGCAGAGCACTGGGTCCCCGACAATTCGAGCTGCTCTGCGTTGTACGCGGTCAAATGGATCGAGCGGTCAAATGGATGATACTGGGGTGTGCCAGACCAGAGATGACAGCAATACTCCATGTGTGGCCGGACCTGCGCTTTGTAGAGCGCTAGAATGTGGGCTGGCTTGAAGTATTGCCGTGCTCTATTGATGACGCCCAGCTTCTTCGAAGCCAATTTGGCTTTGCCCTCCAGATGGCCCCGATTAAAAAAAAGTAACTATTTATTTGCGGAAAGTGTGTTAGTGTACCTCTTTGCTTCGTTCACTTGTCAAAAATAGCGAAAACATACAGAAAAGGAAAATAAAATTAATGAAAGATGAGAATACTTTATTGGACCTTTTTGTAAAATAAAGTACCTACTGATAATTAATACCGAAAATGAAAATACTAAAGACGAAGCAGAAAGGGCCCCGGCTATAACCTATTCCCAAGAACAAATTAAAACAAATGTACTCAGTTCTCATGTCAAATCGAACATCAATGGAATCTCTCAGTCGCATATATTCACTCGGAGCAGTATTTAATCTATTAAAATTCGGCAACCGGTATTCAGAATTGATTTTTCGCAGGCAATCCTATATCACCGTGCTTGTAATGAAATAAACTTTATTTTTATTTATCTTTTACTCAATAACCAGACCTGTGCAAGTTACTGGTATCGATTTACCTGTTCATACCTGGCAACCCATGACTTGTGACGGGAAAAAAAAGGGCAACCTAGCTTTTGCATATTATAAGGAATGTATACTTTCGATTGGTGCAGAATTTGTCTATTAAACAGACCGGTGAGATATAAAAAAAAAAATTAATCATATCCTCGACTGAAATTTGCTAGGCAACCCATATGCAATATATTTATTGACATATTTAATTTCACAAATAATATGTTTCATCCAGTAACCAGCTCGGTGAAGGTCTTTTTATACCGGGATATCAGACTATTACACTTTATTAAGATTCTATATTGTCTGTATAACTATTAAATAAAGGCATTCACAGCATTTCACAATAGATATTTACAATAGGCAAAAACAAGCCTTAAAAATTAAAACAATATACTAATAACCTAAATTAAACTTTTTATAAAATATGATTTAAATTAACAATTTATGAATATTATATACTTACACGAAAATCTTATGATAATATCAAACAATAAATAGCGAGGAGTTTTCTTTTGAGATCCGCTAAATTGTCGTTGAAGAGATCTACATCAGCATCATTTGAAATTATGGAGTTTTATGAAGTAACACAGTTCTATAGCAATGTGCATTCCGTACTATATTAGTTCTCATAACCGGTAAATAGAAGAGTTTTGTTTTATTTTGAGTATTACTTTTATTATTTAATATGTATATGTAATTTATTTTGTTGTTTACAATTTTGTACAAATATGTAATTAAAGGCATACTATTTTTTGTAAATTGTAAATTAAACCTAAAAATAAAACGGTGACACCAGTGGGAGGCTGCCTTGCACCAGATGCCGGCTAGATGGTAAAGTGCACCCATTCCTGCCATGAAGCAGTAATGTGAAAGCATTTCTGTATTTCGGTCTGAAGGGCGCGGTAGCTTGTGAAATTACTGGGCAAATGAGACGACATCTTATGTCTCAAGGTGACGAGTAAAGTTATAGTGCCGATCATAATTTTTGGGTTTTTCAATAATCTTGTACAGCCTTGCATTGTAATGGGCAGGGTGTATCAACTACCGTGAGCTGAACGTCCTGCTCGTCTCGTCAATTATTTTCAAAAAAATAAGTCTAAAATAATTTTCAATAAGATTTAATTAGAATTAATATCGTGATTAACAAGGTATTTTATTGTAAGCTTGATGGCACTTGCTATAACTATTTTATGGACAGATATTGTTTATGCATGTTTGTCCTCCTATTGATCAATTTGTGCCATCATAATAATCAAAGCGATTGTCAAGAATTATGAGTCTAAAACGAGCAATTCTTGTATAGGATATGTATAAAGAATATCGGAAACGGCTGCAATGATTTTAATGAAATTTAGTATACAGATAGTATCGGGGTGAGAATCAAATCATCAATATCATCATAGTAGTTATTTATCCGTGTTTTAATGAGAAACAGCTAAAATAACATTAGAATACAAAGGTAAATTTCAGAAGAAGAGAAGATTTTAATAGCTCAGATGGGATATTGGGTGATCTGGATAGCAGAAGACCTCGGTTCGAATCCAGATGTCCTGTTAGATTCTTTTTTATTCAAGTTTTGTACGTTTTTAAAAATCAGCAAGTTTCATTAATTAATATATTATATTGACAAGACATTATTTTTTTTACGAACATGCGTACGTGTCACCTGGTGTTAAGTGATCACCGCCGCCCACATTCTCTTAGAAACACCAGAGGAATCACAGTGGTGTTACCGACAAAATATTTGGGAATTTTAATAACAATAATATAAATATTCTTCGACGCTTGTTTATAACAAATCCCAAGAACACATCCGTTCTCATGTTGTGTTAATATCAAATATGAACCATGCGATATATCCTCGTAATCAAGAGGCTGACAAGAGGAAATTAAGTCGCCGTCTAATGCCACAAGTCCAGAGTATATTGTTATCAATTGGAATTATCAATAGTGTCATATCCTCGGACAGACGGGTAAGGCAATATAATGCTATTGTGCTTATGGTGAATGTATACAAATTCACAGTCTACAGTGTATTCAAATATTTTTATTCAAAATAGGATATTATATCAATTATTGAAAGTAAAAAAGCGGCCAAGTGCGAGTCAGACTCGCGCATGAAGAGTTGCGTAGCAGCAATTTCGTAGAAAAGTTCTCGTAGTTAGTTGTAACGATTTATGACGTATTAAGAAAAAACTAGTTATATCATTAACGTTACATTAGATAAACGGTTGCAAGAAAGTCAGTGAGATATAAGGACATATCATTCGGAGTCTTATAGCGGAACGGCGAAAGTGTGCTTAACAATGTAAGCACACTTTTCTCCTAAGTCGTGTGTCAACTGTCACTGTCCAAATCAAGTCTGCACTGAATAAATGTTTTACATCGCCTCTTATTGAACAGCAGGATTTTAAGCAACTGTAGTATATGCGGCAATGTATAGATAATTATAGCAGTCGAGGCTTATAATGGTATAATTTGTAGCATCAACTAAGCTTTAATATATTTCTTAAATTTGTGCTCAGTGAGTCCATAACTATACGCCTTAACTATATAGTCGATTATGACGCGATTACACACGTTAAAAATTATGAAATATTCATAAATATTAAATGAAAACAACCTTAAAGCATTTCCAATATTAATCCTTCCAAGACTTTGTGTACTTCCAAACAACAAACATAAAACAAAATAAGACCCGATAAGAGCACAGTTATTTGCATATCATCACATAAAACAAGACAACTTAGGGAGAAAATAATATAATTCTATGATTTACGATCTTAGCAAGCTGAAACCCGATTTGGAGCATGAATAAGAAATTATCTCGTACTGGAGCTGCGAATTATCATAAAAAACCACTTAATGCGACAAAATAGATTAGGATTATATTTGTGAAACCGATATTATTGTGTTGTGAATTCTGCTTTATGCTAAAACCATTAACTTTGTATACTCACGTAATAGACAAAGACTCTCCTCATTACGGCGAGACTAAATTCAAAATGTTTATGTGTGCTAGTTTTACAGATGTGTTAGTTAGTGAAGTGTGTATTATTTTGCTTTTGGTCAATCCCTGTGACAAATATTGATAAACGGCGTCATATTCACGTATACAATATTTTATTAACTAACACATATATTCTTAAATGATTATAATCTTAAGAAAATACAATGTGTGTGGGGTAAGACTGACTGATAGAATTCCGAATGCGGTAATACGAGCGCGCTGTGGTTTGAAAGAGGATGTTGTGACAAGGACTGAAAAAGAAATGCTGAAATGGTTTGGACACGTGGAGTGAATGAGTGAAGAAAGAATGACGCATCAAATATATAAGGCAAGTGTGTGTGGGCAAGTCGGTCGCAGGAGACCTCGTAGAACATTTGTCGACCAAATTGGGGACGTTTTGAGAAAAGGAGAGGTCCGAAGCACCCGCAACCGGCGAGCATGTATGAAAAGAGCAATGAATGTAGAGGAAACGCGTGAGGTTTGTAAGGATAGAAGCAAATGGCATTCTATTGTCTCTGCCTACCCCGACGGGAACAAGGCGTGAGTGTGTATGTATATAAAATAGAATGTTTAATGCGTATATGTGTGAATATTATAATTATTATAATATAAAATGTGACATTTGGTATTTTATGTGTGTTCTACGAAAATAAACATCACGAAAGTAGTATTGTAGAATCAGTATTTACCTGTGAAATGTTTCTTTAGTTGGATTGTTTCTATATGTAACAACACAATCTAACACAGATCACGACACCGTTATATTTTTAATTAATATCCATTAAAATAAAGAACAATAACAATAAAACACTAAACACTTAATTGTTTCAAAACGGTTTCTTGGTCTTCATCTATTCCGTCTCTTTCTCACACCTAGGTTTTATGTAAAGATAGTTATCTCACTTTTACACAGGGTTCGTCAACTAAAACACAAATAATTATTACTTTAATATTCAAAGCATTGTTTACTTTGGGAATTAAGTAAGTAAACTTAGAACACAGAACAGAAAAAACTTATCTGATCTGTGAAGTAGGTGACTACAAAACTCGTGCGTGCACTGCTCGCTTGCAAGTCCTTACTGGCTGGCCTTATCTGTAATACACGGGGAGTGAAACAGGCAACAGTTCACGATTTCGTCTTCGCTTTTTATGGGCATTTGCAATACAATACGACTCTGAAATTCAACCACCCGTGTGAAGCCGGGAAGTAAGTCATAATATTATTATTACTGTACTCAGTATTACTCATAATTTAATTACAGTACTCAATTACTCTTGTATTCACGTATTAATTTACATAAACTTGTTTGCCTTACACGTAGAAGGCATTGCGTATTTGACGTTGATTATTTTTGTTGCATTACTTTACATATATTGTAACTAAAATGATTTTCAATAAGATGAAGCTGTAAGTGTTGATTAAAAAGAGGTGCAATGAGTTTCTTGCTACTTCTTCTCATTAAGGCCCAACCCTTTCCGAAGTGGTAGTAAATATAAAAAGAAAAGAAAACTTTTGACACTGATAAGTGTTGAATAAATTGATTTTGAATAAGAAATATAACTTTCTTATCGAGTTTTAATTTGTTAAAAAGTAATTTATCTTGAATCTGAGTTGATTGGGGATGCATTTCAAAACTTGGCCATAAAGTAAGAGTCTGTTGAAACTCGTATAAACATTATCACAATGTCAAACTTGAAGCTTATTAAGTTTTGGCTAGTTGAAGCACCTCTTATAGAGCCTGAGGTTCGAGATACTTTGTAGGTCAACTAGGTTCATCAGACTTATCGAATGCTCTGGAGTATTCAAGAATTTAAGGCCACACAACAAAGTAACAACTTTTCGTAAGTAATCTATAATGTATAATCTTTCATTAGTCAAGGAATTTATTCTGGACGTTGCAGTGCGCCGTTGTTATAATTCAAAAGACCATGGTTGGAATCGTCCGCACCCATCAACAACAATGGAATTTTGCTCAATTGGTAGATCTTGGCAAGATGTTATTTCTGTATTATGCTGACAATGCCCAAATGAATGGGATTCTCATCTGACAGACGTTGTTCTGTAAATAATAAAAAAAACTATTGCGGGTGGAATTTTGTAAAATGCGTTATCAGCTGATCTCTACACGGAAAAAGGAATATACCTACCAAATTTCAAGTCTCTAACAAGGACTAGTAAAAAAATAAGGACTCCGTGTCATTTTACATAACAGTGTAGTACCAAAACAAGCCGATTAACGTGTAAATACATAGTCCCACGCACATACTAACACTACTACAGGCCGATATGCGACCATCGTCTTTGACAGATCAGTTTGCGTTTCTATAAAATATTTAAAAAAAAAAGTGCCAAAGCCATATATGATTATTTAAGGGAGAAAATATTGTGTAACTAGTTTCCCCGAAACCGCACACACACTAGCATAGCGGTGCTTCACTTGCTAATATCACGGCGCGGAGTCCTTCTTTTTTTAGTTGTCCGTGGTCTCTACGCCTAACAGAGATATCGTGAAAAATAGATCATGAATATTAATTACAAAAATGGTCCTTTTTACATATACTTCGTCTCGCCATAAATACTGTTACAATTAAAAATAAACAAAATATTACATCTAATTGGAATCTGTCATTGATTTTTCCCATTTTGGCGCCAATACATTGTACAATATTTGGCGATATTAATATGGAGTCGGGTGATAAAGAGAATCCCTGTGATTGTATTACATATACTCGTAGTAGGTATGGAGCCAAATACAATTTTTAAAACTCTCCATACGCTTGGTATTAGTAAAAGTTTTGTGTACCGGGCTGTTAATAGGTACAATGAGACCACCTTTGTTTGTGATAGTAAAAATCTGGCCGTCCACGTAGTGTTCGTACGAAAAAGGTGGTCAAAGCAGTAGAAAATAATTTGAAGAAATCCTGTCCGAAAGGAAAAGATTTTATATCAGGAGATAAAGATTAAAGGCACCTAGAATCATGTCGCGTATTTAAAAAGATGACTTAAGACTTGCAGCCTATAAGAGACGTATTGATCATTTCTTAATTGATAATTTAAAAAAGAATAGGGTGGTAAAATCGAAAGAACTATTGAAACGGTACGCAAAGGGAGGTCACAGTAAAATTTTCTTTACGGATGAGAATATTTTTACAATAATTGACGAACATTTTAACAAACAAAATAATCATATTTATGCTCAAAGCTCTAAGGAAGCTTCCCAATTAGTCGACAGTGTGCAACGTTGCCCACGTTGTTATTGTTATCCGACTTCAGTGATGGTTTGGTGGGGTATTGAATGCATAAACATATAACAAAGCTATGAAGGAGTGAATGAGCCTTGTTTTTGTGAAAAGGGTATAAAAACATCGCCACAAGTGTATCAAGATACCATTCTTGAGAAGGTAGTGAAGCCCCTTAATAAAACCATGTTCAATAACCAAGAATAGTCTCCCCAGCAAGACTCGGCTCTGGGTTTACTATCCAGCGCTCGGTCTACGGTATACGTCTCTCATTTACCCAGTAATTTCACTAGCTATGGCGCATTTCATACCGAAACATAATAATGCTTAAACATTACTGCTTCAGGACAGAGAGAGGCGCCGTTGTGGTACACATAATCTACCCAGCATCCTGTGCAAAGAAACTGGTCTGATCTCATAAAATATGGCAGTGAAATTGTAAGAAATGTGTTTTGTTGATCCTGGTATACTAATTTTTTTACATTTAAAAAACAAGATACAAAATTTAAAAGGGGCCGTGAAAAATATAAAATGATCCTACTTTAGAATATTATTTAAAAACAAAATAATGTTGAATCTTATCTGTGTGTTTTGGACGAGTACTTGACCGAATTCCTCGACATAATAATTTTCAACTATAATATTTCAATTTAACGAAAGCAAAATATGATGTTTACTTTGTCGAAAAAATATACACCAAAATGGTTCCCGTGAAGTATCTTAACAATATTAAACAATGAATTTTTATTTATGAAATTTTTGTTTCATGGTAAACCAATATTTTTAACTTACACTATGATAGTGATAGTTAAATAAAAAAATATTGTTCATTCAAAACAAACCTTTTAATCTTAAATTATTATACGTCTAGATAGAACCTATTCCTGTTAGACAACGCATGTTAGTTTGCGTGCGTTGCTGACAATAGAGACTTTTTTAATTATTTCATATTACCTTGGTGAAGATATGCTGTAGGACGCACGTAACTTAACTTAAAAAAATTAAAACTTTAACTTTATAAACTGTACCTTTGAGACAGCCGCGTAAAGGTGTTCATAATACATTTAGTACACCGCTTATAAAATCAAATTTAGGACTGAACTCCCGAAATATCAGAGCTGGTAAACAAAAAAACAAGCTTGTTAGAAAACCCTCAAATGTACGAAAAATACACATACTTTTAAGTCAAACTTCTAACTATAAATCTAGGAACTTTAATAAATTTTCACATTAACCTTTATTCGTTCTTAGTTATAAAACACTAACTTTAAATTAATATTGTTCAATATAGTACATATTACAATGTATTTATTATGTCAAGGTAGCTAACAAATAAATAAATTTCTTTGGTGTGAAAGGGATTACTAACACAATAAATATCTCATTAAAAAATGAAAATAATATTATTTTTTGTTAACGAGAATAACACACATTTAAAGTAATTACATTTTAAACGATTAAAATGCTTGATTTAATTTAATTTTTACATTAAACTAGCTGACCCAACAAACGTTGTATTGCCATATAAAGTATTAAAAAAATTTTTGGGGTGCAAAAAGTAGATGCAACCGATTCTCAGACCTACCAAATTTGTCGTACCACAATTATTGTAAGTATCGATCTATTGCCATCTTGCGGATTCGTGGATGGAACAGAATAATATAAAAATCGCTATAAAAATAGGGGTTGATCGTAGAGGGTTGAAAATTTAGTGTTGTATGTATTTTTAATGTTATATCATAAAATAATAAAAACTAAAAATTACGGCCAAAAAAAAATTGTGTTGGATCACCTTAACATTTAGGCGGATGAAAAATAGATAGTAGCCGATTCTCAGACCTACTGAACATGCATATACAATTTAATAAAAATCAGTAAAGCCGTTTCGGAGGTAAGGTAAGGTAACTAACATTGTGACACGAGAATTTTATATATAAGATAAGATTGAGATTTGATGCGGCACTTTCGAACTAACCAAACAAGATTGTACTGCAGATAATTTAATAATATAGATCAGATGAAGCTTACCTCACGAATGCGACACATTTCACAATGCTAGCTCCAACAATTGCTTGATTGCACAATGACGTGCGTGCCTCGTGAACAATCCAGTTTCAATGGCTTCAGCCGATGGATTTAAACGATGTATCGGGAATTTTGAGATCTGCAAGTCTTACAGACTAATTTGACCGTGTCAGCGCTAAATATTTAAATCACATCCTGCGGTTTAATGTAGTGATTGGCAGCCACCTTAGTGACGTCGGACGAGGTCCAAACAGACAGTTAAACCATCACCAATCAGAAGTACTACCAGGTTACATTATCTTTGGACCTAACGTCGATATGGTCTCATCGTCGCTTTGTTACGGTGTGCAAAACAAGTATCACTAGGATATTATCTATATATATAAAAATGAATTGCTGTTCGTTAGTCTCGCTAAAACTCGAGAATGGCTGGACCGATTTAACTAATTTTGGTCTTGAATTATTTGGGGAAGTCCAGAGAAGGTTTAAAAGGTGAATAAATAGGAAAATGCTGCTAAATTAAATTAAAACAACAATTTTGTTTTCCTTTGATGTGTCCATACATAATTTCTATGAGAGGATTTATTGACGCACGGTGTGAGAGTTCTGCTGTGAAACAATTTCATTACGACAGCAGGGTGCATATTTTATAAAGTAATTGTTGATGTTATGATATATTATTGAAAAATTCATATAAAAACATTATTTTATTTATTATATACAGAATAACGTCTGTCGGGTCAGCTAGTTATTAATAAATAAGCATTTTTTTTTAAGTATTATAGAATGATGTAAAGGTGTTTTGTTGTGATGCTGATTATTATTATAAAATGAAAAATCAATGAAAGAATCTGGGTTAAGTGAATTTTTATTTTTATTTTCTGGTAGTACTTTTATAGCGACACGGAACAACAGAAGCTATAGAAACATTAACAACAAAATTCAAAACGTAACAATGAAAACTTTAAAATACTTGAAAATATCACGACATGTACCTAACGGTAATGAAACTGCAAAACGTACTGATGCAACATGACGAGCCTGAGAGGGTGTGAAAGGGGAACGGGAGGGGCTTCACGTTTTTTTTTTAATATCAAACAGTACATTTTTGTGTTTTTTTTAAATTTTGAATGTTCTAGTTATCATGTGAACAGAGTTCCATTCTGAAAACTTGCACCAAGGAAGTTTCATTTTAAACCACAGTCAGTATGTGAAAACGATATTTCAAACTAAAAAACCTGATATTATGATAAGGCTTCAACTCTCCGAAGTTCTCAAAATTAAAATACATAAAACTCAGTCATTACGTCATGTGTGTAAGGGGCGTTCATTGATTTTTTAGCAAGGTAGGCACTGTGGATCTAACTAATCATAGCTGAGCTTTGGAATAAGAAAAGATTAGGTACTTACCGTAGGTATCTAGTATCTAGCGTAAGAAAAAAATTTATGAGTGGGTGTTTATCATCAGATAGAAGTTTGGTTATAAAATAACGGAACCAATTTAAATTAAATCAACTTTAACACTAGTGCTATATTTATTTCGGTTCATAACGATGTAGGCACTGTCTAATTGACTATATAATATGCACGCCCCTGGTCTGGAATACAGTCTTGTACCTGGAGTCGGGTACTATGGCAGTTCTTCGAGAACACTTCAAAATTTTGTAAGATACTGTACTGGGTATATGACGCTGATAATTGTGTTAGCTAATTTTAATAATAATCGCTTTAGTAGTTATTGCGTTAAGATATTCTTACTAAAAACTAATTTATTAAACTTGTTATTTTTTTATTAAATATAAAGGAGCAAACGAGTTTGGTCCAAACACTTCTTTTTAATTTCACAAGATAGTGTAATTTGAGTTTTGTTATATTCAAATTCATTCAATAGGCCAATTAAATAGCTTAAAGTATCTCTTATTTAGCTATTCAAATAACATAACAACTTCATATTTATCTAAATAATATTATTACAATATAAATTACTTAATTTTATGTTTATACAAAATGATTATTAGAAAAGTTTTATATGCAATCAAAACAAAATTACTCTGAAAGGGATATCATGTACAAGGAAATAATCTGTGAATTGTCAACAATATGTTGACTCTAATCTCTCCTGTCGTGTCTCCACTGGCAACGTAACACAGGAAGTGGCAGAAACTCGCTAGCAAATCTCCCTGTTCAACACAATTCAGAAGATTGATAAACATTCGATGCTCGAAATAAACATAGATTTTATGGAAAAGCGCAAATAATTAATTTTAAAGGAAGAGGCAACCTGCTCAGAAGTCAACAACGTCGATATCAAACTAGAAATCCCTTGATATTTACTTAATTCGTTTTTTTAACATTTGGTTTAATATATAGGCCTCTTTATGACAATTAGAGTTCAGAAGCTTTAATTAATTTACTTTGTACATGCGGCTGATTTTCGTATCAACTCAACCTCGACACGCCGTAGTCACGTAACGACAACATCGCAAACATGATACCGTTAGATCACTGCGCAGCACAGTCTTTGACGGTAAAGGCACAGTAGACATATGTAGGCGAGTTTCCGGTATTTTCGAGCCGCAATCGTCACCTAGATGCGTGTCAGCAATCCGACAGTTAGAATTGGTCAGAGTTTGCAGCTAACGCCCGTTTGCTGAACGCTTAAAACTCACTATACATATTCCTAGCTACCACGCAAAGAGTCAAATCTATGCCTGTCTCGTAAAAAAAATGTTGACTTAGTTTGGGTAACACTATATTTGTATGACAAACAAGACTTGGACATCCAGGATCAGCTCCATTAAAAACTCGCCATCGGTCTGAAATACAAAATGAGAAATTATGTTTGGATTTAAATAAAGTAGCCATTTTTATTATATTTATAACTTTAGATTACACTCTTGATGTGCGTATTAAATGAAAGAGTTAGTCGAAAAGACAACGAAAAAAGCTTGTAACGCAATTAAAAAGAAAAAGGTTTTGTACTGCTGCTGTAACTGTAAGTACTTACGCTTTAGAAAAAAAGGGCATCTTTTTTGGGGTATGTTGTATAGAGCCAAGATTGCATACGCAAGACCTCTCAATTTGTATATTCAAATTTTATTGGAGTAATAATTACAAACTTTAAAAACACGTATAATTGTTGCCAGCTTATTGTGGCTGGCACTGAAAACAGGATACTCATATGCACATTCCAGAACAATTTAATTGCGATTACGAACTTGCTTCATAATGAATAGCCGCAGATAGCGTGACTCGAACTGAAAGATATTATGTGAGATATGAAACCGAATGCTCTCGGGGAATTCTAATTTGTTTCGTATTTAAATATCTAAATAAAACTAAGTAGTCGCTCTATATATATATTATTCATATTATTTTCAATAGTTCAGTCTTTTGTATGAGATTTTATGTTATTTATTTATTTAACTTAGTTAATTTTGTTAACATTATTAACAGTTCTATCTAATATGCACAATTACACACTTATATTAGGAATACGAAGCAAAAACAAATATTAATTACTTTACAATTAATTACAAATGATAGTAATAGAGAAGATTAATATTGCTTGGTTTTTTAGCTTTAGCTTATAACAAGCATGTTAAATAGTTCTAATAATTAAAGCGTTCTAAATTGTATTATATAAGCGGTCTGATAAATAAATGTACTATAAATAGGTTTACGTAGATGACGCAAAGGTATGGTCAAAGATATTTTATGAAGTAGATAATATTATGTATTATCGATATTGTTGGTGTGGATTTTAGATGAACATTAAATAATATCTAGCGTAGTAGAGATATAGTAGAAGTATGTAACTTTAAGAATTAATATTATTACAAGTAGTTAAGATTTGTCATATAAAAAGAAGTCTATATTCCCTATAAATCGTTCTCTCCATATTTAGAATATCATCTTCAATTTTTAAGCAGCGTGTTTTTCTTTAGTCCTTAAAGAATTTATTTTTATTTTAAGTTATAAAAACAGAATTAAAATTACTTAAAATTCTCATTTATTCTAGAAAAAATTTTACAACTTCCATTTTTTTATGCTAATTAGGGCCGAGACGAGCAGGACGTTCAGATGATGGTAATTGATACGCCCTACCCATTACAATGCAGTGCCACTCAGTATTCTTGAAAAACCCAAAATTCTGAGCGGCACTACAATTGCGCTCGTCACGTTGAGTCATAAGATGTTAAGTCTCATTTGCCCAGTAATTTGACTAGCTACGGCGCCCTTCAGACTGAAACACAGTAATGCTTACACATTACTGCTTCACGGCAGAAATAGGCGCGGCTGGTGACCAAATGGTACCCAAAATCTAGCCGGCATCCTGTGCAAAGGAGCCTCCCACTGGTTTTACCCTCAGGGTGTTCAACTCATTTTTGATCGGTTCCTATTGTACGAGTTAACTGAATTTTTAAGTTTAATTCGTGCTATATATCAGCTTGGTTATAGACAGTCTCTCAAAGAAAAATTTAAATAAATAAATATTATGACTGTTCATTGTCAGTACATTTATGAAAATTTAATATATGTATGTTCACAAAAATCGTCACCTTTTTGCTCTTAATAGTGATTTTCATTATTATAACACTAGAAATAAGGGATTGCTTGTAACTAATTCTGGTAGGCTTCATCATGTATCTTACATAATAGCTTTAAGGGTAAATGTCTACACTTCTACAGTAAAGTCCCAGCCACTGTTCAGGCATTATCTATAAATAAATTTAAATGTTTTATGAAAAAATGGCTCTGTCGTAAATCCTATTACTCCACTGCTGAATATCTAAATGATCGGACAGCCTGGGACTAGATTGTGATTATTTTGTAGCGATAGAAATGACTGTACAGTATTGTATATTTTTATTGAAAAGAGCGCAAAAAAGAGAGTGCTGGGAGAGTTTCTTGCACCCCTTCTTCTCTCTCAGAGCGCCATTTGTTTCCGAAGCGGTAGTAGTATCTAGTAGTATAAGAAATGACATCAAAAAGAATTCTAAAGGAAGAAAATTTTGAGAAAATAAATACCTTTTATGCCTTTTAATATATTAATGAAAAAGTAAAGTTATCCTTTCATTTCTAACAGTTAACTATATAATATAAAATATTCTAATTTATAGAATAGAAAATATTCTATCTAAGTAAAATTTGAGCGGTTAATAGTTTTAAACTACGATAATACAGTAAAACTTATAAATGTACAAAACTAAATAACAATAATTTAAATTATTATACCAACGGTATCAATTTTCTTTTCCTTATTTATTTTCATGGAAAAGGAGGACAAACGAGTGTTCGGATCACCTGGTGTTAATTGATCACCGCCGTCCACATTCTCTTGCAACACCAGAGGAATCACAGGAGCGTTACCGGCCTTGAAGGAAGGTGTACGCGCTTTTTTTGAAGGTACCCATGTCGTATCGTCCAGGAAACACCGCACAATTAAGCTCATTCCACAGCTTTGTAGTACGTGCAAGAAAGCTTCTTGAAAACCGCACTGTGGAGGATCGCCACACATCCAGATGGTGGGGATGATATCCTAACTTTTGGCGTGTCGTGCGACGGTGGAAGTCGGCGGCAGGAATCAGGTGAAACAGCTCTTCAGAACACTCCCCATGATAAATGCGGTAGAGGACACACAATTCTTACTTAGCACACACACATACACACACACACACACACACGCACGCGAATTTCTTTTATTTTTATTTTGTACTAGTATAGTATAGACCTCACGACAAAGGGAATCCTAGTGAGAGGCCAGAATACTTGTGAAATAAAAGTCACTTAATTTGTCCCAATGTATACTTTGTAACAGATATTTTGTAACAACTGTGTTAACTTATATGGTACCCCAATAAATTATTCTATTCTTATTTTATTTTTATATAATTAAATTCGCTACAACCTTGCTCAGCTTTAAAATAATTTTTACTCAATATTTTATTAATTGCAAATAAAAAAGAATAAGATTAACTCAGTTCATGTCAATACGGTGTAGAATTGTTATAAATGTGCTATATGTACTATATAAACCACATATCCTAAAGCTTAAAATATTTAGTTCTTTTTTTCATCATTATTCTATATCGCGGAAACTGCGTCAGCAGACTAAAAACTGCTTTTTCCGTCCGATAACTAATCAAAGTTACTCTCAAGTAGCAAAAAGTATATATATTTACTAGCAAAATACATCAATGGACTTTATATTTGTATACAAGGAACGACCAACAACAAACGCTATTTAAATTCCATTTTATTTTGTAGTTTTATTTCAGTTTATTATAAAGGCGTGTTTTAAACCCATAATTTATTTAGCCGCAAAAGAGCATCAAAGTCACAAGTTGCGCACTTTCACACAGCGTATGTGTAAAAGTGCACTTGGCAATTTATTCTGGTAATCCTAGATTACCCAACTTAAAATACTGTACTGCCTTTGGTCTATTTTACGGTTAAGTCAAGTTGTGTGAAGGAAACGTTGAAATATTATGTTACAAATGACATATCAAACTATACATAATTAAACCAAACTGGGCGCAAAGAATAAAGCGAACATATAAAAATAACAATGTATAACGCAATCATCAAATTAATACCATAAAAATCTATTTTAAATCCTATATCAGTGGTTATTGACGATCGTGTCACTATTGTGACTATTATATTTTTATAACTGAAGTGGCATAGGGTAGGGCACATAGTTCAACGGACAGATAGCCGTTGGGGCAGTAAAATCCTCGAATCTCGACCATGTACCGGAACACCCAGTATTGGTAGGCCCCCACAAAATGGACCGATGATCTGGTAAAAGTCGTCGGAATACGTTGGATTAGCAGCGAAGGACCGATCGTCGTGGAGATCTTTGGGAGAGACCTTTGTCCAGCAGTTGACGTCTTCCGGCTGATGATGAATATTTTTATCTTCAGTATCTCATAAAAAAAAACTATAAAAAAATTTGTAGGAAAGCGCAAAGACACAGCATTGACATGTATCTAATTACGGGATCGCGATAAAGGAGTAAACGGGAATCGGCAGAGGGGACGTTCTCCTGCAGTTCGCTCCTGGCTTCTGTACGCGACGGTACTCCGCTACGAACCTACAGGCGCACACAAAACGAACTTTTGCACTCGAGTGTTCGTGTATGTGCTGTGTAAGATTATGTGATTTGTGAATGAGTTCTTCAATCAAAATGAGCGTTATTATTATTTTCGGATTTTTTGTTGGTAAGTTTTGTCTATTATAATGAAAGGTCAAAGTTCATCTTTGAATAAGACTACATAATACAAAGAATTGTTGAGTTAAGCTAATTAAGATTAAGAATAAAATAAAATTAGATATAATTGAAGAAAAATATTTATTATTCATGTTAGTTTTAATTTAAGTTTTATACCAGTATTGATAAAGTTGGACTCTAAAAAAAAATAAAGAACCCTTCACGCTACAAAATAATTTTGAGAAATCTTAATTTTCTTTGTATATATGAAGTCTTTATTTTACTATTGTGAAACTAATTTATTCTGAGCGAAATGGTAATATTGTTGTTTTTCTTTAAGTGGCAGCACGATGCGATGGTCAAATAAATCTTAAACTCATCACTAATTTTATTAAATTAATCATATTATGTTCCTGATATGGCAATATGGTCAAATTCCGATCTTACCAAACTGCGCCCGTCACCTTAGCGAGGGGATTTTTTTTATTTTATTACTTTATTTTATTTTATTTTTATTACTTTATTCCATTACTTACTACTAATAGTGGTATAACGACATTCAATCCTTATTTTATTATTTTATATACATGCCAATACAGAAAGTTCTATTAATAATTTATTATATCACAAAATTTGAATTTTAAGATTCTTTTTGAAAGTAAGGAACGAGACGAGCAGGACGTTCAGCTGATGGTAATTGATACGCCCTGCCCATTACAATAATTTAAACTTAAATTTCTGTATCCCTAAAAATGTGAATGTTATTTTCTTTGTAACGCTTTCACGCCTGAACCACTGAACATATTTTGATGAAAATCAGGACAAAGATAGACCAGAATTTGGGAGAGTTTGGGAGGGGGGGGGGTTCTTTCAGTGACATCCAAGATAGGTTTGTTACTACATACATAGTTGTAGGTGAGATGTGCTTGAGCCGTGAGGAGGCGTGAGGCGAGAGTTGGTTGCGGCGGAAGGACACCGATTCCAAAAATTACAATAATCGTAACTAGAATTAGATTAATTAATTGATTATTACAAAGGCCTGGAAGGATCGGAATAGGAGATGGAAGTTTGTATGGAAGTTCGTCACTATCGAAGGACGAATGACACTATGGAACGTATTTAGGCACTTAATAAGAAATACATAAATATGTGCTCTAGTGTTTTTGAAATTTTGACCTGTGGGGGGATGAAATGGGGGATGAAAGTTTGAATAGAAATTCAAACAATGTCACGCTTTCACACCTAATTCTGAATTCCATTTTGTTAATATTTGGTATGAAAGATAGAAAGCTTAAAATGTACCGGAGTAAATTGTTTTTCCCATGGGCAACTTTATGTGGCGTGCTCATGACTATCAAAACCGTAAAACCATTATGTAAAAAGAAAAAAAAAGCGAACGATGAATAAAAAGTACTTTATTTTTGTATTAAAATAATTAATTCGTATTTTACTAACTGCAGCAGTTTGTACGCGTATTTTTGCAAGGTATTCCAAAAAAATTAAAATGCTTCCCAAAGTAATTATTCCAAGAATCACTAAAAGGTATAACTGTTAAAATATATACTACAGATAATATCTTTAAAAAATCTTTTATCACTTTATATGGCAATACAACGTTTCTCGGTCAGCTCGACTAATACATAAAATTCTCTGAATCGGCCAACATCTATTTTTCATTCCCCTAAATGATAAGGGTGTTGTCCGATTCTCAGACCTACCCAATATGCACTCAAAATTTCATGAGAATCGGTCAAGCCGTTTCGATGGAGTTTAACTACAAACACCGCGACACGAGAATTTTATATATTAGATGATTGAGCATTAAAAAATACATACAACTTCAAATTTTCGCCCTTCTACAATCTACAACTATTTTTGTATTGCGATTTTTATATTATTGTGTTCACAAATCCGCTATAGGTTTGCAAGATGGCAATCGAATACAATAATTGTAGTACGATATATTTGGTAGGTCTGAGAATCGGTTGCACCTTTTTTTTTCCATTTTTTTTTATTGCCTTATATGGTAATACAACGTTTGCTGGGTCAGCTAGTGTTTATATATAATACTACAAAGAAAAAGCAGGTTATGTTAGGTTTCTATCACGACTTAGGCAAAAAGCAATTAATATATGTTTGAACTAATAAAAAAGGAAGATAAAGTAAAATTGTGATTTCCAAAATATTATTTCGTAAAATGAGCTAAAATTGATACTCATTTTTAACCGACTTCAAAAAAAGAGGAGGTTCTCAATTCGACGGTAGGATTTTATTTTTTATGTTTGTTATGAGAAAACCATTAAAGTCTTAAATTTGTTATACCTATGTGGATGATAAATTTACGAATTACTCAATATCTCGCCAACCAATTTCGATGATTCTTTTTTTATTGTTAAGGATATACTTCAAAGATTGTTTGGTGAGAGATTGGGAGGGGGGAGGGTTCATACGGTGACATCCAAGATAGGTTTGTTACTACATACATAGTTATAGGTGAGATGTGCTTGAGAGCCGTGAGGAGGCGTGAGGCGAGAGTTGGTTGCGGCGGAAGGACACCGATTCCAAAAATTACAATAATCGTAACTAGAATTAGATTAATAAATTGAATTGTATGAAAATACGAAATTATTTAATACTTTTTAATGCATATTATTTTTTGGAATAGTGTTTTAAAAGTCGTTCGTTTTTTTTAAATACCTGTTTATATTATAAGCACGTAAAGATAAGCCAAATCTCCGCAGCTAACTGGCGCAGAGTTCTTAAAACTAATATTAAGTAAGTATTTATTTTACAAATATTAAATGAATATCAGAAAATAAACCAAAATCGAGGGCTCTTTGATCACTTCTGCATTACGTTTCACTTCAAGAGAGCGCTAGAAAATACTGACGTGGCTTATAAAATCCATTCGATAAGAACTCTTTGTATTCTTACCTTAGTAATAAATGGCTTACTTGAATTTTCCTTACGTCGACGGGAAAATGTAGTGAATTGCAGAATTCAGGTCATGTTGGGCTTTCAAATGTTTCTGCCTTAATTACGTTCAGGCTCATCTAAAAATTATCCGTGTCTTGTTTATTCAAGCATTTTTTTTTCTAAAATTGAGGAGGGTTATTCGGATATTGTCTTTGTGTATAAAATAACCGCAAATTGTGAGCCGATTTAAATGAGTATTTGGATTTTAATGCTGTGTAGGAAAAATCTGAAGACTAGGTACGTAAGCTTTTGATATTGATTAAACTGGAATTTACCGGCCCGACAATATATTTCTGTATACCTCAAAAAGGCAAAGGTTTTAAATATGGATGCACATAGGATGTAGTCATGTTTCTTTTTTTGTAGTATCAAGACAAAAATACTAATATATTTATATAATAAATTGGAACGGACAGGTCTGCGGAGCCAGATAAATTTTGAAACAAAGTCCCACTCCATCATTCCACTTCTTTTAGAGCAAGGCTTAGACACAGTGCCACCAAGACTTACCACCAACTTTCCGCAGTTTTTATTTGTTTCTGTTGCTGAAATTCCTGATAATGCTAATTTGGATTAATTTATGTATATAATATAAAAAATTTGTGACAAACATACTGTCACAAGAGGGAGTCAGTAATTGGAAAGTAATACTCATCTAAAAGGAGTTAGCCTTTAGTTGCGTTCACTTCTACGAACTTGCACTTCGTCGGTCTGCCGCTGTTCCTATTCAGATGGCGGTGCTTTCAGCCCTTGTCTCTCTCTATCTTCATTGAATCAATTTTCATACTTCTCACTACTTCTTCTTCTCTTCCTTTGCACTTTCGAGACTGAAATAGAACTGCCGTAGGCAACGCTTAGTACGGCTTATATACCTCCGGGCCTGTTCTATTTTCAAATTGATTCTCTTCCATCTTTAAATTTAAGTTGTACTCGAAATTTTACTAAGCACTTTTCCGCTGAGCTACGAGTATTGTTAACGGAGCTGTCGAAATTATTAATGCCTACAAGTTTGACAACTCTCATCATGTACGTCGAAACGATGCTACGCGACAATACATTATTACTACTATTTTAAAATTAATGTATATACCTTTATTCTGGACAGTAGCACCAAAATTTAAACTTTCAAATTTTGAAAAAAAAATTAATGGAACGCTTAAAAAAAAATTACAATAGTAGTTACTCCATTGGTCACCAGGGGGCTGTTGAAGATCAGCGCTGTGTCGGTGTTATACTAACGTAGCATGACGCTTAGTCAGCACCGTTTGATAACAATTACTACACAACAGCTTTGAATTAAGCTTCTGGACTGGAACGGGCTGGGCATCAATACCAATGACGAATATTTCACTCACTTTCAATTCGCAGACATACATATAATCATAGCAGATACCATGGAAGACTTAAGCCGTATGCTCGATGACCTCAATTGACTTCCCAAGGAGTAAGTCTCAAAATGAACATGGACAAGATGAAAATCATGACTAATGCCCATGATCACCGTCGTACCTAGTCCCATAACAGTTCGGAACTGTTCTCTCGAAATTGTTGACGAATACGTTTACCATGGTTAAATAATCCGGTTGGGCAGGGCCAATTTCGGGAAAGAGGTCACTCGTCGAATCCAACTCGGATCGGAATCTTCTCGTCCAAAACACCACAGTGTCAAGACAAAGGTTTTTAACCAGTGTGTGTTGCCAGTGGTCGCTAACTATGGGCCTTATTGGAAAGCTCATTGACCTTAAGAGGGAAATGCAGAGGGCTACGCTCGGTTTCCCTGCGAGATCGAATCAGAAATGAGGAGATCCGTAGGAGAACCTCAGTCAGTGAGTTCTGAGCCCTGGTGGTTGCGAAACTGAACTGGCAGTGGGCAGGGCACATAGCTCAGTGCACAGATGGCCGTTAGGGCTGTAAAATCCTTGAGTGGTGACCACGTACCGAAAGATGTAGTTTTGGTAGGCCTCCCACATGATGGACCGACAATCTAGTCTAGATCACAGGACCGATTGTCATGGCGATCTTTGGGGGAGGCCTTTGTCCAGCAGCGTCTTCCGGCTTAAATCATGATAAATGTTGAGTACTGGTGGTTTATGCTATAACATGTATGTACCCTTTAACCACCCGAATCAGACTGACATACTAAACGTGGTCCGGGATGGCGACAACGGCGATATTTTAGGGATCACCCTACATTATCCCTAACTGGATCCATTGCCAGATTAACCACGTAACTACGGGCTAAGCACGAAAGAAGGCTTCACTTATATTATATTGAATTAACTTGATGTCACAAAAACATTAAAAATTCTCCTATCAAGACTAGAGAAGACTATTTCCAATATAAATCAAGGGGTTATGAATTAAAATTTCACGATGCCCCGTGCTTGCTTAATCCTACACCGACTGGATCATAATACAATTTTTTGAATAATATTATAAAGTTTATATAATTTAAATATGCCAATGCATTGGATGGAAAGGCGACGGGACAACTTCACTCAAGCAAAGAGGCGGCAAGATCAAAAGAGTAACCTCTTGGGGGCTGTGTATAAAGAAATAGGTTTAACGAAGGAGGCTGCACTTGGAACTTTCTTATCTGTCGTTCGTGATCATACGTGAACTCAATGTAATATATATATGTATATGGATATCATGTACTATGTCCCTAGTTGCAGCCTATATTTCGTCATTATCTTATAGGATATACACGACCTGACAAATTTTGATTTGACAATGTGTGCGTTATCTAGTGTTTTGATATTAAAAATTCTATGGAGCTTATGTCAAGTGTGGATGACTGTTTACAACTTGTCAATCAAAATTGTAACTAATTCTAGTAGGCTTCATAAGATACACGATGCACGACACGCCACAAGTTAGGATATCATCCTCACCATCTGGATGTGTGGCGGTCCTCCACAGTGCGGTTTACAAGGAGCTTTCTTCCACGTACTACAAAGCTGTGGAATGAACTTCCTTGTGCGGTGTTTCCGCGACGATACGACATGGGTACCTTCAAAAAAAGCGCGTACACATTCCTTAAAGGCCGGCAACGCTCCTGTGAGTCCTCTGGTGTTGCAAGAGAGTATGGGCGGCGGTGATCACTTAACAACAGGTGACCCGTACGCTCCTATTCCATAAAAAAAAAAAGATACATAATAGCTTTAAGGGTAAATGTATACACTTCTATAATAAAGTCCCAGCCACTGTTCATATGTCACTGTTTATCAATAATTAAATTTAAATGTATTATAAAAAAATGGCTCTGTCGTAAATCCTATTACTCCACTGCTGAATATCTAAATGATCGGACAGCCTGGGACTAGATTGTGATTATTTTATAGCGATAGAAATGACTGCACAATATTTTTATTGAAAAGAGCGCAAAAAAACAATGCTGGGAGAGTTTCTTGCGCCGCTTCTTCTCTCTCAGAGCGCCATTTGTTTCCGAAGCGGTAGTAGTATCTAGTAGTCATTAGAAATGACATCAAAAAGAATTCTAAAGGAATCAATTTTGAGAAATAAATGCCTTTGTATGCCTTTATTATGCCTTTTAAATAGGTAACAGTAACATTAGATTCGCTTTCGTTTCGTCTAAACGCTAATATATTGTTAGTCTATGGTTTTAATGAAGAACTTCTTCTCTTACATAAAAAAGAATATACGGCACTAGAAGTCTTGTTAAACATTTGCTTTTAATATACTTGAATACCCTTGAGCTAAACAATACTGTATGTTTTCAATTTTGAAACATTTTTGTGAGGGTGATGTTGTGAGGTGAAGAGTCCTTGATATAAGGACCTGTACACAGAGAAGGGTCGGGTACTCGATAGCGATTTATTTTTACACAAAACTTAAAATATAAATATCTAAACTTTATATGCTCGTGTACGATTTTGTTTTTGCACATTTTTTTATTAGCTTCACCTGTATGTATGGTTGTTTGTAACCGACTCATTCGGGCGCGATTTTGAGAGTTCTTTCAAACTTCGGAGATCGAGGACCGATGACAATACATTAATTTGATAAAATTATTCCATTTTACAATTTGCTAAATAAGATTTTTGTTAATTCATAAAATATTAATCTATCGTCTATAAGACAGGAAATTATTTTAATTTTAACCATTATACACAAATAAAATTTGAAAAACAAAATTTTATGAACGATGCGAGATTCGAACCCACGACCTCCGGCGTTCCGTGCCGGTGCTCTAACCAATTGAGCTAACCGTTCGAGTTCCGCCTCGTTATAAAATTCTGTTTACTTTTTTGTTTTCAAATTTAATTTGTGTATTAATCCTAGAAGTGAAGGTTAAACTTTAAAAAAACATAACATATTGTTTAACCATTATCTTTAACCGATTTATCTAGTATTACGAAATTTTCAAATACCAAAGTGAATTTTTAATGCAACAATGCAAATAATAGTTTAAAAAAACTAAAAAAACATACTCTTATTAATAAACCAAACTAAAAAGTAGGAAATATTTTCTATTTTTTAGTTCACTTTTCTATAAAAATATAAAGAAGTTTGAAAGATATCGTGATGAATCCATGCGTATGAGGAAATACAGCTCGGTCTCATAAGCAGCTGTTAGGCAGACTATATAAATTAAGTATTTTTGTCCAATAATTCAGAAAAACTAAAAAACCAAAAACCAAATTGCCACAAATTTAAAATAAATATATTTTTACTATATTATAAATATAATACAGTATACATTTTATTAAACTACTAGCTGACCCAGCAAACGTTGTATTGCCGATATTAAAATCGCGATACAAAAGTAACTGTTGATCGTAGATAAGTGAAAATTTGAAGTTGTATGTATTTTTTAATGCTAATAAAACAAATTTAAAGAAAAATGTCAAAAAAAATTAAATAAAAAATTCGTGTGGACCACCCTTAACATTTAGGGGGATGAAAAAAAGATGTTGTCCGATTCTCAGACCTACCCAATATGCACTCAAAATTTCATGAGAATCGATCAAACCGTTTCGAAGGAGTTTAACTACAACACCGCGACATGAGAATTTTATATATTACTATAATTTAACTAACTAACTATAATTTGTTCAAACAAAACAGTCTTATAACTATACTATACATATACTTACCGTGCTATGATTACATTTAATTAAAATAATATATACGGGGAAGCGTACGATTACTGCAAAAAATACTGGCAGTATTTCCACGTTGGATAGCTAGGCTGTTTCCTTGACCGAAAAAGCTAAATGTTTATAGTTTTAATTAATTAACATACGTATTTTTAACTTAAATCAAATCAAAATCACTTAATTCACGTAGGTCAAGGAGAAGGTCACTTATGAATGTCAAAAGTTTTCCTTTTCTTTTTACCAGTGGGAGGCTCTTTTGCACAGGATGCCTGCTAGATTATGGGTACCACAACGGCGCCTATTTCTACTGTGAAGCAGTAATGTGGAAGCATTACTGTGTTTCGGTCTGAAGGGCGCGTAGCTAGTGAAATTACTGGGCAAATGAGACTTAACATCTTTTGTCTCAAGCTGACGAGCGCACCTGTAGTGCCGCTCAGAATTTTTGGGTTTTTCAAGTATCCTGAGCGGTACTGCATTGTAATGGGTAGGGCGTATCAATTACCATCAGCAGAACGTCCTGCTCGTCTCGTCCCTTATTTTCATAAATACATTTAACAGCACTAACTGTAAATGTTGATGTGAAAAAAAAAGGTCAATATTTTCCTAAGTAGTGGTTTGACCTATATGTATAAGGTGATATATTGTCTATTGGTAGAGTTATGTCTTTTTCCTGCTCTGTGGTGCAACTCCTGGGATTCACACTTGACTGTTTTATTTTCAAATAGAAGCTATTTAAATATTAGCCACGATTTTATTTGTATTCGAGCACTTTGTTATTTATTATTTATTATTGTTTAGTAGCGGCAAATTTATTTAATTTCAATCACAATCCTAAATTGGACATGCGAGATTAATATTATAATTCATTTCCTGCTTTTGGCATTTCAATTACCGATCAATGGTTCAATTTAGTGATCTGTTTTTTATACAGGCTTCATACTTTTTGTGTTAAATGAACGTTTTTGATGGCCGGAAAGAAATTTCAGTGTGGCAACATTTTTCCTTGTTTACTTTTTAGATAATTACTAGCTTTTACCCGTGATTTAGTCTGCGTGGAATAGTTACTCTGGGAAGATTTTTTTTTTAGGATACTTTGCAACCATGTACGTCAAAGTTAAAAAATGCTCAGTACTTATAAATTACTTCTTATCAAGTGCCTAAGCAAAAAGTTTATGGTGTCATCTTCGATAATGACGAACTTCCATACAAACTTCCATCCCCTATCTCAGCCCTTCGGTTTTTTTTGTCTTTGTCCAGTAGCGCACGTCTTCCAGCTTATGATGATGATTATGATGATGAAGTGGATATTCTAAAGATAACTTACTAGAACAATTAAACTCATATTAGAAATAGCTGCCAGTGTTTTCGAGTAGCCCTATTGTGGCGCGTACAAATTATTTTGTAAGTTTACCGCGCCTCGGCGATGGCTTAGCGGCACAAAGATGTAAGATTCACTAAGACCGACATATTTGCGACGCTTGCTTTTTTTTATGAAAATAACGGACGAGATGAGCAAGGCGTTCAGCTGATGGTAATTGATACGCTCAGCCCAAAATTTCTGAGCAGCACTACAATTGCGCTCGTCACCTTGAATCATAAGATATTAAAACTCATTTGCCCAGTAATTATACTAGCTACGGCACCCTTCAGACCAAAATATAGTAATGTTAACACATTACTGCTTCACGGCAGAAAAAGGTTTATAATACAATATGTTTTAATATTGTGATTGTCAGTGAACTGCTAAAGTGGTCGGACACTGTATCGTAGAATTAAAAAAAGCTACTATTAAAAATTCCATCTTAAAAGAACTCAAGATAAAAGGAAGGCTATCGTCGACTGTGATACTAATAATTCTGAAGTTCTTTGGTCACATCTCCAGAAATGAAGGAGAATTGAGCTGTTTATTAACGGCAGGTCAGGACCAGGTGGTGGGGAAAAGAGCAAGAGGACGTTAACCTACGCTTTGGACGGATCTTATCAAAGCAGTGACCCAGAAATCTGTGGTGGAGTGCTCCCGCAATGCTGCAAAGCGGAAAAAGTGAAGGAGAATCGGGAGGGTGGCAGTGCTAAAACTAAAGAGACCAACGGCGACTAATGTTGCATCATCTCAGCGACCACGAGCACTCTGCCAAGAGTGACCGACTGAGAAGAATGATTAACAACAAACAATTTAACTTAGAAGTCATCGTTTCGCATTGCTATGGCAAATTTTGATGAAACTCTAATATGTAAATATTATAATATAACTACTTTGTATTATTAAAGTCAGTCAGAACATAAATGGGATTGTCATACATGCTACACATCTTTAAATAAACGATCGAGTTTATACAAGCTTATTTTTTGCTCTATATATAAGAAGAGTTCCGGCATTAGACTTCCCAATCTGCGTAGTACTTGCCAACATATAAAGAAAAAAAAAATTGACAATATTCAATAAAATAGTCACCTCGGTCGATTCAATATTTCGCTAAAATTATTAATAAGTAAATCCTTAATTGATTAATATATAAATATTATTGTACCATGTATTATCATGTTCTACCAATAACAATCACTATTTTAATCATATAAAATTTCATATATTTAAACTAATATTATAAAGAGAAATTAATGATAAAACAAAAAAAAATATTCTACAGTAATATAGAACATATCAGTATCTACAAGAAAGTCTGGGAAACCATATGTTTAACTACTTTAGTACGAACTCGTTTTTTACATTTAAAAAGTTGATAAAAGTGCCGACAATAATCAAACTTTAGTATTAATCCTTATCCCATTAAATAACATTTTATTAAGACTATATCAATAACTATACAATACTTTTTAAATTATTAAAATCGGACATTCCATTCAAAAGATATAACGAATTTAAAAATGTCAATCTAACGAAAAGAATGCAACTAAAAAATATGTGAAATAAAACTTTTATGTTAAAAAAAAATATATGGTCCGACTTAGTTGACTTTCCACTGCCACGAGATCGGTATCTAAGTGAGTGAAACCACTGGGCACTGCTAGTAAAATTATACAGGAGTCGTAAAAGCTAACCCAACCTCGCCTTATCTTTTTAAATTATTGATGTTCCTTTTTGGAAAAGAATATGTTTAAATAGATTCAACATTTAACCCTTTCTTATAAATCGGGATCGAATTTCTTTAAACGAAATATTTATAACTCTACAAGTAGGTGACCTCGAAGGATCTCTAAAAGCCTTCATTTTAGAGTTCCTTCACTAACTCACAAATGATGCCTTTAGTAACGACTTCCTGAATCGACGGTACTTTTCTTAATAACGATTTGAAAGCTTTTTCAAAGGCATTTTCTGTTGCATTTTATATTGGTTGTCCTTTTTTGTTGTTTTGTCCTTTTCAAAAAGTACCTAGTTGTCATTTAATGCTTCTTTTTTTTTCATGCTTGCATTTATTTAAGTTACAAGTAAGAAGAGTTCACTAGTTTTTCCACTTTTTATGATGAAAAGTAACTCGTTATGTGAGTTTTAACTTTAAAAAACACAAAGCAATGTGATATAAATTTAAATTGGTTTCAATTGACGAATTTTCGCGAATATCAATCGTTGAAAACGTCACAATTAAAGAGGTATTAATATAAAGTTCGCGGAAAAAGTGTTTTCGCATATAATGAAAGTCAAAAGTGAAAAGACCTGATGTAAAAAATACAGCACTTCGAGATGAACAATATAATATATATGAACTTATTATAAAATCTCTTTGGCTGTACTATTTGTATCTGGCTGGTTTTGACGATATTAAAAAGATTAAAAGAAAAACAAAATTAGTAAAATATTGTTTCTAACATTTCGTTTTTTTTTTGTCGAAATAAATGAATTTAATGATTAAATTTCATACATGCAAATTTAGCACCCAATCAAATGATTTTCTAAATCAAAATGCCCTTGAATATGTATGTATGGATCCATTTCAAGGATTTTTTTGGTGATACCAACCAATGTAACGTGTGAGCTCTTCTCTCATCTTGAGATTGTAGAATAATGAAACATAAACCATCTCATTATACTTAGTTTCTCTTACATAATATTATTTCAATTCAATATTTTTTTATATTCAAAACAAAACAACGCTTACAAATATATTTATAATACTAGATATGATTACTTACATGAAAATAAAAATATCACAACGAGGACATGTACCAAAAATACGGATCAGCCTAGCAACCCAACACTGATCCCTTGCAATTAGCAATGAGATGTACTTATGCATAAGATCTCCTTGCTACATCTTCATTGGGGAATGAACTTCTTTACTTGATATTTTCAGGACGCTACGTCATAGTTTCCTTAAAAAAATGTGAGTGCACTCCGGGCGTACCGGCAGAAGTGAAAACTTGAATATTAACGTTGTGTATTTTTTTTAATTTTGGAATCGTTACGGAATAATTTCGCTCAAATTGCTTTATTTATCAGTATAGAAGTACTAGTATTGATGTGGTTAAACATCGGTGATAATCATTGATGATTAATACGTCTACATAGACTACGACAGCTGTGAAAACTGCGTGTATAAATAATCTAACACAAAGTGTCATACAAATCGCGAGTATAAGACGTAGGTTGTCACGCACAATAAAGTATTAAAACTGGCCTGTTTTCATCGTTTGTCTAACATCAAGAGACCCTCTTGCAGCAGAGGGTCTCTAGACTTATAACTTATCTAAGATGATAACCTATTTGTTTAGTCTCTTATTCTAGCACAAAAACAAAGTAGCTATGATCACCAAAATATTAATCAGTAAATATATTTCAAGGCAATTTTTTCCGCTGTCGAGTTTGGGTGACATCGTAAATTATCAAAATGGAAATTACACATTAATGTCAAGCTTTACTTCACGTCGTGCGTTTTTCACGCAATTTTTTAATATATTTTGCAACTCTGTGAAACTGTCAGTTACATTTCCTTACCGAATCGACCAGAGGACATTCAAGACATAAAACGTACTCTGTACCCAAAAGATCGGTAACGTATTTATTTATTTTTTTTTTTGGAAGAGGAATATGCACAAGCGCCCGGGTCATGGTCGCCAATATTCTCTTGCAAGACCAGAGGAATCACAAGAGTATTGCCAGCCTTCTAAAAAAGTCTACGCGGTCTTTTTTACGGTATATAATATATCGTATCGTCACGCTAGGAAGCTCATTCAACAGCTTGGTTGAACATGGAAGAAAGTTCATTGAAAACCGGACTTTGGAGGAATGACACATATTCAGATGCTGAGAATGATATTCTTATTTGTGGCTTGTCATGTCATTCAGCGGCAGGATTCGGGTAAAACAGCTCTTTCAATTCTTTTTCAATGTCACTCCCCTTGCGGCATTAGCACTAGAAGACACACAATGAAGCGACGTCTCTACGCAACAATTCTTCATTTAAATGTTGTGGCCATATATTATAGTAAAAATAAAAAAAAAGCTTAGGAAAGGTACCATGAAATACAGCCATCGGCTGTCTATTATATGGTACCCCGCCAGTATTTGTACTCTTGCCTATATATGGATAAGCGTCGATCATATTTTTGTAAGTTACATCGTACAGGGAACTCTATGCTGAACTTATCCGGAGTATTCGGTATGTAAATCTGAAATGAACATCGCTTTGATTGTCGTCGATAATCTGGTCATCCTCAACTTCGGAATCTGAATCTTCTAAAAGATTATCTTCCTCGTTAAATACCACTCAAATATCATCTTCATTTAATAATTTATGCCATAACATATTTAAACCTAAAATAATGCCGTGAAGAGACATAAATATACAAAAAACAAACAAAAGTAAAATTACACAAACCTAGTTAAAAGTTACACAAAGACTAAACGTACGTCTTGTAGGCGTGCTTTATTTCGATAAATCAAAAATGGCAGGATTCACTCAATGACACGGGCATCGTCCGCTAACTTCAATCCACTGAGTTGGCGAAAGTTCTCGACACCCTTACTTCAATCGTAAGGAAAAGACAACCGATATTAGGTTGCGTGTACGCCTCGCAGGCGTAGGCTTCTGGGGTTAATAAAGTGATTTATTTCACTTCTGGCTTTGCTATTTATATTTGGTCAAGAAATACTAGCGGCGAGGGAATAACTTCAAATATAATTTAGTAAATTGCTTAAAATTTAAGGCTGCATTTAGTGCTCGATCGACGGTGAGCGCTGAAGTTGGTCAAGCGAAACTAAAACAATACAATTGCTACTCTCGTACAGCTACGTCGCGCTGAAGAGAATCGGTCCGCTAACGCGCTAAGGCGATATTACACGTCCAATCAAGTTTGCTGTCAGCTGAGCAATAAACGTAATATAGTTATCGCGTACGGGCACGCTACGCTCGACCGATGCGTTTATTGACGTTGAACAGGTTGTCAACCCTAAAGTAGATGTAATTAACACCATAAATGTAGAGTTAGATAAACATACCGAGATTTGTGGATAATGCGTCATACATGCGTCAAACAAATCAAATCAAAATCAGTTTATTCACGTAGGTCACGGAAATGACACTTATGAATGTCAAAAAAAAATAAAATATTTTTCTTATTGAATCTACCGCTACTTCGTAAAGGGTTGAGCTAATGAGAAGAAGTAGCAAGAAACTCATTGCCACTCTTTTAAGATCAAGATTTACATTTACATAGATTTACAAATCATTTCAATTACAATATAATATGTTAAATGTAAAATGATGAAAACAGTTGGCTCATTGGTTAAAGCACTTGATCGTATCTCTAGAGGCATGGGTTTAAATGCCGCATCAATTTTCAATAATCTCAGTGGTTAGAAAAATAGATAACAAATTATTTAGGTTTAAAATCGTTTAGGAGCGAAATCTCAAGTCAATTTACTAATATGCTGTTATTGGTGTTACGCAGCTTAGCAACTCTAAAGTGTAACTTAGATCCTTTAGGTAGCCACAACCTGAGAGTTGAACAAGATATACAAAGTTGTACGAATGATTGATTCGTATGAATAGCGAAGTTGGTTAGAGCGCTGTTATTTAACCTGAGTGGCAAGATCAAGGTATTCAAATACCGCATCGTCCATATATTTTGGTATAAATTAACTACCATTTAGAATGATCGCTAGGTCTTAAATCGGTTTTCTTATTATATCATTAATATATAGATAATATCAACGGCTTATATGAAAATCAGACTCACACTAATCCGTTTGAATGGTGTGATTTTGTTTTAATATTAATCTTGAACAAAACCATTTATAATTAATTTTTGCTATAGGACGTCAAAAGATTAAAACATTTTACCGCCTTTTCTATAAACCTTTTGCTGTCATGAAAATGAGGGTAAACAGAGAATGATTGACGATTCAAAACCGCTACATCCGTATAAACCACAAAGTGTATTAACTGTCGACCCCGTTTGTTTAAAACGCTGTTTATATGGCAGGGTGAGTTGTTTCGGGTTCAGCTGAGTGACTCGTAAATGTTAAATTATTTTTGCAACACAAACCTCCCCATAATTTAAAGTAAAATTGTTTAAAATCTCTCTATGTCCTACTGCAAATATCGAAAATACTTTTCCATGGGTTTATTCAGCTTACAAAAACAGTGTTAGCCCTTTAAGAAAACTGACAAACTTTAGGTTTATTAGAAATTGTAATACTTATTTTAAAAACAATTATTTAAAATAATAAAGAGTGTTTTGAACAGTGTAGTATCTTTTTCCTGACATAATTTTAAATCTGATAACATTTTAATTAGACAATTCATTTGAAATGTTACATCTTAATTAAAAAGCAACATAGAGCTGCACATTTTTCACACAATAACACGAAAACAATGAAGATAATTGAAAAATTCTTATGGTAACAGCACCTTACAGATTAAAACATCTTCCTTTAGAGTCCTTTGTATAAAAGAAATTGTACTTTCCCTATTGTTAACTGTGAGTTGTGACTCAAAGTGCGCGCAAATAAAAGTTATACTTTTTATAAATTTTAAATTGGTTTCTATTGTTCTTTAAAATAGTTATTAAAGTTCAGTGCTAGTATTATGTTCAACATTGCATATACTACCATTATAGCATATTTTCACGAATATAGAGAACTTTTTATGAAGGCAAATTAGAGAATTACTTACAAATACAAATAGGTTTCAATTAACAAACATTAGAAAAGAAAATAAATACATTTATTTACCATGGAGAGTGGCACTTACATAAAATATTGCAACAACAAAATTGGTAAACGTTTTGAAGCTACATCAGTTCGTAGGGTGGCTTTGATATGGGGAGAACTGAGAAGATCTGGAGACGGCAAAGTCAGCCCTATTCTTTTTGACCGAGACTGTATTTCTCTCTGGTTGGTATAAATTGTAATATGCTCAAAAAAATCAAATTCAAATATATTTAATAAGAATAGGATTATAATATCACTTATTGAAAGCAAAATACAACTAACCATTCGAAAAAATACGCCTGTGACCTGAGAAGAACGGGCGCAAGAAACTCAGTGGGCTTCTTTTTTTACACAATTTATACTAACAATGTAAAACAGTTAAATAAAATTTATTATTTAAAGGCATGAGAGTGGTCACTCCATTCCCAAATTGTGGTATCATTTAGAAAGGCAATTATGTTATATTATCCTTTACCATACAAACATTAACATTTTTTTCCAATTTTATTATACATTTCTCTTAAACATTTCTGAGATTTTGATGTCAAAGCGTATACAGTACAGCGAACAAGTACAAATAAAATTGTTATTGCGCCTACGCGAATCCCAGACGTAGAAAGAATATCATAAACTTTCACTGTGGGATCTTCTGTTGACCTCCTATGGGATCGTTGACCACTGCCTGATCTGGAGCACCGTGTCGATCATACACTTAACACGGGCGTTTTTTCGGCTGCTGCCGCGTTTGGCACTATAGGTCGGTTGACTTGGATAAGATACGGTAATAGGCATATTTTTTTTCTCTAGACAATCCAGGTGGATATAGAATTTTCTGCATGTCCCTAACGTGAAACGCAACTATAGAAAACATATTTTTATATTACGAGCATGCAAATGCTTCAAAAACCTACCTAACGCAGTTACTATTGCGATTGTCGAATTTTTAATAACACGTGCGTAAATTACCAAGCTACTCAAATTCCTTTTTTTATTCTATAAATTATTTCATTACAAACATGTTAGAAAAACACTATTTTATTACTATTATAATAATATGTAATCAGCTGGCTATTCCAGCAAATTCATATTATGTCTTACTTACTTGCCTGCTTTCCTTTACTTTAATTCTTTTGTTTTAATTTATAATCTTATTAGTATACTAGCTGCCCCAGCAAACGTAGTATTGCCATATAAATAAATAAAAATTGCAATGAAAAAAAAATATATGTTGGCCGATTATCAGACCCACCCAAGACGTACACTAAATTTCAAACACATCGGTTCAGCTGTTTCGGAGGTGTTTGGTAACAAACAGCGCGACACGAGAATTTTATATACTAGATTAGCTGACCCGACAGACGTTGTTCGGTATATAATAAATAAAATGCTGTTTTTATGAATTTGTCAATAACATTTCATAGCATCAAGAATTATTTGGTAAAAGATGCTCCCTGTTGTTATAATGAAATTGTTTCACAGCAGAACTGTCAAACCATGCGTGTATAAATTCTCTCATAGAAAATATGTCCAAATAAAACAAATATTGGAAATAACAATAATTTTGGGTCCCAAATCAAAAAAAAAAAAACTATCCTATCTCTCAATATGGGATAAATTGCACTTCATGAAGTAATCTCCGTTAAAATACGCTAGTTTAGGAGTTCAATGGATTCAAACTATTTAGGAGTGAATTCATTTATGTACTTGTTTATAACATAGCTGTAAGTTTTCCGAAAAGAATAAAAATAAAATAAAATGAAATTCTGCATTTTGTTTTCCTCGGTGCCTCTTGAAGGCAAGACATTGTCTGCTCCTACCAAATGGCTGCAAAATATCAGGCTTTGGAAAATACCAGCGAACTTAAAAACACTACCTCGAGGTTCCTCAAAAGTATTAATTCTCGAGCGAAGTCGAGTACAAAGAGACTTGGACTTCTTTTTTGGTGGGACATTTGACGTTCATGATTTAATATTTTACTTGGAAATTAAAAGATTTGTATTTTGTATGTTGAGTCGTGAGAGAAAATTTGAGAATGTTGATAGGATTCTGTTTGGACTTAGCACGATATACATTTATAATTTTATTTCACAGGCTACCCGAATGTCTTTGTATCCAAGCTAAAATTATGTTAATATTGTGGTCCTATCTATATATAAAAATGAATTGCTGTTCGTTAGTCTCGCTAAAACTCGAGAACGCCTGGACCGATTTGGCTAATTTTGGTCTTAAATTAATAGTAAAAGGTGAATAAATATGAAAATACTCGGAATTAAATAAAAACTCCAGTTTTATTTTTCAGTATTTTGAAGTGTACCCCGTCGTTCAGCAATCAAATTAAAATAAATAATAGTATGTGATGAATAACTAATTAGAATTTTTATATAATTCTAACTTTCTCAGGAGGTAAAAAACAAACTTTATTTTAGGTAAATTTATTAGGTAGATACTACAGTTGTTAAATATCTATCAGATTATTTTTATGTTGATTGATAAATCTTAAGTTTTGTAAAAAAATAAAATTTCTGAATCTAACCGAACCACAAAACAAAACAAAAATATAGTTTATCAGAAAGCTTTAAATTGATTAACAGACTGTATCTTATCTGTGTGTGTTTGTCAATATCAAATTGTTACCTTATAAATAGCCAGTATTTTAGGAAAACTCTGTTCTGTAAGTAAGCAACGTCATGTGTAATTAATCGAAAATAATAATGACATTTCATTTATACTGAGCATTTTTTTATTTGTTTTAATAAAAAAAGGATTCCTTTTATTTGTTTTAGGTTTATTTTATACCAAAGTTTAGGTCTTTTATTTATCCATTGCTGTACAAAGTACGGGTTAGCTAGTCTTACATATAACTGCGACCTAAGTATTACATAGACATGGATGAGACGATGAAAAATTTGCTTGAGGAACAAACGAATGAAGAACTTGATATACGACTTGTGTACCTTCCAAAAAAGCACGTACACCTTTCTAAAAGGTGGGCAACGCTCCTGTGATTCCTCTTTTGTTGCAGAAGAATGAGGGTGGCTGTGATCACTTAACTTAACATCAGGTCACATTGCTTATTTATCCTCATCTACCATAAAACATAATTAAACGGATGAAAGATGTGTATAACTTGGACCGTGAACTATATTTAATATTGTATCTAGAGCATATTTATTATCGTTGACTATAAATTAAATCTTAATATCGTTGCAGCTTTAATTTGAATATGCAACTTGACTCTCATTTTAATTTTGAGTGTCGCCTCCTCTAACGCGCGAACATCTATAGAGACCGCACAAAAGCGGATAGCGAAATAATTAAAACAGTTTTTAAAAAAAATTCAAACCCGATGTAAGAAATTCTAAAGAATACATAGATAATATTAATGGTCGGTACAACTTTTATAGTCGTGTAAAAAATATAATCATAGAGCAATTGTTCTCAGAGCACACAGATTTTAACTTTACTTTTATAACTACTAGTATTTAACTAATATTTCGTTAGTTTTGTACAGTATTTTTAAAACGAAGCGCTGTTCTTTTAGGATATAAATAATTAACAATGCACTTTTAGTGTATAAGGTATGTTGTTTGGTATATCCTGTTATTCCTCACACTACATATGCATGACTATATATAAGATAAAACCTTATTTAATTTCATAAAATTGTGATTTGAACGCAAAGGATGTCTGCTAGATTATGGGTACCACAACGGAGCTTATTTCTGCCGTGAATCAGTAATGTAAGCGTTATTGTGTTATGGTCTGAAGGCCGCCGTAGCTAGTGAAATTACTGGGCAAATGAGACCCAACATCTTGTCTCAAGGTAACGAGCGCATTTGTAGTACCGCTCAGAATTTGTTTTTTTTTTTGGGTTATTTAAGAATCCTGAGTGGCACTGCAATCTAATGGGCAAGGCGAATCATTAACTATCAACTGACGTCCTACTCGTCTCGTCCCTTTTTTTCATTAAAAATATTATTCCGGGTAATAAGTAATCTAGCGTTTATAGCCTTCATAGGTTTTGGTGTTCAATTTTTCAATAAAATACCAGACAGTATACAAGGACTCACTGAGCAGAAATTAGAATATGACGTTGAAAACATTAAATAATCTACATGTTCCGAATTGAATTTGGAGCAATATGAGGCATTTTTTCAACTTTAGTAGATTATATAGAGGACTGTAATGCATAGTTCTTCACAGGCCACCCAAAATTATTGTATTCTGCGATTTTCAGGATTTGTACTGAAAGTTTCTTATCAGTTCTTCTCCTCATGTCAAAACCCCTTTACAAACTGGTAGCTACATGACGTATCATCCAAGAGCAATGTCTAACAATGAAAATTTATTTTAAACTAAATTATAGTGATTAAACAAATACAAATAGTTTATTTTGTCTCAAAAAAAACGTATTCTACAACAAAACCGTGTACTAAATACTTATAATACCTACTACAAAACAGATATCACAACCACTAGATACAAATATTAAAAGAAGTCTACATACTTAAGTTTGGTAAGTGCATATTATAGAAAATTGGTTCGAAGTTGATAATAGTAGGACTTATTTAATAAACTAGGCACATACATACAGTAGGTTTATGTGAAACAGATATAAACGCTGGTGCCTTATTCTACAAAATAGCTGTTCTGTTGGAAAGTAAATATATAGTCAATAAAACAACAATCTACGAGTACATGACTTAACTAAAGAAAATTATGTGACATGAATAACTAAAAATATGGCAACACACTTTGCCGATAGCTTTACCACCGTGAGTATTATATTATATTGCCGATAAACCAACCCATTTCCTCTGAAGCCTCCATTGTTATGTAAAACATTTTCAACCTGAAGGTTAGCTACTTATTGTGGAAAATTTTCTTCTAATATGTTAAATATTTTTTTATTATTAAACACATATTAATGCGTAATATAAGAGAGTTTCCTTTTTGTTTATCATGCTTTCAGAAAAATGTTAGAGGATGCACTTATGAAAAGCTAATTCTAATTACGATTACATTATAGTATACTTAAAATCATAATCATTACTAAATATTTAATTAATAATATGATTATCACATTAAGAAATACAGTCTTTTCCTCTATTTCTCATTTTGTAGTTTAATAACATGCCTAGGCTAAATATTTTAAAATTATAATAAATATATAACACGAATTTTTCGTTAAGTTTTAGCCGTATTACTACCAAACAACGCTGTAATTTAAGTTAAACTTACTTTAATCGACATATTTTTTAATAATAAAAATTGAAAATAACTGACAGTGAATCAATCTTATATTTCTATAATAAAAATAGATTTTCTTTAACGGACTGGATTGATTCACGTAGTTGTTCACATCTTTTGCTCAAAATAAGTGTATTCAAATGCATAAAATCAGACAAATTCGTCGACTCAGCGAGAAAAGTATCTGTGTCTTTTGTTTTTAGCCTTTCGAAATGCTAAACTGGCTAGTAGATCGTAGTACTATTAGCTAGTTTAGCAATGTAATATAATGATATTTTGTTATTTGTCGACATTAATTATGGTCTTTTTATTATTCCTGTATTACGAAATTTTTCTTAAGTGTAATTTACTTTTGTGTAAAACAATAAAATACAACAGAAAATAGCATTATAATTATTTTTTTTATACATTGTACATAGAATGTCGCAGTAAGCATCCAAACGCAAAAATAACATTTTTAACGCAAATTTGTAACCGAAATTTAAGTTGTATAATTTCTCTCTTGTTCAACAATAAAATTTAGTATACCACCATATCTTGGTTGAGCTATGCCATTAAAAATTCATTTCCATTCCTGCCGCCGAATTCCACCTTCGCACGACACGCCACAAGTTAGGATATCATCCTCACCATCTGGATGTGTGGCGGTCCTCCACAGTGCGGTTTTCAAGGAGCTTTCTTCCACGTACTACAAAGCTGTGGAATGAGCTTCCTTGTGCGGTGTTTCAGGGACGATACGACATGGGTACCTTCAAAAAAAGGCCGGCAACGCTCCTGTGATTCCTCTGGTATTGCAAGAGATTGTGGGCGGCGGTGATCACTTAACAACAGGTGACCCGTACGCTCGTTTGTCCTCCTATTACTTAAAAAAAAAAAATGGCACGTGGTCGCCATTCGAGGACCTTACTGCCCCAACGGCCATCTGTCCGCCGAGCTATGTGCCCTGTCCACCTACACTTCAGTTTCGCAATAATTTGGGCTTTGTCGGTTTGGTCTTTGGTTCTCCTACGGATCTCCTCATTTCTGATTCGATCTCGCAAGGAAAATCCGAGCATAGCCCTCTCCATTGCCCGCTGAGCAACAGTGAGCTTCCTCATAAGGCCCATAGTTTGCGACCACGTCTGTGTTCCGTATGTCAGACAGGACTCACTGAGCACAAATTCAAGAAATATATTAAGGTTTCATTGACAAAGAATGATTTCTATAATATAGTAGATTATATAGACGCTTATGATGCATGGTTATAGTCTGGTTTTGTGCAGGCCATCAAAAATTTAATAATATTACATAAAATAGGGTAAGTTGTTATAAAATTAAAAAGACCGGCGTTTAGGAGTTTCTTATTAGTTGTTCTCCCCATGTCATAATCTCTTTACGAACTGATGTAGATTCATGACGTTTACCAAGTGTTGTTGCAATATGTTATGTTATTGTCACTCCCACTGGTAAATAAATGTATTACTATTTCTATACAAAATACTGAATGCAACATTAAGCGACAAACAAGTGCATCAAGTTAATAAACACTGTTTTTGCTCATTGAGTCTTGTTGATGCCAAACTTTGTTACAAACTAATTTAATTTCGTGGTACATGTATCAAAAGGTTTTGTTATATACGTGCTCAACTTGTTAATTATTTGTTGATGACTACGCTCTGCAGATTCGTGCCCGATTTATAAATGCATTTGGTTTGTACGTAATAAATTTGGAGTCTGTAATATGTTCTTGCTGTTAAACAACTGATAAAAACAGGCCAGGTTTTGTACTTTAGAGTGCGTGATAAGCTACGTTTTACATTGCTCAAAATAGAACTTAGTTCTAAGCTCATATTTTTCGACGTTTTCAAAGCTGTCATAGTCTATCTAGACGTATAAATGATCTTAGTTTGTATCTTTATTATACAAAGCACAAATATAGCGTTCGAAATTATATTTCCTCAGCAAAAACAATAGGTACTGACCACCTTAATATATCGTTGGAAAGGTGAACATGGCTTGAAATCGTTTTGGGTTTCTAGGTAGTAGGCATTAAGATCTAGTTGGTAAAGCGTAAGTAAGCAGCCATTTTATGGCCAATTAAAAAGAATTTACCAATCACAACACTCCACGTGTCCCACTGCCAAACCTCAATATATACCTAGGTTTAAGACCTAATATTATTAAAACCAGCCAGGATCAGCTCAATAATGCGACACAGGTTATTAAAAAAAGGAAACAGTTTGAGATATTTTATATTTTATTTTCCCTATGTTTCAAAATTATCTAATGGAGAAAATTTGTACATTTATAGTAGTTACGAAATAGCTAAAGAACTGGAAATCGACCACAAAATAGTTTTGACCCGTTTGAAAAAGCTCGATAACGGTGTGCCACACGAACTAACTGAAAAAACACCTAATGAACTGTGTTTTTTATGCGATACTTTATTGAGACATTACGTTTTAATAGAAATCGCACCATTATTGAAGATATAGCCGGTGATGAAAAGTGGATCAAGTCAGAATAGAACATTGTAAAAACTTCGGCCAGGAATCAAAGTCTGTGGAAAAAAAAAGTCATTGTTCATTATGAGCTCTTACAGGCCAGAGACGTCGGGTCAGACCTCTATTGATGTGTGATTAGTGAAGGCGGCCGGAATTTATCGATAGAGAGGGTGTGGTCTATTATCAGGATATTGGTAGACCACACACACCTTTAGCCTCAACTGGAAGATGTTAATACATCCGCTATATAGCCTTGCACCATCAGATTCTGACCTGCTTCGGTTTCTTCAGAGTTATTTAGACAGTGTCAGGCTTATATCAAGAGAGGACTGCCAAACTGGTTGTGTTTTTTTGATGAAAAGTACAAAAATATCGACAGCAACGGTCACTACCGACAAAATCGCAAAAAGTCATCACACAAAATGGCATACAGTACATAATATAATATAATATACTGGAATGTTAATAAACTTTGTAAAAATTTTAAATGCAATGTAACTTTTCCCCCAATCTATTACAACTAATCTTTCTGTTCTTTGTAATAATACATCAGTCTGGTATACTTTACTCAGTTTCATTAAAAACCCACATGATAAATTGAATTAATATTTACTGCGTTTTTAATAATTTTAAAAGTGTAATGTACTCTACCAGTTATATCTACTAATTTATATTATAGGCTTAACATTATTATGACTTCAGCAAACGGAAAATCCTGTTAACAATGCCATAATGACACCTGGTATTAATTATAACGAAGCGGCATTTCTACACATCGCATTATGTCCTAGAACGGCGTGTCAGTAGTGTTTTATTATTTAAATGTCAGAGTACAATATGTACAATCAACACCAACATTGCTGATAATTATTTTAAAATCGTAAAGACCAGTCTTGCACGAAACAGTTATTTATGCAACTGTTGTGTAATAAGGGGTATTGAAACATGAATGTGGGTGATAATAGGATCACAGGAGTGTTTAATACCTAATTATCAACATTTGCATACAAGACTTTATCTACACCATAATATGAATCCTCTATAAAAGATTCTGAAACAGTTAGCTTATTGCCAACATTAAAACACTCAGTGTCCTAATAACCATTACGTCATCTAAAAGAGGCTTGTACTGAAGCTCAGTACAAGCCTCTTTATCAGACTCTTTATTAGAGGATTTAAAGCATCGGTGTAGATAAAAGATTGTATGACAATAGGTGAACAGTCAGTATCTAATAAAATGATAACATTTAGTTTGTAAAAGTATGTTCAAGCTAATTTCGACCTACTTATAAAATTGACTACGTATAAGACTGAGCGAAATTAAGATTCAAGATATTTGTTTATTCACAATATGTAATGAATTATGTATAATAATGATAATAATCATTTATTCAAGTCTTATTATATGTGGTACAGAATGTTATGTGCCTTACCCTCTGCGGTAGGATACCCTGAGTTGCAGAGGCTATGTCCTTCCAAAAGCTTATACATTATTATACATAATTAACAAACTCACTAAGAAGAGGTTTGTGTGTGTGTGTCTCAAATGTATATATAAGATTTTAGCTGTTTTATTATTAGATACTATTTAATTTCAATTTAGTTGTTACTCTATGTTTTATTAAGTAATAACATTACAATAAAATGTGAGGCGCTTTTTATTTACTCACAATGGGTGATGAAAAGTAGAGTGTATCACTCGGGCGCAAAATATATAAGTGGCTCAAGCGACGTACTTTGAACCATCACTTTGCTCAGTATTCAAAAAAGCGTCCTCGCCGTTAAAATATTATTTTGCTCCCTTATGATACAACCAACTATTCTATTTCTCCATAATATGAACACTGCTATTATTTTTGTAAGTGATCGTGAGGGTCACCTTTATGTTCCCAAGTGTGATCTAATAAGAGTGATATTTATTGGATCATAAAGCCTCGACGTCAGACACTCACGAATTGCGAAAAAGATTAATTTTACCGTGATTTGACCAAATAAATCATTGTAAATATTAACTAATTATCAAGTTTTTCACAAAAAAATGTGTAGTTTGACGTCTTGTACTATCGTTAATCGTTATATCGTCTTATACTTATTTATACTTTCTTCAATATTGCTTTTATTGTACTCTTATGTTTATGTTTTGCGTATTTTGATATCGGCATTTATTATTTGGATGTATTGATTTCATTCTGAACCAATATCTATAGCGTATTGCGAGAAGGTAATTGTAAATATTAACTGCTGATGAACATTTGTTCACAAATTTATGCATGCATAAATAACAAATAAAGTTTTCGTTACTTGGGGTTATTGAACGAGCAATTAATTAATTGGTGAACATACTCTAGCTATCTATATAGACGACCTGTATAGCCGAGTGGTTAGCGATCCTACCTACTAAGCTAGAGGTCCCGGGTTCGAATCCCGGTAGGTGCAAGCATTTATATGATGAATATGGATGTTTTGTTTCCGAGTCATGGACGTTTAAATGTATTTATGTATGTTTATATGAATTTATGTATGTTTGAGTAAGTATATTGTATTAAATATATCGTTGTCTTGTAACCCATAACCACAGGCTATATATGCTTAATTTGGGGCAAGATAATTTGTGTAAAAAGTGTGTGTGTCTATTACTATTATTATTATTATTATCTTTACCTTTACTAATATTAGCAACTCTTGTATTATTGTTTTGCGTATCTCTTACAGTTTGGTTGTTAACACCAGGAACAAACATAAACTTTTTATGCCTACTACTCGGGTAAGTTGAGTTCGTATGTCTTTTATGGGGCGATGTATATGCTTTTAAAACATGATCCCAGGAAATATTCAAAGTTTATATATTACGAAATTCAAAATAATTGTTAAAAGACGTTTATGTGTTAAAGGTTGATATAATACAAATTACTTTCTTAAAGATATCACAGATTGAGAATGGAGCGACTGCCGTCAGAGTATTTTTTTTTTTTTTTTATGGAATAGGAGGACAAACGAGCGTACGGGTCACCTGGTGTTAAGTGATCACCGCCGCCCACACTCTCCTGCAACACCAGAGGAATCACAAGAGCGTTGCCGGCCTTTAAGGAAGGTGTACGCGCTTTTCTTGAAGGTACCCATGTCGTATCGTCCCGGAAACACCGCACAAGGAAGCTCATTCCACAGCTTCGTGGTACGAGGAAGAAAGCTCCTTGAAAACCGCACTGTGGAGGACCGCCACACATCCAGATGGTGGGGATGATATCGTAACTTGTGGCGTGTCGTGCGAAGGTGAAATTCGGCGGCAGGAATCAGGTTGAACAGCTCTTCGGAACACTCCCCGTGATAAATGCGGTAGAAGACACACAATGAAGCGACGTCTCTACGCAACGCCAAGTGATCCAGCCGTTCACAGAGTACTGGGTCCCCGACAATTCGGGCTGCTCTGCGTTGCACGCGGTCAAATGGATCGAGCTGATACTGGGGTGCGCCAGACCAGAGATGACAGCAATACTCCATGTGAGGCCGGACCTGCGCTTTGTAGAGCGCTAGAATGTGGGCCGGCTTGAAGTATTGCCGTGCTCTATTTATGACGCCCAGTTTCTTTGAAGCCAGTTTGGCTTTGCCCTCCAGATGGCCACGGAATTGGCAATTGCTCGAGATTTCGAGACCCAGTATTCCGATACTAGGCGAGGCTTTAAGGGAAGTGTTCTCGAAGAGCGGTGATACGGCAAATGGGGTTTTTTTAGTGGTAAACGCGCAAACTTGAGTCTTCTGGGGGTTAAATTGGACAAGGTTCAACTTACCCCATTCCGCGACCTTCTCGAGAGAGGACTCGATAGAAGACACAAGTTTCACCCGGCACTGGTCGACGTTTTCCCGAGAGAGACCTGCATGGCCCGTGTATACGGCATCACCAGTGCTGTCGTCTGCATAGCAATGCATGTTGGCGGTGTCCAACATATCATTGATATGCAGAAGAAACAGCGTGGGAGATAGCACACAGCCTTGGGGCACTCCAGCGTTCACGGGCTTGGGATTCGAGCAATAACCGTCGATAACGACCTGTATGCTGCGCCCAGTGAGGAAGCTGGAGGTCCACTTGCATAAGCTCTCGGGAAGCCCAAATGATGGAAGTTTTGCGAGGAGCGCCTTGTGCCATACACGATCAAAGGCCTTCGCTATATCCAGACCAACTGCCAGGCCTTCCCCCTTGCTTTCAATAGCCGCCGCCCATCTGTGTGTTAGGTATACCAGAAGATCGCCAGTCGACCGACCATGGCGAAAGCCGTACTGCCGATCGTTGATCAACTGGTGACCCTCAAGGTATACCAAGAGCTGGCGGTTAATTATGCTTTCCATAATTTTGGAGAGTAGGGAGGTAATAGCAATAGGCCTGTAGTTTGCCGGATCCGAACTGTCTCCTTTTTTTGGGATCGGATGGACAAGGGCTGACTTCCATGAATCAGGGACTACGCCTTTTGAATAAGAGTGCCGGAATAAACGCGTTAGCACCGGCGTCAACTCAGGGGCACACGTTCTAAGCACGATTGGAGAAATGCCATCCGGCCCGCTCGACTTCCTGACGTCCAACGAAAACAGAGCTCGCCTAACAGTTTTCTGTCGGAACTGTACTTCAGGCATGGAGCTCTGACACCGCGGGATGGTCGGCGGTGTTTTTCCGTTGTCGTCAAGAGTCGAGTTGGAGGAAAAAAGAGTGCACAGGAGATCGGCTTTCTCTTTTGCCGTATGGGCCAGGTTGTCATTCCTCATGTGCAACGGCGGCATGGACGGCTGGTTGAAGTTACCAAGAGCAGCTTTCGACAACGACCAGAACTTGCGTGTTCCGGTCGGGTAACTGGAAAGCTGCTCGCCAATTTTGACGACATGCTTCGATTTCGCACGGGCGATTTGCCGCTTAAAAAATCTGGAGGCACGGTTATATTTCCTCTTCAGAACTTTGCAGTTCAGATCCTTTGAGCCCAGCGCCGCAACCCAAGTTCGATACGCCTGTTTTTTGCAGTCAGATGCTGCTTTAACTGACGCATCGAACCAGGGCTGTGATCTGCCACCGATCGGTACTACAGAGCTTGGTATAAAAATATCCATGCCCTGCAGTATCACATCGGCTACTGCAACGGCGCAGGCACTAGGATCATCTGAAAGGAAACAAACCCTGCCCCAAGGGTAGGATGCAAAAAAGGAACGCATCCTATCCCAATCTGCTGACTTGTAGTGCCAAACGCGGCGGGTCGCTGGTGGTCTGCGACGTTGGCGTCGGATAGGCACTACACTCCTGACCAGGCAATGGTCGGACGTTCCGAGAGGGGCGTCGACAGAGACCTGGTAACCATTGGGATGTGTAGTCAGCAGAAGATCTAATAAGGACGGCATGTGGCTATCCACATCCGGGAGCCGCGTCGGCGACTCAACCAATTGGGACAGACCATACGCCAATGCAAAATTTTGCACAGATCGCCCTGCGTAGTCTGTGGTACGTGATCCAAGCCATTCGGCATTGTGCCCGTTGAAATCACCCAAGACTACGATTTCAGCGGAGGGGATCTGAGCAAGCACGTCATCAAATGCCGCTTGAACGCAGCCCATGAGGTGATGCGTTTCTGCGTTACCACTATGGGACCTGTAGACACACGCATAGATGCGTGTATTTAAATTATAAATTCGATTGTATCGAAATTTTATAAAAAAAAAAAATATGTGCGCTGACTTACTTGCGGCTGTTCTTCTCAGGTCTGAGGAATAAATTTCCGAATGGGAAATAACTGATTTCATAATATCCTATGATGAATAAAAATATTTGAATCTGATGACATTTTCAATATTTGGAGGCGAAAATCTTAGCAAGGTAAGTAATCTCTGGGCACAGATAATTCTGGGAAATCGCGTTTCTCTGAGTTTCCACTGCGTAATTGGTTTCTCGAAAACTCATTGATGTTGTTTGTTTGTACCACACTACTGCAATTGTTTCATAATCTAATTTGTGCAAAGAAATCTCTAGCAAAGCAAATTTCTAAGCCTCTTCAACACGTAATAATATAACACAAGATTTATAAGGCTATTTTTTACAAGCTTCGTCTGTCCCCATGTCCTTCACTCAAGAGTCACGACCCAGCTTAACTGCCGCCATTTATCAGATCACACGGAAACTCATCTATTTTCAGCTTAACTTTTGTACGTGCATTCACAAAGACAAGCCTAGCTATTGGCATCTGGGAAATACGGGAGTTGCAGCGTGAATGTTTTGTTTTGTTAATTATATTTATATAAGAAGGCATAAAAAGGCATTTATTTTCTCAAAATTGGTTCCTTTAGAATTCTTTTTAATGTCATTCTAATATACTAGATATATAACTATGCACGGTAGTAACCACTTCGGAAACAAATGGCGCTCTGAGAGAGAAGAAGCGGCGCAAGAAACTCTCCCAGCATTCCTTTTTTTGCGCTCTTTTTAATAAAATATACAATATTGTACTCACATTGCTATTGCAATAAAATTATCATAATCTAGTACCAGGCTGTTCGATCACTGAGATATTCAGCTATGGAGTAGTAGGATTTACGACAGAGCTTAGCAAAATATATAAACTTATTTATAGATAATGCCTGAACAGTGGCTGAGACTTTATTATAAATGTGTATACATTTACTCTTACATAGGCTGCACTAAAAGTATTGGGAATGGAATTTCCACTGTTCCTGTCATATTAAAATCTTTTTAATTGAAAACTCCTTTGTTTTAAAAATCGAATACCATATATTTATTTAAAAAAAGATTCTCGGTCTTGTCAAACTTGTTTAGGCGTTGAGAAAATGGAATTGACTCGAGAAAATTCTAGAGGAATGATTTATTATGACTTTCGAAGTGGTTTAACACAAAAACAGTGTGTTGACCGGATGATTTCTGTATTTGGTGATGAAGCCCCATCCAAAACCACAATTTATCGCTGGTTTGCTGAATTTCAACGTGGATGTGTCAAGCTCAGTTATGATCCCCGTCAAGGTCGTCCAAAAACTGCAGACACCAAAGAAAACGTTGATGCTGTGCGTAAGCTGATTGAGAAAGATCGACATGTGACATACCGCGAAATTAAGGCAACTTTAGACATTGGCATGAGTCAAATACAAATAATCTTGCATGAACAATTAGATGTAAAAAGTTGTTTTCCCGATGGATACCGCATTTGCTCTGTGAAGAGCAAAAAGCGGCTCGCGTTACTTGGTGCGTCAGAACTCTCGAAATATTCCACGCAGAATCCTCAAATGCTGTATACAACATCGTATCAGGTGACGAATCCTGGATATATGCTTACGAACCCGAAACAAAAAACCAGTCACGAGTTCGAAAATGAGTTAAAGCCAAAAAAATTGTTCGTTCACGGAGTGTTGCAATAAAAATGGTGGCCAAGTTTGTCTCCAAAACCGGCCATGTTGCGACTATTCCTCTTGAGGGACAAAGAACGGTTAATGCAGAATGGTATGCTAGCATTTGTTTGCCACAGGTCATTTCTGAACTCCATAAAGAGAAGTGCAACCGCCGCATTATCCTCCATCACGACAATGCGAGTTCTCACACCGCGCACAGACAAAAGAGTTTTTAGAGCAAGAAAACATAGAGTTAGTAGACCATCCGCCGTACAGCCCCGACCTAAGCCCTAATGATTGCTATACTTTCCCGAAAATAAAGAATAAATTGCGTGGTCAGAGATTTTCATCACCTGAAGAAGCTGTGGACGCCTTCAAAACGGCAATTTTGGAGACCCCAACTTCTTGCTTCAATGATTGGTTCCATCGTATGGAAAAATGTGTCAAAATTCGCCGAGAATACTTCGAAAAGCAATAAATACATTTTTAAATAGTAATGTTGTGTGACTTCCTTGATTCCCGAAATTTTCAGTGCAGCCCTTATAAAGCTACTAGGTATCTTATAAAGTCTACTAGAATTAGTTACAAGCAATTCCTTATTTTTAGTGTTATAATAATGAAATCCACCATCAAGAGCAAAAAGGTGACAATTTTTGTAAACGTATATTAAATTTTCACAAATGTACTGACAATGAACAGTCATAATATTTATTTCTTTAAAATTTTCTTTGGGAGACTGTACATTATGTATAAGAAGTTAAATATCAAATCAGTCATCAAAATTTTCAATTAAAACTGCCGTCTACCACAGTAATATTATGTTCGCAATACGTAGAGCACGTGAGAAGAACAAAATCTTAACTTAATGGCCACTCCTTTTACCGTATATAATAAAAATTATATACCGTAGAGTATCTAGTAATATAGATTTTTTTATTTTACTTTTTTTTATATACTTATTAACATATATCAACTTACATTTAAATTACATTTATTTACTCGACAAACGTTTCGTTTATCGGCGAGATGCACTCATTAATTCTATACATAACCTACTAATAACCTAACCATATACAAACAAAACATAAAATGGTTCTAAAATTAAAGTATAACAATGCAAGCTGCGAATAACTTTATTAATATGGTTTATTATATTTCTATACTTATTGCCTAATATTGTCTAATAATACATTCTTAAGCTTTTTCTTAAGTAATCCATATTTTATCTTGGGGTGTCTTAATATGTCTATATTATTAAATACATAGGGTACCATATATCTATCTGTACGTATCTAGTATCTCTATTTTTATCATAAAACATTGTAAGGGCTAAAATCCAATGTACAAATCGTATTCAATGGTAAAGGTGTGTAAAATGCCATGGAAAGAATAAGAACAGTATTGAGTCCACACCGATGTAGCGCTATTGTAAATAAATGTATGTCTTGATTCCCTTTCTATAGAGGAAAATGTAAAGCTCTGGTTACTATATTTATAGATAAGATATTCAAGGATTGAATCTTTGAATCGTACAGTTTGGAAACAAGAGAAGACAGTAGTTTCCTCAACAGAAATGTGTCTATCCAAAGTTATATGTTAAAACTAAAATAGACCCTTACTATGAAATACTTTTAACCAAACCTTTTCGTTTTTCATAACATAAAATTATGCACCTTACATTTTCAAAACATATATATATCGGTATAAGATCTATATTTTGATAAGTATAAAACATAGCTTGTAAATAAAACCAAGTCTTGCAACTCAGGTCTGCTACCGGAAAAAGTTGTGAGATCCATGTAATACCAAGGCAGCCATTTTATTCAGTCCCAACTTATGGGTCCTTCTGTCTAACATCTTTATGTGACCATCAAAATCTTCTATGTTTTCATTAAATAGAATGACATAACTTCAGGCAGCAGACAGTTTTATCCACAACGAAGCTATAAGGGGTCAAATATGGCATGAACTGCCTTGAGCAAAGGATGGTACGGCCGTACTGCTTGTTTTTACTTGACTTGGCGGGGTGCTGCCATGTCCCCAGATAATATTTAAATTATTGAATTTATATTGTTAAGGGGACAAAGCGGAACGACTTTTCTAAAAAAAATTGTGATTATATGTTAGCAATGCAAGAATTAATAATATTCTGTGCTTCATGCATATTTTGTTCTTAAAAATTGTATTTGGTATTAAAAATAATAAGAGGGTACAGTAACAGTTTCATATCTACTGCGCACATGCGCAGATCCGTTAACTTTGGTATGTAAATTAAATTTGTATATTTTATCCCAGAAGCGAGGGAAATCGGTGAAAAATAAAAAAAAAGTTTGACAGAGTGTGAGCTGGTTTTTCACAAGTCTTATCAGGTTTATGTTACATTCGATATTCTAAAAAATTATATAAAATTTAATTTGAATAATATTAATTATCAATAAACAAGATAGAGTTCCATGTATCATTATAAGAAAAAGTTGACGATAACGAAATTCGTTCACGATAACATGATTGTCGTTAACATTCAATTTGATGATTGGCTAAAACCCATTTTACGAAAGCTCTGTGCGTTTGGAGATAGACTATTTTATGATGTTATTGAAAAATAATCGGCATCGTGTTGCTCTATTATGACTATGCCAATCATAGAGTTTGAAAGTATACTAATGAACAAACTTAAGAAACATTATCCAAGATTTCTAGTTAAATATTAAGTTACGTTTCAAATTAATAATTTTATACTTCTTTACAATGTTGATATAAAGCTCACATAAATACTTTATTTATTATATTATTTATAGTACCTATTATATGTTTTTTTTTACTTCGAGTAAGTCGCGACGTTTGAGTATTTTTGATGGATCACTTTCTATAGATTGTAGCTAATTAAAATAATTTGTGAAATGATGAAGCTGTAAATATTTATTTGGTATTAGGTCTACTAGAAGTTATGACAATAAAACTTATAAAAAGGCAACAAAAGTGTATCTTGAAAGTTATTATAGGAAAACACAATAGCATTGATACTACAGTACTTACCGTCCCTAGCTAAAATGTATGGTACTTTATATATTAATAGATATTTGTACAATGCGTAACCTACATGCAAAAATAATGAATGCCAATGTAATATATTTAAAGTTACCAACACAAACTTAAATAAAGCTTAGATAATAATTAATTAAATTAATAAGTCATCAAACCAACAACAATCATAAAGTTAAGGTTACAAAATATAATGGAAATAATTTCTAAAAAGAAAATATTATAGTCATGATATTTAATATACAGATTTTGCTATTTGTTTGCCAAGAAAACTGGTATTTACTTTATGATATTAATATTAAGCAATCTCGAATCTGGACAAGGAATCATGATTAATGTCAATAGACGAGCTACAGTTGTTTAGGAGTTTGCTCATTCGATAAACAGGAGAATTTGTTCCCTGAACTGTTCTCAAAAAGGGTAAAGGTGAAATAATATAACGGGGGTATCTTCTTGCTGTCGGGAAGTTAAATCTATGCAATAATTGTGGACAATCAATTTTATTGCGGAATAACTTGTACAGGATTAAGAGATGCAGTGTATCCCTACGCTATCTAAGAGATTTCTTTATCACAAATATTCCATAAATTTAATATCGCAGTTTTAACGCGAATGAAAAACACAAAATATTTTGTTTGTTATTCTTTTATTTAAATTCGCGAAAAACTCAACGTATAATTAAAACTATGAACTTCCAACTATTTCTGACACATTTCGTTCCAACCATTGAATGAATACTTCAAATAACGAACTAAAAGAAACTGTCGCACTCATAGATAAATATAAAATGCATGAGAACAGCAAAATTTGAACAGATAGAATGGTTACTTCATGAAATTGAATGCAATGTGATGTAAGTACTTAACGTAAATATTTTAAGGCAGACGATCAATACAAATAAATTCTATCGACATTTACCTACTGAACAAGAGAATATGGAGAAAATGAGAGAAATATGTTACGTTGCAAATTCAACTTTAAACGAAGAATAATACGTGAAATTACAAAAAAATGTAGTAAAAAGTTGTATTTAATGCAATTGTATTGTGTAATTTTATATGATGGTATTACACGGCCACCTTATATCAGGACCTCCTTGGAACGTAATGCCTCCCCCCCGTTTCCCTATTAGCTATCTTTTTGAAGTTTTTATCATACGTTTTGACATTTCTTGTTTATAGTTCTGTTATTTCTGTTGTTCTGCGTCGCTGTAATAGTTCTGTCGGAAATATAAAGACTCTTTCTACTTAACCAAGATGCTTTCATTGATTTTTCATGATTATAATAATTAGCATCACAAGACAACACCTTCACATATGTCTGTCAATAATACAGAAAAAATAAAAAGTAGTTTATTTATTAATAAAAATATAAGTATATTATTAAGTGATGCTTCTTTTGCACACCGTAACTATTTTATTTATTTATTTACTAGGAAGCCTACATGCATACAACTATCTTAATCTATGGACACATTTGAAAATTATTTTATAATGCTGTACACCCCACTTGCCGGCTAACTCGACATGCTTAATAGGTATAATATACATTTTTTGTTAACAATTTAATGCTATCGATAATTTTGAAAAATATCACAAAAGTAAAGCCACAAGCAAAAGACTGATAAAAAAATAATTTGGTACTTAGTTACATAAATACAAGGAAAGAAAAGAAAAAAACAATAACTACGAACAATGATTAATCATCTGGCAGAACTTTTTATCCAAATAATTGTAGTGGTCGAACTTTGAGGAACTTAATAGAAAAAATAGTATTCTATACTCGTGCGCACGTAGGCGATCCGGCACTCAGTTCGCACGTGAGACGTACGACCTACTTTGCGCACTCGTGTCGTAATATACTAATTTCTCATTGTTATTGTCCTACTAATGATCATCACATACTTTCCATAGAACTGTGAAAGAACTTGAATATGCTGTTTGTTCTTTTGTAGGATGTTTGACAACCGCACGTTTAAGCTTACTTCCATTGCTCCCCTTGTTTTTGTTGTTATTATAATACTAGCTGACCCGGCAAACGTTCTTTTGGCATATAAAGTATAATTCACGCGATAGTTTTATAAATAATAAATAGCCTATGTGTTATTCTGGTGTGTAAGCTATATTATTGTAAAGTTTCATCAAAATTCATTCAGTAGTTTTTGCGTTAAAGAAGTTCAAACATACATCCAGACATACAAACTTTCACATTTATAATATTATTAATAGGATAGGATAAGTCAAGCTGCGGTTGACAGAAGTCGAGAAAATCTCGCGTTTATCAAAGAATATACTGTAGACAAAGCAACATAGAATTTGTTTCTTGAGTAAGTCAAAGATATTTTTTCACAAACGTTATTGTGACACTGCTAATAAATATAATTTTCACTTCTCATGCTCTGAAATTGCTTATTTGTGATTTTGTGCTCAAAATCGATTTTTGCGCACAAGTGCATTAACGTATCTACTCATAAATGTATCTATATTAAGGCAAAGAAAATGAGCCATACAGCCAAACACAATAAAAAGTGCCTTTAATTTATTTGCCTCATGTGTTTTTTAAGACATAAAAGATATTAAAATTTAAATAAACATACGGTAGGTTATTTAATTAATTAAAAAAATATATATATTACAAAATTAATTTAATAGTAGGCTGTATAGGTGTGGAGCCCAAGCCAATATCAGCCAATATCAATGTCGTAAGATTTAAAAAAAAGCGGCGGGAAACTGATCTTATTGTTTTCGTGCGTTTATTAATTTCTTCAAATTTGCTAAAAATGTTAAACGTTGTAAAATCTACTATTCTGTTTTATACCGTCTAGCTCCCATAAGCCAAAGGCACCAAATTAAAGAGCCTTAAAGAAAATTATTGTATGACGTAATTATGTAAGCGCTCTAAGACTTTCCGAACAAAATGCTATTATTACTTTAAAATTACTTTCGAAGTACAATATCATATTTTAACTTCCTTTTTTAGCCTGAAGTTTAGTTGAGATTATTTAATACTTTCTTATCGATTTTTGTAATCTAATATTTAGGGGGTTCCCTTTAGAGAAATAAGGAAAAGGACAAAAACTGCAGACATACCAACAAATGGCAATGGGCAGGACACCTGATACGGGGCAAACAAGAAAAATAGTAAACAATTTTGTTATTTTTATGTTATTAAATAAACATTTATTTACCAGTGGGAGGCTCCTTTGCACAGGATGCCGGCTAGATTATGGGTCCCACATCGACGCCTTTTTCTGCCGTGAAGCATTAATGTGTAAACATTACTGTGTTTCGGTCTCAAGGGTGCCGTAGCTAGTGAAATTACTGGGCAAATCAGACATAAAATCTTATGTCTCAAGGTGACGAGCGCAATTGTAGTGCCGCTCAGAATTTTTGGGGTTTTTCAAAAATCCTGAACGGCACTAAATTGTAATGGGCAGGGCGTATCAATTTCCATCACCTGAACGTCATGCTCATCTCGTCCCTTTTTTCATAAAAATAAACAAATTTTAATTTGTACCAAAAATTTATGGGCGACGCGGGACTCAACCTCGCGCGTTTCGGGTTCCGGCCAAACGCTCTTAACAACTATTGACCATAAAGTAGATCATTAAGATGGAGCCATAACCTTAGAGCGAACAGAGACCAAGATTTACGGTTGTTGCGTCACTCGGGCGGTTGGCTCAGTTGGTATGTTATTGGATACGTAAATAAACCACAAGAGCTGACATGTTTTTATTTTTTTTACACAATAAATTTTTTAATTCATACAAGAAATTTAACTTTACCTGTACTAGGTAACAAGCGCAAAACCACCGGGATTCAAACCCGGGAACCTTAGCTCAGGTTACACTGGGCTATCTAATTTCGTTTAATACTTTGAAGTAGAGAAAAATTTAATAGGAAAGTGTTTGTATCGAAGCATGATCACTATTTGTTTCAATTCACATTCCTAGATTGTGAACTCAGCTTAGACTTAGCGATACAAGCTCAAAGTAATTTAAATACTAACGTTAGGTTAAAGTGAATGAAAATTTTAAGCACTTAAAAGAATTTAGCGAGAATTTTAATAAAATGTACAAAGAAGAGATATGCTAAAAATTTTAATGTCCCACGCCATTTTACTTTCAGCTGTTTTCTTTAATATTATTTAAATTTTTAAAGGAAAGTGAAACATTCCAAGACCTGTATAGCCGAGTGGTTAGCGATCCTACCTACTAAGCTAGAGGTCCCGGGTTCGAATCCCGGTAGGTGCAAGCATTTATATGATGAATATGGACGTTTAAATGTATTTATGTATGTTTATATGAATTTATGTATGTTTAAGTAAGTATATTTTATTAAATATATCGTTGCCTTGTAACCCATAACACAGGCTATATATGCTTAACTTGGGGCAAGATAATTTGTGTAAAAAGTGTGTCAATACTATTATTTTAAGACAAACTCCATTAATGTTGCATTAATACATTTCAAAATTCTAATATCATTTCGTCTTTACCTTTATCCCTTTATTTCTAGGATTTCTACCCCATAAAAATAATTCGTAAGCCGTTTCAACATTATTTTTCAGCTTCATTATTTTTTTTATTGAAAACATTATAGAGCTTAGTCTTATATATAAGTTTTGTTTAAGAGTCCCCATTGTAGCTTAAAGTCTAAAGTGATGCCTCGTAATGTTGTTGTTTCTACTACATCATGTTGGTTATTATTAAATATTTTAGGTGTTGGTTGTTTCTTTATAATGGGAAGTGAAAGACGTGTGGATACGAAAAACCTATTTTTCTTTCGTTTAAATGTAAGTTATTAACATTAAAACAAATGTATCGTCACCAAACGTTATAATACAATGTTTTTTTTTAATTAGAAATGACAAATCATTGACGTATACCAGGAACAAAGAAGGACCTAAGATTGAGTCCTTCGCTACACCCAATGATATAATAGAGCCAGTTGATCTTTTTCCATTAATGTTTACTCTTTGAACTACACAAATACGATATTAATTAATTTAGAGCAACAACTCTAACAGCATTGTGGTATATTTTTAAGTAATGTTTCATGATGGACGCGTCGAATGCCTTGCATAAATCGCAAAACACCCCCAACGCCTTTTATGATTTTTCCCAAGCATCCAAAATATTTCTTATCAACTCTACAACAACTGTGGTTGAACGACCATATTGTTTATTATGCGTGAGATTATAATGGTTAAAATGTTTCATTAGTTGCAATTGTATATATTTTTCGAAAATTTTGCTAATGATTGGTAGCATCGATATGGGTCTAAAAGCGGTGGGGCCAGCTTTATCTCTTGACTTAAATTTAATAATTTAATTTGTTTTTATTTATGTTTGAACCTGCTAAGTTATATTATTTATTCGTTTCAAGCCCTACAAAAATTTTCACTATTGTTCATTTAATTTATATCTAAAGAACTGACGTATTATTAAGTAATTATTAGCCAAAATAGTAACCTTTGTGGTTTTATAGATGCTAAGTTGACCTGGTTTGTATATCAGTAACATGTAGTATGATAAATAAGTAAATAAAAAATAGACGAGTAATCTTGGTGTGTTTTATTAAGTTTGGAAATATACAATAATCCACACAATTGTTGAATATTAAAGCTAAGTTTGTGGCTACAATTTCTATTACAGGTCTTACTACTTTGGTAGAGATTCCACAAAGGTAGTTTTCTTTAGACTAATAAGTAACAGTTTTAACTATCTCTAGGCGATCAACATGCTTAAAATTAATGTTTAGGTCACATAAAGATATATTTTTCTGCACCAGTGTTAATAGCAGGTGAGGAATTTTGATATTTTGTAATATATATACGGTATATCTTCTCTTTCGTCTGGGGTTTAAAAAATTAGCGAATCAATATTGATAGTAATTATCAAAAGGTATCAATCTTTCAATTCGGTTAAATTTACGTCTCATATAATAGATTTAAAGCGAATGCGCATAGTTTACCGCGTGCAAATCCCTTTCATCTATATTCCGCGCAAAGTTGTCCAAAATCATTTTACCCATAATATCTTTTCTGGATTTTTTTCAAGTCTACCAAACTGAATATCAACGTTGAAATTGTAATTCAAATATTGCCTTGATTTTAATTTAACAATAAATAAGTGGCAAAATTTAAAAAGAATATTCAAAAATCATACAATATTAAAAAAAACACAAAAACAGTCAGTAAACGACATAATAAGAAAAATAAAGACGATAAAGAAAAATGAAACATAATATTATTAAAAGTAATTCATAACTTTCATTGTTACAGTGCTAGCAACGGCCCATAATATAACCTACCTCGAGGTGCCACAATACGGAGACCCTCGTCGAGAAGCCTACCTTGCATGTCACTACATGAAGGATCGAGGGGATCCCGACTTGCACTCTGTGAAGTGGTATCGCGACAACAATGAGATATTCAGATATACACCAGGACAACAGGTAAGCGAAGATGTCCTTATATTACTAAATATAATATCAGCACCAATACTACAGGTTCTTGACATTTGGTAGGTAATGCTATTCTTGGTTAAGATTGGGGGAATTGTTGTATAGGGACAGCAATAAGACATTCAGTTATACACCAGGACAACAGTTAAGCAATGATGTTTTTTATATGATTCAATATAATCTTAACAGTAATATGGCACTGCAGATGGCTTCTTGACATAAGTTGGTAGATAATGGTATTCTAGGTCTTAGTTGGAATTGCTGTATTGTTTACAGCAATAAGGTATTCTAATATAGGAGAACAGGAAAGCTAAGAGTTCTTCATATTATCCTACTAAAATTTTGTTTCTCTTTCACGAAAAACTACTGAATGGATTTAAATAAAAATATAACTTACGCATCAGATTAACGCATAGGCTATAATTTATAAAGATATGGTGTGAATTATCCAATATAATTCGATAACTGTCAGTAAGTAGAAAAAAATCTGCAATCTGCGAGCTATTCATGCGTGCACTGCGAAAAACTGCTGAAGTTACAAATATTATAATGTATAATATGATTGTTGTCTTAAATAATAATAGAAATAAGCCCGCGACATTATATATCTATCTTTTATGTGTAAGCCATGATCGCCAAAATAGTGAACCATAAATACAAAAATAATAATAATTTATTTCTAACGCACATTTGGTAGCAACACCTTGATCATTATATCAAAATATTAGGGATTGTACGAGTATGTAGTATGAAATTGCCAATTTTTACAGAAAAATTGAAATTCGTTCTTTTTAATTTAAAATATTTCTTTAATCAAAATAATTACCATTATTATCTATACTTTGCTGCCATCTAAAAGGAAGGTCATTTATTTCTTTGCGATAAAACTGTGGTGATCTAGATTCGACAAGTTGTGTGAAAGCATTTTGTGCTGCCTCCTGAGAGGAAAACTTTATATCACGTAGAAAATTGTCCAAATCACGAAAAAAATGGATCGCATGTCATAATTCGGTCCAATATTCATTCATTTCTGTATCGATTCAACAAGGCGACTAAAGTTTCAACACGCGCGGCATCCATTTTTTATATTTTTAATTAAATAGATTTGACGCAAATGAGTCAATATTGTTGGTAAGATAACGTTAAACCATGTCGCTAATTCCCGGGTATTTGGCTCGGATCGGCGTCCACCATCTCTTTCAATTCTTTGTTATTCACGTGTCTTCCACGTGGTTCGTTCTTCAATTCAAAATCGCACGGTGCGGTAATTATTAGCGGTCTAATTAATAGCAGTCCCCTCTCCAAACAGAAGATTGATATTGTAAGCTGTTTCAGCCGCATTAGTTCCGCGTCGGAACTCGTATTCAAAAATCACTCGAAAATTCGAAGTATCCATCTTTCTTGTATATGCTGAATAAAAAAAACATCAGAAAGTCGATTATTAACCGAAAGAATATTACACATATTTAAAAGAAGAACTACATAGGTACCATGTGAAAACACTTCTCAAAAATCATAAGCCATTAAGGTTCTATGTCAATTCGAAGTACCTAATACAATAAAACGGCAATTTCATACTTTAACGCCTATTAAATACTTTTACCGAATCTGGTTTTTAAACTACCTACTAATTTTATAAACGTGAAAGTTTGTAAGAATGTATGAATGTATTTTTATTACCTCTTCGCGCAAAAAGTACTGAGTGGATTTTAATGGAAATTTATAATAATAAAGCTTACACATCAGAATAACACAAAGGCATATTGATAAAGATATAGTGTGAATTATCCAAAATATAACTAATATAGTTAAGTAAGTAGTAAAAAAGATCTGCCATTTGCGAGCTATACTGGCCACTGACAGCATATATCTCTTCTATGTGTAAGCCATTATTGCCAAAATAGTGAATAAAGTCAAAAATACAAAAAAAAAAATATTTCTAAAGCACATATTTTGATAGTAACAATCTGTCTATTATATATACTGCATTATTTGAATAGTTATGACGATGACGATCAACAACCGAGTTTGCGATATTATGATGTGGTCCGGTGGCGAAAGGTGGTTACGGGCTTACGGGCGATCGGATGACTGCGGAGGAGTTATTAATTTGAAAGACTGGCAGTTCCAATTAAAAAATTGCATTTTCAATGTCAGGCAGGCATATTATATTTGGGCATGCCATGTTTTTTCCACGGCCAACTTTACGTAGCTTGTGCTGACTGAAACAAATCGTTTATAGGAGTATATTGCAGTTGCTACTTTTTTCATTACCACCAATCATCAGATACATACATCCGTACCTATCTATTCTTACAAACTATAGTGTTTGTAATACCTATTATAGAGATCATCAAAAAATACTTAGTTCTCATTTATATATTATATAATGCAATATAGTTGTTCTAAAACTATTAACTGAAGAACAGCTGGACGGATTTTCATGATTTTTAATTTGTTGGATTTGTCTCCGTCCCGAATAGCAGAATAACATTCAATCGATAAAAAAATTATGATGTAAAGAAAATACTTCTTTCATTTAAAATTATTATCACAATTTTCTAGAGGCTAATATTTTTTGGAAAAAGGAGGACTAACGAGGGCAAGGGCCACCTGGTGTTATGTGATCAACGCCGCCCACATTCTCTCTATAGGAATCTCACGAGCGTTGCCGGCCTTTATCTCTAGACCTACTTAGCCGATTTTAAAAATTCTGTTACCGATAGAAATCCACATTTTTTGTGAGTGTCATAGATATACATTAACCCGAAAAACCAAAAGACTTTTTCGTAATAGTCGGATATGTAAAGTACGATGAAGAAAAAACAGTCGAACATTAAAAATAGCTTATATGGCATAAGAACGTTTCGCGGGGCAGCTAGTACAATAACAGTTCTTAACAGCAATACTCACGCTGGCTTCTTGAAATTTGGTAATTCTATTTCGGTCTTAGTGGAAATTTCTGAATGTTGGGCCATTCCCTAACGTCTCTTTACGAGCGTTAAAAAGAAGCGTATCCTTGCGAATTTACTGGTAACACTAAGCTACATGAATGCGGTTTGCAACAACATATAAAGCGCTAGCCAATGTACTGAAACTCCGTTAACAGAGTGTTTCAATTTACGAATTTGAGAGCTTACGTACTCGTATTCAGCGAAATGCAACGATAAAATAGATACAATGCTCGCATATTAAACACAATACACCTGCGAGAAATTTCCTGATAATTTCGTTGTAAGCTTATTATAATATATTTATCAAAACAAAATATTAGATTGTATCGACAAACCAACAAACGTCCTTTATTTCATTGTTTCCCAACTAATTCTGTAAACAAATGAATAAAATAATAGCTTTTAGAATAATAACAGTTATTATATGAATTAAAGAAGTGTAGAAATATAGAAAAATGTCATATAACTTGCATAAGCCTTATTAAGGATTTTGCTTTTTGGGAATGCTAACAATATACAAGAACTTATGAAAATTTGTTATAAAAGTGAAAATCAATAGCTTATTGTCGAAGCATTGCTGCAATGCATTTATTATACATAGATATACTTACAGTTAAAAGGTAAGGTCTATTTGATAAGTAAAAAAGTAGATGAAAATAATAAAAAAATCTACTAATTCACTCACGCTGTGGTTTGCAGTACAATAATGGATTGGATTGGCATTTTGATACAGGAGTCAGGTTTAGCAGCTCTGTGATATTAGCCATACACCGCCAATTAATTAAGTTATTTGCTGTACTTTGGATTGAAATTTTGTATCGTGTATTTTGTAGAAATTATGAAAAATTTGGATTCATTAAGTCAGTTTTAATTTGCTATTTTGAATGTTTGTATATAATAACATTTGTTTGTATGTAAATAACATGTTTAGCTTAAGGGAGGTTTAAAAGAAAATAAAGAAACTCAAAGCATTACAGACAAAAAAAGTAGGTAAATTAAATAATATAAATTACATTCTAGCGAATAGTAATGCGTTTACTTGTTTTCATTAAATTAAGTTTCTTATTTTGAAAGTTTTATGCACAATCAGCTTTTTATTGACATTACAATACACGTGGGGCATTCAGAAAGACTTGACAAACCAAAAATTCACCTTATATTGATAAAATAATTGTACTAAATTATTTGAAAGTTCTCTTCACCAGCATCATTACAAAGGCTCAGCTGTCTATACCAGTTTTCGAAACACTCTTTCCAGGGTGCTGCAGACACCTCTTCTACGGCCTTCTCGAACGTCCGACACCTGTCACAATGTCATAATTGCATCAAGACTGCTACAAATTTATTGATCATATCACGATACCTTCATTCCCCACAGGCCAGCGTCTGAACTTCGATGAGGTTGTATGACACCCAGCGCGATACTATCCTTCTCACGCGAATCTTCTTCCCGATCCAATCTGCGATACATGTTGAATTTTTTTTATTATATAATTACTTTCTTCTCTTTAATTAAATATTTCACTGCTAGCACATTTTATTTGGTAAAAGCCGTCGAATGACGATCATTTCTTTCATCATCCCCCAACAATAGACAGTCGCACCAAAATTGGTTATGCCAACAGTAGCCGGTTGCTTTAGAAGAATTTTCATCCAATAACGCCATTTGATGTCGATATAATAACTCGCCTGGTTCAAGGCCACATTTTAAATCATAAAATATCATCGTACGATCAAAATGTTTCCGACGCAGATCCATTTTTCAATGAGACACGATAATTCAATTAAGCTCTCGGAGGGATCTTTGAAATTGAAACGATGGTATTTTTATTCGTAAATAACCACATATTTTAAATAATTGCAATTGTAATCATGGCCGATTGGCCAGGGCATTAAAATATTTTTCACAATAAAATCGGAGAGGTATTTTATTTTTATTAAGGTTTGGTGATGGAAATACACATTTATCACTTAAGTCCTAGAATCTAATGTGTACCCATGCTTGCACTGGCCCACTTGCCCTAAACTCCCTATACCTAAAATGAGATGTGTAACTCGAGGCTACTATCTAGGGAACGTCGGACCTTACAGTGCCGATTTCTGCTTTGAGTGAAGGTACATTAAGACACCGCAACCTGTTTCTAGCAATGGCCTCGCATTCAGTAGGATGTGTTTGGGGTCTTCATCGGCTTTACAGCAGAATCTGCATAGGTTTGATTCACTGAGTCCCACTCTGGCCAGGTGTCCATTCAGCTCACAATGGCTGTAGGGCCTCCGTGAGGGCTCTCAGTTGTCTCCTGTCCAAATTTATGCATTAGTATAGCACGCTTACGTTGATCGTTGCCAAGGATCAGATTAGCTTGCCCATGGCCGGGTAGCGAAGACCAGTAACTAACTTCTTGCAGCATAAATTCAAATTCAAATTCAAATATTTTTATTCAAAATAGGATGTGAAATCACTTATTGAAAGTGAAAAAAAACTACCACCCATTCCAATGTGAAAGCCTCAGGCCTGAGAAGAATGGGCGCAACAAACTCAGCGGGCTTTTTTTTTCATCAAAAATATGTTTTATAATTAAAGTAACATTTACAAAGTAACATTGTACAATTAAACTTATTATTTAATAGCCTGAGGGCGGTCGCTCCATTCCCAATCTGTGGTATCATTAAGAAAGTCATTTATGTTATAGTAACCTTTACCACACAAACGTTTTTTAACAATTCTTTTGAATACTAAGCATACCATGATACTTTAAGAAATGGTGGATAAGAGATTCTCTGGCACTATAGATTGGTTCTGGGCTTATAAAGGTTGACGAGGCTAGCCGGTCAGCTATCTCGTTACCTACTATGCCTTTGTGCCCCGGTATCCGGTCCAGGGTTTGTTGCTCTGGTTGTGGATATTTGGTTTGCTTTTGCATTCCCACACTTACCGTGAAATTATAAAATCAATGCCTTGAGAGCTGCTTGTCTATCTGACATTATAGCAATGTCAAGGTTCATATTTAATAAGTGCCTATCTAGTGCATATACTTCCGTTCGATATATAGTTGTTACTTTACCCAAGGCTTCATGGTATTTAATTGCTGGGCCTAGAATCTGGAGTCCAATGATAATAATCATCAGTACTGGCTTCAGTCCTGGAGCCATCCGTATACCACTTAATGGTATGACTATCTAGGATTACCGAAGTATTGCAGTAGTCTTCCTTGTTGCTGTTAATAACTAGTCTGAATTTCCGCTCAAAGGAAAATTTTTGGGGAATTCCATCATGCGGCATAAATAAGGTGTATGAGCACTTTGCCAGTAGCTTTAGGTTATGCTGGCTCGCATTTCGTTCGTCCGTTCTATCCCACTATTTTTATACTGATTATGGCCATTCTGGCGGCGGTTTTTACTGCTATATGCTGAGGTAGAAGATCTTATATCACCTCTATGGCTACATTTCGGCAGGATTTATTAGCACCTCTGACGTAGACGTATGCTAAGCTTTGCAGTTTTGTAGGGAATAGTTTCACCGCTTCGTTAGATGTACTGGCACACACCACACAACCAAAATGTGATAGTGGGGCTAACCACCGATAAGTACACATGGAATCGGGAGGAAAGTCCCCAATTGATTTTTCTATCAAGGGCTATGCCCAGATATTCCTTTGCTTATGTCCAGATTCGTTTTTTGATTATCTCAAAGTGACAAGCATTATTTTGCTGTTATGACGCTAAAAAGGTGTTCACAGAGTCGTGAACGGCACTTAATTGCAATAGGTATGGCGTATCACTTACCATCAGGTGAATTTCAACGTCTTGCCCGTCTTGTTACTTATAGTAAATCAACATGTAATAGACGCTCTTAAATTTAGCTCAAGCGTTGCTTTGCTTTACCCGTTAGTAACGATATTCGGTAATCTCGTCTTTTGAAACAATCTCCTTGACTATATAACTACTGCAATTATTTCTCTCAGGATACGTACAATATTAGTAGAGAATTCCACTTGAAATTCTTTTTTTTGCTCTAGAATAAAAAATACAAGTCTATAATATAATCTTGATATTTTTTATTAGTTTGAGTGTCTACTAAATGATGTATATTTCTACTCATGCTTCGTATTACCTAAATGCAAAAATTCTCAATATGTTAGTATTGTATAGTCTAAAAGACGGTTTGAATTCAACTTCTTCTATCTTTTCTCTTTAGGCCACTTTTTATCAAGGAATATATTCTATGTTGCTATCATACCTAACAAAATAGAATTCAAATATTTTTATTTTAAATTAATGCCTCTGACCTGAGAACGGGCGCAAGAAACTCAATAAATGATGTTATCATTATTCATATATTATTACGTTATCATTATTCTTGTATTCTATTCTACTCAAATTTATAATTCAATATTTAAATAGATTGGCAGCGATCGATCCATTCCAAAAAAAATGTTAAAATCGTCATGTATGTTACAGTAACCTTTACCACTTCTTTTAACAATTCTTGAATTTTGTAATATATTCTCTGGGATCTTGACGTGTTAAAAGCATATTCAACGTCTCACAAAAGCCTTACTAAATTGACTTAGCCGAGTCGTAGGCCAATAGGTTTATGTTCGTTCCTACTGTTAACATTAAGGTTGTAACAGTTAAATTCACTTATGCGCCTATGTACATATTATATATTGAGAGGCAACAGCAAAAAATTTTATTTCTTTAAATTTTGCTCCATACAAAAATATTATTTTTTAGTATTTTTTATCTAAAGAACTGGATAAATGAGCCATCAGATATACAGATGAGATTTCCGGATAAAGCAACAGGTTACAGGTTAGAAATTCCTCGATAACAAGAATTTAACGCTTCGATGAAATGTTCCATAATTGAGTGTAGATTTACTTACCCTAGCGAGGAATTTGAAACCTAAGCCTGTTCATTGAAATAAATTGAACATCAATTTACAGCGAATCAATTAAATAGCTGCTATGAAGTTTTTATTACTAATTATACTTTTCTATCACTTGTAGCTATTATAAATTTATTTAATGCCTATATTGCTCATTTTCCGATTACTATTACTATTAATAGTAACAAAGTACACATAACAGTGTCAATTTACAATATTTATTAAAATCTTAAAATACTAAAATAATGAACAAATATTATTGAAATAAAAAATAAAAAAATGAACTGTGCGGCGCGTGATTCCCTGCTAAAAGGAGCTGACTCAGTATATTGTTGGTCAGTGCAGAAGACACCAACACAACTCTGGTTTTCAGCAGACCCTTGTGACATTTGGAGAAGACATTTGTTTTTCCTAATTTTATAATATAATGAAAATAAAAAAGCCGAAAAGCGTCACCCAAAAATTTCCACGACGGTTTTCGTTCATGCGCTATTCTCATCCAACGTATTCCGGCGATCTTGACCAGATCGTCGTTCCATCTTGTGGGAGGCCTACCAACATTGCGTCTACCGGTACGTGGTCGCCATTCGAGGACTTTACTGCCCCACCGGCACATCTGTCCGTCGAACCATATAGGCACATGTGCCCTACCCACTGCCACTTCAGTCTTGCAATCATTTGGGCTAAGTCGTTAGCTTTGGTTCTCCTACGGATCTCCTTATTTCTGGTACGATCTCGCAGATATATAATAATAAATTAATTTAATAAATATTAAATCATTTAATAATTTTTTCATCGTTTGCACAGAATGCCGACATGATTTTGGGTACCACAATGGCGGTTTTTTCTGCCGTAAAGCAGTAATGTGCAAACCACTGGTGTAAACATTATTTTGTTTCACACTGTAGGGCGCCGTAGCTAGAGGAATTAATAGGCAAACGAGACTTAATATCTTACGTCTCAAGGTGACGAGCGCACGTGTAGTGACGCTCAGAATTTTTGGATTTCTTTAGGATCTTGAGTGACACTGCATTGTAATGTACAGGGCGTATAATTGCCATCAGCTGAACATCCTGCTTGTCTGGTCCCTTATTGTCATAAAAAAAAAAATACGGAAATATTTATAATATATTAAAGGTGGCGTTAGGTACTACAGTATATAGATGAGATATTAAAAATATATTGGTAAACATTAATCGCCTTATTCATAAGAAAAAGCTTATCGATGGCATAAGCCTATATTAGTTAACACGTGTTATAAGCCTATCGAACGTTCGATAAAATTCCTTATTCATAATCGTTTGATATTTTGAGGTGCGTGTCCCTAAAAACCCGTCGCCACTATTATGTATTTAATACGGGAGGCAATTGAAACACGCAACAACTGTGGACAGATTTATTGCCTGCTTAATACTTCGCTGCGCAGCACGCACACAAAGAAACACATACTTAACACATACCTATTACAATATAAACCTATAACACTACTGGAAATACCCTCCCCTGTTCCTTCCATTCATCCTTGTCATAGTAATACATCTTATGGAAGGACTTCCTCTTTTTCACATGTCCAAACAAGCTGTGGAATAAGGTTCCTTGTGCGGTGTTTCCAGGACGATATGGACTGCCATATCGTGGGTTGTATCAAAAAAACGCGTAAATTTTCTAAAGGGTTGGCATCGCTCCTGTGATTCCTCTTGTTAAGCAGTTGAAAGGGGGCGGCGGTGATCACTTAACAACAGGTGACGTTTACGCGCATTCATAATAATGTATATTTTATCTGAATATCACCGCCACGAAAGAAAAAATAATGAAAGCTACTATCACTTTATTACATCAAGTTATTATTATTTAACAAATACAAAACGGCTACCTTTTACAGTTTTATATTTATCTTAGGCCCCACGAAAGTTATATTGCCTGCGGCTAAATAATCAGGATAAAAAATATTTCGACAAAGGAAAATAAGTATTGTAAAAAGCTAACGACGTATATTTTTGTAATCATTTCATAAGAAAATTGTTTAACAAATTCATTTCGTCTGAAACAAAAGTGGAACACACACATCCATAGAGTTATTCATCCGTCACTACGTAACAATAATTTTCCTCCAATTTGTACTTTGAATAGAATTTTTTATTACATCCTTTGCGAGCCTTTTCAGCGAGGGACAAATGGAGTTTTGTCGAAACTCACTTATGGCGATAACTAGAATTTAGTCCAAGCTTTTTGTTATCGCTTTTATATCAAGTGAGTGAATTGATATAATTGTAAACTACAATATTTCAAAAAGTATTTTAAAGTATTTAGAATTCTATTTGAAATGCTGTTAGTATTCTTGTTACACTTCCCCGTAACGATAGTTTTTATGTAATTTAATCATAGTATTGTAAATATTTTATTAGTTGATATTTTATTACTTATTATCCTATTCCGGACTAAGAGTAATCCAAAAAATCAAACAACAGAAAAATTGGCAGTCTCTTTTGAATGGGTGGTAGTTTTTGACGTTCAATAAGTGATTTTAAATCCTATTTTGAAATAGCATGTTATATAATATTTAAATAGCATGTTTTATTGTTCACCAGCTCTGATACTTATACGCGCAAATATCGAAGGTACGGTAAAATATATTTTATAAAGTATTTCTGTTTTATCGATATTGAGTATTTTGTATAGTTATATAATATCAAACACATTGCAGCGCTTGTTTTTAAAGAAAGAAAGGTACTGTGTATAAGACATGTTCTTGTCTCACGCACTCTTTGTTTGTACGTTAGTATATTGTGACTCTACGGAAATATTGCTGTTTCTAATAATTGTACTACACGACCATAATATCTCTGGACCTCGCCGAAACGCGTGAACCTCCCTCCCGTTCCCCTTTCACTCCCTCTCGCGCTCGTCCTGTTGTATCAGTACAGTTTTTAGTTTCATTACCGTTAGGTACATGTCGTGATATTTTCGTGATATACTTTTATTGTTAATAGTTCTGTAGTGTCTGTTGTTTAGTGTCGCTATAATAATACTGACAGAAAAATAAATACTTTTTGAAGTGAAAACTTCTTTCAGCGCGGTTCGCATATTTTTAGGTGAGATAAAATCTCTGGACTCGCGACACCGTTACGAGACGCAGCTTTAGTGTGTGCATATATATATGTACATATAGCACAGCGCGAAACGTCTAGATAAATAAAATGTAGCAATATTATTATTATATAATAATCAAATCAATATTTTTAATTTCCTCTTTTAGCTACCATGAACCCATAGTTTATATTTTAGATTGTAACAATTTTTATGATAATGATGATGATACAAGAGTTGTCGAAAATGTTAACAATGATTCATAAAGGAATTGAATTTATAAAATAGGGTACGTGAATTAATAAAATAATATTAATTAATTAATAAACCCTAGTCTAAAATTATAATAAATTAATTAATTAACAAACCCTAATCTAAATTTATAATAAGTTTTCACTGATTATAACATCTGTCTATCTTTAATAATATCTGATAATCTAATAGATTTTTCATCATTCTAATAACAATCAGCATCACAACACAACACAACACCTTTACATCAATCTATAATACTGAACTAGTAAATCTTTGGTTATTTATTAATAATAATATCATAGTGATGCTTGTTCTGCACACCGTAACAAAGCGACGATGTGAAGTCAGGTCCAATGATAATGTAACTGATCAAAATGTTTGTTTCAGCCGTCAACTCGGACTTTCAACTCGTCAGCAGGGGGCATGCCCCGCGGCTCATGCGACGGCAACAAATGCTCAATCTACATAGAACTGCCGAAGAGATACAACACAAGAATATCTTTCACTTGCGAGGTCTCTACTGAGGGCCCAAGGTTCGCCGTCGTCAATCAAACAAAGCATCTGACAGTAGCTGGTATGTTTTTTGACACAAATCTAATATTATATAAAATTCTCTTTTTTATTATATAATTTGCTCCGAAACGGCCGAACCGATTTTTATGAAATTTAGTGTTCGAACATCTATTTTTCATGCCTATAAATGATAAGGTTCACCCACCACTAAATGATTTTTTTTACTTTTTGAGAATTTTTTTATTTTTTTCATTATAATTTAGCATTGAAAAATAGATAAAGCTTCAAATTTTCACTTTTCTACGATCGACGTTTTTCCGCAGTAGGGTGGCAAGATGGCAATCGAATACAATAATTGTAGTTCGATAAATTTTATGTACGATATATTTGGTAGGTCTGAGAATAGGTCGTCATCTATTTATATACCCCAAAATATTTAATTATTGATTTTTTTATTACTTTAACTGGCAATACGACGTCAACTGGGTCAGCCAGTAATATAAAAGTATATGTCTCTTGTAAAAGAAAAGCATGACAATAGATCGATGTACTATGTCACTTTGATTTAGTGCGGGTGTGTGATTTGTATTAATAAATAGAGAAATTGATGAGCCGAGCACTTAATCTATTCAAGTACATCGCACCCTTAATTACTGCACAGTTAGCGCATCCAGTCCCGATATGGGACCCACCATCATACAGCATGAAGCAGTCATCGAAACTATACCATCAACGTTTTCCGGTGATCTTGACCAGATCGTCAGTCCATCTTATGGGGGACCTACCAACACTGCATCTTCCGGTACGTGGTCGCCATTGAATGACTTTACTACCTCACCGGCCATATATCCGTCGAACTATGTGCCCTGCCCACTGCAACTTCAGTATCGCAATCATTTGGGCTATGTCAGTGAGTTTGGTTCCCCTAGGGATCTCTTCATTTCTGATTCGATCTGGCAGGGAAACTGCGAGCATAGCCCTCTACATTGCCCTCTGAGCGACCATGGGCTTTCTTATCAGGTCCATAGTTAGCGACCACGTCTGCGTACCATAAGCCATCCACTGGCAACACACACTGGTTAAAAACCATCGTATTCAGACAATGTGGTATTTGGAACAAGAAGATTTACGGAGCTTCCCAAACGCTTCCCATCCGAGTTGGATTCTACGAGTGACCTCTTTCTCGAAATATTTTTTGGACCTGCCTAACTGAATTCTTTGTCCGAGGTAGACGTACTCGTCGACAATTTTGAGAGTACGTTCCGTGTGTGCGCTTATTTCACTGAGCCAACCGTTCGAGTGACGTAATGTTGATAAATTTTGAAATGTCTTGCTCTCAGGTTATGGCTCCATCTTCCAACGTGCTCAACCCCAATATTTGGATATTAGCAAATTAACTTGAGATGTCGCTCTTTCAAATCTTAATAATTGATTTTTTTTAAAGTGTCATTTCTGGGACTAATTACAAAAAGTAATATTGTAAATTCAAATTATGATCAATGCGGGACTCGAACACGCGACCTCTCGCGTTCTGTGTGAGCGCTCTTCCAATGAGCCAACAGTTCGAGTGATGTAATGTTCATAAATCTTGATGTGATTGTGTAACTCTCAGGTTGTGGCTTCATCTACAGGATTTACTTTACACCTGCTCAACCCCAATATGTGCATATTAGGAAATTTACTTGAGATGTCGCTCTTTGAAATCTAAACAGTTTGTTTTTTTTTTTAAGTGACAACAACCCTTACTTTATAAATTTTGTTTACAAATTTAATTAGTGTAATTAATCCCAGAAGTGAGGGTTATCACTTAAAAAAATAACAAATTGTTTACTTATTCTTTAAACAGTGATTCCTAAATAGAAATTTTTACTAATTGAGAATCAGGTTGGAAACCGTAGAATTTCGAATTCGAATTTGAAATCGAAAAAGTTCAAATCCCGGTAGGTACAAACAATGATAGTAAAATGAATGTGTTTGTTTCCGAGTCATGGCTATTTATAAGTATTTATATATCTTTAAGTATGCATACTATATTAATAATAATCGATGTCTTGTACTCATAGAGCAGGCTATATCTGATTTGGGACAAGATAATTTGTGTAAAAGTATGTCAATATTATTTCAATTTATTTGGAAACTAACAAATTCGGTAAGAGTAAAAAGGCATAAAAGGCATATATTTTCTCAAAATTGATTCCTGTAGAATTCTTTTTGATGTCATTTCTAATAACTACTAGATACTACTACCGCTTCGGAAACAAATGGCGCTCTGAGACAGAAGAAGCGGTGCAAGAAAATCTCCCAGCATTCTGTTTTTTGCGCTCTTTTCAATAAAAATATACAATACTGTACAGTCATTTGTATTGCTATAAAATAATCATAATCTAGTCCCAGGCTGTCTGATGATTTAGATATTCAGCAGTGGAGTAATAGGATTTACGACAGAGCCATTTTTTTTATAAAACATTTAAATTTATTTATAGATAATGCCTGAACACTGACTGGGACTTTATTATAGGAGTGTATACATTTACCCTTAAAGCTTATGTATCTTATGAAGTAAGGTTATAAGCCTGATTTTTTTTTTAGTTTATATATGCTAAAGCTGTTAATTTTAAAATTATGAGACATGAAATACAAATGCATCATCAGTTAGTTTTATGACAAAACTTAGAATATCAAACAGCGTAAGCAATTCGATTAATTTGCTATAACTAATTGGTCATTACGTAAGCTTTAGTAGCAGTATAATTATGATAATCTTAGATTATCTGTATATATTAAGGCCGCGAATTAATAACATGTTGATTACATAAAGCCGGTTCTCGTGTTCTTTCTGAAAACGTCATATTTCCTGGCGAATGCGCTCCCATTTCATTTTTTTCCACTATCCAAGCTTTCCATTCACTGAACCTCAACTTCATTCATTCATTTTCAATGTGTATCTTGAAGCAATGACTGAATATAATTTACAAAATGTCCGACACTTCACACTACGCTGGGAAAAATGTAATGCTTGGACAAGACTTCACGAGTGAATGAACTATTCTCTATGTATGATTTAGATATTTTTATTCATATGCTAATGAGGCATTTACATTATTAGTATTGTGTTATTACCAGTTAGAAACTGTAGTCTCGTAATTGTTGAGAAGTACATCTCCCTTGGAAAAATAATACAGTTAGGCAGGTCGAATTTTGCAAGAGTCGAATTATCTTGTATGGGCAGCGTTCTGGGAATCTTCTCATCCCAAATCCCACAGTGTCTCAAGACGAAGATTTTTAGCCAGTGTGTGTTGCCATTTATGACATACGGAATGCAGACGTGGTCGCTACCTATGGGCATTATGAGGAAGCTCATGGTCGCTCAGAGGGCAATGGAGAGGGCTATGCTCGGAGTTTCCCTGCGTGATCGGATCAGAAATGAGGACATTCGTAGAAGAACCAAAGTGACCGAAAAAGCTCGGATGAAAAAAAACAGAAGTGGCATTGGGCAGTTAGAGTTGCGAAGTCCTCGAATGGCGACCACTTACTAGAAAACCCAGTGTTGGTAGGCTAGGGCAGTGCAGGACCGATCGTTTTAGAAATAATTGGGGAAGGCCTTTTAGCAGCAGTGTACGTCTTTCAGCTGAATTAAGAAAGAAAAAAAAACACCACCAAAAGAACCACCAATTACTAACTTTATTTTATTACTTCTTTAGGTGCCATGATCATTTTAATTCTGTGTTGGTAAAGATAGAGATTGAGCTACGGGAGACCAAAAGTTTCACTCATATTGCGTAGCATTTAGATTTTTTTTAATCAATGTATTTTGTTAACACCGTTATTTTACTTTTGATGAATCATAATAGCTATTTCTTATTAAATTTGTAGTTATATCGCTTTATTTACAACATTTTACATTATATTTTATGCAATATATGTGAAGTGATGCACAGAAATTACTCAAACTTACATGTGCAATTAAAAGAAAAAAAAAAAGTGATTAATCTTTAAAAATAAGCAGGTAGGTCGGTAGCGGGAGACCTCGTAGAACATTCGTTGACCAAATTGGGAACGTTTTGAGAAAAGGAAAGGTCCGAAGCACCAGAAACCGGCGAGCATGTATAAAAAGAGTAATGAATGTATAGGAAGCACGTGTGGTTTGTGAGTATAGAAGTAAGTGGCATTCTATTGTCTCTGCCTACCCCGACGGGAACAAGGCCTGAGTATATGTGTGTATGTGTGTGTGTCTAAAAAAACCTCAAAAGATTAGCGAGTGCAGTAGATGTCACAATTCACATATTATAATGTTGTTGTATTTTTATCGTGAGTGTTTCACAATAAGACACATTTAAAGTTTTAAAACACGTGTAACTCTAACTGTGTTTTACATTTGGTTTCTGCGTAAACGTTACATATTTATTGACTGCACTCCCCCTGTAAACGTGCTCTGGAAATGTCATGAAACGTCGGGTTAAATAAAAAAATAATAAAAATTTAATTTTTAAGTGAGTAACCTATTGTATACATAGTTACATTTAGACGGGTTTAAATCTTTTTTAAAGAAACGAAGAACCCCGAAAATGAGCTCTGAAAAGGTCACGAAACGTTAAGTTAGCCGAAATAATAATTAAAATGTAAATTTTACGCAAAAACAAATGTAAGACATAATCTTATTTAAAAGACTATAAGAATTTCTTGTTAATAGTGACGCTGAAAGAAGACCCAATCATAACGGGGCTACCAGGAAGTGTGCAGTTCGGAGAAGACGTGCTTCTCAACTGCACAACCGGTTCAGCAATGCCTCCTGCCAATATCATCTGGATGATTGACGGCCGCCCTGAAAAGGTAATGTTTATTTTATTCTTAGACAATTTATGCTTCGAGATAAAGTCTCTTGCTGCTAGAAAACCGATGAAAACCGGCCAGGTTTATTACTTTCGTGTGCGTGACAATCTACGTCTTACACTTGCGTTTTTATGTCTCTTTGTGTTAATATACGTGTATTGTTCAAAATAGAGGTTAACTATCAACCTCAATTTTTGACGTGTTTACAGCTGCCATAGTCTATCTAGACTATAATCTAAGACTTTCTTTGGTTGGAAATACCAAAATCACACTTTAGAATTCAATAGTAATATCGTTTATTAATGCGGTAAATTTAATCTCCGTGAAAACCTGAAAAGAATTCAGAAACGTGTTAAACAAATAAAGAAAGAAATGTAAACTTAATGCCTGTATTTATTATACAAGCGTGTTAATAATTAAATAATTCATTTATTTAAAAGTAACATGGTTTACATAGGTGAATGAGAGGAAGTGGCAAAAACACTTCTAAATAAATATTAACAGTTTCAGAATTTTATACATTTTTTCAATTTATGACAGTTATCAAACGGACAAACAGGCTAAAATTCTAATCAGTATTTTTTTCCGATTCGGTATTAATTGAAGAATACACAGTATTCTTTAAAAAAATATTCCATATACTGCTTTTTCTTTGTTACAATGTAACATTAGATATAAAAATATGTCGTGAAATGGCACCGAGAATATTTAACAAGATACCAACACATATCGCAGAACTGAGGATGACGTGTTGTAAAAAGAAACAATTTAATCTCCTACTGACAAAATTAAACTATTCTTTAAAAAAATCTTCTTTTTAAATAGTTAACTCAATTGACATTCTAAGCTATCATTTACTTAATTCAACTACATACTAACTAATACTTTTTTATCCAATTTCAATTATTTAGAAACCAATTTAATGACATTGTACGCATTTATATTTATTTAACAACTTGTTACTATTAAATTCAAATTATTTGCAACAGCATGCGAATGAAATGGAGAACTTTTATTTTGATTTGCAACATCTTATGTATACTGTGACTTCAAATAAATGATGAACAATAAATGAAATGGTAAGATTAATTTTTCTATTTTCTACAGACTGAACAATGGATGAATGACCACACCCAAGTGTCAGGCGCCGACAATTACGGCCTACGTTCCAGCTGGAGAGCGCTGCAGTTTAAGGTGACAGTGGCCCGAGGCCTCATCGGCCTTAGCTGCGAGGCCACCCAACCAACAAGGCCACCATTCACCAGGTCTACGAATGTGACACTTGTCGTCGCCAGATCCCCACACTTGTCTATGTTCACTGCTTCAGGTGAGTCATGAGCACAGTACAAGTAAAAGAACAGTAGCAAAACTCAGCGGTCTCCTTGAAATTTATACCTACTTCTAGCGGAGCGCTAGGGTTGGTACATACAAAAAGATTGATGAAGCGGACGGCACTGTGCTGCTAATTTAACTCGGACAGCGACCAGTCTCGCCGGCGTACTCAATAGTTTTGTCTTCCCAAGATTGCTTAGCGGTCGTGTAAATCGTGTAGTCGTGTGGTAAAATAAAAATAGTATCAGTGTTAAGTACTTTTCTATTACTGTATTATATCATTAGTTAAAGATTATATACCTGTGATTCCTCTGGTGTTGCAAGAGATTGCGGGCGGCGGTGATCACTTACCAACAGATGACCCGTACGCTAGTTTGAAAAAAATATACGGCGGGACTGTTTTACAATGTAGAAGTAAAGTAGCAAATTGTAACAGACTGGATAAATGAATGGTCATATTAAGGTTCCGAGTGACACAGATTGCGTTTCACGATTAATCCATCGCTATTTTTATTTAATAGATAACTTATAGGCAGGTCGTGTTGGCAACCTCGCATTCAATAGTTTCGTTTCACGAAACAAATATAGTTAAAAAAATACTGTTTCAAGTGCGAAATAATGAAACGGCAGCTTTATAATTTAGAATACAAATTTCTCTTTAATTCTAATTTCTATTGGTTAAATATCTCTAAATAGTATTTCTATAAATATTTTGACAGTCAAATCAATAATCACAAATTGTTTTACACGATCGTGTATCAAAATTTGGAAATGTTAAATAATCATATTCCGTCATAAGCCTTTCAAAAAGTTGTGACATATATATATACCTTATATATAAATATGCGCTTACATAAGTTACAACATATCCGGTACATTAGTATTCTATTTCCTATTAGATCCATCCATCTATTATATTATAATTAGACTTAGGGGCTTTTTCACAATTTCCAAATAAAGTTTCGAATAGGCTACTTGCTACTTATTTATCGAATAAAGACACGATTTGCGTTTCAGATGTTATGTAGCAGGAAAGGGCCTTTATGGATCTACTCCATCCTGTCACATCATAGTTATCTGCTGGATACTTCCTTGCAGAGTGAGAAGTATTTGACAAAATAATGTCAATTTATATAATGTTAGTGGAGCCCATAAGCTAAATAGAGATTTACTCCAGCGTCGTGGATAGGTTGCCGTAGCACATTGGATTTCGAGGTTGATATGCTAAACAGATAAAAAGTTTACCCTTTCACTGGTAGGAGGGTGTACAACAATGTTATAAAAAACAGTCACAAAGAAATACTCAAGCGCTTCAGATATTAATAGAGTAGGTATGTGTCCCACGGAATGATATTATCGATAACGGAATAATATTAATCTGCCGGTTTGCATAGGCGGTTACCATACGAAGGGGTAAAAAGTTGGAACAAAAATCTTATATCGCGCGGCATGATTATAGATCAAAATACTGATTTAAAAGACTGACGATTTGGACGTGACCAAAAATTACAAAAAGATTTTTGAAAATGCAAACATAATCGAGATTATGAATTACTCAAGCACGTCAGATTATTATACAGACCTTTTTTTATATAAGAGGGGGCGAACGGGCAAGAGCGTCATGGGATAGGGAGAGGTGAGACAACCGCCCATGGATATCCGCAACAACAGGTGTCAAGATTAAGGCGTTTCCGGCCTTTAAGATGGGAGTATGCTTTTTTCTTGAAGGTCCCTAAGTCGTATCTGTTCGGTAAGATCGCAGCTGGTAATTGATTCTACAAAGTGGCTGTTCGAGGTAAGAAATTTCTTGCAAAACACGCGGTACCTTGTCATCCTGATCTATAATCTGACTGTTCTGGGAGGAATTCCCATTTCGATTTCCTTATGCAACGCTCAATTTGTTAGATGCATATAATTAACTTACCTTACCTCAATGTAACGGTCTCGAGTTGTTTTAACGATCCATTTGTTTACTAATCTGATCGGCTGCTCTAGACGTTCGACCCTATACAGGGTATAGTGGATGTACTTCACGAGGTGCAAGTTTTCCCCTCTTATGATATTCTACTTATTTATTACTCGAATAAAATCCAAAGTCCCTGCTTCGGCTCCTCTACTATAATGTTTGGTACATGGTTTGTTTATGTAACGATTTATGGACAATTATTATGAAAGGCTCATAACAATTTTTGATTAGTTGAAAATTTCAAATTTTGTTACACGAAAGTGGAATACTTATGTGATGATTGATTTTATTGCGAAAATAGTGGAAGAAGTGCTATATGTACAATACTGTAAAATATAAAAAAAAAATGAATAGCCATTAAGCTTGTGTTACGTTATTTTGAATAAGAAACAGTTTTTTTAATTTTTTCATATTTTTCAAATTAAACTATTTAGTGTGAGGTTGCCAGACCGATCTGCCAGATAACTTATCTAGTAATTAAATATAGCGGTGATGTGATTGTGAAACCAATCTGTTTTATCTGGTTCCCAAGTGGCAAGATTATCAAAAAAATTGAACTTAACGATTCAAATAAATAAACATCCATCCTCTTTGAAGAAATGAATATTTGATACTAATTTGCACAGGCGCTCTATTTTGAGCATTAATAACGCGGCTACGTGCGTAGAGGGTGTGCTACATAGCGTAGCAAAATGACATTGTATCGAAATTACACAAATTGAAACGTGATTTATCAGAACTATGTTTATGGTTATTTGTGTCTAGTAAAGAAATCTATTACCAACGTATAGGTAAAAGACACACTTAAATTTCCTTAATTTCTCATGTGAAGTGGAAGATCATATTAGGTGACTGTCACCTATTATCATTTGCCAGCAGATGAAGAACAATCCACTAGAAAAAGAAAGAAATAAATTTATAAAAGTCAAAGAAAATAATAAAGTTGTATACATATAAATTTTAACAAAAAACAAACTAATAGAATATCTTGATTCTCGAACCGGGGTCTTCTACTTTCCGGTTCGCCCAGCTATTATAGTCTGATATATAGTGGCGAAATTTACCATTGTATTCTAATATTATTGTAGCAGTTTCTCATTAAAACACGGATAAAACATTTTTTTTAAATTGAAACCTTGCTAGATCGATTTCTCGCCCCCGAAACTTGCGGTATACTAGGAGCCGTTTCCGAGATTCAAATTGTGTATATATATATATATATATATATATATATATGTATATATACAAGAATTGCTCGTTTAAAGATATAAGATTTAGCATTCGCCAGTTAAATTAGCAAACTAACAGCCATTTACATCGACTATCTGAACTCTTTCGCTTAAATATGATTTTAACAGATTTAGGGCTCTATTTTTCACTCCATAATGCTTTAGTTTTAGGAGTAAAGTTTCATGGTGGACGCAGTCAAATGCTTTTGACAAATCACAAAAAATGCCCAATGCATCCTGTGACTCTTCCCAGGCGTCAAACTAGTAATTTGTTTCTTATCTAAATATTATGAGAATTAATTCGACACATGTTTCACCTGTACACGTGGCATTCTCAGGATGTTGATGTTGACTCGCTGAGAGAGGTTATCTATATAAAGTTATATATTTTCTTATAATCTTGAAGCAATACGCTGTTGTGAAGTAGCCCGTCCTAGTGGGGATTAAAAATTCCGCGTGACAGACGTGGTTACGTACCACTTTACTAGTGAATAATAAAGAAGTGTTATAGTTCCATCTTTTTACGCGGGAGATCTGGTCTCGCTTTGCGCACTGCTTCAGTAGTGGTTTCAATTTACCACCCTATTCTTTTTTAAGTTATCAGTTAAGAAATGACCAGAGTCCTAAGTCATCTTTTGAAATACGCGACATGGTTCTAGGTGCTATCTTCATCTCCCGAGATAAAATGTTTTGCTTGTGGACAGCATTTCTTCGAATTCTTTCCCTTACTGCTTGGACCACCGTCTTCGTACGTACGCTACGTGGACGGCCAGATCGTTTTCTATCACAACTTGAGATACTCTCATTGTACCTATTAAAAGTCCGGTTCACAAATTTTACTTTACAAACATTTTACTAATAACAAGCGTATGGAGAGTTTTAAAAATGGCATTCAGCTCCATACCTACTTTGTGTAATGCAATCACAGCGATTGGGTTCTCTTTATCACCCCACTCCATTTTAATATCGCAAAATATTAAACAATGTATTGGCGCCAAAATGTTAACAAAAACCTTAATGAACAATCATATGGAAATGACAGATTCCAAATTCAAATGTAATATATTGTTTATTTTTAAATCTAACAGTATTTATGGTTAGACTAAGTATGTATGAAGGATGGGAAATATAATGCCGCAGTTTCTCCTCACATCAAATATTTTAAACCAGCTCTTTATTCTTGGTTTTGAACTAAAATACGTCATTAAATGTACGCCAAAGTCAATATCTTACAAAACATCCATCCTGTTGACAGCAGCCGTGGACAACACGGTTCATCTAGCTGTACTGATTAAAATTAAAATAAATTATCAAGAAAAATATAAAAAGATATCACCCTTTTGATTTTTTAATAGAACCATTAATTTGCATTTATAAATGGTAATTGGTTACTTTAAATAAACTATTTCTTAATGAATTAAATGGCGTATGTAAGGTACAATTTACAGAAAATGTATTAAATTTCACAAGGTTATATTATGTAAAATTTAAAGGAAAATTGTCTGACAGAGAAAAACCGTATATAATTAGATGTCATTCGCAGCATGGCTTCTGGCTTGCAGGGTTGGCAGCGGTTCAAGCAAACCTCCCGATACGTTTACAATATAAAATCGAGTATTAAATATTTAATAATCCAACATACTCGTTAATTATAAAGTACTAAACAAACCACTGGTGTAAATTTATGTTGTTCTGGTACTTTAGTACGAATATTTGGAAGCTGTTGTTAAAACTTTTGGGAAATGTTGACGACGGTTGCAACACAAATCACAAAACGGATTTTCTCATTTTATAGAAGTTAAATTTTTGACAATTTGACTATTTATGTTTTATGTCGCGGAATACAAAAACTAGTGCTTTATTGGCCCATTGTAAAAAATCGGATCTGATAACAACCGCGTGTTTTGCAAGAAGTTTCTTGTCTCACACAGCCACTTTATGGAATCATACCAGCTGCTGTTTTCTTATTATACTCCCACTTTAAAGGCCAGCAACGCATCTCTTGGCACCTGTTGTTCCAGATGTCCATGGGCGGTTGTCTGACCACGTGAGCCTACTGCCCGTTTGCCCCCTCTTTAATTTTTTTTTATTACTCATTTCTGTGGTGTAATTAAAAGAATAATGACGAGATTATCTCTTAAAATAATTTATTTTGTAGTGTAGTTCAACTCTTCAGTTTGACAGTTTTACTTGATTCAGCAATGTACCTAACCACATTTTTTGATTCATATGTACATACATTTGACGTTCTTACTCAAAAGACATTGTGTGCAAGCCTGCATACATCTCTCAAACATCGCAGCATGGCTTCTAGCTTGCAGGGTTGGCAGCGGTTCAAGTAAACCTCCCGATACGTTTACAATATAAAATCGAGTATTAAATATTTAATAATCCAACATACTCGTTAATTATAAAGTACTAAACAAACCACTGGTGTAAATTTATGTTGTTCTGGTACTTTTACATTTGACGTTCTTACTCAAAAGACATTGTGTGCAAGCCTGCATACATCTCTCAAAACATTCAAAGGTTTTGTGTGAAGATGCTAATCTCGTACTGCTCTCAAAGGGGCTTCGTAGACAGTTCAAGCCCGTAAACACAAAAATAAATTATTCTAAAAAATCCAGGTTTAGTTAGAAATAAAATAGATAATGTCAAAATATATCTAATATATAAAATTCTCGTATGGTGTTAAACTTTGAACTCCTCCGAAACGGCTTGACCGATTCTCATGAAATTTTGAGTGCATATTGGGTAGGTCTGAGAATCGGACAATATCTATTTTTCATGACCCTAAATGTTAAGGGTGGTCCACACGATTTTTTTTTAATTTTTTTGACATTTTTTTTTAAATTTGTTTGATTATGTATATAAGTCAGCATTAAAAATACATACAACTTCAAATTTTCACTCATCTACGATCAACAGTTACTTTTGTATCGTGATTTTAATATCGGCAAAACAACGTTTGCTGGGTCAGCTAATAATAATATTATATAAATATATAAAATGCCGTGTCTTTTTTTAACGTTTATTTCTAAGTTTGTTTTTTTACAACTACAAGAGACTGTAGAATTGAGTTCTTTATTATATAGTTTTAAATTTCAACCCGATACCTTCACGCTATCCCATGAAATGAGTAAGTACGATTTGGATTTACACAAAAAAGCTTCCGTGAAAAGGAAGGTAGCCTTTGACGTACAACTAACAATAATTATACTCACAATTACGTTCAAAAATTATCTGACCCAAAACTCTGCCTACGCGTCTATTAAGCAGAGTTTTTGTTAAGTTGTGTTTTGACCGCGCTTTGAATACAACGCCACGGAATGATAAAGTTTTTAATGAATAAAATAATAACAATAAATTAAATTTTCAAAATTGTGTCACTAACTTAAACTTTTAAAATCAAAATGTTCTTGCCGTTCGCGTCCGTCTCGCGCGTGACTTACAGCCGTACGAGATAAAAATCGTAACTATCGTTGACTTTTCTGTCCCAAAAATACTTATCGACGGTAACTCACCTTATCCGGACATGCTATCTGTCAATGGTACGACGTATGCGTACCAGCGATGTAAAGTTTGTATGGAAATTGCAATTCATGCGTCCAATATAAGGCGATAAGAATGACTTATCGGGTATAATGGGACAGCTTCAGATTACTGACAGCTAATAACTGACAGTAGAAAGTTGTGATTTATCTCTATCTGTAGATGGTATATTGGGAACGGCCGTTAGTGTTACTGCTTCTAATGAGCGTATACAATAAACTTTGAACATTACTTCCATGAAATAAAGTGTTAATTTTAATAATTGTTTTAATGTTATCTGTTGTTAATGTATACACAACGCCGCTCGGACGACGTTTTTATAGGAAATTGGGAGTCTATCTATTTCTAGAACGTCAATGGTACCATGGTATTATAATTGTAGACTTAGATACTTTTGTTAAAAGTGTAGACTTAGATACTTTTGTAAAACCATTTAATTTAAATTTCTACGGAAACTTAGATTTTTATAAACAGTTCTCTAATATTCAGTCGTAATTAAATGAACAAAGATTCTCATCAGCTTTTCTCTGAAACATATAGTTGAAGAAATTTAAAGCTGATTTATCATCATTTAAAGCGGAAAGTTTTATCCAAACAACAAGTTTACATGATAGAAATGACATAAGTTATTTGCCAACTTGTACGAACATTTCATTTGAATGTTTAATCCCCAAGTTTCTAGCTCATCGCTTTGAATAATAATATAATTTACTTAAAAGCTCGAAGTATGTGTGAGTGAGTTCTGAATATGGAAAATGTGATGAAAGTATTGTCGTTTAATTATCATAGGTCATTAATTAATAATAAGATTACTGGCAGCGTGCCGCGTTGGATAGCTAGGCTGATCCGTTGACCGTACGTACTATCAGCGCTTGGGTTTCCAGTAGCTCTATTTAGGCGCGAAGATAGTACTTTATACATTCTCCGAGCCTATGAGCCCCACGAGCCAAGTGCTTCGACACCAAACGGCACAAAGATATAAGTCTCACTGAGACCCACATATTTGCGACGCTTGCTGTCTTCGGCAGTCGAAGCAGCAGCCCCAGCACCAACTGATGTAACTTATTTTAACTGTTTGATTTCTATTTGTTTGAATCTTGTCTTATAAATATTTTGTTAACAAAATGTTATAGTACCAAATTAAATCTACTTAATTTTTATTTATTTACATCAAATAAACAATTATGAATGTTAAAACTTATAATGAGTTATATACACTTTACCGAAGTGGCAAAAAACTTATTACAACTCCTTGAAATGAACACTAATTACAGCTTCATAGTTTTACAACTTATGTAAAGTGATGCAACTGAAATACTCAAACGTTATCTCTCAAGAGTCAATAAAAAAAATAAGTTGATTAAAAAACATAGAAGGTAGCTTTGTAGCTAAACAGTGAATGTTAAATTTTCAGGATTCTGTAACCGAAGGGTAACCAACTATATTTTAATTACTAAGACTCCGCTGCCCAGTCTGACAGTTAATAGGGTAAGCGTGGGACACGAGCTCGACTTCATCAACTGCAATATAATCGTTGTAATATTACGTAACCGGTCTGTTAACAGCTAACAGTTGTTTAAACAAGCCACGTTTTTTTTCGTGTTCTTCATGTATTTTTATCCAACGGTTTGCTAACTCAGCGTTTTTGACTGAATTAGTTACAAATGACCGAATCGTGAAAACATTACTGTGTAAATATGAGTGTCATATATAGTGATATTCAGTTATAATTGCTTTAAACTAAATGACATCCTGCAAAATGTAATGCTCGTTTCGTCAAAGCTATGTCCATAGCGTGTTTTTTTTAATTCAGCAACTTTTTTTCTGTCAATGTAATTGACATTGTTATTACTTACATAGAAACTAGTAAGCAAACATTGCATGCTTAGATTAAAAATTGGTCTCCTCTGCGCTCCAACTAGATACCGCACTACCTAAGAACAATAGCTTTTTTACAGCGGCAACTATTTGATGCTTCTGTGCGTGGCATCTTGACATTCAATAGCATATTTCAAATTTTGGAACATACGCTTCGGATTATTTTACATTGAAATTAATAAAATACAAAATACTTACTGATGAAATGTGATCCGAGTGTCTTTCTTATTTTTTGTAGTATTATTTTCACAAAGTTTTACTACGCGACCCGGCATTTTAGTTTCAGTTATTAGCAAAGTTTAACAGAACACGTGGCACGTCAACGTCACACATTGTTCGAGACTGGCTCGAGTACGTCAACTTGGACGTAGTATTAATTGCCAAACTTTTCGACTACGCCTGCAGTATCTAGTTGCAGCACACTGGAGACCAATCCTTAATCTAAGATTTCATGATAATTTTTGTCATTGCGTTGCTTTCCTTTCAAAATGGAAGATAAACAGAAGCGAACACTAAAATCATCTTATTACAATCTTCTTCAAAAATATAATTCAAAGCGTCTTGCATATTTATTTTGCAACAGACATGTCACACAATTAACCATGTCATGGAGCAAAAGAATGGTTAACATAAGTGTGCTACTTCGTTTAATCAATCGGTATAGTACCTAATAAAAGGCCGTTTAAACCTTAAACAGTCGTTCATAATTTGAACAACTGTTGGTGAACTCAGTTCTTAGAAAAAAGAAAACAAAAATAAAGTGAAATTACTTATGCCTTAATTGCATTTAATAGAAATAAATAAATATCCTTCATTCCATTCTGTATTACATCTCATTCGATGGCGCCAATGATAGAAGCAGTGTTTTCACGCTTCGTTAGGAATATCTCACCAGAAACCTTTTTTTTTTGAAAATTAGGGACGAGACGAGTAGTTGATGTTAACTGATACGCCTTGCCTATTACAATGCAATGCCACTCAAGATTCTTGAAAAACCCAAATATTCTGAGCGGCAGTACAAATGCGCTCGTCACCTTAAGACAAGATATTAAGTCTCATTTGCCCAGTAATTCGAAACGAAATTCAAAAGAATTGTTAAAAAACATTTGTGTGGTAAAGGTTACTATAACATAAATGATTTTCTTAATGATAGCACAGACTGGGAATGGAGCGAACGCCTTCAAGCCATTAAATTATAAATTGTTATTGTATTATTCTACTTAATATACTATAAATTAAGAACAGAAGGCCCGCTAAGTTTCTTGCACCCGTTATTCTCATGTCTGTGGCATACTATTTCGAATGTGTGGTAGTTTTTGATGTTCAATAAGTGATTTTTAATCCTATTTTTAATAAAAATATTTGAATTTTGAAATACCCACCAAGTCAAATATTCGTGTAGCGCTTACCGACAGACGAACAGTCGTGATGATGTAGAATCCTGCCTCGAGGACCATCTCACTCTTACTACGCAACTATTAATATACCATTCTGTAGTAAAGTTCCTTTTGATTTCTATCACAACTGTCGCGAAACGACTGTCCCGTCCCGAAAGAATGAAGTAATAATATTTTTTCATTCATTTGCTCCTTTCTTTTGTTGGCAAATCCTCAAAAGAAAACGGCAAGTCTGCAGATTGTTTCTTAGTTTTAGAATCGTAATAATGTAGAAAAACTGTCAACTTTCGCGTTCATTCATGAAGATGTCAAGTACAGCATTTAAGTGATCTCTATTTTACTTTTCCAGCAATCAAAAAAAATAATGAACTGGGCGGCATTTTTGGTTGTCGATTCAATTATTATCTATCTTTCACAAATCTTCCCGACGCTCAATAAAGATCATCATTACACCAATGTGTTATTTATTTGAAATTTGAATTAATTTTCTCAATGGATTTGTTTCTAGTCAGCCATTCTAAAAACTTTCAGTACTACCCTTGTATACTGTATACCGTAAGTGGAAAAAGTGAGACAGCTGAAATTTTGAAAGAGTCTTAGGTAGCGAGTTCTCCATTGCCAACATTGAAGATGATTGCTTGTATGGAAAGCGATAGTTTCAAATTCTTAAACTCAAACTAAACAGAAGCCTAGTATAAAAATCCGACAACAATAAGCGAAAAAATCAAAACAGTTGGATAAAAAAACAATTTCTTTCACATGAAAGGTTAATTTTAGGACAAGGAAATCGCCAAGACCCTGATTTTGAGTTTTAAACCCAGGACTTAGTAGCAGAGCTGACCTTGTTCTTATCCCACACATGATTATCACGCCCATGATCGTGCGACGGTAATATGTGGTATTAGATTCTTTAAATCTGTAAAAGGCCTCAGCTTGTGTTTCCTCTTAATCACTGTAATGCAATTATATTTAATATCAGTTTATATTAGTCTAAAGCCACCGCGCACGTCATCTCAATTCATGATCTACCGCTTTGTTTTTTGTTGCGATACAAACGTTGCAATTTTAAAATTCAAAAGATTGCATATCTGTGAAGTAAGTAAAATAAAAGTAATTCAAGTTCATTGAATCATTGACCTAGTCACCCAACTCTACAGTGCGTTCATATTTGCTTACAATTAAAAGTCTTCAATTTGACTTAATTACTGTTTTTTTGACCGATTTTGTCTATGTATTTTGTATCGTCAGCAAATTTGACAACAAGCATGTAGCTAGCTACATTTAATTCATAAATGCAGAAACCAAACTGTATATAATTATGACTTTAAACATAAAAGACAAACGATCACCTTACAGTATGTCATCACCTTGGCCCATTTTCTCTTGTAACACCAGAGGAATATGACCTTTTAAGGATTGAATCTTTTTATTTATATTTATTGTTCTCAAAAAATTAACAGATATAGCACCTATAAAGTCACCCAAAATAAACCATGTAAGGTTTTCCGTGGGAACGAGATCGTTCTTAATTACTTTTTATATTATTTACTAACGCTAATTATATTAACATACCTAATAATACACGTAACTATATTGAAAATAGTTTCTTATATTATATTCAATGCCATTTCTGTATTTATCTCAATATTTTCTAAAACGCTTACAAGCAAACCATTTAAAGTGTCTGGCAATAAATACTCCCATTTCCGCCTACCATATGCATTGTTACATGTTACACAAGGTAATATGTATTTTGAAGGTCTTTAAACGTAATCATGAAATCGAAAACTGACAACACATTGGTATGTGGTGGGCGAAAATCAAATCTTGCTGAAAATCAACGGTTGAACCTATTGTCAGTGAAGAGTACGACCTCCTTGCTATGAAAAGGTAGCATAAAAAGAATGTTTTAATTTAATTAAATATGTTTGTTCACAGGTTCAAGCCCAGCGCCGCTTCTGACTGTAATGGTAACATTATGTATCTTTGTAGATATATTTACAAAATACAGTACCATGATTGAAATGTAATCGGCTGTGTTGTACTAGGGAATGTCGGTACTGTATAAAGTTAGTTAGATCTAGGTGGAGTATAATTCCATCCATTTATATGTATCATGTTGTATTAACCATATAATTAACATACTGGTTTAAATAAAGCAAAAAGATTATTGTCTCGTTCATGTAATAAAGATGGTAGTAGTATTGATTTAGACACGCTAAACAAATCGCCTCACATCAAACAACACATTATAAAACACCCTGAGAATTTTAATAAGGAGGATGGTTTTAGACTAGCGCAAGCATGGAATCCCGTGGTCTCACTCTGCAGTCGAAATACATATAATATATACAATACTCGTATGTGTGTCGTGAATTAGGAAATCAAAGACCGAAACGAAGTAGACGCCACGTGGACAGATTGATTATACCATAACGCCCGCAAGGAATTAGCATTTCTATTACCTTCTTTTTTAGATTACTGCATCACTGTATCCATAATATTTCACTATTTATTTTCAATGTAAACCTAATTGTCTTATATAGTATGTCGCAGTTAAATTGTCAAAGCCGTGATATTATAATTTCGCTAGTTGTAAGTAAACGGTAGATTGTCAATTGACTTCATTTCTTACACTTTAACCTGGCCTTACAATTAAGCCTGGTTTTATTTACATTGTAATATCACGGGTACGACATATACATAAACAAAATACTTGGGAAAATTTCACCTTTCTTGTGTTCCTATTTCATAAATACTCTTCTGTTTTAACTAGTTCTACTCAAGGTAATTTATCCAAATTTAAACTTGTAAATTGAGGTCACTTGCTATTATCGTATTCAGAAAATCAAGTTTGAATCCAGCTCACAGCTAAATAAGATTATAGTTGCGGTTAGGAGTAACAAAGCTAAAGTTAGCGTCGACTCTTAGGACAGAGGTCGTAAACCTCTTGAGTTTTATTATACCCTAGTACAATTGCCTGAATTACTTGTACAAGAAACTACTAATTCAATTTCTAATTCTACTTTTATTCTGTCTCTTTCATAGGTTTTAAGGTTTTTATTTTAAATTCCATATCATTTAGTAAGATTGAGCCACCTATTAATAATTATTGCTAAACTAGTTATCATAATATTACATTATTGATGTCTTGATGATTATTGGAACAAGAATGTGTGTTGTGGTTTTTTATTTAATGAATTTTTTAAGAACATTTGATACCTATAAAAGTAATCTAATAGTCAAATCACTACTGGATATAAATGACAGTGAGATAAAATGGCAAAATAAACTTATACTTCAATTTGTTCGATGGCAAACTGTATCTTAATCCAAATAATCGAAAATATTTACCCTGCTGTAAACAGTTACAATGATATTGATAAAGCCTTCAGCAAATTCAATTAACATCCGTCTGTAAATAAATTCGTTTAAGTATAAACAAAACTAAATGTTATAATTAATTCAGCTGAAAAATATTATACTCACAAATTTATTGAAAGTTTTCATTCAACCAAATATAATTGTTACTCGCATAATATATTTTAGCTACAAATGTGTTTTATAGGAGATGTGAATCGCCAATTGACATTTCAAATTTAGACGCATTATAAAGCATCTACAACTGTCCTTCCAGTAATTTCATCGCATTTTATCATAATAATACCATTATTATATTTTCCTTGTCTTAAGCACAATAAAAGGAACAATATAAATATGAATTATTGGTTTTATTTGTTTATATTGTTATGGTTTTAAGCCATAATACGTCATTATGTCCTAGTAGAAATACTCGATTTAGTAGTATTTGTAGGCATTTACAATAGGAACCCAAAAAATCATACATATCTAGTATTTTGGGTAATTCAAAACAACTGTATAATAACGTTTGTGTGAGAAATATTACTTTAACATAAATGGCTTTCTAAATTATACTACACGTCGTGAATGGGTTTGATCGGGCGATCAAATCTGTTAATGAAAAAATAGTTGAAATTCATTCGCCAGTTTTTGGGTCATTTCATTCAGGTCTGAGGCATTTCTTAGAAAGTGTGGGAGTTTTTGGTGTACCTTAGTTGTTTTAACACCCTATTTTGAATAAAATTATTTGATTTTAAATATAAGTGAAATTCTGATTAATGATAGGTATAGTAGTATAAAAACTCATATTAAAATACTGCGAATATATTTAGAGTATTCTATCGTTATCCCTCGTTTAATAACGACATCATTAAACAAACGGTGAGTATCGATATTTTCACTGTTTCTTATTTTTAGAATTCAGATCAAAGGAATGTCTACTTCACTCGAGAAAGTAGCTTTTATTGTGAAACGATTTTAATATAAGTTTCAAAGCAAAATTCATTTAAGTCGCCTCATTATGCATGAATGATTCAAGATTATTGTTGAATTCACTTTCAACTGTGTGTATCAAAGCGATTTATTTAGTTGAAATAATCTCAAAGATTTATTGAGGATTCTTTTACTATTTCTTAGTAGTTATGCTTGATAAGGCAATTTAAAAGTAAAGTATGAAAAGTTGAAGACGAATTTAGCCTAGTTGTAACTAGCCATTATGCTGAAGGCCTTGGGCTCGAATCACGGTAGGTACAAGTAATTACTTGAAAGATACATATAAGTAACTATATGAGGAATATGGGTTTATGTTTCCGAAACATGAATGTTAATATGTAATTTATGTGTTCTTAAGTATATATATCGTTTTTAAAATATTTTTGTCTTGCATCCACAGCACAGGCTGCACACATCCCTAGTTTGCGGCAAGATAATATTTTGTGTATTAGTGTGCTTATTTTCTTTCATTTCAACATGAAAGCTCTTCGTTTTTATTATATATCATTTAAATCGAGACATTGCAAGTCCCAAAACTGTATGATTATAATCTTAATATATATAAATTACATGACACGTTGTTTGTCCGCGATGGACTCCTAAACTAATGAACGGATTTTAATGGGGATTACTTGATCGAGTGTCGTTTGGTCCAACTTGAGAGATAGGATAGTTTTTATTTCGATTTGGAACTCATAATTATTTTTATTTTCAATATTTGTTTTGCCTGGACATATTCTCTATGAGAGAATTTAGTGACGCAGGGTTTGACAGTTCCGCTGTGAAACAATTTCATTATAACAACAGGGAGCATTTTTTACGAAATAATTCTACATGTTTTGAAATATTATTGGCAATTTTTTTTTATTATCTACAGAACAACGTCTGTTTAAGCAGCTAGTAATATATATAAATGGATGGAATTAAGAATTGTCTAATGATTATAAAACTTATTATAGGAAGCACTGAATTTCGATGTTTTATAACACCTAAATGTACTATTTACATATGTTACAATATTAATGTCAAAAATCAAAATTAAATGTATCTTAAATTAGATAATATAATTATTGAGTTAAGTGTAAGGTTTTCCAATCAAGGTTTAATTTTATTGTATTTATTGCCAAGGTATGCGTCAAATATATTTGTGAACTGACTTGATACATTTTTCTAAGTGAGGGTTTAATGTTTTAAAATTTTTACTTTTGGAAAGAGAAGGCTAAATTTCCCTCTTAAGATTGTTATACTCATAATTGGGTGTACGTCTCTTATTTTAGCTGAACAACGTGGACTAAAACAAATCATGAACTATTTTCTCCCACATGAAAAGTTTCGTTTAATTTTAAATATTACGTTATGATTGAGTCTAGTTAAATATTAGCATATTAATATTTAAAAAAAACACTTTATTCCGAATATGTAGTAGTTTTTGTCTTTATAAAAGTGATTACATATCCAATTTTGAATGAAAATATTTGATTTTCAATTTGAACACGAGCCACCCGATGAAATGTGATCACCGCTGCGTATTCTCTTGCAACTCCAGAGGAATCACAGGAACCTTGCTCGCCTTTAGGTAAGTATAAATTTAAGTGTATGATTTTCGCAATCGCTATAAGATACTATAAATACTGCATTAATAACGATGATGTATTGAATTAGTTCATATTTTATTTTGACAATTTCAACGTGACTTTTATATTGTTCCGAGAGAAACAAAAAAACTAATTAAAAATTGCAAAAATAAGCAATTACAGCCGTAATATCAAAATAGGACATATTCGTCTGTCATAAAATTTAAATTTCACATTTCCGTATATTTATAGGAAAGTAAAATTGAGTTAATATTATGACGACCTCATAGCAAAGTGGTTAGTAGGCCTCAACCTCTTAGCTAAGGTTGATCCCAGGTTCAAATACTAGTTAGTGTAAACATTTGTATGATAAATATAATTGTTTATTTCAGAGTAACAGATGTTTGAAAATGTATTTTTGCATGGAAACGCTAGTAAATAGCATCGTACACTTATAAGCGGAGACTATTTGTGCTATTAGCCAATAACGTTTGTTTCCATTATCCAATGAACCCCGTGTAATAATCGTGTCTTCTCATCTACTTACGTTGTAGAATAGCTACGCTTGCTCCGAATAGCTTTTACCGGTTTACATTTTTTATTAATCAATTTATTATTCGACGAAGATGCAATTATATAATAGCATTACGAACGACAGTTGTTTTTAAAATAATCGGGTTTCTGGAGTAATACGTAAACTATAAACGAATCTACATATAAAATTATAGTCACGTTGATAAGTAACTATACATAGAGGAAAAAATATAACGCAGTGCTCTTTTTACAGGCAAAGTTGACTACATTGTCGTCTTATGCATTTCTATTTATTCAGTGAATTACTTCTTTAGTGGCGCGCGCGGCTCTGAAACGCCTATGCGTTTCAGAGCGCGCGAACAAAAATACAGTTGTATCTAAGTATAGTTGTTAATTTTGACTAGGTGGAATTAATGAATTTTGAAAACTAATTAAACAATAAACAGTTTGTTATTTTAAAGTGAAATCTAGGATTAAATATACAAATTAAATTTAAAACTAAAATTTATGATTGATGCGGGACTCAGACTCGCACCTGTTGGGTTCCGTCGGAGCGCTCTTACCAACTGAGCCAACCGTTCGAGTGACGCATGGATCGTAAATATCGGTATGTCTTGTTCAACTATCATTGATAGCTCATTGATGTTGATGTACAATCAAATAATCTTTGAATTTATTACACACACAAAAAATAAAAAACCTTTTCGTTTGATCCTTGATATGCAAGGTGTTCTACCAATAACATTCACCATTACTGGGTTGTTTATATACGATACGTTGTTAATAAAGTAGGGCTTACACATGATAGACCTTACCTTTACTTACCTTTTCCCTCTGAGCCTGTTAACTAAAACAGTTCAATACACTCGTCAATCTAACTGCATGTAAACGCAAACGGCCCGTGAAATTGTTAGTATTCATGCGATATGTCGCGAGAGCGGTCGCCCATATAAAATCCGATTCAGTCGTTATGCTTCAAGAGAGTTCCGATCTACAATATATGTACAGCTCAGCAAACATTGTATGTAAATTTCGTTTGAAAAATTTTATACAATTGCATAGTTTATTGAGCAACCACTCATTGTTAATACTAGAGGAATAGGTAATGTATTTTGGCTATATTGTTGCGGCCTGAATTCAGAAAGGCTTTTGTGTTCTGTAGTATATTTATAAATTCATTTGGTCCTTTTTTGATGTAATACTCCATTTGGATAGCAGTGTAGGGTTAATAAAATGAAAAGGGGTTAATTCAGTTATAAGTTACCAATGCATTCATTACTTTAAATACGTTTTGTGACAGTAATAAAACTTAAACAATTTAAATACAAAAATCTACAAATATTGTATGTAATATTAGATTAAAAAATAGAAAATTTAATGTGAAAACAAAGTACCTAAATCACTTTATTCTTTTGATATTGAGCAAAGGACAAGTAGAAATCAATGAGTTACTGAGATTTGGCCAGTGAGTTATATGACCTATAGAGATTGGAAATATCTACATTTTGACACAGAGTAGTTCGGGATAGTGCTACTACGTACGTAATAGGCATTTTTTCTTATTTGGAATTTTTACAGTAAATATGTCAAATTTAATATGAGGCCGAAACGCATGCGTGGTCTAGTAATACCAAAGTATTACAAAATCTTTAGTACAGTTCATTAAACAGATTAAAAAGATTCATAGAATTGTACTTATTATCAGATCATGTGGGAGATTTGATACTGTTGTCAAAATAAAATTGAAAAATACAAATGTACACCCAAAATAAAGGTAATGTGATACCTCATTATTGAAACAGTATTATTATCTGTGCGCCATCAGAATGAAATGCATCAAAACCCTTAATTGATGAATCGTAGTTCGTTCAGGACGTTCAGATTGTAAAAGATATAAATTTGTATCGCCGTTTATCAAAATATCCTAATAGATGTTAGTATGTATAATATATCGGCCTTACAACCTAAAGTTATAACTGAGAATAAACCAAGAATTGGCAAAATGTTGAATATATCGCTGACAACACTCTCAATATGTCAAGCAGCATTGCAAATAAACGCGGAAAACGTTATACGTCTGAATAAACCGATCATAAGAAAATTTTATATTTGTAAGCATTTTGCATATTCTTGATTTATTCACAGGTATTACCTTATGCTTATTTTAATTGTAAGGCCCGTTATAGTATAATAACTGATAACACTTGATTCGTGATTCAGATTCCAGTATTAGTCGAACTACCCAATTGAAAAAGACGGCCGGGGTTCGTCAGCGATCACGTCACAAATAATATCGACTCGTGTTTCTAGAATACTATAGCTCGGTAGATACAATAAGGGACGAGACGAGTAGGACGTTCAGCTCATGGTAATTGATACGCCCTGCACGTTACAATACAGTGCCGTTCAGGATTCTTGAAAAACCCAAAAATTCGAAGCGACACTTTGATTCGCTCGTCACCTTGAGACCATTAAGTCTCGTTTGCCCTGTACTATCAGTAGCTACGGTACCCTTCAGACCGAAACGAACGAATAATAATGCTCACATATTACTTCTGCTCGGCAGCAAAAGACGCCGTTGTGTTAACCATAGTCTAGCCGACATCCTGTACATTGATGTCCCCTTGGACCTGGGACTTCCCTATTCTGTTTGAGCCCTGGGGAAGCACAGGGCGATGCCTATTTATGTTCAGAAATAAAAACTATAAATTGTTTAAAATGACAACACAGGAAATTGACGATTCTTCCAATGTAAGTTTACTTAAGTTCAATCTAAACTATAAAAAATTATATCACTCACGATCGTATTCATTCCATACAGCAACTTTATAAATAAATAAATCATTTTACCTTTGGTGTGCGTAAAGCTGTCTTTCTCTTAATTTCTTAATGCGCATTAAGAAATTAAGAGAAATCCGTTTCCTGTGGTCTGTTGCAGTTTTATTTCGAGCAATAGCCGAGAAATACACAAGATGTTTCCAGAGATATCAAATGGAAAAGCTTCGAGAATGGCAGTTTAATATCTTTAGAATTTCAATATAGTTATTTCATTATCATTACTTGCCAAATTTCTTAGTTATAGTAAACCGGAAATACCCTATAAATTTTAATTCCCTTGAGAATGTCGATATATAGGTACGGCTTAAACGGCAGTCGACAAGATAAGAACTACAAGGATTCTGTTTTCTCTTTTGTATTCAAATTTAAAATAAGTAATGAAATCACTTATTGAAAGTCAAAAACTACCTGCCATTATGCCACAGACCTGTGAAGAACGAGCGCACACAAACTTGATTTAAACGAAATTTTATAAAAATTTCGGTACAATTAAATTCATACTTTTAAAGGCCTGACGGTGGTCACTCCATTGCGCATCTGTGGCATCATTAAGAAAGTGATTTTTGTTGTTACAAAATACTTACTAATTTGAGTTAGCCTAGTAGTGGGCAAAACAAGTTTATATTTTTCCGGTAACATAATGTTTAAGGCAATTTCTAGAAAATTATTGCGAAAATACATAAATTACAATTAGTAATTCTAGACATGCTAAGAAAGGGAGTTATAAAGCATTAAAATGAAAATGTGTCAAGTCAGTTAAGTTAAATTAACATAATTTCCACATAACTTCGAATTGTTTAAAGCTACATAGATTAATGTTATTGCTAAGAAAACATCTCTAGTCATTTGTTATTATGTTCATGTTGAGGCTTTAACGCGCATTATAGAGGAATTTGCACTATATTAGTATAAAACATACATGTTACGGCAAATGTGATTAATTGATTATTATTAATACTTACCGATATTATTAAATATAAGCGCAGGTCCGGACATATATTATACAGTATTGCTGTTATCTCTGGTCTGGCGCACCTCAGTATCAGATCGAACCATTGTACGCCGTGCAACGCAAAGCTGCTCGAGTTGTCGAGGATTCAGTGCTCTGTCAACTACTAGATCACTAGGCGTTCCGTAGAAGCGTCTCTAGTAGCTAATTGCCGTGAGTCCTGCCGCCGAATTATGCCGAATTACCTTCGCACGACACGTCAAATTACGATTTTATCTGTACTATCTGGTTATGAGGCATTCCTTCACAGTGTGTTTTTCCAGGAACTTTCTTCCAGGTACAACCAAGCTGTGGGATGAGGTTCCTTATGCTGTGTTTCCAGGACGATACGACATGGGCACATTCTTATTAAGCGCGTACATTTTTTTAAATACTCTACAACCCTCCTGTGATTCCTCTGGTGTTGCAAGAGAATGTGGGCGGCGTTGATCAATTAATATCAGGTGCGGTCGTTTGTCCTCCTCTTTCAAAAGAAATCCTAGGTAAAATGAGAAACTAATTACGATTACCGATGAATAAGCCTTGTTGATATTTCTAATAAATTATCAATAAGTATACTTTGCGGCTGTGTTAAAGAAGAAGGGAGGAAATAAGCGATGAGTAAGATTTGATTTTAACGTGATGTAACAGATCCAAATTGTATTATTTAGACTGGAAGGCTAACGCGGGAGGAAGTTGAGAGAAAGCGACCGGAATTGATCAATTGAAAGGGTTTAGTCGATACGCTAAACTTAATATTTAACACAATACAAGTAATAGAATGCTAGAGTAACTCAGCTGTCTCCTTAAGCTATTTCAGATCGGACAGCGACCAGTCTCGGCGGTGTACGGCGTGGCACTTAACAGTTTTGTCTTCCCAAGATAGCTTAGCGGCTGTGTAATTTGTGTATGTGTGCGTGCAAGGATTCGGTCGCTCTAGTAAATTACGTTTAAGTTCTTTTCTATTACTATATTGTGTCCTTAATCACCCAGCAAACATTGAGAGAGTTTGACTGGAAAGTGTTAATGCATCCGCCACATAACCAGACCTTGCAGCTTGATGCTTACAACACCTGTTTCGATCTCTTCAAAATTACTTAGGCACGTGACCAGACGGATTGGCAGTTCTAATTTGCTTATTACTTTTACCAAAAAGTGTATAATTTATAATATCGAATTCGATAAAATCCTGTGGTAATTATGAATAATTAATTCATAAATAACATTAGCCATATACAGAAATTTCGGTATTTTGTTTTTTATTGCTAATTATGTTTTGTATAAATTTAACTATCCATCAGAAATAATTTACGATTTGTTTATATTTACTGTCAACCATTAGTTACTAAGCAATATCTATCTATAACAATCTGTAGCGATATGAACATATTTTCTTAGCAAGAAGATCCCTTATTTTAAAACGTGTGTTATATTTTGAAATGCAAATGACTTTTGACTGCTTCATCATATTAAATAGTGTAAGCTTGATAAATATTGAACAATCAATCTTAATATTGTTGTTGATGTATTGTAAAGAAAAATATCCAAATTCTTATGTTGGAATCGACCACACGACGTCGACTTCTGTGTGTTTCAAATGTGAATGTCCCTTTATAAATTGGTCAATTTATAGCACTGTCAAATTGTTCTGTGATACAGATTTGTTTGTGATGATGATATTTGAACAAAATAGCATCGATGTAGCCACAGAAGCCTAATGAAATACTAAAAACAAGTTCTTGTCACTTATCCTATAGATCTCTTAATGTAGAATACGTCTTACGTGTTTAATAAATAAGGCTGAGATTAGAAGGTGACAGTTTACTTACACTGTGTGTGGATTGATGCACCTACTGTACTTAATATTTTTTTAAATCAATTTATCTTGTTTGGTAACTTAGTCGTGAAAGTCATGGCGTTTATTGCATCACTTTATTAGTAAATTTGTAAAGCGATGAAGGTAAAAATATTGATTTAAATGAGCGGATATAAGTTTTTTGTGACTTCTTCTCATTAATGCTCAAAATTTTGTGAGGTAGTATTAAACGGTAAAATGACTATTTACATTCAAAAGTGTCATTTCTTTGAATTAATAGAGTGATATTGATTTGACAGTAACTCACGCCAATACAGTACATTCTATTCTGTAAATTAGTATATTTTGAAGTACCGTTACTTACTAAGCACGTAAATATCTTTTGTAAATTGTTGAATATTATATTTTGTTTATACCACCTATTTAGTATTAAGTATTTAACTACACTCAATCCTATATACTTCTATCTATATTATTGTCTTATTCTACATCATAACACTAAGAGTTCTGATGCAACGATATAACACTAATTGCATTTCAAATATCATCATTACGGCTGTGTGTAAAATTGTCATTTAATGTCTTAACGACGAATAAATTAAAATAAACAATACTGTTGTTTTAATTAAACAAGGCCCTTTTATTTTAAGTCGGAGTTATCCGACAAGCGATTCAACCCCTCGTTTTATTTAATAAAAATTTTCAGCGACATAATGAAAATAAAACAATGACTCATTATACAAGTTAACAATGCTAATGCTGGGAAAGGAGGAGTTATGAAGAACACAATGGATTTTAGTTTTTTCATTAAAAACGATGTCGGTCTGGGTGCGGCGAAATTGTGATCATTTTTGTGGTTTCTTAATATAATGCCTTTATTATTTGTTTAGATTTATTGTAGTGGAAACTTCTTTTGGCTTACCGCACACACAATTTTTCGGTGGTAATAATTTTGGCTGATGTGTGCACGATCAGGTTAGCTCAGGACCGCCGAGTGTATCCGAGCGAGAAAGATACAGTCAGCTGCTCTTCGCTGATGTGAGCACAGTGCTTAGTATATTTAATTAATACGAAAATAAATAATGATATTATGATTTATATAGAATTACATAAATAATAACTGTAATTTCTGAATTGTTTCTCATCTATTTTACTAATACGATCCATTAAAATACTACATTATACAATTATCAATAAAATTTGCACTTCTGCCATGTGGTTTTAAACACACACTCTCTTTTTTTTTAGTTGTGATTTTTAATAGTGGTGGTACCTTCGTTGCACCTTTTTCAAGAGTTAGTCTATCACTGTACACTGTCATGACTATTGGGGAAGCAGGATTCCTTGACACTAACATTCGCTACACAAAAGATGTTAATTCTCAGTCAGTTCAATGTAAGAACGTGGTACAAATCCAGACGTATATTGCAGAGTAACTCTTCTTAATAACAGGCCTTGGTCGCTTGGGGTATCATACAAAGCTTGATCAATTTGTCAGCAAACTCAGTAGAGCTACTTTAATTGGATGTGGTTCCTGAAAAACGTTCCAAGGAACAAACATTACATTTTAAGGAATTCGTGTTTAAAGTTAAATAAATATTAGTGTATTCCATACATGTGGGTTAGGCTACTAAGTCTTGATGTCATTGAAAGAGTTACAGTAGTGCTGCCATTTACCTGTCAGTGTGTTATTTTGTCAGTGAGTTAATATTAATCACCAGTGGCCAATTTTGTGTTCTTAACTCATTGAGAATTGTACACACAGTGTAGTTCTCAAGAAACATTCTTCCTCAAGCTAGGAAATTTTAAAACAACTGGAGGACTTTTTGGATAATTGAACTCTCACACCATCTTTTAAAACATTTAATTATCAAATTGCTAAGTCTCCTTATTATTCTTTACAATTTAAGGAGAACCAGCCAAGAACCATGCATTAATATATTCTATTCAATATACTCGTACATATGTAAGCCTTATTTGTCAAAGAAGCCATAATATTTTTATTCTTAAGAGTCCTTAACCCGAGATAACCTATATTATGTCTTCTGAGTGGATACCAACATGACAGCATCGTGACACTTTCAATAATATAATAACACTTCAATTATGAAAATGGTTCTTTAAAATGCGGCATAATTTCTTCATGATGCAGGACCTTCGTTGCCAAGATTGGCTACGTGAGCCACGTTCGGACACACCAATGACGCCCCCCTAGTCCTTTGCAGTCGCCGTGACCGTGTCAGTCAGGAATACATCATCATTATAATCATCATGAATATCATAACAAATTAATTTTCTTTCCGTATTGATCAAAGAATATATTTTTCTAGTTCAGACACAAAAGGCAAAGCAAGAAAATGCTTTCTTGATCTTTTCCCCAGTTTCTATGAAAGTTACATCTATACTACGAATTCAAATTGAACCTGCTATATGTAACCTTGACTTTCTTTAGAAACAGAGCTTTCGGTAGCAGATATTTATGTAATAAAGATTTAAAACAAATACTCAGTTAAATATGAAAATGTATTTCAGTCAGTGTATTTTAACCCGTTCGTCTCGTACAGTAACCCTTACCACAATCCTTTTGAATTTACAAAAATCGCCCTTTTTTATAATTATATAACTATATTTACAGGTTATCATGTTAAGGGGGTTGCAGGCGATTATGTTTAAAAAAAATATTTTAGTTAGAGTTTAGACTTTATTTTATGACTTTTACATAGGTACCTTTTATTAATGAATTCAGATCACAACTTTTCTTGAATACAGTAATGTTTTTTGTTACATACGTTATATGTATATATATGTGTTAGGATGTTTATGAACTTGAACTTTTCCTGAAGCAAATCTCTTGGGTGCATTTCTCTATAGCCCTTATAAATAATAGTAGTCAGTGAAAACTTGACAAATATTTGATTAAATTATAATAAATAAAACATGACTTTTGCACTGGATGCCGGCTAGGTTATGGGTACCAAAACGTCACGGCGCCTATTTCTGCCGTGAAGCAGTAATGTGTAAACATTACTGTGTTTCGGTCTGAAGGGTGCCGTAGCTAGTGAAATTACTGGGTACATGAGACTTAACATCTTATGTCTCAAGGTGACGAGTGCAATTATTGTGCCGCTCAGAATTTTGGGTTTTTCAAGAATCCTTAGCGGCACTACATTGTAATGGGCAGGGCGTATCAATTTCCATCAGCTGAACGTCATGCTCGTCTCGTCCCTTTTTTCATAAAAAAACACCTGCGGGTTCAGTTAGGAATCAAAGAGAACAGCTATCATCTTGATTGTGATGATTATAAATGTGCTAAAGAAGTATCTACTAATTCAACATTATGTACATTAATAAAATATAATCTACAACAATTTTTTTGGAACCTATCTAACCTAACCTATATATAAGTTAAATTGAAAAACCCCTATAATACGAGTAATACGAATAAAGATAATACCAATTTCTCGTCGAAGTGGCGGTAAGTTGCAAGACGTTTAAAATAATTGTGAATAAATTTAAGATATTAGGGATTTCATTGAAAAAAAAGATATTGTTACGGGATATTTACGGAAGTACACGCACACATAAAAAGGTAAAAGTAATATTTTGACTTAACAATGTTTTAGTTATCAGTCTTAACGATTCATACTCGTAAATTTTCTTAAAATTCTTTAACTACCGTCATCAATAATAACATATAAAAATTTCGTGTCACGTTGTTTGTGCGCGACGAACTCATCAACAACTGAACCTATTGTAATAAAATTGATTTAAAAATTTGATCCAAATTAAGACATAGGAGAGTTTCCATTTTGATTCGTAACTATTATTTTTTAATTTTGAATGAATAATTAGATCTCATCTAAATTTTTGACGCACAGTTTGACAGTACTGCTGTGAAGCTATTTCTTATTAAAGGAATAACGAAATAATTAAATATATGCACTTGTTTAGGTGAAACTGCTCTTCGTTTCCGGTCACCAACTAGTTCTTTTATAAATATAAATCAACTAAGTTTTTAACAGTAAATAATTAAAAAAAAAATCATTGTTTGAATTACGAGTATGTCCATCACTAGCATTTAAAACCTGATTTGTTTTGGGGGCTTATTGAATTTAAGACATTGCAAACTCTCTGCAACACTCGTGTCTTCAATTTAAGGTGGCGGGAGAAGTTGAGAGCCGCAGTCAAGAAAATTAGAAAAAGGGAATGACGATTCTTAGTAATAGGGACCCAATTTAAAGAAGAAACAGAATTCGAATGCCATTTTTGTTTATCAGCCTATTAGATTTCACTATTGGGCAAAGGCCTCCCCTGCTCTGCACCATTTGCATGTGCCATGTTTTATTATAGGCATCCAAATCGTCATACCATCGTTTTCCGGGTCAGCCTAGACGTCTTTGCTCGTCGTGTGGCACCCAATGCGTGACGTCCTGTGTCCAGATACAGCACGTCCAAGCACAGACGTGTGGATCCGACAAATATGCCCAGTTCCACTTTAGCAATACCAGTTCTGGAGCGTAGTACCGTATTTCTAATGCGATCGATTAGCGTTACTCACAGAATACTGTGCACCATAACTCGTTGGTAAATCTGGAGCTTAGACTTCTGATAATAATGGTAATGGCATAATAAATAAAAAATCGTGGCATTATTGTAAAATAAGAACCCTACGGAGTGTTGGTACCAATATTAAAATTTTCTATATAAGACTTGTCTCGTTGCAGAACGGTTCACAACGGTAGAATTGGTATTGCATGAAATTCTTTTTAAGACGATCATCCTGTGCATGCTATAATATATGCAATGTTTAAAATAAGGAGTTGTGATTATTTTTGTATGATAATAGAAATATACCCAAATATGTATATAAAAACGAGATATATTATTTTTATTTTATGAGCAAGAGTGACGAGACTAGCAAAACGTTCTGTACCTGTTGGAAAGTAATATGCCTTGCCCATTACAATTTAATACAAATTAAGATTCTTGAAAAACTATAAGTTTGGAGTGCCATTGCTTTTGCGCTAGTCACACACACTTCGCACAACGCACAATCAAGATTTTAAGTGTATAAACAGCCCAGCTGAAACTAACTAACACTAATATATCATTTGCCCAGTAATTTTATTAGCTGCAGCACCCTTCAAAACGAAACACCACAACGCTTGTACTTTACTGCTTCACGGCAGAATATGGCTTCACTGTGGTACCCTGGCAGATACACTGTACAAAAATGCCGCTCACTGGGATAAACTATTTTCTGCCTAAACTATTTGAGTTTGTATGAAAACCTCTCCCGTATCAAAATATCCCAGACATAAAACGTCTGTTTTGTGTAAAACCAGTCTTGATTCGCACTGAGTTTAAATGGCCTTCCTTTTAAACTCTGTTTGGGGTGATTAACTCTATTAATAACATTTGCATATCTTCGCAAATATGTGTATATTTCTATACGATGTTTATACATGCCACAAATGCTTATGAAAGAATCCAGTTTCCGAGATAAGTAAATCATGTGGTCACGATGTATCGATACTAATCATCTATTTAAATCCTCTTGCCATTTGCACTCGGATTCGCGTATTATACAATATTAAAAAGGTAGGAAGATCAAAAAGATTTGGGAAGTTGCAATATGGGTAATAAATCAAAATATTAACCTATATTATGTTAAAAACTCTCGTATATAGCAATTCAACAACTGAATTTTGATTTTTTTAGGGTTTTTATTCTACAGTCTAAAAAATAATAAACAAATAATACGCTTTTAGCATACAAAAACTACAAAGAGTGACATTTATTTTTCTTTTTTCTTTGGTAAAAAAAGCTTAATCTTATACTATACTTACTTACTCTATTTAATTATATTATATTCATGTTGAATGATTAAAGTATTTGAAAATTATATTCTACACATATTTGATATGCTTTGTCAAGCTAATCTCTTGAATTTAAAATTAGCTAAGCCTGGTTAAGTATAGTATAGCATTGAGTGTACCAAACTATTAATCTTTATACTCACGTATAGTTGGAAATGCTCTCGGTTCACAAGCAGTGTGCCTCGTATGAAATGTTTTTTATTTCCATACTAAACTCACTCTAGGTTCCTTACAGAGTGTTCATGTTAAAAAGAAGAGCTTTTTATTGGAGAGAAAGTAATTAAACAATATTAATTTTAACAATACAAATTGAACAAAGATCTTAGGATCTTAAAAAGGTTAAGTAATTATTATTTCATAGAATATCTGACTGGTGCTCCCCAAGGATGTGCATTATCTCCATTACTATTTCTTATAAATATAAGTGACCAGTCACTCACTCTGCGAGTTGTTTTATGCTGAAGCTTATAAGAATAAAAAGGTAACTACTTAATTTTCTTCACAGCAAAGTGTTAATTCAAGATTTTTCTCTATTATAGCTATAGGTTTGTGGTAATCCATAGTATCAATACATGCAGTTGCAAATAATGAAATAGCTGTACTCTTTTCTTCCTTTTTTATAAATTATATTGTAACAACTACGGGTATATCATTTTATAATGAAATACAGCCCATGTTACATTGTGATGATGTACCATTTCATGAATTCAAATTATACAAGTCTTTCTAAAATTTTCAATTAGTTATGGTTAGTTTCTTATTGAGATAAGAATACACTAATAATCTTCCTTTGCACAGGATGCCGGCTAGGTTATGTGTACCACATCGGCGCGTATTTCTGCTGTGAAGCAGTAATGTGTAAGCATATTGTATTTCGGTCTGAAGGGTGCCGTAACTAGTGAAATTACTGGGCAAATGCGTCATTAGACTTCATATGTCTCTAGGTGACGAGCGCAATTGTATTACCGCTCAGAATTATTGTGGTTTTCAAGAATCATGAGCGGCACTGAATTATAAAGGGTATGGCGTATCAATGAACACTAACGTCCTGCTCGTCTCGTCTCTTATTTTCATGAAAAAAAATTACCAAATTGTCTTTAAAAAGTGCGGCTAATTAATATAACGAAACAATTCTTCAGATATGTGTAGATGTGGACTCATTGCGTGTCTTCAACGGCATTGATCCTGTGAATTATTCCGAATCGCTTATTGACCGGATCTTTTTCCAGGATTCCACTATCACACCCTACGCTACAAACATTTCAAATAATTATTGCCCTCTCACTCCTGATATCTGATCACTATGTAGTAAGCTATGAATCATAATTTTTCATATTTTCTGTTTTTCAATTTTCAATATTCTTAATTTGTACCTTTAATATATTTGTCAGTGATAACGTAAATGAATAATAATTATAATTTAACTTAAAATTGACACGCTCTTTCTTTTTATACGAATTTTCTTGTCCCAAACTAGACATAGCCTGCACTATGGGTACAAGACAACGATATACGAGGTGTGTTCAAAAAGTAACGAGAATTTTTAAATTTCGCGGGTTTGGAGAGTCCACCTGTGTAAATTTTTTTTTTATTATGTATATATTGGTACACATGCCCCTGAAGTACGATAAAATTTTCAGCAATATTCATTGCTTACTTTTTGAGTGGCAGCCGCTAACGTTAGACGTGTTCGAGCTCGGCGATTTTCGTTTGTGAAAACAAATGGATCAAAGAATTTGTATTCAATTTTGCGTAAAAAATGAAATGAAGTGTAGTGAAGTTTATAAAATGTTAACAAAGGCATATGGTGAGTCTGCTATGAGTAAAGCAAGGATTTACGAGTGGTATAAGCGTTTCCAAGATGGCCGCGAAAACGTTGAAGGAGACGTACGACCCGGACGCCCAAGCACATCAACAACCGATGAAAACGTGAAAAAAGTGAAAGAAATGGTTATGAACGATCGCCGAATCACAATCAGAGAAGTCGCTGATGATGTTGGCATATCAGTTGGCTCATGCCATGAAAATTTTTTTGATGTTTTGGGTACGTGTGGCAGCAAAATACGTTCAAAAATTGTTAAATTTCGAACAAAAACAGCGGCGAATGGAAGTTGCTCAGGAGTCGCTAAATGAAGTTAATAACGATGCAAAACTACTAAAACGTGTTATAAAAGGTGACGAAACATGGGTTTACGGATATTAATTTATTATTGCATTAAAACGCCGTCGTTTTACAAGCATAGATGACATTAAAAGCGAATCGCTGAAAGAGCTAAAAGCTATTACAAATATCGAGATTCAAAAGTGTTTCGAGGATTGGAAAAAGCGTCGGCACAAGTGTATTATATCCGAGGGGGATTACTTTGAGGGGGACAAAAGAGATATCGATGAATAAATAAAGATTTTTTTCATAAAACAAAAATTCTCGTTATTTTTTGAACACACCTCGTATATATAATACAATATACTTACTTAGACATACATAAAAATATCTATGATTCGGAAACGAACATCTATGTAAGCCATCCTACCTACTAAGCTAGAGGTCCCGGGTTCGAATCCCGGAAGGTGCAAGCATTTATATGATGAATATGGATGTTTGTTTTCGTGTCATGGATGTTTATATATATTTATGCATGTTTATATGTATGCTTATGTATTATCTATGTTATGCGTATGTATTTATCTATGTTTAAGTAAGTATATTGTATTAAATATATGGTTGTCTTGCAACCCATAACACAGGCTATTATGCTTAATTTGGGGCAAGATAATATGTGTAAAAAGTGTGTCAATATTATTATTATTATATTAATCATATAAATTGATTGCACCTACCGGGATTCCAACCTGGGACCTCTAGCTTGTCAGGGTCACTAACCATTCGGCTATATATATGACTTGACTTGAATGACTTATAAGTCATAATGCGTAAGAAAGATAAATAAGAAAACGAAAATAAACTGGGTTGACGGAAAATCAAGACACCAGAGAAAACTGTTTGATGCCAAAATAAAATAAAAATATTACGATCTTGGGTAATGAATTCTAATAATCTCTTTCTATCCAAAGTATACTCAAATTGATAAAAGTACTCTCATGTATAAGATGTAACAATGTATAAAATGGAACTAGAACCAACAATATTCACAAGGTGCAAAATCTTTGTGTTGAGAAAATCTATTGAAGGCATTTCACGTTGAATATTGTGAGACACTTCTCGGTATCTCGCTTCCGTTTGATAATATTACTAAAGCACTGGTGAAGCTCTATAGTTTACAGGGTGGATGATAACAGTAATCTATTTGAATAGAAGATCGTGAATATGAGGTCTTATATGACCTATAAATAGGGTAAGCGATGTTTTTAGAGATTATATTGTTGTTTCATACTGTAGTTTATCTGTGAGTTTAACAGTAATTATCTTTAGTCTTTTGTACTCAAAAATCTCATCTTTTATATTGAAGTTATCAGGGATTTAGTGATCTATAAACATAATCCCTTATCTCTGTCTGTCCATGGTTTTAATTAAAATAATGGAAGTGCTCTACTGATTGATAGATGTTTTATACCAGTGGGAGGCTCCTTTGCACAGGATGCCGGCTAGATTATGGGTACCACAACGGCTCCTATTTCTGCCGTGACGCAGTAATGTGTAAACATTACTGTGTTTCAGTCTGAAGGGCGCCGTAGCTAGTGAAACTACTGGGCAAATGAGACTAGGCAAATGAGAGGGACGAGACTAGCAGGATATTCAGCTGATGGTAATTGATACGCCCTGCTATTTACAATGCGGTTCCCCTCAGGATTTTTGAAAAAACCCAAAAATTCTGAGCGGCACTACAATTGCGCTCATCACCTTGAGACATAACATGTTCAGACTGAAATACAGTGATGTTAACACATTACTGATTCACGGCAGAAATAGGCGCCGAAGTCACAGTGTACAAATATTTTACTTGTACAAAGTCGTGTATTACTTAAAGCATCTGTGGGTGTCATCGTTTTCTGGTCTCACTGAAAGATCAGCGCTGATTGTGTTAGTAATCAGCATAATGCTGAAGTGTGACCGATTTCATCATCATCATTATCAGCTGGAAAACGTCCACTGCTGGATGAACGCCTTCCCCAAAGATCTCCATGACGATCGGTCCTGCGCTGCAATACTACATACAAACGTATGTATTATTATAATGAACTTATTATATTTATGTACTTATTATTATGAAAATATTGCGCTTGTTGTAAATAAATATATATGTATTTCTATAGTATAATGTATGTATATCAGCATTATCTACCAGATTATTGTAAAAGCAGTAGCAAAAACTTTTGCATCGGTCACTCGAATTTTAACAAGTCTCCCAATTTGCCCCATCTTTACAATCATTGGTAAAAATATCCTAATAACTAAAGATTAAGCAGACAATAACTTTTGTCAAATACAAAATGTTAGAGTTTCGATCTTTCCACGTAGACCGTATTATCCATACATATTTAAATTTATGGCTAACCGGCCAAGACATTCCACCTTGTCTTACGTTGGTGCGCCCAGACTTATTCTGGAAGGCAAAATGCTTTATGTAATAATAATTTCTAGTACTGGAAAAATCCAAGATGTATCATAACCATAGATATAAGAATAGACTTATAATATACTATTACGTATACTAACAAAGCGTGTAAGAAAGAAGAACATATCTCACGTAGAAATAGCAAGATGCCATTGATAACATAACTTGAAAAATAAAACATGTCTCGCAACTTTCGTTCTTCTACCGTAAAAAGTTGTGAAATGCATAAATACCAAGTCATGTCAATTAATTAATTACGGAATTAAATCAGTTACTTCTTAAGGGTACATCAATATTTTAAATATTTTATGTTTATGTTTAGTAACTGTGCGTTTTGAGAAAAAATTTTGCTTCTCACTACCTCGTTGTGGAATCAATAATCACCGAATTCAGTTTTTCCAAACCTTAAGAGCATACTACCAACTTAAAGGACGGCAACGCGGATGTTTAATGGCGGTTGGTTGCCTCATCTTTTCCCAACAATTAAAATATTAATTTCAATTTATTTTTGAGACTTATTTAAAATAATAATCTATTAATCAAACAAAAATACTATTTCAATAATGCACAGTATATACACATAGAAATTTTCACTAAAACCATTTAATTTCACTTATAAGATATACACTTATGTTGTATGAAAAAAATGATATTAGATCATTTTTGAAGACCTATCCATAGATGAATCTATCCACACAAATGGGTTTGATGAGAAAAATTTTTGAGTTTCAGTTTTAAGTATGTATGAGTATAAGTTCTGTTAGGAGAACCCCCAAAATATATTGTTATTTTTTTTAATTTTGTTTTAAAGTCTTAATGCGGTTTACAGAATATATCTACTTACCAAGTTTCAACAGTATAGTTTTTATAGTTTAGGAAAAAGTGGCTGTGACATACACGGACAGACAGACAGACATGACGAATTTATAAGGGTTCCGTTTTTTTGCCATTTGGCTACTGAACCGTAAAAAGTGGCCAACGCTGCTTAAGAAGTTTTCACTTTGTCTTGTTCTTGTTCAAAGATCTTGTCATCTTTTGGTGTTTTTATAAAATTAAAATTGCTTGAAGACAACTTAACTCAGAATAGCACTGTGCATAAATATATTATGAGTGGCCGCTTGTCTATGTGGGGAGTCATTCGAACGTTGGATCGTATTCAATTCTATTTACAATCGATGAATTGTTGATATGTTGAACCATACACATACTTGAGGATAAACAATAAACACAAAATATACGTGAAATTCATATATAAATATTTGAAGTCGGTTAAAATCTAAATAATTTATTTATTTTAAGTAATTTGTTCAGAGACCTCGAACTCAAAAATCTTTTATTTTTCATTGTTTACATTAAGAAACCCATCTAATAGCAATATTATTTACTAGTCTTTTAGTCCTTAAGGCACTGTAATTATACAAAGCAATTACTAATATTTTAAAATAAAAGAAAGATTTTTTCATATGCATGGTATGTCTCTCCATGTCACCTATAAGGTTCTACTCTCGGATCCTGGCTGGTTAAATAATAATTTCGTTTTGTTTAATAAAAAGAACTAAAAAATGTACAGATTAACTAAACTCAGTATGAAAACTGTTTATTAGCAAGGACTATTCAAAGTTATTGTTTGAACATTGCACGGAAATCAACTGGTATCTGTTCACTCGACTGATGAAGCACTGGAGTCACTCATGTGTACATTTTGGATGCGGTGGTTTTCGACAATGTTTTTTGTCAAAGTTTAGCTCGTGCATATTTAACAGATGCGAGTAGTTTTAATTTTTGTTAATGGTGGGATAATCTTGGTAAAATTCAAAGGGATAAAACGTGTTGACGAAGTATTAAATATAATTTTAAATTGGTACTCTTTCGATGCCAGATAGTGGAGAAAACCGGAAACCATAGCTAGTGAAATTACTGGGCTAGAGATATTTAACATCTAAAAGTGATGAGCACAATTGCTATGCTGCTTTGAACTTGAATGATCCTGCCGTCACTATACTCATAAAAATAACTCAAGTAATAATCAAGTAAGTACAATTATTACTGAATTACTACTAATTACTATTAAATTGATCTCATTTATTTCTCGGGTATTACAAGACCTAGCGGTTAATTATGCTCTCCATGATTTTGGATAGTAATAGGCTTGCAATTTTCCGGTTCCAACTGTCTCCTTTTTTTTGGATCAGATGGATAAAGACTGACTTCCATGAGTCACTAAGCCTTTTGAGTAGGAGTGCTGAAACCCAATCCTAATGCTGTCTTGTACTGACGAACGCAGCGGGTCGCTGGTGTTCTGCGACGCGGCCGTTGGATAGGCACTACACTCTCTACTCTTTAAGATCGTAGAGGGGCGTCGACAGAGAGCTGTTAACTATCTAGTTGAGTTGTCAGAAAAAGATCTTATAAGAAAGGTATGTGGCTATCCAAGTCTGGGAGCTGCGTTGCCTACTCAAACAGTTGGGACAGACCATACGCCTATACAAAATCATGCACAGATCGCCCTGCGTAGTCTGTGGTGCGCGACCCAAGCCATTTGACATTAATAATAATAAATTCTCTATTGCCATACAAATCATTACAAATATAAAAATAAACAATTAGGATACGCGGTGAAACAAAAGGCAAAAGGAAAAGGCTCAGCTTCACCTGACATGGAATCATTGATTTATGTTTCCATGCAGCGCTGTTTTTCAGCCATCCCCTCCTCCCTAAGGTGTCAGTTGTCTTATGTCAGTTGAAGTCACCCAAGGCTAAGATTTCAGTGGAGGGGATCGGAGCATGCGCGTCGTCAATTGTCGTTTGCAATAGACTATGCTACAGATGGTGCTACGAATAGTGCGGGGGAATTTCGTTTCGGAACCATAGTCAGAACCATAAAAAGTGAAGTTGTAGTTGCGATCATAATAATTTCAAACAACGAAAAAGTAAATTTCAAGTGAATTTCGTATCGATCTTGGGATCCGAAACATTTTCGTAATAGGAAAATGTACAATCGGTCAACCGAAACTTTGAATTTCGATTTTGGTAATAGGGCTCCAGTTCCTTATGATTCATTTTGTTTTTGATTTCATTCATTTGATTTTGATTTAAATTTACTAAAAGATACCATATCCATAAATTAAAGATAGAGGTTATGACCCAGTCTTTATGAGCTGCATCCGAAAGGCCGTGTTGACAGGTTTCCATTTATGATGGACCACTTCAATTTATTACAAGCTCGTGTGTCCACCCAACAACCGAACGAGACACGGATTAAGTGATTTCACAATCACATCCTGTTTAATTGGGACAAAGTGTTGAGAAGTGATATTTAAAATTCTTTTTCTTTTGACATTCTTCTTCTGACATACTCGTAAATTGCAATACTCTTGCATTCCAAGAGTATTTTCTAAGTATGTCTTAAATGATTCAATATAAATATAGTTACCTGATATTTTAAAATTATGCAGCGATCTTAGGTTAGAGTACACTGTCTTTAAATCGATTAAATTTATTTTTTCTATTAATAATCTTACAATACATCTCAAAATACTCCATACTCACTCTATTGTCTAAAATCTAAATAATTTGTTAAGTTTCAAAGTGATAACCCTCACATCTGGGATTAAAATCACACAAATTAAATCTAAATATAAAATTTATGAACTATGCGGGACTCGAACCCGAGACCTCTTGCGTTCCGTGCGAGCGCTCTTCCACTGAGCCAAGCGTTCGCGTGCCGTCACGTTCATCTTGGTATTGTCGGGCTGATGAGATATTGGTACGATAATCAAACGAACATTGTGCGTTGGGGCGACACAGCCTCTAGTGAGCTTAGATTAGGGTGTGGTGTACGTCAGGGGGGGCTAACCTCTCCGGACCTGTTTAATGTTTACGTTAATGACCTTATTGGGGAGCTGAGTGGTACTGGCATCGGTTGTCATATTGACGGAGTTTGTTTTAACAACTTAAGCTAGGCTGATGACATGGTGCTACTTAGCCCCTCAATAAATGGTCTTCGTAAATTAGTATCGATTTGCGAAAGTTACGCCTTAAGACACGGATTAAAATACAATGTACGCAAATCAGAAATGTTGATCCTTAGAGCTGGTAAAGGTCCGGAGAGGATACCACCACCAGTTCGGGTTGTGCAACAGTTCAGGTATCTCGGACACATGTTGACGGGGTCCCTCAGCGACGACCTTGACATAGAACGAGAGCGAAGGTCACTGGCAATACGGTGCAATATGCTCGCTCGCAGATTTTCTCGGTGCACTGAGGATGTTAAAATTACGTTGTTTAAAGCGTACTCTGTATGAGTTTTTATACTTCACAATTATGGATCAACTACACCAAAAGATCCTTTAACATCCTCAGGGTTCAATATAATGATGCCCTTCGCATTTTATTAAAAATGCCGAGGTATTGTAGCGAGTCAGGCATGTTCGCCGACGCTGGAGTCCCGGACTACTACGCTGTTATACGGAATAGAATAGCGGGTTTCTGGGAAACCGTCCGCAATTCTAATAATAAGATGATTAAAGTCGTCGCTGAGGCATCCCTTGACAATGTGTATTACAAACACTGGCTAAGGGTACACCAGATCCCTAACGTAAAATAACTATTTTTTTTTATTTATTTTTTTTTATAGTGACTTTAATTTTTATATTAATTAATAATTATCTTTATACATATTTTTTTATATAATTTTAAAATATTTTGACTACCTACTTCTATGTAAATATGTTTTATATGGGTCCCTGACCTGCAATAAAATGATTTTAGTTATTATTTATTTATAAATCTTGGTATGTCTTGTCCAACTCTCAGGTTGTGGCTCCATCTACAGGATCTACTTTACTCTCTGGAAATTGATTTGAGATGTCGCTGTTGCAAACCTAACCAATTTGTTGTTTCAAAGTGATAACCCTTACTTCTGGGATTAAATTTATTACACAAATAAAATTTGAAAACAACATTTTATGAACGATGCGGGATTCGAATCCAGGACTGTAAAGTAGATCCTGTAGATAAAGCCACAACCTGAGAGTTGAACAAAGCATACTAGATTAACGATACGTCACTCGAACGGTTGGTCACCGATTCGAATCCCGCATCACTCAAAAAAATTTTGTTGAAAAAAAAAAATTATTTGTTTAATAAATTGTTTAAAATGGCTCCGAAATATATCAGTTTAATAATATGCCAAAATTAACTTCAATTGGGAAGTAGCTGAAACCATTTGAAAAGAGTTTTACGTAAAATTAAATAACAATGTGAACTTATTAAATACTTACTAACAAAGACTAAATAACCTCCCAGCCAGAAAGAGAACATTACAGAAAATAATGACAATAACAGCGTAATTATACGTCTATAGAACCTGATTAATAAAATGATTGATAATAACCGACAAAGCAGAAACTGTTCAGCCAGATTGCTTTAATTAAATGCCTTTTCGAACAGAATTGCAGCTAATTGGGCAGTGACGCCGCAAAGAATTTGACAATTTCAGCTAATAGCCATTACCTATAATATGTTTCCTCCCTTTCAGTATGCAGTACTTCGTATTGTATTCGTTGAGAAATATTTATTGTTAACAAGGACAGATAAAATTCGAAAATAGAACGTATTCTATTAGCTCTTGTTGAATATATTACCTGAGTAATGTTATTTCATCTCGTAAAGCTTTCAGCTATAATGTAATTGTCACTCTTTTAATTTTTTTAATTATTAAAATTTGTAAGTATTTTTTTCTAGTAATAAAATCAGAAATCAACATCATCATCATTATTTTCAAAGGAGAGGGGTTATCCATAAACGCTAAGCTTGTGTGCTGCTCTCTCGAAGGGGTGCCCATCCTCCGTTCTTTATATCCCTTAGTCGCCTCTTACACAGAATAAATGAATTAAATTTCTTCAAGGAATCAAAATACAGCTCCATCTGACCATTACCGGAGAAAACAAGACATTTAAATTACCTAAATCTACAAATATATATGGTACCAGATCAAACAACTGAGTCAATCCTCTATACTAAGACGAGACTCCCACATAGATGTAAAAATTATAATATAAATAAAAATAAATAAAAGTCATCGTTAAAACAATACTTTTAACAAAATATATATCAACCAAAATTTCTAAAATTCGAAGAGAACATTAGAATAATACACGTTAGACAAAGAGGTATGGTATACAAGAGAGAATAGCTATTTTATTTCAATAAAAAGCGAACGTTTTAGAAAATAAAATAAACATATAACTTTGACAAAAGGGTCTTTATACTAGACTCACTGCAAACGGCCGTCCGCGGATCTCTGTGCGGACGACGGAGGCAGTGTGTCGCTGACTTTCACACGAATTATAATTATTTGAAATTGGTGTGCGCGCGTGAATCGAGATAGTTAACTCCTCTTAAACACTGAAGGTCGTTGGCTTGATCCTGAGCTTTAAGAGACATTCCCTTGCAACAAAAAAGGAATCATAGGAGCGTGCATTAAATGAAGGTGTACGCTCTTTTTTTGAAGGTACCCAAGTCGTATCGTCCCGGAAACAAAATATTATTATGAATGATAATGCATGTAAATATTAATATGCAATATAAATCGTTTTTGGATTGATAATATTGCAACGTGATTTAATAATAACATCATATTAATTTTCATTATTGATTCATCAGTATCGGTATCAAAAATACGTTGATAAAGATTTTTGCTGTAGATTCCAGATAATCTCGTAAAACGATCTGCATTCTAATAAGCTTTCCTATAGTAACATAAACTTCACTAAGCCTCTCTGGGAAAAGCAATTTTCTGTAATTTGACGCAACCTTTGTACCTAGCCTTGTAATTTTAAATCCAAGTAAATGCACAGACTAAAAATTCTAAGCACAAAAATTTAATCCAACAGTTAAAAAGGTGCATCTGTCTTGATCGTAGAGCACATTAAGGCTACACCACACTGGCCGGGATCCAAATGCATCCCGCAAACGTTTCTTTAAGGACTTTTGTTTTAAATAGAGCTCAATGTGATGAGCAACGCGTAAAAGTTTAGACGAAAAAAGTGCTTTGATTGTATGAAAACTGTTTTAGTATAATATTCTAATCAATATGAGTAAAGTACATATCGCATTTATCACTGGGAGTGTTCATAATTCCTTTCGCCGAATTCCACCTTCGCACGACACACCACAAATTAGGATATCTTCCACACTATCTGTATGTGTGGTGATCTTCCACTGTGTGGTTTTCAAGTATCTTTCACGTATGACTAAACTGTAGAATGAGCTTCATAGTGCGGTGTTTACGTACCTTAAAGGCCGACAAAGCTCCTGTGAGTCCTTTGGTGTTGCAAGAGAATGTGAGCAGCGGTGATCACTTAACACCAGGTGACCCGGTGTTAAGTGATCAGAATAAGTAAAGTATTTTCATGGAAGAAAATTATTTGCTCTATGGAAGGAGAAGCTCTATTTTGTAAATTAAAATTAGATCAGGTTGCCATTTCTAAAAAAGTGGAAACCTTTATAGATGGGTCTTAAATCCATTACATATAATCTGCCATATTAAGAATTTCTTATAATTGGAAGTTTGTTATATGAATGTTCTGCTGGAGGTAAATTTTGAATTCATTCAATAGAAGAAGCTATATTTAATGAAAAAATTACAATTCGTTGGTTGGCACAACAGCGAAGAGCGTCTGACTGTATCTTTCTCACTCGGGTACACTAGGCGGTCCCGAGTTCACCCGATCGAGCCTATAGACCTCAAAGTGTGACGAAACAGCCTAACTTATTAAGAAGTTTTCACTTCAAAACAGTAACGTACATACCTTCACTTAACTTTTATGGTTTAACACTCTATTTAAGCCAGAATGCTTCTAGCAAAATAAGCATCTAAAATAGTCAACAATTTAATAATAGTGCAGCTCCATTAGGTTAAATTCAACAGAGACATTTTCAATTTGTCAATAAAATCAGATTATTGCTCAACCCGCATCCGGTTGTCAGCAACATGCGAATCGTAGCGGAAATACACAATTACCGGTTTAGATTTTTTATTTCCTTTTGTAACGACATTCGACAATAACACTGTACTTATGCGAGACAATATTACGACTTAAACTATAAAGATTTCTTTCGCTGTATTATTATATTATTTAACTAAATTGAAGATTAAGAATGTTATTCGTTCTCTCGATGATTCAAGGACCGGGGGAAAAAAACAATAAAAATCAAGTTTTCAAATATTAACATTCAAATTAGATATTTTTTTTAATTTTTTGATGTTATAATAAAAATTATGAGATGAAATACCAATATGTAATTTAATCAACATCGATAAGAAAGTAATATCGATCGAATAAAAAGTAATTAAAAATTGTTTATTTAAATGTGTAACACTCGCCTTAATTAAAGAAAATATTAAGAAGTTTTCATATACAGAATATAATCGGATAGATTTTATTCGAGGAAAAATAAATGCCATAAGTCATATCAAAGCTCCTTTGATAAAAAAGGCTTAGTGTAGTATATTAGATTATATTGAAAATAATGTTGAATGGAACTTGAAGTTCTGCGTAGGCTACCTGAAATTATATAGTTTCAATGTCAAAGGGCAAAGTCCATAAAATTTTATTCAATTAGGCTTAAACTAAATCTTTTTGAACGGTCACTGTAAATATTTCTTTGAAATAACTGATTTCACCATATTGTGTTTGGAAAAAGTAGAGCTCGTGAGAAGAACATACAAGAAACTCAACGACCACTCTTTTCAATTAAATAGACAATTTTAAAATGGCTATAATATATATAACAAATTAGATCGTAACGTGCTCCAATATATGATTTGTCTTTAAATAATATCAAATATTTGGGACGAGAAGATTGTACGGAGTTTTCCCAACACGAAATTGGACCTGCCTAACTGGATTGTTTGTCCGAGGGAGTCGTACTCGTCGACAATGTCGAGAGTACAGTTCCCAATTGTTATGGAAGTAGGTGCGACATGGATATTAGACATGATGTTCGTCTTGTCCATGTTCCTTTTGAGACCTACTGCTTGGGAAGCTGTATTGAGGCCCTCGAGCATATAGCTTAAGTCTTCCATGGTCTCTGCCATGATTACGATATCGTCTGCGAATCGAAGGTGAGTGATGTATTCGCCTTTGATGTTGATGCCTAGTCCTTTCCAGTCCAGAAGCTTAAAGATATTTTCCAACGCAGTGGTCAACAGATTGGCGATATGAGATTGCCTTATCTGACTCCCCACTGCAGTCGGATAGGCTTCGAGCTCTGATCCTGGAGACGGACTGAGATGGTAGCGTTTCTATACAAACACTTTAACGCTTCGATATATCGGTAATCAATGTGGCACCTCTGGAGAGACTGAACCACCGCCCAGGTCTCGATCGAATCAAAGGCTTTCTCATAGTCCACGAACGCCAAGCATATTGGCTAGTTATATTCCTCTGTCTTCAGTATAACCTGCCACAGCGTATGTATGTGGTCTATGGTGCTATAGCCTTTTCGGAAACCGGCTTGTTCGGCTGGAAGTCATCAAGCCTGCGCACGGCATTCGATTCGTGATAACCCTAGAAAACAGCCTATATTCTCAGAGGGCCTAAAGTTCTTCAAAAGCATTTCATCGCCCTTTTTGAAGAACAGCACCACTATACTTCGGTGCATTGCTTGCGGCGTTTTGCCCTCGAGGATGACGGAATTGAATAGTTTCTGGAGGGTGAAAAGAACAGGGGGACAACCAGATCGCAGAACCTCAACTGTAATTTCATCATCACCCGGCGCCTTGTTGTTTTTAAGCTGTGTTAGGGCCATACTAATCTCGTACAGGCTGACGTCTGGGATATATTCAGTATAATGTCGGGTTAATCTGGCTCTCGCTAATTATGGCATATAAATTATCGTATTATATATTATTATTGTATTTCATCAACTTTTAGAGTTTGAATTCATTGTTTGTGTAAGGATACTTTGTGAACATGATGGTCGTGATTACTGTCTTAATTATCAATCGCATCCAACAAATACAATGATTTATTAACTAAATCAGGTCAAAATGGCATCACAATTTTGTTATTACATGGCTTAAAATATGGGCTGGGAGTTTCTTACCAGTTCTTCTCCCCATGTCGTAGCCCCTTTACAAACAGATGTAGCTTCATGACGTTAAGCAAGTGTTGTTGTAATATGTTATGTTAAATGTTTAAAAAAATCTGCACAACATTTCGAAGTTGATATGAAATTTCCGAGAACAATCATATACCCTTCTTGATTACGAGTAAGCTTAGCAGACACATCTTGCTCCAAAGAGGGTGAATTGGAGATTTAAAGTTTAAATGGGATGTTAGCTAATTATGATTTCTAGTATTTTATATGTATGTTAATTTAAAATACATTATTAGATTGTCAGAAAACTGCAACAATTTTTCACTACTTATTTCACCTTTTGGGACGAGGGGCCATGTTACTACAAAATAACAGTCTAATAGCTAACTTAAACATTAATTATTTATTGCTAGCAATTTCCCGCAACACGATCGCGTAGGTTAATTAAATTACATGTGAATGTGGAGAAAATAATATACTGCATCACCCTTCCCTACATTACATAATTATTTAAATTTATAGAAAGATGTCCGCATACGGAGAAAGTTCTGATTTTATTATTCTTTGTTAACTTTTACATTGATCATTTATTTAGCATAACATTTTTTATATAAGAGGGGGCAAACGGGCAAGAGGCTCACGAGATAGGGAGTGGTGAAGCAACCGCCCATGGAAATCCGCAACATCAGGTGTCCAGAGATGCGTTGCCGGCCTTTAAGATGGGTGTATGCTCTTTTCTTGAAGTTCCCTAAGTCGTATCAGTTCAGCAAAACCGCAGCCGGTAATTGATTCAACAAAGTAGCTGTGAGAGGCAAGAAATTTCTTGCAAATCGCGCGATTGTGGAATGCTAAACGTCAACGTGATGCAGGTGGTGCTTTGCACGTAATGTCTGGTGGTGGAATTCAGCCACTGGAATCAACCCGAAAAGCTCCTCTGAGCACTTCCCGTAATAAATGCGGTAGAAGATTCAGAGAGGACCCACATCTCTACGCAACGCTTAATAATCAAGCCGATCGGAGATGATTCGAGCCGCTCTTCGTTGTATGCGGTCAAATGGAAGAAGCTGGTACTGGGGAGCACCCGCCCAGAGGTGAGAACAGAACTCCATGTGAGGCTGAATTCGCGCCTTATATAGTTGCAGGTGGTGGATTATAATAGTGTAACTTTTACATTAATCACTATATTATCATAATAGTATTTTTAATTTAACTATTAATTTTCATGTCAATCAAATTACACCCACCGATTTGTAAACAAATTTATTTATTTCTGGTTCAACAACACAGGTAACAATACAGAGTGTGCAAAACTCATGTGTACGCTTTTGTTTCAACATACCCAGGAAAGCATATATTGCGCCTTACTTGAATAGCAAGAACATTCTTCTTCAAGATGAGTGCCAGAAGACAACTACACTATGCTTGTTAAGCCCATAAGGTAAATAGGATTAAGAAGCACGAAAATTTATTTGAAAAGCTCTGTTGGCTTAAATACTTAACCGTGCAATGCAGTTTGCAAACAGATAACTCGGCCTAATAATTCCTAAGCACAAATCAGATCGGTTTAGGGAACTTTTTTGTTTTAGATTCTCTGCAGCGATCATATGGAATGACTTACCACCACATTAAAAAAAACAAATGAGTATCGGATGCTATACATAAATACCGTTAAGTTCAACTTGCTGCGGAGTATCTGAACTACGCCCACTGGAAATTGCTCTCCCTAAAATATTTTTGCCCACACTCAAAACAACTACATATACACATTAACTTGCAAGGGTAATAAAAACACGTTTTTTATGCTACATTAACAAGGTAATAGGCGAGCTATAAGAAAACCACTTCCCCGCAACACCTAAGGGAGGGTATGGCTGAAAAACAGCGCGGTGAGGTTGAGCCTTCTTCTTTCGCTTAAGTCTGCATTTTCTTTCTGTATGGCATATTGTTCTGTATGGCATATAAAAGTTATTTATATAATATTGTTACTTATTTAATTATTAAAAAAAAAATGGAATACACAATTCATAGGAAAAAATATATGCAAAGAGAATCCAAAAATCCTACAATTACGGGTGAACATGAGACAAGAAAGGCACATGAATACAAAACAATTCCATAATTATAGGAATCGAAATAATAATAGTATATTAAAACCTTGAATAGAATTAGAATATATTTTATATGGAAGAGGACGTCAAACGAGTGCATCTCGTGTGAAGTAATCACCGCCCACATTCTCCTGCAGTTTCAGAGGAATTTGCTAGAAGTTGCCAGCTTTTAGAAAAGCATTTTATAAGAATTTAAGCATGAAATGTATACTGACACTGTAATTTATTTATCTGTTTCTGTCACAAAAACAAACCACTAAAAACAAAATACATAAACGAATATAAAAACATTTCCATATAAAACATTCGCAAAAATGTCAAAACTTAACACTAAATTAGAATATAAGTCAACTCATTGATTTAAAAAATAATTGAAATCTAATCAACAAATCAGATTGTCAGAACTTTCTTTAATTGCACTGCTTAAATAGCTCTGCAAGAGAAAGAAGAGCGCAAGAAAATCTCCCCCGATACTGAAAGAATTTGGGAAATTCTGATCCTAAAACTTAACTATCGCGATACACATCTAAGGCTGTGTGAATGTATTTGTTTCTGTAATCCGAACTGCAACCACAATCTTCCAACATCACACATCGCTACAAGTGCGCTGAAATTTCGCGGCAAAAATAGCATTGATATCAGCCTTTGTAACCCTTTGACAAACACTGACAATACAGGTGGTTCCTGTTACTTTCTAGAGTATTTAAACAGAGCTGCGTCGCTTAGTTATGTAACAATGGGTAAATTCGGCTCGTGTCGACGAGGGCATAATACAAAAATAGAACAGTGCTTCAACTTCGAACTAGAGCGCTCTTATTGATGCACGCACACATACAAACGATTTACACGGCTGTTAGTAATCTTGGCGAGATAAAACCATTGAGTGCCACGCTGTCGATGTTCTAGTTAAATTAGCTCAATTTTTTTTTATGAAAATAAGGGACGAGACGAGCAGGACGTTCAGCTGATTGTAATTGATACGCCCTGCCCATTACAATGTAGTGTTACGCAGGATTCTTGAAAAACCACAACAATTCTTAGCAACACTATAATTGGGCTCGTCACCTTAAGACATAAGAATATGTTAAGTTTCATGATTTGTAAGTATCAACCCTAGCGCTCCACCCAGGCGAAGGTATAAATTTCAAGGAGACCGCTAAGTAACGCTACTGTTTTATTACTTGTACTGTGACTAGGGAGCGCGATCACTCATAGCCACGAGAGTAGTTAGGTATTACAATTAAGTATTTTAGGTAACTTCACGTCTACTGTGTCTCAGCTTGAGTAAATACATAAAGACTTAAATACAGTTTAAGTCTTTTTTTGAATTTCTTCGTAGAGGTGTTTTAGGTGTATGTTGGATTAGATACAACAGTGAAATTCAATTTTTTTTAATCAAATTAGGATTTAAAATCTCACTCAGATGTCTGTCTCTTATTATACATAAATTTGTACAATAAAATTTATTATTAAATAGCGTGGTCGCTCCATTCCCAATCTGTGATATCATTATGAAAGTAATTTATGTTATAGTAACCTTAACCACATCAACGTGTTTTAACAATTCCTTTGATTTTTTTTTGGTTCCTGGTGATAACATTATGATTTCACAGTTCGTAGCAAATTCCTTAATTTGCTTATAATATAACACTATTATCAAAAACATATTGAGATGCAATAGTTAAAATGTTTGTTTCTTTATTTTTTTTTTTTCTTTAGGACCTAGGTTAAAAATGGCAAGTCATAAAAATTTTAGGTGTCCTACTATGACGGTCAATTAGATACATACTGTTGACAGAAAGAAGTCTAATGTGAAATGACATGAGCCTTTTAGTAAACAATAGCTTAAACACAAGTGCTGTATCTAGAACAAGTAGCTTTCTACTTACTAATCTTGTATACAACTGATGTAGATGGAATAATTAAAGTTGAAACTTGAAGATGTATACAGCAAACAAGTAGCAATACAAGTTCGGTCGGAGTGCAGATGCATCTGCTCGCTAACTTTGATAAATTTATTGATGTTTTAAATGTAGCTAGAATTTAGTTTAGCAACTCGTGTCGTTAAAGATAAGATTATTGTAGAAGTGAGGCTAATATTTTGATGCTATAAAACCAAACCATCATTTGAGATTTTAAATTAAGGTGGTAGCTTTATATGCTGGATTGCAAAGACCTTCGTTTTGGGTTCAATATGTTATATATTATAACAGTTTTAATTTGTTAATAGTATTTTAATGTATGTATGTGTAACTAGGACAAATATCCATAAGTACATAGGATTATAATCGGTTGGAGACTAGTTTCTTGGCATTTTATATTAATTTTGATTGTACTAAAGTTGAATTACATTAAATTACTGTTTATATAATATGTGCCATTTGTTCGATGGTGTTTTGCCATCTTGATGAATATAATCCCGTTGCTGTAGAAATTTTGGGATCATTTTGGCTAATTTCAATGAAATCTGAAGAGACCGAAACAGGTGGAAATCTGAAGGCGCAAGGTCAGGCTATATAACAGATGCGATGTATATGCTTTTACAACATGATCCCAGCTAATGTACAAAACAAATGTATAACGATATATCAAAGAATTGTCAAAAATCGTTTGTGTGGTAAAGGTTAATATAACATAAATGCTTTTCTTATTGATACCACACACAGGGAACGGAGGAACACCCTTATTTATAAATTATAAATTATTATTTTATTGTATAATGATAATACATATATTATTGTAACTAAATAAAAAATAATCCAGCTGAATTCTTAGTCCTTGCTCAATGGCCAGTGATGTGTGTGGTATATCTATAACATAGATATCGTATTGAAAGACCACTTCCTTTCTATTTATCATTTCCTGCTGCTTTATCACAATTTTTTGCTTTTGCCTCATCAGTTATTGTCAGTAGTGATTTGAGTGGAAGGTTGTGCCTGGTGCTAAATTACACAATGAACACTGCCTTTCTAATCCCATAAAACACACAGCATAAAGTTATTTAACCCGCGTTTTGCAACAGTGTATGAAGTCTAATGTTGACGTTGCTATGGTACGTGATCAATGTTAATAAGCATTTTTTTTTAAATTAGCCTTATGTTTCCCCGGGGCATAAAAATAATTAGGATGTCCCATGCCCAAGGGTGTCGTGAGAGGCGATTAAGGGCATTTTCCAGTGTGAGGGTCATTTACACAGAATTATGGCTAGATTGTACCACAACGACGCCTTTATCTGCCGTGAAGCAGTAATGTGTAAGCATTATTGCTTAATTTACATCGTATGTCTCATCGTGATGAACGCAATTATAGTGCCGCTTAGAATTTTTGGGGTTTATCATTAATCTGGAGTGGCACTGCATTATAATGTGCAAGGCGTATCAATTACCATCCGGTGAACGTCCTGCTTGCCTCGTCCCTTATTGTTATATTCATCCATCCATACGATATTTGTCTACCTGCTTGCCCCCTACTGTCGCTCCATGGCTATGCGCTTCAAGTTACCTTCGCCCTTTCTCACTCTCTCTCGATCTTTCTCAATCACTCTCTCCCTCTTCTTCGACAAAAACGCTGCACATCTTCGTGACCCTAATATTATTAATATTGCGTTTCACTCGTAAACAATTTACTCTCATGCGCCTCAGGAAGTTTCACTTCAAAAAAGCCTGCAATAAAGCCAAAAAAACGAATGTCCAATAGAGTTTTTTAATATTTATTTCAGTTTTGCTAAGATTACATTATGCCATGGAAAAAGCATTTTTATTCCAAACAGAACTAACGGTCCGACAATTTTAATGCGCAATCGTAGCATCTCTTTGGGTCCAATTCTTCAACCACTTGAGATACGTCAGCTCACTGCCAGAGATATAATAATATTCATAAAAACATTCAATCTTAGCAGTGAGCTACAGTTAACAATGGCTACCACAATAGATCATATTAGTCGCAGTGAAACAGGGCTAAAATAACTATAAATAACCAATATAGCCTTAACTACAAATGGAAATCAGAAAAGTCCATCTTGTACGACAACAGTTCATATAAAAATAATCTAAATGCTCTGCATCTGTTAATTACAGATACATAGTGGACAGCAGTATGTGTGCAAAAGTCCACAGTATCATAAAAACCGTTGGCAATGGCTGCCAAAAACAATTTTTCAAACGTCAGTCACATTCCCTAATTTGGGTCGTATGTGGACTGTCTTTTTTGTTTACTGTACATGGAATGGGAGGAATTGGACTAGATATTTAATAGAAAATGTGTTCCGAGTTTTCGGAGAATTTTTTGTACTAGAAGAAAAGCTTGAAGTCTTGAAATATTTTTAATTTTTAGTGATTCCCGACACCACTTACTGAGAATATTATTTTGTTTAACCATTGACGAATACAATATTCGTGGGACATATGCAGTGACGTGACCTTTAACAGAGGTAAATATAAAATGGACAACAAATAGAAATAATTAACATTAGGGAAATTTTAAACTTAGCCTTCAATAAAGTTAATATCATATTACAAAAAAAAATTACGTATGCCCCAAAATTAAAATCAGATTATTTCTATAAATCAGCAATTTTAACATAACCAAAAAAATGTTAGCGTTTCATTTTAAATTTTGATAGTTTATTAATAAGAGATTAGAAATTATTTGAAAAAAACTTATGAAATAAAAGATTACATTACATAAGGCGACGGTGAAGGGTAGCTTGTACATTTTAGTCTCAATAGCACAATATTCTAGTAATCGAATTTAAATGGAATTAAAAATTGATAATATAAAAAAATAAAATTTTTTATAAACATACAATTAATAAATTATTTACGTTATGTACCAGGGTATCATAGCTAAGCAGCTATAAATCTCCGAGGTATCTAGCGCGCTCTCACGTTAATCACTGAGACCGTACTCCCAAACTTAAGTGGAATACTAATCTAGCACTCAACTATTCACTTACTGTGTTTTACTCGTATGTTATAATACTACGTAATGTCTATGATATTTTGAGTTGTAGTTACGAGACAATATTCATATTATGCATAGTATATTGAAGCTTATTATATTGGGAAACGTTTTTTTACATTGCTTAATTTATACGATATACTAATATGTTTTTGGTTTTAGAATTCATTTGTGGTTCAGCAATGCGCTAGTTTGTCTTCCAAAAAAAGTATAAAATTTTCGAGCCAAATACCTCAACATATCAGCTGGAAGACGCCCACTGCCTGGGGAAAGGCCTCCTCCAAATATAGTCTTCGTTTGTGGTAGCGATTCTTAGCACCCCCTGCCCTGTTACTTATGTAGCTGCTACCGTGGCCACCACGAGCGCAGCCGCCGGGGACTGGGGGCCGGGGACTTACAGTGTCTGTCATTTTTCGTTTTGAGGTGGTTTTTCCATAAACACCATGCTTGGAAGGCAGGACGGCGATCGCAGTAGATGATGATACTCTGTCTGAAGGATTCTGCTCCCCATATTCCGTTTTATGTATCCCATAGTCACCTCTTACGACACCCACGGGAGGAGATGAGGTGGTGCTATTCTGATTAATTGTAAACAGTATTGTTATTACATATATAATATAAGTATTGAATATTGATATTTTCACGTTTAGTTATATATTAATATGTTGTAGAGAAAATTGTGTATAAACTTTTTAGCAATATACTTTATCTTGTATATATTCGAGTATGCTACTATATTCACGTAGGGATCTAAATATATATGTCGTAGTCAAGAACGTCGAGCTACGAGCGAGTAGGAAGATGTTTCGGTACTCGTCTTGACTCGGGTGTGATGAACTATAGAGCATGACCGCCTTGCTCGATAGTTTTCATTTTATGAACATTTTTTATGAAAATTTTTGTCTACCTGGAAAATATAATTGTTTTTTTTATACGCCTCTTTTTAGGAGTTTTCATTCAGGTTGATTATATATTATTATTATTAACTGTCACTAACAATGGAAAAATGAAAAAAACTACGTTTAAAAACCGACTCGTCTCTTTGAGACAAAAGATGTTAAGTCTCATATGCCCAGTAACTTCACTAATCTCTGAAAGTCAGATAGGCAAAAATTTAAAAAAATCTTATTTTGGTGTATGTTGGTACCATTTATATATGCATATACATGACGTAGTAAAAAATGGTTATTTCAGTATTTCAAACAGACACTCCAATTTTATTTATATGTATAGATTATTTTTGTCCTCAAGAAAATATTTTTAGGTGTACTAATCTATGAAGATGATTTTTTAGGTCAAACTTCTGATATTAAAACGCAAATGTTTAATAAAATCTATAATTGTAATAATGAAAATATTGAACGAGATGATGGCTTCCATTTAGAAGTCTCACGTACCTCGTCGCTGGGGAAATCTAACTTTGTCTGCGTTTGATACGCTTTTTATGATAAACGATGATTGTTTAAAATAATCTTCATTATGATATCTCGTTAGGAGGATCAAACATACTCCAGACTTAATTATAATTTCAATAAATGCTTTTCATAAGTCATGCGGGAGTTATGTCTATCATTTCTTTAAATTAAATTGAACTGACTTTCTTTTTAATGGCCGTTTCCAATATACTATCTACATATAGTATATTAGATTAATATTATTATATATATAAGATCATCCGGATCAAACAGACAGAAGGTAAAAAAATGTACTGGTATTCTGATGAAAGTCCGTATTAAAAAGACTGACGGCCGTTCCCAATATTCAATCTATCTGACTTTTCTGTCAATAAACTTATCGACGGTAACTCTCCTTATCCGTATACGCTGTCTGTCAATGGGACAACGTATAGCTTACCAGCGATAGAAGTTTGTATGGAAATTGCAATTCACATGTCCCAATATAAGGCGATAAGAATGACTTATCGGGTATATTGGGACAGCTTCAGATTATTGACAGCTAATTATTACTGACAGTAGAAGGTAGTAATTTTTCTCTATCTGTATATTATATTTTGTGAACGGCTGTAAGGGAATCAATAACTGGGGTGTCAATATTGATTATAAATTTTAGGTAAGAATTCAATGAAAGAAGTAGTAGAATTGAAGTAGTATGACTGAAAACATCTTTAGTTAAATTGTTCAACGTTTTACAATCATTATTGTAAAAGAATTAACTTTTCAATTTTCAAATTTGCAATCCAGAGCATTTTCTCTTTTCATTTGTTTCTTTTTTCTAATTATTTTAAATTTCGAAAGAGCCAAAAAAGAGATTAATTTCCGCTAACAACTCATTTTAGTACTCCAAATAGTTTTTTAGGTATGATGTTATTAATGAAAATATCCTTAAGTAAATTTGATGTGTCTATATGACGTGTCAGAAATTTAGTCCTGGTGCTCAGAGACTATTATATACGAGCTGTTTCTCATTAGGGTGATAAGGTGGAGTGAAAGAAGTGCGTACACCTTCCTTAAAGGCCGGCAACGCTCTTGTGATTCCTCTGGTGTTGCAAGAGAATGTGGGCGGCGGTGATCACTTAACACCAGGTGACCCATACGCTCGGTTGTCCTACATTTTCATAAAAAAAGCTGGTCAGAGAAGGAAATGATGGCGTCAACCAGGTGTAGATTAGGATAATAAGCTTAATAACGAAAGCATAATCTAGGTACAAATTTCAAAAGTTCCTCGAACGAATTTATTTTGAGAGTGTGGTCGAACCGAATGATTGAAATCGCTGTTTTGCTCGCAATTTCGTCTGGGTCGGTGTCAAAACTGAGCCTATGATGATAAAATGTATCCAAAATCCAGATTAGACTATGCGTTACAGATTAAGCTGTTACCATCCACACATTTACCTTTGTACACCGAATAAAATAAATAATTCTATTTCAGTTCTGCATCCTGTAAATATTTTGTTCAATCAGCGAGACCGTTTAAAACCGGGAAATTCCCAAAACATAACCATGGGAGGTATTCCGTGAATAGTTATTTACATCAACAAAAGCTTTTGTTAAATCTTTCACACAATATCAATTTGGTGCAGGTTTATTAAAATATATATGTATGTGACGCAAACTATTGAATAGATTTAATTCTAATTTTCCATGAAAATTAACAAGAGGTCGGAATAATTTAAACTGCTTAATAGCGTCCTCGCAGGCGACACCGCGGGAGAAGCTAGTTAAAATAATATTTATTCTAATAAATTAAATAATTATTTATTCTAAATAACATCCCCCAATTTGGCACGTCAAATTATCTGCCTCAACAGACATGACATCCGTATAATGGTGGGCACCGGAACGGGTCACACATCACTAAACTAGCACTTTTTCACAATCGGCGTAACGGACAGACCTAAGTGCAGAGGCTGTATAGCGAGGATGAAACGGATACTCACGTAATCCTGGTATGTGCGGGGGTGTCCAACCAACGGGCAAATACCGTAACTAATACGAGCTCACTCCAGCAAGTCTGCGAAAACCCCAGGTATGTTCGGAACTTCTGGAAGGAGCTGGGTTGGTTGGAGTAACTGGCCAACTGGTTTAATTGCGGAAAAAGGAGCCCCTATACCATACCATACGATACATCCTAAATTACATTATATAAGAAATAAAGTAAATATAAAAGATTTGTTACATCCACAGACACTGTTCTTATGAAAATATCTTTTCGTTTCTGAGGCGATATGGAACCTGTAAGTTACTTCTACGTTTCCGAATTCTTCAAATCACTTTCCAATTATGACAAAAACATAAAGACAAAAATGTAATATGTTAAGCGAATCGTTTTATTGAACAATGTATTGCAAAAATTTATCAAGCTCCAATGAAATGATATCAAAGAAAATTCTTACATAAGATATTTTGTAAGCAAGCGTTGTTTAATATTGTACCTTTGATCTTTTCAATTAATTTTTTATGCTCCTGGCAATTACGTAATGAGAAATATGTTTAATATTTCTTATAGAGAAGGTTGTTTACAAAATGGGTATGATACATGTTTAATTTATAACTTCTTTATACTTTTTCATAATATTAAGTTAATATTATAGTTAAGTTAAGCTATTACCGACGGCACAGACCGAATAGAAGATCCACTCAAAATAATTTATGATTTGTATCCTCGAATGAAATGGTAAGGTAACAGACCTAAGGAAATATGGCAATGATCACTCTTTGGAAGTAGTAGAACACATAGCAGAGACCAACCAGTAAGTAGAGTAGGTATGTTGACGGATATCGAAGCCTTTTCCGTTATATTATTATTATTAATCCCCAATTAAGGACTTAAAGGCTATGTTCAGGAAGATAACACATATCTCTCTTGCTTATACTTCTTTTGGCGCGTTAGGGAAAAAAATTCTGAGTGATTTTTTTCAATGCGCGCGCACACCGTCACGCAAATTCGACACCCTGACGTTAACTGCTCAACTAGTGGGAGGCTCCTTTACACAGGATGCCGGCTAGATTATGGGTACCACAAGGACGCCTATTTCAGCCTTGAAGCAGTAATGTGTAAGCATTATTGTGTTTAGGTCTGAAGGACGCCGTATCTAGTGAAATTACTGGGCAAATGAGACTTAACATCTTATGTCTCAAGGTGACGAGAAACTGTAGTGCCGCTCAGAGTTTTTGTTTTTTTCAATAATCCTAAGTGGTACTGAATTGGGTAGGGCGTATTAAATACCAGTTGGATGTCCTGCTCGTCTCGTTCCTTAATGCCATAAAAAATACTAGACCATTTGCATCATGAATACAAATATAATACAAGACAAGAATTAAATAAATTTCAGTATAATATTATTACAATTTATAAACAAGCTATCAAATAAAATAAAGCAAAAATTCTCTAATTGTATAAAAAATAATTTAACGATATTAATTACACGTTATTCAAGTAAAGTATGCAGTATAATAATATTTTCATTGGTTGTATTTAATAACTTAACTATCAAAAACAAGTGTCAAAGAAAGAAGGTTTCTCTTGCAACGTCAGAAGAATTACAAGAGCGTTACCGGCCCTTTAAAAAGTGTAAGCGCTTTTTTTTAAGGTACCCATGCCGTATCGTCCTGGAAACACCGCACAAGGAAGCTCATTCGACAGCTTGGTCGTACGTGGATGAAAGTTCCTTGAAAACAGCACTGTGGAAGAACGATATCCAGACACAACACAATGTTTTACAATGACATGCTATAGTTGTACTCTTTATTTATTGTTTAAATCACACCATACTTTTTGCGTCATTTTTTAATGTATCAACGCACTGGATAATTTGACCTGTTGCTGAACAGACTGTTGCTTTATTAGTACATAATATACATACGTATACTGTTTATATAGAACAAATTTCAAGACTCTACTAAAGATGACAGTGAAAAGAATCCTGTGCCTAGAATATGATTATTTCGAACGTTAATAGCAGATGTCAGATCAACCTCGTTTACTCGTACAATGTCAATAACGACAGTCGACCTAATTTCAACTGTACCTTCAACATTTATTAATGTTTTTGTCAGTATAACTCATGTTTTACTCAGCACAGACTATTCCTTTATATTCTTGCTTTATTTTTATAATTCGAACACAAGCTCAACCGCAATTAGCAATCAAAACAGAAGATAAACTGGTATAAATTATAGAATTAACTGTATAAATACGGGGTAGTTATCAAACATAAAGACAATTACTTATAGAATATATTTAGCAAGAATAGCTGTGATAACGAATTTGCACAGCCGCTACTCTGTAGATACTTTTAAGGAGTCATGTGATAAGCTCCAGCGTGGTTTAGATTTATTACGTTTAATGAAATGAATGTATAGTTAGAACATCCTCCCCATCTTGCTACTGAACGATTTGTGGCACAGATATGTACCAGGCGCGGAAAAACGTGTAAGTTCAACTTACAACAACTACAACTTGGTTCTTCTTCCGTAAAAAATGAGATCTATGTTATGTCAATAGATTAACTTGGCCTTCGCATGTATCTTTTTTTTAAATATCAATGTATCTCTCAAGTGATGTCAAGCCACTTATTTGAAACACAAGAGGTTAATATTGATATGGTCACTCTAAGATGTTGCTAGGTGAGCTAATAACGTAATAACTTAAGACAGAAGGACCCATAAATTGGCATTGAATAAATTGAACGATTTGGTATAACATGGAACTCAGCGCAGAGCAGATCACTGCTTTCAACTCTCATCACACATGCGTTAAGGGCATGCCTCACGTGTGCTGTTGAATGCGCTATGACGCAAGCCTTGATGAACAAAAAAGGCGCAGTGTGTACTTAGCTATTCATGTTCATTCAATTTTATTGTGAAGATCGCTCTCTCCTTTGAATAGTACCACCGATGATAGTAACTAGTAGCGGGTGTTTAGCAAGTCTAGGAGAGTTCGTTACTCGATTAGGCGTCGGCTAATCAGCGCCCAGCGTCAAACAGAATGTATTCCTAATGAATTATTCCTTAGTCAGTCTCCGATCATTTGCATGCCGTTTACAAGTTGCTCCAACTAGTATGAATTATATTTTGTAGATGACTTAATTTGTTAATATTGAAAAATTGCTCTGTACAAGTGATGACCCGGCAAATGTTGTTTTGCCGGGTCAGCAGCAGTTTGTAAAAATTAAGTACCTCACAATCACCTATTTGTATGAATTATACTTAATGAAATGTCATTGGCTATAATAATATCAATATATTCATTTGCATAAAACATAATATACAATGATGTTAAAATATTAGAGCTTATATATTTGCTAGCATTATACCTAGCGTGCAAATATTTAACTGGAATTTATTATCCGTAAAATCCTTATGACTATATAAATTGTACGTATTTAGCCAATTATACAGCTAATTCTTAATGTATTGTTTAAATTTTGAATGCTACTCTGTAATTTATTATAAATACGAACACAATTACAGAAACAACTCTTATTATATTTAGTAAGTTTAGGAACGTGATGTAAAATGAATCTTTGTGGATCACGCTGGTTTAGCGGATTTAAAACATTAGCTGATTTAAACAAGGCTTTACGTTCATTAACGAACATACATATCTCAAGGATATAAAGCGATGGCAAAGGTACCTTGTTTTTTAAATATGAGTTGACACCAATACTCCGGATGCATTCCGTACATCGCCCTGATACACTTTTTTTGAGCTGTGCTATTTCCCCATAATATAAGCTCGTAGCGTAGTAGCGATTCTACATGTGCGTGATAAGTCAGGATAGCAGTTTTTAAGCTTAAGTTTTGTTTTTGACTTGAAATATTATCTATTTGCTCTTTAAAATTAAAATTGTCATATATCATGACTCCTAACATTTTTGTGTGTGCCTACACTTGAATATTCTTTAATTTGGTATAGATTACATTAATATTATATTAAAGACTATACTACATTTATTCAAATTGATATAAACGGATTTATTAAAATTTGTTTTTAAATTATTTATGTCAAGCCATTGTATTAATTAATTATCTATAGCGGTATTAATTTCAATTTCATCATTATTGATACAGTTATTATTATTGTGATATGATCAACAAATAACACACATTGATGTTTGGTTATGTTAATATTGTAATTATTATAATATAGCAAGAGTAGGATAGGACCGAACACACTTCCTTGTGGAACACCGTATTTACTGTCCCAGATTTCGGACAAGAAAGGTACTATATTTCCATTGTCATCTACTTTATTCATAACAATTCGTTGTTGCCTGTTGCTAAGAAAGATTCTACCCACGGAGTTGTAGAGATATCAAAAAATAATCCAGTATTTAGATTGCTATTGTTGATGTTAGTAACTATTTTTTACTTTACAATAGTAAATATCGCTTATGAAGTGGACTTATTTTTTTGAAAGCCATACTGTTCATTACTAATTATATCAAATTTTTCGCAATAGTCGACTTATCTTCTGCACCTGCACTTTTGATATATTTTAGACAGATTGGGTATCTATTGGACGATAATTATTCATACTGAATTATTTGTATTGCGAATTAATAGGTATTTCTAGGAAAAAAATAAAAGTTCCAGAAAAGTAATAACCAATTACTTATCATATACTAAAACCTCATTCAGAAGTATTCGCAGTATAACCGATGGAAAAAACCGGCTCTGAATTTATTAGTATAGATTTAAGTCTTTTTGTATTGTCGACTGCAACGCCGCTCAGAATATTGGGTTGGGAATAATAACCAAGTCACGAAACTAGAAAAAAGCATTATCCTTGTATGAAGTAATTTTTATGAAAGTGGAAGACAAGCGAGCATATATATAACAGTTACTCTGTTGAAAGAAGATTATGGACCGTGCATGAAAATGATTAAATAATTGCGAAACTGAAGTAGCAGTGGGCAGGGCACTTAGTTCGACGGACAGAAGGCCTTTGGGGCAGTAAAGTCCTCGAATCTCGACTACGTACCGGAAGACGCAGTGTTGGTAGGCCCCCACAAAATGGACCGATGATCTGGTAAAGATCGCCGGAATACGTTGGATGAGGGCACAGGCGCAGGACCGATCGTCGTGGAAATCTTTGGCCAGTAGTGGAAGTATTCCGGCTGATGATGATAATAATGAAAATATAATTGAAAATATATAATTTTTTCGAGAAACGAAAACAAATAATCGAAATATTATGAGTTTTCTTGAGTGCAAATTCCGCCAAGTTTTGTCGTCTTTAATCAATTCGACACGTACTTTGCCTCTACGTGTCATTGAAACGTGACAGCGAGTGTCACACAGGGACACATTGGCGAGAGTCAACGATTCTACTCGAAATCATCGATAAATAATAAAGAACAGTAGTTTTTTGTATTAAACCTAAAAAACCTAAAAAAGTAACCTTCAAGATTATTCCACCCCTGAAAGAACTTGAGTTATTTTAAAGATTGCGGTATAGAATAATGTATATTGTAATTCTGGAAATTCTACACATAAATCATATATTTTGAATGAAAAAAGAAAGAAAAATCATTTATTCACTTAATATTTCAAATGACCCTTATGAATGTCAAAGATATACCACCGCTTCGAAGTTAAACTTTGATGAGATAAAGTAGAAAGAAACACATTGCCACTCTTTTAAATCTATATATTTTAAAGTTTCAGCATTTTAGATTTTATTTTATACAATGTATGTAAAGTGATGCGCCAAAATTATTTACAAACATTTTGACTTAATTGTAATAAATATATATACACATAACATAAATAAGAGTTACGAGTGCAGTAGATGTATCAATTCGCATACAATGTTAAAAAGTAAAAGTATTTTACGAGAAATTATAATATATTTTAACTAATAACTTTAAATGGTATATTATCTATTAAAAAATAAGTCCCAGAAGACAGGACCGACCAGGCACTACAAGCAGCGCCCGTTCGCGGGCATTACGCATTGACCATCGCTACCCCCGCACATATCTTATAGAACGCAATGACCCGCCCCACGATGCCGACACGAGCAATGTCAGCCCGACAAGCCCTGCCCCGGGATCTCAACTAAAAAAAAACCTAACAGATGTGTATGTTACATGTGTAATTGTATATTTCGAAACAGATGTTGGATATCTCATTTAATGGTAATTATCTGGACGACCGAGCCTTGCTCGGATTTTAATAATGTACAAACATTGAACAAAGAAAAACTAATAGGACATCTAGATTCGAACCGGGTCTTCTGCTTTCCGGATCACACAATGTCCCATCTCAGTTATTATAGTCTTGTATATAGCGGCGAAATTTACCTTTATATTTTAATGTTTAAAACGGTAAAACCTACATTTTTTAAATTTAAACCTATCTCGATCGATTTCTCGCCCCCGAGACCACCTGTACACTAAATTTCATTAAAATCGTTGGAGCTGTTTCCGAGATTCAGATTATATATTATAATTATATTATAAAATAAACACTATAACCGATTATAACATAATATAATAATAGATATATATATTAAATTCGCATTCATACGCATAATATTATTCTTTTAATGTTTAAACTATACATATTATTATGTTAAAGTAAATTAAGTTGAAATTCATAAATTGATTTTTTTGTTTATAAGTTACAGTTATTTAAGTTGAGAATTCATAAGTTGATTATTTGTTTTAATAGAGAAACCTGTAATTGGCTATTATTTGTAGACTAATTTTTAAGACTCATTTGTAATATTTATGCTGTTGGTCTTTTCAATAAATAAATAAATATATATACAAGAATTGCTCGTTTAAAGGTATAAGATAAGATAAACTTGTGATAGTTTTATATTTTAATAAAATATTATATAGTATCATACAATATCTATAAATGTACTACAATTACTGCAATTTCAAAAGTAATCTTCACACTTTTTTAACGATATTCAAGTATGTGTTGACAATTTTTCAGTTGGTTTATTTTTGTTCGTCCTTACATAAAACGATTCACTTAAAATGTATGACGTCATTTGTAAACGTTGTTGAAGTGATAATATCTGAATAGAAAACTTATCTAGTATCTTACATCTGCGAAGTAGAACAACCGCTTGCAACCGGTTACAATAACAATGGCAGTTATCTCTTAAACATACAGGCAACTGTTTCATTCGATTTAGAGCTTATGCAGTTATTTCTTCAAACAAAACAAAACTTTATAACTAGATGCGGGAGAACTATGCTCCTTGTTGAATGATTTTTAGCCATAGTCGGTCAAGCATTTCTTTGGAACATTCCCCGATGTAAATTAAGTAAAAGACATACATACAATCAAACGACGTCTCTACGCAACACCAAGTGATCTAGCCGTTCACAGAGCATTATGTATACTATTTAGATGATTAGATAATTGTGAACTTCATAGGTATTTTTTGTAAGCATATCTTGACCATTTTTTTTTATTATAATTATAACCACTTATATGTAGTGGGCAAATAGTCATGGGCAACAGAATTCGAAAGATGTGAGGCCGAAATGCTTTATATAGTTGGAGATAATGGCTTGAAGTGAAGATCTTGCCTTATCGAGTTCCATTTTTTAAGGGCCGTCGTTATTCTTTCGTATTTCTTACATAAGAACGTTAATCTATTCCAACTTCTCTGAAGATATTAGTATACTAGTAAGTTAGTAGTTAGAAAATCAAAATAATTATTAATTATTTTAACGAAGAAATATCATCCCGTGTGTTCCAACATTAATCGTATCGAATATAAAGGCTAAGCGGGATACGGTCGGGATCTGAATGGCTTTTTAATTCTTGCAAAAAGTTGGCGGAGTTTTAACGATTTTTCTAATGTCGTTATTGAAATTTAAACATTCCGGCTCTTAACTATACCAATACATAGTACAGCAGTATTGAATCGTTTTTAATTACCATAGAAATATATAATGAAGTTAATTCAAGAAAACCGACTCTTAACTCTACCAATACATAGGACAGACATAATTTAAATGTGTTAAATTTCTTTAAACAAAATTACTGCGGCGAAGTTTTTTTTATGAAAATAAAGGACGAGACAATCAGGACGTTAAGCTGATGGTAATTGATATCCCCTGCCCATTACAATACGGTGCCGCTCAGGATTTTCGGAAAACCCTAAAAGCCCTCGTCACCTTGAGACATAAGATGTTAAGTCTCATTTGCCCAGTAATTTCACTAGCTACGGCACCCTTTAGTCCGAAACACAATAATTCTTACACATTACTGCTACACGGCACAAACAGGCGCTGTTGTGGTACCAATAACCTAGCCGGCTTCCTATGCAAAGGAGCCTACCACTGGTAAAAGTGTGTTTCTAATTAGGCTAGGTTAGATAGAAATTTTAAAAATTCAGGTATTAACTCTACCAAAACACAGTACAGTAATATTTAAATGTGTTTTATTTCCATAGAAATATTTTATGTGATAAAGTTTTCCTAGTTAGGCTTGGTTGTCCTCCGGTGGATTGAGCTGCAAAGTTTCCGGGTAACCTCACAAGTAAGATGATCTCTGTGAGTTTTCGAGGACATTTTACTCGGTATTTTCTTGGCATTACTCTTGATTCTAAATTGCAATGGGGCCCCCATATTGAAGGATTGCCGAATAGGCTAAGTTCTGCAGCATAATATGCGATTGAAAAAATTATACAGTTGACTGAAATAGATACGCAGCGATTAGTTTACGTTAGTTATTTTCATAGTATTATGTCCTATGGTATATTGTCCTCTCAGATGACAATGCGTCTGTCGTCTATTGTATCTTAATATATATATTTCTTGTGTGCGTGTATACGTCACTATATGTCACTGAACTCCTCTTAGACGGCTGGACCGATTTTGATGAAACTTTCTGTGTGTCTTCAGGTGGATTCGAGGATGGTTTAGATTCACAATTGAACTACCTCCTAAACGGCTGGACCGATTTTGATGATATTTTTGTGTGTTCCAGTGAATTTGAGATTGGTGTGTGTCTTCAGGTGGATTTGAGAATGGTTTAGATTCACAATTAAACTACATCCTAAACGGCTGGACCGATTTTGATGATTTTTTTGTTTATTTCAGTGAATTTGAGATTGGTTTAGATTCTCAATTCCGTCCATATTATATAATTCTCCTGCTCATGCGTATGTTAGTGAACTCCTACTAACGGCTGGACCGATTTTTCAAATTTAAGACGTGTGTACAGGACAACGTCTGTCGGGTCCACTAGTTTCTCTATATACGGGACACCGTCGGAGCTATAAATTGCCATACCAAATTACACGAAAAGAAATAATTGCGGCATATCCAGGACACCCCGTCGAAAAATTACCATTAATTATTATATTTTTAACTATTTATTCAAACATAACAAATTTTATAACTATTTTTACAATACTATGACTACATAAAATTAAAACTATCATTATTGTGAGTTGTATTGCCGATATTAAAATCGCGATACAAAAGTTACTGTTGATCGTAGATGGGTGAAAATTTGAAGTTGTATGTATTTTTTTATGTTGACTCATAATCAAAAGAATTAAAAAAAATGTAAAAATAAATTTAAAAAAAAATTGGCGTGGACGTCCCTTATCATTTAGGGGGTGAAAAATAGATGTTGTCCGATTCTCAGACCTACCCAATATGCACTCAAAATTTCATGAGAATCGGTCAAGACTCACTCAAAGGAGTTTAACTACAAACACCGCGATATGAGAATTTTATATATTTGATTATTATTATTATAAAAATTAAATTAAATTTGTTAGAATATTTTTCTAACTTATTTTATCTCACAAATAAACATAAAGTAAGAAAATTTCCTTGAAACGGTTTTAACAAAAGCTCAAAAATCAAAATAACAAACAAAAATAACACTTAAAGTTACAACACAACAGTTATAATCGAGTATACGCTCGCAATAATAACGGGTTTAGCTGCATCCCGGTATCCAGGGATCTGGGCAGTTAATCCAGAAATAATTCAGCTCTACAGAGCCTCTGTTTATGATGCGTTTTACGGTTTCTTCGCTTGTAATCATTTGAGATAACATCTGCTCTTGATACTTTTATGTTCATTGTTATTTTAATACAACAGCAATCTGTTAATGCATCTATACGAGTATATAGGGGCTCTTTCAAGCCTAAACCTCTGATCGTATCGACATGAAACTACCACCATTCGATGCGAAATTTATCCCAGATGTTTCTAGTTTATTTTTTACTTCATTAATTTATTTCCTTTTTAAATTCGCACAGAGAAGCGTGCGGCAACGGCTAGTATATATATACGTCAATGTTTTATATAGTAGATTTATTTTAAATAATAAAGGTCCTTCAATTAACATTAAAACTATAAAAGGGTAGTAATATATTAACAATACATATAATATCCCTGTAGATCACCGTATGTGCGAAAAAACAAGTTAAAAATGTTCACGAATTTAGGTAATTTTTCTATATATTTTCACAAAATTGAAAAATAATAGGCTGATTCGTATTAACAATAAATATTTTTTGTTTACTGTGATTTTATATGTCCTCTGGATTAGAATTAACAGACCTTGTTAAGAAAATATCCTGTTCAAATACACGGACTAGTATAAAAAAAAATAATAAAAAAACAACTGAAAACAACAACAAAAACACTATTCCAAAACAATAGATATCATGTGCACTAAAAAGTATAAAAATAATAGTCGATTAAAAAAAATAAGGACTCCGTGTCACCTTACATAACAGTAGCACCAAAACAAGCCAATTAACGTGTAAAATCATAGCCCCACGCACACACTTATACTACTACAGGCCGATAGGCGGCCAGGCCATTATGAGAATTGTCATCGTCTGTGACAAATCAGTTTGCGTCTCAATAAAATATTTTAAAAATGCCGTCGTGCGTTGTGATAAAGTGTAAAAACGATACTACATAAGTATTTGTGGCCATATATGATTATTTAAGGGAGAAAAAATTGTGTAACTAATATCCCCCGTATAACACATACACTAGCATAACGGTGCTTCACTTTCTAATATCACGGCGCGGGGTCCTTCTTTTTTTACTTCCGTGTTCAAATATTGAGGGTCGTAATTTTTATATTTCACTTGGCACTATCTAAAATAATATTTAACAAAAAATTAACACTTGCGATGGTCAAAAACACCGGCACAATGTATTAATGTTATGCAATATGTCCATGTGCATACAAAATTCTTATGACATAAATGAAAAGTGGCGAAATTTTTAAACCAGTTCAAGTGTTACACGAGGGCTACATGCAACGAACGCTGGGCAATGGTTAAGTATAGTATTTCATTGCAAAAGTACACTCACATTAGGGCTGTCACTTGCAAGATAATCCAATAAAATATTATGATGTGTGTAGCATGCGATAAATTCATATAAATATGACCAGTGGATATTATTTACATCTATATTACCTTTACATCTAAATTAATTATATTAATAACATTATATCAAAAGTTTTATAACTAAAAAAAATGCTGTTTAGTATATTATATATACTAGCAGTTGCCCGCGCATAATTTCTGATTTCCTATGAGATTACTTTCCTGCTGGAAGGGCAATCCAACTTATCGACAAAAGTCCTACCGCTAGTAAAAACCACACATATATATATGTGTGTGTGTGTGTATAATAATACATATAATAATATATTTCCTCCTATATATTGTGTAACGATATCTCTTGAATTTTAGGTAGGAATCAGACTTGAAATATGGTAGGAATATATATGAGTAGAAGTCATTTAAGAACAGAATAATAACATTTTAGGACTAATTCGACCAAACCTGGAGTAAGTTTTTACTCGCAACTAACTACTGCTATTCTAAAATTAAAGCTAATTTTGCGTTTTACCACTAACCTAAGACTAATATAACTATACGCGAGTAAATATTTTTTGGCGGTATAATAGGTTATACTGAGTATAACAGTTGTCAGAGCAGAGATGTCATTTGTCACCTAGAAGACGAATAAAAATAAACAAGCTGACAACATTTGATATTCCACTCTATTATCCTACAAAATTGTATTGTTATGGCATTTCATGTCACGTTGGAAGAAACAACAGAACATGGATTTTTGCCGGGTTTAACATTCGTTCACTCTTCGCTCATCATTCACTTTTAAACCATAGGATTACAATACCGAGTACCTTGCAGTTACGTTGGAAAAACGAAAATTAAAATATCTAAGGGATAAATTCAAGGAGAAAAATTATCCCCGTATAGTAATCCTCGTGTAACATCGTGTTTGGTCGAATCCGCCCTGAGTATTCTATATACTCGTATTCTGTGACTTTATAATGTGTATTTCGGGGCGATCAATCAGATTACGTGGGAGCTCATGTACTGGTTGTGACCGATTGTGGCAATGTGTATTCCACTTCCAAAATTTTAAATACGAGAGTTGTGGAACCAGGCATTGTTTCATTAATCTGAGTTATAACAATTAATTAGAAGTGTAAAGTTAATTTACCTTTCATCATGTTATGAGTTTTATGATTACTTTGTTACCCGTTGCGTATGGTTTTGATTTTAATATTGAACCAAATTTGAAGCAGACAACGCTTCGCAGTATCAAGCAAGCAGCCCTATTGTGTTGGTGCAGAATAGCTTCATCTTAGAATATGACGAATAGTGCCGGAGATACTTTTGCGGACATTATGTGCACTCTCTCCCGCCCTATCAAGCCACGCAAGCTACGCGCAAATTCTCAGTGCTAGACGGGCCGCAATCGTGAACTCAGAACATTCACTGTGATGAAGAACCTCCAATTGGTTCAAATTGGCCAACATTCGCAGGTCACGCCACAAATTAGGATATCATCCCCACTATATGGATGTGTGTCCTCCACAGTGCTGTTTTCAATGAGTTTTCTTCCACGTACTACAAAGCTATGGCATAATGAGCTTCCTTGTGCGGTGTTGCCGGGACGATACGAGATGGGTTCATTCAAAAAAAGCGCACACAGCTTTCTTAAGGGCCGGCCTTTTCCATAAAAAAAAGCAAATCAAATTGCATGGTGTCGCTTACATTGAAGCCTCAGTATGGTTACTTTACCGTACAATGTTAATCTGTATTCTTTTATTAAAATTATGTGTGACAGCCCTGGGTATTAGGTACATTCTTGTACAGTGGTTCTTAACATTTATAAGTATGTAATTAGGTCTTTGAAACTTTCGTTGATTTTTGTTTAAAGCATTTAATTTTGTTTTTGAAGCACATACCTTTTTGAAACTCAAACTGGTCAACAGTTTTCGCTTTACTTAAACAAGTTTCCGTTGCTTTTAAAAGTCTTTATTGTAGAGTAAACAAACCTAGAAAATGTTTACTAACCGACATTAAATGAAAATGATTGAAATAAAATAAAATTTTATTTTTGTTATCGAATTATTATATTAGAATGCATACAGTAATATTATTATCATACGAAGTGCAAAAGACACAATTGAAAATATATTTGTTGCTAGAACATAACTTTAGATATAAGTATCTTTTTCTTGTTATTCATTAACAGGACATAAAATATTTATTCTCAGTTATTATTTCTTGTGTTTTTGAAAGATTGACACACCATTTTTCTTGCCTTATTGGGTAGACGAGAACACATCTATAGGTATATTTTTCGTGCAGGGGAAGGAGATATTACTTTTCAAGACTTTTTTCGTAACAATTTGTTATTTTTAAGCCTTCACTAGTATGTAGATAATTATCTGATGGTATAATTACCTACCTACAAATTTACTCATTACTACTCTTATCATTTATTACCTTTCAATCATATTTTACCTACTTATATGGAATACTATATCATTTTATTTATATTTTTTTCCTTCTCTAAATTTTTAAACTACTACTCATATTGTGAATTATAGTAGTCAAACCTACATATTCTTGAACTATGCAATCACCGACCGATACACGGGGAGTACTAGTATCCTAGACACAGGGAAACTTAGTTAGGAGTTAGAGCTCAGCCATGTACTAGTGGATTGTTGTCATAATGTAAACTACATACCTAATCTCCAGCAAAATAGCTATTTTGTGGAAAAAGGCACAAGCTTTTATGACTGTTTTACATAAACCTACTATCTGTATGTACCTAGTTTATTTAAGAAGTACTAGCAGTAACAACTACTTATCTAGATTCATTTACCAAACTTAAGTACCTATGTAAACTTCTTCTTAATGTATGTACCTAATGGTTGTGATGTATAATGTTGTGTAGTAGGTATTATCAGTATGTAACTTTGTAGTAACTTGTACATGACTTACTGTATAATACGTTTTCTTTTGAGACAAAATAAAATATTTGTATTTGTATTTGTATTTGTATTTACGTTTATTTATAACTTTCCAACGAAGCGTTTAGATTTAACGAAGCTACATCTCAAGTAAATTTCCTAATATGCAGTTATTGGGGTTGAGCAGGTTAACAACTGTAAAGCCTCGCCTAGATCAGAATACTGGGTCTCGAAATCTCGAGCGATTACCAATCCCGCGGTCATCTGGAAGGCAAAGCCAAATTGGCTTCGAAGAAGCTGGGCGTCGTAAATAGAGCACGACAATACTTCAAGCCGGCCCTCATTCTAGCGCTCTACAAAGCGCAGGTCCGGCCACATATAGAGTATTGCTACCATCTCTGGTCTGGCGTACTCCAGTGTCAGCTCGAATTGTCGGGGACTCAATGCTCAGTGAACGGCTGGTTCACTTGGCATTGCGTAAAGACGTCGCTTCATTGTGTGTTTTCTGCCGCATTTATCAGGAGATGGTTCCGAAGAGCTGTTTAACCTGATTCCTGCCACCGAATTTCACCTTCTCACGACATACTACAAATTAGGGTATCATCCCTACCATCTGGATCCCACACAGAGCGGTTTTTTCTTGAAAAAAGCGCATACATCGCGCTTTTTTTTTTTAATTTAATTTTAAATTAAATAAGTACATTTTTAACTTATTAACTTATCTTGCCAAACTTTAACAGTTTGTTGGCAAGTTAATGCGCTTAAAAAACATTTAATTATGTGTACATACTTCACTACTACTTACTTTAATCTAAGCTATTAGGACTTACAACTAAACATTATTAAAGGACAGCAACGCTCCTGTGATTCCTCTGGTGTTGCAAGAGAATATGGGCGGCAGTGATCACATAGTAATCTCTTAAAGCAGCGAAAAGACGGACAGACTACGAAACATTAATATTTCCTTATTAACATCTCTTCTACTTCTTTGCTGTCTCCCACTTAAGTTGGTTACTTCTAATCATCTTTCGTTACATTCTGTTTAGGGTTGTCGGGTTGGGGAGATTTTCTTTATAGCTGATTATGCTGATTATGCTAGTGCAAAAGGTGTATGGAGGGCGTTCTCTGCCCCTCTTTGTCTCTGGCAACCTTAGGGTTGTCTTCACTACATAGTCATCATCCGTCTTATCATCTGACCGGGTCACTTTAGACTTCATTTTTAAGATATTTTATTTTTTAATATAAGAGAGGGCAAACGGAGAAGAGGTACACGTGATGATCCAACCGCCCATGGACAACCGCAACACAAAACTGAAACAAAAGAAGTCAGAATGAATTAATATGCACAAAGCAAACTTTAAAATATTACCAAAATAACTGTATGTCGAAAACATCTATCATACATAAAATGATAAAAGTATAATGAATCAAAATATTCAAACGAAACCGCGCCCGGTTGTGGTGAACAACTGATTGACATTAAGTGACGCCGCATCCAATGAGCTTATTTGTGGATATAAACAGATTTTAATAAAGTTAGTACCGAAACAAAAAGACATACAACAAGTAACATAATTTATTAATAATAATGGTTTGCTGCTTCGCTTATTGGAATAAAAATCTACTAGGGTTTATATGGCGGAACTGAAGTGGCAGTGGGCAGGGCAACATAGCTCGACGGACAAATGACCGTTGGGGTAGTAAATTCCTCGAAACACGTACCAGAAGGCGAAGTGTTGGTGGGCCCCCCCAATATAACCGACGATCTGGTTAAGATCGCTGGCAGCGCAGGACTGACCGTGAATGCGATCTTTAGGGAAGGCCTTTCTCCAAATGTGGATGTCTTCGGGCCGAAATGATGATAATGAGGTTTTTAACGTAAGAATTAAGTATGTTGTATCCTGGAAAATATTTAGCATAATTATATATATCCACGTAGAATATTGTATTAATGTCTTATTCACCAACGCGACAACGCACACAGATCTAGTTGAGAACTGTAGCCTCGCATTAACCTCATATATCCTAAGCTAATACTTATACTTATCATCTCCAAATTAATAAAATAATCCTTAAAATCTCCAATTATCTCTATAACTTTCTCCTAATAATGGCTAATTATGACAAACAATCACATAACTAGCCATCACGTATACAATTAGTAATATTCCTGTTACTTCCACGCAAAGCCACAGCGGTATACTATTACTCTATTGTAATTATGGTAATGAAACCAAACGCTTCGTAATGATGCCGCTAGTTCTGATCGCAAGGAATTTCTAATTATGGCTTCGCAGCAATAAGCATTCTGTCAATCTGTATCCGTCAAAGGAGACGATAATACAACTGGTTTCTGTTGCCTAGCATACGATAGTAATTACATTGATGATAAACTTCATATGATGTTAAATAAAATCGTGAGCACAATGTTAATTATTTTACTTATAATATCATATACTTTCAGGTTAAAACGTATTATTATGTTTATGCTTGGAATTATGAAGTTTATCGCCAAATAGTACTAATTAGAAATGAACCTAGTGGCTTGGGCATGAGCAAGGTTGCTGGTGACGCGATTTGCGTCGACACTCTGGCTACTTCTCATGTCCAAGCCGCTTCAGGTAGTCTTGGGGTTGCTGCTTCGACTGCCGAAGACAGGAAACCTTGCAAATATATCGGTTTCAGTGAGTCTTACATCTTTGTAAAGTTTTTACTTCATATAATCATGACAATATTTAGTATTATTTGTATTCACCAATTTTTTTTAAATAAATAATATGAGTGAATAGAAATTTAAAATACTTTTAAAAGGGTCATAAAAAGCGTGTTAATCTATCATTTATATGATCTTTAATTTTAATTTTATGACATTAAACCTATGTTATTATTTTATTTTCTAATCAGCTTAGTTAAATATAATTTGGCGATGGATGCTACCAATTTTGTGAGTTGAGCTCTATGTAGTAATATAATAACCTTTATAGTAATTATTAGTTTTTATTATATCATAATCATATATTATCTTCATTATAATTACATTATTTGAAAGTAATAATGCTAGAGTTCCGTTATTTAGGTACTAATATTAAAAAATATTTTTTTCATATTATGTACTTCATAGAACAACATTTTTGTTTGAAGTTTTAAGAATAATAACAATTTTCGTTTAATGTCTTATACAATCCTCAGAATATTGAAGATCTTTATAAATCGCAAAATATGCAAAAAGAAGTTGCAGTAGAAATATTTTTTTATACCGATGAGAGTGACAATAACATATAACATATTGCAATAACTCATGGTCAACGTTGTAGCTACATCAGTTCGTAAAGGAGCTATGACATGTGCAGAAGAACTGATAAGAAATTCGCAGCCCATCTTTTAAATAATATAACAACTTAGCCTATTTTATATTATACTATACAATTTTAGGTGGCCTGCGCAGAACCAAATAAAAAAATAAAATATCTTAAAAAGGAAGTCTAAAGTGATCCGGTCAGATGATAAGACGGATGATGACTATGCAGTGAAGACAACCTTAAGCTTGCCAGAGACAAAGAGAGACAGAGCACGCCCTCTATACACTTTTTGCACTAGCATAATCAGCTGTAAAGAAAATCTCCCCAACCCGACAACCCTAAACAGAATGTAACGAAAGATGATTAGAAGTAACCAACTTAAGTGGGAGACAGCAAAGAAGAAGAAGATATGTTAATAAGGAAATATTAATGTTTCGTAGTCTGTCCGTCTTTTCGCAGCTTTCTTAAGAGATTACTATGTGATCACTGCCGCCCACATTCTCTTGCAACACTAGAGGAATCACAGGAGCGTTGCTGTCCTTTAGTTAGATGTATGCGCTTTTTTGAAGATAAAACAGCTCTGTGGAGGATCCAGATGGTAGGGATGATTCCCTAATTTGTAGCATGTCGTGCGAATGTGAATTTCGGCGGCAGGAATCAGGTGAAACAGCTCTTCGGAACCACCCCCTGATAAATGCGGCAGAAGACACACAATGAAGCGACGTCTTTACGCAACACCAAGTATAAATCATGCATCATTATCCTCTATATTATAATCTACTATACTACGTTTCTAAATTTGCTTTAATTTAATAAAGTATTCAGATTAATTTTGCTAACATCAAATTTGATTGTTTCACCTACACTGAAACAAACAGACCTTTATTCACAAACGAGTCCAATCATAAGTTAGGCGTAGTTAATTAACTGCTGACGTCATTTCCATCTCCCGTTGCGACTGCATTAAGCCCAGCCGTGTCACACTGATATCGACAATTAATCGATTTTCCCATCACTTTGATATAAGGGCTACCAGGATATAATAAATTTGAAGATACAATACGGCCTGGATTGCGATCAGTGGACTGAATTTGCGTTTGTTGCACTATTTGTTTTTTGCTCATTCATTCAAGTAAACATCTGGTAAATTCATTCGAGTTATGTTTAACGTTTCTTTTTTTATATATAAATACTAATAATAATAAAATATTTTATTTGCATCTAAAAAATCACAAAAAATAAAACATACCATACTTATTACAAAGACTAGGAGCGTTAGCCGCAAATAAGTAAAATAATAAATAAGTATAATATTCTCCCTTAATACACAGTTGTATACTTTGAGTGTCTATCATTAATTGTAAAATATATTAATATTATAATATGGGTTAACGATAACTAGAATTACAAAAATATTTTATTTTACATAAATTATACAGGTATCTAAAGTAGTAATTGTGCTAGACATATCCTTATAGTTAATCGATTTTCCCATTACTTTAATATAAGAGCTACCAGGATATAATAAATTTGAAGATACGATACGGCCTGGATTCTGTTCAGTTAATCTTATCATAAGAGTAGGGGTGTTTTTTTTTCACATTTAAGTCGGTTCGATTCCCAGACGAGGGAAGTAATTTTTAGAAAATTTTTGATTGCAGAATTACTAACTTTTAAAAATAACATAAAGTCTTCTTTCAGTAAAATAGCCTATCTTCGATATTTAAGGTACTTTCCCTTCATGTCCCATAACTTTGGGACACCCTATATATATAACATATGAGATAACTGGACTGAAATTGCATGATATTTTACCTTGTTTTGTCTTGTATGCATAATATTAATTGCATTCTGACTTTGAAGCTTCTATGACTTCTAGAAGTTTTTTAAACTTCTGATGATCGGTCTGTGTGTGACAAAATTATGAAACTTTGACTAGTTGTCATTTTTAAAATACTCGATCAAATAGAATGAAATTTTAAATATACTGTGCTTATACCATTCCTGCTTGGTTACTGAATTCAGGTTTCTAGTTTTATCCACAACGAAGTTATAGGAGGTCAAAAATGGTCTGAACTGCTTCGGGAAAGGGCTGGTACGACCGTGCCGCTTGTTTCTGTTCGACTTAGTGAGGGCACTACCGCGCCACCTACCAAAACACAATATGTAGTTGTTATACACTGTATCATTGTGGTATTAACTAATTATGCTGTTTAACTATGACTAAAGTAACTTTTATTCAGAATTTGAATATTTTAACCCACTTACAAATAATAACGCAAAATGTAATCCATACTGACACATTATGTTTACTGCTAAAATTAAATTGATTATTAGTGGTACACGGTCAGTATTATAAACAATTTTTTGTAAAAAATTGTCCTTTTTGTAAAAAAATTTAACATTTAATAGATCTCCTAGTACGATTATATTCCAATAAATGAATATTCGAATAATAGTTTAATAATTCAAATTATTTTAGGATCAGTTGTGCACAATTTGCAACTGAAACTGCTAATAACTATGAATAATTAATTGCGGTTTGACCTCAAAGCTTCACCGTACAACATCAACGTAAAATTTAATGACTAAATTGAGCAGGTTATTAAGGGAATAATAATTGATAAGCTGAACCTTTAACAATGTTCTACGTAAAGGCCAATCCATTTGTAGTCTTTTTTACACATTTAAGGTTATGAGTTCTTTCAGATCTCGTCCATAGCAATTCTTAAACTAGTCATGTATATATATATATATATAGTCATGTTTTCAAAATATCCTTATGATTAATTTAATACTAGCTGTCCCTTGCCCGCTTCGAAGGGCATGGAATTTCGTAAAATCCGTTCTTAGCTGACCTCTACTCGGCGAAAAGAATATTCCAACCAAATTACATGTCTCTACACCTTATGGTTCCAGAGATATTGTGATGAGTCAATAAGTAGTTGGAAGTCTCTTTTATAGAATATTGGATTATATTTTGAACACCTCCTACATAAATCTATCATTCTGCTCATAATAGAAATCAGTAGGTGGTTCTATGGTGTGTGTATTATCATCAGCCGGAAGACGTCCACTGCTGGAGAAAGGCCTCCCAAAGATTTCCCCGACGATCGGTCCTGCGCTGCCCTCATTCAACGTATTCCAGCGATCTTGACCAGTTCTTCGATCCATCTTGTGGGGGAATGGTTGTAGGTGTAGGTAAACAAGTAGGTGCGACATGGACCTTTGATATGATCTTCCTCGAATGGCGACCACGTACCGGAAGACGCAGTGTTGGTAGGCCCACTACAAGATTAGAATATGTATTATTTTCATTGATATATCCTTCCGTTAAATATGTAAATAATATGTATGGTGTTATTAGTATTATTGATGGTGATTTTTGAATAAAAATTCCAGCTGTTGCTTCGTCTGAGATAGTATTACAAAATACTTTTCTTTGATTTCTTAAATCATACTATCCTTAAGATACCAAGCGCAGAATACGTAAAATTTACTCCTACCATAGATATTGTACTCACGCCGTCGTTAATGCGCTCGGACGCCCATATTCATTTATGTTACGCTTCACTCTATCATATGGTGTTATATGGGTATCACTTAATTGGTTTTAAGCAGCTTTTTCTATCTGTATACTATATATATATATATACACAAATAAAATTTGAAAACAAAATTTTACGAACGATGCGGGACTCGTACCCACGACCTCTCGCGTTCCATGCGAGTCCTCTTCTAACTGAGCTAACCGTTCGAGTGACGTATCGTCATAAAATCTTATGTGCTTTGTTTAACTCTCGGGTTGTGGCTTCATCTACAGGATCTACTTTACAGCTGATAACCTGCTCAACCTCAGTATTTGCATATTAGGAAATTGAATTGAGATGTCCCTCTTGCAAATCTAAACCATTTTTTTATGTTTTTAAAGTGATAATCATTACTTATAGGATAAATATACCTCCATATATTTTTACTATAACACCATCGACGAGAGTTTACGTTTGAATCATAAAAATGTACTGTACCTTCTTTATGTATATGTTTATACTAATAAGTGGAGAACCGGTTTTTTCCTTCGTTAATACTAAGAAAACTACCGATTGTAATAAATTCAAATTCAAATATTTTTATTCAAAATAGGATGTGACATCACTTATTGAAAGTCTTTATCACACAAACGTTTTTTAACAATTATTTTGAATAACTACTTTTGTTAATACTTTTGTTTTCAACATTTTCTTGGATCTTGTTGTAAAGGCATATACATCGCCCCACAAAAGACTTACTAACCCGACTTAGCCGAGTAGTAGGCACTATTAGCTTAATATATAAATGAAACGTGTTTTGGAGGTTTTCCAATGTTTTTTGGTAATAACTTATCCAGACCCTATTTTTTTTGTATTGTAAATATCTATATATAGGGATTTCCAAGCGCTCTTGGTAATGTATATCTCAAATAAATAAAAGTTTTACACGCACTCGTAAGGTGATATAATTGGATATTTCAACGTGTAGGCATTTAATAATTATGGCCGTACATTATATTAGTAATTACTCAACAAAGAATATTTTCCATTAATATGCTTTAATTATGATATTAATAGATTATGATATTAAACAGTTAAAGTGCATATTATGCTTATCTATAAAAATTTATAACTCGCATTCATCAGAGTTTGTATCGCAAGTTGTTTATATTTATATCATTGGTGTTAATCTATCATCTACTATCTCATCTCTATCTATCGATATCGATAGTTTAATAATTATTCGTGGGAGAGCCTTAAACGAAATCTTCATTGGCCATGGTAAAAGAGTTGATCCAGAATACTATGGGATACATCAAAGTTTGTATAGAAAGTTAATTTCGTATTGAATCATTGGTGTTAATCTATCATCTAATATCTCATCTCAATCTATCGATATCCATAGTTTAGTTACATGTGTGACAGCACTAGCGGAAATCTTCATTATTCGTGGTAAAGAAGTTGTTTCAGAATAATGTGGGCCCTGGGCCACCACCTTGTACCCCGGGCACTAGAAAGATCAACTTGGAATTGAATATGGCCCGAAATTATATACGTGGGTAACACTGAATATGTTTAGAACTGGCCAGTTAGAAACATTGCTAATGAAAACTTTTTTTAATTTCAATTTTAGAACTCTTTGGTAACCTAATGTAGTATATTGCATTCCTTTGTCATTTGTATTTGTGAATTGGCGGCAAATCTAAAACTCTTGTTACACGTGAAAATGAACCTAACAAGATTTTCGGTTAATTATTTATTATGACTTTCGTTGTGGGCTTACTCAACAACAAATCAATGATAGGCTGCGATTAGCATTTCTTAATGAAGCCCCATATCGTGCCACTATTTACAATTGGTTTAACTAGTTTAAACGTGGACATAGCAATCTCAATGATGATCCGCGTGAGGGACGTCCTTTAACAACGACTACTGAAGATTACATCAGTGCTGTGCAACGCATGATAGAGGAAGATAAGAGAGTGACCTATCAGTAGATACGGGCAAGCCTAGGCATTGGTATGAGTCAAGTTCAAAAAATATTACACGAACATTTAGGTGTCAGGAAGCTTTGTACCAGATGGATACTTACATTCTTTAACCGACGACCAGAAACACCTACGCATGGACTGGTGTCGCCAAATGTTAGATAAGTTCAACTCAAATGCTGTATTAGGTGATGAAAGCTGGATATATTGCTACGAACCCGAAACCAAAAGACAATCAGCTCAGTGTGTTTCCTTTCGAGCATCGGCCAACTATGGTAAAGAAAGGAAGAAGTCAAGGAAAAAAGATGATTGCCTCATTCTTTGGTCGGAAAGGTCATTTCGCGACAGTTGTGCTAGAAGATGGAAGGACAGTTACTGCAGACAATCTCATCAATTTCAATTTCAATCGCTGTTTGCCTCGATCTCTTAATCGACAGCAGCGCCCTCGAAGCAGGATCCTCCTTCACCACGACAATGTTTCAGCGCACTCCGCAAAACGAACTGTTGTTACAACGAAGATATTTTTCAGATTACTTTTATTATTATCAGAGTACTTCACTTCGATTTATAGTTGAGAATGAATAAATCCACCAGCCATTTTCAATAACAGAGTTATCAAACGTAGTTTAATGGAATTCAAATAAATATTTGAACAATTTGTTATCAATTGATTTTAAAACGAGTGATATTTGTCTTTCAACTCTATTTTGACATGAATTGTATAATAAATGTAATTTAGCACATTTCGTGTTTACTCACACATCGATTTGTTCCGTAAACAATATAATAATTTTAAAACGTTACGATAATGACTATTTTTTATATTAAGAAGTGGCAAAATGATGTTCAGCTGATGGTTAGTGCAATCCCCTGCCCATAACAATGCAGGGTCGCCCAGGATTCACCTAGTAGTAGAAACTACAGTTGTTGCAGTGTTGGGTTGTCGGACGCAGTACGATGTGATAGGAGTCGTACATTACTATGCTATGTCTTAGATAGTTTTATGGTGTATTACAAGTCAGCACTTGATGTTCCATCAATTTCATTCGGGTCATTTGCCCCTTATTGCCATTATTAAAATAACATAGTAGTTTTCTGCCTTTGAGGACGTTGAAAACGCTTTTCGGATAAGCTCAGAACATCCAGTATCTATATATATAATGAATATGGTCTTTGTTTGAGGCTCAATCAACCACTGATCGTATCGACATGAAATTACCACCATTCGATGTGAAATTTATCCAAGATGGTTTTTGGCTACTTCTTATATTTCAAATTCCAACGTCCCTTCTTTAATTTATTTCCTTTTAAAATTCGGCTAGCGAAGCGGGCGGGACTGATAGTATTATGATAAAAATGTTGTTAGGAGGTTGTAAAGCAATGCTGGAAGATTGGGCCAGGAATCATGTCAGAAGATAGAAATACTGCCTTAAGGGTTACCTTACACTCGGGCTTCCCTACTAGCCTTGTATCGTCCAGGTTTAGCGCGCAGCCGCTAGTAAGTAGAACATCATCCCTAGTAGCCTTGCATCGTGCAGGTTTTTTTTAAAATCCAAGATGGCTTCCGCGCAAAATTATGATTTCAACATTATGTATATCGTATCCGAGGTTCTCAAGGATGCAGAGAACGAATATGGGTTCATTTTTTAAATCCAAGATGGCCGCCGCGCAAATTTATGTTTTCAACACTATTGATATCAAATCCGAGGTTCTCGAGGGTGCAGAGAACGAATTTGGGATAATTTATTAAATCCAGTGTCTATATGTGCCAATAAAGTGTCACGAAAACGTACGGGTCACCTGGTGTTAAGTGATCACCGCCGCCCACATTCTCTTGCAACACCATAGGAATAACAGGAGCGTTGCCGGCTTTTAAGGAAGGTGTACGCGCATTTTTGCAGTTGATAACCTGCTCACCCCCAATATTTGCATATTAGGAAATTGACTTGTGATTTTGCTCTTGTAAATCTACTGTTGTATACTACTACTACTCTACTATTGTAGGAAATTGACTTGATTGAGGTTATTAACTGTAAAGTAGATCCTGTAGATGAAGCCACAACCTGAGATTTGAACAAATCATACAAGATCTTTTGACGATACGTCACTCGAACGGTTAGCTCAGTTGGGAGAGCACTGGCATGGAACGCCAGAGGTCGAAAGTTCGAGACCCGCAACGTTCATAAAATTTTGTTTGTGTATATATTTATTTAAAAATTGAGCCGATTGATATATGGCGCCAGATTTCAAAAGATTTTTTTTATTATTTTTGTTTTGTTTTCGTACACAGACTTAGTTTACCTCGCTCAAATATACGCCGCAGCAAACGGTACGACGAGCGACTGCGGCATCCTAGTTTACTCTATTGTGTGTAGTGTCACTTTAACAAAATATTTAGTATTTTCAAATCGAACACTCATTTTATCGAGTAGTATTATAAGATTATTTTTGGATAACAGATCACAATTAACTTAAAAAATTATAATTGAATTTATTCTTTACAACATTTAATAGTCTTAGTGTTTTTTTTCAGTGTTTTCTTTACAGCATTTAATATTGCTGTATTTGTTACATTTGGACTTTTCTTCTTGAAATAAATATTTCTAACAGATGACAATGATAGCGATAGAGTACAAATAAAACATCAAACAATAACACGAATAATTGTTTTATATTTTTATATTTATTTATTACATATTTTTGTTTTATGTCCATATAAATCGAATAGCAACAACTCAATACAAGTTACTACCTAAAGCCGGTGCCTATGTTATTTAATAATATACATACATTAGACCTTAAAAAGTATAAATATTATTCGTTTTCTTACGAGAAAGTAAAAAACAAATACTTTTTAACACACTGTACATTGCCCAAACGACATTTGAGCCAGGTGTCATGTTGATTCGCCCGAGTTGTACCATAGAAATAAAATGTACCTACCAAATAAAAATGACAGTCATGACATGCAAAAGTGTTTCAGTACTTTATCAATAGGATATTATAATTGATAATTAAAGCCAAATAATATCGATAAACTATCGATAGTATCGATAATTTCGATACACAGCAATACTATAGTATAATAATTGAACCTAAATATTATATTACTATAAACCTAAATATTATATATACTGTATATAGATATTATCGATGATTTCCGGCTTATAATAAATCATATATCGATAACCAAAGTATCGATAGTTCGACAAGAGCAGCCCGCTCGCACGACGCAACGATGGCCCAGACGCAGATTGCAGCGCGGCCGCGCGGCCAGCGAATAACAGGAGGGGCCCGGTAGGTGCGTGGAAAACATCTCGCTCCGCTCAGATACTCAAGGCCGTTGGCAGATACAGCACCCTTAATAGACGAAGTCGAAGTCTCTATGTAATGCAACGCAAAAATAAATAGTTACGAGTGACAATGGAAACGACGTCTATTTGACATTATGTTCGTCTTCCGTCGCACTCATAGTGGTTCATAATCTTAGTGCTAAGGAGTACTTAGTTAAGTATCCATCAATCTACTGAGAAGAGTTCTATCCCAGTGGCGTCATTTTTGGTTTCCTTAGCTAAGGACACATTTAAGTAAGCATATAGCTGAACTTTCATTATCAACAGGATATCGATAAATTATTTGTTATACTAGTAAAATAAATAATAAGACAACGTAATTTTTAGCACATAAATTTATTCCTAAACAGTTATTTAATATTGAATAAAAAAAAATATTGACATCCAAAATATATTAAGTAGCAGGTAACTCCATATTTTTCTGAAAACAACTAATAAAACGAAAATTGCCGGGCAATTACATAATTAGTATGAATGAATGAAAACCTCAATATTAGAAACCGAAGAAGATAACAAATAGTAAAATTCTTGTATAGTGGGAAATTGTTGATTGCTATGAATCAAATTTCTATATGTATCGAGAAATGTAAGCCAGTGAAAGTAAGATCCATCAGGTTTCGCTATTTCAATTGGGAGCAATTTTATGCCAACGTCATCGTGATCTACAAGAGCATTGAGCTACTTGAATCATAATTTTATTATAAAAATTGTATACTTAAACTACACTAACGTAGAGACACTTTGCAAGTTAAATCATTCTCTGCCAGTTCAGATACAATTTTTATGAGGTTGCTCTTTGTCATAACATTCTTCGGTTCAAATCCAGCTGTTACCCAAGACTCTTGAAATAAAGATTCGCGTCTATATTGTTCCTATTCAATTGATTTAATTTTGATTTTCAATAAAGCTCTTATGTATAGCGGAACACTAAATTAATTCTTGCCCGATTTGCTCTCAATCAACGATTTCTGCATCTAAATTCTCAGAATTTAATTATTCTATCTGACTTTCCAGATAATCGAATTAAAAATATAAATTTTCATATCCACTGAACTTTAAAGAGAGCTCAGCTAATTGAAAAGATGTAAATATAGATTGCTTTGTTATTTTATCTTAATAATTTTAAAATTTGGAAATTTAACCTTTAATTGAGCTTCCAAACAAAATTTTTATATCAGAATTCATATTCTGAGTGTCACCTTTACTAGACATTTTTAACCGACTTCAAAAAAGGGGGAACTTTCGGCTGGGTGAATCAATTTGGATAATTCTTTTTTTATTTGAAAGCTGGTGCTTTCCATGTGGTCACATTACAATTTGGTCCAGATATGACGGTGGAATCCATGAGAAAACTACAAAAGTGTTAAATTTGATGAATTTTTTAAAGATTTGCGAAAAATTCACGAATAACTCAATATTGCGTCAACCGATTTCGATGATTCTTTTTCTATTGGAAAGAATATACTTAAAAGGTAGATGTGGGACGTGAGGAGGCGAGAGAGCGGGGCTGCGGCGGAAGGACACCGGCTCCAAAAATAACCATAATCTTAACTACCGAGTTGCCTATATGTCACCTGATAAATAAACATGGCGGTAAAGTGACAGTGTAACGCACTCTTTATTACTCGGAACTTAAATGTGGCCATTCATTTATTTAGCCTATGACAATTCGCTGCTTTATTTGCACGTTGCGAAACAGTGCGTAAGTATGCTAAAGAATATAAAATCGTATATCGTATAGTAAATATAGTTAGAAGATTTGTTTTGTTTGATTAAATATAGTCTTTAGCAAGTATGTATTAATATGTAATATTTACTAAATTTGGTTGACGTCAGTACCCCAAGGCATTTGCATGCGCGCGCTATTTGCTCTCGACAGCAGCCTGCCACGCGAATGCTGACATGTAATTCTACCAACTTGCTCATTAAATTTAAATTATATTCATACTCCTTTTGCATTAGTGTATTTATTTATCACTTGTCTATCTTAACTTTATATTTAACCCTCTGTGGATAAAGCACTGACCTGTATAAATACCACTGGACAGGCTGTTCCATATGTTTGACAACAAACTTTTGTGCCTATTGAAGAGCCACTCGCGATTGTCCAGAGAACTAATTTTGACGTATAATACAATAATAATACAATGGCTGCAAAGGAACGTATAATACTCTGAAGTATTTATGCATTTTGAATTAATTTCGTTCATTTTCCATCTTATTTATACTTCATGAATCAAAATAATAAAGTACATATTTTTTTTTATAATTTGTTTCCCACTATCTATCGATGTTTGCTGAGGTTGTCGTCATTAGTTTTTGTGCGTCAGACTCTCGCTACATGGCCAACAGTGCCAAAATGGCGAATATCAAACAAGCACAAAAGCACATTGATAGCCGCCAGTCCAGTGGTATATAGTAGAGGTCAGTGGGTTAAAGTTGTTGAAAAAAGAAAATGGAATAATTTATGTATATTATTATTTTACTATGGCGGCAGTACACTCTCCGCCAGTGCTCTTGCCAACTTTGCCGAGAGCAGTCGCGCAAAAAGTCAAACAACGAGTACAACATGTTCACTAGGTTTTTTAGGACGGTTACGGCACACTGACTAGGCTAGACGGGTTACAAGTTATGGTAGCTGTTATCCTATGTGCTACCAGTTACATAGCTTTCATGCCCTCTGTGTGTTACCATAAGCAAAATCTTATTTTTCTTCAACTCTACGACAGAAAAACTAGTTTGTTCAGAAATTCCATCCCATGCATTGTGATTTTTTTACCTTTATGAAACCAGTGCGTGGGTTTCCACAATATTGGGTCAGTTCTATATTATATTTAAAAAAATAGTTTCGCTTCGTTGTTCTACATGATTATATACGAGAAGTCTAGTTGGAAAACTTGCGCTAAACTAACTCATACGAGAGTGTTATGAAATACACTCACGTCGCCTCGTGAGGGTTAGCGAGGTCCTTTGACTCACGCACAAAAAGCCGACTCGGAGAGCACATGAGGCAAGGCGAGACTCAGCGATATGAAGCGTGTACACTCTCTCGCACTCGTCAACCCTCACGGTCCGTTGACGTGAGTTTATAGCCGCCATAACAGTCTATCTGTTAAGTGTAGAAATAGGATTTCATTGACAACTTTTGTTGATAAGAGGACAAACGTGTACGGGTCACCTGATATTTAGAGACCAACACACACCATGCAACGAAGCTCGTTCCAGAGGATTTTGATTCTATCTGGCAAAAAGTTCCTCGAAATCTGCACTGTAGAAATGCCATCCATACACGTGGGGATGATTGTTTTGGTATAAGTAAAGTGTAGAAAAGCGTTGAATTTTTTTATGGAAGAGGAAGACTAACGAGCGTATGGGTCACTTGGTGTTAAGTGATCACCGCCGCACACATTCTCTTGCAATACCAGAGGAATCACAGGAGCGTTGCAGGCCTTTATGGCTTAAGGTGTACGAATATCTTACTTTTATAAAAAATTAATTACATACGATGTATACGAGATATAACAAGCATAAAGATATGGTCATAGACTAACAATATACTAACGAAGATACAGCAAGATAGAAAAGGAAAGTGAATCTATTGCTGCTGTAGCCAATTTTGTTTGACAAGTCGTACCAGTCGCCACGCTTTATATTATTTCTGTAGTATTCTGAATATTAAACCACTTGCTAACCCTGAGTGTGGGGTCATCTGTACCATCCTAATGCTACGCACTGACTTCTTTTATATACGAAGTGCTTTTGTGCCTGTTTAATATTCGCCATTTTGACGCTTCTGGCCATGTAGCGAGAGTCTGCGGTACTGAAACTAGTGATGATAACCTAGTGGACAGCATATATGTTTGGAAACTATTTACAAAAAAAAATTGTGTAGTTTATTACGTTGATTACTGAAGTATAAATAACACGAAAAACGAACGAAATTAATTCAAAATGTAAAAATACTTCAGAGTATTATACGTTCCTTCGCAGTCATTTGTATTATACGTCAAAATTAGTTCTCTGGACGCTCGCGAGTGGTGCTTCAAATATGCACAAAAAAAATTGCTGTCAAACATATGGAACAGTCTGCCCAGTGGTACTTATACAGGTCAGTGATTCTAAGTCTATAGGAGAGACTAATAACTGACAAGCTAACGGCGACAATTCACTCTATCAACACCTGACACTTCTTTCTTAATTATTTTTTTTAAGTTTACATTACAATTATAGTGTTTAATTATAGTTTAAATAAAATTAATGAAATACAATTTTTTATTAAAACAGCTATAAACCTGGATGAATAACAAAAAAAAAACGCAATTAGTAAGAATTTTTTGTAATTAGTCCCGTGTGGATGTTAAAAAGAAGCAAAGAGAAAATATTCATTAAATATATTCATATCATACAAAATGTTCTAGAAATGTTTTATGAATTAATCAAGTTGAGACGTATTCCGTGGCACGAACCAATTTCTGTAATTAACGATCTCAGTGATACTCCCAGTGGCAACAAGTAATATGGATGAATTGATAGGACCAAATTATAGGATCAAGCGATTGAATAGAACAACTCACGTTCTCCATATACATCTTCTTTAAGGGGTGTATATACTCATTCGGATTAAAATATACTAGTAGCTCTTATCGACGAAAGATCGATAAAAAAAGGAAAAAAAAATTGTTTTCATCTTTTGTGGTGAACTTTATAAGGTCAGAATCGAGTAAAATTAACTTTATTCAGTTTAACCCCAGTGTAAAATCATGTTTGCGAAAAAAAAAATTGTTATATCGCCACTCTTCGATAATATTCCCCCCTATTGCCTCACCTAGTATCGGCTTTACAAACTACATCTCATAATTTCGAGATATTTTTATTTTTATTTATTGTTTCACGGACGGCAAAGCCAAATTGTCTTCAAAGAACGTGGTGGAATGAACCTCATTAATTATAATGATCTCTATATGCTGAAGGCCCAGTCACATCCATACAATCCTCCGATTTCATGTCTGGTGTTCACTAGTATCAACTTATTAACACTAGTATCAACTTATTAATACTTAGCAACACATATTCGTTTGAACCGTACAAGACACAGACAACTGTAAACGGATTAATCACATGACGCTGCGTAGAGATGTCGCTTCAATGTGCGTCTTCTACTACATTTATCACGAAGAGTGTTCCGAGGTGCTATTTGATTTGATACCTACAAACTGATTCCACTTGGATATACCTAGAGGGGCGTCAACTTTGACCTGGTAATTATCTGGATATGTGGTGAGCAGAAGCATGTGCCTATCCATGTTTGGGAGCCAATAGAGACCAAGTATATTATACAAATGTAAAACCATGCACAGAACGCGCTGTGCAGCCTGTAGTGGGCGACCCGAGCCATACAGTAATATGCCTAATAAAGTTACCATCCGGTTTCAACGTATCTTCACAAGCATATCGTTAATTGCCGATTGAACGAGGCCTTCGACCACTGTAGGATCTGTTGGTACATGCGTAGATACAGTCGCCGACCAAAAAAATATTGGTCCAGAACCTACACAATAGAAAGCACCCTCAAAGTTACAGACAGACCGACAACAAATATTTTTCCTAACAAAAAAAAGATATACATAAATTATGTGGCAATCATTACGCTCATTTGTGTATTCGGGGTATGTCAAATACACTGTTATTCACGATCAAGATATCAAATCCAAACCAAAACCACTTTATTCATATAGGTTAAGAATGACATTTATAAATGTCACAAGTATTCTTTTCTTTGTTATTTGACGCCACTTCGTAAAGGGTTGAACTTTCATTAAGTGAACAAGATTACCACTCATTTAAATCAGCTTCATCTTTTTACAAATAAATCATTTCAGTTACAATATAATGTAAAGTGGTGCAACAAAAATACTCAATATCCGGACTCTTAGGTATATTTGCTATTGCAAAACAGTATATTTATTTAAAAAAACTATATAATTAAGAAATATTTTATCAATTATGTTTTAGATATCTCTGCGTCATAACCATTCTTTAAAAACTCGATACATACAAAAAATAATGTATTTATAAATTCGTTAATGATTCCGGAACACAAAATTGACCTATGAATTAATAATCGCTTGTTACTTAAAGCTTGTGGCAATTCTCAAAATGGACACTCAGAAACCCAAGTCACCAAGAACGATTGAGAGGCTATAAGCGGCTGACAAAGCGATATTTCCCATCTGGGATTACTCGATTTGAGTCAATATTCCATTGCCAATGCTAATGTTTGGATTTGAGAGAGATTATTATATTTATAGCTAATACCAGACCGTTTACACTTGGTCAAAGTTTCTGGGAATAATACGTTAGGGTGTATCAGTCGTAATTCTACAAATATTAAGTTTTTGGAAACTAAGGGTAAATTTATTCAAACAAAACAAATTTTTAAAATATATTTAAAATATTATGATTACATTAAATAAAAACTATCATTACAGGGAAAATTTCTGCGTTGGATACCTTGGCTAATCCGTTGACCGAAATAGCTGCCAGCGCTTGGGTTTCCAGTAGCCCTATTGAGGATTCAGTTTCCTTTAGAAACCTTTACACTTTTTATAAAACTTGAGGATAAACGAGGGTACGCGTCTCCTGAATTTAAGTGATCACCGTCGCTCCCATTCTCCTACAGCACTAAAGGAATCACAAGAGCGTTGCCGGCTGTCTGTCGCGCTTTTTTTTAAGGTACCAATTTCATATCGTCCTGGAAACACACATTAAGCTCATTCTTAGTTTGGTTGTACATGTTAGAAGGATCCTTAAAAATTCTGTAAATGTTAACCTTAAATCACTTTCAGTTAATTGTAAGATTGATGTTCATTACTTCTTATTTCTTTAAACGTTGTGGAGAACTTTAACTTGTGTTGTGTAACAATCGTAAGTTAAATAGTACTATTTTGTTAAAACATATCGTAAATATTAACACATTTCAAAAACAAAGAAATTTAGTTATCATATTATGTTAGTACTAAAAAGCTTATGAAATATTTTAGCTATTGGACCATTAATTGAAAGTACCGTTACTATTTTCATCACCACATTCGAATAATTGTATAGTATCGTTTACAGAGTAAAACTGTTAAATTATTAACATAAATTTTAGTTGTTCATAAATGTATAAATAAATGCATAAATAAATCTTACGTGGACATAAAAGCAAACAAATTAATAATTTAAAAAAAAATATTAATAATACAGTAAGCTTTCTTCTCTAATGCACTTTATACGCACATAAATTTATTAGCACAGCTCCGTAATGTAATGCACTTTGCATTAAACAAATGCTCAAAATACGCAACCATTTTTTACAGCAAATGGGTCGAAGTTTTAAAAATAATTTTAGCCCTTTTGTTTTAGGATGTACATAATTTAAAAAGTACGCATTATTGTTTGGTTGCTTATCGCTAATCATTGTTTAATTTTAACTCATAAATTGAGTGGTCCGTCATTTTTGTAAGTATGGTTAATAATTTTGATATATAAGCCTGTTTCCAATCAGTATTACCGCCAAATCAAAAATCTAAAATATCATCATCTAATAAAATAACAACGATAAGCTTACTCAAAACAAAATAAACCTGAACAGATAAATTGATTGTAATGTCTGAATCTTAGAATGAAATCTGGATTAGCACTCTATTTACACAAAAATAACCACAGAGAAAATCATTCAACTCAATGTTGAGATGAAATTTAAATCTATTGTGTTATACAAAAGCCATCTAAAAATGCATCTAACTGATGAATCGCGGAGTCGAAAGGAAACAATATACAAAACTTTAAAGCCTCAAGAAGCCAAGATTTATCCGAGTTTCGACGAACCAATTGAAACGGGTTTAAAAATAACCGATTTAAAGCACTTCTATAGCGTTGGAGAGCTAAAGTTAAATTAAGACGGTATTGTCTAAGCGAAATAAACTTAAGCTTGCGTTTTAAAAGGAAAGTAGCTTTCGCATACAAATGTATTTTGTTTCCTGGTTAGCTTCGAAAAGTTCTTGTAACATATTACAAGAACAACTTTCTGATACAAATTAGTTGTACAGATATTTCTTGTATCAATATGCCTTATTGAATTTTTTAAATTATACTAGCTGACTCGGCAGACTTCGTACTGCCTCAATCGATAAATAAAAGACCTAAACTTTTGTATGAGATAAACTCAAAACAAACAAAAGGAATCCTTTTTTATTAAACGAATCAAATTTGTAAATATAATTTATACAAATTATGACAAATAATATTATTTGCGTTTAGAAATTTAGTTTGAGACAAAACTTAAGATTTGTCAATTTACACAAAAATAATCTGATAGATAGTTAATAACTGTAGTTAATGTACCTACTATACTAACCTAAAATTAAGTTTATTTTACCTCGTAAGAAAGTTAGAAAGATATAAAAAATCTAATTAGTTATTCATATTAAACTATTATTTTAATTTGATTTCTGAACAACGGGGGATACATCAAAAGAAAATCAAAATTATTGTTCTTATTTAATTGCGAGTATTTTCATATTTATTCAACCGTTTAAACCTTCTCTGGACTTCCACAAATAATTTAATAGTAAAATTTAGCCAAATCCCTCCTGCCGTTCTCGTGTTTTAGCGAGACTAACGAACAGCAATTCCATTATATATATATATATATAGATATAGACTTAATTCATCGATAGTGTATTTCAGTTATAGATTAGTGTTAGAGCGCTTTCGTCCGATCCGTACCCGTGAAAACACGGTCCAAGGTAGTCGTAGAACTATTTCTATGGTACTTTACGCTCTAGATCCGGCTTTCGTCATCCGATTTCCTTACGCCAACCGTTAGAGCGATTTCGCACTACGTCACATTTGAACCCGACCCGTATCTTATTATTTTTTTTTATATGAGAGGGGGCAAATTTTATCTGTGAAAATACGGTCAGGTATAGTCGTAGAACTATATCTATGGTGGTTTACGATTAAAAATAGACAGAATTCATTGGTAGCGCGGCTATTGATCGTTACAAGAACATGGTTCTGATATAAATTAGAACTCGTCGATGACTTATGTTACAAAAACAACTATCTTATACAAATTAGATTCATAGATCATCATTCTTGCATTTGAGGACAGTTCGCCTTCTTCAATTTTGAACTTCAATCCCTTAGATTATGGATTGGTCTCCGCTGCGCTCCAACAAGATACCGCACTACCTAAGAACAATAGCTTTTTATTACGGCAACTATTCGATGCTTGTGTTCGTGGCATCTTGACAGGCAATGGCATCTTTCAAATTTTGTAACATACGCTTCTTGTTATTTTACACTGAAGTTAATAATTAATTACAAAATACTTTCTGATGATATGTGATCCCAGTGCCTTTCTTATTTCTTGTATTCCTTTTACAAGGTTTTACTAAGCAACCCGGCATTTTAGTTTCAATTATTAGCAAAGTTTAACAGTAAATGTTTCAACGTCAAACATTGTTCGAGACTGGCTTGAGTGCGCCCACTTGGGCGTCGTATAAGTTGCCACACTTTGCGCCTACGCCTGCGGTATCTAGTTCAAGCGAAGACCAATGCTTAATCCAATTTTAAACCTAACCGTATTTGTCGATGGCTTATGTCATCATAACAATATTTTTATACAAATTAATATATAAATTGATATTTCTTGTATCAATATTCTTATCATTGATATGAATTATTAATTTTTTAAGGTCAAAACAAGACCTAATTCATCGACGGCTTCTCATCTTATGTTACAATAGTAACATACTGATATAAATGAATATAATATATATTATTTGTAACAATATTCAGGGCGACTTTACAGAATTAATTCCTAACCGAATTCATTAAAACGAATGATATTTCAATCGTAATTTGAGTAACTGGGATAATCAAAAGCAGTCAATCCACTTTGGTTTCACGAATACACGGAACTCATTTTAATCAATGAATTAGGTATGAGATTAATGTTATTATTATAAATAGGTGGAACATTTCATGATATATTTGTAGTTATAGGTATACATAAGATGTAACAAATCAGAATATAAATCCTCCATTCCTTGACCGCATGCTGTGGCATACAAATAATAATTAATACCAACTTATCAAAGAAAAATATTAACAATGTCAGTAAATTGATATCAAGTAATTGAAATTGGATAGTAAAATTTCATATGTTAAGTAATTAAATTAAGTAAAATGATATTTTATAATGATAATTGAGTGAAGTATCTGAAAAGAAGTCTTTTATAGAATAGTATGTTATGTATTTTTCTTATTGAAAAGCAGGACACATTCTCTTGGAACATCAGACGAATCACAGGAGCGCTGCCGGCCTTTAAGGAAGGTGTACGCGCTATTTTTGTAGGTACCCATGTCGTATCGTCCCGGAAACACCACACAAGGAAGTTCATTCCACAGCTTTGTAGTACGTGGAAGAAAGCTCCTTGAAAACAGCACTGTGGAGGACCGCCACACATCCAGATGGTAGGGATGATTTCCTAACTTGTGGCGTTTCGCACGAAGGTGGAAATCGGCGGCAGGAATAAGGTGATACATCTCTACGGAACACTCCCCATGATAAATGCGGTAGAGGACACACAATGAACCGATGTCTCTACGCAACGCCAAGTGATCTAGCTGTTCACAGAGCACTGGGTCCCCGACAATTCGAAGTGCTCTGCGTTGCACGCATGATTTTGTCAGTAGAAGATAAAAGAGTTTCTTTTTACAACACGTCATTATCAGTTCTGTGATATTGGTTGGTAACCAGTTAAATATTCTCGGTGCCATTTCAAGATCACCACTGTACATAGAAGCTGTGTTCCAAATTACATATTTGGTTTTCCAATTTAATGTATAATTATACATTATTTTGATTTTTGAATTAAATATAATTTAAATATATTCCTTTTACTAGATCTTATCAATTTTATACTATCGGGAGATTTATATACAATTGCTTGTGAAGACATATTTTAATATATCATATCCTTAATCCAGTGTCCTGATGTTTGTTTCCAGTGAAATTCCTTTAATAATGAACGGATTTTAATTCTAATTTTAATGGGAATTACTTCATGGACTGCAGTTCAGTCCAACATGAGAGAAAGTATAGTTTTTATTTCGATTTGGGACCTATAATTATTTTATTTCTAACATTTGATTTGTATGAACATATTTTGTATGAGATAATTTATTGACGCACGGTTTGATAGTTCTTCTGTGAAACAATTTCGTTATAATAACAGGCAGAATATTTTACGAAATAATTCTTGATGGTATGAAATATTATTGACAAATTCATAAGCAACAGTTTTATTATTTATTGTGTACAGAACAACATCTTTCGGGTCAGCTTGTATATTATGATTTGACATTAAAAGGTGTAAGCAGTCTTACAATTTACTGTTAAAGTTATACATTTCTTATTAATGGGTTATATCAATAATAATAGCTGTGAACAAAGATTTGTTTAACCCATTAATGCATTAGCATAATGCCAACGAACACAAATATAAGCTTTCAATCAATGTCATGTTTTAACATAACAGTAATGTTATTGTAATCCGATATTACTACCAGTGATTGAAAATATAGATGTGTTTATATAGAGTATATTAATATAGAAATAATAAGTTTTTTTTGGAAAAGTCGATCATATTACACTACGGGTCTCTTGGTGGTAAGTGATCACCGCCGTATATTCATTAATCAAAGAAACACGCTATGGGCTTGGACTTTGACTAAGGTTTCTTATCAGATACTTCGAAGTTTGATTATAATATAGATATGAATTAATTTTAAATAATAATAAAATATCAACAGATGCCCAAAATCGGCCTCTCCTAGAATAAATTCATTATTTAAAGACCGAGCAGGGGCGTGCATTCCATATATGCCAATAGGCATAGCCTACCTACCATATTTAGAATCTAAATAGTATACCTACACTAGATTCCAAGTTAATTTAGATAAATTTAGTTCTTTTATTCTAATTTCTATTGAACACCCAACCAGTAAATTTTTGGTTACACGATATACTAAATACCTAGAGTAGGCAGTTTTGATAATGCCTACTCAAGGCTATTAGAATACGTTCAATTTCTATAAAAAAAAATATTTGTCAAGGTTATACGACCACAGCAAAAAATATACAATTACTATGTATATCGTTCTTAAATATGACCATCGCAATTTGATATCTTTAACACCTCCGGAGTAGGCAAGCTTATGACACTTCGAAATGACAACTGCAGCTGTCACGGATTAAACCGATGAAAGAAATTATAGCTCAAGAAAGTTAGCCCCCCAGTGTTTTTTTTTATTTTTTTTTATTACATCGTTAGTTCGCCATTTGTTCTTGATTGTTCTCTATAAACATTTGTTTGTTCTTGATTTATTTATTTAAAAAAAAATTGCAATTCATTAAAATTGGTTAGGTTAGGTTATGTTAGAACAGTTAAAACAACGCACGAGCCGAGCGTAGCGTGCCGCGGCAGCGGCCGGCGAGTGCCAGAACCAAATAGTTGGCGTTTCCCCCCATTAACAGGGGGCGGGGGCTAATTAAAGGGTATGTTTTTAATTAATTGTTTTTTAATAAACAACAAAAGAACAAACAATTATTTATAGCGAACAATTAAGAACAAACTACGAACTAACGATATGCGATATTGAAAATTCAAAAATAGAAAAAAATTCTTTTTGGGGGGCTAAGTTTGATGAGCCAGAAATTATACCTACATTATGATTTATGAATAATTATTATGACGTGTCTCGTTTACTTAGTGTCCGAGTTTTGACATCGCACATGACGTGGTTCATTATTGTGAGATATAAAATATTACATAAATACCGGAAATAAAAATATATTGTTCAGTTATCAACAATGACAGCGCCATTTTTTTAGTTGTTGTGTTTTCGTCATTCGTGTACTTATACGGGCGTGAATAATTAAGCTAATTACATTAGTTATTTGTTTTGTGTTGATTTGTTTATTGTTAATTATATTTAGTGTTTGTATTGGAAAAAAAAAGAAGTTGATGTGTGTTTCGTGTTTAACATAGGTAACTAGTAAGGAATCAAAATATAATGACAATGGAGAAATTACAGTGTCGCGATTGTGGCGAAAATACGATTTGTGTACAGAAATTAGGTATGTATCGTTTTGCACAATTTTCGTTCGTATATAAAATAAACATTGTTTGTCTTTATAGACCAATGCCAAATATTAGTTCAACTCAACAAAAAGGTAAAACTATGAGATATTTCAATAGTAAATATTATGAAAAATACAATTGGCTATTCCAATTTGTTGTTCTGCTTCCCCTACTGTTTATTTTCTACAACGAAAACTGTGCGGAATGATACTAGTTACGGTGACTTGAATACTTTGACAAATCTTGCTAAAAACACGATTTATCTGACAGAACGGCAGAAGAATGTTGGTAAGTGATATATGACTTATATTTATCCTTATAACAGGAACTAAATTTTTAAATACAAATCGTAAATACGACTAGTAAGACTTCCAGTGCCTACTGCGCTGGAATACCAATGCACGCCCCTGAGACCGAGCCACGATATTTGCTTTGATTTTCACTAAAGTTTCTTGTCAGAAGTGACTGAGCTTCAAAGTTCGACCTTAACATAATAATTAACTATCATGATTTAACTGTGTAATACTGTATTTTTAATTTAATATTAACAAAGCGTAGAGGCGTCGCTTCATTGTGTGTCTTCTACCGCATTTATCACGGGGAGTGTTCCGAAGAGCTTTTTAACCTGATTCCTGCCGCCGAATATCACCTTCGCACGACACGCCGCAAGTTAGGATATCATCCCCACCATCTGGATGTGTGGCGGTCCTCCACAGTGCGGTTTTCAAGGAGCTTTCTTCCACGCACTACAAAGCTGTGGAATGAGCTTCCTTGTGCGGTGTCTTAGGGACGATACGACTTGGGTACCTTCAAAAAAGCGCGTACTCCTTCCTTTAAGGCCGGCAACGCTCCTGTGATTCCTCTTGTGTTGCAAGAGATTGTGGGTGGCGATGATCACTTAACACCAGGTGACCCGTACGCTCGTTTGTCCTCCTATTCCATAAAAAAAAATTAAAACGGTTACAATTGTATTTTTAAACTATAAATTTGTCAGGTTAGGGTAATTTCACTCTTAGGTATATTAAAGATAAGAAAATATTATATTATATTTTAATAAATACGCACCTTCCTTCTGATACAATTTTAGTTAGGTAATAAAAACCTTTTCTAAATTCCAGCATGATTTTTTAGCGATTATAATTGCAATTATTTCTTTATCTCAAAATTCTATTGACATTACTATCAACGTTATATCCATATTTTTATACTAACTTGTATAAATATATAACGGTGCCTGTGGATGATGCAGCTACTGTACTCAATAAGATTTGTTTTAGATTAATTGATATTTACTTTTTTGATTTCCTCTATATTGTAATTGAAATGTAATTTGTAAAACTATGAAAATGTAAATGGTGACTTAAAAGAGGGACAGTGAGTTTCTTGCCACTTCTTCTCATTAGCTCAACCCTTTAACGAAATGGCGGTAAATGCAATGAGAAAATTTTTTTTTTTGATATTCATAAGTGTCATTTCTGTAACCAAAATGAATAAAGTGATCTTGATTTGATTTGATATTAGTTATTATTCATAATATACCGGGAAAGTACCTTAAATATCAAAGATAGGCTATTTTACTGAAAGAAGACTTTATGTTATTTTTAAAAGTTAGTACTTCTGCATTCAAAGGTTTTCTAAAAATTACTTGCCTCGTCTGGGAATCGAACCGACTGAAATGTAAAAAAAAAACACCCCTACTTTTATGATGCCAATCGAAAGAATGGCCAAAAACTAATAACTCTTCTTAAGTAACATAGTATTTTAAAAGAAAGAAACAACGTAAAATGAATGTTTTCCTACTTGGATTGGTACGAATGGACCAATTAGATGGTAGGCCAGATCCCCGGACCTTACACCATTAGATTTCTTCTTTTGGGGATACGTGAAATTCAAATTCAAATTCAAATATTTTTATTCAAAATAGGATTTATTATCTTATTGAACGTCGAAATCTACCACCCATTCAAGAGAGACTGCCTCAGACCTGAGAAGAATGGGCACAAGAAACTCAGCGGGCTTTTTTTTTTATATAAAATATGGATTACAATGTCATATCGTACAATAAACATTTACATATATACCTTTATATAACTAATATAATTATATATATATATATATATATATATTATACATGTTGTATTGTTTATTATTAGATTATATTCAAACTTGCAGTATTTCGCTCTTCCAGATTCCCAGTTAATAACTTTCCAAGTCATTTTTATTTTATTTGTAGCATTTTTAATTATTTCTCTAATATGCATTGACTTAGCAATAGTACATACTTTCTTAAATAATTTTAAGATATGCTATACAAAAAGCAATACGCGAACGTGGGCGAGTTACAAACAGAATTGTGCCATATCATATCGAGTATTCACCATAAAATGATAAGAAAATCAACAGGCAGCGGACTCATTAAAAGATTGGCGATTTGCGTAAGACAAGAGGGATCACATTTTGAGCATTTAATTAATTAATTTATAAAAAAATACCCACTTTATTGACTACTTTCTTTTAAAATACTATGTTAGTTAAGAAGAGTTATTAGTTTTTGGCCATTCCTTCGATTGGCATCATAAGAGTAGGGGTTTTTTTTAAATTTAAGTCGGTTCTATTCCCAGACGAGGCAAGTAATTTTTAGAAAATCTTTGAATGGAGAATTACTAACTTTTAAAAATAACATAAAGTCTTCTTTCAGTAAAATAGCCTATCTTCGATATTTAAGGTACTTTCCCTTCATGTCCCACAACTTTGGGACAGCCTGTATACACGATGAAATATAAGATAGAAGCTAATCTTGAATAAAATTAGTCAGCCATATCACGTACGACAAAAACTACGCGATCAAGCCGTATTGTATTCTAAGAGAGACTATTCACTGATCAGAGTCTTTGTGATCATATAAAAAGAACTTTGAATAGAGTCGTAATATTTGTAATAATTTGTGTCAATATTATAATAATTATGATTATTATTACTATTATCTCGGATTTCCTTGCTTCAACTCATATCAAAATAAGATGAAAACACAAGTTACCAAGCTATTTAAATCATACATTTTGTTTATGAGAACAATTGATGTGATGAGCCATATGTTTACGTGATTTTAAGTGTAATTACACAAATCTTGGTTGATAAAAAATTTTACGTATATATATATATATGTATATCTTAATCTTAATATATATAAATCTCGTGTCACAATGTTTGTCCTCAATGGACTCCTAAACTAATGAACGGATTTTAATGGTGATTACTTCATGGAGTGCAGTTTGGTCCAACTTGAGAGATAGGGTAGTTTTTATTTCGATTTGGGACCCATAAATATTTTTATTTTCAATATTTGTTTTGTATGGACATATTTTCTATGAGAGAATTTAGTGACGCACGGTTTGACAGTTCCGCTGTGAAACAATTTCATTCTAACAACAGCGAGCATATTTACGAAATAATTTTTGATGTTTTGAAATATAAAACAGTTGTTTTTTTACTATCTACAGAACAACGTCTGTCGTGGCAGCTAGTACCTATATATAAATAACGTGACACGTTGTTTGTCCGCGATGGACTCCTAAACTAATGAACGGATTTTAATGGGGATTACTTCATGGAGTGCAGTTTAGTCCAACTTGAGAGATATGATAGTTTTTATTTCAATTTGAGATCCATAATTATTTTTATTTCCAATATTTGTTTTCTATGGACATATTTTCTGTGAGAGTAATTATTGACGCACGGTTTGACAGTTCTGCTGTGAAACAATTTCATTATAATAACAAGGAGCATACGTTAAGAAAAAATTCTTGATGTTATGAAAAATTATTGAAAAATTCATAAAATATTTTGTTTATTATTATGTACAGGACAACGTCTGTAGGGTCAGCTAGTATATATATATTCACGTTATACACATTATATATATTGTCACGTTGTTTGTCCGCTATGAACTGTTAAACTACTAACCAATTTTTATCTTAATACATTCACTGATAAGTGGTCACACAGTCACAGTCGCCAGATTACACTCAAAGTGAAGAGAAGTTAAGAGAATACACTTCAACACATTTAGATAATATAATATGTGTCTTAAGCTCAGGCCCCGCTACGGTTTTTCCGCGAGAGCGGTTGACCGCTCTAACCGCGAAGCCGCTCGAAACACACACACCACGATTATAAACCGCGAAACCACCTACGATTTTCACGGTATGAAGATGGATTTCAAAAAAACAATGTATTAATGTTGATACTAAGAATCAGAACAAAAGACGTCAACGAACGTTTGTAAATATTTGGTCCATCCACTAATAAGCTACCTAACTAGCCGTTGATTGGAGGTTCCTTTCATAAGAAATGTAATATTTGGAGAGAACAACACCCAGAAAAATTTTCAACAACTATCAGATGTCAATAGCTACGATAAAATTTTGCACAATGCGCGACCATACGACCAGTCCTGCACTGCCCTATTCCGGCGATCTTGACCCGATCGTCGGTCCATCTTGTGGGGGGCCAACCAACACCGCGTCTTCCGGTACGTGGTCGCCATTCGAGGACTTTACTGCCTCAACGGCAATCTGTCCGTCGAACTATGTGCCCTGCCCACTGCCACTTCAGTTGTAGTTACTTCGTTACTTCACTTCATTTACTATGTAGTTAGCTTAATTATTTGTGGGTTGAGGGTCAGACGTTGAAAATTAAATTATGGTAAGGATTTCCATAAAATCCGTCTAACCTCTATTCGGCGACATGAACATTCCGACCAAATTTCATGTCTCTACATCTTATGGTTCGAAAGATATTGTGATTAGTCAATACATAGATGGAAATCTCTTATTAAACAATTCTAAGGAACAATTGGTCGTACTTCCTGAAAAACGTTCCAAGCCACAAGCATCACACTTTAAGGAATTCGTGTTTAAAGTTTAATAAATATTAGTGTATTCCATACATGTGGGTTGGGCTACTTAATCATGATGTCATTTAAAGAGTGACAGTAGGGCTGCCATTTTTTATCAGTCCGTTAATATGTATGATACACACATGACCAGTTTTGTGTTCTTAACTCAATTTCGACATGATTGTGGTTTGGAACATTTTTCTGGAATTACGTTCAATTCTATAACATATTTAGCATTTATAGATTCATTTCAGTGGCATACGATATAATAAGAGAATAATATTATAACACGTTCTTGTCCAAATGCGGTCTAATTTAAATAAACTTTACCCGGGTTAACATTCTCCTCAGACTTAAACGCGGTGGATAAGCGCTGTAAGGATAAACTTTATCCAATATCGAGTTTCAGAGATTGTTCCCGTCACACTATATTTAATATGTTTTCTTGTCACTATATCGACATATTTCTCGAAAGTTTCATAACTAGATGACAATAATATGACTTCTCTCGTTAGCGGTAGTTATCCGAGCAACAAATGGTATCTCCCCATCGCGCTCCACATAATTATCGAAATTTAGTATAATTGAAATTCTAAATTTAAATTGTGTTTAAATAAAACGAACCAAATGACCACAGCTTCAATTCAGTAGACAAATACGTTTTTTTGTTATTTAAATATTATTTACATATTTTTTTTAATAATTTATGTAGGGACTTTTATATGTATATACATGTCAGCTCCATTATAAGCTAAGTACATTAACACTATAACAAAAGAAAAAAAATTAACAAACTAAAAAAAAGTTAATTAAAGGAAAAGCAAGTAATACAGTCTTCAAAAATGATTTATATTTGTTAGATTTACATTTAAGGCATACTAACTCCTTTTTTTCCCTTTTTATCTACACGTATTGCTAACATTTTGATAAATATTATTACTCTACTAGCTGACCCAGCAAACGTTGTATTGCCAATATTAAGATCGCGATACAAAAGTACCCAACTGTTGATCGTAGATGGGTGAAAACTTGAAGTTGTATGTATTTTTTATTGCTGACTCATAATCAAACAAATTAAAAAAAAAATGTCCAAAAAATTAAAAAAAAAAATTGGCGTGGACCACCCTTAACATTTAGGGGGATGAAAAATAGATGTTGTCCGATTCTCAGACTTACCCAATATGCACTTGAAATTTCATGAGAATCGGTTAAGCCGTTTCGAAGGAGTTTAACTACAAACACCGCGACATGAGAATTTTATATATTAGATTTATATTAGTAAAACGGATTTAAAAACAAGCACAACAGGGATAAACTGGGGTTTTAATAAATATTAATGGATATTATTGACACACAAAATGTGTTATTAAATAAGTAAATCTGGGGGCACGGCAGTCCCCCGCCAATTCGAGCAAAAACAAGTGGCACGGCCGTACCATCCTTTTCTCGAAGCAGTTCAGGCCTTGATCCCCTATAATTTCGTTGTGGATAAAATAAGAAGCCTGAATTTAAAATACCTGACTAACAATGAATTAACAATACCGCACCTAACTATCTAATTATATTTTTATATTAATACGCATTATCTAAATGTTATGAGTTATCTTATGTGTCAATTCTGCTAAGATCTGTAAGTCTACGAGTATATTTACAGTGCACTAATCGCCACCTGCACGCCAGCTTCCACTGAAGAATCAACGACCATGCAGAACCCCCGACCGAACTTCCGTGTTAATCATCATCATCTCAACTAAAAGACGTCCACTTCTGGACAAAAGCCTCCCCCAAGGATCTCCACGACGACCAGTTCTACGCTGCCCTCATCTAACTTATTCCGGCGATCTTGATCATCGGTCCTTTTTGTAGGGTCCTACCAACACTACATCTTCTGGTACGTTCATTTGAGGACTTAACTGCCCCAACGGCCAATAGGTCGTTCAAGCTATGCCTACTCATTTTCGCCATCATCTGAGCTATCGGTGGAAATCACCTGCTCCTCCACAAGTTCTCCTACTATTACTGGTTCGATCCCGCAGGGTTACTGCGAGCATTATCCTCTGAGCGACCATGAGATTTCTCATATTAATAATAATCTATAACCCAATTATGTGCTAATATTAAAACCCAATATATGTATGATAATAAGGTTATAATATATATATAAATAAATATATATAATAAAACAAGTCAGAAAATTTAAGCGTTCCGTTTACCGTAAGACTTATAATATATACGTTGAAAGGCTCCCATCTTACACGTGAATACTGTATGCACTTCTAATGGAAGCAGCAAAAGATTATGAATTATTAATTAATGTTTAGTGTAAATAAATAGATAGATCTAAAAAAATACAACAGACTGGCATAATGAATAGACCTGATCTAATTATAGAAGTCAGTAATAAGAATGATGAGGAGAATTAATTTTAAGAGTATTATAGTACTTTATGTCTAAAACAGCTTTACTCATGGTTTGTCGGAGATGGTACTGAATAACTTGGGTAGTCCCAAGAGGTCAGTTCAGAGGTCCTTCATCAGGGTGAATGCAGTAAGTTTAAGGCAATGTCGTCTCAAATTAAAACGAATAGATATTTTAAGTACTTTTTTATGACATTAAGGGACGAGACGAGCAGGACGTTGGGCTGATGGTGATTGATACGCCGAGCCCATAACAATGCAGTGCCGCTCAGGATTTCAAAACCATTTGCCCAGTGACTTCACTGGCTACGGCACATTTCAGACCGAAACACAATAATACTTACACATTACTGCTTTACGGCAGAAAAGGAGCCTCCATGGTATACTAAAAGTTAACTTAAGTTAACTGCTAAAAGTTTTGCACTTCTAGCTAATCAGAACTATTTGAATTTCAAATATTATATTTTTTGAAACGTTGTAACCTTTTTAGTAATAAAAAAATAATTGGCGGGCACGGACTAGTTAAAAAAGAAGGACTCCGCGCCGTGATATTAGCAAGTGAAGCAGTTACGCAACTTTTTCTCCCTCAGACATTCATATATCCACAAATACTTTTTATATTATTGTTTTTACACATTTTTACAACATACAACGGCATGTTTAAAATATTTTATTGCGACCACACACATCACATTAGGTCGAGATATGAATCTTGAATCATCCAGAACTGCTCTATTCGGTACACATATATACACCTGCAGTAATCTTCACAACACTGCTCTTAGAGGAAGCTGTATGAGGAAGCGTGGATTAACGAGTTACGCTGCAGCTCGTGTGTCAGCGCGCGCGTCCTATTTTAAAGAGAACCTCTTCACAAGTGTATGGCATCTGTTAGTTTGTGCATTTCTTTCTATTGGTGTAGCCAGTTGAAATTGTACGGTACATTGCCACATGCCTTATCGAATAACTTCTGATTAAAACCTATCTGAAGCGAAACTCTGCCTACGCAGTTTTTAGGCAGACTCTTCGTTTAGTTGGGTTTTCACCGCACTTTGAATACAACGCCACGCAATGAGAAAATTTTCAGTTAAAAACTGTTCAATTAACAGCATAACTTAAAAAAGAAGGAGTTTCGTATTTCAGGTAAGTGTGCTAAATAATTACATTTCTCGCACCATAATCACACAATACAATATACTTTGAACATTACTGCCACGAAATAAGTTGTTGATTTGAATGAATGTGTTAATGTTATCTGTATATATTAATTATACGTATATACAACGCCGCTCGGACATTTTTGTCGACCTTTTAATAGGCTCTAGTTGTTTTTAATACGCCAATTGCTAATTGTCTTTAACTAAATTTGCAAACGGCAAACACCTTTGCATATAGAATTTATACGTATATCAATAATTTAAGTGTGAACGGTCTCATTAGTTTTCATCAAGTTAGAACTTAACATGCACTGTATTCTCGTACCAAATGTTACACGAGCGCATGTATCTTCTCCGTTACATAAATAGCCATTTGCAAAGGGAATACAGCTATTTGCACATGCAACTGTATATTTTGAAGTCTGAGATAATGTTCCGTTTAGATAGAGTACGTAAACTATATAGATATTCACTCGTAGCCTCAGATCCGGTTTCGAGGATTGTATTAAAATTATATAATATGTAAAATGTATTTATTGTTAAAGTATAGTTATTTTTGCCGGCTACATTATGTGTAGCACAACGGCCGTGAAACAGTAATGTGTAAGCATTACTGTGTTTCGGTCTGAAGGGCGCGGTAGCTAGTGAAATTACTGGAAAAATGAGATTTTACTTCTTATTTCTCAAGGTGACGAGCGCAGTTGTAGTGCCACTCAGAATTTTTGAGGTTTTTAAAGCATCCTGAGCGGCACTGCATTGTAATAGGACATAAAATGTTAAGTTTCATTTGCCCAATAATTTAACTATTTACGGCGCCGTTAAGACCGAAACACAATAATATTTACACAATACTGCTTCATGGCAGAAAAAGGCGCCTTTCTAGTATACATAATCAAGCCGGTATCCTGTGCAAAGAAGCGCCCCACTGGTAAAATTATAATTAGAATAAAACACAATGTTACACAATTTCCTACTCTAGTTAGCAAATAACTGCACGTTAATAGAATTTTTCGGTTACATGAGATGTGTCTGTTAAATATTATGATAGCGAGATATATGAGCAACGTGCTCATAACTGACAATTACCTATTATTAATATTGACTGAAACTTTACATTGTTTAGATGCACTGGTTTGATACCATTTCCTGAAATAAATTAACTGGTAAACTTATCACGTTAAAAACTACTATTCTATTTTTATTGGTTGTGGTGGCGTCGTGGGTAAGGTCATTCCTTTCAATAACTTAGTATGGCGAGCCAAGTGACGGCAGTTCATCATGCTCATGAACACGCAAATAGAGGTGTCTGGTTAATATTTTCATCGAAATTGCTGCTATAGCTGTTAAGTTTGAAGTTACATATTTCATTAAAGTTATTCCTCAAGTTGATTAAGTTTTCGCATAATAAATTTATTTATGTACTTGTTGTGAAGGTTATGGATTTTACTTCTTATAAACTTTTATGGTTTTTTTCGTAATTTCTTTACTTTTTTCGTTAGTTTAATAAAATGAAGTAAATTATGTAAACTTTCTTCTTACTTGAATAAGTAGAAATGCTTAAACATTTTTTGCATCACTCATCACATCTATATTTTATTAAATAAATGAGTAAGCTCATGAGTTTTTTGCCACTTCTACTCATAAAAGCTCAACTTTGTGGCTTTAAACAAGTGCAAGCAAATGGGAAAGTTTTTAGCGGATATTCAAAAGTATCATTGTTGACCAAAATTATGAAGTGTACTTGAGAGTATAATAAAGTATAATGAAATAAAGAGATAAAGAGTATAATGAAAATAATCTCTAACTGTACTTTAATAATATCATGCTGTTACAACAAGATCCCAGAAAATATTCAAAACAAATGTGTTACGAAATTTAAAAGAATTGTTTAAAAAATGTATATGGTAAAGGTTACTATAACATAGATGGCTTTCTTAATGATACCACAGATTGGGAATGGAGCGACCGCCCTCGGTCTATTAAATATCTAATATAAAAAATTCTCGTGGTATGGTGTTAAACTTTGAACTCCTCCGAAACGGCTTGACCGATCCTCATGAAATTTTGAGTGCATATTGGGTAGGTCTGAGAATCAGACAACATCTATTTTTCATCCCCCTAAATTTTAAGGGAGACCCACACGAATTTTTTTTTTTTAATTTTTTTGACATTTTTTTTAAATTTGTTTGATTATGAGTCAGTATTAAAAAATACATACAACATCAATTTCAACTTCTTTTCACCCATCTACGATCAACAGTTACTTTTGTATTGCGATTTTAATATCGGCAATACAACGTTTGCTGGGTCAGCTAGTAATATATAAAAAAGGAAGCCCACTGAGTTTCTTGCGCCCGTTCCTCTCATATTTTGTCTGAGACATAATTTTTCGAATAGGTGGTAGTTTTTGATTTTCAATAAGTGATATTATATCCCATTTTAAATAGAAATATCTAAACCTGAATTTTACCACGACAAAAAATATCCAAATTATAATCGGATTATCTACTACTTATGCTAGCTGTTGGGTTTTAATTATTTACATAATATGTAAAGCGATCTATCTAGACTTTCATATATCATTGTTCTAAGGCTCGCTATCTGAAAATGCATGAATAAATTCATGAGGACAGTTTCAAATGCGTTGTATTGTTGAATCAAACAATATGATACGTATTTAGATGTGCCTCATAACATCGTTTGCGGTAAACCTTTGAATTTAATGCGTATAGCTTAACAAAAGCGAATATGAATTATGGGACTACGGAATGTGTTAACTGTTCCCGAAACCAATATTAGACAATCTTATTGATAGGTAAGCTTACTGTATAAGATTATCTGTTGGTGATTAAATGAAATATTAGAGACATTAATGACAAAGAATAATTTAAGAATGTACAAAGTACTATCTTCGCGCCTTAATAAGGCTACTGGAAACCCAAGCGCTGGCAGCTATTTCGGACAACGGATCAGCCTAGCTATCCAACGCGGCAACGCTGCCGGTATTCTTACAGCCATTCCCAATATACTATCTACAGATACAGATAAATTTCTACCTTTTACTGTCAGTAATGTGAAGCTGTCCCAATATACCCGATAAGTCATTCTCATCGCCTTATATTGGAACGCATAATTTCAATTTCCATATAAACTTCTATCGCTGGTTAACTATTCCACCTCCCAATTATCGGACAGCGTTTACGGATAAGGTGAGTTACCGTCGATAGAAAAGTCAACGATAGTTACGATTTTTATCTCAAGTTGGCCACAACCGGAGATAGACTGATTATTGGAAACGGCCGTTAGGACACTACCCCTTAATGATAGTTTTAATTTTATGTAGTCATAGTATTGTAAATACAGTTATAAGTTTTGTTTTGTTTGAATAAATGTATCGGTATTAATGACATGATAAGTAGGTAATCCATACCTTACATTTCTTTACTTAGATGTGGGAATTTATGATCATGAAATAAGGATTATTAGGACATTAAATTTATAATTGCAACAAAAGGAGGGATTTTTTCAATAATTTAAAATGTATACTAAAACTGACGGAGAGATTCCTTATTAAATTATTTGTCTATAAATATTCTGATGGATAATAGAGTGATAACTGCTGAAGTTACTCAATTCAGATTTTTTTTTATTTTCAATATTACCTTTGCTGATATAAAATAAATAATATATATATTTACAGATGTAGTAATTCAATAATAAAACATTAATGTCATGTTGCTCTGATAAGTTATTTATTTGCCTCATTCTTTCAGTTTCGGGAATATATAGAATAACTAGCTGATCCAGCAAACTTTGTATTGCCGATATTAAAATCGCGATACAAAAGTAACTGTTGATCGTAGATGGGTGAAAATTTGAAGTTGTATGTATTTTTAATGCTGACTCATAATCAAACAAATTTAAAAAAATTTACAAAAATATAAAAAAAAAATCGTGTGGACCACCCTTGACATTTAGCGGGATGAAAAATATATGGTGTCCGATTCTCAGACCTACCCAATATGCACTCAAAATTTCAAGAGAATCGGTCAAACCGTTGGGAGGAGTTCAGTGCGGTGTTTCTGGGACGATACGACAAACCCTTCAAATAAGCGCGTACATCTTTTTTAAGGCCGGCAACGCTCCTGTGATTCCTCTGGTGTTGCAAGTGAATGTGGGCAACGGTGATCACTTAACACCAGATGGGGTGAATGCTCGTTTATCTTCCTTTTCCATAAAAAAATTCAGTAACGAAATAAAGAAAATAAATGGAATGTAAAGGTGACGACGAAAAGAAAAAATAGATTTACTTAATTTGATATTTTCTATATGTTAATTACATACTTATAGGCCAATAACATTAATTTTATTGATAAAGAAATCTCTAGCTTATCTCATCATCTTCATGTTATCCCATAATTCGATCAATAGAAAACTCTGAGTTCGCTATGTTATTTATAATGAGCATGCAAGTACAGCGCTCTAGGCTGCGAATATGATTTAGGATTTCATACTGACGAAATATGAAATTTGCAGGGAGACGTTATGAAAATGGAAGCACTTTATTTATTACACAAATAAAATTTTAAAAACAAAATTTTATGAACGATGCGGGACTTGAACCCACGACCTCTGGCGTTCCATGCCTGTGCTCTAACCAACTGAGATAACCGTTCGAGTCACGTATCGTCATAAAATCTTGTATGCTTTTTTCAACTCTCAGGTTGTGGCTTCATCTACAGGATCTACTTTACAGTTGATAACCTGCTCAACCCCAATACCCAATTGTGTATTAGGAAATTGACTTGAGATGTCGCTCTTGTAAATCTAAACAATTTTTACAAAGCAGTGTCTTAATTAAACACCAATAACATTATCTTCATAATGTTGTTCTAAATTATCATAGTTATTATTTTAGTAATTAAAGTTATAATCAAGACTTTGTAGTATCATAACTTGCAGTATTTTGTTATGGTCAATGCTGATGATAATATGAATATTGTTTTAGTGCTGTAGAAGGGAGCCATTCGTGCTATATAGCAGCTTAGTTTTCGACAGCCTCGAACAGATTAAATTAAAGAAATAAATATTATTTCCGATCAGTCTCAGTGTAATACGAAAAATAAGCGACTACTTATTGGTGTCAGACATTATCGCCAAATATATTTAAATTTTATCAAAACATACTCCAGCATTAAGTATTAAAACGCAGATACAGATTGTCTAAACGCTGAGATACATTAGAAATGTCTTTAGCAATAATTTAACTCATGTGATGGTAATGTAATAAAATAGTGTGATATAAAATATTATGGGTGACTTTCTTGCTGCCCTTATTCTCTTTCAGAACGTGAATTATTTCTGAAGTAGTGGAAGGGAAATGATTGACCTGAATAGTTATTATTTTAATGATATTTGTTTTGAAAACTATAACATAAAAAAAATGTTTATCTAAATGTTGTGATTTTTACTAAATGTAAATTCCGAGACTTTCGTGCCAGAATTTGGCGAGGCCACAGCTCCTTAGGATGCCTTGTGTAGAGGCGAAATACATGTCAAATTGATTGAAGACAAAACTTACACTAAATAAATATCACATCATTTGGATAATTATGGATTTCCGCAAATAACTATTAATTCTTTTTATTTAAAAAATTTATTTTATCATTTTGTGTTCCCTAACGATATCGTATTCTCAAATAGCGAAACTCATTATTTAATCTTACGAAAAGCCACGGATAATAAGAAGGATAAAATAATATGACAGGCTCATATAAATTTCCCTAATTTCTCTTTTAATATCCTCCATCAAGGTTTTATATTGAAACTCCTGCAGAAGTAATTTATTTAATGTTGCTTTTAAGTAAAGACGATTATGGCAATACGCTTTATAACCGTGCGCATCTCCCAGATGTACGCTGTCATAATTTCTTTTTATTTTTAGGCAACACTCGCATCCCGAAATCCCGAGTGTTCTCTCCCAAGGGAACGTGATAATAGCGTAACTCGATAAAAGATTTCCCGCGATACCGATACTTCATAGTCCAAGAGCTAGTATTTTTAAATGCTTCAGGCATTTGAATTTTTTATATAACTAATACCTATTCTGTAAAGTGCATTCTATTGATATTTGTACTATAAAATTTTATTGATTATCATAGCTGGGAAATGTTTTGGCGTGACATTTTTGGTAGTTCAATAGTCGATTATACAGTGACATAATTGATAACAGAATATTAAATTCACTGACATCTGATCCACTGTAGGCAGAGACAAGGAGTATAATCTCTGAAGGGAGAAAAGTTGAAAAAGTTTCCAGCTTAGTAGCAAATAACATATCAATATATAAATATTTTGTAGGTTAAAGTAGTTAAATAGTGAAAATTTCAACGGAATACGTTGGTCCGTACAAAATAATGTAATAAATAATATAACCCTTACTATTATGAGAAAACGTGTAGCTAGAGTGATTGGTATTTTTTTTAATTTGTCTTCTTTTAAGATTTACCCTGATGGTACTGTACTTGTCTCTACCCTCTAATCTAAACTAATTTGTATTTAATTAAAAAAAACACTACTCGGATTAATAAAATTATTTTAAGACCCATAACAATAATTAGCATAAAATGATTCCAATTTAATATTGCTCAAAAATTATTGAATATTACAATGATATTGTAAAACAATCTGCCCAAATCAAATGTTCTATACATTTTTTAATTTATTGCGTAAAGAATTGAATGATATTTTTAAAGAAAAATCATGTATCAACAATCAATCGAAATTCAGTGACTGAGCAATCATTCATAGGAGTGGAACTCTATGAGCTTGGGAATTTGAAAAACGATTCAGTATTCAAGGAAATTTGTGCTATTCTAAAATATTTAAATTTAAATTCAAATATTTTTATTCAAAATAGAATATGATATCACTAATTGTTATTACATAATGCCCTATAACATTATTTTTTATTGCCTTATATTTTAGTTATTAAATTAAAACATTATACTGAAGTATTTGAAATGAATATAATATAGTTATGACTAGTATTACTTTATGAATCAGTTATTAAACAACGATACTCACATCTCTTGAACCCCATAACCAACTCATCGGTTGATGGCATAAAAAATATAGCCATCTCCTGGACTAAAGTAATAGGGCTGTCGCGCCATTTTAACTTTCTACGAAGTAGCAAGCAGAGTTTACTTTCTGATGGTCTTACGCTGTTATCATAACTTTTGAAACTTGTGCCAACGCCCTAGGGGCTCGTATGTGGCAACTCAACTGGCACGTACAGTACCGCTACGAAATTAACTATAAAATTCTGGAATTCTTTGAAATAATTACTCAAATTAACTACATAAGTGTATATATGTTGCCCCAAAATAAAATGGAGACAATATTTTCACTGTGACTGTCGTCAATTAATACGAGTAGAAGGCTTGCTTGTCTAGTGATGTCAGCCTTTACGAAAAAAATATCATATAATAAATAAAACGACAGTTATTTATAGTTATACATTTTTACGTGAATTAGTATTGTCCACAAATTTTGTATATGTTGATTAAAGGTAATAATTTATTATTTATAAACTAAATTCTTTAATGCAATGCAAAGACTTTCACAGAATTTATTCCCTACCAAATATTACTATGAATTTGATTATATTGTTACGAAGGTCACTTAAATTTCCGCGAGATGTATAGAATTCGGTAGGTGTCAAAACAAGGGAATTTCTAGAGTACATAAAATATGACATAACTTGCTATTACATAAGCAACGTGTTTATAAATACGAGTATATAATTTTTATTTTCTTATTTACTTTTTTTACACTATTCACATCATTTGAGAATAATACTTATAGGTATATAAAGAGGCGCTAATGATTCTATATATATATATATATATATATATATATGATGATACAACAAACGAACAAATCTCCTAGTGTGTTATTGGAGATCAGTATTATTATTATCATATCAGAATAAATGTCAGGTTTAAATAATTTAAATACAGTTTAAATAAATGTCACCTTGTAGTACTGAAACGTAACAATATTATGAATGCTAAAATATATAAGGGTACAGTTACTGTTACTTACTTAGTTCAAATTCTGTCTCGATTTAAATTATATTAGCATGGATAAATTTCCCTTAACTTGAGTGGAACTGGGCTGAGCATGAATGTCGGATGCACACAGACCAATCAGGAACAGGACGTCACGCATTGGGCGCCGCAGGTCGGGCAAAGACGCAGACCCCGAAAACGATGGCGTGACGATCTGGATGCCTTAAGATCTGGTCGGAGCTGGCACAGGACCGTAGTAAATGGAGTAAAGCAGGGGAGGCCTTTTGCCCAGCAGTGGAATGTGATAGTCTCATAGAAAAAGTAATGGCCTAATCCACCTCGGCAAAGACACGGCGCAAAACTAACACAGTAACAATAACAAATAAACATTCTTACAAACATCATCCTTTATTAACAGACCAATAAAACAAGACGCATTTATCTAAACCTAAAGCAATTATCAGCCTCAAAGTTAATTCACCGGGACGGAATTGCCGAGAAACTGGCCTTATCTTGGCCATAAGTCCATTTAAGGCCAGTATCCTCAGCGACATTCAGCTTATCTACATCTCTACTATTAATGAAGCTGTGACAGGATTGAGCGAGGATATATTATTTATAAATACAAATTCAACTTCCACATGTTTATATGTGATTTCAACTTTTTGTTTACATAAATTTGACAATTTAATGAAGTGGCTTGTGACTCTTTGCCACTCTTGTATTCGTCATTTAATTGTTAATTTGGCATTTACAGCTACAACTTAACTAATTATTTATGCGAAACGTTGCTACAAATATACTCTAGCATCATGACTTAGTAAAGTTATAAATAACAGCAAAACAAGGTAGTAAAAAAAAATATTAAAACTACACAAGAGTTATTAGTATAATAATATCATATCATATTGTAGAAGCATCAATCCATACACTTAAAATAAAATATATTTATTACGACTTAAAAAACAAAGTACTCATTGCATTGGATTATAATCAATTTATGTTGGACAAATGAAGTTTTATAAAGGTCTTCGTCTTTTGCTTCATCATCATTATTGCCAGCCTGTATTAGTATACTGCTGGACTTAGGTATGTCATGTAGGGTAGGATGCGCTGATCGAAGACTTTAGTATACCCCAATTGTATACGTGACAAGACAACTTGGCAAAGATTCTCAAAAGCCGCCCAAACCAGCTGTATTATGTAGCAACAGAAGACTGTTGGCCTCATTCTTGAAGTTTCTTTTACCTAACTGGACTATCTGCACTAGGTTAACATATTGTGGGATTACTTCGAGGCTAACTTTCCAGTTCTCGACTGTTCTTATGAATATTCCATGATAAATGCGATAGAAGACACACAATGAAGCACCGCCTCTACGCAACGTCAAATGACCTAGTCATTCACAGAACACTGGAACCCACACAATTTGAGTAGCTCTACGTTGCACGAGGTCAAATGGTTCGAGCTAATGGCAGCTATTCTCCATATGTTTCTGGACCTGCACTTTAATGATTGTTAGAATGTGGGCCAGCTTTAAGGTATTGGTATACTCTATTTATGACCCCCACTTTCTTCGAAGTTTAGTATTGCGATCCAGATTACCGTAGAATTGACAATCGCTCGAGATTTCAAGACCCAGTATTCCGATACTAGTGGAGCTTTTAAGAGTGATAAGACAAATGGGGTTTTCTTGAACAACTGATTTTAATACATTGTCCTGTGCCCTCCCCATAGTACGACGGGAGGCCCGAGTGAGAATACTCGAGGACGGATTCCCTGAGACTGGCAGAGCCGGTACCCTCTTAGGTAAGATTCTTTTTTAGACTGCTATCATATTCTGGTGAAGGTACGGGGCTGAATGGGCTCCTGTCATCGATACTAACCCATGCGAACATTAACTGCGCTAGGCTGCAACTTCACGACGGTTTTCTGTGCGAGTGTGGTACTAATCCGGACGAGTCTGACCCGTTAGTGCTGTTGTCATAAGACGGCAGCGTTACTCTTCGTAAAAACTTATTTGATCACATAATGTGGTCCACAATATAAGATAAGCACCAACTAGAATCCCAATTTCCTTTGATAAGATCGTCAAAAATTCTCCGAGCGGCGTTGTATAATATACATACGTATACATTAACTTACACAGATACCATTAAAACATTAATTCAAATTAAAGTCTATTGTATACACTCCTTAAGGCTCGGGCGAGAACACGAGGTAAGAACATTTTGTTTTAGCAATTATGGGTATGTAATTATTTAGCATTAAAATGATTTAGCATTAAAAAACGTCAAGTAATTGACACAATTTTTATAATTTAAAGAGAAACATACCTGAAATACGACACTCCATCCTTTTTAAGTTTGGATTTGCTGTTATTTGGACAGTTGTTAAGACATAATTGAATTAAAACTCTTCCTAATAGACGAAAAGGCAGAGTTTTGTTTTGGTCAATTATTTTTAAACGTGATTATGGCTTATAAAAAAATAAAAATATAATAATCGATTTAAAAGAAAATATTCCAAAACAATAGATATAATATGCACAAAAAAGCAAAAACAAATTGCTTATTTCTATGCAATCTAATAAATTAATCGAATTCTAGTTACTATTATTGCTATTTTTAGAATCGGTGTCCTCCCGCCGCGGCCCCACCCTTGCCTCTCGCCTTGTCATGTTGCCCGTGCGATAAAAGCACATCTCACCTGTAGCTATGTATATAGTTACAAACCTACCTTGGATGACACCGACTCCAAAAATGACAATAATGTTATTGTAACTAGAATTAGATTAATAAATTAGATTGGATAAAAATACGCATTATTTTTTTTAATCTTTAGTGCATATTATATCTATTGATATAGAATAGCTATTTTTGAACTCGATTGTTTTTTGTTACTTTTTTTGATTTTAGTGAATCTGAAGTACACTAACTAATAATCTGTCTAAACTACTCAATTTTGCAAGGCAGCAATGAACGTACGCGCATTACAATTTAATTACATATAGTCAAAAATTCTGCCACAGATTGCACCCTTACTGTAAGTCGTTAAGGTGTTGCATTGATATTCGACATCGGCAATTACTTGGATATCCGGAGATCATAAAAATGATTCGGTCGAGTATCGTTAATTTGCTCCTAAGAATTGAAGCCTGTAATCAGAACCTAACCAAACTCTCACCAAACTACTTGTGAAGTCCTTTCCAATAAAACGAGAATCATTGAAATCATCGGTTGGCGCGATATTGAGTTATTCGTCCATTTGTCGCACACATACTTGTATCAAATTGAAGACTTTTATGGTTTTCTCGTGAATACCATTGTCACAAACATAAAAAAACCAACGAATTGAGAACCTCCTCCTTTTTTGAAGTCGCTTAAAAATAAAAGTGAGTACAGTTGCTTATTGTACGTCCATGATTTCATTATAAAACGCCACATTTGGATCGTGTATAAAGCTAGCCACGTGGTCAGCGGCGAGCAATTTAACAAAACAAAGGAGCACAATAACGTGGCAACTATCTCACAAGTTATGTGCGATGGGTCGACGAGATAATGGCAAACTCACGCAAGTTTTCGTTGTGATAAAATAAGACACAAATCGTGACATCAGATGAGGGTGTAGTGGTTAAGGTAAAGAAATTCGGCTTAGTGTTTGTGTTGTGAAAGATTCCGTTGTCTATTCGGAGGCATAGTTCTAACTGAAGAGTTTTTCCCGTGTTTCTTAAAATAATATAATCTATATGTTTGTTGCATCATTTTACATATTATATTGTAATTTAAATGATTTGTAAATCGAAGGAAATGTAAATCTTGATATAAAAGAGTGGCAATGAGTTTCTTGCTACTTCTTCTCATTAGCTCAAACCTTTACGAAGTAGCGGTAGATTCAATAAGAAAAATATTTGTATGACATTCATAAGTGTCATTTCCGTGACCTACATAAATAAAGTGATTTTGATTTGATATGTAATACTATTATAAATAAATCATGTAATATTCTTATCTTTAAGCACCTTAGTATTACCTTTGATTTTTACTCGATTTGTTATCTTATGTGTATTGAGTACAGTCACGGCCGACTACTACTGTATCAACAATAATACTAGGCCATGGTACAGTAGATGCATTAATCCACACAAACCGTAAATAAATAAAGTATTTAATAGTATTTAGCGACCATTTTATTAGCATTTATAAAAAATAAAATTATTTAATTTTAAAACCATGAGGTAGAGTTTCCGGCTACAGGACATTTCAGCAAGCAAAGTTAGCCTATCTTACTATATAAAATCAATATGACTACACTTATTTAGCTCAAAGAAATGACATTACTGAATATCAAAAAGCTATACAATTGATTAAGAAGTTGAGACTCAATGAGAAGTCGCAGTATATATAAATAAACTACACTACAAAATTTCGTTCTAACATGCTCGCGTTCTAAGATAGGTATGACAAGCCTTAGTTACCACTTACAAAATTTATAACAGACTAATTAATAAAATTTAACATGACGTTGTGAATATGTTTTGTTTTGGTATGACGTAGTTTAAAATGAAAAGAAAGAAATTGAAGGCAGAAACTCCTGACAGCGCCTATATTAAGACTATGATTAAATTAAACTTTTCACAAGGACAGAAAGCGCTGCCAGACACATCGTAATCTCACCCTTATTAAAGCCAGATTGAATCGCGTCGCACAAAGAATTCAACGAAGAGCCAATGTCGATCCTTATTTATGAGTCAGCGTATTATTATGACTTGCCAATTTTCCGCAAAATAAAACCGACTCCAGCCTCTGTTGATTCGGGGACGTGACTGTCGGATCGCTTCCATCCAATCTTTTCTGAGTATTTTGTATGATAATATTTGGAGTTTTATTTCAAACGTCAAATAAAATGGGGTATTGTGACAACGAGGAATTGTGCTAAAATGGATCATGTGATCAATTTTGTAGCTGTTTTGTGAATTGTATGGCATCTGGTACTGATATAACATGATGATAATAATATTTCAATAAAGCATAAGTGAGTTTTATATATTCTGGGATAAGCATTTACCAGTGGGAGGCTAATTTGTACAGGATGCTGGCTAGATTATGGGTACCACAACGGCGCCTATTTCTGCCGTGAAGTAGTAATGTGTTAACATTACTGTGTTTCGGTCTGAAGGGCGCCGTAACTAGAGAAATTACTGAACAAATGAGACTTAACATCTGATGTCTCAAGGTGACGAGCGCAATTCTATTGCAGCTCAGAATTTTTGGGCTTTTCAAGAATCCTGAGCGACACTGCATTGTAATGGGCAGGGTCCCGTATTTTCATAAAAAAAAATCATTCAGGCCATAGTTGACAACAAAAGCTGACAAAGTGTTGCAGTTTTGCTTTAAATATAAAAAGTTAACAAAGCATAGTATTTTATTATGGGGGCGAGACACACGTGCTGAATCTCAAGGCCTATTTTGTTAATAGGCAGTTGAGGATGATTAGAATATGCAAACATTGATGTTTTTACAGAAAACAAACCTTAATGACAATTATTGGCAAACATGATAATGCAACAGCATTCATGTAGAAACCCATTAATAATTAAAGTAATATGGTTTGCTAACTAGGCAATAAGGATTATTTTTCAATCTAACTAAAGATGACATTCTACCAATCACACTTAACGAAGAATTCTACATGACACTATCCCCTAATACCTAGACATAGGATAGGCCAGTTTTATAGCGTGCTGGAAGATATCTTGAACAAAAAAAAAGTTTTCGACTTGGCGAAGCGATAATTTTTGGAAAAAAAATCTGATAACGGTTTTCGATGGAGTTACTCTGTTGATGATAACAATACTTTATCCCAGCTAGGGGATAATGAACTTAAATTATCGAAAAGGACAAACGTATGCATGAATTACCAGATGGTAAGTGAAAACCGCCAGGAAAAGAAAAAGGATTTTAGAAACTCCTTATTTAATAAAGGGAGTTATAACTACACTAAAGACTTGCAAAATTTCATTGAATCCATAAGATTGTTGCGCTATCATAACATTTACATATTTCACTTGACTAAAAGTATGTTATTTCCATCGAAAAATATTAAAAAAGTTTTCGACATAAATCTTTGCGGTAACAGAATCTTTTTACTGGCGTTTATATCCGAATAAAGAAACAATTCGCTTGTTCGAATCGACGAAACCCGAAACATTTTCAAACAAAAAACTTTTATGCTGACCGGTTCTGAAGAATACGGTTTTTGAGATAACTTGCCTTTTGTAAGTAAAGAATCTTACGAAGACTTTGTTTCAAATTTGTCTAAATTCGAATTAGCTTTCGCGGGTTATTTTATGAAAGTTGCTCAGTGAGCATAATTTTACTGTTTTAATAATATTAATATCATTTGTCTTCTCGGCATTATGTTTGAATTATTCGTTTTTGATCCACAAATGACCGTACCCTCTTGCAATAAACCAATAATTTTATGAATAGGAAATATGGCATTTAACTTTATATAATATCTTAAAGTAAATTTTATAAATATTGAGGCCAAAAATACAAAAAGGAAAACAATTATATAATTTATTTATAAAGACTTTAATGAATTAAATATCTCTTTGAAAACAATTCATTAATATTTATTTTACCAGTGGGAGGCTCCTTTGCACGGGATGCCGGCTAGTTTATGGGTATCACGGTAACATGGTAACGACGCCTATTTCTATCGTGAAGCCGTAATGTGTAAGGATTATTGTGTTTCGTCAGTAGGGTGCCGTAGATAGTGAAATTACTGGACAAACGAGAATGAACATCTGACGTCTCAAGGAGACGAGCGCAATTATAGTGCCGCTCAGAATTTTTGGCTATTTCAAGAATCTTGAGCGGCACTGCATTGTAATGGGCAGGGCGTATCAATTACCATCAGCTGAACGTCCGACTCGTCTCATCCCTTATCGTCATAAAAAATATATTTTAATATTTAACTGATTAATTTATAAATTTTACTCAAATATTTCCTGAAAAATTGGCACGTGATAAACTTTAACGCAAACATTTTACATATTCTTGGTTTATGCTTAGTTATAACTTTATGCCAATTTTATTTGTAAGGCCGTAAATATTTACTTTATAATGTTAGACTTTATATATTTTGTAGCAATATCCACGATTGTTACCTATTCATCGCTTTAATGCTCACAAAAGTTTTAAAATAAAACCGTATTTATTGCTAAGTCAATTTACCAGTTCAGCCTGATCACTTCGTATTCTTCGGTATTGTTTGCCAAATACATTGTTCTTTATTCATAAATAGAGAAAGAAGAAAATTTGTATTTATTACATCGGCAGCTTTACTTTTTCTATCGCAGCATGGGAAAAGTTTATTTCTTACAATGAGACTCGTTGACTGAGACAAATTTAAAACAGAATTTAAAAAAATACTATTTAAGACTTGACTGACCACCGATCAACTTATCGTGCTTAACTATTATTTATATCGAGTACTTTAACTGTTATTTGCAAAATTATAAAGTATAGCTAAGTTTCTAACGATTGTGAACTATTTTTTCTTTTATTAATTTAACTCTGTTGGTGTAGACTTAATTTAGCAATTGTACAAACCTCAGTGGTTTTTTTTGCTTTGAAACCGCAATGTAAAATTTGTATTTAATTATTAAGTATATAAAAAAAAAGAGTTCAGAGATTCACTTAATGTTTATTAGCATATCATACAGAGATTTTAATAGTTCGTAAATAATCAATTAATGAAATTAGCATTTGAAACAGTGTGTTTTTCTAACTGGGACAGAATGGGTAAATCCTTATCCAGAAGTGATATAGAAAAACGCTATTGGAAACCATTAGCTCTTTTTATGTAATTGTTTTTCTGGTCAAGTAGGAATTATCTGCAATAATGAGTCATTTCGATTTAACTTTTTTTGGGGATCTACTCAGTTTCATGTGAGGACCTATCGTTGTTTTGAAAGAAATAATCTAAGCGGAAGAATTTAGTCAAAATTAATAAAATAACAAAATTAAATAGGTTTATGAAACTTTTGTTTTTGGTTTTGTTTTTTTTTGCTGAATGGAATTCTCACTATAACTGCGTTCGTCACCTTGAGACATAAGATGTTAAGTCTCATTTTCCCAGTAATTTCACTAGCTACGGCGCCCTTCAGACCGAAACACAGTAATGCTTACACATTACTGTTTCACAGCAGAAATAGGCGCCGTTGTGGTACCCATAATCTAGCCGGCATCCTGTGCAAAGAAGCCTCCCACTGTCTATGATAAAACGAATGCAATAAATGCTAAGTATGACCTCCCTCTTGCTGAATTCAAGTAGGAATACGTCTACGAACACTTTTGGTAAGTTTAAACAAAGATGGTGAATGTTGTTATTTTAAATGACTGCTTCTTTTCATTAAAAGAAACGGTGTTATATAGAGATTCATAGGGCCGACTCTTAAGGTAACTCATACTGAAATAATCCACAGGTATCTTCACATAACTTATGCTAAGGCCTTTCTTTGTTCCAACTTCTCGGTTGTGGACATCATAGTATGAACCTATTTATAGATTATCTCGGTCATATAATGATTTAGCAAATATCAACGACTATGTGTATATGTGTTTTGTAATAGTCTTTGTAGTTTTAGAGGCCTAGTTTTAAACACTCTGCCAAAATATATATATTTAAAAATTTGTGCCATTTTGACACATTTTATGTTGTAATATTTGGGATATAATTTTATTTCTTATCTGTGTTTCAATTTTTTGTATATTTTTTTTATTAATCAAAACATCTATTGGCTTGAGTCGTGATGGTAACATAAAATAACCTATTTTTTCACTGTAGTAAGAACACTGTAGAATTTGTTTAGATTAATATCACGCCATCAGCAGTGTTTCCATTGAATTGACGTAATATATGTTAATCATGATCTACTTTAAGTAGAGTTATTTTGTAATGGATAATTCATGGTATGTAGTTTGTAAACTAATAAATAAATAAATAGCAAATAAAAAAGTTGCCAATAACTTAAACACTTACTAGTTTCGTCTGATATTGAAATTCTTTATGATACATAATTCGAAACATAGGGTCAGCTGGTCGTCTATAAACATCTTCTTCAACATTTTATTCGGCTATTTATAATCCCTCGCGAACATGTTATGTCCATTTCTCTACCCCAGACAATATGTGCACAAAATTTAATAGTAATGCATTTTTAACACTAAGGTTCTATACATCAAGTAGGTATATGTTTTGTTTTATTTGTGACTAGCTAAGCCTGACTATCTTTGCTGTAGCTCAATCTTATAGTATAAAGAAAAATGTATAAAAAGTAAAATTTCATAGTAAAAAGGTTCTATGGAATCCAAAAAATTTTGAAGTTATACTTCTGTAGGCGTGTTATGAAAAAATGATGAGAGTGAAATTTTAAGATGCGCGCGCATCACTGTAACACAAAAGTAACAGGGTGAAGTTGGTTAATAGAACGAGAAATAAATGAATCATTTTAATGATTTTTGCTTTGTTAGGCCAAAGAAATATAACTCCTTGCGTGTACTTATTATGGATATAAGTACACACACACTTTTTTTACTACTTGTGCTTGATGATCCTGTTACCAAAAACTCAGCTTCATGATTTTAAAATTAATATTATTTAATAAATTTTTAGTTTTTTGTTTGCTAATAAAAAGCTCACATAATAACTTTATTTATTTACAGTATGTGCGGAACTCTTATGTTTTTATTTTCTGTGTAATTCATGAAGGGCATTGAGTATTCAGTATTATCAAAATGGAATAAAATAAAAATAAATTTTATTACTTCAGATATCAAATCAAGTAAGAAAACTACTTTAAAAAAATTACTTTTTCACTTCTCATGCTCTGAAATTGGTTATTTGTGCACGATATAGGCATAAACGTATCTTCTCTAAAAGTACTCATAAATGTATCTATATTAAGGCAATGAAAATGAGCCATACACAATAAAAAGGTCAGAGATTGAATTTGCTATTTTATTATATTTACTTTTATTCATTTGCCTCGTGTATTTTTAAATTAATTTAACAGTTGGCTGTATAGGTCTGAAGCTCAAGCGTAATATCAATGTCGTAAGATTAAAAAAAAAGCGGCGGGAAACATGTCTTGTTTTTTCGTGCGTTTATTAATTTCTTCAAATTTGCTAAAATTGTTAAGAATATCCATTTTATTCTACTGGTTTATTTCCTCGCAATCGAAATATTTATAACTCGTTCACAAAACCTTTTTATCCTCAAAATTGCTAAAAGTCTCGGATAAAAATTGTTTGTTTTGTGCACTCGTTGTAAAATCTACTATTCTTATTGAATTGACCGCCAGTTCATAAAAGGTTGAGCTAATCATAAGTAGCGGCAAAAAACTCATTGCCACTCTCTTAAATCAACATTTACATGTTCATCGTTTTACAAATCATTTTATTAAAAGGCATAAAGGCATTTATTTTCTCAAAATTGATTCCTTTAGAATCTTTTTTGATGTCATTTCTAATAACTACTAGATACTACTACCGCTTCGGAAACGAAGTAGCGGCGCAAGAAACTCTCCCAGCATTCTTTTTTTGCGCTCTTTTCAATAATGTTCTTGTCATTTCTATCGCTATAAAATAATCACAATCTGTTCCCATGTTATAAGTACTGTTCACTGTTTTGAGACCAAACCTTATAATTATTAAAGATGTTATTTTATAGATTGTATTTAGTAATGAATTACTGTAATAATAGAATTTAAAATATTTTAACCAAACTCCCCGTACCGGTGCTACAACTTTAATGCCCGTACTTGTGGTCAACTGACAACGTCATATTGGTGTTGTTAGTTGACAGTCTATATTTTACATTTTAATAGATTATAACAATTTAACAATAAGATTGATTATTAAATAAGTAAAATCAACCAAATATAAAAATTTAAATGAATTAAAATTATAAATATGTTGGTAACGCTAACAATTACAAATACAATATAATGATATGTAAAGTGATGCAACAAATAATGATAAGTTTTTATCATCCCTGGTATGCTAGTTGGAACGGAGATCTTTTAATGATGTTAATAAATTTCATTTCGAGCAATTCTTTGAATGATGCAATTCATAATCAAAGAATTGTACCTGCTATAGTTTTCAGGGTGGACTTAGAGCTGGCCCTCACTCTGTAGAGCAGGGACGCAGATTTATGTCGAATGATGACATGGAAACCCTTGACTTGCGCTTGCGTGAGCATATATATGATATGCACAGCAGAACCCGGTAACCCCATCAGCATCCTGAGTTCGTTGTTACATTGGACTCACAGAGCACTGAAAGCACAAGACAGTAATAGAACAGTAGCGTAACTCAGCGGTCTCCTTCAAATTTATACCTTAGTCTGGGCGGAGCGCTACTGTTGGTACATACAAAAGTATTGACGACGCAGACAGCGCAGCGCAGCTAGTTCAACTCGGACAGCGACCCGTCTCGGTAGCGTAAGGCGTGGCTCTCAATAGTTTTGTCTCCCCAAGATTTCTTAGCGGGCGTATATATCAAATTTATGTTATTATAAGTTAAAGTACTTTTCTATTACTATACTTTGCTTAAGTTCCTTAGTGTAATTGGTCCACTGACTGTATATATAGAATACTTAGCAATATGCTTTAAAATATATATTATATAATTATGATTGCATATACATCACGCTGGTCAATATTGTTCTGACTGATAGCGCTCTGTTAAACAACTTGGGTCAACTGAAACCGAACAAGCGTCACACAAAATAAAAAGTATCACTTCGAAAATCACATAACATGGCACCATTAATATAGTTAGGAAATTGTAGTTCATGATGTTAGTCACCGGCATTGAATTTATGAATGACAAGGTATGAGACGATTTTCTTAATTATTGATGGAGTACGTTTTATTTTAAATTTCAATCTTATTTGTCAAACTAATGTTTTTATTTCGTCTATAAAATTGCAAAGGAGCTTTATATCTTTTGCCACTCGTAAACGTAAATATGTAAAAGTTTCACCCTTAAACATTTGTAAAAGGAATACAAGATGAGCACCTCACGAGGTCTATGTCCTGTACGAATACAAATGAAGCATGCACCTTGCAAGTAAATGAGTTTATGAACTAAAATAAACTATAAGTCCTTCAGATAGAGTTGCGAATCAAAAGGCGACCCGAGAAAATAAGTTTTTCTATTTAACTAAGTGAAAGACTCTGGCTTATTACAGTTTGGAGAAATTTCATGAAGTATTTGTTTGCCAAGATACTAGTTTAACATCGGGAATGTTTGATATTGAAGGAGGATAAAGAAATGTTTGGGTAATCTTTACGGTGAGTAAACATCCCGGTCTTAGCTATATTTTTTAATATAAGCTCCTATCAGTGACATTGTCTGCGTGGATTTCAAAATCAACTCAAAGACTTTAATATTGTTCTTATATAACTATGTTTACAATACTAGGATTGCATTAAAATAAAACTATCATTACGGGGAAGTGTACCTACCAAGAATACTGGCAGCATTTTCGCGTTGGATAGCTAGGCTCTACTTAAGTAGCTGCCAACGCTTGGATTTCAAGTAGCCTTATTAATATGCGTAGATAGTACTTTTAACATTATCCATGCCTCTGGGCCACACGGGCCATATGTCTCGACAACAAACAGCACAGAGATGTAAGTAAGACTCACAGAGAATGACATATTTGCGACGTTTGCTGTCTTATGCAGTCGAAGCAGCAGCCCTAGCGCGAACTGAAGTAACTTGGAAATGAGAAGGAGCCAGAATGTCAACGCTATTCGCGTCCCCCACCATTCCTGTGCTCAAACCACCGGGGTCATTCCATCAGGATGCTTGCCATCACGACGGGTTTACTCAAAGACGATATGAAAACTATCTTCGTTAATTTAAGTTTTCCGGCTCGAAGGACCAATGTTAATTAAATAAAAATTTATTCCTTTCCTTAAAGGATAACTTTGATCTGCCGCGACCTGCTATCTACTAGAGATACTAAGTAGCAAACAGTATCGGATCTGAATGCTTTCTTCTTATAAGAGACCTACGGTTATTGAGTCTCCTTGACTTGTGAGGCTCTTTCCGAGATGCCTTGCGCCTGTGAGCTACAATTTGGCCCTCAAGGCCCCCACCAGGTTTAACTGGAAATGCTTTTAGGGCTACCAGCATACAGAAGTTTATTTTTAGTCGGCAGGGGGTGTTTACACCCGAGTCCAACACATAAGCCCCGTTTCAGGATATAAATACGTAAATGTATTTTCCTCCCCTCGAAAAAAAAACAAGAATAACAACTGTCACGAACTGCCATTAAGAGATAGAGATATTATAATAATATCAGCAATTATAATTAATTTTAAGCAATATTTAATAAAGCAGTGCTCTTTTGCAATACTAGAGGAATCACGGAAGTATTAGCGGCTTTTTCGTTTCCGTTCACTTTTTACTCCTCTCACTCCTGCACTCCAACAGATGAAACTTAAAAGGATATTATCACTAACTGGTAACCGCCACCTATACTCTTTTAAAAGCAGATGAATTACACGGCCCTTATGATGAGCGTTTCGACCTGGTAACACCGTGCTAGGAAACACATTCCTCATTTACTAACCACATTCATTGAGTATATTGACCATCGTTATATCTAATGATGATCTATACGCTTCTTTCTCCTCCTTACCCCACAAAAACGTTGTAAATATTGACAGTGTTCCAGAAAACAACAAAATTTAACCTCTAGTATAAAAAATTTAAAATATTAATAGTGAAATATTAGAAAGAAACTTAGAAGAAGTATTATTACATTTTATTGTGCAATATTAAAAATAAAATTAAAAAAATATAAGCTGAAAAGCATTTAACATAATTATCCAGAAGATTATTTCCAATAATATGTAGTGGTCACTGAGATATATATTCAAATATTTATAGAATTAATTACATGAACAAAGCAGTTATAAGCTGGTACATTTCGGCACTTGCCCATCAAATATAATATGTACCCCATCCAGAAGGGGATAGTGTAAGGTCTCGGGTGACAGACGATTATTATAGTATTCATGTAGCCTCCCGTCATTAGGGACATGCCTCAGGTGGATAATGATGTCTGCCTCTCGTGTTGGCATTAAACAGCGGTTGCTTGTTTAATTCACAATCTGGAATAATATCATATTTATGCTATTACATGGGTTGATGTGGTGAAAATACGATTTAATTATAAATATTATACATAACATTTTACTTCAATTTTACGAGTTGGTATCTAGACTGACTATGCTGAGATGGTTTGGACATGTCGAGAGAATGAATGAAGAACGATTGACGAAGAAAGTGCATAAGGCCAGTGTGAATGAAAGTGTTGGAAGGGGTAGACCTAGGCGGACGTTTCAAGATCAAATCAGGGACGTCTTGAAAAAAGGCCAGGTCAAGAGTACCCTAAACCGGAGAGCATGTATGAAAGGAATTATGAAAGTGGACGAAGCGAAAGAAGTATGTAAGGATCGTAGCAAGTGGAAAGAAGTGGTCTCTGCCTACCCCTACGGGAAAGAGGCGTGATTTTATGTATGTATGTATGTATCTAGACATATCTCAAGGTAAAACATTAAAAATAAATTCAAATGGGGTAGTTTAGTCACAGAATATAGAATATAATATGTTATGTTTTTAAAGTGATAACCCTCACTTCTAGGATTAATAAACAAATAAAATTTGAAAAACAAAATTTTATGAACGATGCGAGACTCGATCCCACGACCTCCGGCGTTCCGTGCCGGTGCTCTTACCAACTGAGCAAACCGTTCGAGTAGCGTATCGTTACAAAATCTTGTTTGCTTTGTTCAACTCTCAGGTTGTGGCTATATAATATATTGGTTACGGTGACTTGAATAATTTGACAAATCTTGCTAAAAACACAATTAGACAGAACGGCACAAAAATGTTGGTAAGTGAACTTATATTTATCCTTATAATAGAAACTATATTTTTAAATATTAATCGCAACTACGACTAGTTAGGCTTACAGTGCCTACCGTTCTGGAAAACCAATGCACGGCCCTGCTCGTGAGTAAGACTAGCTATTATACCTCGCACAATGACAGAACGAATAATAACCTACTAACCACTTATTGACATTCAAATAAAATTTACTGTAGTAATTTTGGCTATTATAATCTATATTATATAAAAATGAATTGCTGTTCGTTAGTCTCGCTAAAACTCGAGAACGGCTCCACCGATTCGGCTAATTTTGGTCTTGCATTATTTGTAGAAGTCCAGAAAGGGAAAAAATAGGAAAATACTGCTAAATTAAATAAAAACAACAAATTTGTTTTTCCTTTGATGTGTCCATACATAATTTCTATGAGAGAATTTATTGACGCACGGTTTGACAGTTCTGCTGTGAAACAATTTCATTACGACAGCAGGGTGCATATTTTACGAAGTAATTTTTGATGTTATGATATATTATTGACAAATTCATATAAAAACATTATTTTATTTATTATATACAGAACAACGTCTGTTGGGTCAGATAGTATTTTAATATAATCAGAAATCATATATCTAAAATTCAGATCAACGAAAAGGCCTTATAATGAGAAATAGATTTTTTCATTTATTGCTCTAACAAGGTGACCACCCCAATTATCGAAATCAAGCAACAAAACGGATATAAACATACCATTACATACGTTTTAGCAAATTAATATTAAAACATTATTAAATAAGAAAAAATCATTGAAACTGACAAGAGAAACATTTAATGGCATCAACACCAAATTTCCTCTACAATATACAATATAAATGTAAAATATTGAATACTAGCATTTCAAAATTTAAAATTAAAATTATGAGAAATAAATAAAAAAAGCATTCAAAATAATCAGTATTTATTTGAAGGTCTTGATCTTTCAACAGGTCTTTTCCCTCTCGGCTCTGTTCATTTGGTTGACTTGTTACAAAAGCTTGAGTTTCAATTTAGGAACTTTTTTTTATGGCATAGGAGGACAAACGAGCGTATGGGTCACCTGGTGTTAAGTGATCACCGCCGCCCACATTCTCTTGCAACACCAGAGGAATCACAAGAGCGTTGTCGGCCTTTAAGGAAGGTGTACGCGCTTTTTTTGAAGGTACCCATGTCGTATTGTCCCGGAAACACCGCACAAGGAAGCAAGCTTCAAGCTTAGATCATTATTATTACCGTTCGGCACTCCCACCACATTACGGGTCGGCAGCGAATCTCTTGTTGTCCAATATTCTAAAGGAAAGCCATGGGTTACTGCTTTTTCACTTTCCATAACAAAAGCCTTCCTCAGTTACCCCTCTATTAAAAAAATGTTGCAGAGCAGCTCTGTTAATTATTTTTGTTATCAGCTAATAAGTTTATTTTTCCCTTATGAAATTTTATTATTTTAAAGGTATCTACTTGTAATTAATTACTTTATTTTAAGAAATATTTGACAAATAGACTCTTCAAGTACCTAGAGCGTAAGAAATGCGGCATCATCTAGCTGTATATAGCTTTATATAATTAAACAGATTAATGTATGTATAGAGAACACATAAACTGAATAAGATTGCATGCTTATTGACTGTTATCTGATTTTAAAGGACTTTGTCTGAGTATAGCTAGATTATTTATTGGGGTATCTATTTACTAATCAACATCTTTTAAAAAGAACAATAGTTATCTTTATAGATATATTATTTATTTTCTGATGTATGTGTCAGTGAACTCCTCCTAAGCAGCTGGACGTAATTACACCTACAAGCTGAGTCAAATATAAAAGACATAAAGTAATGAGATATACAATTTGATGCGGTAGAAAATATTGATTTATTTGTTGTTGAGCTTTGTAAGGTTCTGTATTAAATAAAATTAAGCGCAACACTACCGCACAATAAAACAAACACGTAAAAACTTGTAAACAAAATGAGATTTTATCATCAGATTTTCACTGAAAAGAAGTCAACGCCAACAAAGCCGATGAGGGCATCCACTTTTAGTACATAAAAAATAATCATTACACCACAGTTCAATATTGAACAATTATCATCGCAATTTAATAACAGTAGAGTGTAGAATCTGTGGTAATATTGCTCTGTGGCGTGCAACCCGCTCTGCATTCGCGGAGTGGTCTCACTGACGCTTCGTTACGCCGCACAAGATTCCGACTTACGACAAGGGTTTTTGTCTCCAAAGGAAACGAGTGAATCTGCAGATTATGCTGACATTTTATCTCACTGTGACACACTTACGTGCGACTACTAATTATAAGGCTTATTTGATTTGACCGCAACAGTTAACGTTTTAATACTTAGTTGCTATTTTTAATATAGTATTGCTATATCATCATCAGCTGGAAGACGTCCACTGCTGGACTAACGCCTCCCCCAAAGATCTTCACGACGATCGGTCCTGCCCTGCCCTCATCCAACGTATTCCTGCTTGACCAGATCGTCGGTCCATCTTGTGTCGGGCCCGACACGGCGTCTTCCAGTAGGTCGCCATTTGAGGACTTTACCACCTCAACGGACGTCTGTCCTTCGAACTATGTGCCCTGCCCGCTGCCACTTCAGTTTTGCAATCATTTGGGCTATGTCGGTAACTTTGGTTCTCCTACGGATCTCCTCATTTCTGATTCGATCTCACAGGGAAGCTCTGAGATATAGGTACCGCACTTTGCGACTAGCCTGCGGTATCTAGTTGGGGCGAAGCGGAGACCAAATCTTAATCTAAGTAGCGATGATTAATTTACTCATTTTTTAAACACAATTCCAAATACTAAAAAAAAATTCTTGGAGTGAAATGATTCTTAAAAAAAAAGAAAATAAATTCTATATTATTTTCATTTTGAAACATTGCTAAGCCACTTTTGATCAATCTCCCTTGATTGTGTATAAATTGTATTCTGCGCTTCATCTGATATTTTTTCTGGAAACTCAAATTACGTATTGACGATAATCGTAACAAAAAACACGAGTAAACATAAGGAATAAATATACATAAACAAATAAATATATATGTAGATGAAAGCCCGCTACGAACAAGAATAAACGATAACTTTAGTTTAAAAGGACAGGCCTCAGTTATCCCTCGAGGCTGCGTAGATAATATTTACCTCCGGATCTACAGGGATTATTAATCTCACTTTGTTTTTCAAAATTAAATGTATAAATGAAGATTTACGGTGTTACCGGCACAGAAAAGATGTAATTTAACGCTGCCGTCTTACGATAGATGTTGCTCTTAATACCGTAGGATTCATCTGTAGATTCAAAGCTTGTTTAAGTCGGAGTTTATTAAAGGTCAGCTTTTATCGTGATCAAGACTGGGTAGCATTTATTATATGACCTTGTTGTTAGATTATTATTAACATGAATCTTTTGGGATTACAAGGATTTCATTTAACTTTAACAATAAATAAAAAAAGCGCGTAGCCTTAACGCGCGATTGCTGTGAAACTTTTTGACTGATTAATTAGTTATTTTAGGTTTTTCTAGCAAATGCTGTAAATAACTTCATATTTTAAGTAGCACTGGCATTTTTATATGTATACTATGTCAATTATTGGTATATTAATAATATTACCGTAAATTAACAAGTTATTTAGAAAATTTACTAAGCTAATTTTGATCCCAGAAAATGTACAGTTCAATTAATGTGTTACGAAATTTAAAATAATTGTTGAAAAACTTTTGTGTGCTAAACAAAGGTTAGTATAACATAATTGATTTTTTAAATGATACCACATACTGGGAATGGAGCAGCTACATCTCTGTTATTCATTTATTTACAATGAGTTTGGAATGACGCATCTTTTTTTATGACTTATAAATATTTTTAAATTTTTCAACTTTTTTTTTATGATAATAAGAGACGAGACGAGCAGGACGTTCAGCTGATGGTAATTGATACGCCCTGCCCATTACAATGCAGTGCCGCTCAGGATTCTTGAAAAACTCAAAAATTCTGAGCGGCATCACAATTGCGCTCGTCACCTTGAGACTAAGATGTTAAGTCTCATTTGCCCAGTAATTTCACTAGCTACGGCGCCCTTCAGACCGAAACACAGTAATGCTTACACATTACTGCTTCAGGGCAGAAATAGGCGCCATTGTGGTACCCATAATCTAGCCGGCATCCGGTGCAAAGGAGCCTCCCACTGGTAACTCAAGTAAATCTCAACGCTTTAGTATTTTTGTTGCATTTATTAAATATAAAATAAAAAAAAAGCTGTAAATACTAAAAGTGGCAAGATTTTTTTTTTATTAAAAGCACACAATATGTACTTAAAGTGGAAATAGAATATAGAGTGAAAGCTATCAAATTGAAACATTTTTAAATAATCTAGCTTCAAATCTAAGGAAGCAAATAAGTGTTAGAAGACTCATAATAAATCACTTAAAGGACTTAAAGTAAATCACATAAAGGACTTCCTACTGTAAATAAAAATGGCTTCCTAGTTTCACTCGCAATTACAAATCTTGAAGTCAACTGACTTGTGAGACTGATAGCAGATTTAAATGGAAAAACAAATTGCACATTCTAAAAATAAAATGTCTTTATGTCAATCCTGAATGGAATAATATTGGGATTTTGACTAAAAACTTAATTACAACATTAAAATGGCTCTTACCATAATATTGAGACTAATATGATAAATAATAAATTAAAACTATCTCTAAAAGGAAGTGAACCAAGAATACGCATTTGCTGAAATAGCTACCGTTTGGAGTCCGCGTAAACGAGCAACCCCGACATATGCGCCCAGTTTCGGGGTCTAAATACGTCAATGTATTTTCCTCCTGTCAAAAAAAAGACGTGTGGCACTCGGGGACCTCCGCGGTAAAGCTATTGCATAGCTTTTTTTATCAACTTATGCAATTATAATGAAGTATTTATTTATTTTATTTATGCAGTATTTTTTTTCTTTGTTTTTTTTTCTTTTTGAATTTTTGGATTCAAAAACAACAATGAAAATAAAAAAGTAATAATATTGAGGTTATTTTTGATAAAATTAATTTTAAAAAAAGCAAACGGGAAGTGAGTAAAATTTAACTTGCAAGATTTACAAACAGACAACGGGACAGGTGAAACTAAATAAGAATGCTTGTCATAATTATAAAAATTAAAAAAACGTGATAAGAAAAAAAAAAGGAAAAAAAAAGACGTTCCCCGGGCTCGAACCTGGGACCTTCTGCTCAAAAAGCATACGTGATAACCGCTGTTCCACGGCAACTGTAATGACCGTGGCGAAATATCTATATACATCTAGTGGGGGGTGTTAGGTTATTTTCGTTACGGAATTTCTGGATTCAGTTTCGGTTCGATTCCACGCTCAAGGCCCGCGATAGAAGCTATGCAATAGCTTAAAAAGCGTAAGTAGTTCATAGAACATTCTCCATGCTGCTGGGCTCCATTGCCCAAATGTCTTATTACTAAATTAACTCAATTTAAAGAAAGAAAGAAAGAAGAAAGTGTTTAACTGCTTAGTGTATTACAATTAAATTCGGATGCAAAAATGCTGAAATCCGGTATAGATAGATCCGACACCAATGATATTGTAACAATCAAAGACTTATATCGAGAAACCAATTTATTGTCACATCGAAAATCAGAGCTATAGAAGCTGAATCAGTGAGGGAAGTTAATGCGATGTTTCAAGCTTCAACCCTGCGTCGTTACCGTTTGAGGTTTAACGCGTTATCTGCTCGGTGTAATGCGGAGCGGCCATCTCATTGGATGCCTTAAAACGATTAGGCCATTAAAAAAGCGATTTAAAAAAAAACCTTACTTCCACGTAATGGATATTTTTTAGCTACATGTACTTCACAGCATTGTAAATTCGTTAAAATTTTGTTATATTTTTGTAAATAAATGTAAATTTTAGACTTAACTAAAAATTATAAAATACAGTTACATACACACTCAAACATAAAGTTCTTACACATGTTTTTATTTTCATTTAAACTATAACTATCCTCAAAATTTGCCATAGAAATGCCAAATGATGGCTGCCAAGTTAAATGGTTTATTGTTAATCATAGTGCTATTTGAACCTAAGATACAGGTTCCGCTTAGTGTGGCGATTAATTGACAATTACAATCTATCTAATATATAAAATTCTCGTGTCATGGTGTTAAACATTAAACTCCTCCAAAACGGCTTGACCGATTCTCATGAAATTTTGAGTGCATATTGGGTAGGTCTGAGAATCGGACATCTATTTTTCATCCCCCTAAATGTTAAGGGTGATCCATTTTTGACATTTTTTTAAATTTGTTTGATTATGAGTCAGCATTAAAAAATACATACAACTTCAAATTTTCACCCATCTACAATCAGCAGTTACTTTTGTATCGCGATTTTAATATCGGCAATACAACGTTTGCTGGGTCAGCTACTATACTTATACATTTATGCTTGTAAAATACTTAAGTTTATTGTAATTTCATGACAAATGTAAATAATCGATTAAAATAAAATATTCTTATTTTTTTAAAAGAGAGAAACTGACGAAGTAAGCGTTCACCTAATGGTAGTATTTGCCCATAAAATTCCAGCTCTGCTCTGTTTTCTAGAAGAACACAAATGCATCTTTAATTAGAGATGAATTTCATGTCAAGTTTAATTCACCTGTGACTGGAGAATGAAACTTGACATGAAATTCGTGAGAGCCGGCTATATTATGGGTACAATAACGGCGCCTATTTCTGCCGTGTTAAGAAGTAAAGTGTTAGCATTATTGTGTTTCCGTCTGAAGGGCGCCGAAGCTAGTGAAATTACTGGGCAAATGAGACTTAACATCTTACGTCTCAAGGTGACGACCGCAATTGTAGTCCCGCTCAGAATTTTTGGGTTTTTCAAGACTCCTGAGCGGCACTGTATTGTAATGGGCGTATCAATTACCATCAGCTGAACGTCGTGCTCGTCTCGTCCCTGATTTTCATAAAAAAATAGTAATTTCACTAACTATGGTGCTTGCAAACAAAATACAATAATGCTTGCAATTTAAAAACAACTATAAACATTGCATTAAAAATAAAGACGAAACGACGAGCAAAACATTATTCGCTCAAACCATTTAAGATGCAGAAAATTACACGCAACAGTCTGTTTTAATTATTTTTAATTAGTTATTAATTAGCAGACAAAGCCCCTTTAAAAGGTACAAATTCAAATAAATAAATAAATATTTATTCTTCTGATACATTATAGAACAATATTATTGTAATATTTATTCGTGGAAGTAGTGACTAATTAATGAAGTTAACATAAAAAAGACATAAAAAAAACGTATATTTGACTTTGATAACGTAATATTATCACAGAACTAGCCACTTAAGCTAGTTTTTTTTCACAATCTTCAGAGATAATAATCGTTTTCTCATTCTCAAAAATTATTTTGACATTTGATTAGTAACAAAAGCAGTTGTTGAGCAGTTTTTTGCAGGTGTTCTAAAGTAGGCAAGAGGTAAATAACATTTGCACTGCAACGTTGTTTACCAAGTCAACTCAATAATAAAAATTGTTTAGATTGAATGTTCTTGAAAATACGCCTGACACAGTGATAGGTCAAGGAGGTTTCCTGGCCCCAACGTTAAAATTTAAACTGCGGACACGTTACTCGTTCAACTCCCTCACTTGGCGCGCTCCTCCATCTCACTTCTCCCTCTCGCCCGCTGTTGTCCACTTTCCTTTTTAACACAAACGATAATGGAAAAGTTTTGTTTTGTGTCATACTATTATTTATTTTACAATTTAATGTGTTTTCTGTCTATGCTGCATATGTGTAGTGAATCTAAGGCATTTTGATATAGGTATGTACTAAGATTGAACAACGTATAGATTATGTAACGTAACGAGATTATGCTATTTTTTTTAGCGTGCGAATACCTACAACACAGATAACTGATTAATTAGTATTTTCAAAAATTACAATGTGCGTAAAGTCTGCTACAAAAATATTGTACCATCAAATGCTTAATGACTTACACGAGTCAGTTAAAATAATAAATGTAAGTTTATTGAAAAAAACAAGAGTTTCTTAGTACAGTAGATCCATCAATTTACACAAATTGTTAATAAGTAAAGTTATTATGCCAGAATTAGTGATTAATACACATGTATAACTATAAATATATAAGCTTACTTCTACGATTCGATTCTTCCGATGTCAGGATCATCCTGCCACCACCCGTTCGCAAGCATGATGCATCAACTAGCCATTGTCTCCCTCGACCATATTTTATGCGACATGAAAAGGGAATGACCCGCCTCACGATCCCACCGCAATGACACTTAAGCAAGCAGGACGAAGCCAAGTAATTAGAAAAATGTGTATCTACATTCAATACAAAACTCACTAAAAACCTTACTTACAATTTGACCGTTTTCGATAAATTTGTATATTCGTAATTAATGTTATATTATTATTAAAAAAAGTTAACACGTTCAGAGCATATCCCTGCTATTGTTACAGTCACAAAGTGCTGTATAGGGTCTGGTAGACCTATTGTAAAATGATTCAAATGACTTATTGCGATTAAACCTTTGAAGAGAAATATATCTGGGTTGATCGTACTTAATATTCAATAAGTGATTGAAACGTGTCAATATTGAGTTACCACATACCAAAATGACGTTAGTTCTGAAATTTAGGGATTACCAAATAAGAGTCCGCAAAGGAGTATTTATAAAATTCTGTATAATACTTTCTATGAAATCAGATTTAGTAATTTTTGTCATATTGTAAACGATTCATGCATTTACCAAAGCAGTCCCAAATATCAACTCAATCATCGCTTTTCTAAATGGTAATTTAAGGCCTTTTTTTTGAGCGAGTTAGAGGAGATTTGTTCACTATGATCTTTCCCCATCTTTTTTATATTTGTTGTAACTTCAGTCACTTTCTAGTTTCTTTATAATTTTATTAGTACCCTTTCTTCTTCTTCCAGTGTCTTTAACGCTTGCACCGTGAGTTCTTTATGTACTCGTCATCAATACAGGACGCTTATCATTCCTCTCCAGAACTCTCGCTTGCTGTTCATATTTACGTGTATTTGTCCTTTTTTTAAATCATGACTCACGGCAGTTTTCACCAAACTTTTTCTATTGGCTTGCAGTGTACCACACACAAAACTTTTCTTTACAATTAAGGCCTTTGCTATTCGTCTCCATTCTCCTCGTATGCTTCATTTTTGGTAAGTATCGACACGTCACTTTCGTTACTCGCAATGAGCAATGGGCCGCGACGACGGTTGTCAATCACAAAATATCACTAACGTAATGTCATTCGATTCAAGTGTGGTTATCAGGTCATCGGGCATCGGGTCTTTAATACCTGATAGACTCACCCAAGGGATACAATTGCCTTGCAAGCCGTATCGGATCTTAACCGCCCGATACGTTTCTATAGCTACTATTTGACGACACAAAGTAGGTAAATATATATGTCACTTTCTTACTGCCAAAATTTATATATTTATGTAACCCAACCCGTGAAATAGCAACAGTTTCATGTGCCCGCACTATGTACCAGTTACGCATCAGATATTTTCAACCTGATACAGCACTGAACGTGTTAAAAGCTCAAACCTCTAGGGCATTTCATACCAAAGCATAGTTTTCATTTAGATTATATTTTTTATTGTTATAAGATTTTTCTATAAGTTTTGGTATCTTTACAGTTTATTAATATATTCAGATAAAGTATGAGTAAGTAAAAAAAGTAAGAAAGGTTTCTAAACAGATTTTAAGAATTAAAATGACTAAAAATACGACGTAGTCAATTTCGTCTTCGATAAAAATCAACTGCGGAATGTCCGACTCGACAGTGCGATCAAATTCACTGCTCAAAAGCAGTCAGCTCAATTCATAAGCTTATATGGGTTACATGAATAATGAGAATTTAATTAAATAATATTATAATACCGGCAATATGTAGAATCCGCTATTCAATACAAAAGCAAGGCGAAGTATAGTAATAACCAGGTAACTTACAAGACACTAGTGTTACAAAGTGTGTGAGAGAGAAAAACATTGCTAGCGGAGATTTTGATATATTAGAAAAGATATTCTGTAGCAGTGAAAACATTGTTTGTCGTCGATTATTCGTTCTTGAATATCCACACTGATGAGTAACAATTATATTTAATTTGAGGCAAAACTAAAAGCCAAGTCAACCAAAAACATGCGGCACGGACGTACCATTATTTTCTCGAAGCTGTTCAGGCCATTTTCGACCCTATTTCTCCCTATAACTTCGTTTTGGATAATATATTAATTAATATATTGTTTTGGATAAACTGAATTTTCAGTTACCAACGAGGTATTGTATAAACACGGTGTATTTCATTCAATTTGAACGAGTAGTTTAAGAATTATAACTAAACAAAATTTCACCTTGTCAATCACTGACTGACTGACCGATCATCAAAATTTATGTAAAAACTTTGGTCAGAAGGACCCTTAAGGAGGGACTGAAGGACTTGGTATTACTTGGATCTCACAACTTTTTAAAATTAAATTGCGATACTTAGTTTTTTTATTAACATTTTGATGGCATGCTTATAGGCAATATTTCAAAAACCTTTGAAAAGTTTGATATTAACGTTATTGGACTATAATTCCTAATGTAAAACATATTATAACACTGTTAGCTTATGTATATTCGGGAATGTAAAACTGGAATAAGATAAGTTAATCAAAAACGTCAGAACAGTAATTAATAGACCTCCACAAGATGCCTTTAAAACCTTTGTACACACCACGTAACAACCGAATGAGCCAATATTTTTTGACATAATCGTTTCTAACCTCTACTTTAAACATAGGTCTTACAAGCAGGTAATTAGGATTGAATCAAAGTCTTCCTCTTTAGTCGAATTTAAATATTTCTTTATAATTCCATATGTTTTTCGAAGTTATTTTTTACTCTAACAACTATATTATAACGAGAACTATATTTTCTATTCCGAGATTGGGAGTTTCACTCAAAATTGTCTAAAATTTGAAAAATCATTACGCCTGCAATTTTTTTATGGAACGTCACCCGCATTCTCTTGCAACACCAGAGGAATCACAGGAGTTTGGCGGCCTCTAAGGCCTTCCTTACGCTGTACGCGCGTTTTTATGAAGAAATCCATGTCGTATCGTCCCCGAAATATATTATAAATATTAGCTGACCCGGCAATCGTTGTTTCGCCGTACAAATTATTTCTAGGGAACTTATAGCGTACCCAAAACTTACCAAGTTATCAATTGTTAGGGTGTGAGGATATCCTGTATGTGAAAGAGGCATGGAGCGCTGTGAACGATGACAGAACAAAATTAACAAAAATCAACCGATTTCAATAAAAAACTAAAACTCAATCAGCACTCGTTCATGAGTTGACGCATGGACCGTCGTTCCATCGAGCATCGTTCCCCTCGAACATATTCGAGGGAGGAAGAAGGAGACGACCCAGCAAACGGCACATTACTATGCTTAAATCTAAGCCAAAAACAGAGAAGAAGTTAAAGTTAGACAAACAAGTATGTATCTCATAAATTGCACCACACAGGGGCACTCAGTCGGAGTAAATAAGATTTTCTATACAAAAGTCCCTGGAGAATTTTTCTAGAATTAATCTTTTAATGCCTACCCTACCCTTTTCATTGCTCAGATGATTACCAAAGTAATTAATTTTGCCGCTTCTCCAAGGATCCTGAGGTTAATAAAGGATCACACGATTGATTTATAACAGATATCTGTTAAGAGGAGCGTGGATAGGGCTTTTCCCTCCTTTGGTTGCTATGGTTTATTGAATTTCACATCGGTGTCTTGGCACAATATGCTCACTTCCCTACTAAATTTATGAATATATTATTATGTTGAAATTAAAAAAAAAAAGGATTTTGTTACTAAAAAAAAATCTAGATGAATTTGCATTAGAACCTATTTAATATAATAAATATACTATAAAAGAAGGTAATTATGAATTGAATTTGTTCGTATTTAATAATAATAATTTATTTATGTATTTAAATAATAATAATTTGCTATAGCACTTTGCCATCTTATTGCTTGAAGTTTACAGCCATAGCAAAAGTTATTGGGCAATTACTTACATTACAGCCAAAGTCAAATTATAAATATATATAAAAACTAGCTGACCCAGCAAACGTTGTATTGCCGATATTAAAATCGCGATACAAAAGTAACTATTGATCGTAAATGGTTGAAGTTGTATGTATTTTTTAATCCTGACTCATATACCCACAAATTTAAAAAAAAATGTCATAAAAATTCAAAAAAAAAATTGGCGTGGACCACCCTTAACATTTAGGGGGATGAAAAATAGATATTCTCCGATACTCAAACTACCCAATATGCACTCAAAATTTCATGAGAATCGATCAAGCCGATTCGAAGGAGTTTAACTACAAACACCGCGACATGAGCATTTTCTATATTAGATAGTGAAAGTCAAATTGAATTAATATATTATTAACATGAGCATAAAAGGTGAAGCTGGACTTAGCGGTACTTAATCAAATTTCAACACGAATTGAATTTTAATTATGAATTAGTTTACATGGCAAGGATTCCATTTTGAAAGAACCATTACAAGTATGTACTTCAGCAATAGAGAGTTACAGTTTGGTTGTGGCTTGTCAGGTATAAGTTAAATTATAAGGGCATGTTCGATAATTTGGATTACTCTCGAACAATACATTGTTCAGCGAACGTTGTCAAAATAACTTATTGATTTTCTTGATTTTCGTTAGCCTGCTTGTCAAAATGCTTGAGTTAAATAAGCGTATCTTTTTAAAGGTTTCATTTGGAAGATTGTTAATAATTTGAAGATTCTTGTTTACTTAAGTCACTGATTTTATTTTCAACTTGATTGCTCTACGCCTTACAGAGGAAAAGGCATCGACAGATGATTTGTCGGGAAAAAAAGTTTTCTACAAGGGAATTCTTACATTAATACCTCTAAAATCAAATATGGTGCTGTTGTTTTTGGTAATTTCATCATTGATGCATTTATCACTTCTAAGAATATTGTATTTTCGTAACTTAATTAAATAAAGTAGCCAAATAGGATAATATATAAACGGCATATTTCGTAGCAGAAATATTACAAAATTCTATCACATATGCCAAAATTCCAACATTGCCTACCTGTATCCTAAAACCATCCTGTTTGGTATTTTTCTTTGGTCCTTGTGTAGCAAGAGCATCTTCTCAGAAATTTTATAATCAATACCTTAAAAAAGTATTTTTTGAATACTTACCTAAGTCCTCTTTTCATTGGTGTAAGGCCAAATTGTAAAATTACAGAGAATGGTTTAGGTCCTACAGGAATCTTACGCTTTATATGCAGCTACCACCTCACCTGCTTCATTGCCCTTACCTTGCCACTGTCCTAGAAGATTAGGAAGGGCTTTTAAGGCTAACCGGATGTCTGATAGACTTGTTATATTTTGTATTGTATTAATGTTGTGGTGGGCAAAACCAAACACTGGAATTGAAAAGATTTCAGCATAGAATATCTAGACTGATTAGAGAAAGTTCTAGATTGATAAATTGTCTAATTAGTAATTAGTAAGATACTTAAACTTTACTTACAATTTAAATAAGTTTTTTACATATGTATTTATAATTTAAATGTTTAAAGTACAGGATCAAGACAATAAATCATATCCAACCTTACTTTTCATTTATATAATATTTAACTCAGATGTTCCGAGATCTTATCGATATCAAAACCAAACTCATAGGCTTTGATTAAAGATTGGTCTCCACTGCTCTTCAACTAGATACCATACTATCTAAGATTAATTATAATTAGCTTTTTTATTACGGCAACTATTAGGTGCAACAAATTTTGTAACATACGCTTCGTGATATCTACATTGAAATTAATAAAAAACAAAATACTTGCAATGTCCTTCGTATTTCATGTGGTATTATTTTTACAAAGTTTTACTATACATTTTAGTTTAATAGTAAATGTGGTACGTCAATGTTACACATTGTTCGAGACTGGCTCGCCCACTTGGGCGAAGTATTAGTAGCCGCACTTTGCGACTACGCCTGCGGTATCTATTGGGAGCGCAGCGGAGACCACTCCTTAATCTAAGCTCATAGTATTATTAGTACTATGAGCTTACTGGTATAATTCAAGTACAGTTTCAAATAATATATCTACTAGTCTAGACATGTCCCAGGAGCCTAAAGCAGAATAAACTAGGTAAAAGTTTGACGCGAACTCAGAGCAACAACGAACGTAGGGTCACTAATGGCCGAGATCTACCAACGAACAAGTTTGCGGTAAAGGATTACTGCGGCTTGACTCGTTACTCGACGTTCCTCACTGAGGCAATAGCTAATCAGTGCCTTGGAAAAATTGCTTGCAATTTGATACTATAAAATTAAAACAGTTCACCAGTGGGAGGCTCCTTTGCACAGGATGCCGGCTAGATTATGGGTACCACAACGGTGCCTATTTCTGCCGTGAAGCAGTAATGTGTTTCGGTCTGGAGGGCGCCGTAGCTAGTGAAATTACTGGGCAAATGAGACTTAACATCTTATATCTCATGGTGACGAGCGCAATAGTAGTGGCGCTCAGAAATTTTGGGTTTTTCAAGAATCCTAAGCGCTACTGCATTGTAATGGCCAGGGCGTATCAATTACCATCAACTCAACGTCCTGCTCGTCTCGTCTCTTATTTTCATATAAAAAAAAGGAATTATTGAAAAAGTGCTATTTTTCCATAGATACTTTCTCGATTGTTTTTCCTTTGTTTTTAACTGTAGTCAAAATTGTTTTCAAATAATATCAATATAATTACTGATAATATATACTGATCACACAGTTTAAAAACAATATTAGAGAACAATAGTATTTGTAATTTCCTTTAAGCTAGTAATAATCTATTTGCTGTTTTTTTTTTCTTAGAAAGTTTTCTATATTTTTCTTTTGTTTGTCCTCTTTTTTGACTTCTCACACGATATTAGGTATACTTGTGGATGCTTTATTGTTGTGTGTACAATATTTTATACGTTTTTGTTAATATTTTAAGTAATGTTTGTTTCCCAAATAAAAATAATCATCATTATTTGTTTTTGTCTGTTTTATTTGCTTAATCATAAGGCTTAGGCTGTATTGCATCATGTAAGGTGTGATAGTTAAGGTTTAAATTCAAATTTAACAGTAACGCTGACTTTAACATAGACTGCGGAAGGTGTTGCGCCCTAGTATTCCTTAGCATAGCTAAAGTTAACATGTTGATATTTAGCAATTTAACATTATTGCAGCCTTTACCGGCGAACTTACTTTAACATGTTTGTTATTGCTAAAGTTAGGTGGCGCAACGCAGCCTTAATTTTATAGCGGCACACAGAGACCAATAAATAGGTTTCCAAAACTTCGTTATAATTAGTAAATTTTTATAGAAGGACTGGAACGAGACCTAGGTTATTAAGTGTTTTATATGTGGATAAAGTTGGTACTATTTGAATGGAATTATAATATTTAATTTATTGCTGATACTTCAATAAATAAATACATAATATAAGTTTTAATAACATTGATTACGTCATAAATAACAAAAAACAACCGACTTCAAAAACAGTATTTCAAAACAATAGATATGCACTGAAAAGTATGAAAATAATTGCGTATTTTTATACAATCTAATTAATTAATCTGATTCTAGTTACGATTATTGTCATTTTTCAATCACCTTACACCTTACCTTTGGACCAAATTACAATAGGACCACACGAGAAGCACCAGCTTTCAAATAAATAAATAATTATCAAATTCGGTTCACCCAGTCGAAAGTTTTGAGGTAACAAAGATAAAAAAAAGATACCGACGAATTGAGAATCTCCTCCTTTTTTGAAAGTCGGTTAAATATAAATGCATTTCATATGTAACAGAACTTATAACCAAACTAAATACACTACTGTATCACAAGAACAATATTGCGTCTTGTCCACAAAATAATAATGTGATAAATAAAGTTAGACATCTAACTTATACCGAGGAAAAGTTTGAAATGAATCACAGTGAGATAAGACGAAGGGATTTAATGAAAAAAATGAGTTCCCGATATTAATAACGTAAGATACGGGATTCTATCGATGGAAGTCGCACGCTGCATACCAATCACAAGCATGTGTTAGGGCTGTCAAGTAGCACATTATTAATTATTCTGCAATCCTTATATTATTATCATTTTAAAAACTGTAACGATTTTATTCACAATAAACAACTAGCCTCACAATCACGATCAAAAATTATCTGAAGCACAACTCTGTCTACGCGTTTACAAGACGCGGTTTTCATTCAGCTTATGTTTCGACCTCGCTTTGAATACACCGCCACGCAATGATAAAGTATTCAGTGAAAAACTGTCCAAATAATCACATATTCAAACTAAAAATGTATGGAGTGTCGTATTTGTAATGTTTATCTCTCTGTTGATTTAACAGGTTGTTTGTGTCTCTGAATGAATAAAAAATGATGTGGTTAACGTCACCTTGTATTTAGATATTTTTCAGTCGGTCCAAATAACTAAAAAGTTATAATTGATACAATACGCCTAAACCCACGCCGTTAAAGTCGTATTTAAATCATAATCAGACGTCAGTCATCATCAGTGATAGTGGGTGGGGTGATAATATAATTAAAAATCTGTAATTGATTGTTTTCTGTTAATGTTTTTAAATAATTTATTTATTTGTATTGTATGTAGTATAAATACACTGTGATAAAATATTGTATAGAGTATAAATACTCAATCCAACAAAATTACTTATGCGACATCTTAGAAGCATGTACATATTTATGTAGAATGAGTACTTTTGAAAATTACGTATTATATTTGGTTTACATATCAAATTTTATTTATTTTGTAAAAAGCATCAAATATACCGCAAAAAACAAATAAGCGCTTATATTTTTTTGTGATAAACTTTTACTTCGAGATCTCGTGCCGTACTAACAACGCCATATTGCTTACTGACGCTATAAGGCTCAGTAAGTGGTTTGAGGGGTAAATGCATGGGCTTTCTTCTAATCCTGTAGTTAATTTGTCCAAGTTTCATGCAGATAATTATCTACTCAACCGGAAGACGCAGTGTTGGTAGGTCAACGTGCTCTGGAAAGTTCACGAAAAGCCTTAACTAAAATAACAATAAAAATGTAACTTTTACGCAAAATATAATGTCAAAACACAGTTACAATAATTACACGCGTTTTAATCCTTTAAAAGGTTAATTAAATGTACTTAATTAACGTTAAAAAACTGTTACGCAATTATACTTCGTAATTTTATTGACATAAGATCAATAGACGAATTTAGATTTGAATAATTTAAGTTATAATTAAGAATATTGCAATATCCAAATGTGGCAGCCCTGCCGGCATACGTGATTGGGTTTCCCTATCAGTTCCTATTGGAAACGTATTACCTAATATACTATGTACTCCTAAAAGAGCATCTCCTGTCTTTTGCGGCGCAGTAGAGTTTTACTTTCGCTTTACCAATATTCTATTTCGCTTTATTTGGAATATACCTATATCAATAACCTAAGTTACAGTACTTTCGATTTCTCGAAAATATAAATTTGTTAAAATAATTATATGGGAATTCTTTGATCTGTATAATACAGCAACGTTAAATAAATTACCATTTTTAAACAAACATCGTGCTGGAAATTTTATCAATTTGAATCTAGTGACCATACAGTTACGCGACTGTATATGAGCTTTTAAATCAAACTTTTTAAAGGATTAAAACGATTTACTGTGTTTCTTATATTCGGTTTTTGGTAAAAGTTACATTTTTATTATTATTTTAGTTAATCGTATTGGTCTGGCTCTGCATCCACTCCCGATCGCTATCCCAATACTGCCCAAAACGGGTTTAAATGTATGACACTCGCGTTAATCAAACGAAATACTATGTATATGAGAGTACTTGTATATCTAAATAATTATCACTGTTACTACTACCATATTATTTTTTTTTTGGAACGAAGTTCCTTAAGGGACGATGCGGATGGGCCCTGACCGGGAAAAAAAGTCCGTAACGTAAGATTATTATTTTATCACTCTGGACGCATAATTGCATAGAAAGATCTATCGAAAAAACGCCAGTCCGCGCTCGGCCGCCGTCATGAGTGGACACTGTGTCGGTTGTAAGCAGCAGCTTATGCTTGGAAAGTTCGCTGCACGTACATTAATATTTTTTATAAGCTCCACAATACTATCTTTGATACTTTACCCATTTTTTACGCAATGACAACCTTATACGGTACGATTTTATTATACATATAAATAGCTGTTTCTTTGTATATTATTATTATATATTTTTTATAAATCAGTGTAAATAAAATGAAGTTATCTTAATAAAAAATGTATACTTGAATAATTATTTTCTTTATACCTAGAATAGAATTTAAAATTAATATTTTTATCATACGGAACTTCGTTCCTATTCAGGGCGCCTACTAAATGGCATTAGTCGTGTCGAATCCTACTCTTAGTTAGATCGTATTCAATGTCGAAACGATGTTTGAACGAACGAAACATTTTTCCATATTATCGGTCCTAATTCTACTCTTAGTTGAAAATGTCAGAGACGAATATTCGAATTTGACAAATCATGAAACGTCACTTTTACGATAATCTCAACGACACCTTCTAAGAGGCTATCGTTGCTAATATCGTTTCAACTTGTATAGATATATTTGCCATACAAAATACATACTTAATAAATATTATTAAAATAATTATATGTGATTTACTATTCAACAGGATTTTTTTACTACCAAGTAATTTAGGTCATTCTGTTGATCGTTTATGCGTAGAAAGTAATGCAAATGGCCGCCTGAGAAATAGGAAGTCGACGAGAATGGTTGAGTTACTTTTTTTACACCTTATTATCCGCAAGTTTTGTATTTTTATTCAATTTTAAATGGTCGTTTTATATTCGTTACATAATTGTTTAATATTTACATTTTACAAATTTTACAAATAAATGATACAAATTGGTGGTGCATAGTCTGGTAAGGTCCTTAGCGCCTAAACTATGATTTTTTTACAAAGCACAGATATTAGTATATTATATATTTAGTATATATCATATTTAGTTTTTCAAGGTTTTCGCATAATTTATTCACTCTAAAAACGTAAAAAAATCAAAATATTAGGCTATGGTTACGATGTTGTTACGATAAACGATATGGAATACGAACATTTATTAGAGTAGGGTAGGTGCGATATATTCGGAGTATTATCGTATCGTTCCGAATATATCAATGTCGATTTTGCGAGTAGACCTGCAGTGTCCCTCGACACCACATAGTATTTTTCGGTCTGCTGATGGCATTCGATACGCCCTGCCCATTACAATGCAGTGTCGCTCACGATTCTTGAATAACCCAAAAATTCTAGCAGCACTACAATTGCGCTCGTCACCTAGAGACAAAAGATGTTCAGTCTCATTTGCTCAGCTCAATTTCACTAGCTACGGCGCCCTTCAGACCGAAATACCATGTTTAGCCATTGTGGTACCCACAATCTAGCTGGCATCCTGTGCAAATGAGCTTCCCACTGGTAAAATATTAGTACATCAGACTTGGATCAGTACATAATGTAATAAACTTACAATTTCTCTTCGTCTCCATTCCTTCCATTCATTATTATTATGCCATCCAGATGACCGTGGATCTGGAAGGCAAAGCCACATTGGCTTCAAAGAACTGGGAGATATTAAAAGAGCATAGCAATACTTCAATCCAGTCCACAGTCTAACGTTCTACATAGCGCTGGTCCGGCCACACATCAAGTGTTGCTCTCATCTCAGGTCAGTGCTAAAATTTGAAAATTTTGGATCCAGTGCTCTGTGAACGGCTAGATCACTTGGCATTGCTTAAAAACGTCGTTTCATTCTATGTCTTTTACTACATTTATCACAGGGAGTGTGCCGAAGAGCTGTTTGACATGATACCTACCGAGACGCCACAAATTAGGATCCCCACTCTCTGGATGTCTGGTGTTCCTCTGGTGCAGTTTTGACGCATCTTTACTCCCCGTATTATTAAACTCCCTATAAACAGCTTTCATGCGCAGTGCTACTATGATTCCATATGGAATCGTTCTAGTACTAGGGCGTACACTTTTTTATGTAAGAGGAGGAAACAGTAACTGGCTCACATGATGACGAGTGGTGTGGCGATGAACATCTGCCAATCCAGGGGATGCGTTGCCGACCTTTAAGGTGGGAGTATGCTCTTTTTCTTGAAGGTTCCTAAGTCGTAACTTTTTTTAAAGGCCGGCAACTCTCCTGTGATTCTTCTGGCGTTGCAGGAGGATGTGGGCGGCGGTGGTCATTTAACAACAGGTGACTCATACGCTTGTTTGACCTCCTTTTATTTTTCAACAATTGATCCAAAAATATATTTGAATTCAAATTCAGAAAAAGATATAGTCATTGGTATTATTAATTTGCAGAAACTGTTGCAATAAATAGCTTGTTGTTTGAATGGAGCGTATTGTTTGAAAGCCATCAACAAATATCAATAAATTACATTGGGTCGTTATTAGATTGCGAGAGAAGCTTTGCATAAAATGATTTATTGGTTTCCCTTTACGTATGTCGCTTACAAGAGAATTTACTGAGCTAGATGTAATATGTTTATCTTATGAATTGGCTACTGAGATATATTTGCCAGATAGATTGAACTACTTCAAATATTATATAAACTTATCGTTAACATTTAACTCAGTTATGTATATTCTTGCAGTTATATACAATACATTTTTAATGTCAGAGTGGATAGACACTTCCAAAACTAAGAGGAAAAACGACAAATACTCAAAGATTAAATTAGAATGGATTGAAGAATTGTATTATCGAAAAATCATCGTCTAAATCAAGTATGGATCGAACCCGTTCAACAAATAAAAAAAACACTATCGCATCGCTAATAAGGATCAAATTCCGGGAATACGAGTATAGTGAAATATGGGTAACTGAAGGAAAGAGTTCATATTTTTTAACAAAAATATAACATTTAACAAAAAAAACTTGACATAGATACATACGCAAACGGCATCAGGGAAAATATATTTACGATTATATTAGAATATGATAATGTACATATAACATTTCTTTCTGTGTATCTTGTCACTGAGTCGCAATACTTTTTCTGTCCCATATCCATTCCTAATGTTATATGTTTTCTTTAGATGACAGATTTGCCGAATACTCGTAGGGCTGTCAATCACAAGAAACACGGCTAACATAATATAATACTTAGACAGTATAATAAGTATCAAGATTAGGTGCATTTTGTAGTGTTAAACTGCTGATTAAGCTTTTTTTTATGAAAATAAAGGACGAGACGAGCAAGACGTTCAAATGATGGTAATTGATACGTCCTACCCATTACAATGCGCTGCTCAAGATTATTGAAAACCCAAAAAATTCTGAGCGGCACTACTGCGCTTGTCACCTTGAGACATAAGATGTCAACTCACATTTGCCCAGTAATTTCACTAGCTACGGCGCTCTTCAGACCGAATTCCAATTATGTTTACCCATTTGCCTTCCACTGGTAAAATATTAGTACATCAGACTGCGACTGCGTAAACATTACTGCTTCACGACGGAAATAGCCGTCGTTGTGGTACCCATGATCTAGCTGGCATCCGGTGCAAAGGAGCCTCCAACTGGTTGCTAAGCTAGTTGGCTTACCCTTTAAAAGAAGTAAATGAAAACTTAAAACGTAAATATCTTTCTCCATGACTGGGTATTTGCTACGTGTCAGAGCATTTAACTGGGCAAAGGGATTTTTAAAAAAGTTAAGTAAATAAATCAAATTTGTGGTTGAAACAGTTTGTGCGAATTGCGTATTTCGATGCAAATAATTACTCCAATTAACTAAATTATAATAGATATTTACGTAACTTATCGCTTTTAAAATTGTGAGCCTATCCATTGATTTATATAAAATACGTTTGGAGGTCTGAAAAGCGTCTAGAAGATTGCTATTTTTGCGGGTCTATCATCATCAGAAGCTCCAATACGAATGGCAGGTGGTTAGTAATAGCATGGGTGATTACACTAATTGGGACAGACCATACGCCAAGCAAAATTATACACATATTGCCCAGCAAATTTGTATTATCAATTTGGGACTTGCCGACGTGACGAGGTCCTCAAAATCAGAATAAAAAACCTATAACTATAGAGAAGTCAGGCCCCCTTCCTCAAAATTCCTGATCTGGCAACAGCAAATATCCTTCTAAAGAATACACATACCTCGACGAGAGGTATAAAATCATGCCCAATTTAGTATAATTGGTCTGTAAAATACGTAATCTCAGAGATAGCGTTGCTGCCTCCTCTATCTCAAGGTGATGCTCTGAATCTTCTTCACTTCGCGGCAGATTTTGTCCGTTCGTGCTGTCGTAACAATAGTCTCCCACATCAAAGAGCCCTTAGCTGCCTCTAAGAACACCCATGGAAGGACAACGATATTATTATTACTCCCTAGGGTATATATAATATAATATATACTCCTCAAGATTGACCGATGATCTGGTCAAGATCGTCGGAAGAGGACAGTGCAGGACTGATCATCGTGGAGGTCTTTGGGTGAGGCCTTTTCTCCAGCAGTGGACGTCTTCCGGCTGAGTTCCGTATGATGATGTTGAGATAAGCGTTCACTGTATTATGTCGTTAAAAATTCATTCAGCAATGTAAGCTTGCTTAGATAGCGCTGTTATATTGCGAAGGTAAAGTTTTAAAACATTGAAAGTTCATATAGCGCACTTATTCCTATGATCGTATTTAATTACAAAACTGCTTTCTTTAATATGCCATCTGTACACTGCCTAACGTTGGTAATTAGCACAAGGAAAATCTTACTGAGTGGATGTTCAATAGAAGTTTTGTTATCGAATAACGGAACCTAAATAAATAAATGAAATTTAACACTAGTCGTATCTTTTTTTTCTATGTTTTTATTAGGGTAAGCATTGTAAACTTAAGCTATATCAAAATTTGGAAGAAACAAATACTCTTTCATTTGAGATTTTTTTATATAAAATAAAAACGTAGAAAGAGGTATTGTATAGGTATTATAACTAAATACCTAACCCTATTAACATAATACCATGTTATAATCAATACTTATAAAAAAATCTCTGAAAACTGATTTTTGTATAACACATAGTTCTAGAAACTTTTATTAGCAACCTTTAGTAAAACAACAAAAAACTTTATAAATTTTATTGTTGTGTGAAAAATATGACAAAATAAATATTTCGATATATCGATGTTATATTTTGAGCGAGGATGAATAGTTGAAAATATTTTTCGGCAATATTGTTAAGTTTCTATTCTAATTTTATCTAGAAAAAATGATTTATCACCAACAAATACTTAACTACACATACGAATTAATCATAAAGTGATCATAAACATTAAAGTATTGCGGTTATATATAACATATCAATCAAAAATTCATAAAATATCAATCAAACAACCTAGTGGAACCTTTTACCAGTGGGAGGCTCCGTTGCCCAGGATGCCGACTAGATTATGGGTACCACAACGGTGGCTATTTCTGCCGTGAAGCGTTACTGTGTTTCGGTCTGAAGGACGCCGTAGCTGGTGAAATTGCTGGGCAAACGAGACTTATCATCTTATGTATCAAGGTGACGAGCGCAGTTGTAGTGCCGCTCAGAATTTTTAGGCCTTTCAAGAATCCTGATCGGCACTTCGTTGTTATGGACAGGGCGTATCAATTACCATCAGCTGAACGTCCTGCTCGTCTCGTCCCTTATATTCATAAAAAAAATCCTAGACTAGAACATGGAAACGGAAAAAAATAACGGTTTCCACATTTATATTTATAACAATTATAAAATCCAAACTTATTTTACAACTATTTTAACCATCAATCCTCCTTCAATTCATTGACAAAAATAACAATCACATACGAATTCTTGTTCGTTATTTAATAATAAATTATTTGATGTTGTATAGTGACAACCCTACGTCGAATGACTTCTCATTGGCGAATGATCGATGTCAGGAGCTCGTCTGACATGAGACATGTTTATCTGTAGCATAGTGGATCTGAGCCGAGCAATTTTCCTCTACAAAGTATTAGGGTTGCTTGCTGTCAGAAACTAATGAGTCGTTTAGTTAATTAGAAGACTCGTCATGTTTTTACGAAAAGATGCATGGGCATGTTTTTGGAACAAAATAACAAAAAAAAATTCTCAATTTATGTAAGTATAATAAAAATAGTACAACAATAACTATTTCTAAAAATGTTTAATCTACTGTTGAGAGACAAGAAAATGAATTCGGCGAAATAATTAATTAAGGGCAATATAAACGCTTAATTTCTACAGTTGTTTTTTTATATAAAATCGCTGCGTAATTAACATCTTTTATCTAAAACACAACGGGTAACTAGATAAGATAACTATTTAAGAAAAAAAATCCGGCCAGTTTTATTCACAGGTTTTTCATATGAGAAAAGGTGACGAGATGAGCAACATGTTCAGCTAATGGTAAGTTATACGCGCAATCGATTATAATATAGTGCTGTTCAAGATTATTGATTGAACCCGAGATTTCAATCGTGCGAGAGAAGAACACCACTAACGGTAGATACTGTAAGGTGAGCGAACCAATTGGGACTGAACCACGCTTAGCATAAGCTCGTTAGTATTTTGATTTGAATATTATACCACTTAATAACCCACTAGCCTGTTAATTACTAGCTACGATGTCCTTCAAATCGAACACAATAATTCAAGCACATTACTTCTTCACGGCTGAAGAAGGCGCCACTATTTCCTCCAAAAAATATTTGACTTTTTGTAAAAATATTTACCTTAAAAGAGACGGCTCTTCATTGTGTGTCTTCTAGCGCATTTATCACAGTGTTTCGAAGATGTGTTCGAATCACAAATTACAATATCATCTCCACCATTTGCATGAGTGGCGTTATTCCACAGTACGGTTTACAAGGAACTTTCTACCACCTAAAACCAAGCTGTGGAATGAGCTTTCTTGTCCGGTGCTTAGAGGACGAAACGACATGCGTACCTCCAAAAAAGGTCGGCAAAGCTTCTGTGATGCCTCTGGTGTTAAAAAAGAATATGGGCAGCGGTGATCACTTAACATCAGGTGGTTTATCCTCCTCTTCAATAAAAAAGTGTGTGTGTCAGCTCCGACGCACGACCGGAGTTTACTCCTCAAGAACGATTATCTTTCAACAGGTACTAAATAAAATCAAGAACAATGGAGTGGGTTACAAACAAACATACAGCAGAAGCTAATAAAAACAGATCGACACCATGTAAGGGTAAAAATGTCCAATCACAACTCCTGTTAAAAGCGGAACTCAAAATTCCAATTTTAAAAAGTCCATCAAGGAAGTTACACTTTGGCACAATAGGTATATTATACTACATTCGTAAGCTATCACGCAGTATACTGTGTACACACAAGTATATAATCACACACACACAACTGAAAAGTAAAAGGTGCGCGAAAAAAGAAGCGCACCAAAAACGTTACTATCCCATTTGATTAGTAGGTTGTACTCTCCATATTTTTTCTCATACCGGGCGCCTTATATGAAAATCGTTTGTTAAGTAGTAAACTCCAATAAACTCCAAAAAATAAACTAGAAAAACATTTATCAAGTTCTATTTTATTTAGGTGAATTATTATGTTAAAACAACACAACACTTATTGGAATAACGTTGGACACTCTAAAGAGTTCGTCTGTGAAAGTCTCGACTAGTTAACCATCACCAACTTTTAATTGGCTACGATTTTGAGTCTGTCCGTGTTCCACAATGTTGTGAAACACGATGCTTTCAGTAATAGTTTAGAATAATACCTTATAGTATCACGAATTTATATACATGAATAAAAATTTATATAAATAAAATTGGAGTGTCTGTTTGTAATATTGAAGTAACCGTTTTTACTACATGTATATTAATATATACATACACCACAATAACATTTTCTACAATTTTTGTCTGTCTATTTGTTTGTTCCGGCTAATGTCTGAAATGGCTGGACCGATTCTGACGGGACTTTTATTGGCAGGTAGCTGTAATAAGGAGTAACTTAGAATACATTTTTTTTAGAAAAATAAAGTGATAATGCAATGTCCAAGTGAGGTCTAACCCTAAAAATAATTTGTATAGAAAAACAACGTTTGCCGGGTCAGCTACTAGATCATATATCTACAAAGGTTAATAATAAAATTAATTTAATTTAACGTACCTTCAATATTACGATTGAAGAGTTTACTAAGATTGAATTAATCATTGTTTCTTTTCTTATTTTTTTTAACAGTGACCTTTAATAAACAACGGCTTGACTTGATACCCAATCGCCTATTAAAAGGTCGACAGAAAATGTTCGAGCGGCGTTTTATATACGTATACTTCAACTTATACAGATAACATTAAACATTATTTTATTCTGTGGTAATAATGTTCAAAGTCTATTTATATGTAACGCTAATTAGAAGCTCGGACGCGAACACGAGACAAGAACATTTTGCATTAGCAATTGTAATGTAATTATTTAGCAAAATCATTAAACAGTTAAGTTAGTTACACAGTTTTGTTCATTTAAAGAAACACTTACCTGAAATATTGACCTTTTTAATTAATAAATTTTTTAATGAAATATATCATTTTTAAGTTTGGATATGCTGTTATTTTGACAGTTTTTCATAGAACACTATGTCATTGCGTGGCGCTGTGTTCAAAGCGCGGTCGAAACACAACTGAACGAAAACTCTGCCCCAATAGATGCGAAGGCAGAGTTTTTCTTCAGACAATTAGAGCGTGGTTGTGAGCCTAGTTGTTTATTCTAAGTTAATCTTTTTAATGAGAAAAATTCTACCCACAATCTACAATATTCTTTTTCTTTTGAAAAACCCAATATTCTGCGTCACAATTGAGCTCATAAACACTTTGAAATATGACATTCTGAAATCTGAAAACGGGGAGTGCCTTAGAACGGCGTGATTATGACGCGGCCTGTCAATGCGTAATATTTGACTTGTAATAAGAGCTAGCTTATAATTATGATGATTTGAGTGAACGTATAAGAAAGCTATTGAAACAAGCTATAAGACCTTGCAAAACAAACCATTTAATAAACCAAATGAGGATCAAAACTTGGTGAAGGCGTGTGCTGTGAGTGTGCTGAACGGCACTTCCGAATATGGTGTATCTGAAAAATATAGTGACAAATTGCACTTCCCGGTTTCGGAAGGTTGGCCCATTGCGCGAGTAATTTCACTAGCTACGGCACTCTTGAAGCCGTAATACAATTATGCTTGCACATTATTGCTAGAAAAAAGGCACCATATTAAAGTAATAATATATTATAAGAACTGATTCAAATTTTATAATATTTTGTTCCCGTCATCCAAATTCTCCACGATTGTTAGAGACGCGATGAATAGAATTCGGTGGAGGCAGATCATCCGTTCCAGATGCGACCATAATTCTAACCACGATCGTCAGATATGAGGGACCGTGCCAGATAGAAGAGAGTAATATTTTGTACATAGAGATTAAGGAGAATTAAACAAAGTTACAATTAAAGTTCAAGGGATGTTAGAGTATTCAGGTCTTCTGATAAGGATGATTAATTCATTAAAAATAAAAGATTCGTTAAATTTTACTTATGTACTTGACTACACTCCACATACCAACGAGTTCTGATTTTGGTATAGGACCCGAAATTTTTACACAATAGGTACACAAATAAAATTGTAATTAGCTATAAATATAAACAAAATAAGAGCCGAAATGTAACATATCATAAGTTATACAATAACGTCAAAAAAGGACAAGAAATTTGTTGTAAATATCAAATTTCTTATAGGAAAGTAATGTAACAATAAAAAAAAATGATTAACGAGCCATAAATCTTGACAAGGCAGGGGTTCTTTGAAGGTGCAATTTACACGCTCGCTTCTCGAAATTTATTTTTTTCGTGTGTTTAATATTGCAGAAGATCCACAAACTGCAGACCTTGGCCTTTCATATTTAGTTCAACTCTGCGCTAGTACTGAATAAAAGAAAATACCGTTTCTTGCTGTTGCCTAGGCTGATCAAATAAAGCTGATTGTACATGTCGCGTTTGCCAGCCGTAAAACCGTCTTTATTGGAACTCGTCGCCTATTTCTGTCGTGAAGCAGTAATGTGTAAACTTTATTGTGTTTCGATCTGAAGGGCACCGTAGCTAGTGAAATTACTAGGCAAATGAGATGTCACATCTTATGTCTCAAGGTCACGAGGGCAATTATTATAGTAGTGCCGCTCAGCATTTTTGGGTTTTTGAAGACTCCGGAATGGCACTGCATCGTAATGGGCAGGGCGTATTAATTATCATCAGCTAAACGTCCTGCTCGTAACGTTATTGGAAGTAAAGGACGAGATGTCCCTTACTTCCAATTAAAAAAAACTATTATTCCTATGAGAATTTGTTATACTCGATATGATATCTCTTCTTCTTCTTCTTTAGGTCTTTTGATGCCTAGGGCATCAATGACCGTTAAAGATGCTCTGATCGGCTAAAAGCAATTAGATTTTGTGCTATTTCACTTTAACTTCCCCATCACCAAATGTCTTGGCTCAAAGGAAGGCATAATACTGTTGGAATTGGAGGATAAACAAGCGAACAAGTCACCTGTAAGTGATCACCACTGCCTATACTCTCATGTAACATCATAGAAGTGACAGGAGCGTTGTCAGCCTATTAGAAAGATTTCAACAGTACTGTATGCTCTCAGAATATGATTTGAGGCCCAAACGTGAACGTATAGAAGGTATTCTCTTTGGCAATGTCAGTACCTTTCTTGGGTAAAATATCCTTGAGAAACGCTTTGATAATTTGGTGCGGTGAAGGGGCTAGTTCAATTTATACAATGGTGGCCAATTAATGACAAGATATAAAATAAGGAGTTTCTGAAAACTTCTTTAGCGGCGTTGAGTACTTTTCTTGGGATGGGTATAAAATATTGAATTCGCGTCAGGACACGCGGCCTGACTGAAAAATCGTAAGACTGTACGTGCGCTGGCAACGACTGGACTGAATTTCTAAAAAAAATTAAACATCGACTTTGAAAAAAACTATTCCAAAACTTTATAATGTGCACTAAAAAGTACAACTTAATAATCAACTTATTTTAGAGTTCACAAGTAAAATTAAATGAAAAATATTAGACTACCTAAAAGTCAATCAAATTATTACGACACCATAATGTAGAAACAATTATTGTTATTTTTGGAATCGGTTTCCTCCCGCCGCGGCCCCGCTCTCGGCTCTCGCCTCGTCACGTAGCGCGTGCGACACAATGGTCATCTCACCTTTAACTATGCATGTAGTTACAAACCTAGCTTGGCTGAAACCGACTCCAAAAACAACAATAATTGTATCTACACTATATTGTTGTTTCACCAGCTTTTAAATAAAAAAAGGATAATCAAAATCACCCAGTCGAAACACCGGTCCATCTTGTCCACAGAAACACAATAGAATAATAGAAGAGTAACTCAGCGGTCTCCTTGAAATTTATACCTATGTCTGCGCAGACCGCTAGGGTTGGTACATACAAACAGATTGTCGATGCGGACGGCACAGTGCAGCTAATTTAACTCGGACTGCGAGCATTCTCGGCGGTGTACAGCGTGGCACTCAATAGTTTTGTCTTTCCAAGATTGCCAAGCTGTCGTGTAAATTTTGTGTATGTGTGCGTGCGTCGATTCGGGCGTTCTAGAATGAAGTTAAGGTACTGTTCTATAACTGTATTGTAAAAGAAGTTTAAGATATATTGTGCCCTTGACAGATACTCAAATTTGATTTTAACTGAAAGACCTTAGCTGTCTCTTCGCCACTTTCAGGGTATCACGAAGCAAGCATAACAGCTTCAACACAGTCCTAATACCTAATTTGAAGATATTCAACCTCTCAAATTCCATTAAAAATCGAACATTGTTTATTATAAATGACAAAAATAACACTGAATTCACTGTCACAATAATTGTTTTCGAAAACACAAAAAGAGTAGAGTGTGTAAAAACCCTTAGTGTTTTATAACAATGGCTCACAACTAGGCTTTCTTCGTGTAACAATGTATTCAAAAATAAACTACGAAAATTCTTTCTTTTGTGCGAAACATCATAATAGTGTTTATTATTGTTGATGTATATCCATTAAATAAAAAAGAATTAATCATAAGTAAATATCTTGTAAAAAGGTTTTATTTACGGTTTATCTGTATCTGTGTGCTACAAAATCCTTTAATGATATTATTTATTTGAAACAGGTATACAATGGTCCGCTGACAAAACAATATTTTCAATACGTTATCCCAATCGGGATCATTATAAAATATATAAACCAACATATAAATATAGAAGTCAAGACAAGCGGAATGAAACTGACTTTCTCTTTTACAGCATTATTCTTAATACGTCTGCTCTGTACGAGATCGTGAAAGCAACTGTCCAGGGGTGGGACAGACGCCTTAAAGTGACGTTTGCAGAAGACTGTAGTGCCATCTGTTAGTTGGCCCGAAAATGAAAGCTTTGTCAGCTGTCACTCGCTTTGAAACCTTTCAACTTTTCTTTATTTGTGTCACTGCCCACTGGTTTTAAATGGCGGCTACTTCTAGTAGCGTTAGCGCATGTATGTAGCTCTCGTGTTCCATTTTGCATATTTACACTACTAAATCTATCCCTTATGTTCTATGTTGTGGCAAAATTAAATAACTAACTCTACGCGCAATTTCAACATGGTAAAAAATTGCAATACCTACATTAAAAAGTAGAGTTAGTTATTTAATTGCGTCACAACATTAAAAATGAATTTTATAATTTCGAGCTTATATATAGTTAGTTTCGGGGCCAATCTCCAGATGGCGCTTGTTTTCAAATAGACAGCTCATAATGCGTAGAGAGGGTTCTCTTTTCCCTATATATTATTATACTCTTTGCAACTGTCTTTAGCGTAATACCAGGCCTGTCTCACTCCTCGTGTAGATATCGAAATTATAAGTAGGTGCGGCGGCCTCTGCACAGTAGGCCTGCCAGTAGGGACTCACAAGCGAGCAGTGATGCACGCAAAAGCCTTGTTGTCACCCACTTCACCGATCCGACCGATATTTAGTAAACTGGAGAACCATAAGTAAAGCAAAGCATATTAAAGGTCATTGCGATCCAAATTTAATTTAAGTATCCTAAAGACGCCAAAACAATCTACTTTAAAGTGATTATTATTATGATGAAATTACTATTCATGATAGCTACCTATTTATTTCCTATATACTTATACTAAGTAGGTTTGACTTTATTGTGGTTTTCCAACGCATACATTACTATCTGCAACTAATATAGATTTGACAACGAAATAATGCTTTGTTCAACTCTCAGGTTGTGGCTTCATCTACAGGATCTACTTTACAGTTGATAACCTGCTCAACCCAAATGTTTGCATATTAGGAAATAGACTTGAGATGTCGCTCTTGTAAATCTAAACAATATGTTATGTTTTTAAAGTGATAACCCTCACTTCTAGGATTAATACACAAATAAAATTTGAAAAAAAAAATTACCTGTAATACACATTCCCCGAACAAAAAGTCCATTTGCACAACGCCAATATAACTATTTGGGACGATATCTTTTCAAAAATATTAATACAAAACTTAAAATTATGCATTGTAATATATATGAACTTAGACATAAACTCAAGAACATGTTAAGAAACCTAAATTACGAAGCTACTGAAAATCTTATTCGATAACCACTACTTAAACCAGGTATAGCATTTGATAAATAAAAAGCTAAACACATACTCACACACACACACACATACACACACACACACACACACATACACAAACAAACACACAACACACGCCCTAAATTATATATAAAATAGTTTCTGTGTTCATAATTTGTTGCATAACTTCCATTGTTAGACCTTAAAATATGTTGATGTCTGTTATTTGACATTTTACATTGCACAACTGGGAAGAGACTGACCCCCATGTCACGGGCTGTCCTAGTTTGGGGGTCGAGGGTAATTTTAAGCAATAATGTATTTTTTTTTTGCAACAAATAAAGATTTATTATTATTATTATTATAATGCGTTAACGCATTCGAAACTACATACGAATATACATGATATATCATAATAACATAATATCCTACAAAAATAATAATTTTCCATAATACAAGAAAAAAAATAAGAATTTCAATTATAAGTACATTTGATAATGTTTTAATTTAAGATATATTTTAGTTTTTAAAACATCTTTTCACTCGTTTTGCACCCTAATATATTCCTAAGATAATTTAACTATGGCAGCAACATTGCAAACTCCTTTCTCATGAGAGATCGATTTACAAAGAAAGCCCGCAAGAAAAATATCAAGTTTCGAGGAAGGTTTTGATTACTTTGGTTTAAATGAATCTCCATGATGCCCAAGTAGAGATTAATCAGAAATGATCCGCGCGCAAACAGAATGGGATAGAACCCTGTCAAAGTATTACTAAGCAATGAAGTTCTGAATACTTAAAAAAGCACCGAACTCCAGACTAACATAATGTCAAAATAGTCTCGTAAGCTTGCATTGCCTATGCCGTGTATCACACGTGTCTTAGTTCCAAAAGGACTTATCTGATCAAAACAAATATAAAAGTCACATTAACACAAAAAGGTTAATGATATTAAATTCAAATTATTTTATTAAAAATAGATTGCGACATAACTTATTGAAAGTCACAAACTACCACCCATTCCAAAACGAATGCCTCAGACCTGAGAAGAATGGGCAAAACAAACTCAGCGGGTTTATTATTCATCAAAAAAATATGTTGACATAGTAATATTGTACAATTAAACTTATTATTTAATAGCCTGATGGCGGTCGCTCCATTACCAATCTGTAGTAAGGTCATTTATGTTTTAGTTACCTTTACCCCACAAAGTTTTCTAACAATTCTTTTGAATAACATAATACTTTTGTTTTGAACATTTTCTGAGATCTTGTTGTAAAAGCATATACATCGCCCCACAAAAGACTTACTAACTCGACTGAGCCGATTAGTAGGCATTAGCCCCCTTATTCATAATAGTCTGCTAACTTAAAGCATTGCTAACTCTCACTCTGTCTTCTTCTATTGACCTAAGTCAGAATGAGAAAAAACACTCCTTAGCGGCTGTTTTAAGTTAGCGGACCATTATGAATAACGGGGTAGAAGTTTATGTTTGTTCCTGGTGTTAAAATTATACCATAAGGTTATGACAGTTTCTAGCAGATTCACTTATGTGCCTATGAACATACATTACATTATCAAGAACATATTGAGAAGCAACAGTCAAGATGTTATTATCAAATTTTATAAAAAGGTAAGATGTAAAAAATTCTTAATTACTCGTCAGTTGTAAGAGATTTGGTCTATCATTTTAATTTGAAACTAAAAGGCTACGGATCATTTCAAGTTCAAAATGTCACTCAGAAGTTATCAACCCTTCTCTAAAAAGGTATTTCAATGAAAATTTATTTCCAGTGTTAATTAATATTGCGAACAAATAATTATTCAGATAAACGTTAAGCTTCTGTACCGAATTGTAGACGAAATAATTTTATTAGAAAATATTTAGATTCGGGAATTCATAAATCATTTACAAATAGATTTTATATATTTTTTGTTTTTCGTACATTCAATTCAAGTTTTGCAGGTCTGGGGGAAAAATTGTGTGGTAATATCCATGAGTATGTTTTTTTATTAGTTTTATTAAACTATCCAATTCGACGCATCTGCTCTTAAGTAAACTTCGTAACAAAAAAAAGTAAATGCTAAACAGCTATTGGATGAGTTAATATTTTTGAATTGTAAGCTTCTTTAGCCGCGTTTATCACTTTTTGTTAGAGGGGAATCGCATGCGATAAATAAATGATTTAATAAAAATATAGTTAGACACTTTTTGGATGAGTGAAATTTCGTAAGTTCGCGTCACTGAAATGCTTATAGCTGTATATCTGTAGCTATACAGCTGACGTATTGTGCAACATTAGTGCTGTGTATATCTTGTAATATTGAATGGATTTAGTGAAAAGTTTAATGTGTTTAAACTGTGCATTGTTGAAATATTGTTTGTATCTGATTATTATTTGAATTGTTTAATTGTATAATCATTATGCAGTACAATAGAGAGTACTAAAAATTATTTTAATAATTTTTAGATGAAAATAAATAATGACAATGTTGAAAACAATTAAAATAATGTTAAAAATGAAGTACATTGAAGTTTATGTAAATGAAAATATTATATCTAATATAAAAAATTCTCATGTCGCGGTGTTTGTAGTTAAACTCCTTCGAAACGGCTTGACCGGTTCTCATGAAATTTTGAGTGCAGGTAGGTCTGATAATCGGAAAACATCTATTTTTCATCCCCCTAAATGTTAAGGTTGGTCCACACGAAATTTTGTTTTTTAATTTTTTGAACAATGAGTCAGCATTAAAAAATACATACAACTACAAATTTTCACCCACCTACGATCAACAGTTACTTTTGTATCGCGATTTTAATATCGGCAATACAACGCTTGCTGGGTCAGCTAGTTAATATAAATATACAAATAAATAATATAATTGTAGGTATATTAATTATTATTTCAATTGAATTGTGTTTATATTTTGTCGCGATCATGTATAGTTTGTAATTCATTTGAATAATAAAAAACATATAAATATGCATAGAATTGTTGCTCGGAGTGTAAATAGATATGAAAACAACATTGAGGTTCATAATTTTTAATTCACACATTATGAAATTTCAAATTATTATATTAGATGTTCTAAGTTTTCACTTCTATAAGCAGCCTTTTTGCACTAGCCTATTTTATTTTCATTATGATGGGCAAAATAATTTACTTACAATTTACTGACGTATAATAATAATATATTGACACACTTTTTACACAAATTATCTTGCCCCAAGTTTAGCCTGTGTTATGGGTTACAAGACAATGATATATTTAATACAATATACTTACTTAAACATACATAAATACATATTATAAACATACATAAATACATTTAAACATCCATGACTCGGAAACAAACATCCATATTCATCATATAAATGCTTGCACCTACCGGGATTCGAACCCGGGACCTCTAGCTTAGTAGGTAGGATCGTATAAACAAACAAAGCCTTCGAAAGAGAAGAACATCTCTAACGGAGATATAACAATAAAGAAAATGAAAGCGAAACTATAGGTACTGTGACAAGTCGTCAACTGTCAGCCTCACTTGGCATTACCTCCTTAGTATTTTGAATATTAAACCAGCTAACACATACATTAGCAAATCAAAATTCATGTCGCATTATCTGACTGTCAAGTCGTTTTTACGCTATTATATTCAAAGTCATTTTTGTATGACAACAAGGGACGAGACTAGCAAGACGTACAGCTGATGGTAACTGATACGCCCTGCCTATTATAATGCAGTGATTGCTCAGGATCCTTGAGAAACCCAAAACTTCTGAGCGGCACTACAACTGCGCTCGTCAACTTGAGACATAAGATGTTAAGTCTCATTTGATCAGTAATTTCACTAGCTACGGCGCCCTTCTGACCGATACACAGTAATGCTTACACATTACTACTTCACGGTGGAAATAGGCGCCGTTGTGGTACCCATACTCAGGCCGGCATCATGTGCAAAGGAGCCTTCCACTGGTGTTGGTCCCTATGAAGAAAATATATGCATTCAGTACAAAACAGGACGGAGTTCGCTAAGCTAAAGACTAAGATTCAACAGAGAGGAGGCACCAAGAAAGTGAAACTGAATAAAATGACCTTTTTCGTTTTTTTAATGATGTAAGTCTCAACATACTTTTCCTATAAAGTTACTGACGTCACATAAATTAACAGTGAATATTTCTGAGTTAATTATACGATATAATAGAAAGATCGTGGCTGACTGTTCACTATAGTTATCAAAGACCGACACATTTGAAAGCCTATAAGTAAGTTAGTCTAAGTTACAGCACTCCATTAAGACTAAGTACACACTGAGCCTATACAACCTCTTAACAATAATGCGCAGAGTAACTCGCAATCAGATAATAATTATAATTATAAATAATGGCAATTAATGCATCAATTATAATTTTATTTCATTTTAATAACCTATCATAGGGGTAAAGGAAATTAATCCCTATATCTACCATGTTTAAATATTATTGACCAAATGAATCCGCTAGTCACAGTCAAAATTGTTTCGAATGATTGACGTTTTTATTTTATTTGAAAGTTTGACAAAAAATTAAAACTTATAAGATATATTTTGTATTTGCGTTATGTTGATCTTAATTTTCTTATATTTCCTGAATATTTATAGGTTTGCGGGCACTCAAGGGCCTTACCTATTAATTATGAGGATAAGATAATTTATTGTACATGACTGTTTTTTGCTTAAGTAAAATATAAAAATAAATCTTTAGCAATCACCAGAACGATCAAAAAATACCTAAATGCAGGATACATGCATGAAGGATTTTGTACAGCCAAAAAATGTAAAATAATATCAAAATTATTACAATTAACAGCGCTTTCAGATACAAAAAAATATATTTGTTCACAGTAAATTTCACAAAAACTTTACTACTGATAAGAAGCTGTTTTACTTTGTAATAACTTCATATAAATTACGAAATCAAGTTGCAGAAACTTACACAAAATAAACACACATCCCAACTTATTATGATCCCAATGAACACTTTGACATTACATTCCAATAATTACCTAACTAAAATTGACTCAAACTCAACGTCATATACGAGTCGAGCTCACTTACGTCAATTTCAAACTTTAGAAATTCGAACCATTAATATCCTCTGTTGAAACTTAGTCTGTGTCATGTATAAGTTTCTTAACGTTCCCTGGTTTCTTGTATTTAGTTATATATATTGAATATGTATGATTTATAGGTTTTGATACGTTATTAATGTTGTTAGTTTTAACCAGATACTTCATTATAAGTATTTGCAATTTAAATTTAAAACATTCTAAGTTTTAAAGCTTGTTATTAAATAACATGGAATTTTAATGCTATATTATGCTACATAGAGCTATGAGAATGATTAATGTATTTCCTTTTTTCTTTTTTTTTTTTTTAATAATTGCCACTTAATAGCCCATAATACTGAGCAATTGTTAGTAGCAAAATGAGCCTCCACTGATACATTTGTAGTATAAATCTGCCCTCTATGGAATTTAACCAACCAATGTTAGTTAAAATAAAATGTAAAAAAAGTTTAACCAGTCTATACAATAGAATTTATTAAATACATGTATATTTGATTTTTATTCAGTGTAAATTCCGCAAAGTTTATCTTTAATCAATTCAACACGTGTTTTCTGCCTTTACACGAGGCATCTCCAGGATCTGTTGACTTGCCAAATTCTGATGCGCGACTCACTGAGTGTGCACATAGAGGCAAAATACGTGTCAAATTGATTAAAAACAAAACCAAGCGGAATTTAACCTCAGTAAAAATCACAACTTTTAGATAGACCATACAATTTATTGTGAAAGTTATGAATACTTTATTTAGTATTTATATAATGTTATGTATCATACTTACGTATATAAAAAATATTACCTGTTCTATCTATAGAATCATTACTCTATGCAATCGTTAATGAACGTGCTGTTAGGCGTATCACTTATACATCAAAAGCGATAGGCGTAATGATATACAAACATACAATCAACATTGCCGTTTGAACGCAATACGGGCATGTTTTCGTTTCAAGATGTTTTTTTTTAAATACAAACAGTTGAAGAGTTTTTATTGTCTTTGCTAGTTTGGGCTTAGGCACGTTTTGGATATTGTGTTTTATATTTACTTCTCAATATGGTTTAAATCGCCGTATATTTGTTTGGGTTGATTTATTATCAAGATTTTTGAAATGAAAACATCTTTAGTTGTATATTATTTTGTAGGTATTGAATGAGAATGAGCTGCCACAGTCGGGTTTGAAACGCTCGTTAGGAAAAAGTTACTTTAGGGCGTTAATACTTGCCAGTGGGCTTGCTCACAGGGTAGGGCAGGGTACCAGGGTGTACGATTTGTGTATGTCCACACAAAGTTTTTACTTTTTTGCATTTCTAGAAAAAAAAATATGTTTTCGAGTAATAATTACGATTAGGTTTAAATTAAATAATCCAAGGTCAAATTAAGATTTTTAGTTACAGCATATGGCTTGAAAAAATAAAAAGTACAACAATCAACCGAACTTTTTATTATAATAGGGGCTTAAGTTTGAAATTGCCGTTCTATTGTAATAGGCACTTCGAATTGACATAGAACCTTCATGGATTGAGATATATGTAGTTCTTCTTTTAAAAAATATGCAACATTCGATTATCGACTTTCTGTTGTGTTTTTATTCAGCTTAGATAAGAGATTGAGCTTAAATTACCCTTAATTAAATATAATAATATTTATAATTATGAATTATTATACTAGAATAATATAATACTAGAAGCAAAATGGTCAAATTGTAAGTAGAGGTGTTTAGCGAGTATTGTTGAATATATTGTAGATGAACATTCTTTTTTTTTGTTATGTGGTTGAGTTCTTGTGACAGTTTTCATCATGCTCGCTTAAATGTCACTGCTTGTGGCGGCGACGTGGTACGGGTCGATACCTTTCCTAAAATATGGTCGAGGGAGGATATGGCTGGCCCATGCATCATGCACGTGAACGGGTGCTACTTGTGGTGGCAGGATGATCCTGTAGCCGGAAACTCGGCTTCAAAATAATTATTTTTTTTATTGATAATAAAGTTTGCGGTGTGTGTGAATTGATGCATCTACTGTACCATGGCGTACTATTATTGTTGATACAGTAGTGGTCAGCCATGACTGTACTCAATAACTATAATAACTTTTACGTATTAATTTACATTTCTTTTTTTGAGTATTTGTAGTTTGAGTATTATTGCTGCATCACTTTACATATTATATTGTAACTGAAATGATTTCTGAGTTAGTGATTGTCACAATAAGTTTCTTGCCACTTCTCCGTCTTATGAAAGCTCAACCCTCAAAGCCGGTGGATATGTAAAGAAAAGTCATTTCCTTGACCTGCATGAATAAAGTGATTTTGTTTTGATTACTGTTTGTAAAAATATAATATTAGTAATTATTTATTATATTAATTATATATAACATTATTTACAAGTTTAAGCAGAATTGTCATATTGTAAGCAGAGGTATTTGGTGAGTATTTCATGATATGTAGATTAAGATTCTATTTTATTGTTTGCTTGAGTTCTCGTAAAAGGCTTCGTCATGCTCGCTTTAAAGTCACTGCTTGTGGTGGCGACATGGGATAGGTCGTCCCCTTCCCTAAAATATGGTTTAGGGAGGCGATGGCTGGCTCATGCGTCATGCTCGTGAACGGGCGCTATTTGTGGTGGCAGGTTGATCCTGTTTCCGAAGGCTCTGCTTCAGATTCTTAAAAGCCCCTTTATAAAATCAAAATCCCTTATAAAATGTTTATAGAATACCTTTATTTATTTACGGTGTGTGTGGATGATGCAGCTACTGAACTCAATAACTTTTGGTTTGTATTAATTTATATTTACTTTTTTGACTTACTCGGGTAAAGCATTGACTATTTGACGTTTGAGTATGTTTGTTGCATCACTTTATATATTATATTGAATAAATTTGTAAAACAATGAAAATGTAAATCTTGATTTAAATGAGTGGCAATGAGTTTCTTGCTACTTCTCCTCATTAGCTCAACCCTTTACGAAGTAGCGGTAGATTCAATAAGAAAAAAAATTTTTTTGGAAATTCATAAGTGTCATTTCCTTTACCTACATGACTAAAGTGATTTTGATTTGATTTTATTTGATAAGAAAGATGTATACTTCGAAAATTTGAGTGATTTTTGAATTCCCACGAGTTCCGACGCGGAGCTACCTAGTAACGCGGCAGAAACAGCTCACAATATCAATGTTGCATTTGGAGAGGGGACTGCTAATTAACACACCGTGCTATTTTGGTTTAAACGCTTTCGGGGTAGAAAATTTGATTTGAAGAACGAACCACGTGGAAGCCGATCCGAGCCAAATAACCCAGGAATTAGCGGCATGGTTTAACGTTACCGTATCAACAATATTGATGGTCTCAGCATGGTGGTATCCACTACTATAGGTTTCTCTGATCTGGTCAAGCAATAACGGCAGATGTCTACTGTGCTGAACTCCGAACAATCATAGCAAAACTAGCAGTGAAACAGCACCGAATCATGAATTGATCTTCACCATTATTGCTCCATGATAACGCGTGACCTCAAACAGCACGAGAAACCATTTTTACTGATACTGCAATTAGAAACCACGAAGTCACCCTTCGTATTCGCCAAACCTTGCTCTAACGGACAACCATTTTTTATACATATTAATAAGTGAAAATTTGAACGTTAACGCTGTACATTTTTAAATATTCTGCTAGGGAAGAATTTTGCACGAATTGCTTTATTTATCAGTATTTAAGTAAAATAAGTTTTGTTCAAATTAATTTATTTTCTCTTTATAGAAACTAATTATATAATTGTATTGTATAATTATATTGTATCTTAGTATTAGTTTTTATTTTGCACAATTAAAATTCTAAAATTATGTATAGTTATGTGATATAAGTTCTTCCATGTGGTCGTTGCCTGTAAGTGCAAAAACAATTAGACAAGTTAGACTTATTTAGAATAATATTTAATGTAATTACTTAATGATTATCCATAATTTCAACGAGTGTCTTACGAAATTTCGATCAGGCCACGTGTTCTGACGCGAGTTTAACATTTTATACCCATCCCAAGAACAGTGCTCCCCGCCGCCAAAGAAGTTTCAATAAAGTTAAGTTTAGTTTCTCTTCAAAAAATTGAGGTTGACATTTAACCTGAATTTTTGGCAATACTAACATAAAATGACAAACAAATCGAGCGTGTAAGGCTTAGTTTATCACGCACACTAAAGTTATAAGCCTGGCCTGTTTCCATCGGTTGTCTAGCAGCAAGAGGCTCTATCCGAACGTATAAATTATCTAAGATTTAAATCATTAATGTTATTCATAAAACATTTAAAAAAAAAAACAAAAAATTTGTTGAGATTCTTGCGCCCGCCCCTTCTTCTCAGGTCTGAGACATACATTTTCAAATGGGTTGTTTAAAACGTGCAATAAATGATTTCTCATTCTATTTCTAAATAAAAACATATTTTGAATTTGAATTTAAGGGCACGGAACCATAAAAACCTAACGTGAACATTAAAATTATACCAGGCGAACAGAACATGAAAACGATTACAGAACAGCACAGTATAAATGGTAATAAATTAATAATGTGAGAACAGCCTGTGACGTCGGCTCTCAAGAACATTTGTCAAGCTCGATATGGCGTTTGAAAAATGTTATCCGACCCGATAGAAACCGTACGATATTAACACGTTACAAGAATAATTTGTTACAGTAATTAATTGATATCATTAGTAACGTTGAACAGGAGAATTTTAATTTAAAGCTGGTTTGAAGAAAATAATATTTGAATATTTTCTTCATATTTCTTCTTCACTTTATACGACAAGAAAAAATTGAGTTATAATATTATATGGACCTGTCTATCTGTAAGCTCCCAATCTCAATTTAAAAATAATATAACACTTTTTTATGACAATAAGGGACGAGACGAGCAGGACATTCAGCTGATGATAATTGATACGCCCAGTCCATTAAAATGCAGTGACGCTCAGGATTCTTGAAAATACCCAAAAGTTCTGAGTGGCACTACAATTGCGCTCGTCACCTTGAGACATAAAATGTTAAATCTCATTTGCCTAGTAATTTCAATAGATATGGCGCCCTGCAGACCGAAACACTATAATGCTTACACATTACTGCTTCACGGCAGAAAAACGCGCGCTTGTGGTACCCATAATCTAGCCAGAATGCTGTGCAAAGGAGCCTCCCACTTTCCAGGTAAATCAAAATGGATGATACCTAACCGGACAGACGTAGTTCTGTAATAATAAATAAAATACTGTTTTTTTTAATTTGTTAATAATATTTCATGACATCAAGAATTATTTCATTTCGTTATTTTTGGTACAAATAAAATTTGTTTAAATTAGTTAATACTAACTAAGGACTAATGTCCTTTTTCGTTCGTACGAAGTCCTCAGATGCGTGAGTCAGTTTTGCATTTGTACTGGTATATTCAGTCAGGGGACTATATCCAATTTCCCATTTTGGTTTTTATTATTATATATCTTTTTCATTTATCATACTCGTAAAGTAATGTTGTCTTAAAAATTGTTGAAAATTCTGCTTCTCTCCATAGAGAGGGAAAAACTCATACAAATTACTTCCCACCTAAGGGCCGGAATGAACTTCAAAAATAGAAATGCTTTCAGCTCTGAAGAGTTTAATGTAAAAAACAACTAATTAAAAAAAATGCTGCGGCCATGTGACTTTCTAAACAGCCAGTGTGAACTTAGCACAAACTTCTTTGAGCGGAATAAGCCGCAACAATTACGCGGTGAGTTCCATATTTAAAATTTAAAAAGTCGACATAAATTGTCCTAATTTGACAATTAATTTTAAATAGGTACTACTTATATTACTATATATTATCAATAAATAGTTAAGATAAACAACGAGTTTTATTTTTCTCATATTCGAAATGAAAAGTGAAGTGTTTAACACGGGTAAAATAATTAATTCCTACTCGGACTATAACCGCCCTTGCTGCGCTCGGGCGTCTAAATACCTCGGGAATTGATTCTTTCGACCCTTGGTTAACAATCTACTATTTTGGAATAGTTATCACACTTTATTTAACTATAGCAGCCCACTCATAGCCGCTTGAACGTAGATAAAGAAGGTAAACTTTTATTAGAGTACCTCTTATTAGCGTGTGTATGAATGAGACCGATTTTCTAAGAATTTTCACGCATTTTTTTTACTTTGGTAATGAAAATATATATTATTGCGAAAAATACTTTTGGTCAACTTTGGGGATGATATGGCTTCTTTGAATTCTCTTATTGTAAATAAATATGGGTATTTTTCACTAGCATAACTTAACTACTCAACTGATCCCCATAAAAAAACAGACGTTAAGCAGACAACGTCATAAAAAAGCGCCTACGCGGATTAGTAAACTAGATTTATTACAATTGAACTTAACTGATAGTCGACAATTGTATGAGATTTATGTCTTAGATCATTTATACGTCTAGATAGACTATGACAACTGTGAAAACTTCGAATAAAATTGAGTTTAGTACTAACCTCTATTTCTACCAATGCACGCACACCCACAAAAAGTGTTATACAAATCGCGAGTGTAAGACTGGCCTGTTCTTATGGGTTGTATAACAGCAAGAGACTCTATCTAGATGTATAAATTATCTAAGATTTATGTATATACATTATTGTAAATTGTTTATTATATATAGAGCGCACTGTATCACCAGAATTAAACGTGTACCGCTGAAAATCAGTGCTATTTCATAGCCACGGTCACAGTTAATCCTGAGTCGTCCCATTCAAAGAGGATATAAATACTCCGTAATAGTCTCATTGCACAGGAAACATCCAATGCTGATTTTTATTCCGTAGAATTATGACAGCTGTCAGAGATTAAAAACTTTTATGGCCGGGCACATTTTACAATTTCAATATGATTCTGAACATCTGAGTCTATACATTTTATTTATTAGTGCGCTCCAAATTAAAAGGGGATTTACGGTGAGTGATAATTACGTTCCTTTTCATCACAAACTAAAAAATATTATTTTTTTAATATCTTTAATTTTCAACAATACTAATATCACTTATCATCATCATCGCTGACATGAATTATTAAAGAATCTACGACTGTGTCAATCAAATAGTCGAGGGTCCACATCTTATTTTCTTCTTTGATTGTATACATGTATTGATTGTATGGCTGATATATTCTTACCATGTATTTAATATTTTTCTCCCTTTCCTCCCTTTTCCTGTAGGCGCCTTAAGTGCTGTTGTGAAGCCATCGAGGAAAGCTTGGCGTAAAGATTAAAAGTTGGTATCACACCACACCAGACGATAATATCCTGAAAATATAATATATTTAATATTTCACTTATACATGAGGACATGACATGGTATATGGATATAAATTTAAATAGTACCTACATGTAAATAAAGATTTCTTTAATTATTCGTTTTTGCAACAAAAAGTTTTGTTTTATGACAATATGGGACGGACCCATTGCATTGCATGCAGTGCCACTCAGGATTCTTGAAAAACCCACAATTCTAAGCGGCTCTACAATTATTGTTCTCGTCTCCTTGAGACATAAGATATTAAGTCTCGTTTGCCCAGTATTTTCACTGTGGAACGAAGAAGCGTGAAGACACGAACCTATCGGTGCTTGCGCTTATCTAATAAAAAGGTGTCTAAAAATAAAATACAGTTCTAATAAAAAGGTGTCTAAAAATAACGCTCGAGTTTAATTCAGTCGGGGCCTGGGGTAAACAGCAGGAGCATCTCAGAAAGGCAGAACAAAAATTTGAGATTTAATTACTTATTAAAAATATTTTATTAATTGTTGAAGTTATACTTCTTTAGGCGCGTTATGAAATAATGATGAGAGTGACATTTTAAGATACGCGCGCATTACTGTGAGACAAAAGTAATAGGTTGAAGTTGGTTCCTAAAATTTTCTAGCGTTTGTGTCATTCGTATTTTTTTTTTGGTTTCTTCATCCATTATTAGGACAGGCAAAGTGTTCAAGCCCATATAGCCGTATTCATTATTTAATGATTAATTGTCAAAGCCATCTTAGCAAGATTTTAACAAAATTGTTCTTTCTAAACCCCGAAAACTTTCAACTCGAATTGCAAAATCGCTTCGAATGCCTCGGTGACTGAGTTGACGTGGACGAGTATAATAACAGGTCTAAGTTCTTCAAGGCCATCCGTTCAAAAAGAAGCAGAAAAATCTCAGACTATACACTCAAATTGATGGATGTAAGACGCATAATGACCCTTCAGTCCCCGGACGATGCTTCCCATGTCCAGCTAAATAGACAGATCTCCAAGTTGTTGACTCGCGACATACGCCGCCACAATATAGATTGTGTGAAGGCCGCTATAGAGTGTTACAAGGGCTCAAAAGTATTCCCACTTTGTCTATTGGGCAGAACCAACTGACGAAGCTGAAGACCGGTGACGGCAGGGTCGTTTCGTCTAAGCCCGAACTTTTGAGGGAAGTCGAGAAGTTCTACGGAAAGTTACACCAACCCTGCTACCAACAAGAGTGAAGACCAAATTAAGCCGACACTATACCAGAGATATCCCAGACGTCAGCCTGTACGAGATTAGTATGGCCCTAAAACAGCTTAAAAACAACAAGGCGCCGGGTGATGATGGAATTATAGCTGAGCTTTTGAGAGCTGGCGGTACCCCTGTACCTGTAGGTAGGGTCTTAAACCCTCCAGAAACTATTCAATTCCGCTATCCTCGAGGGCTAAACGCCACAAGCATGGCATAGAAGTATAGTGGTGCTGTTCGTTAAAAAGGGCGATAAAGATAAAATGCTTTTGAAGACCTACAGGCCCATATCATTACTGAGCCATGTATATAAGTTGTTTTCTAGGATTATCACGAATCGTCTCGTGCGCAGGCTTGATGACTTCCAGCCTCCCGAACAAGCCGGATTCCGAAAAGGCTTTAGCACCTTAGACCACATACATACGCTGCGGCAGGTTATACAGAAGACAGAAGAGTATAACAAGCCACTATGCTTGGCGATTGTGGACTATGAGAAAGCCTTGGATTTGATCGAGACCTGGGTGGTGCTTTAGTCTCTCCAGAGTTGCCAAATTGATTACCGATATATCAAAGCGTTGAAGTGTTTGTATATTAATGCCACCATGTCAGTCCACCTCCAGGATCAGATCTCGAAGCCAATCCGACTGCAGCGGGGAGTCAGACAAAGCGATGTCATATCGCCCAAGTTGTTCACCGCTGCGTTGGAAGATGTCTTTAAGCTTCTGGACTGGAACGGACTGGGCATCAACATCAACGGCGAATACATACTTCACCTTCGAATCGCAGACGATATCGTAATCATGGCAAAGACCATGGAAGACTTAAACCATTTGCTCGATGGCCACAATACAGCTTCTCAAGGAGTAGGTCTAAAAATGAACATGGACAAGACAAAGATTATGTCAAATGTTCGCACACCTACTCCCATAACAATTTTCCAATTGACTGACAACTGTACTCTCGAAATTGTCGACGAGAACGTCTACCTCGGACAAACAATCCAGTTAGGAAAATCCAATTTCGCGACAGAGGTCACTCGTCGAATCCAACTCGGATGGGCAGCGTTCGGGATCTCCGTACAGTCTTCTCGTCCCAAATAACACAGTGTCTGAAAACGAAGGTTTTCAACCAGTGTAGTGTTGCCAGTGATGATTTACGGTACGCAAACGTGGTCGCTAACTATGGGCCTTATGAGAAAGCTCATGATCTCTCAGAGGGCAATGAAAAGGACAATGCTCAAAGTTTCCCTGCGAGATCGAATCAAAAATGTGGAGATCCGTAGGAGAACCAAAGTTACCGACACAGTCCAACCGATTGCGAAACTGAAGTGGCAGTGGGCAGGGCACATAGTTCGACGGATAGATAGCCGTTGGGGCAGTAAAGTCCTCGAATGGCGACCACGTACTGGAAGATACAGTGTTGATAGGCCCCCCACAAGATGCACCGACGTTCTGGTCAAGATCGCCGGAATGCGTTAGATGAGGGCAGCACAGGACCGATCGTCGTGGACGTCTTCCGGCTGATGATGATGATCATGATGTTCTTTCTAAAAACGCAGCTAGCACGAGGAATAAATCATATTAATGATTTTTGCTTCATTAGTCCAAAGAAGTATTGCGTGCATACATATGTACACACACACTTTTTTCATCATTTTAACCTCGTGTTAAATGTTCAAATTTACACTCATGATTATGGTCACCAATTATAATTATCTGTATTTATCTATACTCTCATTAATCTAATCATCACTGTTTTACCAGTCATACCTACCGTAAATTTTCTCTCTTATTTTCTTTTCCGATTTCTCCTCCTCATTAAAGATGGAACGTATGTGACAACGCTAAAGGAACTCTGTGTAATATAATAATTAAGTTACTCGTACAAGTGACATGGGCAAAATATTATGATGTGTTGTCTTAATTCTTTTGTATTTTGGTTGTTACAGTTTGCTGTGAAAAACATAGCTTTTATTTGGTTAAAGTCTAAGTGACTATGCATTAATTTTAAGTAAACCTCTGATAATATACTTTAATATTTCTTGACATTTGTATTACTATAGTAATATGAAAGAACAAAAATAAATTGAAGACTTTTTGGGATGTATTGTAAAGTGTCTATTTTATCAGTTAAATTTCTCTCAAAATACTATTAGAAATTAATGCCCAGATCTACATAACAGTACAAATGTGTAATTCGAATGTGTAGATAAGTATAATTTTATATAAAATAGGTTTTTTCGTATGGTACGTGTGTTTTTTTAATCTATAAAAAGCTGAGTGCACAATGTTCGGTGATTATTTATTTTCTTGTGTTTGTTATTCGTTTCTTGCATAATATTCTTTAACAGTTTGCATGAAGTCCTTAAACTTAGAATATTAAAAAAACATTAACCAAAAATAGCACGTGTGGATAACCTTCATAGTTATGTTGTCGTTACATACCTAGCCAATATTATTGTTATAAAATTACCTATTCATAACATAGACCCTCCTTGACCCAAAATAACCAAGAAAGAAAATCTAAAAAGCCTCTGATCGAATTCAGAGATTACTCGGATATGCTTTTGAGGGAATTTAAATATAACTCACTGTTGTACCCAGTACTCAAGTTTATCAATACAATAATATTTTGTATTATATTCTATGTTAGGACCAATAGAACGACTGTATGGAATAATAATATAATAATAGACAGGAAATAAAATGGATGCCATTGGGCTGTCACACAGAGCATACTACTGATGGACTACTGATCCATATTTTAATTCTGTTTCAGATTATTTTCGCTGGAAATTAGCGCTTTCTGTCCATCGCTTTCGCTTGCCATCCCAGACTCAGAAAGTGGTGCTGCATCGGTACAAGTGTTGGTGTGTTGGTGTGTCTACCCATCACAATGTTTTAGGATAGTATATTTCCTAAGTATTTTTGTTCTGTTAATATTGTTGCTAAGGTATTTATTGTTTTCAGATTTTGTCTTCTGCACATATCAACGCGCAGTTCGTGTCATTCGCGGTCCAATAGCTGAGCTTGTGTGTGAAGTGACTGTTAAATGGACCAATAGTGAATAGTGAATTAATGAGTGATAATAATCAAAACATAAACAATGTTTGCACCCAAGCCAGTGATCTTGTGAATTGTGACCTATGCTCTCCTGCATTATTTTAGAGGTGCAAGAGGCTTAAAAATTCACACCGGTAAAAAGCACAGTTCCGCGTTAGTTTCGGATATACATCATAGCACCTCGCCCTCGACGCGCAGTAGTGTGCGCAGCCTTTTGCGCGTCGAGGGCGAGGTGCGCAGCCTTTGGTTACTAGAATTGTAAATCATATACCAGGTAACTCAGAGATTGCATATTTGAACGAAGCTAACAATGCTTGGCTAAATATTGTAAACATTCAAAATTTTCCAGACGATTTAAAGTGCCAAAAAGCATGGAACGCACTTCTTTGTAAGTCAGCCTTTGATGATCTTTTGATCTCATCTACTGACAGAACAGAGCGTGCTCGACTTTTGGCCGTGACACAAAATGACTCGGGCTGTTGGTTACAAGCCTGCCTTCTGCGCTGATGGAACGCTACTTGACGATATGACATTGTCAATATGCGTATCACTCCGGCTAGGTTTAAAACTGAATGAACCACACCAATGTAGATGTGGCGTTTAGGTAGATGCTCTTGGACGTCACGGGTTATCCTGCCTAAAATCGGCAGGCCGTATCAGTCGTCACGCCGGTGGCGATGACGGATGCCGCTTTTAATATACCAGCTGTTTTAGTGCCAAATGGTATTACATTATTATACGCCGCGATGGCAAGCGTCCTGATGGAATGACGCTGGTGGCTTGGGCATAGGGAAGGGCAATGGTGTGGGACACTACTTGCGTCGACACTAATTTTTTGTGTATATCGGGTAGGTCTGAGAATCGGCCAACATCTATTTTTCGTCCCCTAAATGATAAGTGTCGCCCACACCTATTTTTTTTAACAATTTTTATTATTATGATTCAGCATTAAAAAATACATAGAACTTCAAATTTTTACCCGTCTCTCTCTCTATATTTTTTATTACTTTATATGGCAATACAATGTTGGGTCAGCTAGTTCTCATATTATATTCAATAACGTACTAAATACTGTCAAGGGATCCAGTGCTATGTGAACGGCTGGATCAAATTGCGTTACGTAGAGACGTCGCTTCATTGTCTGTCTTCCACTGCGGTAACATCACGAGGAATGTTCCGAAGAGCTGTTTTCAATTCCACCTTCTCACGACAGGACACAAATTACAATATCATCCCCACCATCTGGATGTATGATTCAGTACGTTATACTTTTAGTCATCGGCCGTCTTCTCTGTAACTGAAAAGGAAACAATCCCCTAAAAAGGTGCCAGTTTGATTTACTTCAACTTATAACGGAATAACTTCGGAAAATTCGCCGTGAAAAAGGCAGATGAAGGCTCAACACGATGTCTCAACGCTTAGATCATTTATACGTCTAGACTCTAGACAGTCGCCAAAAAAAATTAGGTTGACAGTTAACCCCTAATTTGAGCAATGCACGCAAACTAACACAAAGTGACATTCATATCGCAAGTGTAAGAAGTAGCTTGTCACGCATACTAAAGTAATAAACCTGGCCTGTTTTCATCGGTTGTCTAGCAGGAAGAGGCTCTATCTGAACGTATAAATTATCTAATACTCGACGCAACAACAAGCGTCGATCAAATCACAGAGTATGGGATTCCAGACAATCAAAGTGATCTTTGTTGTATAAGGTCCCAATGTTTTAGCACCATATTAGCGTACTAATACACACACACAAAACACCAACAGACATAAACTTATAATGCCTACTACTCGGCTAAGTCGAGTTAGTAAGTCGTTTTGTGGGGCGATGTATATGCTTTTACAATAAGATGCCAGAAAGTGTTCAAAACAAAAGTATTACGATACTCAAAAGAATTGTTAAAAACCGTTTGTGTTGTAAAGGTTACTATAACATAAATGACTTTCTTGATCATGCCACAGAATGGAAATAGAGCGACCGCCCTCAGGCTATTAAATAATAAGTTTAATTGTACAATATTACTTTGTAAACATATTTTTATGAAAAAAAAATAATCCAGCTGATTTTACTACGGCCATTCTTCTCAGGTCTGAGGCATTCTTTTTGGAATGGGTGGTAGTTATTGACTTTCAATAAGTGATGTCAGATACTGTTTTGAATAAAATATTTGAATTTGAATAGTAAAAATACAGTAATACATATAAACTTAATAAAAATTAGAACTACTAAAGAGAACGAAACAATGAACGGAATGAACACTCAGAAAAACTTGTTCTCTTTCGAAAAAACTGCTTCTTTTATTTTCATTTTACGATATTCCTTATGGAGACAATCAAATTCTGTGAATACCGACATCAAGGAATGTTGGACTGTTTACGTCGTCAGCGAAGGGAAAAACTTCGAGTGAAGCTTTATGTTATGCCTACCCTACGCTGATGGCAATGGTACAAGTCATAAGCGATTGAACGACGAATTTAATTAGGTCTAGCATATGTTGTGGTGCAATTCTAGACATTTCGAGTAACGCAGCTTTATTTATATTTTTCTATGCAAAGCGTGCTCCTCTCATTACTCTTTCGACTCCGTTTATCTTCTTCCAACCGTGCAGGTGAACGCTCGGTGTACTCAGTACGATGGATACTGTATTTTTTATGAAAATAAATACCATAAATAGCAGATAGCTATGGGCCAGTGGCTTTTTAAAGTGAAACTTCTATTACATCGTCTCAAACTTTTTGGTTTGTGTAGCGCATGTCGCGTATGGCCCGAGTAGGTATAAAGTGAAAGGCGCTTGTCAGTGCAGCTAAGGCCAATTGGTAAATGACGACACAGCTAGTGAGTCCAAAAAACTGATCAACGAGAAAAAAAGCAAAGAATAGTGCAAAAAAATGAATGACCATGAATTAATTTTACGCCGTAAAAAACAGAACGCCGACAGAGCACGTGCTTATAAAAAAAGGAAAAAAGATCTTGGTGAGTTAACGTAGTTTTTATATCGAATTTATTAAAATTGTTAGAAATTTTTGCTGGTGCATGTTGTTTTTTATGGATTTATTTCAATTTTGACTACTTGAATTTATTATTTAACTTATTTTGTATGAATATTAAATTAATTATTTCTTTATTTATATTCGGTCTATTCAATTTATTTTATTTTATTTAACAGATGCCATGCCCAGTACTAGTACCGTTCAAAGTGGTGAGCCTGCATCTGAAAATATTGTTACAGCAAAATTTTTACATCAAAAGCAACTAAATGTGGGACGATGCCGCAGGTATCGTCAAAAATGCAAGCGGCTAGAATGGGGTGCCAATTTTAACCACGGCACTAGTGACAGCAATACAAGTAGGTACAAGTCGAGATACAAGTACAAGTCGAGATACAAGTACAAGTCGAGGTACAAGTACAAGTCGAGATACAAGTACAAGTCGAGAATTAATTGTTAATCAATTCTCGACTTGTACTTGTATCTCGACTTGTACTTGTACCTCGAAATAAAAAAGTCATGCTCAAGATTTAGTTTACGTAGCTCTTAGCCGCGTCACTGGTTTAAACGATCTTTACATCGTGTCAGAAGATAGCAACAAAAAATTTTATCAGACTGGTTGTCGAGTTACTAAACAAACACAAGACTTGAGAATAGAATTAGAGCGACTTTCGTTGAATCCACTGATTACTATCACCGATGAAATCTCGAATTTCATTATGAGTAGACGGGGTTTTTCGATGATATCATTCAATGTCTAAAGCTTACGAACTCATTCGAAAGATATTTCTGCAAGTCTGAAATAATCAATCAATACTCTTGTTTTATGTGAAACTAATTTGAAAAATAATGAGCAAATAAATATTCCCAATTTTCATTGTGTGAGTAGGCAGAAACATAATACTTCTCGATATGGTGGAGTAGCTATACTAAAAAACAATGATAATTCATTGAGGGTTCATTCAGTAATGCAAGCATATATCAATAACATGAGAGTAAGTCAAGCAACTGCTTCCGAATCTGCTGTGGGAGATTTTTGTGCAGCTATTTGTCAACTTGATGAAAATAGAAAACTCGTGATTGCGTCAATATATATTAAAGTAAATAAACAAATAAATGATGTAATGGATTTTCTAGGTTTTTATCGAGCTCCATTTGCTACGTCATCAGCTCAAATCTTCCGTTCTCGAGAAATATATTCACGAATGCCTGTTATTTTGTCTGGCGATTTTTATACAGATTTCAAGAAAGAAGAATCTGCTCCACTCATTGATTACTTGAGAGAAGTATTTAATCTTGAAATGATAAATGATAAAAATGTACCCACCACGAGATATCGTACAACGATCGATGCTGTTTTTACTAGATGTATTGAAAAAATCGGATGTAAATCACTGTTCACCTATTTTAGTTACCATAAAATATTGGTTACATTGATAAACTGTGAAACTCATAATGAAGATGGAATTGATAATAGAATGATTGAAAATAATTGAAAAACGGATCAAAATGACTCAACGATAATAAAATATTGTTTTCAGTTTTTTGATATGTGTATATAATCTAAATAATTGTTTACATAATGATGTAAGTCGGACTCTATAAGATACAGAGTTCAATAAAAATATTAGTTAGAGACAGTCTAATTTTATTATTTCCCATTATCAGTCCAATTTTCCAAGTATAAAATTAAGATTGATATAGCGATTTTTATACCCTTAATGAAATATTAATCGAAAAATTTTTAGTTAAATGTCTATAGTGTGAAAAAAAGTTTCACTCTTACCGTGGTTTCATAAAACCACACAACATTTTTTTTTGACATATTGATCTAACTCATAACGCATCACAAATGGACCCATGGCGTAACATACGTTAAGACGCCGATCTAACTTATCAGTTTATAAATAGTAGTTAAAAAAACTAAACAACACGCTTTATGTAGAAAACCAAACTAAAAAGTTTAAAATTTATTTTGAAATTTAAAATTAGATAACATTAATTCCTACCTTATAGACGATTGATGAAAATTATATAAGTAAATAAACAAAAATCTTTTTTGCAAATTGAAAAATAGAATAATATTATCACATTAATATACTGTCATCGATCCTCGATAAATCAACGATGCTTAAACTAAATCTGGCCCTTTAAAGCGGTTCAAAATTGCACCCAAATGAGTCGGTTACAAACAAACATACATACAGGTAAAGCTATTAAAAAGCGTGTAAAAATTAATAAATTTTGTTTATACCCACCTTTTTCGAGGTAACACAATATGTAGAACAGTAAATACAGTACACAATAAGAGTAAATTAAAAAAATATTGTTTCAGCAAATAAATTACAGATTTAATTTTTTCGAAATAAAAGCAAATGTCATGAAAGTGTTTTTTAAAAATGAACACAACAAAAGTATCGTACAATAACACCAAAAAATTTAATAGAAAAATAGTATGCATTTCATAGAAGCGTTTGAATTCGTTTGAATCGAGGTTTCATAGAACGTAGAAGGAATGATAGGCAATTTCGATATAAATATATGTTTTGAGTTGTGAAAATAAATATTTTCTTATACTATCCGGTTAAATTATCTTTGGACCTGACGTTAATGACGTCACATCTTCGCCTTTTGTGGTGTACAAAACAAGCATCACTAGAATATTATTATTAATACCTAAATGAACAATGATTTACTTTTTCAGTATTATAGAATGATATTTAAATGTTGTGTTGTGATGCTGATTATTATTATAAAGATGAAAAATCAATGATAAAATCTGGGTTAAGGTATTTATTGTTCTGGAAGTACTATATATAGAGACACAGTACAACAGAAACCACAGAACTAGTAGCAACAAAAATCAAAACGTAAAAATGAAAACTTTAAAAACAAAGCTCACAGTGTTGAAACTGCAAGCCGTACTCGCGCAACAGGTCGAGGCGAGGGGGTGAAAGGGGATCGGCCGCTTGCTTGGACATACTTCAGTTTCCAGCAAAGTTCCAGACATAATGTGGTCGTGTAGTAGATATACATTACCATTTTTGCAAAATTATTAAATAACAATCACTTTACGCTTATGACTTGGACCAAGCTCATTAGACGAATCTCACGACTTAAACTATGAAACGTCTTGACGTGCCAGATACGGAGGGTTCCAATTCGAAGAGAATACTTTTTAATGCTCTCTGGAAATTCGAACTAACGCGTAAACTTTGTCAAAGTTATTCGGTCGCGTTGAAATAAGAATACACTTCTGGCTTAACTTATTATATAAAAAAAATATTATTTTGTAATGTTTTGTAATTTTTTCAAATGAGTTACGGGTACCTGATGTTAAGTGATCACCGCCGCCCACATTCTTTTGCAACACAAGAAGGTGAACTCGCTTATTTTTAAATATACCTATGTCATATCGTCTCATATCTCATTCTACAGCTTGGTTGTGTATGGAAGAAACATTGTATACCGCACTGTGGAGGAAAGCCACACATTCTGGTGGGGATGATATCCTAATTTGTATCGTGTTATGTGAAGGTGGAATTCAGCGGCAGGAATCAGGTCAGGAAGACACACAATGAAGAAACGACAAGTGATCTAGCCGTTCACAGAGCACTGCATCTCCGACAATTCAAGCAATTCTACTCAAGCACATTTGAACGACATTCGTCTTACTTAAAATTTAGTTTGTGACGCTAATGGAAAATATTAAATAAACAAAGAGTCTTGTTATTAGTTTAGATTAGGGAGGGGGCCAACTTAGAGGTTTATTGGCTTAGGATGGCAGCTAGATGGATACTATAGCGGTGCCTTTTGCTACTGTCAATCTTCTTCTTCTCAGTCGATACGTCAAGAAGTTTCAATAAGAGCAGATGTAATGTGCTTCACAATTCCTCAGTTCATTTATTTGCCTATTCCATAAAAAGCATTATTCTCATGTTTTCTGCAGTCCACTAATTAGATAGTTAAATTCTGAAACTAGTACTCTCTTCACTAATGCCATTGACTCAATGTCAAGAGCTCAAAACTGTAACTGACTGGAGCGTCGTGTTCCACAACAATGTTGAAGATGGACCTACTCAAAATCGAAGCCAATTAAAAGTTGGTGACTGTTAACTAGTGGAGGCTTTCACCGCACCACTTCAAGTATTTCTGTATAAAGTTAGAATTGTTGGGTTGTTTTAATTGAAACAATTGTTAACAATAATAAAATAATTTCTAAAAAGTTCTACAATAGTGCTTTGGCAGTCATAAAATTTTATTTACTTATTTTGCTATTCCTTATCCGCGGAATGTTTCTCAATACAAGAGTGTTTAGTTAAAGATTAAAAATTATTACGGCACGGTGTACTTAACTTCACACACTATTACTTGATCTCTTTTTAAATAAAATTCTAATTATTGGTCCATCATAATCTTTATGTACAAATAGTCCGTAAGTTGTTTGTCCGCGATGAACTCCTAAACTACTCAAACGGTTTTAATCCAAATTTGCACACTGGTTTGATCCAACTTGAGGGATAGCGTAGTTAAAATTCAATTTTTGACCCATAATATTTTTTAATTTCAATTTTTATTTACGGCAATAATTACATGAAATAAGCCCTTGACGCACAGTTTAATAGCACTTAATAGTAAGCTAAACAAATCTTATAACTATATTTACAATACTATGATTACATAAAATTAAAACTATCATTGAGTGGAAGCGTACCAAGAATACTGGCAGCATTTCCACGATGGATAGCTAGGCTGATCCGTCCCGGTCCCACGGGCCAAGTGCCTGGACACCAAACGGCGCAAATATATAAGGCTCACTGAGAGCGACATATTAGTGACTAGATACTTATTGTAATAATTGAACTTAAATATTTTAAAATTTGTATGTGATCGTGAAGAAGAGCACCAATTACGAGCTAGTTTAACAAAATAAAACAATCTTTCTGTATTTTGGGGAATTCGTTTCGATAAAACACTGGAAAAGCTTTCATGATACCCTTAAAAGGTGGATAATGTAAAAGGTGATTGTTGTAGACCTTAATTAATTTATCAACGTATTCCTTATGGTATGGTGCAGAAAATGGAAGCAGATAAAAAGGTCGAAAATACTGAAAATATGGTTCATTTAGCCAATTCTCCTTATTTATATCAACAAATACTACAATATATTACTTTTATGATTATTTTTAAATATACAATTATTATATAATAAATATTTATTATTAAAATAGCAGCTAATCGAATATTGGGTATAAAAAAAAATCTGCGAACTCACGGAAGCAACCGTTCACTATGGCGTAGTGGAGTGTTCGAATCCGTGTATTCAAAGCTATACCTAAGATTATTCGCCTTCATTTCACTCTAAATTCTAAAAGAATTTGAATTTGGTAGTAACAAAACGAGACCACAAATCGAATGAGGTAAGGAATTTCGTGAGGCGAGTTAAGAAAGGACTCAATACCTAGGTAACACTGAAAATTTTTAGAAAATGAAAAAAGGCTTAATGTGAAGCGTTGCCAATACTTTTATTGTTTTTTGAAGTAATCTCCGTTCCTCTCTACACATCGTCACATTCGATGGAATCACAGAGAAAGGCAGTGGGCCCATTCTTCCTTATGTCTCTTCTATGGCATTTTTGTACGCTTTCACCCCATCTTTAGGGCTCGTAAAGCGAATACCTCAAATTTTATCTTTAGTTCTTGGGAATAAATAAAAGTCGCAAGCTGCCAGATCAGGACTGTATGGCGGATGACTTATATATTCAACATATATTCAAGTCCGTTTTGCGGAGTGCGCTGAAGCATTGTCGTGGTGAAGGAGGATCCTGCTTCGAGGGCGCTGCTGTCGAATTTTTTCCAAGACAACAGGCAAACAGCGATTGACATACAAGTCTGCAATAACTGTCTTTCCATCTTCTAGCACAACTGTCGCGAAATGACCATTCCGACCAAAGAATGAGGCAATAGCCGGGTCTCCACCGGGCGCACATGCTCGCGCGGCAGCTTCGCGAGCCAAATGCTCGGTCTGTGTAGACGTGCCTCGGGGTCGTTTGAGCACACGTTTCCTCGGCCGAGCGTGCCTCAGGGTTGAGCCGATTGTTATCGGTAAACGGGACGCGCTCAAAGATGCCTCAGCGGGCGCTGTGCGTTCGATGTGGACGGTCGTTACGGCTCGCGAGGCTATTCTACAGACTTGTTGGTGTTTGTTACGAAAAGTTTTATCATCATGAACACTCAAGAGCAATCAATTCATCTGATACAATTATATCCTTTTTCGTAAACAATAAGCTACTATGAAAGTCGCAGCAGAAATTACACAACTGTCCATTTTGGATGGTCGAGGAATTATGGCTCGGCCTGCCTCGCGAGGCCAAGCTCACGAGCCGCAGGTCGAGGATGCCGCGCGAGCGTTTGCGCTCGGTGGAGACCCGGCTAATCACCTTTTTTTTTCCTTGACTTCTTCCTTTCTTTAGCTTATCCTCGAAAGGGTAAAATTTCGTAACACATTTGTTTTGTACATTTTCTGTGATCATATTGTAGAACTATATACATCGCCCAACAAACGACTTACTAACTCGACTCAACCGAGTAGTAGGCATAACAATTTATGCACAAATGTAAAAATATCAACAAGGAGACTTAAAACGAAAAGATACATAGCAAAAATATCAATAACTGGCATGTACAAAAGATTTAGACATACAGAGTATTTAAAGTAGTGTAACAAATATAATAGTAATTTCTACAAATTAGCTCCCTTACGCTTTGATGTGGAATTAAATAAATTGAGTTAAAAAAATAATAATTAATTAAATAAATTTAATTTAGAAAAAAACAATATTGTAAAAAAGAAGGTGGTAAATACAAAATATTAAATGAATTCTATACAATTGGAGAGATATTATTTTTTTTTATTTTAAAGCTTGTGTATAAATTGAAATTTATTCCATTCTCGTCTATTGGTGTACTTCAGTAGACATATGAGTTATAAAAGGCTTGATAGCTTCAATATGATACAAATGGTCTTGCAATTATAGTATTTATTATTCAAACGAATCAAATCTTATAACTATATTTACAATACTATGACTACAATAAATTAAAAGTATCATTACGTGGAAGCGTACCAACAATACTGGCAGCATTACCGCGTTTTATAGCAAGGCTGATCCGTTTACCGACAGAAATGGTCTTGTGTAGCTAACGTCAGGTTGTTGAAAATATGTGACGGCGTAAAATTCAGTCAGATATTTTTTCCTTAATGTACCAAAAGAAGTTTAACCTACGCAATTAACCCTTAAAAAGTAACACATATAGTAGATGCATAGTTAAAAGTAGGCGCGTATCTTACTAACCTTGTTTAAAACAATAATTCGCTTCCCTTTCTAACATTTTATTATATTTTACTTGGCGTAGAACAATATCAGGCGAAAACATATTATTTACGAACATATTCTAGATTAAACCACCGGGTGATGACATGGCTGGCTTTAAAGTAATCCCTCTATATCCCCATGTACCACAGTGTTGGTGAATGTTGAGGGGCTCAGCCTTTGTGGGACGTAGCTTATTTCATATGTGCGTTCAGAATACGTAATCGTGTTTTTAAATTCGTGGGACGATCCATCGGCGCATATGTTAGCACCCATTTTTAAACGGCTTCATAGTGTAAGCTATGTATTCAGCTTTTATACTTTCACGTAAAATCAGTTTATAATAGGGGTTAAAGTATGAAATTGCTGTTTTATTGTAATAGGTACTTCGAATTGGCATAGAACCTTCATGGCTTGAGATTTTTGAGTGAAACTTTTTTCACATAGTACCTATGTAGCTATTTTATAAAAGCAAAGGAAATCAGTAACACAACGAATAAGAAATATTTTTTTTTAATTTTGTGTGTCTGTTTTTTGTATGTTATAGCTCGCAGAGTTCGCGGTCAAAACGAGTCGAGTGTCACGTTGTTGTTTCCCCGATCTTTTTAAAAATGCCAGCGTATTGCATGGTATATAGCTATTTGAACTCGGCTCCATCCAAACTCCAGTTTTCGTTTCTTAAACTATAAAGTAGTATAGTAGGTATATAAGAATGATTTATTGTTATATTATTTACAGATAGCGGCTGCAATTTTTATTATCATATTTATTTGTGAGTTTTCTTGGATTTTTTTATATTAATTTATTTTGGACAAAAATACTTACCTACATGTGTTTTGTCATGGTTTTCGTGAGTGTTGAAACCAGTACCAGGTAGTGCTGTCAAAATGAAAATTCAAGGTGGCGGCTGCAAAAAATTATCAAGTTTATATCACGCATGTTGTACGGTACTTGCTGATTTTTATTAGGAATCATGAGGGTAATTGTACGTGCTCCAATATCCGATGACACAAGTCGCGCTTGGGTTGACAAGCGCACAGAGACAATTGATCTTTGCTCGGGCGTGGTCGATAGCACTACATATGTAAACCGTGTTTACCCTGAGTAACCAGTGATCATCAAGTCTAGTGTTGACGTTCAGTACTAGTGTCGACATTTAAAACTTTGCAAGCTTGCGATCGCCAGTGATGTTCACCTGGAACACCAGAGTCAGGACCGTTGGAGCTGCTGCGCCGCCGCCACCTGATTGACGTGGGAGTGTTCAAAGGTTAGTGGATTGCATTTTACTCCTTTCTCCTTCATGATTCTTGGTTGATTGCAAGTGCCTACATATATTCATTTATTTAAAGAGCCAAAACCGGCGACTATAGGAAACCTTAATACAGTCCCAGATATTATTCCTGAGCCCGAACACATGTCATTTTCATGGTTTTCGCGGGTGCTCAAATAGATAGTGATGTCAGAATGTAAATCCAAGTGGAGCTACATGATATTATCAACTTTTTTATCATGGGTGTTGTTTTCATGATTCTCGAGGGAGTAGAAGCCGGTAATACTGGACTTTGGAAATAAAACTGTGTGGTAACCGACACTCCCGAAAATCTCAAAAATGATACCCATACTTATTTTATTGCAAATGTCACATCCGCCATCTTGGATCTTGAAATGGGTGTCATATTTGTAATTAAGACTCCCGAAAATCTCGAAAATGACACCCAATTTGATTTTATTATAAAAGTCACATCCGCCATCTTGGATCTCAAAATAGATGTCATATTCGTTATATTCGTTATGACACTAACGAAAACAATAATTGCCCCGTCTAGACATGTTCGTGGGATGACTACAAGGAAGAGTTTCTTAAGGCTGTGGTAGAAGTGAAACTTCAACGGACAAAGTTTAGAAACACATATTTCAAAGATTCCCGTCAATATTTCAAAAAAAATATTTCAACGAAAATTCAAAAAATATTCAAAAAATAATATTTCTAAGAATAACATTCAATAAAATGTTGTTTAAAAAAATTACATAACAGTCATCATGTAGAATATTATATTGCATTATACACTGTATAGCTATCATACATACATAAAAATCTTACGCTTTTTACTTTTTTACGCTCCGAAACGCCCTATATGGAACTTCGTTCCAAAACTCCTTTTTTAAAGTCGGTTAGAAAAATAACCTGACAACCCTATCGCTTCAATGGAGTGTACGCACATGTAGGTAAGTATTTTATCAACAAAGCTTAGTTTCCATACTGATACATAATATGTCTACTGTGACGGAACAATTTTTTCCAATGTCGTCACGTGGCGTCCGATTCTAAAGAATACGTAAATTCTTATATTATATCAACATATAAATTTGTCTAGCTCCCAAGGTTGCGAACTGCAAAAAAACAAAGAAAAGTGGACACCTTTGAAGGAGGCCTTTGTTGAAAGGCAAGCTTTTATAATAAAAGTATTACGCAAAAGCAATAAAATAAACAATACAAAAGTTTACGTATTGTTTTCATGCGAAATTTAGCCAGTGTCTGTTCTAGAGATTTCTTAAGCGACTCAATGTCAGCGTGTCGTTTTGTCTAGCAGTTTGCTTAATAAACAGCCCATGCCTTCTAAAAATATATATTATATACATATATATATACTATATTCAATAAAAAAATTATAGTCACCATTATTGCTTCATGATAACACGAGACCTCATACAGCACGAGAAATCGTTTTACCTCTACATGAACTGCAATTATGAATTATTCATCACTCTCTGTAGTCCCTAGACATTGCTCCAACAAGTGATTTGGACAATTTTCTACGGGATAAAAAGTTTTCTTCTCACGAGGCAGTACAAAACACAGCTTATCTAATCTATAGCACCATCGTTCTATCGCAAAGGCATAAATAAGTCCAGTATTATCGGCTTCTACTCCCTCGAGAATCATGAAAACAACACCCGTGATAAAAAAGTTGATAATTTCATGTAGCTCCACTCCAATTGGATTTACATTCTGACATCACTATCTATTTCAGCAACCGCGAATACCATGAAATAGACACGCGTGATAAAAACTTGATAATTTTTTGCAGCCGACATTTTGAATTTTCATTTTGACAGCACTAGTTGGTATTGGTTTCAACACTCACGAAAACAATGACAAAACACATGTAGGTAAGTATTTTTGTAGAAAAAGTAAATAAATATAAAAAATCCTAGAAAACTAAACCGCACTCATAAAAAACATGATAATAAATATTGCAACCGCCATCTTAGTGTAAATTGTGAATTATATTCTTATTATAACAATAAACCATTCTTATATACTATACTAATTTATAGTTTAAGAAACGAAAACTGGAAATTTGATGGAGCCGAGTTCAAATAGCCGTATAACACGCAATACGCTGGCATTTTTAAAAACATTAAATAGCCTCGAAAAAAATATATTATACAGCGGGAAATAATTGAAGATTAGATATAATAATATCTAGCAAGGAAATACATAAACATAATCCATTCTTTTCCAAGCAAACGTTAGTAAGTATAAAGTAACGAGAATTAATATGAAGCGGTGAACAGACAGTTCATGTGGAAGGTACTTGGTATTTCTCATAATCAACGCGCTCAGAACAAAGAGAATAAAAATAAGGCCGGAAAACGCACCCGCAAACATTTGTCTTACACCGCAGGCGCATATTATTGGCACACGTAACAATAAATGGATATTAATATTTTCTTAACTGCTTTTATTACTACATTCCTAATAGAAATATTGTCACGTAACGTATTTCGACGGCGTAGATAAGATTTTTCCTATAAATGTTTAATAGTATAAATAAATAACAAATAAAAATGTAACGATATGTCTGGCTTACATACACTAAACCTTGCTCAATCAATAATTATTATGCAAACCAATATTTTTCTACTGTTTTCTATTTTGATACTGATCTATTCTGTTTTATAAGTTTTTAATAGCCATAATTACCCACAAAACAATACTTAAAATCACGATAATGTACTACCAGGATCAACACATCCTACCCTGATTTTGTACAGAGCTGAATTTATTGGCTAGTAATATAATAATAAATATATTTTGAAATTTAATTGCATTGTTTGTGCATGCGTACTCCAAAGATATCTTTAAATTTCATTTGTAACGCTGCATCACAGATTGCCATTTATGGGTGATAGTTGACCTATAAGAACATAATATACGTTTCGAGGCACAAATCCCACCGCCAGCAATGAACCTGAATCGAGCCAGAAACTAGTTAGCGGACAGCTAGAAGTGAGTGTAGTTTCAATAATTTTGTTGCTCGGCTTTAACGAGTGTATGAGTGTGAGTGGTTACGTGCAGTGTAGTATAAAATGACCACTGGGAGTCAATTTAGCTATTGTTTCAGACCGTCAAGCCAATATTGCACGGATATAATATTTCATATCTTTTCTCTCTGCGTCAAGCTAGGAGACAGAGTCCTCACCGGCAGTGTAATCAACAAGCAAGTAATAGGTAAATAATAAATAGTGCATTTTAATATATCTGGGATCTTGAGTGAAAATTCGGTCTAACGCTTATTGAGTGAGAAATTGGTTGATTGCTAGTGGATTTCTCATGGCGCGTAGAACAATTGCCATAGAATGTCAGGCCCAAAGTGACTAATCTAGGTTGTAGAGTCAAGCTTTTAAACTCGAATCATTTTTTTCCAACAGGAGTATCATAAAATACAGTTTATAGAATTAAAACGCATGTGCTTCTTATATCTGAGTTTTGTAATTATTATGACGGGTACTCACAATATATATCTTATATATTTGATTTAATTAAATTTAATTAAAGCGGCTTTAACAAGTGTTTAACATAGGCGCATCGCAACGGTGGAACGGCAAGTGGCATTTCTACCATACATACCTTTCATGGTCACTGATAAAATAGGCAGGATACTGAGAAGGAAGTATCATATAAAAACAATTTTTCAACCCCTCAAAAAAGTGTTCGCCTACCTACGTTCACCAAAAGACAGTATTTCATACCAGTGCCCCGGGGTTTATAAAGTTGACTGCAGCTACGGAAGCTCTTATACTGGACAGAAAAAAGAGCTATTTCAAAACGCGTTAAGGAACACATCAGCGCAGTCAAAAATAACGATCCTAAAAAATCTGCAATAGCCGAAAACTTGCTAAACGCCGGTACCAACCATTGGATCGAGCTGCACAGCCCACGCGTGATTTCTGCTGAACGACAATACATCCCACGGCTTGTTAGAGAAGCTATAGAAATTAAAAAGCATCCTAACAATTTTAATAGGGAGGATGGTTTTAAGCTAGCGCAAACGTGGAATCCTGTGGTCTCTCTCTGCAGTACGAATGCAATAAAAAGATTCGGAAATATGGACGTCGTCAGTAGTGCTAGGCGCCAAGTGGACAGATTGATGTACTATTAGTGTCAAGTGTCAATGTGTCAAGTGTTTCTCACCGCCAGCGCAGTTCCGCCGTGACCACGATTCATGCGATTGGATCGAAATATCGGCATCAAATATATAAAATATATATCGTGAGTACCCGTCAAAATAATTACAATGTTGAAGTTCCGCGATGATAAAAGTTTAAAAACATATAGATCTGAGTTTGTACTATAAGGTACACGAGTAACACTTTTTACTCTAAGGTCGATGTAACGCCAGTATAAGTGATGTGTCAAAATGAATACCAAATAGTTTATGCACGATTTCAGTTATAATCACAAGCGTATTAACTTTTTTTAAGACCCGAAAAATATAACACACATGGCGCCATTTGACGTTGAGACGTTTCCGTTTCTTATCGGTCCTCGGTAGATTTTAAATATTATATATAAAAAATGAAGTCCGCTGAGTTTCTTGCGCCCGTTCCTCTCATATTTCGTCTGAGGCATACTTTTTTGTATGAGTGGTGGTTTTTGACGTTCAAGTAGTGATATTATATCCTATTTTGAATATAAATACTTGAATTTGAATTGTACACGACAAACAATATTCAAATTCTCATCGGATTAACTCACTGCTTATGCTAGTTGTTGGGTATCCAATTCTTTGTAAAGCGATCTATCTAGACCTTCATATATCATTGTTCTAAGGCGCGCTATCTGAAAATGCAAGAATAAATTCATGAGGACAGTTCGGACTGCGTTGTATTGTTGAATCAAACAATATGATACGTATTTAGATGTGGCTCATAACATCGTTTTCGGTAAACCTTTGAATTTAACTTTTTAAAAAAATTATTTCACTACAACACACACAATATAATTCTGTTGGGTGTATTGCGATGGCTTAAGGTGTAGTAAGTGTGGTAATATCACGCCGCTGCCAGGTAGCCCACGTGTCATTTGTTTTGATTACAGCCCCCCCCCCCTCGGCGCGCTCCTCCCCGCTTCTCCCCGTCGCACCAACACGTACTAATGCTTTTTACTATTTATTTTATTCGCCGCGTCCTTTTGTGTTATCTGAGTTGTGCTTTGTCAGAGGTATCAGATAATCAGCATTTTTGGGAGATAATTTTAAATAAAATTTTACAGTTTTTCAGGACTGTTATTTTATTTATGTGGAATGGGAACTGGGTGAAGGTGATTTAAGCGAATTGAGTCGAGTTGAAATAAACAATAATATTAGAATAGCGTTGCCTGCTAGAACTGAATACCGCAAGAGAAGTTGTTTTCGGCTCAATAACCACGCGTTAGTTTAGGGAATTTTCGCCATCTTAGTGACGTCATTGTGGCTTCAAATCGACGCATACAACTTAAAAAAATACGTTTTCTGTTCCAACCTAGGTGGGTTATAAGACCCTAGACTAATTCTGAGCCAAGATGGCCTGAAAAACGCAAGTGTACTAATTGTCAAAAATCCTATGATTTTTGTAAATCCGCCAGATGGTGATCACACCTGACCGTTACATATGAAGAGTATCATTGCCACGTAATATTTTATAAATTAAATATTCACATCATAAAATAGCGGACGGACTAGCGGCCGAGTCAGTGAGACACCATACAGCTCTATAGTAATTGATGGGGGCTCGACCAGCGTGGTTGCGCGACCAGTAACATTCTGTGCACGCGTCCGAGCTGGTCGCGCTAACAAATTGGTTGCGCAACCAAACGGACACAATGTGAGTATATATAGAGCTGTATATATTTTGTTGGTAGCGGCGTACTGGATACGCCACCGCGGTGTCCCGGACAAATTTGTTTGAAACTGGCTTCTCAAATAAACATGACAAAATTATGGAGCGTTAACCCGACATTAACCATCAAAATTTTCGTTTTGTGCAGAAGCCATTAGCAGGCAGTGGTAGCAGGCCTTTAGGTAATTTCCTTGAGATGGTCAGTAAAAAGAAGCTACAAATAGAATCAACTAGAAATATTGAAGACCTAAATTCTATTGCCTATGATCATTCAAACGTGATCCCAAATTTGAGCCATGGCTTACTACTTCAATCTAGAAGAAATATATGACATGGACAATCATATCACGTAGAACTATAATGTATATTGATACATTGGAAGGCGAAGGATTTAATGAATTGTCATTAAATCCTTCGCCTTCCAAAAAATAGAATTAACTCCACAATTATTTCCATGTAACAATAATATCTCAAATAGTTTTCACATCGTTACAAACCCGAGAAAATTAAATTCATTCTCCACTTAATATATCACAATGTCACCATAATGTGATACAATCTACATGCAAATAGCGATTCAAAATTTTCGTAGACCATTTAACTTATACTTCCTTTGACTACACGCCGTAAATCAAACGAGCAAAAGTCGGAAACTGCGCAATCCTTTATCACTGGTAAGGCTGAGTTTACACTAGTAAATGGCACAGTTAAGGAGTTTGCTATAAATGAGCATTTTAATGTTATTAATAAAATATTCTAGAAGTACGAGTCCAAATACAAATAAAACGGCAAATGAAAGGTTTAACTGAGTGTCTAACAGTGATAACTAGTATTCTTCGAAACAATAGCATCTCCACGAGCACTGTCTTCATTCTGGGTACTTACTATGTCCTTCCTAATGGAAAATATTTTCTATCGCACCAGTGGTTGCGAATATATGGATGGAGTACATCGAGAATAAGGCCGTTACTACCGGACCAGACTGTCTTTGAATTTGGAGAAGATAATATGTTGATGATGTTTTTGCCACAATTAAAGGAGGACGGAATCAGGTAGAAATTTATATAACACAAATACCGTACATAAAAATATCAAGTTTACTTGCAAATTAGAGGACAAAGGGAGATTGGCATTCTTGGATGTCGCATTAGAAACTTACCCTAACGGCAGGATCAGCCATGGTGTTTAAAGAAAAGCCACTCACACTGACAGATGCCCTCACAGCACCTCGCATCACCATCATTCATTCTAATATAACAAACGAAGGTGATCTAAAAAGAAAACATATCAGTTTTCTTAAGAACTACAATTAAAATAAATTAAATTTTAAAAATTGATTACTTGAATAAAATAGAACAGTTGATATCTATATAGTATTGGACGTTAAAAAATTCTCATTCTCAAAAACATTTCGCTTGTTAAACTTTTTGCAATTCCTTCTAGATAGGTTTGTTTTTATTTACTTTAAATAGTAATTTAATATAAGCGACACAATAAACAGATTTCGTATATCTCGAACTTTACCTTCATACTATATTAGTTTGATTAAACGTTTCTCTCCACTACTAATTTTCACTTATTGAAACAATTCCGTGTATCCGTGGCCTGACGCAACATGTGAGTTGCCAACTCACGCTTACAAATTACCCCGCGGGCGCGGCGGTCCACTATTTGTAATTCTCCCCGATTCACGTCTTTTTCTCCCCTTTTCCCGTTGACTAATGTTTGCGGAGGTACGACACAGTCTTCTTTGATTTTCTGTGATGGCAACGTATGATTTTTTGATAGGGTTGCCCCGTGTACAACTAATTCTTATAGATTTATAATACGTATATGTTCTATAACGAAACTAGTTCAAATATTATGTAGTTGCTCTGTAACGAACGCAATTTTATTGATTCTTTCCTCCCTGTTGGAGGTAACATTAAATAAAAAATACATAAACATGAAAATTGTATGAGGGTACTTTTTGATTATTCATGAAATAAGTATATAATTGCTATAATACAACCAAAAATCATTATTGAGAGCGTATCACATTATATCTTCATAATTATTTCTGATGACATAGGCTCGACAGTAACACTCCTGTGTACTACCAAGCCTACAAAACAACTATATAATGTGTGACTTGCATATCGCGATAACAGGTCCACTTTAATGTCCAACTAGACTCAGCTCTGCGGCATACGTCGTTAGAAAGATTAAACAGTACACTAATGTTGTTATCGCTAGATTAGTGTACTTCAGTTATTTTCACAGCATCATGAATTACGGTATTTTGGTGTGGGGTTATGCTGCTGACATTGTGTTATACTTTATAATGTTTGCTCTGAAAAAGAGAGCTGTTCGGCTATATATATGCTTGGTTATTTTAGACAGTTACTCAAAGCAAAATTTAAACATTATGACTGTTCATTGTCAGTATATTTTATTAAAAAGAGCGCAATAAAGAATGCTGGGAGAGTTTCTTGCGCCCCTTCGTCTCGTATTAGAAATGACATCTAAAAGAATTCTAAAGGAATCAATTTTGAGAAAATATAATGTATTGCCAGAATGAGCGCAAACATAAAATGAAGTTAACCATGTAATTGTTCGTTAGTAATGTCGTCACTCTTATTTTGTTCAATTCATATTATTTTTATTTATTACTACCATGACAACCCTAGCACAGTATGAATTATGCCAGCAAATATGGCTTGTGTCAATGTTATAATTTCGACTGCTGCTGTTCTCATTTTAACACCTAGACGAGAATTTGTGATTTAACGTTGCACACGCCAACATAAGAAAAATAAATTAAAGAGAAAGGGTCACGAAAATATCAATAAGAGTATACGTCTGAACTTGGATTTAATAAGCTGTTTTATCCAATGCCAGCGAATTCCAGCATAGCACCACCAGCCACAAAGATTAATGCCACTCTTCCACCTGAAAGTGCAGCTTCCTCTAAAGTTTTGTTATATTCAAAATTTTACCAGTCGGATGCTACTTTTTTTTATGGAATAGGAGGACAAACGAGCGTACGGGTCACCTGGTGTTAAGTGATCACCGCCACCCACAATCTCTTGCAACACCAGAGGAATCACAGGAGCGTTGCCGGCCCTTAAGGAAGGAGTCTGCGCTTTTTGTATATGTTCGTTTGCACCGGATGCAAGCAAGCAGTAATGTGTAAGCGTGACTGTGTTTCGGTCTAAAGGCGCTATAGCTAGTGAAATTACTGAGCAAATGAGACTTGACAACTTATATATCTCAAGGTGACGAGCGCTGTTGTAGTGCCGCTCAGAATTTTTGTTATTTCAATAATCCTAAGCGGCACGTCCTACTTGTCTTGTTTGTTAAAAGTGAAACCTTAAAGGCAGGCAACGCTCTTGTGATTATTTTAGTATTGCAAAGGACTTCTTACTATTAAATAGGTGATATGTACGTTCATCCTCCCTTCCATTATAGAGAGGATTGTGTAGCTACTTCTTCGTTTTAGGAAACTTACAATGTCACAATTTTCTGGATAGTTATTGAATTGTTTTAAGAAAATTTATTGAAGTAGGCGTTACTTTGCGGAAATCCATAATTATCCAAATGTTTCTAGTTTTCCTTAGTGTTAATTCCGCCAATATTTGGTTTAAAACAATTCGACACGTGTTTTGCCAGACCGTCTGTCAGTCTCGTACCAGAGTTTGGCGAGTCAACATTACCTGAGGATGCCTCGTGTAGACACGTTTTAAAACAATTCATTCTACCAAAGCTAATGCAGATAACGGTCTCGATAATTCTAGGGTGAATGCACAATCGATAGATATTATTCTTTATTTTTGAGATCAGGCTAGACTTTTTATGATATTTGGTAATATAAATTGATATTCTACGAGCTAGATATCGAGGTGAAGCAGCCAGTCCATAGAACGGATTATCGTCCAGGAAAGTGGAAGATAAGCGACGATAGGGTAAGCGAAAATGGGAGGCCACCTATGCGATGGACCGAAAATATCAAATTTTCTGGGATGGGGAAATACTATGAGGCATTTTACATCTGCCTCTTAAAAACTTCTAGACATCCATGACTGCTCTGTCAGGCGCATGGACGTGAAGAATGTTTTATACTTAAGCTTTTAGAAAAATAGTGTTGTTTTTATTAACGTAATTTCCAGTGAAAATAATTACCAAACTAATGGACATACTAGGCTTTCAGCAGTTATTTATTATTAAAAGACAGCAAAATGGTAACGAATCATGCTGTAAATTTATCACCGAAATTTAAAACATCTAGCATCTGAGTCGGATTAAAAACGTTATCGGATACAAATATCGCATATTTCACGAAACATACGTCAGAGATAGATAACTTTTATACGTGTATTGTGACGTCAGAAAGTATGACAGATGGCGAGTCGGGATTCTGGAACCATCCATCGGTATGTGTCCCCGAGTTGAAAAATATGTCCCCCGTGTTTTGGGTTACGGTTTTAAATTTAGTTTTTATCTGTGTAGGTGGTGTCTACCAATCATTTCTAATAATCCCACTACACGATATTTGTTAAGCATAAACAAATAAAGTCTAATGAAAATTATTTTCAGCTTAAGCTCTGCACTCAGTCGTCAATATATAAGTTCTGCAATCAGATGATTGAATCAGTTCAGAGGTTTTGTTTTTTACAGAGCAAACCAGAGCCTTATTGTTTATTCACAATATGTGGTTTCTTTTAAATCTCTTTTTGTTATGATGGTTCAGACTTTCAATATAATATTGTTTATATAGTACTCTATTTCTGAATCCACTATTGCACTATGCTGCTTGATAAGTCAATAAGCTATTATGCATAATATTTTGACTCCAGCTACATTACTTTTGTTGGAGACTCCCCATATCTGAATACTATAATGTCAATATGGCTTTCAGAAAAGTATTGTTCATCAATGTAGAGTGCAGAGATTGTACCATTCACCCAAGGTTTTTTTAATTACATAATTTTCCATCACGCCCAAATTCGCTGCAGCTTTTCATTTACTTACCGAAATACAATATCATCTGGATACATCTCTAAAAATAGGATCATGTGAGGTTGGCGATGTGATACTATACAACACTGGTCCAAGCAACGTGCCTCTTTGGCGCAACAACATCAACAGGGTGCAGAGAAGATCTTATTTTACCTAGTGTTGGCGCAATTATAACACCTGTATGAGCGAGAACCGTCTCACGTCAAGTCTACGTCGCGATACCAGCTCCGGTACCTAGAAGACTGCACCGTACAATCGTAGCGGCGACACGACCCGAGATTTATTAATAAATATAATTGTCTATATTATATTCCTTACGTATTAGTAGCAGTACTAGTTAATAATAAATTCAGTTCGAGTACTATCCTGAATTTGCTACTGTTTTAATATCAAGACAGCTTATAATAAAATGTAAAACACTGAATATGGTATAATCATCTTGATTTTGGAAAAGAGTTTCTTGTTATACTATGGCATATCAAAGGCATAAAGTATTTCCAAAACGGTTGCTGAGCAGTTTTTATCCCCAAAGCATTGTTAAATGGTTCACGCGATGTACTTGTTCGATGGTTAAGTGTGTCTAATGGAAGCCAAACTGATGCTATGTGACATTACCATGAGTTGTTTGAGGAAAATCCTCTCCCAAAGCCTTTACAGGACTGGACTAAGAAGACTCAAGGTGGCATTGAATAAGTAGGTCAATTATTATGTGATCCTTTTTTTGAAAGTTCTTTGCTTATACTTGGGGGTAATTAGGTAAAATACAGGAGCCTTTTCGGGATTAAGTTGCCTTATTTCGTTACTTACGAGTATTTCTCTGGGTAATTACGGCTTGATTGGTAGACACACTTGGATATCTTGATTTAGAATTTGCATCCATCTATGGCTCTTAATCATTGACCTCTTATGACCCAAACACTTGAGCTAAATGTATAGCAAAAGCTTCCAATTGCCGCCTACGGTGCTACCATGATACCTGTTTGACCGCCGACCACAGGAAATTCTACCCAACCGTAATAGTTGACATCGATTCGAATTTTTTTCTAAGATTGTCATTTTTTGTATTTCTACTGACGATTTAAGACTGATTGATTTCAGTTAAATAAACTTAACAGAGTAGCGTCGCGTTTGCTGTTAGATCCGTTTTAGCGCCGTTTCTCTGCTATTTTCTTTTTGATGAATTTTCAGCGGATAATTGAGAGGTTGGAAGTTTTGCATGTTGTTAGAGTTTTTCCATGCTCATCAATGTGCTCACTTGAAACTCAAATTCTCCGGTTGATACGATCATCAAGATATGAGCCACGTCAATCAGTTTTCTATGGTGTAGTTGATAGGTTCTTTTCAGATCACTATGAATGTTAGGTATAGGTGCGGTCATTGTGGAAATTACTGATGTATAGTCCTATGATCCATGCAGGTCCATGCATAAATTGTGCATCCATGAAGAGATGATATTTATTTAAGTAATAAAAATTGGTAACGAAAAAATCTAAAAGGACTAGTAATTTCTCCGGGACGGAAGGCAAAAAAGTCGATTTTCCTATAAAGTTATAGGAAATCGATAACAGTGGGACATTCCTTTGCACATGATTTCGGCTAGATTATGGGTACCACAACGGCGCCAATTTCTAGCGTGAAGCAGTAATGTGTAAGCATTATTATGTTTCGGTCTAAAGGGTGCCATAGCTCGTGAAATTAGTGGGCAAATGAGACTTCACATCTTATGTCTCAAAGAGACGAGCGCAATTGTAGTTCCGCTCAGAATTTTTGGATATTTCAAGAATCCTGAGCGGCACTGCTTTGTAATGGGCAGGGCGTATCAATTATCATCAGCTGAACGTCCTGTTCATTTCGTCCCTTAAAAAAAAGGAAAATCACATATTACGTCATCACGATAAATAAACACGATAGTTAGCAGTGTTTTTTTTATAAATAAGTAGATTTTAGTAAGATTAATTTATTAATCTCCATGGTTATATCCTCTCCATGGGTGAATACTTCCTGCATTCTATGTAGGCTCTATGTTCTGAATAGATGCATCCTATTTATCCCAGGGATATCTGCAATATCGTCACAGTCTATCCCAGAAATATTTGCAATATTATCAGTCTATAGTCTTTTCAGTCTGTCAACGTTTTTCTTCCCTACTAGTTAGTCCTTTCCACTTTGTAATTCTGTTCTTATAGTATGTCTTCCATCTGTTCGGAGAGCTGTGTGATCAGCCTTTTCCCATTTTAGCCTAATTCTTAACAATAACATTCGTTATATTAGTCAATCATAATAGTTTGCAATGCACATTAGTCATCCACTTGTATTAATCATAGTCTACAAAAGACATTATCTCACAAGCTGTATTAAAAATATTATGTTATTGTTTAATATAAACTCATATTTACAATCACCCAAAATTATGATTTGCAATGAAATTTTAATTAAAAATATAACAATTTTGCTCCCGAAGGTGTACAGACAGTATCGTCGCACTGGACGGCTTAGATCAGACTGTGACAGCTTCGAAAAATATTGAGATTGACAGTAACCCTGTAGAGCAATGCACGTACACTAACACAACGTGACATGCAAATCGCGAGTGTAAGACGTAGCTTGTCACCACACAAAAACTAATATTCCTGTTTTTATCGGTTGTCTAACAGCAAGAGACTCTATCTAGTCGTATAAATGATGTAAGGACAACAGTTTCATATTTTATGAACAAATTTAAAAGTTTGAAGACTATCAACGCTTCTGTGAATCCTTTGGTGTTTTCAAAGAGTATATAGGGCAGCAGTGGTCACGCATCCGGTTTGGTCTCGTATTCATAAAAAAATTGTCTGAAATCTAAACTAGAAACCATACCGACGAATTGAGAACCTCCTCCTTTTTTGAAGTCGGTTAATAACATGACGAGTCCGATTTTGTCTCATATTCATAAAAAATTGCTAAAATCTAAACTAGAAATAAGCAGATAATACCGCAATATTTTAAAAATCCAAGTAGTGTTCCAAATTGAATAATAAATCCGACTAAACGTGTAAAAAATGTGCCAGCGTCCAAACTATTTACAAACGTAGCATTCAGAATGGATTCATCCATCATGGCGGCTATGTTTGCCGCGAATAAATTTGGCGGGAATCCTCACGCGTCGTAGACACAGCGTTCAAATGTATACTTAGAGCAAAACTTCTGTATTCAAATATTATATTATAATGTCTAGAGCGCATATTATTTAAATTAGTTTTTAGCGATTTTAGTATTTATTCCTTGTGCTATTCTATGTTTGTAAAAAGAAAAATAATGTAAAAATCGTGTAACGATGGTTTTGACAAATAATTATTAAATAACGAATACGGGCTTAAACCCTTTGCGTATCCTAATAATGGACGATGAAACCAAAAAAAAAAATAACGAATGTCGCAAACGTCTGAAAACTTTAGGAACCAACAATGTTACTTTTGTGTTACAGTGATGCGCGCGCATCTTAAAATTTCACTCTGATTATTTTTTCATAACCCGCCTAAAGAAGTATAACTTCAAAATGTGGTGTCATGACAGAAGCGAAAACATCATCAAGGCCAGTATAAAAAATACACATATATATATATATATATATAAATACATCTATGCTCCAAGCGTGACGGCACAGTATTATTCAATAACCGATAAGGTCAGCACAAAAATAATTGAATATAGGGAAATAATCTCGATTTTAGCTACACTTTCTATCAGATATCTACCGATCAAATTTTTCACCAATTGTAAAAAGAGAAAGCTGTGAACCCTGCTGTTTAAGAAACTATATTTGAAAAAAGAAACAGGTAATCTGAATCTATGATTAGTTTTGATTGTTTTTTTTAAACAACTGTGTATCTGACGTCAGACTTTCATTGTAAAAACTACTGAACCAATCCGAATTATACTTACCATTAAATGCAGCTTGTTTCGGAGATAGTTTTAGTATATTAAGATCATATTATGTTGTGATTACTTATTCGGAACCTATATTTTTATGACTTTGGAATACCTTTAAACTCGCAATAAGTTGTATTGCGAGTTTATAGTTTTCTATTTTATTATTTTTATTTATTACGTAACCCAGATTCTTTCATTGATTTTTCATCATTATAATAATAATAATATTCAGCATCACAACACAACACCTTAACATCAATCAATAATACTGAAAAAATAAATCGTAGTTTATTTATTAATATTAGTTGTGATGTTAATAATGCAAGTGATGCTTGTTTTGCACACCGTAACAATGCGACGATGTGACGTCATCGACGTCATGTCCAGCGGTAATGTAACTGAGTAGATACTAATCCCAAAAAGAATAATTTTCCTCACGCTGAACGCGCAACTACGCAAGGCAAGTCTACTTAAAGCAAATATATTTAAAAGTATTTTTATTGAATCTAACACATGAATACCAACCCCTTTAAACGCAAATCTCATAGTGGCAGTTATTGGAAAATATAGTAAAGATTTTATATCCGTATTGAATATTGCGTGTATTTGAAGTGAAATATTCAATGACGTTTTAGCCATGTCTGGTAGTAAGAATATCTTTACAGCTTCACTGCGAATAATATTATAGACGATTTAGAGTTTTATTAAATAATTATTGTGTACAGAACAAAATTTTGACAAACAGATGGAAGAAATTTAATAATGCAAACAAATTAGGTTAGTGTATTAATTATTTTATATCAAAATTTTATAGATACATCGTTATGTTTTATAGGTACATGCCTACAACACGGGTAAGTCGAGTTAGTAAGTCCTTTGTGGAGTCCCATGACTGATTTTACAACAAGATCCCAGAAAACGTTCAAAATAAAAGTATTAAGTTATTCAAAATAATTGTTAAAAAACGTTTGTGGGGTAAAGGTACTATAACATAAATACTTTTCTTAATGATACCACAGATTGGGAATGGAGCGACCGCCCTTAGGCTATTAAATAATAAGTTTAATTGTACAATATTACTTTGCAAACATATTTTTTGATGAAAACAAATAGCCCACTGAGTTTGTTGCGTCCATTCTTCTCAGGTCTGAGGCATTCGTTTTGGAATGGGTGGTAGTTTTTGACTTTCAATAAGTGGTGTCTCATCCTATTTTGATAAAAAAAAATTTTGAATTTGTTCTTCATTTAACCGTGCAAGCAATATACAACTTAGCATTTATTTAAGTTTTTTTTTGAATGAGAATAAATGGTAACACTAAAACCATCTAACAAACCTGTTAAAATTATTAATCATCTATGCACGTTATCTAAATTAAGAACAAATTTATACAAAATAGATGATCATAATGTCAACAGAAGTATTATTTTAAATTTTGTTGGAAAATCCATTATTTGAAAACTTTTACTTTTCGGCGTCAAACATGTTTGTGGAAGGTATAATGGAAGTTACGGCGTTCCGATAAAAAATAATATGTTTATATCATTACTTCTTAAATGATAATAGATTTTCGTAAGTGAAAAATATCCATGACCAACGTGAAAAGTAGTACCTACTAGTAGAATAACCTTTTCTATGGTTTCACTTACAAGGACCTAAATATAGTATCTGTATTTACCTACGCTGCTGTCATATCCGCATTAACCAATGACGTTTCTTTAACCCATAAACGTAGAACATACTAGCGCTTAGAAGACCTTACAGTCAATTTTGGTATGTCAATATGTGCGCTACCTTTTTTTTTATGAAACTCATGGACGAGACGAGCAGTATTGATGCGCCCTACCCATTACAATGCAGTGCCGGTCAGGATTCTTGAAAAACCCCAAAAATTCTGTGCGGCGCTCTTCAGACCGAAACACAGTAATGCTTACACATTACTGCTTCACGGCAGAAATAGGCGCTTTTTAATATTTAAAAAACTAAGAAGCTTATTCCAAGCGTGGCGGACTTTTTACAACATGTCAATTAAAACCAGTTACAGTAACAATAGATTCACTTTCCTATTTTATCTTGCAGTATCTCCTTCTTCTCTCTTGCATGTTTGTCTATCTGCTAGTATATAAGCCTATGGTTTTAATGTTACAGTTAAGTCTATAACTTTAACGTGGCCTATTATAATACTTCGTAACATAAATTCGATAACAATCTTCATAATTATTTTAAAGCACGCAATAAACTAGAAGTCAATTACTTACTCCGCGGTGTAAAATTATAACCGTTTGTACTCAGTCGTCTGTTAAATTAAATCGGTGACTATAAAGGCTCTGTCACATAAATTGTGAACGTTGGACATCATATCAATATTCAAATCTATTGCTGGTCGTTTTAAGGTGTTTTGTGCCGAAAAATGAATAAAAAATCCCGTTTTAACCGAAAATGATAAAATTGTACATTACATTGTCTGTCTGTCTCCTTATATTCTCAAATAGTGTTAATATGACTTTTACATCAAATACGTAACTCTAATTTACGGAAGGCTATTGAAACGCAAACAAAAATAATTTATGACTATAAAGGACGAGACGAGCATGACTTTCAGCTGATGGTTATTGATACGCCCCGCCCATGCAGTGCCACTCAGGATTCTTGATAAGCTCAAAAATTCTGAGCGGCACTACAAGTGCGCTCGTCCACTTGAGATATAAGTCTCATTTTCCCAATAAGTGCCTGAAGGGCGCCGTATCTAGTGAAGATACGGCGCCCTTCAGGCATAAACACAGTAATGCTTACACATTACTGCTTCACAGCAGAAATAGGCACCGTTATGGTATCCATAATCTAGCCGGCATCCTGTACAAAGGAGCCTCCCACTGGTAATTAAATCAGTTCTTGTTATGTATCGAATGTTTTGTATAAAGGAAGATTAAATACTATTTATCACCATGTAAGTTAACAGAGGTGCCAAATTTGTTGCCACATTCGTATTAACGCCATAAACTGATGTCAAAAGGGTTATTGTCTATATCACTATTCCTCTTTGTCGGAAACTTATTTTTTCACCGAAATATTCTTTTAATTTTTTGTTATTGCATACTCTTTTCCTGTGTTGTTCCATAAAAGAATCTATAAATTCTGCCTTAGAGAGAGGTCTCCCACTTTTAAGCACACAACGCTAAACCGTTTTATAATAACGCTCTCAGTTGTGTATGTGTGGCTGAGTCTTTATCGCACGACTAACACGAGGATACTGCGCAACTTAGCAACAGAGTTATATAATAATTAAGTATTGTTGAATCTCACAGTAAACATTGTGCTGTAGTAAACTGATTGCTATAATATTTATGAGTAGTGCTTAAAGCTAGCCCTGTTGATGTAATATTTATAACTAGTAAGCACCTGTGACATCGCCCCCTACATTTCCCAGTATTATTTCAAATATAACTTTTTTGTTGGTGAACCGAATAAAATTAAAGAAATGTTACACTCATATAGCCATTTCTGAGATTCGTGTGCACCACCAAACAGACAAAAAGGCTTTTTTGGCCTTGGTGGCATAAGTACAACGTACTTAAACATTCTATAATTGTATATTTTGTACTAAATCACATTATGCCATGGTTGGCAACCTAAATAAATAAATGAATATTAATTACTACTAGGGAAAAAAATGCTCCCAATTAGATTAGTAGTTTCAGAGAATTGCGTCGTCAAATGTAACATGCAAATAAGAAACACTGAGTGTGTGCATCAAACAAGTATTTCCGGTTATTTCTTGTTTGTTTTAATGTTATTAATACCGTAATAAAAACTGATTTCTGAATTTGTTTTTAACAAAATTATATCAATAGGTATCTAAAATAACAGTTAAAAAAACTCAAAAACACGTTCCAAACAAATTCCTAATTTAAACTTGTGAAATTATTATGAAAATTATTTTTACTTCAATCTGACGTTTTGAAGTGTATGAAATTCCGTTCAAAGATTTCGTTACATAGATGCATCCATACATACAAAGCGTATAAAGGGGTGTTAAATAATTTTCAATAATATTCTATAGGAATAGAATAGAAAAGTTTAATTCAATATAGTGTGATTAACGAAATAAATAGTTTATAATAAAGAAGCGTGCCTTACATCTACTGAGACAGACTATTTTAATTATTTTATTGTCTTTTACTTCAACTTTTATGTTTTTTTACTTCAATCCGACGCATTAAAGTGAGTGAGAATCACGTTAAATGATCCTTTACATAAATACATACCAAGCTAATAAAAGATTGTTAAGATAGGTATCTAATGATGATCATATTAACAAGTATTATTATTAACGAGTAAAAATTTATCGAATCCTCACTTATACTGCGAAAACCACTAAACCGATCGGAATAGTACTTATACCATAAGATGTAGCGTGTTTCGTGGAAGGTTTTGTACACTAAAATACCAAACTAAAAGTTCAATTTATATGTTTTTATGTTTTGTATTCATAAAGTAATGGCATTTATAAAAGCTATACATGGAGGAGTTTTATTGTTCGGTTATACTGCGATCTAAAACGATCGGAATATTCCTTATACCATAAGATGTAGCGTTTTTTGGAGGAGGTTTAAGCATAATTTTGTTGGTGATAACTTATCTGGAACCTATATTTGGCTTAGAGTTAGAAGTATCTATATATTTGCAACACATATAATTCATTACTTATGGCAAAACAACGGGTCAGCACCTGCATTTTTACAAAATGTAATCTCTGTTTTGTAGGTGGAATATTTTAAAAGTTGAGTCTTGTTCTAATCTCCAAGAAGCGAGAATGTTAAGTTTTCAGCAGAGAATTTGAAAGGCAATTAATATTCGGAAACTGCAGACTAGAAATGTTAAGGTGGTGTTTTATGGAGCTCCTAATTAAATTCTTTAAGTTCCAGCTCATTTAAGCACATTCATTTTTATCTTACCTTATTAAAATATCAAGTTTTGTATAAGTGCGATGATTCAACTGCTTATGTTGACAGCATATACTATCTGCTCAATATTTTATGTTGTCTTTTTTAAATTTATTTATCATATAACATAATATTACTGATACACAAACTAGGTCAACTGAGCATCTAAAAAACCACAAAGTTTACAATTAATGCTAATAATTACTTAAGAATACTATTCATAATAATACGTCACAACTTAAGATATAAATGAAATTATCAACAATGAAAATGTTGTACGACTTAAAACGAATAAATATGTATCTATCTATATATATAAAAATGAATTGCTGTTCGTTAGTCTCGCTAAAACTCGAGAACGGCTGGATCGATTTGGCTAATTTTGGTCTTGAATTATTTGTGGAAGTCCAGAGGTTTTAAAGGTGAATAAATATGAAAATGATCGGAATTAAATAAAAACAATGATTTTGTTTTTCCTTTGATGTGTCCCTCGTCGTTTAGAAATCAAATTGAAAGAATAGTTTAAAATGAATAACTAATTAAAATCTTTATATCTTTCTAGTTTTCTCCAGAGGTAATAAAAAAACTTATTTTTAGCTACCTATAGTTGGTAGATTTTATGTACGACTTAATATTTGGTAAGTCTGAGAATCGGTCCTCATCTATTTTTTATACCCCAAAAATTTTAATTATTGATTTTTTTCTTATTACTTTATATGGCAATACAAAGTTTGCTGGGACAGCTGGTAACTTATAAATATAACTTAACAGCTATGTATGTAACTAGCTGTCGAACCACGGACAGACTATGTTCTGTCAAAAGTTAATTGTAAAAATTAAATAAATATAATGTATACCCTATAGTGATCCTGTTATTTATATCTCAACAATAAACGACGATAACATACAAAAAAAAATCTTTTCTATCTTGTAAACTTCAATACCTTATAGATTTTATCATACTCATTCTAATGTTTTCCGGTCAGTATATATAATATTCATTGTATGCTTTATAGGGCCATATTGATCTACATTAAATGCACAATGCATTTAAGGTACTTAATTGGATATGGATAATTGCTAACTTGCCGCTTCGTAAATAAGCCGTTACTTCTCGTAAAGTGAAGGGTAAAAAATGGTAATTGTGGGCTATCCCTAAGAGATAGACATATACTATTGCGGACTTTTTTGTAGACTTTTTTAAGTTGTACAAATAACAGAATTTGTGTAATTTATCCCAGAAGTGAGTATAATCACTTTAAAAAAAAATAGCAAATTGTTTATACCTGAAGAGGTTTCAAGGAAAGATGGTTTGCTGGGGGGTGCTGCTAATCATCTAGGAACTGCCTGGCTTAAGTGATGAAAGACTGATGTGTCCGCTCGGCGTCTGGTGAATGAATGACGGTGCCCAGTGATAGATTGATCCAGGGCTACCGGCGCGAGAGTCACCTTTGGCAATAGATGACATATAGATTAGATATATAGATTGACATTAGATAGATACTAGTGCATCTGTTGTCTTTAAGTATCTGTCTATTTCCTACAGGAATCTGTACTATTAGTTTGCAATAACAAAAAATTACAACAAAAGGAATATACAACTATTGCGGCGCAAATACGCTGTTTTCAAGTTTTTTCTAATTCTAATATTATTTTCAGTCTAGTTCAAAAGGCTCGAACATTGGTGCGGAATCTTATCGACTCGCAAATAGAATTTAACAACACCACAAGCCTTACGTAGGACGAGTGTTACTAAATATTTTTTCTAGCATTAGTCGCTTGTATGACGTTCAATCCATCAGTACTAATGTTGCACAATACATCAGCTGTATAGCTACAGATACACTGCTTTAAGCATTTCGGTGACTCGAATTCGCGAGATTTCACCCATCCAATAAGTGTCTAACTATAAACATTTATATTTATTTTTTTAATTATTGCAACATGCGCCAGTCATGAGCATGTTTCCAACGCGGCTAAAGAAGATTTCACTTCAAAAATATTAACTGTACCACTATAGAAGATACATTATAATCTTTCAAACATATTGCCCTCAAAAATAACTTATTCGATCATCTCGAATGAGTGACACATAATAAATAAAAGGTCGAGAAAAGGGAACAACCTCGACCGACATCCTGACAGACATTTCAATATGATGGCTTTATAATGGAATGTTTTCATAGACAATATTCGCAAGATAAAGCAGCAAATAATATTTTTCATTGCCTAAATTATTAATAGGTTATTTGATATGCAAAAATATTGTTATAGTCTTTCTATATAAAGTAATAATAAAAAGTACACTACATTTCATAATGATGGTCTTTTTTTATTTAACAAGTAGTTTGACGCATAATTTTGATTGGTAAATACAAATGAAAATGATTTATAAAAGGCTTACCGACTAGATCTACAATTAATACTATTGAGTCTATTAATAATATGGGTACTGTAAGAACAATTAATCTTTCTATATATTTAACAAGCAATTCTTGTATTTAATAATCTGAATCTCGGAACGGCTCCAACGATTTTCATAAAATTTAGTATACAGGGGATTACGGGGGCAATAAAACGATCTAGATAGGTTTTAATTAAAAAAAATGTTGTTTTATCCGTGTTTTAAAGAGAAACAGCTACAATATAACATTAGAATACAAAGGTAAATTTCGTCACTATATACTCTTGTAATAGCTCGGATGGGACATTGGGTGATCCGGAAAGCTGAAGACACTGGTTCGAATCCAGATGTCCTATTATTTTTTTTTGTTCAAGTTTTATAAACTCTTAAAAATCCGAGCAAAGCTCGGTCGTCCGGATATTAATTATTAATGCGGTTACCGTACGCACAAATTATTTTTGGGATTTACTAGTGAACAAGGGCCGATTCGTTCTGGCTCTCACCGACCGCTACCGCGGCCAGCTACGCTTGGCATTTAGTCAGCCGCCAAAATTAAACAAAAAAAACTAATGGCTGCTTCAATTAGATAACAATTATAGTAATACATAACTAAAAAATAATGACTATACACTTAATACAAGAAACAGACTAATCAGAGACGATCTCATAAACTAACGATCAGTAAAATTGTCAAAATATCATTGTCTTACAATATCACTATAGTGTACCCGTGACATTATAATATCACTAAAACCAGGCCGTAAAATTGTAAGAAATGAAGTCGATTGACAATATACCGGTTAATTATAATATTACTAGTGAAATTGTAATATCACGGCTTTGACAATATACCTGCTACATATTATGTCGTAATCTACAAAAAAATTAATACATGTACGGGTACAAATAGTCACTTCTTTAATACTTTGACTATAATTAATTTAACATTTCTTGTATTTAATACTATAAGTTTATCGTAAGTTCTATAAAATGTTTTATCATTTATTAATCCACCCCAGCTGCCAACTAAATACGACTTAATATCAATGTTATTATTGGTCATACCACAGAATAAAGTGGAGTAGAACAGAAGATTCGCTTAGTGACTGACACCTTTTAAAGAAATTTGATTGAACTCTGAAAATCGCAGCTGTGCTGGCTTCAGAATCTAATAAATAAATCAAAACAAAATATATCTGAAGTAAAATTGGCACGGTCCTTGGAGCGAGAATCGGTCAATGCTCACTAATGACTGGTCCGACGATTTTGTACCAAAAGTAAAGTAAATCAAAAATGCATAAGGACATCTTCGCGATAAATAAGCGATAGGACGCTTGACGGCTATCACTACGTGGGTGCCGGCAGAGTAGTTATAAAAAAATTAATCTACCTATTAATCTTTTTGTTTGTCCGCGATGAACTCTCAAATTAACCGATTCTAATCAAGTGTTGTACACTATGTGCGGTTTTTGTAACTTGAGAGATAGGGTAGTTCTTATTTCGATTCAAAAAACCCTTAATATTTTTTACTACCATTTTTTTTGTATGAACATATCTATGAGATAAAATTTCGACGCACGGTTTGACAGTTCTAGTGTGATATTATTTGATTGCAAGAACAAGGAACAACGAAATAATTATTGTAATTAATGAACTTCTACGTAATTAACAAAAATATATTAATTTTTTTAATGTATATATTATTCAATTGCTTAGGTGAAGCTTATAAATTATTTGCTCATAAGTAAGTCATTCGTCAAATGTATTTTTAACACTGATAAACAAATAAGTTATGTATACTATTATAATTTAGTATACTTTCTATTGTAAAAGTTTGTTTAATAATAATCGACAATGTACTGTGTATAATGAACCGCGGTTGTCCTTTCTATTGGGCACTCTTAGCTTAAGCTCAGCATAATCTCAGCTGTCTATGACTATAAATACCAAATCAAAAATTTTATCGTTTTGATTCGTTTTGAAGGAAGCTTGAACTTAGCTGAGTTTTACGTAAGTAAAGTATGAACAAAGTCTGAGTACTCTCTATAAATCTCAGCCTAAGCCTCCATGAATCAACGCTAGTAGGGAAGATGTTATACTTAATAGTGCCGCAGTCCGCACGTTCCAAGTGCCCGTTATGTGACCATGGCCGATCAATAACATGCCAAAATAATTAATCTAAAACTCATCACATTTTGTTAAATATATTAATTTGATCAATCAATCAATGCCTATCTATATCAAATTATCTACCAATTTACAATTATTCAATCTAACTTCCAGATTGTTGCTTTAAGATCGGATAGCTTAATGCGATTATATGTTAATTTATTTTCTCCAAGTAGCAATGTAAAATTTATACCGCAAAATATATTTGTGATAAGGAAACTGAAAATGGTATGGATAATATAGTTTACGAGTTCGTGTCGGTTTCGGAATTCAATCGGAAAGACTTAACATAATTTTAGATAGATTTAGATATAAGTAGATATTTTTACATCTAAACTATTTACATACATCATTACATCTATTTACAAGTAGTATATCTATACTACTATTATCTACATATATAAAAGTGAATTGCTGTTCGTTAGTCTCGCTAAAACTCGAGAACGGCTGGACCGATTTGGCTAATTTTGGTCTTGAATTATTTGTGGAAGTCCAGGGAAGGTTTAAAAGGTGAATAAATAGGAAAATGCTGCTAAATTAAATAAAACAACAAAATTGTTTTTCCTTTGATGTGTCCATACATAATTTCTTTGAGAGAATTTATTGACGCACGTTTTGACAGTTCTGCTGTGAAACAATTTCATTACGACAGCAGGGTGAATATTTTACGAAGTAATTTTTGATGTTATGATATATTGTTGACAAATTCATATAAAAACATTATTTTATTTATTATATACAGAACAACGTCTGTCGGGTCAGCTAGTATTGTATAGATATATTACTTACTATATGATGTATAAATCTGTAGCCTCAAGCTACAGTTACTTTTTTGAAAACAATTTCAAAATTTATCGTTGTTAGTTGTTCGTCACTGATTTTGAAAAGTGAATTATTGTATTTGACAAAATAAGTTAAAGTGAATACAATGAGTGTAATGAAGTTACTTTAACGGAACCTCAATTGAAATTGAAGAGGCGCCAAGTACCATTTAAAAACTACTCAAGAAGCCTAGGGCACAACTAGGCATTAATGGACTTTCGTATGCCTTGGCTTCGCTGTGGCGCACATTTAGACATTCGTCCATCATTGCCTAGTTGAAGCTGCTAGCTGGGCATCATAAATAGAGAACGGCAATACTTCAAGCTAGCCCACATTCTAGCGCTCTAAAATGCACAGGTCCAAGCCTAACATGAAGTATTGCTGTCATCTCTGCTCTGGCACACTCCAGTATCAGCTCGCACCATTTGACTGTGTGCAAGGCAGTGCTGCTTGAAATCGCGATGAAATTGAAGGGACGCACCAGTGCTCTGTGAACGGCTCTATCGCTTGGCGTTTCGTAGGGACGTCGCTTCCGGGGAGCTGTTTCACCTTATTCCTGCCTCCGAATTCTACCTTCGCACGGCACGCGACAAATTAGGATATCATCCCCACCATCTGGATGTGTGGCGTTCCTCCACAGTGCGGTTTTCAAAGTCAAATATTTCTTGTAAATTATTGAATTTACCATATGTTCGTAAAAAGTTCAGCTCGTGAGAAGAACATTTAAGAAACTCAACGGCCACTCTTTTCAATCAAATATAGTATAGTATTTTACAATGGCTGTTACATATATATCAATTTGGTATGTAAGGTGCTTCATCCAATATATGAGTAGTGTTTAAATAAAATCAATTATTTCATGATAAGATATACAGAATTAAATGCGTGAATATAAATTATCGTAGGTATAATGGATGCATCAAGCTTGAACTCATTGTTTGTCTAAGGATGCTTTGTGAGCATGATGGTCGTGATTATTGTCACAATTAGTAATTGCATCCAACAAATACAAAATTCATTAACTATAAGAGGTGGACCTGGCACCACTAGTAGCACCCGTTCACGAGTTGACGCATGGACCACCCATCGTTTCCTTCGCACATATTTGAGGGAAGGAGACGACCCGGCACACGACGCCGCCGCGAGCAATGCCATTCAAGGAACTTTCTGCACGTACAACCTAGCTTTGTAATGAGCTTCCTTGTGCGAGATTTCTGGGACGATACGACATGGTTACCTTCAAAAAATGTGCGTACACCTTCTTTAAAAGCTGGCAACGCTCTTGTGATTCCTCTGGTGATGCAGGAGATAACTCATACGCTAGTTTACCCTCCTTTTCCATAAAAATATACCTATTTTGCTTGCCGCTACGGTAATATACTATTTATCAAACAAAAACATATATCTTTAAACATATATATCTATGTTTATTATGTTATGTATGTTATACATTACGTTGCATATTATTCACATGCCGAGATAGTCTTCCACGTTGACAATGCAGTGAGCCCGGCTAGTTATATAATAAGATTTTAGAATCAGATGCGATATTGGGGAAGGAGATGTTATAATCCGTTAGAGAGTTTGAAACCCGAACCATAAACTTACAAAGTACTAGCGTATAGACAAACAAATCGTGTGACGAGAGAGAAGAAAATGTACTAATAGAAAAGGAAAGCGAATCTTTGGCAACTGTAACCGATTTTTATTGACAAGTCGTAAACGTTCAGCCCCGCTTGGGATTACCACTTTAATATTTCACAGATATACAAATCAAAATTGGTCACTCGACTATTCGATAGTACATTGTATAAACCTAACAATATCAGATGTTTCATTCCGCAGTGACAGCTGACGTCACGAACAGACAGGAAATGAAATTACGCACCGCTCTTCAGCTGATATTAACACTTTTATTAAACAAGGATATCAAATATTATCGAGTGAATACAGTTTACGTTATAATTTTTGGAGTTTTAACGCGAAACTCGAGTGTAACCCAGATGTTTTTTCAAACGGAAATAACGCTGCGTAGTTTGGGTGTTCGCCATGCTCGCTGAAATGTCTATGCTTGTGGCGGCGACATGGGACGGGTCGTCCCCTTCCCTAAAATATGCTTGAGAGAGGCGATGGCTGGCTCATGTGTCATGCTCGTGAACGGGCGCTACTTGTGGTGTTGCCTGAGGCTCGGTTTCTGATTCTTAAAAGTCAAATTATATATATTTTTTATATATAATCGCTTATAAAATGCTCACAGAATACCTAAGAATATTTATTTACGGTATTTTTTGACTTACTTCTCTAAGGCATTGACTATTTGACGTTTGAGTATGTTTGTTGCATCACTTTATATATTTTATTGTAATTGAAATGATTTGCTACTTCTTCTCATTAGCTCAACCCTATATGAAGTAGCAGAAGATTCAATAAGAAAAAAAAATGTTTTGACATTTGACATAAGTGTCATTTCTGAATAAAGTAATTTTGATTTGATTTGGTTTGATTTGACGCAGTATCCGCTACAAACAGATACTTGCTTATTTAAGAACTTCATAATGACAGAACACGTCCAACCGATTAACTAACTAACGATTAAATCAAGTGTGTAAATGGAGGGAAGTTAGCCTACAATTGATTAAGGGTCACAGAAACTCTTGCGGAAATAATATGGTATATGACTTAACAAGAATACGCTCAAATATTACTGCTATAGGGCCAGAACCCATCATACCTGTACCTTCTGGCTGGCTCAAAAACCAAATACGGAATTCGGTATAGCGACTTACCGAGCTCATCAACTTGGCACTCCAAACACAACCCAGGAAGTACTTAGGAAGGAGAGGAGGTTGCTGAGGTTGCTGAGGTTGCGGGAGAATTTGGGGTGACAGGAATTACTAACATAATTTCACACATACGCAAATTAGGCGCACAGACGTCAAACCATACCTCATATACCTCATAATGACTCGATATGTACAAATCGTAAGTATTTATTTTAATTTTTAATAAACAAAATTTTCTGTCATTTCTGGAAAGAAAAATATATTACATTTCACTTGTTATAGGTCCATTTTTGACATAGATATAACAATGCGGGGGTTTGCGAATAGGTGCACTAATAGTGCACTGTGAACCCCTTAACAAGGCCAATGGACTATCTCTCGACGTCGTAGGCTGATCGCCTTTTATGCTTGCCACAACAAAAATCTCTGGTCGATTCTCACAATCCTTAATCTGAAAGGAAATAAGGAAGAGTAGGCCTCCTTAACTTCATTCGTAGGTTCCTTTAACCTTTTCCTTCAACCGTGGCGGTGCATATTAACTGGGGGACTAAATCCCCTCTCAAAATTATACCACACATCCCAAGGTAGAGTGTGTATACAACATATTTTCTTGGCATTTATTGCCACTTTTTCTAATAGCCCCATAAAAACAATGGCAGCACGAGATAAAATCCTACCGTTAATAGTTTCATACCAACTAGTAATAAACGGCCTGCGATTCAAAACTACAAAATTCTGAGTTATATAATGTACAATTTAGACATTTACTGGCAAAGAGTATTTTTTTTAAATATAGTCGCCTAAATATTTGACATATTAAATATTATTTTACTAAATGTTTCCTGAATGCAATATGAATATTTCACGTTAATAATTTCATCTCCGCAACAAATAACGATGCAGTTAATCCCCTGACAAATAATTGGACGGATCAAACAAGTGTCTGTGAGTTACGACGCGGCTCAACCAGAATGATGACTCGATGTAGTTTTAATAACTGTTTTTAATTAGCACTAATTTGTTTTACAGTCGCACTGCTACAAAAACTAATTGTTCCCTTGGCACTGTCTGCTATCGTAGGGTTTTTCGTAGGTTTGTTTGTATGTTTGAAAACAGTAGCGGGAATCATTCTAATATTATTATTATATGATGTGAAAAAAAACAAATCTGCGAGTTTCTTTGTCTTTAATTAGCACTTCAAATTCAAATAGTTTATTTCTCAAAATAGGATAACCGCATCACTTTTTGAAGTCAAGAAAATATACAAATAATAGAATAATACAGTCCTACTGCTTATAAATTAAAATAGTATGCAGACCTTAAAATTATTTACATTGCTTTAATCCCATGCACTTTTATCTGTTAAATAATCTTTAATTGTATAATAAGCTTTTTTTAAAAGTTTCTGTTTAACAAATATTTTAAACTTTTTGAACTGTAGTTTGCAAATTTCTTCAGGGATTTTATTATGAAAGCGGACACATTGTCCTCTGAATGATTTGTCTATTTTCGTTAGCCTTGTGAATCAGAGCAAGATTATGTTTATTTCTAGTGTTGCAGTTATGAATGTCACTGTTTTTTTTAAAACGATCTATATTTTTATGCACAAATATTAGGTTTTCAAATATGTATTAACATAGTATAGTTAATATGTTGATCTCCTTAAATTTATCTCTCAACGAATGTCTACTGGACAGATTGTAGATTGCTCGAACAGCTCTTTGCTGCAGCACAAAAATCGTTTGAATATCACTAACGTGTCCCCACAGTAATATACCGTAAGACATAACAGTATGGAAATAATTAAAATATACGACACGTGCCGTGTCTTCGTTTGTGAGCTGGCAAATTTTACTTACAGCAAATGCTGCAGAACTAAGTCTATTCGCCAAACCAGCTCTATGTGGACGTTATTGGAGTTTTGCGTCTAAAGTAATACCCAAAAAAACTGTGGTGTCTACAAGTTCCAAGTACTCCCCATTCACAAGTAAATTTGAATTCACCTGACTGACATTTGGGGTTACGAATTTAATACATTTAGTTTTCTTACTATTCAAAAGCAAATTATTAGCATTGAACCAATGAACAATTTTGGACAAAGCTTTGTTTACATCATCCAAGACTGATTCACGTCTTTTAATCTTAAATAAAAGGGATGTATCATCAGCGAATAGAACAATTTCATGATTATCCTTAACAACATTATGGCAAATCATTTATATAGATCAAGAATAGAAATGGACCAAGAATTGAACCCTGTAGGACACCCATTTTTATCATTGATCCAGGGGAGCGCTTTCCATTGATATCAACAGTCTGAATTCTATTTTATAAATAAGATCTAATAAGTGTCAGCGCATTGTTCCTGATGCCATAGTGTTGTATTTTTTTAACTTACTTTACTGCCGCACTGCTACAATAACTATTTGTTCCCTAAGCACTATCTGATATCGTAGTGTTATTCGTAGGTATGTTTGTTTAAAAACAGTCACGGGAAGAATTCTAAAATGCTAGTTTTAAGAGTCAAACCTTAGTCTAATATTTAACTACGAATGGGACACTAACACACACTGTCTGAGAGTTTTTAGGTCTTTAATTAGGAGTGATTTGTTTTTCTAATGCTAGTTGTTCCCTTCAATGCAACTGCTGTTTATTTACATACATTTACGGGAAGAATTCTAAAAAAGTAGTTTTTAGAGACAAGTCCAGTGTGTATAACTACGAATTGAATAAATAAACACTGTCTGCGAGTTTCTGGGTCTTTAATTAGCACTTATTTATTTTACAGTGCCAGTGCTGACTCATTGTAAATTGTAACTCTTTGCGAAATAGCATGATAAAGTTGTAGTTTTTATTCCACGTTACTTTTAGTTTCCTACCATTAAAAAGTTGGCTTTATTTTATATCTAAATATTTTTCGTGACGTCACCAAATGGCCCAACGGAAGACCAGCGTTAGTTTTCAAACCAGCAAACAGCCTGAGTTAGGACCATTTTTGCATCGTATATAGTACATAGAAATGGGTTTTTGATGTTTCTCTATGATCACCGCTTCTTTGCCTGTGTAATCAAACAAAATTAAAATAATGTGTGCTTAATACCAGTCAGCAGGAGGTATTATCAATATATATGTTACCGGCCAAACCCATATCAGTTCATCCTTAAGACGATTGGATAAACCGGTACAGACTAACCGGTTAACCTAGTTGCTCAACAAGAGATATCGGTCTTTGGACAAATCCGATTAGCCTAGGCTGAACTATTAAACCTAACATTAGTCTATACTCTATATATGCCTCGTCTTAGATCCGAATATAGACAAGGCAGAAAAGCTTGTCCTAAACCTCTGGTTTGGCCGGTAGCATATATTATATGTCTGTATTAAAACTAAAAACGAATTTGTTTACTAAATTGTATTTTTTTTATATTTACAAAGCAGTAATTACAGCGTGCTGTAAGAACGAATAACTTTATTTCCTTAGTCTCAAGAACAATAGATATCAATCCAGATATTTTAATTTTTCTAAAAATAAATTCATGAAAGCATTTAAGATTCATTTATGGCAAAAGATTCATAGCAAATATAATACGTATATCAAGAAATTTTTCCAAAAAAATTCTAAAATTCATGCCTCTTCGCGTTTAAATATTCTTACACATTTAAGGAGAGGTAGAAAAAAGTTTGTCTTCGTCTCATATTTATAATAAGTATCATCACTTTGGGGCGTGACGTTGTTTTTCCCGGTAACGATGTCAACGACTTGGTTGCTGAGGAAGGGGACTTTCTAACGAAGTTTCTCAAAACCTGATATTATTTTTTATTCATGTGTGTTTATATATGCTTGTGTATTATCAAATTGTTGTACTTTGGAGATAAAAATTATTAAATCAATCATCAACCTTATCGCAGAATTTTTTCTTTGTCGAGTTCTATTATCTTCATCAAAGATTTCTAAATTATTTGCTTTATTTGTAAATATTGTCTGTTCAAACTCATTACCAAAACAATAATAAAATTAATTATAACAGTTTATAAGTCATCTAAATTATGCTTGTTCAATAATTTAAAATCTACAATTGAAGGTTAAGTTTGCTATTGATTATTAAAAGTTGTTACTTATCTGAGTTTAAGTAGAATTCGTAACACAGCCTAGTGTAACATGTAGTGGCAGTATTAGTAGTCTCTTTTTAGACCACTTACCTTTACTTAGAATACCAGTGGTAGGCTCCTTTGCACAGGAAGCCGGCTAGATTATCGGTACCACAACGGCGCCTATTTCTACCGTGAAGCAGTAATGCGTAAACATTATCAGAATTTTTGGGTTTTTCAAGAATCCTGAGCGGCACTGCATTGTAATGGGTAGGGCGTATCAATTACCATTATCGTCCCTTATTTTCATAAAAAAAGATTCTTTTTCAATCATTATTTGAGATCTTACTTACACTATCACTACTAATAAAATCAAGTTAATTACAACTAAATAATACTAATTACTATATTTACTTAAAACAATCATTACAAGGTAATGACTAAAAAAAGAATGGCAGAATTTCCGCGTTGGATAGCTAATTTATTTAAAAAATCTTATATTGATTATAATTTTTTTTCTTACTAACAATTCATGAATATCAGAATTTCGTGTATGTACATTATTAGTATCATTATTTAATCATACATATATTTTATTATGTAATCCGTTGTTAAGTAGACTCGTGGACTTACGATATACTAGCGCATAGACAAACAAAGCGTGCGAGAGAGAAAAACATCTCTAACCACTGACCTTTAATATATACCACTGGACTGGCGACTGTCAAAGTGCTTTTGTGCCTGTTGGCTGAGTGATGACAACCTCAGCTAAACAAACATCGATATGTACTTTATCACGTTGATTCCTGAAGTATAAATAACAAGGAAAACGAATGAAATTAATTCAAAATGCTAAATATTTCAGATTATTGTACGCTTCTCTTTCGCAGCCATTTGTATTATAAGTCAAAATTAGTTCTCTGGGCGCCCGCGAGTTGCGCTTCCAATAGGCACAAAAAATTTGTTGTCAATCATATGGAATATTTTGTCCAGTGGTAGGTACTTTGGTTATGGCTATTTATAGCGCTGACGATTTCCTGTACATAGAGAAATACCATAGACAACAGAAGCATTGTCATTTAAGAGGTTAACATGTTTAAATTCTCTTTGGTTAACATAATGACAGTTGTCTCTTGCGCCTACGCAATTTTAATAACATAATCACGGACGAGTAAAAAAAGAAGGACTTGGCGCCGTGATATTAGCAAGTGAAGCACTGTTATGCTAGTGTGTGTACAGGGATACTAGTTACCTACACAATTTTTTCTCCCTTAAATAATCATATATGGCCACAAATACTTTATGGTATCGTTTTTACACTTTTTTACAACGCACGATGGAATTGTCACAGACGATGACAATTCTCATCATGGCTGCCTATCGGCCTGTAGTAGTATAAGTATGTGCGTGGGGCTATGTTCTTATTTTTTTACTAGTCCGTGAACATAATATATATTTTTCTTACGCACGCGAGCATACAAGAGTCTTATTAGTTAAAAGGCTTTTCTTCGGTATGCCTCCGGGAATCGGATTGCTGGAAAGGTAAACACATTTTATTCAAATTATCCATACGTATTATATTATAATTTCCTAAAACTTAGAAATACGTTTTCTGATACTTCATAATACAATATTTGTTCGAATGAAGTAATATGATGTGCGTATTTAATATTTACCGTTATCTCAATATCCTGGACACAGAGAAATCAGTATAATATTCTTTATAATTATTATTATATAACTTTCCTCAATATAAGTAACCTGTCTTGTTAAAATCAGATGAAATTTTGCTAGTGTTTAAGTCGGTGCTTGCCCGCTTGGGTTGTTTGGTTCTAGACGAAGCTATCCCGCTCAAAGTCACGCGTGGCCTGCTATTTCATTTGGCTTATCACCGACCTAAACCTAAACTTAAGAATTACGTAAATTGGATCATTATTCTCAGCGTAAACGGTGTACATACATACAAAAAAAAATGCCGATCGAATTGAAAACCTCTTCCTTTTTGAAATCGGTTAATAATTCAAGTTATCTTGTAATATAAAGACTAAAGTGCTAAGCAACTAATACATAAATGGGCATCATGAAAGTATAAGAGTTTCTTGTTTACGATGAAATCCTTCATAGAGCTCCTATTTTTTCATTCTTCCGTTGAAATATTGCAAATAATGTAAATTTCCAGAGCACAAACTGTGTGGGAGGATGCTCAATTAGCCAAGTGGTCGATACCTACTTATTGAGAGTGGCTCTAGATTCGTGCTCCTGCATACTAAAATAAGCTCATCCTATTTTAAAAGTATGCTTTTAGTCGATGCAGGAAATTTATGAGATGCTCCATTAGATATTTAATGTTTTAATTGCACATTTACTGTATCTTTATGAAAATATAAAATATCCGCGTTCAAATTGGATTATGAAAAAACTTGAAATTGATTTAAACTGGATATCATCAACGTATAGAATCATATGCAATGGTGACTTATATATGTGATCTGAATACATTTGGCATATTCAGTAATCCATAGTTACACTTATAAAATATAATACGCATGGAATCACTTTGTGGCCATCAGCCATTCCCCTTTTTCTGAGGAAGGTGTGGAGGATGTTTTAATTTGAAATTAACATCAAACGACATGATTGTAACAAGCCCCTATATCCACTCAATCGAAAGATCGGCAATTTTCACACCCAAATTAAACCTAAGACATTTTCCATTAACCTAAGCAAATGAAATTTTGCGAGCAATTAGTTGTACACCGTAAGGAAAAAATTCAGAAAAAAATAATAATGTTATTAAGTATATTGAAATAGCCAAATGGAAATCAAAGCCCAAACTACGAGTAACCGCGAAAAAGGCGAATGAAGTCGTCCTAAAAGAATGGAGATACAGTTAAGGGTGCAGGTAAAAAGAATGCACTTATGGTTTCAAAAGGGTTGCCCGTGGTCTGATCAACATAATCAGAATTACCTGACCGGAACACGCAAGTTCTGGTCGTTGTCGAAAGCTGCTCTTGGTAACTTCAACCAGCCGTCCATGCCGCCGTTGCACATGAGGAATGACACCCTGGCCCATACAGCAAAAGAGAAAGCCGAGCTCCTGTGCGCTCTTTTCGCCTCCAACTCGACTCTTGACGACAACGGAAAAACACCGCCGTCCATCCCGCGGTGTCAGAGCTCTTTGCCTGAAGTACAGTTCAGACAGAAAACTGTTAGGCGAGCTCTGTTTTCGTTGGACGTCAGGAAGTCGAGCGGGCCGGATGGCATTTCTCCAATCGTGCGTAGAACGTGTGCCCCTGAGTTGACGCCGGTGCTAATGCGTTTATTCCGGCACTCTTATTCCAAAGGCGTAGTCCCTGACTCATGGAAGTCAGCCCTTGTCCATCCGATCCAAAAAAAAGGAGACAGTTCGGATCCGGTGAACTACAGGCCTATTGCTATCACCTCCCTGCTATCCAAAATCATGGAGAGCATAATTAGCCACCAGCTTTTAGTATACCTAGAGGGTCATAAGTTGATGACCGACAGTACGGCTTTCGCCATGGACGGTCGGCAGGTGATCTTCTGGTATACCTTATACATAGATGGGCGGCGGCTATTGAAAGCAAGGGGGAAGGCCTGGCAGTTAGCCTGGATATAGCGAAGGCCTTTGATCGTGTATGGCACAATGCGCTCCTCTCAAAACTTCCATCATTTGGGCTTCCCGAGAGCTTGTGCACGTGGACCTCCAGCTTCCTCACTGGGTGTAGCATACAGGTCGTTGTCGACGGATATTGCTCGAACCCGAAGCCCGTGAATGCTGGAGTGCCCCAAGGCTGTGTGCTATCTCCTACGCTGTTTCTTCTGTATATCAATGATATGTTGGACACCTCCAACATGCATTGCTATGCAGATGACAGCACTGGTGATGCATATCTCTCTCCATGCAGGTCTCTCTCGGGAAATCGTCGACCAGTGCCGGGAGAAACTTGTGTCTTCTATCGAGTCCTCTCTCGAGAAGGTCGCGGAATGGGGTAAATTGAACCTTGTCCAATTTAACCCCCAGAAGACTCAAGTTTGCGCGTTTACCACTAAAAAAACCCCATTTGTCGTATCACCGCTCTTCGAGAACACTTCTCTTAAAGCCGCGCCTAGTATCGGAATACTGGGTCTCGAAATCTCGAGCGATTGCCAATTCCGTGGCCATCTGGAGGGCAAAGCCAAATTGGCTTCGAAGAAGCTGGGCGTCATCAATAGAGCACAGCAATACTTCAAGCCGGCCCACATTCTAGCGCTCTACAAAGCGCAGGTCCGGCCACACATGGAGTATTGCTGTCATCTCTGGTCTGGTGCACCCCAGTATCTGCTCGATCCATTTGACCGCGTGCAACGTAGAACAGCTCGAATTGTCGGGGACTCAGTGCTCTGTGAACGGCTGGATCACTTGGCGTTGCGTAGGTACGTCGCTTCATTGTGTGTCTTCTACCGCATTTATCACGGGGAGTTCCGAAGAGCTGTTTAACCTGATTCCTGCCGCCGAATTTCACCAGCGCACGACACGCCACAAGTTAGGATATCATCCCCACCATCTGGGTGTGTGGCGGTCCTCCACAGTGCGGTTTTCAAGAAGCTTTCTCCCTCGTACTACAAAGCTGTGGAATGAGCTTCCTTGTGCGGTGTTTCCGGGACGATACGACATGGGTACCTTCAAAAAAAGCGCGTACACCTTCCTTAAAGGCCGGCAACGCTCTTGTGATTCCTCTGGTGTTGCAAGAGAATGTGGGCGGCGGTGATCACTTAACACCAGGTGACCCGTGCGCTCGTTTGTCCTCCTATTCCATAAAAAAAAAAAAATTTCAAAGAAGCATCTTTCAGCAAATCAACAAACCTAACAACGGGCATGGATGCTCCAGCATTCCTCCCAAAATTACTGGCTCAATCAATGAATGGCATGGTCTGGTTGCATTAATGAAATCGATTGACACGCAGAGTGGCCCAAATTTGTAAATGCTAAATGCCCAGCCAAACTGTTTGTTGCTAGTAAAATAAAGTTGAATGAATGGATTATTTATCTTATCATGTTCTTCCTACAGATTTTACCTTTAGTACTTTAGCCATGTACTTTAGCCATGTAGAGTTAGTTAAATTTATCTGTTTAAAGTTTACTGAAGTATACAATATGTAGCTAGGCGCAAAATCACAATTACACGCGTTTTAATCCTTTACGAAGTGTTTTATTTAAATACATTATTCCGATTTGGAAGATCTTTAGCCTTGGTAGACATTGTATACTTCAGTTTTTAGTATTTCAATCCTTAGTATTACCATCTTGACTAAACTCATAATTTTTACAATTACGTTAATAAACCTCTTTCTGAAATTGTTATTCACTACTGAACCAAATCCTTCTCAAATATTAAAATTCACTTTGAGGCCCCTCAATTTACTTCTCGCGTTAGTTATATCGAATAATTTTGTCCTCGATAAAACACTATTTCCATGGAACCTCGATGTTTCTCGGTTGTGAATTTTTAAAAAGTGCTAATTGGTTTACACTTTAGTTCGACGGGCGGGCTGACGTTTTGTTTTCATTTTGTGCATCTTTTTAAGCTCTTGGAAAATCGCTCCCGTATTAAATATTTCATGCACAACGTATTTTTAATTATTATCGACCTGTTTTCAAGCATTAAATCCTGGTACTACGTTTCTTGTTCAACCACCCGTTGATTTTATGAAAATTATTTGCTTCGCTTCAAAGATAACGACTGGTAAACTATTTATCGTTTACGTATAGTTACGATAAAAAAGTGTAAAATTAATGTAATGTTAGATTATTTTCTTATTTTGAAATGATCACACTTCAGTGATTTAAAATACGTATACCAAAATATTGGGCGATGCGATTCAAACAGATTTTTTTATGACAGTAAGGGACGAGTATCTATATAAATGAGAATGTATGTTTGTATGTTCCCTAATAACTCCTAAATTATTCAACCGATCTCAATTAAATCTTTTGTAATAAATTTGTGGAAGCTCAAGGAAGGTTCACATATATAATTTATTTGGCAAAACAACGTTTGCCAGGTCAGCTAGTATATAATAAGGTGAAAGGAAACGACGTACCAACAAACTTTCAAAACGGACACATACTCAGAGCTCGGGCGACTCACAGCACTGTGCTTGCGATGTCTGCTTTCCTTAGGGGCCTTATGGATACCTCAGTTCCAAAGAGTAACAATTCAGAAAATGACTACAAAAGAAAACAACTCGAGTTGTTACTGTTTGAAACGAATATTCTAGATTTACGACGAAATATTGAAGGTAACAACGAAACTTCATTCACTTATCTACTTGTTTCTCTGTGGTAATGGTGGGTGATAGTTTATGGAACAATGTTTCATACTTATCTCAAACTAACTGAATTTCAGACTCGGTACACTTTGGAACTGAGGTACCTATCCATATCATGTCCTGCTTCAGATCATCTTAGGGCTTCTGCTTCGACTGCCAAAGATAGCAAACGTCACAAAGGTTAATGACTATTTTAGGCTAGCAAACCCCCAGTAATTTTCTTGTAAAAATAAACTTAAAATTTTCTCTAAATTCATACTCATCTAATTAATTATCTAATCTACTTACGATTATTATTATTTTTGGAATCGGTGTCCTTCTCGCCTCCTCACGTCGCGTGTGCGACTGAAGCACATCTCACCTATGCATGTAGTTACAAAACTACTTTGGCTGACACCGACTCCAAAAATAACAATAATCGTAACTAGAATTAGATTAATTAATTAGATTGTTTAAAACTCGCAATTATTTTTATACTTTTTAGTGCATATTATATCTATTATTTTGGAATAGTGTTGTTGACTACTATGACAATAATTTGACCACAATGTTACGGTTACTCAAATATCCGGATAGCATAAAAAAGATTCGGCCGAGTATCGTTAATATGCTCCTATGAATTGAAGAGTTCCGTTACTTTGTCAACCTAACCAAACTATCACCAAACTACCTTTAAGTATATCCTTTCCAATGAAAAAGAATCATCACACATACTTATAGCAAATTTGGGATTTTATTGTCAGATCTGGTCAAATGGGATCACACGGGAAGCACCAGCTTTCAAATAAAAAAAGAATTATCAAAATCACCCAGTAGAAAGTTCTGAAGTAACAAACATAAAAAAACGTACCGACGAATTAAGAACCTCCTCCTTTTTTGAAGTCGGTTAAAATATAAATTTATCAAAAAAAGATTGCTACACTTTTTAGTTATTTATGCAACTGTTGTTTAATGAGGGGTATTAAAACACGAACGTGGATTGGCTGGCGAAGCCGAGTGTGATAGTATCACATGAGTGTTTCACAGGTAAATAGCAATTCTATAGTACTGTCGTGATGTTTATTTTCGTACAACGCAATATACACTCATATACTAAATATTACATTTTATATACGCAGTAAATACTCTATTTTCTCAGGATAATAATCATTTAAGAAAATATGTGTTAAAAAATAAAATATAGTATACGTGAATATGACGTTTATCAATATGTGTCATAGGGATTGACCAATAGCAAACGACTACACTCTTCACTAACACATCTGTAAAACTAGCACACATAATAATAATAATAATAATAACCACCGGCGGAATTGTCGTGAACCAACGCCGGCGGGACTCTATCTTTTATATTTATATTTGTAATATTGTTTTTTATAAATATGTTATATATATATATATATATAAATGTAGAAAATAAGATAAAATTTTAATATAGAGAATAATAATAATAATAGAGCCTTTTTTATTTCATATCCTGAATATATGTACATTTCAGATGTTGTTATTTAGTGTTAGTTTATATTTTTCTTAATATCTAGATGTTAGTACGTGTTACTTATTTGTATAGGTTATTTATTTATTTGGATATGAACCCCTCCTCTTGTGAAGGCCTCCTCAAACTTTTTCCAAGCATTTCTCTTTTTACACGTTATTTGCCAGTCGTTCCCGGCTATTTCCATTACTTCATCAGCCCATATTCTTTTCGGTCTGCCTACTCGTCGTTTTCCTTTAGGTCCCATCCACTGCGTGATTCTGAGTGTCCACCTGCTGTCTTTATAGCGAGTTACGTGACCAGCTCCTTGCCACAAATAAGCATTTTAAATTTAGTCCAGGCGTAATGAGGAGAGCCTGTCTATTATATCAAGCTTACTAAGTTTGTGGTTAAAATACAATAGATTTGAGAGTTTCTCAGGACTACTGAGTGAGTAAACAGTTTGTGTAAGTGTATCTCCATTCTCCAGCCTGTATAAAGCTGATGCACGTCCCGCACGTAGCCAACATAAATATGTGTTCCACTCGAATGTATGCAGTGTTTTGTGAGTGATGCATAATGATACAGAATAGAATTGTATCCTCGTATAATGTAGTATTGTGAATGGATAACAATACTACACATAATAGTCGGATTAAAATGACAATGGGCTATTTGTATGCTATGAATTAATACATTTAGTGTAAATTGTTAGTTTTGTTAATCCAAATGTAGAATGTTCTCGGATGAACGACAGGGTTACTTGATAAAGTTAAGCCCTGTTGAACCCAATTCGACACGTGTCTACACAAGGCATCCTCAGGGACCATATAAATTAAATTAGTTAGCCAAAATATAGGGCTCAGTCGATATCACTTTAAAAATAAGCAATCCTTAGGGACTGTTGAGGGCGGATGGTGCATTCTGCATGTAGACTTATAATGTGTTATTAATAAACGTGAAGTAAAGTTATTCCGAATTTAAAACTTTTCTCTTTAATCCTACCTTTGTCACTACAGAATAACATGACAGGGTGAAGTAAGTTTAAACTTGGAGTAACAACAAGACAGTAACTGTTTTATAATGAACAGGAAGTAAAGTTATTTCAAATTTAAAACTTTTTTCTTTATCATACATTTCTCAGTACAGAATTACATGACAGGAAGAAGTAATTTTAAGCTCCGGTCTCGGAGTAACTTTACACTGCGTTTATTAATAAGACAGTAACTGTGTTATTAATAAATGCGAAGTAAAGTTATTCCAAATTTAAAACTTTTATCTTTATCTTACCTTTGTCACTACAGAATTACATGACAGGGAGAAGTAATTTTAAACTTGGAGTAACTAACTATATTACGTTTATTATATTTATATTACGTTTATTTTTAAAATAGATAGTTATTATTATAATTTAATGATAGTTATTGTTGATAGTTATAATTATAGATTTAATTTTTATTGTCTATTATTTAAAGTGAAGTATTGATGTGATGTACTATAAAAGGCTTGATTTTTATGTAGATAATAAATTGTAAAAAGGCTTACGTGATGATAAGTGTAAAAGCAGCCGCCTATGGACTCCACAATACCAGGGGTCAGGGGATATCTTACGGGCATGTAAAGTGGGATTAACCTGAAGGTAACATCCTGAAGTTGTATCGGGAATACTGTCGCCGGCAGTTAATTCCGCATTGTGGCTGTGGAAAAAAGTTTTCTTGCAACTTGTTGTAGAATTCCAGATATCAGCATTATACGTAATAGTTTAATTATATTTTTTTCTTACATTAAATTAAAACTTTAATTACGGGGAAGTCTACTAAGAATACTGGCAGCGTAACCGCGTTGGATATCTAGGCTGATCCGTTGTCCAAAATAAATGCCAGCGCTTGGGTTTCCAGTAGCCCTATTGAGGCGCGTAGATACGGGCCAAGTGAGGGCCGGTTTGAGGGAAGGAGGTGATCTTACCTTTCATAGAGCACTGGGTCCCTGACGATTCGAGCAGGTCTACGTTGCACGCGGTCAAATTGTTCGAGATGATACTGGGGTGCGCTAGACCAGAGATGACAGCTCTATATGTGGCCGGACCTTTGCAGAGCGCTAGAATGTGGACCGGCTTTGTATTGCCGTGCTTTATGGATGACGCCCATCTTCTTCGAAGTCAATTTGGCTTTGCCATCCAGATGACCACACAAATGGCAATCACTCGAGATTTCGAAACCTACTATTCCAATACTAGGCGAGGCTTTAAAGGAGGTGTTGTCGAAGAGCGGTGATACGACATTCAAATGGGGGTTTTTATTTATTACATTCATTTAATATAAGATTATTAAAGTTTAAGAAGCAACCAATTTTATGAGCACTCAGTGCTTAGTCAGGTCAAAGTCGCAAGTATCAGCTAGTCTATCATAAATTACAAAGAAAATCACAAATAAAAGTAAAATTTATTGTATATCATATTATTAATCCTAAGAAGGCTGTATAACTTCATCGAGCCTCTATTTCTTATCCTTGTCATAGATTTATTATCGTTTATTTCGCTACTCATGTCAAGCAAACTATTTATCACTTAAGTCACTGATTTTTACGATCATATTATCTGGTGTACGTTAAAATATAATTAACGATGCGATCATCCATCATCGTACACTCGATTTACCAACTTAATCAGATGACGGGGCAAATACGGCTGCAAAGTGCGTACAGACTAGAAAAATTTGTTCAATAATTTTCATTTCTATGGTCACGTACGGCAAATAAAAATATAACAAATATTGCAGCAGTACAGACTGCTGGTAGAAGTGAAAACTGAGAACTTATAATTACAATTTAAAATTTCATAATTCTTAAAAACAATTTAATAATTAATTTAAATTTATTTTTAAGACTTATTTTAATCATAAATTAATCCAAAAAGAAATACTATTTCAACAATTCATAGAATATACACATTGAACTTCAGTAAATCCATTCAATTTCACTTTTACACAGCTCTAATGTTGCACAATACGTTAACTGTATAGCTACAGATATGCTGCTATAAGCATTTTGATGACGCGAATTTACTAGACGTTACTATATTTATTTTAATTATTTATTTATCGCGCCACTCATTAGCATGTCGGTGACGCAAACCCATGATATTTTCCCCTTCCAAAAAGTTCCCAACACGGCTAAAGAACTTTTCACTTCAAAAATAATGTATGTTATATTATGTCATACATCATTCAACACTACGCGTATTAAAAAGTATCATGAAATCTGGCAAGTAGCAAAGTTAAAAATCATATTAGCCCCAATCAACACGGTTTTTACAAAGGTCGCTCGGTGAACAACTAACTCATTGGCTTTTATCTGTGATATTCTTCTCGTGATGGATAAAAGTGCTTGCGTAGAGGGCGTATTCACTGATTTCACCAGTGGATTTGACAAAATTTGTCATAGCACGATTTTCCTTAAGCTTTCGCACATTGGGATACACGGAGACTTATTTCGCTGGATTAAGTCCTATATCGAAAATCTAAGCCAATGTGTAGTTAGGATATGCCTCTCAATGGAAATCCATTAGTTCCGGAGTACCCCAGGGGCCCATTTAGGCCCCTTACTGTTTACAGTTTTTATAAATATGTATAAAACTCGATGGTATTGCTTTTCGCAGACGATACGAAAATTTACAAAATTATAAATTCTGTTGACGACTATTAATGGTTGCAAGATGCGTATCATTGTTAACACTTGAGGACAACGATACAGGATTAATAAAACTTTATTTTTATTGCAAAATTGTAGGCACTCTTAAAAAATGTTATGAAAGATCTGTTAAATCTGTACTGTGACACGCATTTGCGCAAGTAATCGGGCTGCCGAATGGGGTGTAATGGTTATTTGTGTCGTGGAATTTGTTATCATTGCTTTTTATGTTGCCCATCCGTCTTTTGTTGCATAATGCTTTTTCGGTCGTTTTTGTCGCGTTTGACAAATTTTAATTAAAAAATATCATTTTGAATGACACATTATTTTCATAATCATTTTAATAGACTATCCAATATCAATTATACATAATTAAAGAAGTTATGTACTGCGGAGTACTCAAGTAATTAAAAACTTCGAATTACTTGAAATTAATTTAATCAAATAAGCTCAATCAATACATCTAAATTTCAGTTATTTTTTTAATAATAGGGGTTACAGTATGAAATTGCCGTTCTATTGTAATAGGTACTTCAAATTGACATAGAACCTTAATGGTTTGAGATTTTTGAGTGAAACATTTTTCACGTGATACCTATGCAGTTCTTCTTTTAAAAATATGTGCAACATTTCATAATCGACTTTCAGTTGTTTTTTTATACAGCTTAGACAAGAAAGATAGATACTTCGAAAATTCGAGCGATTTTTGAATACGAGTTCCGACGCGGAAATAACGCGGCAGAAAGAGCTCGCAATATCATTGCATTTGGAGAGGAGACTGTTAATGAACTCATCGTGCTATTTTGGTCTAAACGCTGTCGTGACGGAAACTTTGATTTGAAGAACGAACCACGTAGAAGACACAGACGCAGGTGAATAACAATGAATTGAAAGAGATGGTGGAAGCCGATCCGAGCCAAATACCCAGGAATTAGCGACATGGTTTAACGTTACCTTACCAACAATATTGACTGATTTGCGTCAAATCAATAAAATAAAAAAATATGAAAAATAGGTGCCTCATGATTTGACTGATCTGCAGAAAGAAACGCGTGTTGAAACTTGTTCAAAATACATATTATATCCTATTAACAGAATTGTAATGTCCTATAACAATATATTTAAAATAGCAGAGTTGGACATATTTTGGAACTCTGCATCGATTTTCAAGCGCAAAATTAAAAATCATTTAATTAAATAATATCATTCGTTTTTTTTTTCGTTTTTAATAATAGTTGCTGTATTTTAAATTTAGTTTATATAAAATTTAGTTTTTTTTTTGTTTAGAGTGATAAGTTTTTTATATTTTTGTTTAGGTAACCAATTTATTGAGTAAATTAGATAAGTAGTAAGTAAACGAAGAAATTGTCATATTATGTTAATAATGTTTTTAAGTACTTGTAATTTAATTAAGTAATTAATTGCATGTCGAGTTAGCCCGTAAATGGGGTATACGATGTTAAATAATATAAGTAATTAATGTGTAAATATACTATAAGGTAATACATTGTATGCAAAGATGCATTATCTTAGTTTACGCCTTATTTCAGTTTTTTACAAAATACATATAATCTTAACATTAAATTCTATACCTACATACAATTATTAATATCTATAGAAAGTAACTATTGGCTACAAGTACATTAATTACATACTAATACCTACAAGAAATCAACTACTGATAATATGTACCTTACCAATATTTATTTCAACACGAAGCAACCAATAAACAGATATTTCAAACATTTCCCAGGCATCCCATGTTGAATCGATAATGAAATAAAGGAATATTGGATCGAATTGTGACATGCGATGAAAAGTGGATTCTTTACGATAACCTTAAGCGAAATGCAATGGCTGAGGACCCCAGTACTCCAGGTCAAACGCCGCAACAGCGTCCTAAAGCAAAGCTTACCAATAAAAGGTAATGGTAAATAAATGATGGTCTCAGCATGGTGTAATTCACCATAGCTTTCTCCGATCTGGTCAAGTAATAACGGCAGATGTCTACTGTGCCGCACTCCGAACAATGATAGCAAAACTAGCAGTGAAACAGCCCCGAATCATGAATCGATCTTCACCATTATTGCTCCATTGACAACGCGAGACCTCATACAGCACGATAAACCGTTTCAACTCTACAGAAACTGCAATTAGAAACCATTCATCACCCACCGTTTTCAGACCAGACCTTGCTCTAACGGAGTACCATTTTTTCGTGACTTGGACAATCTTCCACGTCATAAAAAGTTTTCTGCTCAGGTGGCAGTACAAAATGCTTTCACACAGTTTCTATCGCAAACGCATACATGACCTTCCCATTAAATGGAAGAAATGTATAGATAATAATAGAAATTATATGATTAAATAAATATGTTAAATTAAAAAAAAACGAATTTAAATTTTTCAGTACATATCGGCAATTTCATACTTTACCCTTAATATATATATCTATTTTGTGCGATTTATTAAAATATGCTACGGCAATACCTATAATCCATGAGGTTTGAAAAGCTGCATCAAATCTTAAACGTCATAAAGCTACATTAGTTTGTAAAGGAGCTTTGACATGAGTAAAAGAACTTATAAGAAACTACCAGCCCATCTTTTAAATCTCATATCAACTTAGCCTACTTAATATAATTTTTGTATTTGTGAAACATGTGTTAGGACGCATCTATATTTATATTTTGTATCTCTTTCCTATATTGTTCAGTTCTTGTGATGTGTTTGTTATGTTTCCTCGTAATAATAAATAAATAAATAAATAATATTATACAACTTTGGTTATGGCCTGCGCAGAACCAGTCAAGAACCATTAACCTCTATTTTATTTACTATACTAATATATTATCTAGGTCTACACATATATATACTTTCCACTTACTTACTTGGAGTCACCGAATAGATTTTATAAGGTGAAATTTCCAGCAGACATACCATATTTAAAAACTAAAAATTTCTGAAATCAATTATTAAATAATTCAATTCAAATATAGCCCAGTGGTTGGTGACCCTGCCTATTGAGCTAGCTCGCCTAGTTTTTGGTAAGATTATTTCTGTAAGAGTATGTCAATAATATTTATATTCTTGATTTCCTCTTAATGAGTCTTGGTTTAAGAAACACCGGTGATTAAATAATCATAGTGTGGATCGTCGAAGACTGAGGGTTAATGTTGCTCAGCGTACGTTTGGGATTGGTCTGATTGTAGAAATTATCGAACTATTCTACAGGAAAAGGAGCATTTTGGAGGGTGATGTACGTATATCTTGGTAAGTGTATGGTTTTTAAAGATTGATAGAGTTGTGGTGGAGAGGACCGTTATTTAAGTTATGGATATATAACATGGATCTTAATGAAGTCGAATGCATACTGTTCGGGCTCAAGAATAATATCTGGGACTGTATTAAGGTTTCCTATAGTCACCGGTTTTGGCTCGTTAAATAAATGAATTTATGTAGGCACTTGCAATCAACCAAGAATCATGAAGGAGAAAGGAGTAAAATGCAATCCACTAACCTTTGAAACACTCCCACGTCACTCAGGTGGCGGCGGCGCAGCAGCTCCAACGGTCCTGACTCTGGTGTTCCAGGTGAACGTCACTGGCGATCGCAAGCTTGCAAAGTTTATATGTAGAGACTAGTATTGAACGTCAACACTAGACTTGATGACCAGTGGTTACTCAAGGTAAACACGGTTTACATATGTAGTGCTATCGACCACGCCCGAGCAAAGATCAATTGTCTCTGTCCGCTTGTCAACCCAAGCGCGACTTGTGTCATCGAATAGTGGAGCACGTACAACTACCCTCATGATTCCTAGTAAAATCAGCAAGTACCGTACACATACCTTTTGGCTCCATCGCCGAACTGTCTGATCATCAGACTCTGATCATACAATTCTTATTAATATAACACGTACGCATATTTTATTTAAAATCAGATTCACAAGAGGCTTTCTAAGTCACTATTGAAATTACCAACCATAGGAAAAAAATATGATTGATACACATAAACATAACTATATTATAATAAATGGATCTACACTTAACTTTATTCATTAATATGTTTGTATAAACAACTTAATTAAACAGTAAAGTGTGATACATAAATCTTAAGTAAGCCAGTTAAGTCATTAAGTAGGGATGAGCATAAAATCGTAACCTCCAAAATAAAGTCAGGAACATAAAAGTTACTATCAACAGAATCTACGCGACTATAAAAGAGTTGACCTGTCTTAACCTTAATTTCACCATTGAAGTAAAACGTGATTTAAATTAACACTTAGAACTAAGCTGACTAAGCTAGATTTACTTACCTGTAAATGAGTTTACAGATTCAGTTTAGATTTCAATAACATAAACTAAACGTAGTTACAGGGTTAAACGCGTTTCAATGCTGACCGCCGAATTTTGGACATTTAATATATTTGATCGCGTTCAAGAGCTTCCGTTATTGGAATAGTAACATTGACATAATTTTATAATTTTCAATTTGTTCATAATTATCGATGCGAGTTTTGACAGGTATAAAATACATTCTATTGTTTATGACACGTAAAACTTAGTTTACGTCAACACGCATAAGGTATTACTGAAATCGCTTTGTTTAATTGAGATCAAGAATGGCATTTGAACTCCTTTACGTTTACTTTGTGTCATTGGTGAAATCAGGCCTTAAACATTTTTAAAACTATTAGACTTAGAAAATGCTAGCGTAGAGGAGACCTGACTGCCCATTAATAATTCGTGACCAATTTTAATTTAGCAATGTGTGCGTAAAGTACTATTTAGTATGAGACCGATACTGACAACCTACTAAACTTTTCGCATCGTAGGTGCACTAGAAGCTTTCCGCCTTATAACTAGTACCTTCACTTTTCAATTCAATTTTAAGTTCACCTTCAGCGGTAGCCTGGGGTCAGTTATTTAAACGTGAAATTGTGTACAGTCGTTTACATTTAATATTTTACATAACCTACATTTACTTTATATAAATGAAAAGCTTATATTTATATAAACATGTTCAAAGTTTCTCTGATAGAACCCAGTTCGTAAAAATTTACTCATTTGTGAGTGGCGAAGTATTTTTGGCGTTCCCCAAGGATCTATCTCAGGCCCCACCCTTTTCCTTAAATATATTAATGCCCTCTGCAATATTTCTCTTCCTAACAGTTTGATCATCACCTTAGCAAATGATACAGCCCTCCTAGTATATGGACGTGACTGGCCTACCACTTATACCTTAGAGGAACAAGCTCTCGGAAACTTACTTGACTGGCTTTCTAATAATCTCCTGACCCTGAACCTTACAAAGACTACTTACTTAACCTTTTCATTAACATCACCAGGTCAACCATCTCCAGAAATCGTTTAAGGCTTACTCCTGCACCAATCGTTTCTCACCTTCTTCATGTGATTGCCCAACTTTATCTAGGTCTAATAATATTAAATATCGAGTCTATATTAATAACCAATTGAACTGGAAATTCCACCTGTAAAAACTCACCTCGCGATTACGAAAATTAATATACATATTTAAAATGATAAGATAAGCCGCTGAGTGATACGCTAAATTAATTTATTTTGCTCTGTGCCAGTCCATCATCAGCTATTGCAGTTCAATAAGGGGAGGTGCCGCAAATTTCTAGAACTAGAACGAGCACAAAAAGCTGTCATCAAGGTAAACATCAATGACGTGTAAACCTTTTAAATACTATACAAGCTTGGTTTACAAAGAATCTAGACGACAGCTCTTTATACTTCATTCCGTAATAAGAAAATACACCACACTCTCATACGATAAAAATAAAAGTACCTCAAAGATCCAAGTATCCAGTTCCAACTTTTAGAAATTCTCTAGCCAGTCCACATCATCAATCGTAAGTCATCTTAATAATATAATAAATCAACAATGTCACTCATGGAATTTTTTTGTGTAAATCCGTTGTTAATAAATGGCTCCTATCAAAAAAATCCACAGAAACAGAACATCTCTTCAAGATATGTAACTTATAGACCTCAAAAATAATACTAATGACTACATACTGTTTACAACATAGGAATATTATGTATATGTAATATAATGAATTATTATAAAATGTTGTAAATTACCTTAAAAGTATGCGTGCTCCTTCATTTTTAATGGTATTATTATATTATATCAATATAAGTTGATTTACGCGAACGCTGGTAACCATAATGGTGGCCATATACGCTACGAGAAATCGTTACGATTAGACTGTGCAGTTCGAACGGTACCGATAAATCACTACGTGTATGTTATAAAACTGTGCAGTTTTGTCCGATTTTTTAGCACTGTGCAGTTGAACAGAACAATACAAAAATTTCAATTGATTTATCGGAATCGGACGAACTGTGCCGACTGATCGAAACGTGTATGCGCTCGTTCCGTTTTCGTGTTCAGTTTTGTCGTCGATCAACATTCGGGTAGACGTGCGCACGCGTCATGGCGTCTCAAACTAATCGCGAATGGCTTGAAGAATTTATTGACTTATATCGCAGTGAACCTTGTCTTTGGAATATTAAAGGCAAAGAGTATCACAATCGTAACTTAAAACGTTCAGCATATACTAAGCTGGTTGAAAAATTGAAAACAGTAGACCCTAGGGCTGACAAAGATGCTGTTGTTAAAAAAATAAACAACATTCGCTCTACTTACAAAAAAGAGCGTAAGAAGATTGCTGATTCAAAAAAATCAGGAGCAGGAACCCAAGAAGTGTATAAACCAAAACTATGGTATTACTCTATGTTGTTGTTTTTGGATGACCAAGAAGAACCAAGGCGTTCACGTTCTAATATGGACGACGAATCAACAGACAACGAGGTAAGTCATTTGCGTGTTATTATACTGTGGTGCCAGCAGAGTAGAATAACACTAATATGGTTATGTGAATATGATAAGTAAATCCGGCCATATTGAGAATACTTCATAGTTATTTATATTATCACATGAATAAATAATAAATAAAAGTAAATAACTTTTTTATCAAATCGTTTACTCTCAAAGAGTTAACGTATAAAATTATTTTGCCACGGAACGCAAAATATTCCATGTACTCTTCTCTGACTTTTTTTGCGGCAATCGAAGTATTACCAAGATTTCTTCGTTGCAAATTAACTATCGCTGAATTCATTGTATCATATCCTTGGGTTATTGACCCGTCATCAACATTTTCTACGTCAAAGCATTCTTGTTGACAGTAAGAACTTTCTGAAGTCTTCATTAAATAATTATGTAAAGCACAACTGGCCATCACGACAGACTCAATTCTTTGCGGATCAAGATTAATTTTTGTGTGAAAAATTCTAAATCGAGATGCCAAGATCCCAAACGCATTTTCGACAATGCGCCTTGCTCGTGATACGCGGTAGTTTAGAATTCTGGTTTTATTTGTGGTCAAGTCTGCTTGTCGAAATGGCTTAATTAAATCTGTTCTAAGTGGAAACGCATCGTCAGCCGCAAACACATAAGGCAACTTTCTAGTGCTATTTGCGACAACTGTGTCGGTTGGAATACACAACTGATTATTATCAAATTTTTCATAAAACTTAGTGTTTGTGAGTACGCCACCATCTGAAATTCTTCCATTTGTTCCAAAATCACATAAATGAAATCGATAATTTCCATCAACGATTGCCAATAACACCATGCTATGACGGTTTTTATAGTTGAAATACTCTGAGCCACATCCATCAGGAAGAAAAATTGCTATATGCTTTTCATCCATCGCGCCTAGACAGTGCGGAAAGTTCCATCTCTTTTCGAACACTTCCACTTGCCACATCCTTCCGTTCTTCTTCCGAGCGTGGGAACTGTAAAAATATTAATTGTTTCAGGAAATTGAAAGTGAAGCATCTCCAGCCGCCCAGTCAACTCTACAGTCACCTCCAGCCACGCAGTCAACTCAACAGTCACCTCCAGCCACACAAACAACTTCACAGTCAACTCCCGATACTCGTTCAATTACAAACACATTGTTCAATAGGAGTAGGCTAAAAAGGAGTGCAAATGAAAATCTATCTACTCAAGTTTTACAGTCTGTTCAAAACCATTTTAAAAGGCCTGCAATTACCAATGATCGATTTGATATTTATGGAGCAAACGTCGCAGCTAAGCTGAGAGACCTCACAAAACATCAACGTATTCTGGCCGAAAAAATAATTAACGAAACATTATTTCTGGCAGAGATGGAAAATTTGACTATTTCACACCAAGTGATGGATTCAACCAGTGTGCGTTTTAATAATTATGGTTACAACGTTCCCAGCCCCGTTGCACATACTCCCAGCCCTGTAGGAAACAATCCTATCCAGAATTCAAATTATGATTTCCAAACACATCCAGGCTCCCAGACAATTCTCCAAACCCCAATAATGCAAACTTTTCAACAAGATTAGTCCCAACAAATGCAAAATTCAGCGGCTACTTTTTTGTCTTATTTTACTTAATGTATTATCCACCATCATTATAAGTACAAATTAATAAACATTACATTCTAAATAATTAGTAGTTTTTTATTTCTTACCTTAAAATAGTCTTTGCGGAGAACCTTATATATTGCTTCACAGGTTTCCGGTATTATGCGACCCAAGGCTTGAGATGAAATGATGCTAGAGAATTTTAAATCTTTATAATTTCTTCCTGTTGATAAAAACCTCAAAGTAGCTACAAGCCTGTCGTGGGGTGGAATAGCATTTCTCATAATAGTGTCTTGCTTCTCGATAATTGGTGCTACCAAATTCAGTAGATGTAAGTACGTATCGTGATCCATTCTTAGAAAATTAAGCCAGTCTTTTGGATAAAGCTTTAATTCCGCCAACAAATTGACATGAGAATGAACTCTTCTTTTCATTAGCCATTCTTTACACCAGATGCTACGATTTTTCTGCTTCACTTTTTTTTCCTTCAGGACGAATATTAATCCAATAATTGCTAAACCGTCGTCTGTCGAAGCCATCACTGACACGTGTGCGTCGGCGCCGCTTATTGTACCGTCTGATCGCAACGATTTCTCGTAGCGTGTATAGCTTGTATGCCAGCTACGATAAACTGCACCGTTCGAACTGTACAGTCTGATCGTAACGATTTCTCGTAGCGTATATGGCCACCATAACACAAGTTAGATCTTATTATGAGTATCAGAGTTTCAACTCAACACTGTATTTTATTTAAGACGTAGTTCGTGTATATTAAAGTGTTGTGAATCTCTGTTTAGTGAAATGTATTTTATTATTATTATTTATTTACCTGCTGCCTAAATTCAAGCGGTGTTATGCTGAATAGGTCATAGTCTTATTTATTATTAACATTATTATAAAGTTTGTATACTCTGTTAAGAAAGCTGTTCTATCTATGATTACATTTAGCTGATTATATATCGAGTATCTTGCCTCGCCTTTGAGAGCTGACCGGGGGTCCGTATACCAATCTGCTCCAACAGATCTGCATAGCTTACCTACTCTACCGCTTGCTACATCAAGGAATTAGAAATGTCCGCAATATGTCATTAGCTTAATAACCTCAGCTATAGGACGTAAGTGGTCATTTCAGCTCAGCATTTGCCTGACTTAATGCCATTGAAATCCGATATCTTAACGACGTCGTAATGACGTGAAATACGGTGAGACACTTCAATCAAACCATCAACAAACAAACAACTATCTGCTAAAATCTCGCAGACGTTAAAATAACACTATTCGAACGCACGATGATTAAAACAAGGTTTCTTAAAATAATAAATTATTCTAAGAAAACCTTAAAATAGCATGTTTTTAGAGGGATAGGCAGATATGTACTTCTGTTTTGCCAGGTTGCCAGGAAGGTGTACGCGCTATTTTTGAAGGTGTAGTATTGTCCCGAAAATACTTTTATTATTATTATAGTGAAGTGAATCTACTTCCATAGTCCTCGAATGGCGACCGCTTACTGGAAGATGCAGTATTGGTAGGCCCCCACAATATAGACCGAGGATCTGGTCAAGATTGCCGGAATACGTTGGGTGAGGGCAGCACAGGAGTGATCGTCATGGAGATCTTTAGGAGAGGGCTTTATCCAGCAGTGGACGTCTTCTGGCTGATGATGATAATGATGATGAAACTTCTTCCATCAATCCTGTGTACATGACCAAACCCCCTAACAATTTATTATCAAGAACCGCATCTTTTATTATCATCATCGCTTAATTGATTATTAAATTGTTGATTCTAAAGCCAGATGTACACAACAATATACCAGCACAGACAAAGAAGCGACAGTTGTTTTCACAAACACAATAGAAGTAATTCCCCGCGAGCTGTGTATTAACAATCAGCAATATCTTGTCGTAAAATTGTTTATTTGCGGAACAAGTAACGGATGTTTGGACTAGAGTAAAAATTCTACAGTATTTTCCTACCTTAAATTTCAACATTACGTAGGTCACACAAAAAGTTTTGCGTAACTGAAAAACAGAACATGTAACCAAAATATTATTAGTTTATTGATTTTCAAAATACTCTCCTTTATATTTTAAAGATTTTTCATACGATCGAATCATTTTTTAAAACAGGAGGACCACAGATCTGAAGGCATGTTTTCTACGTGCTGATTGAACGCTATCACTGCCTCTTTGGTATTGGTAAAAGTGAAACCTCTCTTCTAATATTTGATAAGAGGTTTGATTTGTTTTTTAATTTTGGGGAAAATACAGAAATCACAGGGTGCTAAGTCGGGGCTATGTGCAGGATGGGTGACGGGTTGTACTATTTCGGAAGCTCAAAATGACTTAGTTTTGTTGGCTGTGTGTGAAAAAGCGTTGTCATGATATAGGAGAACGAAGCTTTTTTTTCGTCTTTCGCGAACTTTTTTTAACACCCTGGGTAAACAAATGGTAGAACACCACTCGGATTTAAAGCTCTTTTGATCTTCAAGTGGAATTGTGCAGATGGGATCCGTAGCTGAGAAAAAAATGCGATCATTTTTTTTTACCAACGTTTCTCGCCTGCCTAACTTTTGTTGGCCTCTTCTCATTTTTAAACACCGATTCACAACATTGCTCCTTTTTTTTCGTGTTCAAAACAATAAATGCACGTTTCATCTCTTGTGACAATGTCATAAACAGCATTAGAATGTCCGTGGTCGTTCTTCATTAGCATCTGTGAGCACCATTCAAGCACGCTTCTGGTCCGCTGTCAGTTCATGAGGGATCCAACGACAACGAAGTTTCCGAACTATTAATTCTCCGTGTAAAATAGTTTGAATTTGGCTCATACCAATCCTCAATAATCATCGAATTGTCTCATCTGTTCTAAGGTAATCCGCGGGTTTTCTTCAATTAGCCGTCTAGCAGTAGTATTCAGCCATCGACTCACGGTGCTCAAGCAAGGTGTTTCTCTCCCAAAAGCATTTTGAAGACAAGCAGCATAGTCTTGCGGAGAGAGGACATTTAAAATCACAAAAATACATCGCTCTAAAATCTTTTCGACTTAATTCCACTTTCGTTGCGTACGGAGAACTTTGATGTGTGATAAAAAACAATTGACAAATGATTTTCCGCTAATTCTTTTTTTTTAATTACTAAGAAGGTTGCGACGTTTTAAAAATTATAACATTCCTAAATTTTTGCAAAGCATTTCAAGTACAAGTTTGAATTGGTTTTGGAGAACTGAAGGGTTGAAAAGGAGAAGATAGACGGTTTGGAAATGTGGTGCAGTAGAAAGAAGCTGTTTTTATCGTGGACAGAATTTCACACGAACGTTTCAATACGCCAGCAGTTAAAATATCAAACAGCGTTTAACTGCCACAGTACAGTCCCACATATTCCCCTTCTTTGACATGTTCACGTGGTTTTCCAGCCAGTCCGGTGAACGGCGAAGGTTACGCGATGGATCGACCAGATCAGATTTCATTTCGACAACAAATAAATTATGAAATGAAATAATTTGTCGGGTTATTATATAGCCTATGACATTCAGAAATAAAGTCGCTTTCTATTCATAGCAGAATTTTAACAGATTTCCCTCTATAACCTCACAAACTCAAAAACTATACGTCGTCGAAATTTTCTTTCATTGTACTGATATTCTGGATTTTTCTGCTACAAAAATAAAATTCGGAACTTTAAACCAAAACATGTCTTACACAAAAATAACATTACACCATAATGTTAGTAATAAATATTCTGCAAAATTAATTCGATTTTAGAGCATTCTTTCAACGAAGAAAAATGAGCACTTACGCAAATAATTTATTTATTTGGGCTTGGATGCCGAGCAGCGCTGATAAACGACGGAACCCGCGACACAATGAATGTTGGCCGAAATGATGACGATGCAATAAATTCAGATTAAGTTAACAGGGACCGCTGCCACGGCTACGCAATGGTATAACGCACTATACAGGATGCTTCAATATTAAAATGATTTTAATATTCTCATGAGATTTCATTTTGCATATTGGCTCAGCCCGACCTTATTTTTGAAGGGTTACTTCTTTTGGCGCGTTAGGGAAAAATGATCAGAGTGAATTTTATGATGCACGCGCACACCGTCACGCAAATTCGACACCCTGACGTTAATTGGTCATCTAGACCATTTGTATCATAATTTAGACCAAATTATGCAGTATAATAATATTTTTTGAAATAACAAACAGATGCATTATTTTATTACGTAAAGTATCGAAGTTGTTCATTAACCTAACTAGTATTTCATATTATCTTTATTATTATTTTATTATCTACATTTATATAATGAAAATGATCTTTACATGAGGCTCTTTCACGCCTAAACCACTGATCGTATCGACGTGAAACTACCACCATTCGATGCGAATTTTATCTTAGATGGCTTATGGCTACTTATTTGTCAAATTCCAACGTTCCTCCAATAATTTATTTCCTTTTATAATTCGAGAACGGCTAGTAAGCAATAAAGACATTTAGGTTAGTAGTGTGGTTTAATTCGTATATAATTCTTTGCTTACGTGAAGAATATTTTAATGATGTAGGATTTTGGTAGATGGCACTTACGATTTATATATAGTTACAATGATATTTAAATATACGTTATTTAACTTAATTATGATATATAATATTTTTTTCATTGGTTGTATTTAATACCTTTTTTTAATCAATTGTGCTTTCTAAAAATAGTACTAGAAATAGAATTTTTAAATTTTTTGCTTTTTGTTTTTTTACGCCAACTAAGTTTAACTTCTTGCGAGCGTATAGCACTACACAAGCACTGCCGGAATTTTATATTTTAGATGAGGAGGACAAAGGAACGTACTGGTCACCTGACATGGAAAAAAACGCAATGTTTCCCGCGGAAATTGAAGCCACAAATATTTGTTTTCTTTTTAATTTGTTTCACGTTAAGACTCGTGTTCCAGAATTTGTTGCAGCACATAATTATAATCAAGAGTATCAACGTCATTGTCTTTGCAACTGTGGTGATGTGTGGTCTTCAATTACGTATTAAGACGTATCACAACTTTTTTTACTAGAAAAAATCACGAGACAATCAAGGTATTCTGACGCAGTGCTGCTCAGGATTCTGGCGGATCTTAATTGAACACTTTGAGATATTATAGGATGTTAAATTGCATCAGCCCAATAAATTTGACTTACTTCGGCGCCCTTCAAACCGAAACACTAATTTCTTCACAAGCCCCCTTTCTTATTCTTACCAAATATGACTCCAATTGGCAAATTTATTTATTTATTAATTCATAGCTCTGTTGATTCGACCTGTATAAACACGATATCCGCGTCGTAGTGTTGTTGGATGATAGAATTTGGCAGATCAAATCACGACCTCGACATTATGTCAAACACCGAATTAGACGAGGTGTTTTTTTATTGTTTTGTTTTTTACTTAAAGTCCACTATTATGGGACACATGTCCTTGCAATTACATTTTTAATAAAAATCTTTAAAAGAAGGTAGTTTTACTAATATCTGGAAAAAGGTACTTATAACCCAACCCTAAAGCATGACATATGCCAATACCAGCCAATCTAAAAACTAAGCACTCTTGGTAATACCTTCTTCTTCTTCTTTAGCCGCTCTCAACCTCTAAGGTGTGGGCCTTTTCAGTTTATGCCATCTTTTACGGTCTTGAGCAGTTTCCAACCACTTTGTTCCCGCCAGTCTTTTGATATCGTCGTACCAACGCATCTGCGGTCTTCCTCTCGGGCGTTTCTCACCCCACGGTCTCTATTCTATCACTGCCTTGCACCACGAGCCATGCTTGCGGGCGACATGTCCAGCCCATTTCAATTTCGCAACACGCTTGGTTACATCGCTCACTTTACTCTGCTCTCTGAGTCATTCGTTTCTTTTACGGTATATATTCTTGGTAATATAATAAAAAAAATATATAAAATCGAAAAAGTGATTACTAAGACACTTAGCTTGACTGTATTTCGTCATATTCCACACAATACTTGGATTCTTTAGAGGCCGCAGTGTTGACACTAATTATTTTGCTCTGTTATACTGATAATCTTCTTACTTCTGTGGAAGTTGGTTATCAGGTGGACGCTGTGTTACCGACTTTCAAAAGCATTTTATAAAATTTGTAAATGTTCCAAATAATTTTTTGAAGTGACTAGACTATCGCACTGGGCCCAATTTAGTTGACTGCGAGACTGCCTCAACTCGACATCTTATGCATACATTAGAAAGTCGCAACTATTTAGACTCTTTTTTTCAATTCAAAATAGTTAATAACTATTTAGACTCTGAAACATTATGATCAAAAGTATATTTTTGGTTCCTAGAACCTCCTTACGTTGAAAAAAACCTTTTATTTAAAATATTCATGTAAAAATGATGCTAGGAACTCATATGTTAATCGTTCATGCAGTTATTATAATGACACTTTTTGACGTACATATAATATTTTATTTAAGCGTGATTACATATAAGAAAGAAGTTCTCAAAATTATATTTTGATTATTTCACTGCAATGTATCATATATTTCACTGCTCTCTAAGCTTACATTTTTATTATATAAATATTTCGCGTGTGATGTCGCACCAAAATAGCACCACCCCACCAACCCGCCTGCCAATTATGGCTAAACCTCCCAAATTTAAACATGACAGACACTGTAAGGCCCCGGCCCCCAGTCACTGGCAGATTGGCATTGGCAGAGGGCAATGGAGAGGGCTATACTCGGAGTTTCCCTGCGAGATCGAATCAGAAGTGAAGAGAGGGGTAGGAGAACCAAAGTGGCAGTGGGCAGGGCGCATAGTTCGACGGTCATAGGGCCGGTGGTAAAGGAAAGTCCTCGAATGGTGACCATGTACTGGAATAAGCTGTGTTGGCACCGACTTCATACTCAAGAAAAATCATGTAAATCGGATCATAAATCTCAGCTTTATCACACATACATAAAAAACCGAACCGATCGAAGTGACAACATCCTCCTTTTTGAAGTCGGTTAAAAATAAATACATCATCACCTCATCATCAGCCGGATGACGTCCAATGCTGGACAACGGACTCTCCCAAAGATTTCCACGATGATTCTGCGCTGCCCTCATCCAAAAATAAATACACACTAAAAGTAAATTAAAGTCTTAACAATACATTACATACTCAAATCATTCAAAGCCAATGTAACTCCTACATCATTACTAATGTCATTGTGTGTTTAGGCAAAGCTATGTACACCGTAATTGTTGCACATATCAGGCACGTTACCCTGTATGCATAACAAGTTTGTAAGGATAATATGTGTAATGTTATAGGTTAATAGATAATGTGTTAATAAATAAATAAATGTCATGGCGGTTGTTATTAAAAATATTATAAAACACAGAGATGAATGTACCATGGATACTAAATTTATAGTTTATAAAAGTTTAAAGTATATACAAAGTTTGTATAACTCTACAACCACAAAACATTTACAGTAAAAATACATATAGCACGAGACACAAAGCTACAGAATATAAATATCAGTTAGTATTTTAATAAAAAGCACATTTTACGTTTGCAATGGTCGCGGCCTCGCGGTCCATATCCGCAGCGTATATTGTATACCGCATCGCATTTATAGCGAGATGTGATTCCCAGAGCTCGAAATTTGCAATAATTTTACATGACAGTCGCCGAGAATCGCCATCCGCTATAATAAGGAACTCTCTGCAAGTACACTCACGGTCAAAACTAATAAATATTCTTAAAATTGTACTAATATTATAAACGCGAAAGTTTGTAAGAATGTATGGATGTATGTTTGTTTCTCTTTCATGCAAACTACTAGGACTATTGAATGGATTTGGATGAAATTTTACAAAAGTATAGCTATATCGGAATAGCGTCCGAATTCGCTATCGGAATAACACATAGGCTTTAATTTATAATATTTAACGTGTAAATTATCCTAAATTTATCGATAATTGTCAAATAAATAGAAAAAAAGTGTGCCCATCTACGAGGCCGTAAAAACTGTTGGAGTTAAACATATATAATGTACAAAGGAAATGTTTATCTTAAATAGTACAAAAAAGCCCGTGACTGCATATATCTTTCCTTATGCCATTATTACCAAAATACCGAACCGTAATAAACAATTACAATTGATAATTTATTTCTAACGCACATATTTTGGTACTATCAAATTGATCCTTATATGAAATCGAATCTGGTAAATTAGAAATACTTTGTCTTTCACACTACATCATTTCAACAAATATTTGAATAGTTATGACGATAACTATAAACAACCGACTGCGCGATATTATGGTGCGTACCGGTGACGGGCGAATGGGATGGGTGCGTGAGCAACCGTACGACTGTGGGTGGAGGAGTTATTAATATTAAACGCCTGCAGTTCCCATTAAAAGTTGCATTTTCAATTATTACTATCAACAAATCGCAGGTTCATACCTTAAAGGTATCGGGCACACATTTGGACACGTGGCTTGCTCATGCGTTTAATAGTTTATAGGAGTATATTGCAGTAACTACCTATAACTTTAGCATTGCCATCAATCGTCATAATATGTATTCTTACCTATCTAATCTTACAAACTATAGCGTTTATTATAACAATTAGTGAGAACAAGCTGAATTATATTTGAGGGTTAAATGTATATGAAGTCTTTCAACTATTATCAGAGTTGTTAGGCATCTCCCGATACGCATGGATTATCGGGAAAGACTAAATATTGTTATAATCGATATTACAATCAATAACTTTACAAAACTAACATTAAAGTGAATTAAAACGTAACGTTCACCGAGCACGTGTTTTGGTGCGCACTCCGAGACAATCCAATTTTTTTTCGGAGAGGAGCAAAATACATTTACGTATTGAAGACCCTGAAACAGGGCTCACATGTCAAACTACCTACCGACTAAAAACCTCATCTATGGTGACAGCCCTGAAGGCTTTTACAGCGACATTGGAGGTGGGCCATGAAGGTCACAAAGACTTCGCAACAATAGTCGCGGGGTGTCTCCTAAGGAGACTTGATCATCAGACCGGCTTTGTGCTTGTGGGAAGTAGAGAAAATGAAGTTGAAGTTGAAAAAATGAGAAGACCACAGGGCCGGCGAGTGCAGTGATGTATTATATAATGTTTGTAAGTGTTTGTGATTGTGTATGTGGTGTATGTCAGTCCGTGTGTATGTCCGTGTGGCGGTTTTTATATGACAGCTTATTTTTATATGACGGCCGCCCCACCAGAGTTCGGTGTTCATTATGGTCATTGACATTGTTCTAAAGTGACATCTGACGTATTGAGAAGCGGATGAAAATTTAAAAATATATTTATTAGTACAATAATTTGTAAACAAAGAACTTAAAGCAACCATGTGAACAAAATAGGTAAATTAATTAAAACATTAATTAAATATACAAAATTAAATCAATATTGATAGCACTCGTTATTCATAAGTTTCTGTGATTATTTACACTAATTAAACATAGAAATGAATATTGTTTGCGAATGTACTTATAATAACACGTAATTCTCGCGCATAAGGCACAGAGTTCACTTTATCTTAATGTTAGTTTAATAAATAACAGTAGCACTGTATAATTAACACAACGCAATATTAAAACTTAACTTAACGAGCTTTTGAGAGCACGAAATTTTAGACTATTAATTAATAATACTTTCCTGTTGTATTTGCTGTTTTTTACTCACCTTTAGTTTATTATCATTTCATCTTTATGCTAATGATATAAAAAAACTAAATTAGTTAATACTTGAATATTAACAAAATATTGCCTCATGTATAAATAAAAATAGGATTGTGTGGTTTTATAAAACCAAGGTAAAAGTGAAACTTTTTATCACATTATAGACATTAACTTAAAATTTTTGGAATAATATTCCATTAAGGGTATAAAAATCGCTTTATCAATCTTAATTTTATACTTGGAAAATTGGAACATTAAACACTGACAAACAACATTTACATTAAATACTGACAAAAACAAACAAAATAGCGTGGAGCACTGGCACAAATGAGTAATAGTCAATACACTACACGGTCAGCTGCTGCCGACTATTGGCACCGCCGGACCGTCTCACGCGATATGCAACACACAGATGAAAAAGTTTGAGACGATGTAAAAAAAGTTTCACTTTAAAAACATGTGTACAATTCGGGGTAGAAGTGAAATCTTGAAATATTTTGGCTTCAAGATAATTAGACGAATGTAAAATTTCGGGAAGAGGATATTTGTAGGTTTTAGTAATGATCATAGTGATATAAAGTTTGATAATTATTTAACATTTTATTCACATTACGTAGATTTATTCAGTATGGTATCACATTTGTTTTGTACATTTTCTGGGATCATGTTGTAGAAGCAAAATTATACATCAACCAGTAAAAGTATTACTAATTCAACCGAGAAGTAGGCACAACAAGCTTATTTATGTTCTTCGTTACATCCCAACTTGAACTGAAAGCATCTGGTGGATGGATGGCCATAACATCATCAAAAAAGCAGAACAAATACGATTAAAATACATACACGGAAACTTTACGTAATATACATTATCAGAGATAAGATTATCTACGTAAATTTAATTATCAAAGGTCATTCGCGGAAGTACATGACGGGGCCCATTTTATCCACGCAGTTACTTGCTTCAACTTCAAACATTTAACAATTTATGCGTCTAGATATAGCCTTTTGCTACTAAACAATCGAGGAGAACAGGACAGGTTTATTACTTTAATGTGCGTGACAAGCTACGTCTTACACTCGTGATTTGTATGTCACTTTGTGTTAGTGTGCGTTCATTGCTCAAAACAAAGAGTAGGGATGGATAAATACTTACGTAATGAGGGAGGCTCCCTTGTACAGGAAGCCGGCTAGATTATGGGTACCACAACGGCGCCAATTCTGCCGTGAAGCAGTAATGTGAAAACATTGCTGTGTTTCTGTCTGAAGGGCGCCGTAGCTAGTGAAATTACTAGGCAAATGAGACTTAACATCTTATGTCTCAAGGTGACGAACGATATTGTAGCACCGCTCATTATTTTTGGGTTTTTCAATCATCCTGGGCGGAACTGTATTAATGCAATGATGGGTAGGTCGTATCAGTTACCATCAGCTAAAAGTCCTGCTCGTCTCGTCCCTTATTTTCATTTAAAAAAAAACGTTTCTCGATATTTTCACAGCTGTCAAAGTCTATTTAGACATATAAATAATCTAAGCTTGGAAAATGTACAAATAAAATGATAGAGCTTTTCGTTTGTCATCACGGAAAAGCTACTGAATATAATATTTCAATTAATTCTTCTGCATTTTATTCCTTTGATACTTCACCATCATCATCAGCTGGAAGACGTCAACTGCTGGCCTTAGACACTTATCTAAAAAAATATTGATTACTATTAAATTAATTTTACCCTCCAGAGAGAACCAGGTGATCTAGCCGTTTATAGAGCACTAGATCCTCAACAACCACATAACAAATAGTATGTGATATGTATGAGATACCTACAATGAAGTGCAGTAACGCTGCCATGACTTAGGAAATAATCTGGTGAACTGCAAAAAAAAAATACTGTGAATTTAAATTAAAAACAATTTAAATACTATTGTAAAAATGACAAACGTTACGATAAAAGACACCGAAATCGAATAAATGTCTTAATTTGAAAGAATGTACCTACATTATTACAGCATTTATAACAGACAGGACAACATGCAAGATAAATAAATGTATGTTTAAACCATCTCTCCAGGATAATTGAAGGTAATGAACATATTAATACAAAGTTTGATAATTACTTTACATTTAATTCGTATATATTATTACCTAGATTTATTCAGACTCAGAGCTTACATTTTCGATAAATGATACAAGAGTCTTATGGTAACTAAAGTATGAAATAAATACTTAGGTCTTAATATGGTCAATATATCTTTGGAATACTGCGTCCATTACTGTTCTTGATCTTTTTGTGGATACAGTGCGACTGCTGCACATTTTCAAATTAAATTTGGCGTCTAAATACTCAATTAACGGAATCGCTGTATCCGATGCAAGGTTTGTTATATATTGTACTAGCTGACCCGGCAACGTTGTTTTGCCATATAACTTGTATTGATCTTGTGCTTGCTAGTTGATAATAGATGGCGCTAGTTGTATTCATTAGTAAAAATCACACTTTTATATTTTGTATAATTCACACTATAGTTTTATAAATTGTAGCCTATATGTTATTCTGGTGTGTTAGCTATATTATTGTAAAGTTTCATCAAAATCTATAATCTATTCAGTAGATTTTGCGTTAAAGAAGTTCAAACATACATCCAGACATACAAACTTTCACATTTATAATATTAGTAGGATTGTAAAGGATACGTGACAAACATTACGATAAAAGACACCGATAATAAATAATTGTCTTAAAAGAATGTACATTATTTCAGCATTCATAACAGACAGGACAACATGCAAGATAAAGAAATTGATGTTTGAACCATCTCTACTAACTTACCAAACTGATATAAATATCTTTAAGCTCTATTTGAATAACTTATAGTGTAAGCTTATATTCCGCATCGCGTCTGACCGAACCGCTATGTTTCCGCAGCTTGCAGAAACTCTCGTAAATTACATTCTACGTGCACAGACTACAAACTTGTACATTTCTGTTTTTATTTCGTACGAATTTCCGTTAATACTACTGGGAATTTAATTCGGACACGATTCAAACGATTATTATATTTGCGCACGTTAATTTATGAGCATTGTGTGCCAATTTTTATTTATTTAACTGTGCTAATTTCGCCAAAAACTTCTTACAAGCTTCGGATATATAATGTTCGGTAAATGTTTTCAGTGTTCAATTTTATTTCAGCACTGCTAATCTTGCCTTATAAGTTCTGTCACAAATAAAATCATATTTATTTCTTATGACGTCGGTTATATTATCTTAATAAGACTTAAATGTGTTTATTTATTTATCTACACTCATGCTTTAAGTCTTCTATTAAAGATTCTAAAACAGTTATCTTATTGCCAACATTAAAACACCCAAAGTCCTAATAACCATCATCCAAACGAGTGTTGTAATAAATTCAATACAACATTACAACACTCGTTTGTATTATGTAATAATGGTTACTAGCACTAGCTTTTTAATGTTAGCAGTAAGCTAACGGTTTCGGAATCTTTCATAGAGGATTCATATTATGGATGTAGATAAAGTCTTGTATGCAACTGTAGATAATAAGGTATTAAAACACTTATGTGATACTAGTATCTCACATACATAAACTCACATTCGTGTTTTAATACCCCTTATTACACAACAGTTGTATAAATAACTATTAAGTGTCAGCAAAATATAAAAAAGTCAGCAAGATATATTTAGAATAATGTATAATGTAATTAGTTAGGCTAGGTTGCAGCATATTAGCTGTTATAGTTGAGATTTATGTCAAAACGTTAACAGTAACGCTGACCTTAACATAGACTACGAAATGTGTTGCACCATCGAATTCCTTGGCATAAAAAGTGAAATATCAAGTCAATATCGAATATTTATTTGAATCTTTTGACAGGTCGCTATTTAACATTAACAATAGTTCTGTCCGGCGAACATTGGACGGTTACGGTTAGTGTTAAAGTTATAACGTCATCTAACAATTGTCAAATGGTGCAACCCAGTCCAAGTTTTAAATTTATTAAGAATTATTATAATATAATTAGTTTGTGATTATTTTGTATAGTTTTTGTTTTTTTTAGATCTAGTGTAGGCGAGAGCCTGTCTTCAGTTTTTTATAAAGTCCAGAATGTTAACTTGTACTAGCCAAGCTTGGGTAGTTCCTGCCATGTGACCATGGCATAACTTGCTGGAAAGTCTATAGTACCTTACTCATTTTAAAAATGCGTATTGCTAAATTCATTTCAATCTAACAGTCACGTGACGTGGTCTTCTACCGCGTTTTTCAATTTCAGTGCTCCAAAGGCGTGATTAAAATTCCACCTTCGCATGACACGCCACAAACTTGTATGTCCTCGCCATCTGTATGGCGTTTCTCTAGTTAATGCAGTACTTGCTCCCGCATGAATAAATAAAAATCCGGTGACCCGTTTGTACATCACCAGATGTACGAATTTATAAGTACCGCGCATAATTCGTTGCGTTTGCACGAACGATTAAGCAGAACGCTTCCGATGGCGCAGATCGTGGATATTTATTAGGTTTATTTACGTAACATTATAGACGTCACTGCGAACTTGTCGGCCATTACTCAACGTGGCTTAACTCGTTGAATTTTAACCGGGATTTAGTTTGGTGCTGCGCTTGAACGGCTCCTCCCTTATTTTCTAGGTGCTCTGTTTCTTGTAGCGGTGTCGTGTACCCGGCCACCTCCTTCCCTCAAATGTATGCGACGGGAATGATAGCTGGTCATATTCAAATTCAAATCGTTCTATTCAAAGTTAAATTTAAAATCATTTCTCGAATGTCAAAAACCACCAATTCAAAATAGTGTGCCTCAGTCCTAAGAAAAACTTGAGCAAGAAACACAGCGGGCTTTTTTATTAAAAATATAAATTACAATGTAATATCGTAAAATAAACATTTATAATAATATATCCTGAGGGTGTTGGCTCTATTCCCAGCCTGTAAAAAATCATTTAGGTATGTCATAATAATCTTTAAGTACCACACCAACGTTATTTAACAATAATTATTGAATTTTGATTGTTTCTTTTGTACAATTCTGGGATCATGTTGTAAAAATATACAGCGTCCTATAAAAGACTTACTGACTCGACTAAACCAAGTAGTAGGCATAACAAATTTATGTTTGTACCTCGTTCTAACATTATGATTGTCGCAATCTAGAAAATTCTTTAATGTACTTATAAACATATAAAGAACTTCATCAAGAATAGGTACATTGAGATGTTACAGTCAAGATGTTTATTTCCCAAAATTTTTCTCTTAATGATTCCATCTATGAGTCAACTCGTGAACAAGTGCTGCTTGTGGTGCCATGGACCTGTTAAAATTAATATTGTAATGTTATAGTTAATTAAATTTATGTATCTGAATTTATTTAATCAAAACAAATCTTATAACTATATTTACGACTACATAAAATTAAAACTATCATTACGTGGAAGCGTACCGAGAATACTGGCAGTATTACCGCGTTGGATAGCAAGGCTGATCCGTTGACCGAAATAGCTGCTAGCTCTTGGGTTTCCAGAAGCCTTATTGAGGCGCGAAGATAGTATTTTGAACATTCTCCGTGCCTCTGGGCCTCACGGGCCAAGTGTCTCGACACCAAACGGCATAAAGATGTATGGCTCACTGAGACCAACATATTTGCGACGCTTGCTGTCTTCGGCAGTAATTAAATTTGTTTGATGCGATTACTAATTATAACCATCTAAGTGATCACGACCATCAGGTTCACGAAGCATCTTCACACAAACAATGAATTCAAGGTTTAAGGCTAGATGCTTCCAGTTCATAATTTAATTTTATATAGTGTGTTTTTTATTACTTTTTTATGATATATTTCTTATTTAAAACCCTTTCTAACTTTGAACATGGTTCACATATTAGATACAAATTACAAACTATTTTTTAATGTATATTACAGCTACTGTAAGATACTCTATCTGTCTTATTAATAAACGTAATGTAAAGTTACTCCAACTTTAAAATTACTTCTTCCTGTCATGTAATTCTGTAGTGACAAAGGTAAGATAAAGAGAAAACGTTTTGAGCTTGGAATAACTTTACTTCGCGTTTATTAATAACACAATATTTGATTGAAAAGAGTGGCCGTTGAGTTTCTTGTATGTTATTTTCACGAGCTCCACTTTTTTCGAACATATGGTAGATTCAGTAATATAAATTAAGAAATTATAATGATCTTCCAAACGCGCTTAGTTTAAGCCTATTTCATCATCATCATCATCATCAGCCGGAAGACTTCCACTTCTGGACAAAGGCCTCCCCCAATGATATCCACGACGATCGGTCCTGCGCTGCCCTCATCCAACGTATTCCGGCGATCTTGACCAGATCGTCGGTCCATCTTGTGGGACCTACCAACACTGCGTCTTCCGGTACGTGGTCGCCATTCGAGGACATCACTGCTCCAACGGCCATCTTTCCGTCGAACTATGTGCCCTGCCCACTGCCACTTCAGTGTCGCAATCATTTGGGCTGTGTCGGTGACTTTGGTTCTCCTACGGATCTCCTCATTTCTGATTCCATCTCGCAGGGAAATTCCGAGCATAGCCCTCTCCAGAAGGCTATTTAAAGAAAGTTTATTTTCCTGTTATCGTATGCTCTGGCTACAGTATCGTGAAGTAGAAACTTGTTTGTTGATGCCCCACAGAAGTAAAACTTAATCTAAGTTGAACTATTTAATACTGAAGTTATTTAACTTAAAAAAATATTTACTTATTACTTACATTTTATGCATATTAATGTGATTATATCAGGAAAGGTTTAATTCCATTTAATAATTAAATCTTTTATTGATTATTAAGTATATTTTATTTATAGTTATAATTCTTGAATATGTACATTATTAATATCGTTATTTAATCCTATAAAAGTAACAATTCGTTAGAGTGAGAGAGCCGTAACGCGTTACGTTACGATTTATGCTCCCATAAGAAGTTATCACTTCAACAATGACATTCTAACAATAAGATCATGTTCGTATATAATACACATACCTATATCCATACTGAAACGATAAAATAACTTATTTGCAATTCCGATATGTAACATAAATACCTATTTAAACATATTTACACATATCCATATACTTAGGTATAAGCACACACAAATACACTTACATTCTTCTTATAAAAATACAGACGTTGATACAGTATTTCATAAAATATGTTCAATTTTATATTGATATTTTTTTAATATCGAGAGATGGAAATGGCTGAAAACCAGCGCTACACCAAATATTATTTCAAGAAGCATGAGCTGAGCCTTCTCCTCTGCCTAAAATGTATTTTTATATTATGTTGGTTTTGTATAATATTTAAACAATTTGTTATTTCAAAAGTGACATCCCTTACTTCTGGGATAAATTTAATCGCATCGTTCATAATTTTTGGTTACAAATTTCTCACTACCTCGATATCACTTTAAAAATAACAAATTGTTTAGATTTGAAAGAGCGACATCTCAAGTAAATTTTTTAATATGTAATTGTTAGGGTTAAACAGGTTATCTTACATTTAAAGTAGATCCTGTAGATGGAGCCACAACCTGAGAGTTTAACAAGACGTACCAAGATTTAACGAGAACCATACGTACTCGTACGGTTGGCAGTTGGAAAAGTGCTCGGATGGAGACCTAGAGGTCGCGGGTTCGAGCCCGCATCATTCATAAGTTTTGGTTACTAATCTTTATATATATAATTTCTGTACGTGTGTTGACAGTGAACTCCTCCTATATGGCTGGCCGAATTTTTGTACAGGACAACGTCTGTAGGGTCCGCTAGTTTAATATAATATTTTTTTCAAGCAATTTGAATTTCTTAAGAGATCTCTGACATATCTGGGATTAAATATACAAATTAAATTTACATCACAATGAATGGATAATGCGATACTCAATGCGCCTGTCGGGAATTCGGGATATGCCCCAGCGCTTTTACCAACTAAGCCAACCGCCCGAGGAACCCATAATCCGTAAATTTGAGTATGTTCATCTACAAGATCTGTAGCTCAGTTTATAACCAGGATTCATTGTTTATTAGGAAATCGACTTGATTATACCATTTATTTTGTTACAAATAAAATTTGAATTTGATGGCAACTTTAAGGCAAAATTATTATAATTATTATTATTCGTAATTGGTAAAAACCTGTTTATATAACTTCCAAAGTACCGAATCTCTAGTGTATGTTTAAAATACAACTAAAACTACACGAAAAAACTGTTTTGCGAATTTAGTTAAGTTAAGCGTTTAGTAAGTAAATTATTCCGTTTAAACGCACCATAGAGACAATATCCTCAAGGCGTATTTACGATTTAAAATAAATGTAGGGATTGTCGTTGGAGGCTAAACCACGTATTTTAGCGCCAAATCGTTACGCACATCTGTCAAGTATAATCTTAGATTTTCTTAGTAAATACTTGCTGTCTTTTGGTAAATTTATGTAAAATTTGCAATTATAGAATATTTAAACAGCATACGTAAACATTTTAAACTCGTATATGCCAGATTGGTCTGTACATAATATTATAATATATGTTATGTAACTAATGTGGTTTTCTTTATTTAAAATAAGGCGACGTTCATTGAAAATGTGTTATATAACTATTTTTTTAATAAGTAGGGGTTACAGTATGAAATTGCCGGCTTATTGTTTGATAGGTACTTCGAATTGACATAGAACCTTCATGGTTTGACATTTTTCAGTGAAACTTTTTTAACGTGGCACTTAAGTAGTTCTTCTTTCAAAAATATGCAAAATTCGATTATCGACTTCCAGTTATTTTTTTATTCAGCTTATGCAAGAAAAATGGATATTTCGAAAATTCGAGTGATTTTTGAATACGAGAACCAACTTCAACAATTCCAACGCAGAACTAACGCGGCAGAATCAGAGCTTGCAATATTAATGTTGCGTTTGGAGAGGAGACTGCTAATGAACACACCGTGCGATTTTTGTTTAAACGCTTTCGTAATGGAAACTTTCATTTGAAGAACTAACCACGTGGAAGACCGCCCACACAGGTGAACAATGAATTGAATGAGATGGTGGAAGCCGATCCGAGCCAATCTACCCAGGAATTAGTTACCCAACAATATATACTCATTTGCGGAAAAATCAATTAAAATAAAAAAAATGAAAAATGGGTGCCTCATAGTTTGACTGATCTACAGAAAGAAACGCGTGTTGAAACTTGTGTTGCCTTGTTCAATCGATACAGAAATGCAGGAATATTGGATTGATGCGATGTAAAGTTGGATTCTTAAGGATAACCATAAGCGAAAAATGCAATGGCTGACCCCAGGTCAAACGCCGAACTTCGAACAATGATAGCAAAACTAACAGTGAAACAGCCCCGAGTCATGAATCTTCACCATTATTGCTCCATGATAACACGTGACCACATATTGTGACGAAAAACCGTTTTAACTTTACAGGAACTGCAATAAGAAACTATTCGTCAATCGTCATATTTGCCAGACCTTTCTCCAACTGGTCTTTTATTTTTTTCTTAACTTAGACAATTTTCTACGTGATAAGAAGTTTTCTTCTCAGGAGGCAGTACAAAATGATTTCACACAGTTTGTCGAATCTAGATCAACACTGTTCTACATACTACTACTGGTATAAATGACCTTCCTATAAGATGACAGCAATGTATAGATAATAATGGTAATTATTTTGATTAAATATTATGTTAAATTAAAAATATACTATTTTTAAATTTTGGTACAAATCCAAACATCAATAATAACTGATAACTCATCAGAATTGAAAATACATTATTTTTCCAATTAGTGTCCTTACTAAGATCACCAAGAAATCAAATATCCTTATTTCTTGTTTCTTAAATAGCTTATCCTTTAAAATGAAAATACAGCAAATATGCAAAATTCTGAAGTGTTTTCTATGTTTCTGACCTTAAATTATTCGATTCAAAATATATTATTGAATTTGTAAGCCGTCATAAAATGCGAAGTAGTAATACTAGCATGTTTAAAATTCAAAGAAGTTGAATCTCATTGCGCTTGCATACGATGCTGCTGCCCGACCGTATCACATCTAGTTTGTGAATTATTGAACGCCTCGTCCATCCTGCTTGCCTGGTAGCCATTCCTTATACATAACAAATGGTTTGGTTGCATTGTTTAGAGAATTATTCATGTGTGGACAAATAGGACATAGATAGTATCGTATCGTTATGAATAAAGATCATCAGAAGTGTACAATTTGCTTGGAACAATAAAAAAAAATCTTGTTAACAATACGCGAATACCTTGGGCTTAAAATATACGCCTCAGAGAGTTGGAATAAGCTATAAGGATGCCATAATTAAAGGAAAAACACATATTACATCGTAATTAGCTGCCACCGTCGGCAACTATATAAGGCGCAACTTCGGCCATGGAGTACTGTTCTCACTTCTGGGCGTACGCTCCCCAGTCCCAACTTCTTCCATTTGTCCGCATAAAACTAAGAGCGGCTCGAATCATTGACGATCAAGTCTGTGTTGCAGATGTCCATTGCGGTTGTGTCACTTCACGTGGTGTGGTACATGGCCTGTGAGTTCTTTAAATCATTGATGGATAAATAATATCCAAACATAATAAGACAACCCATATAGCCTTAAGGTTAGTGACGCTGCCTACTGTTCTCCAGGTCCCGGGGTTTAATCCCGGTATGTGCCAATTTGATATGATGACCATGAATGTTTGTTTCTAAGTCTTTAAGTAAGTTTTTAAGTAAGGATATTGTATTAAATATAAATGTCGTTTTCGTGTATCCATAGAGACTGTGCTAAGTTTGTGTAGAAATTTTTTTATGGAAAAGAAGGACAAACGAGCGTACTGGTCACCTAATGTTAAGTGAGCACTACCGCCCACATTATGTTGCAACACCAGAAGAATCATAAAAGCATTGCTGGCCCTTTTAGAAGGTGTACGCACTTTTTTTGAAGATACCCAAATCGCATCGTCCTGGAAACACCGCATAAGGAAGCTCATTCCACATACAGCGGGGATGACCCCGCAAACAGATTGTATGAACAAGGGACAAAGTTCCTTGAACTGTGGAGGAACGCTACATATTCAGATGGTGGGGATATCATCCTAATTTGTGGCTGGTCGTGCGAAGGTAGAATTCGGCGGCAGGAATCAGATCAAACATCTCTTCGGTACACTCCCCATGATAATTGCAGAAGATAAACAATGAAGCGACGTCCCTACGCAACGCCAAGTGATCCAGCCGTTCACAGAACACTGGGTCCCCGACAATTCGAATAGCTCTGAGTTGCACGCGGGCAAATGGTTCGAGCTGATACTGGGCTGCGCCAGACTAGACTAGACAGAGATGACAGCAATACTCAATATATGACCGGATATCCGCTTTGTAGAGCGCTAGAATGTGGGCCGGCTTGAAGTATTAATTAATAATATAATTTGTGTAAAAGTGTGTCGACATTATATAGTGGTACGCCCTGCCCAATACAATGCAGTACCGCTCGGGAATCTTGAATACTTGATTAGTTGCAGAATTTTGTTAAGTAATTAAAGGGGCACTTACTTTTTAAGTTTGGATAAAATGTTATTTTGACAGTGTTGCACTGAACACTTTGTCATTGCGTGGCGTTGTATTCAAAGCGCGGCCGAAACTCAACTGAACAAAAACTCTGCCTAATAGACGCGTACACAGAGTTTTGCTTCAGACCATTTTAGAGCCTGATTTTGAGTGTATTTTTTTATTATACGTCAATGGTATCATTGTAATTGCACTCGTCACTTTGAGTGAAGAGATGTTAAGTCTCATTTGCCAAGTAATTTCACTAGGGGCCCCCTTCAGACCGAAACACAATAATGTTTCACGAAAGAAAAAGCCGCGTCGGCTTTCTCTTGTGGTAGCCATCTTGTGCAAAGAGGCCCTAAGTAAGACGTAAATAGAAATAATTTAAAATATCAGCCTGAACGTTGTCGGGGCAAGTGACCAGTAGTTACTGTATAGGTAATTCAATAAAGGCATCATAAATGTTAACGGGGCGTTCTCGCCGTTGCGATACGAGATACAATACCGGCACGCAATGTGTGTCGACTAGCCGTTATACGTCGGCTCGATATTGCAATGGCTCTAGACTCGTAAACAACCGTGTTTAGATATTGTTGTATCGTATTATCCATCCCTAGATATGAGGCGCTTATATATCAACTAGAATTAGTCTAGCCATAAATATTGCAACAACCTGAAAACTTCTAATTTCTTCTTCGCGGTTTATTGGCTCCGCGCGCTGTAACTTCTAATTGGTATTCTTTTGAATTCAAATTTGGAACGCTTTTAAAATGTAAGAAACTTCGGTCCATACCCCGACGTTTTAGATATTTTTTCGAGGGTAATGTTGATTTATAAAAAAATTCAACAAATAAACAAGCGACTTCAAATAAACTATTCCAAAACAATATAGTATGCACTAAAAAGTAAAAAATAATTGCGTATTCTTCTACTACTTAACAATTAAATGTCAATCAAATTATAATGTCGATATAATATAGTTACAATTATTGTTTTTTTTTTGGAATCGGTATCCTCCCGCCGTGGCCCCGCTCTCCTCAATCGCCTTGTCCCGTCACGCGTGCGACACAAGCACATCTCACCTTTAACTATGTACATATATAGTTGCAAACCAACCGACTCCTTAATGAACAGTTATCGTAACTACATTATAATATTATCGTAATAGTTTTATTGACTTTTAATTGTTAAGTTGTAGTAGAATACGCGATTATATTTTTACTTTTTAATGCATACTATATTGTTTTGGAATAGTTTATGAAGTTGGTTGATTTTGTATTAATTTTTATTTTATTTCTTGTTAATTTATATTTCGTTTTCCTTTTGTACAGAATCTGAAGTAAACTAATTTGTCTGACAGTGTGTAGACCAATTACTGAAATATTAAGCGAAGATCATATTAAGACCAAAGGATTTTTGCCTACCCGCAGAATTTCTGATTTTTTTAGTCGCAGTACGCACACTACGCATACTATACACCGTATACATATACCGATATTATAATTATTTTGTACGAGTGTGTCTGTATTATAAACATATGATACAATGTGTGATAGCCACATTGTTGGGTTTCGCTTTGAATGGCGACGTCATATTAATGAAGTAAAATGATAATGATGAACTAATGAGACTTAACAACTTATGTCTCAAAGTGACTTTGGATTCAATTGTTTAAGAACACTCCAAATGATAATTATGGATTTCCGCAAAGTAACGCCTACTTCAATAAATTTTATTAAAACACACTTGAATATAATATATATTCAATTATTTCACTATAATCACAACTATATACAAGTAACACTAAATGATTAAAAACAATTGGGCAGTCGGGTGACCATCAGCCAGCACGTCCTATACTTTTGACTGTCCCAACAAGAAGTGCCCAATAGCCGAGAGCAATTCGAAAAAGTTGCCCTACTACCAATCTTAATAATACGAAACTACCAACTTCCTAATAAAGTGACATCACTATGAGTTTTAATGTGATTATATAATATTACTTAATATAATAACTAGAACAATACAATATTAACAGGTTACAAATTATTCTATTAATATTATCGTAACTGAATGTTGGTACTAATTGGAATGTCAAATATCCATAACACAATCAAGAATCCCGAGCGCCACTGCATTGTAATGTGCAGGGCGTATCATTAAACCATAATCCTCCCTTATTATCCTAAAAAAACCTTTAATTCTACTATTTACGTAGATATTTTGAAAACACACAGGAAGATCTTTGAATAAAACATGATTAACCAGAAAATTATTCTTTAATAATAAAATTATCACAATATTTGGTACAACTACATAACTGGAAAACTTTATTTTTTATAATAATTAACACTTATCTATTCAATAAAATTATTACGTTGTTATAGTTACACTTTGTTGCTCAGATGGAAGTCCTGCAATTAAACACACAAATAAACATTAAATTCTGCATTTTTTATATTATTTATACTTAAATCAATTTTATACATACATACATATTTTACAACAATAATTATCTGATAAAAATCTTTCCTTTATTTAAGGCAAAGAAAAGTACTACATAAAAATATTCGGATTTTCTTTAATATACAATTTTCACTTGAGTATTTATTTGTAATTTTTGTAATAAATAGGTATTTCAATATAATATATATTTGGTCAGACCTCAAATGGAATAGTTGCTTTGTTGAACTCACAACCTGAGAATTGAACAAAGCATACAAGATTTTACGACGATAAGTCACTCGAACGGTTAGCTCAGTTGAAAGAGCAATCGCACGGAACACGAGAGGTCGTGGCTTGGAGTCCCGCATCGTTCATAAAATTTTGTTTTCAAATTTTATTCGTTGTTCATTTATTAATAATAATATCCTAGTGATGCTTTGTTTGCACACCCTAACAAAGCGACGATGTGACGTCATCGACGTCATATCCAGAGATAATGTAACCGGGCAGTAAGATTGTATTACTCACCTATAAATGATTCTATACTAGATCCGGCTACGAATGTACGATTCAGATCTGGGTGTATATCTGTGAACAGTCCATGGAGCTTGGAGTCCAGATTCCATATGAATACAGTATGCTCGTGTTTCTGTAAATCTACTATCGCTGTTGTTAAATTCTGTAAACAATAATTATACAGTAATATAGTCGACATTTTAGCCATTTGGTCGAAAGATTTAAAAAACTCTAAGAAAAGTCAGTAAGAGTATTCTAATTGTAGGGCAATTAAATATCTTATACATTAACGGTCTTACAAATAAACTTGGTATAAAGTAATACTTGAAGAAAAAAACAATGGTGTGGTTTTTTGAAAACATGATACAGGTGAAACTTTTTTTTGTAAAATGACATATTAATATCAGCATAATAATTTAAATAAAAATACAAATTTATTAATATTATGCTTTACTATTATTCATAAAGTAAACGAAGTCGAACGGAGGTACTAAGAGTTGGCGCCTCACACCATTGAGCCTATCTTTTGCATAGGAGTTGAAATTAATGAAGTGATCCCCACACAGCGGCCGTCTTTAATGCTTCAAGCGATAGATGAACGAAAAAATTTGAGGCAATGCAATAAACATTTCACTTAAATAAACCAAGAATATGCAATATTTTTGCAAATAGACATTATCCATAAGATTGGTTTATATTCGTAATACTTCAGAATTATCATTGTATTGACAGTGTTGTCAGCGATATAGTCAACATTTGGTTTATTATTAGATATAACTTTATACGAAGGTAATTTTTGAAGGCCGTAAATGGTCTAGCCGTCAATATTCTAAAAGAATTAATAGAGCATGTATCATTAATACTATTACTGCACGTGTCCCGGAACACAACCTAAGTCCTTTCCTGTAACGTGTAACGTAACAATGTATTGACAGTGTTGTCAACGATATTGTTAACATTTTGAATATTTTTTGTGTATGCTTAGTTATAACTTTATACCAAGTTTATTTGTAAGGCCGGAAATGTTTATATAAAAAGATGCGTCACTATCCAAAACAGTGAGAAAACAACTAGGAAGAGATAAGAGAGTCCACGCAACAATATTTTGGTTTTAAAAGGTAGCTCACCTCAGCGACACCGAAGTCAATGGCCCGCAACAAGGCCGTATCGAATATGATCACGTGACGCGAGGTGGGCGTGTCCAGCGCACGCGAGCGCACGAACTTCGCGACGTACTCCGCGCTCGAGTAGGACAGAGTGCCCACCAGCCGCATCAGAATGCAATCATAGTTGTTTATCTAAAACAAATGCAACAGCGACAAATATATAACAATACCAGGTCTCACTCGATTATCATATTCTTTTTTTATGAAAATAAGAGACGAGACGAGCAGGACGTTCAGGTGATGGTAATTGATTCGCCCTGCCCAACTCAATGCAGTACCACTCAGGATTATTGAAAATCCCAAAAATTCTGAGGGGCACTACAATAGTTTGCACTCGTCACCTGGAGACATAAGATGTTAAGGTTCATTTGCCCAGTAATTTCACTAGCTACGGCGCCCTTCAGACCGAAACACAATAATGCTTACACATTACTCACGGCAGTACATCCTGTACCGGCATCCTGTGCAAAGGAGTCTGCCACTGATATATATTAATATTTTAATCTGTTTAACCTTAAAGTATTCACAGTGTACGTGGGGCCTGGCGCTGGAGACAGCAGCTCTGATGGCGTCCACAGCTGCACCGGCCGCTATGCCGTACTCGAGACCCACGCAACACCCCACGATCACAGTTAGTAACCAAACGCAGAGCTCGCTTTCTGAAACAACAGTATTATATTCCTCGCGGGATGTTTTGGAGACTGACCGCCATCTTGTTGCCTAGTAGTGACGTCAGGTACACCTACATTTCAAAAATCACTAATCAGAAGTACTGTTTGCAGACTGATGACAAGAATGGTTAATGGTTGAGTTTTTAGAAGGAAATATATACAGCCCCATCTTCAACTCTCATAGGAGTAGTTTTATCATTAACTTTTTTATTTACGAATATACTTTGACCTTTGACCTTTGACCTCAAACTTTTTCGATTACTTTCGCGTTTTAATTGATTTTACTGTGGTCAAAGTAGGGACCAGATAGGTACAACAAGTTTTTGAGACTAATTCCCTTGTTTAACTAGAAACGGCCTTTTGGACGTCGAGTCCGAACCGCTTCGGGGGCTGAGCATATAATACCTACATTGATTTGTAGGATTTTCTTCTAAGGGAGGAAAAACGGGCACGTGGCTGATCTAATGTTAACTGAAAACCGTTGCCTGTCCGTAATACCCGAACTCATAATGATAACTGTGGGCTTTCCAGGGCTAAAGCTAAACTTACTACTGCTGGTCCAGAGTCGCTTCACGATGGTGAGGTCTATGATGGACACCATCGCCACCATGATGATGCCAGCCAGCGTGGCGCGTGGGATGAAGTAGAACGCTTCCGCCAGTAGAGTCACAGCCAATAGCACCAGGCACGCTGCCAAAAGAACACGATATCAAAAACACCCCCCAACCTGGGAGAATTAGCAGAACTGTTCGATTCAGTACTCTATCAACGGTTCAATGTGTGTGTTGCGTTAAGACTAATAAAAAGATTATTTTACAAATTAAATTTTTAACCAAAATTTAGATTGCGGAACTCGAACCCGCGATTTTTAGAAGTGGCAGAGTCACGCAGCCGTCTTTTGACGTCAGCACAATCGGGCCAGACTCGTCCGGGTTAATTACCACACTCGCACAGAACACCAGCGTGAAGTAGCGGCCTAGTGCCGCTATGTTTCGCATAGGTCAGTGTCGAGGACCGGAAGCCATTCCCCCCCCCTTCCCCAACAAAGACTATGAAAGCGATCCCTAAAGAGATAGTACCCCAGGAGGGTACCGGCTCTACCAGAGTCGGAGAATCCCTCCCCGAGCACTCTAGCTCGGGCTGCCCTTTGTATTCTGGGGAGGGCACAGTACCGCGCATGACCAAGGACAAACGAGGCAGTAACACCACGGCACCCCGCTCCACACTCAACGTGGACTTTTGCAATATCAGGGGAATTCACTCCAACTTAAACGCCGTCCACCACCACCTTGAGACGGCGAAGCCGGCCTTGTGTTTCCTTACGGAGACGCAGATATCTCCACCTAGCGATACGTCATATTTAACGTACCCCGGATACAAAATTGAGCACAATTTTTTGCCTCATGCCGGGGTATGTGTGTACGTTAGGGAGGATGTCTGCTGTCGCCGTCTCGGCAATTTTGAGGGTAGGGACCTGTCCACTCTCTGGCTCCGCGTAGATTTAGAGGACCGCATCCGCATCTATGCGTGTGTCTACAGGTCCCATAGTGGTAACGCAGAAACCGATCATCTCATGGGCTGCGTTCAAGCGGCAATTGACGACGTACTTGCACAGATCCCCTCCGCTGAAATCGTAGTCTTGGGTGATTTCAACGGGCACAATGCCGAATGACTTGGATCACGTACCACAGACTACGCAGGGCGATCTGTGCATAATTTTACATTGGCGTACGATCTGTCCCAATTGGTTGAGTCGCCAACGCGGCTCCCGGATGTGGATAGCCGCATGCCGTTCTTATTAGATCTTCTGCTGACTACACATCCCGATGGTTACCAGGTCATTGTCGACGCCCCACTCGGAACGTCCGACCATTGCCTGGTCAGGAGCGTAGTGCCTATACGACGCCCACGTCGCAGACCACCAGCGACCCGCCGCGTTTGGCACTACAAGTAAGCAGATTGGGATAGGATGCGTTCCTTTTTTGCATCCTACCCTTGGAGCAGGGTTTGTTTTCCTTCGGATGATCCTCGTGCCTGCGCCGTTGCAGTAGCCGATGTGATACTACAGGGCATGGATATTTTTAAACCAAGCTCTGTAGTACCGATCGGTGGCAGATCACAGCCCTGGTTCGATGCGTCAGTTAAAGCAGCATCTGACTGCAAAAAACAGGTGTATCGAACTTGGGTTGCGGCGCTGGGCACAAAGGATCCGAACTGCATAGTTCTTAAGAGGAAATACAACAGTGCTTCCAGATTTTTTAAGCGGCAAATCGCCCGTGCAAAGTCAAAACACGTCGTCAAAATCGGCGAGCAGCTTTCCAGTTACCCGACCGGAACACGCAAGTCCTGGTCGTTGTCGAAAGCTGCTCTTGGTAACTTCAGCCAGCCGTCCATGCCGCCGTTGCACATGAGGAATGACACCCTGGCCCATACGGCAAAGAGAAAGCCGATCTCCTGTGCGCTCTTTTCGCCTCCAACTCGACTCTTGACGACAACGGAAAAACACAGCCGACCATCCCGCGGTGTCAGAGCTCTATGCCTGAAGTACAGTTCAGACAGAAAACCATGCCATGCACGTCTCTCTCGGGAAATCGTCGACCAGTGCCGGGAGAAACTTGTGTCTTCTATCGAGTCCTCTCTTGAGAAGGTTGCGGAATGGGGTAAATTGAACCTTGTCCAATTTAACCCCCAGAAGACTCAAGTTTGCGCGTTTACCACTAAAAAAAACTCATTTGTCGCATCACCGCTCTTCGACAACACTTCCCTAAAAGCCTCGCCTAGTATCGGAATACTGGGTCTCGAAATCTCGAGCGATTGCCAATTCAGGGCAAAGCCAAATTGGCTTCAAAGAAACTGGGCGTCATTAATAGAGCACGGCAATACTTCAAGCCGGCCCACATACTAGCGCTGTACAAAGCGCAGGTCCGGCCACACATGGAGTATTGCTGTCATCTCTGGTCTGGCGCACCCCAGTATCAGCTCCATCCATTTGACCGCGTGCAACGCAGAGCAGCTCGAATTGTCGGGGACCCAGTACTCTGTGAACGGCTGGATCACTTGGCCTTGCGTAGAGACGTCGCTTCATTGTGTGTCTTCTACCGCATTTATCACGGGGAGTGTTCCGAAGAGCTGTTTTACCTAATTCCTGCCGCCGAATTCCACCTTCGCACGGCACGCCACAAGTTAGGATATCATCCTCATCATCTGGATGTGTGGCGGTCCTCCACAGTGCAGTTTACAAGGAGCTTTCTTCCACGTACTACAAAGCTGTGGAATGAACTTCCTTGTGCGGTGTTTCCGGGACGATACGACATGGGTACCTTCAAAAAAAGCGCGTACACCTTCCTTAAAGGCCGGCAACGCTCCTGTGATTCCTCTGGTGTTGCAAGAGAGCGGCGGTGATCACTTAACAACAGGTGACCCGTACGCTCGTTTGTTCTCCTATTCCATAAAAAAAAAAAAAAGATCTCTTGGGTTCGGTTCGAGTGCTCTTTCCAACTGAGCCAACCGTTCGAGTACGCACGGGTCGCAAACAAATTGTTTAGATTTAAAAGAGCGACATCTCAAATCAATTGCCTGATATGCAATTATTTGGGTTGAGCTAGTTATCAACTGTAAAGTAGATCCTGTAGATGGAGCTACAACCTGAAAGTTAAATAAGATATACCAAAATTTACGACCCATGCGTACTCGAACGATTATCTCAATTGGTAAGAGCGCTCGGACGGAACTCGAGAGTTCGCGGATTCGAGTCCCGCATCGTTCATAAATTTTGATTACAAATTTAATTTGTAAAATTTTTCCAGTTCGGATAATCGAATCGAAAAATACACGTAGCGGGGTGTTTCAAGTAAACCTTTGAAAGCTGAGCCAGCGGGCGTGATGACTCCGCTCGCATGGTTGAGAGCCGTCCTGGTGAAGGAGCCAGTGGCTGGCATGGACTGAGCGAACGAGGACACCAGGTTGCAGGCGCCTATCGCCAACATCTCCTGGCTGCTATCCACCACGTTGCTGCCCGCTAGGAAACATAACATATTGCTTATGTTAACGTCTTTAATTTTAATATAATCTATACATATAAATAAAATTGGAGTGTCTGTTTGTAATATTGAAATAACCATTTTATAGACTACATATTTATATAATACGGTACATACAACAAAATAGCATGTTTTGCAATTTTTGTCTGTCTGTCTGTCTTTTTGTTCCGTTTAATCTTTGAAATGGCTGGACTGATTTTGACGGGACTTCTATTGGCAGGTAGCTGATGTAATAAAGAGTAACTTAGGCTACGTTTATTTTAGAAAAATAAAGTAATGTTGCAATGTCCAAGAAACGGTCTACCTCTAAAAATAATTTATATGGCAAAACAACATTTGCAGGGTCAGCTAGTCTATAAATATTAATAAAATTGGAGTGTCTGTTTGTAATATTGAAGTAACCATTGTTACTACGTGTATATGAATATATGGTATATAATACATCAAAATAGCATGTTTAATAATTTTTGTCTGTCTGTCTGTCTGTTTGTTCCGGTTAATCTCTGAAATGGCTAGACCGATTTTGTCGGGACTTTTAGTGGCAGTTAGCTGAAGTAATAAGGAGTAACTTAGGCTACGTTTATTTTAGAAATTTTATTTTTATTTTAGAAAAATAAAGTAATCTTGAAATATCCAAGAAACGGTATAACTCTAAAAATAATTTATATGGCAAAACAACGTTTGCCGGGTCAGCTAGTTTAATTTTTTAGTTTTTCATATACTTTTGAGAACATTGAGTGAGGCACGTAGGGTAAGAGGTTGGCAAACCCTGACCGAGATGGATAAATAAATAAATCTCAATCTAATTTCCACAGTTTATCAAGCAACTGAATTTAATAAAAACACTTCATAAAGGATTAGAACGCGTGTGTAATAGAAATAGTAAATATGTATTTACATTAGATTTTGCGTAAAAAGTAATGTAATAACACAGTTACAATTACACGCGTTTACTCCTTTAAAAAGTGTTTTATTAACATGTGTAATAGTGGCGTTAATATAAGGAAATACTGTAAGTAATTTAATTCTTACCAAAAGCCTTAGCAATAGCAATGCTTTCCAATATAGCAACGAGAGGCATGGCTAGACCCTCGGCTCCAAACACTCCCAGCATCTGGCCAAAACTCAGTGTCTGATTGTTGACCACAGTTGTGAAGGGCGGAGGGCCGAAGCGAGGCAACCCGCCCTTTATAGTACCTAAAACATGCACTTGTAATAATAAACTCGACGGCTACTGTTGTGCGTCAAAATAGCCTTGGGTTTGAGTCTGAAGTCGGCCACTATAGCGAGTAAGGGCCGTCCCCAATATACTATCTACAGATAGAGATAATTAATATATTTTACTGTCAGTAATTAGCTGTCAATAATCTGAAGCTGTCCCAATATACCCGATAAGTCATTCTTATCGACTTATTGGATTATTATTACCTTGGACGCGTGGATTGATTTTCCAAGCAAACTTCTATCGCTGGTACGTAGATAGACAGCGTGTACGGATAAGGTGAGTTACCGTCGATAAGTTTATTGGGACAGAAAAGTCAACGATAGTTACGATTTTTATCTCAAGCAAGAGATAGAATATCGGGAACGGCCGTAAGTCAACTTCACAAACAACCTTTGGATTTTTTCGCAGGTGTGTAAAAGTTTCCTTGACAAACGTAATATGAGTTCAGAAATCGAAAACAAATTAGCAAGAGCAAATGCCCTCATTACGTCACTGACGTTCCCTTAAAATTGTTTAGAAAAACTGCGAAGAATTTTCCCGAACGAACGTTTCGCCGGGTCAAAAACTTTCATGTGCAGTGTGACACTGTGTTATTTTATTTTATTTAATTTATCATTAAAAAGTGATCACTGTGAACTGAGTACTTCGTTAACTTAATACATATAAATATTCAGACTTATGTCATTGTGTATTATGCTATCAAATCATGAGAGTTCATGTTTCTTTATTTACACAACACAATAATCTAGTCACACTACTTAGTCGTATATCAAACCACTTTTGGCGAGAAACGATGCTGTTGGTTAATTTTGATCGCGTCATAGAAGCCACGCCCATGTCCACCGCAAAAATTTGTTCAGCTGATGTTAATTGATACGCCCTGCCCATTACAATGCAGTACCGCTTAGGATTTTTGAAAAATCAAAATATTCTGAGCGGCACTACAATTGCGCTGATCACCTGGAGACATCGGATGTTAAGTCTCATTTGCCCAGTAATTTCACTAGCTACGGCTCTCTTCAGACCGAAACACAGTAATGTTTACACATTATTGCTTCACGGCAGAAATAGGCGCCGTTGCGGTACCCATAATCTAGCCGGCATCCTGTGCAAAGGAGCCTCCCACTGGTTGACGTGGACTTCACAGTAATTGATTGTATTGTCCTCTTTAAATTTCGTTGCTTAAACCTTCTGTTCTGTTATTTATAACCCTTACAATTATAATAATTCATCAGGAAGTGACAAAAACGTCACTTTCACAAAACCCATTCATATACGGATTGCCCACTAAAATAATAACTAGGCCCATGAAAAATGAAAATCAAAACAAAACATCCTAACCACTTAAAAATGTGGCAATCTTGCACAATGCGGTTTTAAAGAAATTTCTTAAGCGCACAACCAAACTGACGAATAAAATTCTTTCGCGGTCTTCCCAGGACGTACCTACGGACCTACCTCAAAGACCGACAACACAACAATAGAATAGATATATACTTATTCACCATGGGAAGTGACAATAGCATAACATTGAAACACTTGGCAAACGTCATGAAGTTACTTCAGTTCGTAATTATTACATGGGGAGAAGAACTGATATGAAACTCTCAGCACATCTTACAAGACATATATAAGGCAGAACCAATCTAATATATTATACAATTCTCGTGTCATGGTGTTAAACTTTGAACTCCTCCGAAACGGCTTGAAATTTTGAGTGCATATTGGGTAGGTCTGAGAATCGGACATCTATTTTTCGTCCCCCTAAATGTTAAGGGTGGTCCACACGAATTTTTTTTTTTAATTTTTTTGACTTTTTTTTAAATTTTGTTTGATTATGAGTCAGTATTTAAAAATACATACAACTTCAAATTTTCACCCATCTACGATCAACAGTTACTTTTGTATCGCGATTTTAATATCGGCAATACAACGTTTGCTGGGTCAGCTAGTCTGTATATAAAATTATACATATAGAAATATATTAATCCACCTTTGTCAAAGAAGCTTTAATATATTTCTTAAATTTGTGCACAGTAAGTCCTAACTCCTAGTACAGTAAGTCCCTATATGTCTGGTATTTTATTATAAAATTAAATACTTAAAACCTATGAAGGAGCCCTTAACCCTTGCTTAGCTACATGGCATGTACAGTTTATTATTTCTTTCTGAATTTAATTAAATCAATAATAATTTTTCTAACATACATTATATTCAATGTTATATATTATGTGCACTACACCTGCCAACACAGTTCTTTGATAAAAAAAAGTGTGTGTATACATGCAAGCAAGAAGTTATACTTCTTTGGCCTAACGAAGCAAAAATCATTAAAATGATTTATTCCTCGTGCTATTCTACGTTTTTAGAACGAACTTTGTAATGATGAATACGGCTGTATAGGCTTGAATCCTTTGGCTGTCCTAATAATGGACGAAGAAACCAAAAAAAAAAAAAAACAAATGACGCAAATGGCAGAAAATTTTAGGAACCAACTTCAACCTGTTACTTTTTTCATACATTGATGAGCGCGCATCTCAAAATTTCACTCTATTAATTTTATCATAACGGGCCTAAATAAGTATAACTTCTAAAATGGCTGCTGTAAAGCTAAGTTTCTGCAACATTTTAACACAGCGAGGATGAGCCAGCTTATGAATGGGATTCACTTCAACTTACCAGTTAATTTAAATGGAGTAAGCCCGTACCTATATAGTACGTACGCGAGAGCCAAGCTGACGAATACGACGAGCGCGTTGCGGGCGCGAATTACGTACAGCCACGTGTTCGATACCGTGACGCGCCATCTATTGTCTGTGGGAGACGTCTTTATATGTGACCGCTGAAAACATACCAAAATGTAGATTTTAACCGAGCTTTAAACGAGCGATTCTTGTATAATCAGAATCTCGGAAACGATTTTCATGAAATTTAGTAAACAGGGGATTTCGGGGGCTATAAATCGATCAAGCTAGGTTTCAATTTTAAAAAAATGTAGTTTTATCCGTGTTTTAATGATAAACAGCTACAATAACATTAGAATACAAAGGTAAATTTCACCACTATATACAAGACTATTATAGGAAAACAGAAGACCCCGGTTCGAATCCAGATGTCCTATTAGTTTTTTTTTTGTTCAAGTTTTGTACATTGTTAAAAATCCGAGCAAGGCTTGTCGTCCGGATATTATATGTTTAAATAAAACACTTTATAAAGAATTAAAACGCGTGTAGTTGTAACTGTGTCTTTACATTAGATTTTGCGTAAAAGATACAATTACACGCGTTTTAATCATTTAAAAAGTGTTTTATTTAAATGTGTAACACTATATTTCTTGTTATATAAGTTGATTTAATATTCATGGTCCACATTTTCACATGGTGGTTTTGTCAACTACTACAATATATTTTGGTCGAGTAGGTATAGAAAGATAAAAAGCCTGTATACAATTTTTCTGTACGCGTATAACCTAGCAGTTGTAAACGTTATAACAATACTCCCGTGATGCAGCCAAACTTTTTGCTTATTAGTACTTGTATTGGACTGTGGTATAGAAAAATATATTTATTGATAAGCATTAAAAATAATAAAAACATTACCCACATTAAAAAACTTTCCGCCAAAATAACATTTATAGCTTTTAAACAATTGTATCAGTTTTCTATTGTATTACTTAAGTACATTTTAATTTTCAAACGTGTGAGGTTTGGCGCCTCTGGTACGTATACTAAGGAAGTTTAAGAGCACTTATAAAGGTTATTACTATTCCGTGAAATTATAATAATTATTTGATGTACCTTCATAATCAATAATACAATTATAGATGCAAATCCCAGCAGAGTATCCCATGGCTGCACTGTTTTGATATTGGTGATGAAGTTTATGACCGCGCTGATGAACGTATCCCCGGATGCGCCTGGAAACAATACAAATATAATACATTACACGGACTAGTAAAAAAAGAAGGACTCCGGTCCGTGATATTAGCAAGTGAAGCACCATTATGCTGTGTGTGTGCGGTTACGGGGTATATCAGATACACAATTTTTTCTCCCTTAAATAATCATATATCCACAAATACTTTTATGTTATTGTTTTTACACTTTATCACAACGCAGGACGGCATTTTTAAAATATTTTATTGCGACGCAAACTGATCTGTCACAGACGATGGCAAATCTCAAAATGGCGGCCGATCGGATTGTATTAGTGTAAGTGTATGGTCACGTCTCTAGAAATGAGAACTCGATGGAGAGACTGGTAGTTCAGGGCCAGGTGGAAGGCAAGAGAGCACGCGGTCGATCGCCAACCCGCTGGATAGACGCCATCACAAAGGCTACTGAGTCCACCATAGTCCAGTGTACTCGCAACGCCTCTAACCGTCAGAAATGGAAGCACATCGCCAGGAGATCTACCCTCAGAAAGGATGTTGACCCACCGAACACTCCACCATGTACCTCGTCAGCGCAACCACGACCACTCTGACAAGAGTGTCCGACTAAGAAGAAGAAGAAGTGTATGTGTGGGGCTATGTATTTACATGTTTACCGGCTTGTTTTGGTGCCTCTCTGTTATGTAAGGTGACACGGAGTCCTTCTTATTTTACTCGTCCGTGGATCATTAGTGTTTATTTTCTGAGCATGTCTGTTGTTTTAAATTTGAAGTACAGAATTGTTGGATTTTACAAGAATGCTGAGCGGCAGTGCATTGTAATGGGCAGAGCGTATCAATTGCCATCAGCTGAACGTCCAGCTTGTCTCGTCCCGTACTGTCATAAAAAACTCCGCCTCCCATACACCATTCTAATACCAGTAAATAATTTAGAAGACTTTTGAAGGCTTTATAGAGCAAGCAAAAGATTAATACCGCGCTTTAAAACACTATATTACTTCATAAAAAAAACTATATGTGTTTATAATTACCCGCAATTCTGAACAAAGACTTCAACTGTGCAGCCGATATTTGCAAAGCGGCCGCCGTAGTGAAACCGCTTATAACCGGCTTCGATATAAAGTCTAATAAGAAGCCTGGGAACAACAAACACTTTGTCAACTCTCTATTTGGCTGTGATTGCTATCTTTTATTGACAGAAATCCGAGGGCATTCACTCAATAGCAATTAATGTTGAGTGATTTGATAAGATGGCAAATATTGATCAGTTACAATTTTTTTATAATATTGATAGCTAGATTCAAAACCATTTGTTATTTTAAAGTGATTACCCTCACTTCTGGGGTTAATTAATACACAACTTAAATTTGTAACCAAAATTTATGAACGATGCGGGACTCGAACTGAGTCAACCGTACGAGTGGCGCATGAATTGTAAATCTTCTTTGTGGCTCCATCTACAGGATATACTTTACATGAACAAGACTATTAAGATTTACGTACCAGGGACACATGAACTAATGTTATATTGGTTGTGTAAGTAACATAATTCGAATGTGTAAATTTGAGCAGGCGTCTGTCACTCTGCGCTATAGTGACGAAAACATACCTACGGGAGATAGAGTTAAAGTTTCCTTTTGGAGAAACCTTTAAAGTAACCAAATTTTAGATAAATAAAACATGCGTAAATATTATCAAGTTACCTAAGTAGTCAAATTAAGTTCTACTTTAACTCAATGAGATCATTCAAAGACCTTAAAGCTAGAAGACCATAACTAAAAAGTTATGTTCCTTACAAACAAAATATAACGTATATTCGAAAAATGATTCCTGCCTCTAACTAAGTGCCATATAAAAAGCACCTTATTAACTTGAGGCTAAAGTAGATATTTCTTCAAAATGTTTCAGTGAGTGAGACTTCTGTACTAGTAGTCTATTTTTAGTTTAAGTATAAAAATCGGGAGGACTATACTCTCTATCTCCTTGATCAACGACTTTCAAAATCAAAGCACGCGCCGGTATAAATGAACATATATATTAAAATATTTACAGCATACATGGTCACGGGATGCTGAAGTTGACAGAAGAATTCCAAAGTCAGAAGTTGGCTTTGAATTAGCAGCATATCACCAGGGAGTTACTAAAATATGAAATATAAATCAACAATAACTACACGTTTTCTTATTATAAGTATTAGTATAGGTTTTACCAGCGGGAGGCTCCTTTGCACAGGATGTCGGCTAGATTTTTATGTTGTGAAGCAGAAATGTGTAAGCATTATTTTGTTTCAGTTGGAAGGGCGCCATAGCTATTGACATTACTGGGGAAAGCTTAATATCTTATGTCTCAAGGTCACGAACCAATAATCCAGAGCGGCACTGCATTATAATGTGCAGGGTGTTTCAATTAACATCAGCTGAATGTCCTGCTCGTCTCGTCCCTTATTATCATAAGAATTGATTAAATAAAATTTGTGGGTTATACCTAACTGTAACACGCCAAGGCACAATATAACAAATCCAGTCAGCATCGACGCTAGGTAAGCAAAGTCGGGTGATTTGGCGACATATTTAGCTAGCAGTGCAGCCAAGATGGCGGTGGGACCTACTGTCACGTCTTTACAGCTGCTGAATATCGCGTACACTAGCCCGGGAAAGATACTGGAATACAGCCCGACCTGAAATCAAGAAAAAATATCAAATCAAGTCATCTCCGATCGGCTTGGTTCTTCGGCGTTGCGTAAAAAAATGCAGAGAGATGCGGGTTCTCTCTGCATTTTGCTCTTAATTCCACCACCAGCTAACATCAAAATGCTTAATTCCATCCGCATCACATTGAAGTCAGGCATTCTATAACCGCGCCTTTTGCGAGACTTTTCTCGCACAGCCACTTTGTGGAATAATTTACCGGCTAGTCTTCCCAAACCGATACGACTTAGGGACTTTCAAGATGAGAGCATACTCCCAACTTAAAAACCAGCAACGCACATCTTGACCCCTAACCACCTTCTATCACGTGAGGCTCTTGCCGGTTTCCCCCTTTCATATAAAAAAAATAGTAAGGACAAATTCAAATATTTTTATTCAAAATGGGATGTGACATCACTTATTGAAAGTCAAAAACTACCACCCATTCCAAAATGAATGCCTCAGACCTGAGAAGAACGGGCGCAACAAACTCAAAGGGCTTTTTTGTTCATCGAAAAAATATGTTTACAAAGTAATATTGTACTTAGAATTAAACTTATTATTTAATAGCCTGAGGGCGGTCACTCGATTCCCAATCTATGGTATCATTAAGAAAGTCATTTATGTTATAGTAATCTCTACCACACAAACGTTTTTTAACAATTCTTTTGAATAACGTAACACTCACCCTTGACAGTATTTTTTTATGGATAAGAAAGACAAACGAACGATAGGATCACATAATGACTATGTGATCCATACCATTACACTCCCATACTATTTTAACGCTAGAGGAATCAGACGAGCGTTGCCGACGTTTGTGTTGATGCGGATTTCTTGAAGGTACTCATGTCATGTTTAAATATGATCGCCCAAATAAAAAATGGACACGTTCTGTCATTTTTAACAGGCTTCTTTGCACAGATTTCCAGCGCCTTTTTTGTCGTGATGTGCAAGCATTATTGGGTTTTGGTTTGAAGGGCACCGTAGCTAGTGAAATTTGTAGCCTAATGAGTACCTGTATTGTAACGGGCAGGGCGGAACTCTTTAGCATCAGGCGTTTGTCATGAAGAAAATACGAAACATAAGGTATGAATCGGATAGACCTGGAGCCCAAACCAAGAAAGACGATGGCTGGTCCATGCGTCTACTGAACGGGAGCTGCTTGTTGTGCCAGCTCGATTACTAATTGTGACAGAAATCACCACCATCATGTAGCATCCTTACACAAACATTGAATTTAAGTTCTAAAGGTTGATGCACCAATATACGATAATTTATATTTATACAGTTTATTCTTTATTACTTTTTATGAAATATTTGATACTAGCTGACCCGGCAAACGTTGTTTTGCCATATAAATTGTATTGATCTTTTGCTTGCTAGTTGATAAGAGATGGCGCTAGTTGTATTCATTAGTAACAATCACACTTCTTTTATATTTTGTATAATTCATACTATAGTTTTATAAATTATAGCCTATATGTTAATCTGGTGTGTAAGCTATATTATTGTAAAGTTTCATCAAAATCTATTAAGTAGATTTTGCGTTAAAGAAGTTCAAACATACATCCAGACATACAAACTTTCACATTTATAATATTAGTAGGATGTAAAACGCATTTAACTTTAAACACGATTCATATATTGGATGCAGCATCTTACAATAATTACAACAACTAATTTGTTTTGTATATTACAGCCATTGTAAAATATTCTATTGATTGAGAGAGTGGCAGTTGAGTTTCTTGTATGTTCTTCTCACGACCTCTACTTATTCCGAACATAAATGGTACATTCAGTTTATTTAAAATTAATATTAATAGTGACGATTCAGAAGCGCTTAGTTTAAGTCTAACTGAATAAAGTTTACCAGTGGGAGGCTCCTTTGCAGAGGATGCCGGCTATATTATGGGTACCACAACGGTGCCTATTTCTGCCGTGAAGCAGTAATGTGTAAACATTACTGTGTTTCGGTCTGCAGGGCGCCGTAGCTAGTGAAATTACTGGGCAAATGCGACTTAACATTTTATGTCTCATGTTGACGAGCGCAATTGTAGTGCTGCTCAGAATTTTCTGGTTTTTCAAGAATTCTGAGCGGAACTACATTGTAATGGGTAGCGCGTATCAATTACCAACAGCTGAACATCCTGCTCGTCTCGTCCCTTATATTTAAAAAAAAATATTGACTTTGATGCTGTTCTTACTGTTCTGTTGAGATTGCAATGTGGACTTATCCTGTCATAGTTAAGTAAGTAATACAGGAACACAAGTAAGTATACAATAACTGCTTCTTGACAACAAGACGTACCTATTATGGAACTGGTTAAGGTTATCACTTACGATAGATACGGTTCATATCTCACACAAAAATTAAGAGAAGTAATCAGTTACTTTCATTCAATACATAGTTTATTTAGGTAAACAAAAAATCTGTATCATATAAAAGTGTAGATAACCTATTATTAATTTGACCCGAGAACAATAATTGATACTATTCTAAAATTAAAGTATTTTACTAAGTGCTCGTCGCATGTAATCAATCACTACATCACTACATAGTATAAATAAAAATAGTTTTAAAAAAACTTTAGAAAAACTTTAAAAAAACTTTAAAAAAACTTTAAAAAAACTTTAAAAAATCTAAAAAATACGCTTTGGTTAAAAAGATGATTGAAACTTAAAACGAACATCAATGCCTTATCGACGAATGATGAAAAAAATATATGAATTGACAAAATCTTATTTTGCAAATTGAAAAATGGAATAATTTTATGAAATTAATTTATTGTCATCGGCCCTCGATAAATGTACGAAGTTTGAACGAAATCAGACCGTTTAAAATGGGTCATACATACAGGTGAAGCTAGTAAAAAGCGTGTAATAAAACAAAGTTGCTTCTCGCTGTCTGTCCCTATGTATGCTTAAATATTTAACACTACGCAATGGATTTTGATGCGATTTTTTAAACAGATAGAGTGATTCATGAGGATGGCTCATATGACTTCAGACTGTGCAGATAAATCGAACGTTCCTAGTGCCTCCATACGCCTCCGATATCGACGTCGATCGGGCAGTTCTCCGCAGAAGCTCGCGCAAGATACATGTTCACAATGGAAGATTATAATGCACTTGCTATATTAGGCCCGGTTATGTGTTTAAAGAAAAAGGAAAAGGAAGCAATTTTCTCATACCAACTTGTTTCTGAGTTGAAATTCGCTCCGCAAGATTGGCATAACTATTCAAGGATGAATGAAGAGGCATATTTTAATCTGCTGGCTTTAGTTTTTCCACTAACAAAGAAACAAGACACTGTGATGAGAGAAGCTATAAGTCCTCATGAAAGATTAACTGCTTATTTTATTGAGCTCTTTTTTATATGTAGTTCAAAGATTTTTAATCTTCTTAACCACTGTCGATTAGCCTGTCATAGGCGGCATTTTTTTTGTTGCGGTCGTGGTAATCCTTACATGTAGTCTTCCAAAGGCAAGTTTCGTTTCTGTAGCTTTCTATAAAATCTTGAAGTAGTTCGCGATGTCCAACTCTTTCGTCTTCCGACATGTTTCTGTGAAAGCGATGTGCACGTGCGCACACTAGCAAGGTCTGTGAAGTACTGCCAAACTGAGCGATCGAGCGATCGCCTTCCACACGCAACGATAAAACTGTGCAAATGTAATCGACAACGATTTATCTGATAGAAATTGCAACTGCCACCGACGAACGATTATCGTTAAAACTGCGCAAACTGCTGGTCTGCACAGATTTATCGCTACGATAAATCGTTACGTATGTATGAGGCTTAATATGATGTCGTAAATGAACACATTTTTATGCGCTTACATTGCAAACGCTAGCAGAACCCTATGAGATAGATCAAAATAGTGTTCTATCTACAAAAAGTCCGCGATGTTTATCTCTTAGGGATACCCACAGTAATCATTTTTTATCTATTACTTTTTACGAGAAATAATGGCTTATAAACGAAGTTATTTTAAATACAATGTCCATTTAATATAGATCAATATAGCCCTTTACAGCATACAATTTTAATGAATATTTTCGAAGATATTACAGATTTAAAATGCATGTTGAGATATAAATAACGGGAGATCATGTCATATCCTATTTTGAATAAAAATATTTGCATTTGAACATACTGTTGGCGGTAAGGCTTAATCTGCATTATAAGCCTCATATCTAATATCCATATATGTGTCTATATATTTGAGGACAGTTTTAAGTGTGCTTTTGTATGGAATTGTGAAATAATTCAATAATTATTTACCTGGGCCGGTAAACCAGCAATCATGGCGTACGCGATCCCCTGAGGTATCGACGTCAAGCCGACTGTAATACCTGAAATTATTTGATACCCTCATTATGTCTATCTTCTATATATAGTATATATGATGAAAATGGTCTTTGTTTGAGGCTTTTCACGCCTAAACCACTGATTGTATCGAAACGAAATTCCCATCATTCGATGCGAAATTTATCCTAGATGTTTTATGGCTACCTATTTTTCGAATTCCTACGTTCCTTCATTTATATATATATATATTTATAAACATTTTAAAATTCGCCCCGAGAGGCGGGCGGGAACGGCTAGTGACAGTATAAATTCGTAATATGATTGAATATAATTATGATGATGCCTATAATATATATTTATACATTTGTGGATTTAGATTTATTACAATGGGGAGCAACTGTCTACTTCAAATATCACTGGGCTGCTGAAAACCAGTGGTATGTTGGTATCTCAAGCACTACCACAACTAAGTACTACTAGCTGTAGTATTTTTACTTACTTCTCTTTCTCTATATGACCTAAAACAGGATGTTTCCAAAATTGGCTAATTTGATTAGACGCATGAATATAGGAAATATGTAACACCATTATTTTTTTTGTGAAGGTATGTAGGTACATTATATATTAAAATGAAAGACAGACGCCATTTAATTTCGTTGGAAATGCTTTACAGAAACTGTGTCTATTAATTTACTATTTACGCGGTATTAATGCCATGTGTACGCGGTTATGTTCCGGTTAAAACAAGCCTTAGAGTTTAATATAGTATTCTGTAGCCAACAATCATTATAGATATTGTTAATCCATCGAGTTAATCATGTTTATAATTGTCATCGCGTCATACATCTCATACATACCAGTGCCACAGATATAACAACACGACACACATGCAGTATACCATTACAAAAACATATACTAATATATTTATTATTATTATTATCTATATATATATAAATGAATTGCTGTTCGTTAGTCTCGCTAAAACTCGAGATCGGCTGGACCGATTTGGCTAATTTTGGTCTTGAATTAATTGTGTAAGTCCAGGGATGGTTTAAAAGGTGAATAAATATGAAAGTGTTCGGAATGAAATAAAACCAACAATTTTGTTTTTCCTTTGATGTGTCCCCCGTTATTCAGAAATCAAATTTGAAAGAATAGTTTAAAATGAATAACTAATTCGAATCTTTGTATCTGTCTAAATTTCTCAGGAGTTAAAAAACAAACTTAATTTTAGCTACCTATAGTTGGTAGATTAACTTCAGTTGTTAATTATGATGGCAATACAACGTTTGCTGGGTCATCTAGTATTTGATAATTTTTCTCAGTCTTTAGCTGGTTTGTCTGTAGTAAATGCAGTGGTCCAAAGTCCAAACCAAGTAAATGCAGCGTGTGCTGTGTTAAATTATGTGTTGGGTGGAATGTCGTGTTCTTCAATTTGCAAGAACTTTCTTATAATTCGGCATGTATTTAAGATGGCGGTTTTTTGTAAGTTGACATAAACGGTTTTCTTTAATTCTAGTGTGAGACTATGTAACAGATAGTTTGGGATAACACCTGTGGTGGAAAGGACTATTGGAATTACGTAAACTTTACTTTGATTCCAGATTCTACTTATTATTATTATTATTATTACAGATAATATGATCGAATAGAATCGCTTCCCTTAAATAACGACGAAAGCGATTGCTGGTCCGGTCACGGGCGCTTTTCTGCTGGAACTTTTGTTAATTAAAACTCTAAAAGTTTAACTTTTTAAATTATTTCACTTATTTAAATAAGTGTATAATACTATTCATTAAAAAAAAATATAGTGTCTACGGATTGAGGACTATCTATGTACTCTTAAGTCTTTTGATGTTTTATTTGTTATTATTTATTTACTCTTTTTTGATATTACAGGGGCAAATCAGACTAAACGACTATGTCTCATGTTGCCGAGCGCAATTGTAGTGCTGCTCAGTATTTTTGGGTTTTCCATGAATCCTGAGCGGCACTGCATTGTAAAGGACAGGGCGTATCAATTAGGTGAACGTCCTGATCAACGCGTCCCTTATTGTTATTAAAAAAAAGTGCCAGTGAATAATTTTCGAGTGGAGTTTGACTTTAAAAGATTACAAAAAATTGCTTACCAGCAATAAGATCACGGAACAAGTACTCAAGTTTGTAGTTCGGAAGCCACACAGTTATCGGTATCCGCCTGCGCCATGACTGCAAGCCGCACAGTTTCACCATGGTTCTGCGAGCACTTCTGCCTGCTCTGTGGCCTAAAAAAAAGAAGTTTATTTATTTATATATTTATCGGAGAAAATACAGCAACAGACAATGTTATACACAAGAATTATGCAAATATCTTTTTTTATGGAAAAGGAGCAAGCGTACGGGTCACCTGGTGTTAAATAATAAATAAAACACTATAGGAATCACAGGAGCGTTGCCGGCGTTTAAGGAAGGTTTTTTGAAGGTACTAATGTCGTATTTTTCCGGAAACACCGCACAAGGAAGCTCATTCCACAGCTTTGTTATACGTGGAAGAAAGTTCCTTGAAAACCGCACTGTGAAGGACCGCCACACATACAGATGGTGGGGATGATATTTTAATTTGTGGCGTGTAGTGCGAAGGTGGAATTTGGCGGCAGGAATCAGGTGAAACAGCTGTTCGGAATACTCCCGTGGTAAATGCGATAGAAGACACACAATGAAGCGACGTCTCTATGCTAAATTTAAAAATAATAATAAAAAAAGCATAATATTTTAGGCTCATAAAAAAGTTCGGTTTTTAGTTGTGTATGAAGAGCACCAGTAAGGCTTAGATTTATGTAGCGTACTAAGACTTTGCTCATAATATACTTACAAAAAGTTAATTGAAAATAAACAGTAGTAAAAAAACACGCTATTTATAGAAAACCGAACTAAAATATTGAAATTTAAGATGAACATCATATCCTGCCTTATAGACGGTTGATGAAAGTTATTAACAAAAATCTTATTTAGCAAATTGAAAAATGGAATAATTGTATATTGAATGTATTGTCATCGATAAATCTACGAAGTTTGAACGAAATCTGGCCATTTAAAGTGGGTCAAAATCGCGCCCAAATGAGTCGGTTACAAACAAATATACATATAGGTGAAGCTAATAAAAAGCGTGTAATTAGGTTTGTTCGCTAGAACGTGCCAGCAATGGCCATTTTGAACAAATTGTTGAGTTAATATTACACAACCAGGGTAGCATAAACGAGCAGAAGACGCAAGGGCCGGGGTTGTCACGAGTTAAAAATAAACTACCACAACGAATATTGCTTGTTTTTTTTTATAAACGAGGGGGAAAACGGATAGAGGTTCACGTGACGGCAAGTGCTAGTTTAGTATGGAAGAGTGGTGAAACAACCACCCATGGCTATGATTGGTGAAGCCATCAGTGCATATTCACAAGTCTATTTGGGTTCGATTCCCGCATAGGATCATGCCTGGATGTATGTATTGTTATTCGAGTATAATTGTAACGGCGGGGCCGCGAAGTGTAGTTTTCATGTTATGGCCTAATTATCTGAATTTGTTAGAGAATATCTTCATGTACTGTTAATTAAGAAGAAAACTCGATAGAGAACGAATTATAAACGATATAATAATAGCTTTCGTGATCACTTTCCACCTAAAAGATATGCCGTAGATGTCCCTGGCTTCTGTCACTTCATTTTTCATCATCATCATCATTCCAGCCGGAAGACATCCACTTCTGGACAAATGCCTCCCCCATAGATCGTAATGACGATCGGTCCCGCGCTGCCCTCATCCAACCTATTCCAGCGATCTTGACCAGATCGCCGTTCCATCTTGTTGCCTACCAACACTACGTCTTCCGGTACGTGGTCGCTAATCGAGAACTTTCCTGTCCCAACGGTCATATGTTAGACGAGTTATGTGCCCTGCCCACTATCACTTCAGTTTCGCAACCAGCTGAGCTATGCCGTTGACTTTGGTTTTCCTACGGATCTCCTCATTACTGATTCAATCTCGCACTGAAATTTTGAACATATCCATATCTTCATTGCCCGCTGAGCGACCACGAGCTTCCTCATTATATTACTTTATCTATTTCAATCTGGCGACTTAAATTTTATCTGTTTTTAATATGACCCTAATTTAGCATTAAAAATTATCTTATCTGGTTATAATTAAACATAATACCTAAAGATGCATAAAAAATAATCTAAGTCAAAAATAACATAATAAGAATAATTCAGATTGTTATGGAAGAAGAAGACTGCAGTGAGTCTACACTAGTAAGGAGGGTGTTCTACTTACTTGGGGCCAACCGCTCCAAGTTCATTGCATTGAGATACTAAGACTTATAACAATTCGTTGGAGTATTTAAGTTTATATCATATAATCAGTTCTATTCGCGGCTTTTCCAATACGACATAAGTAGCTTCAAAAAAACCGCGTACAACTTCCAAAAAGGCCTCCAACGCTCCTGCTATTCCTTTGGTGTTGCAAGATGTATGTAGGCGGCGGTGATCACTTAACAACAGGTGACCAGTAAGCTCGTTTGTCCTCCACTTCCATAAAAAAAAACAAGAATTTTATCACCATCAGGTAAAAATTAAGCTAGTTTCGTATCTTTCCTCGTGAAAAAAAATTGTTCAAAAAATCAACTTAGTATTTTCAATTCAAGTGCTTTATTTCATCATCGTCAGCCAGAAGACGTCCACTGCTGGACAAAGGCCTCCCCCAAAGATTTCCACAACGATCGGTCGTGCGCCGCCCTCATCCAACGTATTCTAGCGATCTTGACCAGATCGTCGGTCCATATTGTGGGGGGCCTATCTTTATTAACCCATATTTATCGTGACAAACCACCAAACCCTTTTATATAGTATATGCATGATGTAGATAAAACCGCAATACTATTTGAAATTTGGAATCGAAACAATCGATAATCTTGAATTTGAACCGATTCTCGATCTCGTATTTCAGAGTCTATCACGGCGGAACACTGATAAAGTTGACTACAATAATTAAAATCGCGTGGTTATATCTAATTAAAAATGGTCGAACATCATACAATGACAATTGATGTCGTCCTTGACACACAGAGCCGGCTAGTTCTATTTCCTATAAAACACGAACTAGATGTATGATTTTGTTTAGTCCTCAACTGCAGATATGGAGCATTTCACCGGAGGAGAACTCTCCATAGACATATATTATCTTAAAACAAGCAATTAATATTGAGTTAATTTTCTTCGAATGATTATTTAGAAACGTACGTCTTTGTACGACTCATCTGATGTTAAATTATCATTGCCGCCCACATTCTCTTGCAACACCAGAGGAATCACAGGAGCGTTGCCGGCCTTTTAGAAAGGTGTACCTACGCACTCTTTGAAGTTATTCATTTGACCCGTTAGGGAAAAGTTTTCAGAGTCACGCAAATTCGACACCCTGACGTTAGCTGTTCAACCATACCATTTGTATGATACTTCAGCTACCGAGCATATAATAATTTCTCTCTAATTGTATAAAAATAATTTTACTATATTTAAGTACACGTTATTTAACTTAATAAAGCGGTATATTAATATTTTTATTGGTTGTAATTAACGCCTTCATTATTACAATATTTTTTTACTACAAACGTAAAATAACACGAGGTATAATTTTTGCTTTAATACGCCAAAGAAGAATAACTTGCGTACACACAACTTTTTTTATATTTTGAAGGCACCCATATCGTATCGTCCCGGAAACACCGCACAAGGAAGCTCGTTCCACAGCTAGGTTACACATGGAAGAAAGTTGTTTGAAATCCGCACTGTGGAGGAACACCACACATGCAAATGATGGATTCAAAGTCAGGCGGAATCGTGCAATAAAATTTGTATAACGTTATAAACACCATAATAGTATTAAAATAACATTAGTATTCCATCTCCGTTTGCGCAAAATAAACACGTTTACACACTAGCGAAAATAAATTACAACACACACATAAACTCGTCCAACACGTGTTTCACGACGGAACATCTAACCAATATTACAATTATTTGTGAATTACATTTTTGAAGTTATTTCGTCTTTAGGCGCGTTATGAAAAAATGATGAGAGTTAAATTTTAAGATGCGCGCGCATTACTGTAACACAAAAATCACAGTTGGCTCCTAAAATTTTATGACGTTTGCGTCATTCGTTATTTTTTTTTTTTTTTGGTTTTTTCGTCCATAATTACGACAGGCAAAGGGTTCAAGCCCATATAGCCGTATTCATTATTTAATAATTAATTGTCAAAGCCATCTTTGCAAGATTTTTACAAAATTGTTCTTTCTAAAAACGTAGAATAGCACGAGGAATAAATCATTTTAAGGCTTTTTGCTTCGTAAGGCCAAAGAATTATAACTTCTTGCGTGCAAACAAGTATACGCACACTTTTTTTTTAGCTATTCATATTGTAAAATAAAATCTTAAGCGTTCTGTATCTATTGGTTGTCTAAGTAACCTAGATCATTCAAATATGGCTTTGTTATTTTTTTAATTCGTCTGTTTTTTAATTTATTTATTTGTTTTAAGTTCACAAACACATAACACACAATAATATATCAATTCATAAAATTATACAACAAGTCCAAAAATCGTGTTCCTGCAATTTCACAGATGAGAACACGTGGTGCAAAAATACATAAACAATTTAATACATACTAAATTGAAATTGAAGTGTTATAATCTTAAATTTCGAAACATAATAAAAACATAAATTAATTACAGAATTCATTAAAAGCTACATAATTATATTTTAATTTTAGTTTTAGCACGTTAATGTTATTAACGAAACGGTTGTCAAATGGTGTTATTGATATCAATGCAATTTTAAGCTTCTTTTGAAAAGTAGAATTTCATATTTGTTTCCTTCCCATATACATAGTAAGCAAATAAAAAAGATACGTTAGTGAAATGAAATAAAAATCTATTGGTTATTGTGTCTAGATCTTAAATTTATAGTAGTCTCTTCTATTCGGCTAATTTTAATAAGCATCCATAAAGAATATTTATAATAAAAAAAATCCTGACCACTATCAAAAATGTTGTCTAGCAGGAATCCAGAAAATCGTTTGTGTGGTAAGATTTTTAATTCTAGCGGTAGATGATTGTATAATTCTGTGTACACTGCACTATTTAAGTATAATAAAATAGTGTGCCGGCATAATACCAAACAAATAACATATAATTAAACAAATAGTAATTACCAAACATTACAAGTGTGCAGATGACGGCTGTATAACTTACGATTAAACTTGAAACTTGATGATACAAGAGTAATTATAATAACTTGTTTATAAAGTACCCGGTACTCAAGTACCACGTAAAAAGGCAAGACATAAAGTTAGGTTAAGAGTTATAAGATCTATATCCATACTAAAGATAATCACAATTCTACTTATGAATAAGCCTGGACGCCGAATTAATTCGGAACAGGAATATAACATTTTGATACAAAGCATTGTAACTAACTATTTTACAAATAGTGCACAATGCTTTCTAGAAAAATGGATGATAAGGTATTAGAAAAAATAAGATAGTAATCGTTGGTAATGTAAGCCTCAACGAAAAAAGCTGTACCGTCGTTAATTAACAAAAATAAAACCTTACCCACCTTACACAGAAGCTAAGTTGGTAAAAAGTACATTTTATTGCAAAATATTCCTTCCACTTAACATTATCTATTTATAACAAAAGCGTTACAAATCAACTTAAACAATACACAATACATACCGCTCATCGTAAGTGCTTCTCGGATTAACACAAAATGCACGTGAATAACGTATCCTCGTTCATATCTTAATGATTTTATTCAAGAACATAGTCTGTAGCATAAAGCTGCTAGTCCACTATAAGCGCATTGCGATACCTTGCTATTAACTGTCACTGAGAAGCGCATATTGCCATAGATAAATTGATAATTAATGTTAGAGTTGATGACAATGAAAATTGAAAAAGTTACCCTTTCCAATTTCCAATCCGTAATGTAATGAAGAAATACATACTTAACTTTAATGAATAATTAAAAATAATTGTGGCTACCGAATGTTAAAATATTATGTATTTATATTTTCGATAGGTAGCGTGGCCTTAAAATGTCAAGAATAATATGGGCAGTGGGCACAAATAAAAGTACGGCGATTTTTGTATTTAGTATTTGAAGCACAGACAACATGCGGCTGCTCTAGTGCTTCTTTAAATATGGAATAACTAACACTTCCAGGACACAAAAATCGTTTTATTTATGAATTCTTAATAAAGAGCGTGAATGTGATGAATTCGATCTCATTAGAATGAACACTTTGTTGGTTAACGTTTATTGGTTTAACACGTGTTCATACATTAACTATTACATATCCGATCAATTTAATTATACACATAAAATCTACCCCTCCAGAATCTGCTTGCTCTAAACAGTTATTTCATGAATTTTGGATAAACTTTAGCTTCTGGGATTTTAAACACTCCTCATCTTGTTCAGCAATATTTTAATCGATTTCCCACACAAGTAGATATAATTGAAGTACTAAAACTCGTGCCTCCAGAAGTAGCAACAAAAATAAGTAAGTTAAAATCGGAAACTGCCTCGGGCTATGAAAATTTCGGAACCAAATTCAATAAAATGAAAAAAACTTTGGAGACTTTGTCTGCTTTCGCTGATCAAGGTATTTTTCAACAAGAACTGATATGCTCCGTTATACATCCTTTATATTAAAAAAAAGGAGTGGAGGTCTTGCCAATGTGAATCTCTTCTAATAGTTATCTCTCAAATATTAGAAAAGATTATATATCAGAATAGAAAAGATATATATCAGAATAGTTAAGTATATACTTAAATATCTATCAATAATACGTTTAATTATCATACTTTTCTAATAAATTCGTTAAGTAACTGTGTTAGCCAAAGATCTACTACCTATTTTACCCATCAGTAAAAAATATTGTATTTTGTTTTATTAATCAACTCAAACATAAAATTATATATATTAAAAAGAACCGTTTACTTATTTGGTCAATTCAACATTTGGTTTTATTTTGCATTTTATTGTTATTGTTTAAAATAACATCTTGTAATAACTGTATAAATTGTTCTTTTCTTTTTAAATATTATGTAATTTAATTTTAAGCGGCTTCACACACAGATAAGCTTCCTAAAGTTTAAGTGTGTGTTAATAAATTGTAAGCTATAACTATATTGTATTAAAAAAAACATTTATTCTTTTACACACCGTTTTTAAAAGTAGAAACATTTTAATTGTTTTGACTGTAACTTTATGATAATGTAACTATTTTCTATTATTCGATAATAGTGCTACTTGTATAGTTTTTTTGTTAGTACAAAAATTTTAATAGATTATCGTTGAGTTTCTTTCCGAATCTTCTCAACAGACGAACATATACAAATCGGTGGTGGTGTACAAAATTTTTGACGATTTGAAAGTGATTTTCGAACCTACTTTTATAAAAGTATTTGTCTTGACTTGTTATATTATATTATAGGTTAGCTTTTGATACCCACAGTCACATTCAGTAGTGTTGCAACTCGATACTAATATTTTTTTAACAAAATATTTACACAACATTATGCAGCTAAACTGCTGACTTATTTTTCTTCGGTCATTAATACCGCAACTTCTATAATCATATAAAAATATACTGTATTATAATTTTATTATAAGACTCGGAAAAGGAAAAGTGAAAAGAATCCGGTTCCACGGCATGGAAACACTTGAAAGGGAAAGTGGCTTAAAAACTATTTGTAGTATGTATTGCTGTGAAATAGAACTGCAAATTTAGAACTCAAATTCAAATATTTTATTCAAATAGAATGTGATATAATTTATTGAAAGTCAAAAACTACCAACTATACGAAATGTAGATATGCCTGAGACCTGAAAAGAACGGGCGCAAGAAACTCAGAGGGCTTTTTTTATTTGCTTTTTATTAGCTTCACCTGTATGTATGTTTGTTTGTAACAGACTCATTTAGGCGCGATTTTGCTCCACTTTAAACGGCCACTTTTCGTTCAAACTTCGTAGATTTATCGAGGACAGATAACAATACATTAATTTGATAAAATAATACCATTTTTCATTTTGCAAAATAAGATTTTTGATATTTTAAATAATTTTCATTTATCGTTTATTAGGCAGGAATTGAGGTTAATTTTAAATTTCTTTTCTATTAAGTTCGGTTTTCTATAAAAGCGTGTTTTTTAGTCTTTTTTAACTCTATTTATTTTACTTTAAATATGGTTGCAATGTAATTACGTACAATAAAATTTATTATTATTTGGCGGTCTCTCCATTCACAATCTGTGGTATTATTAAGAAAGTAATTTGTGTTATAGTAATATTTACCGCACGAACGTGTTTCTAACAACTTTTGAATTTCGTAATACATTGCCTCTCAAAAGACTTACTCTTTCGACTAAGCCAATTTAAGATGTTTATTTTTTTTTAATTTTGCTCTCGATTTTATAATTGCATTGTCCCACTGGATTTGCTTAAATTACACGTACCAGTAATTCCATTGATTTGAAATTTAAGTATGTTAAAGGTAGCGATGAATTAAAGATCTTCAAATCAATTAACTTAAAAAATACAAAAAACCTATAGGGCCATTCACCTAATATTGTAAAATACATACTTGATATTATAGCACCTAAATTAGCAATAATATTTAACGATTGCATAGATGAAGGTGTGTTCCCTGACCTCATGAAAAGTAGCAAATTTATACCTTTGTATAAATCGGGCCGTTCTATTGACCCTGGATATTTCAGTGCTGCCTGTTTTAAAAATAAATTAAAATAGTCGTAAATTTTTAGAAAAACTTTTACTTCAGCAGCTACAAATGCATTTTTGTAAATTATTATAACATAATCAATTTGGTTTCACTAGGGCCTATCAACAATTAATCCGGGTATTAGACTCATTGAACACATCTTGGACGCATGGAAAGAGTCAAAGGGTGCATTGGGCATTTTTTGTGATTTGTCCAAAGCATTTAACTGCGTCCACCATGAAACTTTTCTCCAAAAACTAAAGAATTATGGAGTAAAAAATAGATTTCAGATGCAAATCCCGTACTTATGAAAGAATATATCAATATGTTGGTATTTATTGTTATACCTATCGCATGACCTTTGGAGAAATTTATTTCTGCGGTAGTTACGATTAACTTGTGAAAGATGAAATGTGTACTGCTGCCGACAATTTCGCTTTAAAGGTTTTGGTACCATATATTTGATTTTGTTCAATAAATAAGGACTATCGATCAAAGCAATTTATTTAAAAAGATTTGATCCTTATGTTCTCGTCTTGCCTTCAATCATATCTAAGTACAGGCATACAGTGAGTTCCAAGCCGTGGAAGCGTGATCCAACTGGGATTTCACCAGGGAGGGTTAAAGGGTTGGTAGGTTGGGTATACAGCGTTTTCGTCGAAAGCTCCCACACGGCTTATTTTTTTTCCGAAACCGATAAATATCGTTAAGGTATACAAAAACATAACAATTATATACTGAAACCTTCCTCAAGAACCACACTATAGAGTGGTGAAAACAGAATGAAAGTGCAGTAGTTTTTGAGATTTTCGCGAACACACAGCCAGACGCGGCGGAGGACTTTGTTTTATAATATCTAGTGATAGTTGAAATTTATGTCAGTAAAATGAATTTATCAAAAAATGTATTTTATGCCTTCAATTCAAGTGAAGTAAATATTCGCAGTATAGCTTCATAAAAATATTATTTAGTTGATCTAATTAGATTTTAATAGTAATTTAATGAATAATCAATTTCTTTCATCAGTTCTAATATTTTTTATATGTTTTTATAATTGAATGCTTTGCTTGTTTAATATTAGCTATAATACGAGCTCTTTTGTATGATTTCATCCGCATTTACCAGTATTACCATATTCGTTCGTGTTCCATCTTCCATTATCCACAAAACAATCATATATCTCTCATCAATAAGGCAGCGTTCGTACTAAACGTTTTTGTTGATATTTTCCGACTTACTTTGCACATCCGACTACCAACAAAAAACGCCTTAACATTTTTGGCTTAACTTAGTTTAGCCTATGACACTCGCATATAATTTAGCTTTCTATTGGTAAAAGAATTTACAAAAACCATTCTGTAGATCTAGAGTTTACCCCATACAAACTTTACCTCTCTATAATATTTAAATACAATTCGGTCGGAAATAAACTGCAACATAAATAAATAAAATATTACATAAGTTTGTAATACGACCCGATCTACTCATACATAATGTATTTAACATTCAGTAGATAATATATATTGTCCATTTCATATTATGTAACGTCAGCAAAATTAATAGTGCAGATCACGATTAGCGTCAACGATTAAAGTTAGATTGAATTAAATTACTTACTGACGCGTGAGACTATTTGATTTTTTTTAAAGGAGGACCAACGAGCCTTAAGTAGTGTTAAATCTTTTAGAAAGGTATACCTACGCGGTTTTTTTCGGAGGTGCTCATGACGGAAGTCCAGGACGATATCCTGGAAATACACAAGGAAGTGCATTTCTCGGTTGTACGCGGAAGAAAGTTCCTTGAAAACCGCACTCTATAGAAACGCCACATATCCAGAAGGTAGCGATGATATAGGTACTTATTTGTGTCGTGTCGTGCGAAGTGGAATCCGGCGGCAGGAATCAGCTCAAACAGCTCTTCGGAACACTCCCCGTCATAAATGCGCTAGATGACACACAATGAGGCGACCGCGACGTCTCTACGCAACGCCAAGTGATCTAGCCGTTCACAGAGCACTATCTAGCAGCTCTGCGTTGCGCGAGAGTAAATGGTTCGAGCTGATACTGGGGTGCGCCAGACCAGAGATGACAGCAATACTCCATATGGGTTCGAACCTGGGCTTTGGAATAGCTCTAGAATGGGCCAATTTGAAGTACCTATTGCGGCTATCAATAATATTGTGAATTACGTGAAGGCATACAACGAAGCGAAACAACGATAAAGTAAAATGTAGGACCTAGTAATTTATCTTCAAAGACAATCCTTGTGTAAATCTTACTTTTCGTCAGTCATTTATCAAGCGAGAGAACATTGTATAGTTAAGCTGTATATTATGTTAATCACGATTAGATAATCACAGATTTCTAATGTAAATATATACTCAACGTCTTATAGCATTTAAGATATTAAGAAGTTCGTATCAACAAACTATAAAAACCTGGTTATATTGCGTTGAATATTATATTTGCTGATGCTGCGTTACAAGGTTTGCAGCATTGTTCTGTCCGTTATAAACAGACGATTATACTTGGCGATCACCCCACGCAATATTTTAACGCAATTTTTTTTTGTTTTTATTTAAATATATATATAATCGAATATTATCTAGATGCAGACGTGGTCGCTAACAATTGGCCTTATGAGGAATGTCATGGTCGCTCAGAGGGCAATGGAGAGGGCTATGCTCGGAGTTTCCTTGCAAGATCGAATCAGAAATGAGGTGAACGTTAGGAAAACCAAATTCACCAACATAGACCAGATCATTGCGAAACTGAAGTGGCAGTGGGCAGGACACATAGCCGTTGGGGCAGTATAGCCCTCGAATGGCGACCACGCACCGAAAGACGCAGTGTTTGTAGGCCCCCCACAAGATGGACTGATTATCTGGTCAAGATCGCCGGAATACGTTGGAAGAGGGTAGCGCAGGAATTTTGTACAGCTGTGGACGTCTTTCGGCTGATATTATGATGAATGAGAATTACAGAATATTATACCAGTCTGTAGCGATCTTCTTTGCACATAATTTCACTTACGTGGGTACCAAAGTAGCGATTTTTTCAACGTCAAAGCAGTAATATGCAAGCATTATTGTGTTTTTTATGGAAGGAGGGAGGACAAACGATTGTACGGGTCACGTGATGTTCAGTGATCAAAGCCGCCCACGTTCTCTTGCAATTCAGAAGTTACAGGAGTATTGCTAGCCTTTTAGAAAAGTGTACGCGCTATTTTTGTTGGTACCTATGTCGTAACGTCCTGGAAACACCGCAGAAGGAAGCTCATTCCACAGCTTGATTGTACGTGAAAGAAAGTTCCTTGAAAACCGCACTGAAAAGGAACGCCACAAATCTAGATGGTGGGGTTGATATTGTAATTTGAGACGTGTCGTTCGAAGGAATTCGGCGGCAGAAATCAGGTGAAACAGCTCTTCGGAACACTCCCCGTCATAAATACTGTAGAAGACACAATGAAGCGACGTCTCTACGCAACGGCAAGTGATCCAGCCGTTTTTATCTGAACGGTTATATATTAGCTTATGTAATTTCTGGGCTAATTAGAGTTTAATAACATAATATGTCTCAAAGTGACGAGCGCATAGCGATGACACTGAACGTGTTACTCGTCTAGTCAAGTTTTCTCAACAAAAATGTCTATCTTGAATTAGTATAACATACTCCTCCACTAGGCTCTTCCACTTAATATTCGTCTTTGTAAGATAATTCTGAATAAAAGCCACTCCCAAATAGGGTTGACTTTTAGACTCTAGTCCGGTTATATTAATGATTTAAGTACCTTAATTACCATAAGTATTCTTGATGCACCACTTTACATACATTGTAATTGAAATGAATTTTTGAAGATGAAGCTGTAAATGTTGATTTAAAAGATTTACAATGAGTTTCTTGCCACTTCTTGTAAAAGTTCAACTTTTTCCAAAGTGGTGGTAAATGTAAAAAGTGTAAAAATTCATAAGTGAAATTTCCTGGACTTACATGAATAATGTGATTTTGATATGATTTGATAAGTTGGTGAATATTTTTACCTTTAATTAATTGAAAGCTATGTTACTTAACGCTAATAAATCGAGAAATAAAAGTTTTATTCAAAACATACTTACAAATACATTTAAATAAATAGGAAGAATATTTCACTGTGTATATAGGTAATTTTATGTTCTTTTAATGACATCTAGTGGTAGCTATTAGAATCAAGTTAAATTCAAGTGATGTGTGATTAGATTGTAGAGGGCGCTCGTTGTTGCACTATAGAAAGAAAACTGGAAAGTGGGCTAGAAAGTAAGTAAAATTATTTCAAACAACCAAATCAAAGATTCATTAAGAAATATTAATTATTGCTAAACCATGGTATTAATTTACATATTATTATAATAAAGAAAAGGGTGCATTGAATTATTTTTCAAATAAGCGTAACTAATGATAGCTGTTGTTCTGTTTTCGGTTTTAAACTAAACTTGCAAAAGCATTTTTGTGAAAAAATTGTCACTTATAATGTGTACACATTTTATCTATGTTTCTTAAAGTTTACACAGATAAATAAATTAGGAATATAATAATTAGTCTGAACTAATTGTTAATCCAAGTCATAATCCAGATCTGTATACCAAACTAGTACTTTATTTATGAAATAGGAGGGACAAGACAAGCTGCATGTTCAGCTGATGGTAATTGATACACCCTGCCCATTACAAAGCAGTGCCACTCAGGATTCTTAAAAGACCCAAACATTTAGAGTGCACAACTGCGCTTGTCACTGATATAAGATGTTTAGTCTCATTTGCCCAGTAATTTCACTAGATACAGCGCCCTTCAGACCAAATCTAGCGAAGGAAACTAACAAAAAAACTAAATTATTTCAGTTGTAAGTAATGTTGTGATTGTTTATTGAAGAAATAAAATTAAAACACCATTGTATTAATAATACAAGTACTTCTATGTAACAATAGTTATATCAAATGTGACAAATTATATTATGTCTGCTATATCGGTTTAGCATGTGTTGTGAGTGTTAACTTGCTTATAGATAAATTTAAATAACAATATTACTTATTTGTTTATATTAGAAAGGAAAATTATAATTGTTAACTATAATAACAATTTATAGATACTGAATATTTATTCAACTAAGTTTATATTCCACATACTTTAGCTATTATTGTAGGTGGAGAAACAAGCCTGGTGGTCACCCGACAATAAGTGAGCACTTGTGATTTTAGTATACAATGATCATCATTAATTGATAAATTTAAATTCAATTTCAAATATTTTTATTCAGAATAAGATTCAAAATAACTTATTGAAAGTCAAAAACTACTACCCATTCAAAAAGACTGCTTCAGACCTCAGAAGAAAGAAGCAAGAAAATCAACAGGATTTTATTTTTATAAAAATATGGAAATACTTAGTCTGACCATAAATACTGTTACATTAAAAATAAACAAATTATCACATTTGAATTGATGGAATCTGTCATTATCATTGAGTTTTCTTATTTTGGCGCCAATACATTGTACAATACTTTGCAATATTAAAATAGAACACTTTAAATCAATTCCAAAGTTATGAATGTTTTACTATTTTATTTAAGGTGTGTTAAATATCATGGTACTGAAGAAGTGATAGTAACAGCTCTCGATCAAAAATTAATAATGTTCATGTAAATATTCAAATTCAACTATTTTTATTCAAAATAGGATGTGAAATCACTTATTGAAAGTCAAAAAACTACCACCCATTCCAAAGTGAATGCCTCAGGCCTGAGAAGAATGGGCGCAACAAACTCAGCGGGCTTTTTTTTTTTCATCAAAAATATGTTTTACAATTAATGTAACATTTACAAAGTAACATTGTACAATTAAACTTATTATTTAATAGCCTGAGGGCGGTCGCTCCATTCCCAATCTGTGGTATCATTAAGAAAGTCATTTATGTTATAGTAACCTTTACCACACAAACATTTTTTAACGATTCTTTTGAATAATGTAACACCTTTGTTTTGAATATTTTCTGGGATCTTGTTGTAAAAGCATATACATCGCCCCACAAAAGACTTACTAACTCGACTTAGCCGAGTAGTAGGCATCATCAGTTTGTATCTGTTCCTGGTGTTAACATTATGGTTACGACAGTTTCTGGCAAATTCACTTATGTGCCTATGAACATACATTACATTACCAAGAATATATTGAGAAGCAACAGTCAAGATGTTTATTTCTTTGAATTTTGCTCTCCATGATTCTCTAGGACCTAGGTTATAAATAGCGCGAATAGCACTATTCTGCAGCACAAATATTGTATTAATATCGGCAGCATTGCCCCATAGCAATATACCATAGGACATAATACTATGGAAATAACTAATGTATACTAGTCGCGCCGTATCGATGTCAGTTAATTGTCTAATTTTTTTAACCACATATGCTGCAGAACTAAGTCTGTTCGCCAATCCTTCAATATGGGGGCCCCATTGTAATAGGAACAGTGACAGTAAATTGATTGCACAAAGCTATAAGTAAGTAATGTAAATGTAGTAATAATTATGTGTGATCAATGTAGGTGGTCAATCCACAGTCAGATCTACTAATGAACCATCAAAAGTACCAAGAATACCAAAGTTTGTATGTAGTTTCGCTAGTTGATAAACTAAGAAGTTTGTAAGACTGTGGTAAATGTATGTAATCTATAATACCTGCCTAATGCACTAGGGAGCACTACTTCTCTGGGAGACACGCATATGCAGGTATGTATATAATTTTAAATGATATTCTAGATAAAGTTCAAAACTAGAATCATCTTTTGTGGGTCTCAAACAGATTCATAATCTAATGATTGTAGTAAAACTAAAGACTTAAACCGTAATGCCACATATAGGTATTTGAATTAAGGTCTAAATAAATTTAATCTTATAGAACATTTACTACATGCTGTCGATATTTCTAAAATGCTTTAATCATTTTAAAAGAGTATATTAACATGTAACTCACCAAGAAGTGGCTGTCTTGGGTCGTCAGAGTCCATTTTATAATTTAACTAGATAAGACCTGATTCATTTTATACGACTTAATATAATTATATCACATTACTACACATCCGTCTTATATTCTAAACATTACATTGTTTTGTTTTGCAATTTGCATCATACAAATCATTCTATTGTCGACAACAGCTGATAGTGATTACTGATTATAGTCTATAGCAAAGAATATGTAATAGTAATAGTAAGTAGTAACTATAGTTATTAGTGACATACTGACAACTGGAACTGACAGCTGATAGAATTATGATCCTACGATCAACGTATAAATAAAATAAATGATATCTCTGCGTCTGGTGCTAGCTGTAGGTAGAGCCTACAGACTGTGCACTGTGGAATCGAAGCGAGTCGAGTACCTATATTTTTATATATCGACGCTTTTATTTCAGAAGAATTGAATGGAGTCGATAATGAATAGTTCCATAAGCCTCAAAGGCATTACATTAAAATTACTATTTCATAAAAAAGGTTCCAAAACATACTATCAAGAAATATTAGATTTTATTAGAATATTAAATAGGTACTTATTTTAAGTGTAATTTATTTCAAAATTCAACTATTATAAAAGTGCGTATTATATTAAGATCAATCAAACATTTTGAGGTGGTACCCATACCTACGCGTAAAAGAAATAAAAAAGGGCAGTTTTTTTTTTATTTTGATAGTATTCAATATTTCGTCACTTCAATAATCGTCGACCAGTGCCGGGAAAAACTTGTGTCTTATATCGAGTCCTCTCTTGATAAGGTCGCGGAATGCGGTACATTGAACTTTATCCAATTTAACACCCAGAATACTCAAGTTTGCGCGTTTACCACTAAAAAAACCTATTTGCCGTGTCACCGCTTTCCGACAACACTTCCCTTAAAGCCTCACCTAGTATCGGAATACTGGGTCTCGAAATCTCGAGCGATTGAAAATTCCGCGGTCATCTAGAGGGCAAATCAAATTAGCTTCGTAGAGGCTGGGTGGCTCACATTCTAGTGCTCTACAAAGCCCAGGTCGGTCCACTTTCATCTCTGGTCTGGCGCACACCAGTATCAGCTCGATCCATTTGAACGCATGCAACACAGAGCAGCTTGAATTGTCGGGGACCCAGTGCTCTGTGAACTGCCGGCTCACTTGGCGTTGCGTAGGGACGCGCTTTATTGTGTCTTCACGGGCAGTGTTCCGAAGAGCAATTTCACCTGGTTCCTGCCGCCAAATTTCACCTTCGCACGACACGCCACTAATTAGGATATCATCCCAATCATCTGGATGGTGGCGGTCCTCCACAGTACGATTTTCACGGAGCTTTCTTCGACGTACTACAAAGCTGTGGAATCAGCTTCCTTATGCGATGTTTCCGGGACGATACGACATGGGCACCTTCACAAAAGGGGCGTCCACCAAGTGACTGCGAGCCATTACAAAACTTGTCAAACATAAGACAGTGATAGAATCTGTCACGACTCACTATTGTGAAATTATCTAACTACTTGTCTTTAATTTGTAGGTATTACTACTAGGCAACAGTACTAGCCACTATACATTATTATATTATTATAAATGTGAAAGTTTGTATGTCTGGATGTATGTTTGTACGTCTTTAACGCAAAAACTACTGAATGGATTTTGATAAAACTTTACAATAATATAGCTTACACACGAGAATAACACATAGGCTATTATTTATATAACTATCGCGTGAATTATACTTTATATGGCAAAACAACGTTTGCCGGGTCAGCTAGTATCTATATATTAACCTACATACGTAGTATTTACATCCTCTTTGGGGGCAGGTAGGTACTTAGAATAATGTAGCGTTAATATTCTATGGGTAGGTAATACGTGATGCGAAGACTTAAACTTTACATCCCTTTTAATCGACAAGAAGGAGATTCTCCAGTCGATGCGCATATGACAACGTAGTATTTTTTTATGGCAGTTATTAAGTCCCCAAAGTTAGTTGCATAAAAATTTGAAAAAAAAATCCTAACCTAAGGGTGGTAAAATAGGGTTGATTTATTGTTCACTCACAGATTTCAATACTCAGTTGTGGATTATAAAGAAAACCTAACGATTAATGACCTATAGAACTGTTTGTCTCTTGTGTAGACCTCTCAGTCTCTGCAATTCTGTTAAAGCTCGTTCAACATGAGGTTTTTGTAATAGTAATATTTTAAGCATAATTATTACTATGACGACCCATATAGCCGAATGGTTAGTGACCCTGACTACTAACCTATAGGTCCCGGGTTCGAATCCCGGTAGATGCAATCATATATATAATGAATAATATGGATGTTTGTTTCCGAGTAATGGATGTTTAAGTAAGAATATTATATTAAATATATCGTTGTCTTGTACCGATAGTACAGGCTATGCATAGTTTAAAACAAGACAAATTATGTAAAAGTGTGTCAATATTATTAATCGTATTATTTATTTGGTTTTAGATCAGGTAAAGCAATACCTTCAAGTGTTTTTATTCTACTCAATGCTATTAAGGTAAGTAGCTATTGAAAAAAAATGAAGCAATCCGCAATTATTCGTAAAGCAAAAACGAATGAACCTTTTTAAAAACAACGTTCTAAAACTAATTTAAGTATACCTAAGTAATTTTGAGTCGGCACCAAAACAAGCATAATAATTAAACTTTATGTAAAGCGTGATGCACGGCGGTATATTTTTTTATTATTTAATGTTGTCGACTCGTTTTGGCAAAGAAGAAATGCAAAAAGCTGAAAATAGATTGTATGTCCGTGATTAAAATATTATTTACATAAGTAATGAATACGCATTATTTTAGAACTATTTTATATTTGAAATATCCATGTAAATCAACATTATCCATTACTTAATTTTATAAAATAATTAAACTTTGTGAAATGTCAAAGGTTGTTTATGTCGATATGAAAGCATAATTTATTTAGCTGGTGTAAGTAGGACAAATCAAGTACTTATTACAACGAGCAAACATGGAGCAAATTGATAACCCTTGCTGCGGGATTGTAAACCGGATTCAACCAGTTCATTAAGGTAAAATATTTAGTACCACAATTTTGTTTATATAGTACACCAGCTCAGCAAAAAAGCAGTGCGATCTAGGGATTGTAGATATAAACTAAAACTCTGAACGGCATCGCATTGTGCTCGTCACTTTTAGACATTTCCACTGGCTACGGTTGTTCGTCATTCGACGTGACCACGACTGCTCTTTCAAGAGTAATCCGACAAAGAAGAGAAGAAAATCTCCTCCCGTGGGTATCTTAAGCGGCGACAAAGGGATACGAAGAACGGAGGATGGGCAGCTGCATCCTTCCGAGAGAGCGGCAACATCTTCTCCAACCCGCCCGCCAAGCGCCACACTTTACGATTATGGCAAACCCCCTCAAATGAAAGACACTGTAAGGCCCCGGCTCCCAGTCCCTGGTGGCCCCGTTCGTGGTGGCCACGGTTGCAGCCACATAAGCGATGGGGCAGGGGATGCTAATGAGGGGATGGGTGAAAATCCCCGGTGATCTGGTCAACATCGCCGAAATACGTGTGTCTGTTTGGTAGCTTACGTAGTCTCCCTGTGAAGCTAGCCCATCTATATATCTATATATATAAAAGAGATTTCCACGTATATAGTCACTCATCACGATATCTCTGGAACCATTAGAGCTAATGACTTGAAATTTGGTGGTAATATTCTTTTCACCGAGTAGAGGTCAGCTAAGAACGGATTTTACAAAATTCCAAGTTTTTTTTTATTATGAACAGAACAACGTCTGGCGGGTCAGCTAGTATTGTATAATCAAAGAGCGATATCACAAAATAGGCTTTTAGTGGTTTACGCGCACACGTTAGAAATAGTTCTACAACTACTGACAGGCTGTCGCCTGTGTGTGTCTGCTGTCGCAGACCGTATTTTCGCGGTCTAAAGCGCTCTACCTCGACAAAATTCACAACAAAAACCAATAAACTTATATTAGCACAGAACTTTAATAACTATCGAAAAAGTGTTACAAAGTTCATAAAAGGGTCGCAAAACGACCTGCCTTGTCACAGATAAAGTAATTTCATATAAGACGCACATGAACATACTATATTAGGTAATAATCCAATTTATCGACATCATTCAACTAACGAGTCTATGTGCTCTTGACCATTTTTCATCAAAAGATGCGTAAAGTTACATTATTTTCAAATAAAGATTAACATTCTAACTTATACGAGGAGCCTTGAATGAAGTGCAAACTCTTTGGAATCAACAAAGTACTGGCTGGTAAAGCTGAACCATTGATTATATTAAAAGAAAAGTAATAATTTTGAATATCTTTTGGATATTGGAAACGGAAGGGTTTTATTTTCTGTATATCGGACTGCTTAAGTATTTTCTAAAAACTGTGATAATCATAATGTCAACAGGAGAAACAAACAAAGTTGTTAGACCTACCTACTTTTCAAATAAGTCGAAATAATCAGTCTTTTGCTGGGCGATATTTATGTTTTTACAACATGATCCCAGAACATGTACAAAACAAATGTGTTACAAAATAAAAATAAAAAATTGTAAAAAGTAGTTTATGTGGAAAGGCTAGTGAAACAAGTGATTATCTTATTGATGTAGCATCATATTGGGAATGGCTCAATCGCATAAATTTATTGAAAAAAAAATTAAAAAAGAAAAAGATAAAAAAAGGCATTCATTTTCGAACGGATAGTAGTTTTTGACATTCAATAAGCGATTTTGAATGATATTTTGAATGATATTTTGAAAAATATGTTTACTATTTAATTCGAATTAAAGGATATTTTAAGTGCAATTGCTCCGTCGTATTCTACAGTTCCACGTTGATTCACCGAATTTAAACGTGGAATAACAACCAATGAAGATGACCCTCGCTCGGGTCGGATAACAATGGTAGTAACAGACCAAATTGGTAAAGAAAGTTAAAAAATAGTTTTGCCATAACGTACACGACATTCAACGGCAGTCCGTTTTATTGGCGAAAAAACAAAGGATTCGACTGGTGGTGTGCATGGCATTTCACATGAAAGCTTGGTAAACGGAGCGCTGGGTTCCCAGAATGCTAACTGTTGCATGAAAACATATAAAAATTGAATATTTCTCGAGCTTCTTTGAGCCTATTTCAACAATATCCTTAATATTTCTTAGCTCGATTTATTACCACTACATATATATATCAGTCTACGAAGTGAAAGAGACCGTCATCTAAAACCATTAAAAAATTTAAGGCGAGTAATTCGCCCAGAAATAACATGGGAACTGGAAACACCGCATAAGGAAGCTCACTCCACAGCTTGGTTATACGTCGAAGTTCCTTGAAAACCATCCTGCGGAGGAACGTATATACTTATCCTAAAAAATATAAGGTAGGTAATAAATTTCTTTATTTGTCTGTCGTGAATCAGTTATCAGTAATAATAATTCGTTTATTATCAGGTAACAAAGACCCATATTATGTTAATCTAATGCAAAGGCGGTTTTCCAGCTTTGAGGTTCGCCCAGTGCCTCATTATGGGGCAATCTAGCCTACTGGCCATCACACCAAGGATGTTATTAGTGCTGTCACTTACGTGCCGCATTATGGAGGCGGTACTATTCCTTCCTTCTTCTTCTATTTTGTAAAACCAAACAGCAACCTCGGCAGTATAGTGTTCTACTTTGAAGGTCGCCGGAGCTAGAGAAATTACTGAACTAATACGGCTTAATAAATTCAAATTCAAATATTTTTATTCAAAATAGGATTTATAATCACTTATTGAACGTCAAAATCTACCCATTCAAAAGAGACTGCCTCAGACCTGAGAAGAATGGGCGCAATATCTCAATTATGTCCCAAACTGCTTTATTGCGGTGTCCCTCAGAACATTAAGTTCAATCAAGAATCCTTAGGTGCACTGCATTGTAATGAGCAGGGCGTATAATTTCCGCTGACTTCTTAGTACCCTGTCCCCGCAACCGTCTGTCGCCCCGTGGGATGGTCGTGCACGCAGTTGTCAAATTATAGTTAAGGGCCAACCTTCCAAAAAATGCTCTTATTTACGATAAGCTGTATTTATCGTTTGTCTTCCTTTTCTATAACTTAAAAAACCTTAATTAAATCCTTAAAAATTAGGAGTTTGCGAGAAATACTTTTTTAAATCGATATCTCATGCCATCGAAAGGAACGATTGCTGCAAGCAAATCTCAACGCCAAGCCACCGCGCCAAGCCAAATGGCATCGTCATAGTTTAGTGTACATAATTAAAATTGTATCAAAAATTTATGAACAATTCGGGGCTCGAACCCGCGACCTCTCGGGTTCCGTCCAAGTGCTCTTACCAACTGAGCCAACCGTTTGAGTGGCGCATAGATCGTTAATTTACAAAATTACAAATTATTGTCTCATCTATGTACCATGTCCAATTATTGGCCAGTTCTAAGGGCTTTTTCTGTTCCCCATTTTCCAGTATGATTTCTCAACAAATTTTTCAATTTATATGTAGTATCCGCCCCCACTCCCCTATGGTATAAAACTTAAAATATGTAACGCCTTGCTGTTTTAAATAGCAAATTGTTACAAAGCAACATTATCTACGATAAAATAAATAATAAAACAATGAATTTATGGTTTTTTTTTTCATGAAAATATAGGACGAGACTAGCCGGACGTTCAGCTGATGGTAATTGATACGCCATGCCCATTACAATGCAGTGCCGCTCAGGATTCTTGAAAGACCCAAAAATTCTGTGCAGCACTACAACTGCGCTCGTCATTCAGATCGAAATACAGTAATGCCAACACATTACTGCTTCACGGCAGAAATAGGCGCCGTTGTGGTACCCATAATTTAGCCGGCTTCTTGTGTAAAGGAGCCTCCCACTGGTAAATAATGGGTTTTTTATTACTCATTGATAGGTAAGTCATACTACTTACCGAGTGAAAAATTTTTAAAATTGAGTCAGAATGTTTTGAGGCTATTTTCAATATTAATGTATACAGATTCCAGAGTTATTTACATTGGGTGTTGCAAGGGTTATTAAGCTGCAGATCCAGACACTCGTTTTTGTTCGATTGTACACGAAAGGTTCCATAACACATCATCATCATCATCTTCATCCGGAAGACGTCCACTGCTACAAAGACCTCCCCAGAGATTTTCACGACGATCGGTCCTGTGCCACCCTCATCCAACGTATTTCGGCGATCTTGACCAGATCGATCCATTCGAGGACTTTACTGCCCCAACGGGATCTGTCCGTCGAACTATGTGCCCTGCCCAGTGACACTTCAGTTTCACAATCATATGGGCTATGCCAGTGACTTTGGTTCTCCTACGGATCTCCTCATTTCTGATTCGATCTCGCAGGGAAACTCCGAGCATATCCCTATCCACTGCCTTATGGGCGACCATAAGCTATACTAGGCTAGCTATATTAGGCCCATAGTTAGCGACCACGTCTGCGTACCGTAAGTCATCACTCGCATCTAAGTAGCACACGCTGGTTGAAAACCTTCGTCTTCCGACACTTTGGTATTTGGGACGAGAAGATTTTACGGAGCTTCCCGAACGCTGAATTGGATTTGACAAGTGACCTCTTTCGCGAAATTGGATTTATTATATATTTATTATTGATATTTCCATTTTAGTTACTATATCTACAGTATATCTTGCTAAAACAGATAAACACGTTGCTTCTTTTGAAAATACGTCATTCGAACAATAATAAACTAATGTAGGTCGCGTACCAAAACACGTAATAATTTTGTGACGATAACAATTCTGATGTTAGATAAATAAAGTTCACAATAATAAGTTATGTGTCATGCCAGCAGTAGAGACAGGAAGTCGTAATAAATAAATGAATCCCGTATTGAAACAACTGTAGTTTTGTTTTATGGAATATCAAATCAAACCAAAATCAGTTACGTTAATGAAAACCAAAATAAGGTTTGTTATTGAGGTTCAATCAATGATTTTCAATCCTATCTATTTTGAATAAACATATTTGAATTTGCATTACTGTTCACGTGTTTACAATCTTCAGCAAAAAGTAGTTTTTGTTGGAAGAAGTTTGGTTCATTGTTGATTGAGATGGATGGGAAAAAACGAAGAATAGCCCCATATCAACAGGACAAAATAGTAATATTAAAAAATTATTTATTTCTGAATTTGAGCTTCTAAGTGTTTATGCTTTCAAAAACGACGTACCTACAAGGCAGGTAAGCCCACTATAGTGGTACATACAAAATTCTGTTTGGACGTTGATTGCTTTGATATTCAGGTCGCCATTTTTACGACGCCGTTTACTACTACAAATTTTTACCTCTAAGCCGCCGACGATAATCTCCGCAGACTACACTGTGTACATCAAAATAGTCAAAGCAAAATGGCAGATTTTTGGCGCCAAATTCAAATGTTTGTCACTTTTTGCAACCTGAACGGCTCGATGGATTTACATTCAAAGGAGATTGGTATTAATTGTGAAAGTGACACCGGGATTTTGAATCAGAACAGAACATAAGTTGCTTGGGAGTAAGGTTGGTACCACGCGGTGAAGGTGGTAACAGTTTAACTGGCTAAAACTTCCATAATTATTATTATAAGCCTTCGGGCTAATGTTGTTATTATTATGTGTTATTTTGATTACAAATCTATAGATATATAATGAAAATGGTCTTTGAGGCTCAATCACGCCTAAACTACTGATCGTATCAAAATGAAACTACCACCATTCGATGCGAAATTTATCCTAGATGGTTTATGTCTACTTATTTTTCGAACTCCAACGTTCCTTCATTGATTTATTTCCTTTTAAAATTCGCCCAGTGAAGCGGGCGGGAACGTCTTGTTATCTCATAATAATAAAACTAAAAAAACAGTAAAACAACTATAAAACCTGACTGCGTTTTTGTATAATTTGGAATTGCAAAAACCATTAAACATGACATTTAACTTAGGAATCGCCAAAGTTGATAAACCGATGCTTGGAAGCGTCAAATCCATATAAAAAATGTCAATTTAGACCTTACATGATATCTTTAGGCGCTATGAAAAGTTTAGTGCAAACGACTAATAGAGGTAGGTAAATTTGCCCTGACTTAGACATAGTCTGTGATATAGGTGTGCACATAGATATAATATATTTAATACAAAATATGATATGACTAGGAAACAGACATCCATATTCATCATATAATTTTTTGTAATTACCAGCATTCGAACCCGGGACTCAGTAAGTTGGATCACTGACTATATTGCCGACACTGATAATATAGTATCCTACTATTTAAGGTGTCTACACACTATTATTTCAAAAATATAATATTACTAGCTGACCCAGCAAACGTTGTATTGCCGATATTAAAATCGCGATACAAAAGTAACTGTTGATCGTAGAAAGGTGAAAATTTGAAGTTGTATGTATTTAAAAAAAATAAATAAAAAAAAAATTGCCGTGGACCACCCTTAACATTTTGGGGAATTAAAAAATAGTTGATGTTGAAAATCGGTCAAGCAGTTTCGAAGAAGTTTAACTACAAACACCGCGACATAAGAATTTTATATATTAGATATTTTTTCAACATACAGAGCGCATAATATATTATGTGATGAGCAATGAGTTTCTTGCTACTTTTTTTATGGAATAGGAGGACAAACGAGCGTACGGGTCACCTGTTGTTAAGTGATCACCGCCGCCCACAATCTCTTGCAACACCAGAGGAATCACAGGAGCGTTGCCGGCCTTTAAGGAAGGTGTACGCGATTTTTTTGAAGGTACCCATGTCGTATCGTCCCGGAAACACCGTACAAGGAAGTTCATTCCACAGCTTTGTAGTACGTGGAAGAAAGCTCCTTGAATACCGCACTGTGGAGGACCGCCACACATCCAGATGGTGAGGGTGATAACCAAACTACTTCTTCTGATTAGCTCAACCCTTTATGAAGTAGCGGTAAATATATTATTTATACTATATATATTATATATTCATCTAGTCCCTTACTGTAGAAAAATTTGTTTTTTTGACATTAATAAGTGTAATTGGCGTGACCTATAATATGCATAAAGTGATTTTGATTTGATTTGAACAAAGTGGGCGCAATAGAGCCAGTATTGGCACAAGTATTGGTCAAGTTCTAATATTAAAACCTATCAATAAAGGCAGTAAAAAATATTCATTTATGAAATGTTATAAAAAATATAATATGTATTATTTGTTAACTATATTTTTTGGGTACTGAATCCAGCAATACTATAATATTAGGTCTAAAAAAGACTTGGCAGAGTGTTGATTGAAATTAAAACGTAAGCAAAGTCACGCGGAAATGCAAGCATTGTGCTGGTTGCATCATGTATGACGCAATAAATGTTTAACACACGTCACCTTGTAAAAATGCACGCGGCAGTAAAAAAAGGCTGGCTCTCCGATAATATTAGATAGCGATTAGAACTTACAAGTTCTAAAAAGAGGGACAAGTGCGAGGCGGATTCGCCCATTGAAGGTTCCGTTCATTTTTGTATGATAATAATAATAATGTGGGATGTTGATTCAACAATAATTGTCCCAATAGTCGTTTCCGTTAAAGGTCTTATAGCAAAGAGCCTCGACCATCATCTTAAGAGGCTCTCACTTAATAACTGGATAAAGGGTGAGTTACAGAAAGCAGCTGTTTTGGAAACGGCACGCATCGTGCGGAAGTTCCTCAGTCTGTCGCAATAACCACCGGCGGAATTGTCGTGAACCAACGCCGACGGGACTCTATTTTTTATATTTATATTTGTAATATTGTTTTTTATAAAAATGTTATATATATATATATAAATGTAGAAAATAAGATAAAATTGTAATAAAGAGTATAATAATAATATTGACACACTTTTACACAAATTATCTTGCCCCAAATTAAGCATATAGCCTGTGTTATGGGTTACAAGACAATGACATATTCATGATTTACTTACAAATGTTATAGTTTTCAGATTACTCCCTATACTTGTAGTGTAAGACGGTATTAATTGCCAAATTTCATAGTTCTAGGTCAACGGAAAATACCTTTTAAATTGTGATTCCTTTGAAAGTGTTGAAATATAATATGTTAAAAACATTAATTGACGACCTGTATAGCCGAGTGGTTAGCGATTCTACCTACTAAGCTAGAGGTCCCGGGTTCGAATCCCGGTAGGTGCAAGCATTTATATGATGAATATGGATGTTTGTTTCCGAGTCATGGATGTTTATATGTATTTATGAATGTTTATATGAATTTATGTATGTTTAAGTAAGTATATTGTATTAAATATATCGTTGTCTTGTAACCCATAACACAGGCTATATATGCTTAAATTGGGGCAAGATAATTTGTGTAAAAAGTGTGTCAATATTAAAAAAAAAAAACAAAAAAAAACATAATAAATGGCCGTATATTTTTTTTTATTTTAACTAAGACTTAGAAGTTTGATTTTCACAGCTTCAAGACACTATTAGAACTGAGTATATCGTTTTAATTTCAACTCAATACCTTCACGGGTTCCTGAATAAACAGACAGACAGACGGACAGCTTGACAGCAAATTGATGCTATAAGGGTTCCGTTTTTCCCTTAATGGAACCCTAAAAAAGGCATTACTTCACGCCTTCTATTATAATATTATATCTATTAGAGATTCATAATTGATTTTTTTTTAGAAATCATTTACTTTTAAAAAAGCGCCAAAAATCAGGTGAACAGCTCTTGGGAACACTCCCGTGATGTGACCGCAATGAAAGACACACAATGAGGCGAACGCGATGTCTCTACGTAACGCCAAGAGATCTAGCCGTTCACAGAGCACTGGATCAAGTAACCCTGCGTTGCGCGCGGTCAAATGGTTCAAGCTGATGATGGGGTGCACCAGACCTGAGACGAGTAGTATACCAGGAGTACATGAATGATGCCATTCTTAGTTATTGATATTAAACTTCCTTTGGCGCTATAGCGGAAAATTATCAGAGTGAACGATGCGCGCGAACACCGACACTCTTATTCGACACCCTGACGCTAGCTGATCTAGTCGACCATCTCTATCATATTTCAACTACCATAAGCCTCTTGTAACTCATATTCTGATGAACAATGGAGTAATATTAAATACAATTACCTATATTTAAATAAACATTATATATCAACTAAATGATGCGGTATAATAATATTTTCACCTCTCCAGCGCTATTGCTACGTGAAAACTCGCAGCAAAAAACGCTTTTTACTGCGAGCGTGAGGCAATGTAATTTAAATTTCGAATCCCACGTGACCATATATCCGGGAATTACTCCGCGTTAAAAAAAAAAACAATGCGATCCGGTACGTTCCGAAACTCATTTTAGGTTAAATTGAGTTTCGGCGTATTATCTCATTGTCACACAAATTTATATGTTACTTATCGAAATTTAGATTTATAAATTTTTCAACTTTTGTTATTTTATATGAGGGTTTGATATTTATAATAAACATTGTTAAATATTATCTTAATTGTTTCTCTTACTATAACCTATAACACTTTTCTCGCTAGTCGAGGTGAAAAGTTGTATGTTTCACACGAGATTAATTTTTTTTTTGTCTCGTGCCTTTAAATCACTCACTACCTCAGTAGTCTATATTAGAATCACTCGATACGCTCGTAATTCAATTCTAGACTACTTCGCCAATTCGTGATTTAAAGTCAGCACTCGCAGCCAAAAATAACTTTGTTCACTTGTTGAACAACTAACTATTATTGGTTGTATTTAATACGTTATTTATCTAATATATAAAATTCTCATTTCGCGGTGTTTTTAGTTAAACTCCTTCGAAACGGCTTCACCGATTCTCATGAAATTTTGAGTGCATTTTGGGTAGGTCTGAGGATCGGACAACATCTATTTTTAATCCCCCTAAATTTTAAGGGTGGTCCACGCCAAATTTTTCTGACATTTTTTATAAATTTGTTTGATTATGAGTCAGCATTAAAAAATACATACAACTGCAAATTTTCACCCATCTACGATCAACAGTTACTTTTGTATCGCAATTTTAATATCGGCAATACAACGTTTGCTGGGTCAGCTAGTTACATTATAATATTGTTCTTTCTACAAACCTAAAATAGCACTAGATTTTTTTTTATATTAATTTGTATATACTCTATATATCTCTATAACTTTTACCCAGTCTTTATTAACACATAAATGCCTACGTTCACCCATTGACGAGGCTGCGTGACGAAACCTAAACCATGATGAAATAATCACTCTGCTTGCGAGATGCATTGCTTCCAACGTGAGCGAGACAGCACCACAAACATACCGCCGTCTCTTTCATCTAAACACTTTCGTCATCGTAATTCACGCGAGCTGCCTCGGTTGTAGAATGCATTTAACATTACATCTATGCAAATACATTTTATTTGTTACACCAGCTCTTGGTAAAAAGGCATAAAGGCATAAAAGGCATTTATTTTCTCAAAATTGATTCCTTTAGAATTCTTTTTGATGTCATTTCTAATAACTACTAGATACTACTACCGCTTCGGAAACAAATGGCGCTCTGAGAGAGAAGAAGCGGCGCAAAAAACTCTCCCAGCATTCATTTTTTGCGCTCTTTTCAATAAAAATATACAATAATGTACAATCATTTCTATCGCTATAAAATAATCACAATCTAGTCCCAGGCTGTCCGATCATTTAGATATTCAGCAGTGGAGTAATAGGATTTACGACAGAGCCATTTTTTTATAAAACATTTAAATTTATTTATAGATAATGCCTGAACAGTGGCTGGGACTTTATTAAAGAAGTGTATACATTTACTCTCAAAGGAATTATGTATCTTATGAAGCCTACTAGAATAGAAGAGACAACCGATTCAGCTCTCGGTATTGTCTGACCGTATATACATTGTCCTTTTTTGGGTTTTTCAAGAATACTGAAGAAGCGGCACTGCATTGTAATCGGTATCAATTACCATCAGCTGAACGCCCTGCTCGTCGCGTCCCTTATTTTCATTAAAAAAAAATTACCTCCTCTTCTTCACATTAAATCACTGGAAGGTGAATAGATCATAGCATTACATTAATTAGTATAAACAAACACAACAAACAAGTTTATCTGTTATCATTTACAACACACGCACCCTTGAGAAGCTCTGACATAAACTTCCCAGTACAAACAATCTATTTACTTACGTAATGAAGTTTTCCAAGTTACGTGTAAACATTAACTCATGGGCGAAAATAACATGAAAGCAAATTGTTGTTTTGATTTATACAGGTTCCTTAACCCACCGGCTGTTTACCGCTAAGCAAATTCAAATTCAAATAAAAATATTTTTATTCATAATAGGATGTGAAATCACTTATTGAAAGTCAAAAAATCTACCACCCATTCCAAAATGAATGCCTCAAGCCTGAGAAGAATGGGCGCAACAAACTCAGCGGGCTTTTTTTTCCATCAAAAATATGTTTTACAATTAAAGTAACATTTACAAAGTAACATTGTACAATTAAACTTATTATTTAATAGCCTGAGGGCGGTCGCTCCATTCTTCATTCCATTATATTATTCATTCATTCCATTATAGTAATTATTTATTACCACACAAACGTTTTTTAACAATTCTTTTGAATAACGTAATACTTTTGTTTTGAACATTTTCTGGGATCTTGTTGTAAAAGCATATACATCGCCCCACAAAAGACTTACTTACTCGACTTAGCCGAGTAGTAGGCATCATCAGTTTATGTCTGTTCCTGGTGTTTTGGTAGTGTTATGTCAGTTTCTGGCAAATTCACTTATGTGCCTATGAACATACATTACATTATCAAGAATATATTGAGAAGCAACAGTCAATATGTTAATTTCTTTGAATTTTGCTCTCAATGATTCTCTAGGACCTAGGTTATAAATAGCGCGAATAGCCCTCTTCTGCAGCACAAATATTGTATTAATATCGGCAGCGTTGCCCCATAGCAATATACCATAGGACATAATACTATGGAAATAACTAAAGTATACTAGTCGCGCCGTATCTATGTCAGTTAATTGTCTAATCTTTTTAACCGCGTATGCTGCAGAACTAAGTCTGTTCGCCAATCCTTCAATATGGGGGCCCCATTGTAATTTGGAATCTAGAGTTATGCCAAGAAATATAGCAGATTCCACCGGTTCTATCACCTCTCCGTTTAACAAAACATTTGCATTTACATTCTTGACATTTGGTATGGTAAATTTAATGTATTTAGTTTTCTTGCTATTTAACAATAGGTTATTAGCGCTAAACCAGTACACGATGTCAGATAAAATTTCGTTCACTTCGTCATACATAGCTTGGTTTCTTTTCACTTTGAAAATCAGTGAAGTGTCATCCGCAAACAATACTACCTTATGTTTTTTCTCTATAAGATTAGGAAGATCATTTATATAGATAAGGAAGAGGAACGGTCCAAGAATAGACCCTTGTGATACCCCCATACTGAGAGGAGTCCCAGGAGATCTCCTGCCATTCACGTCGACCCTCTGAATTCTATTGTTTAAATATGAAGTCAGAAGATCGAGCGCAGTTCCTTTTATGCCATAGTGGTATAGCTTCCTGACCAGCGTTGAATGTTGAACACAATCAAAAGCCTTAGATAAATCACAGAAGATGCCAAGTGCATTCTGCGATTCCTCCCAGGCATCAAAAATATTCTTGATCAGCTCAACACCTGCATCTGTTGTTGAACGTCCCCTAGTAAAGCCAAATTGTTTCAAATGAAGTAACTTATGAGAGTTAAAGTAAGTAAGCATTTGGCTTAAAATTATTTTTTCAAAAATTTTACTAAGGGTCGGCAAAACCGACACAGGACGATAGTTGTTCGGATCAGAAGAGCATCCCGACTTAAATATTGGTGTGATTTTACTATGTTTCAGAAGGTCAGGAAACACGCCACGATTAATACAATTATTAAATTCTATAATATAATAACCATTCTATAATATACAAATTTAATTTGTACCAAAATTTATGAACGATGCGGGACTCGAACTAGCGCCTCTTGGGTCCGAGCGTTCTTACCAACTGAGCCAACATTGACTGGAATCTTGGTATGTCTTGTTCAACTCTCAGGTTGTGACTTCATCTACAGGATTTACTTTATAGTTGATAACCTGATCAACCCCAATATTTGCATATTAGGAAATTTACTAGCGATGTCGCTGTAAATGTAAACAGTTTGTTATTTTTAAAGGATATCGCCGTCTGTCGGTCACAATTCGTTCATAAGTCAATTACACACAATATAACCAAAAAGAGAACGAAGAAATTAGGACAAAAGTTTCAGTTTATCCAAAGGCAATAAGGTGGCAAATTGTAAGAAAACCCGCCGATTTTAGAAAATAAAAATCAAATATTTAAATGTTATGGCAACCTCTATTGACTGTAAGTTTGCTTGACAATTTATATTGAGTTTCTTGATAAGTAAGAAATAATTGTTTTAACGTTTTTAGAAAACCACTCCAAAGAATTGTAATATGTTTGAATGAACATCGAATTACCACACAAACGTTTTTATCAATTCTTTTAAACTTCGTAACACGTCTATGAATAGAAGGTTAGATTATAATATGACCAAAAAGTTTCTTTATGCAAAAAAATATATATATATAAATCTGTGACGTCATGGGCACTTGTCGGCGGCTATCTACACTTATTTTACACGATTATATCATTCTGTGTTAGGTAATCTTTGAACTTGATTTTCACCCACTTGAGTCCGAATTACACGAAAGTTGGTACACATATCAGGGACCGAACTATACAATATTTTCATTATCATTTGGCTTTGTACCCCAACCAAAATCACCAAAAAAATAACAACACGATATACGAGAAATTGAGTCGTTTAGCCTAAAGTAATTCTCATGCTGTTTTCAACACAAGAAAAAAAAACAAAATATATTATACTTAGCTTAAAAAATAAAGACAGTTTTATAATTACAGTTACGAACTATAGCGATTATTAAATCCACCCAGATTTTAATTATTTGTGTAATAAGGCTTATCGCTTCACCAAGCTCCTAATATTTAAATATTATTATCTATTATAAAATTTGCTTTTTAGTTTTTTTAACTATAATTTATACGATGGTTGTTTTGGCAGCGGAAACTAGTTTGTTCCAAAGTTTGATTATAGGACGTCGAAATGTACTTTAAGAATATTTATAATACCTAATTGTACCTGATATTATACAAATATACAAGAATATTTCATTTTTATTAAGTAATATTATGGGGAAGTCCCACAGGAAACGCGAGTTAATTTTATATTATAGGAATTATATACAAACACGGATCGAAATACTATAATCAGTTAGATTATTTCCATAGATCGTCGGTAATAAGTCGGAAAACATGCGGAATATCGTAAAACACCGAACAAAATATGGCTAACGACATTCATAGTGTTGTTAAATAACATAATATAATTAATATTATAGTCTAAACACATGGTCGGAATTGGTACGGTCGGACCATTGGACGGTCCGGTGGGCGGCTCGCAAATTTTTTATCTCCATACGGTGCGGACGGTAATAATAATACTTATATTCTTTAATCAACGCGAGTATTACACATTTAAATAAAACACTTTTTAAAGTATTAAAACGAGTGTAATTGTAACTGTTTTTTAGTTTAGATCACGTTAGTGCAAGGTCAACAAACTTTATTTACATACATTCTTTTAAATACCTACTGAACATCATAAGTACTTTAGGTTAATATAATTGTAAATATAGTCATAATTTAGTGTACATTTGTGTAGATAATTATTTCTTTTGTTTTCCTTTTTGTGTTTATTAATTGTTTGATTTTTATAAATTTAATTTACTCCAACTAGCCATAATATTAAGAACGTTGTTTATTTCTCTTTAGTTTCAATTAGTATTGCATAAACATTTCTTTTTGTACCTAACATTGAATACCTCAAAGTTTTTCATAGTAAGATGTGGATAGCGTATCTGACTACAATTTTATTAGACTTATATGTTATTTTTTTATGTATCTACTTTGTAAGTTGTAGTTGTTTGCTTTTCCTAATAAATAAATAAAAAACTTCGAATTAGCTAAAATAATAATTAAAATGTAACTTTTACTCAAAAACTACTGTAAAAACATAATTACACGCGTTTTAATCACTTAGAAAGTGTTTTATTTAAATAATAATATTTTTTTCTGATGAACAATGCCCAATAATATCGGATATGATACCGGACCGCGTCCGATAGGTCTGTCGGGCCGAATCCGACTATGTGTTTAGGCTATAACACTAGAACATAATGAATCGATATCTGTTGCATATAACGCCTCACGCGCAGCTTTACAATTCATTCACATATTGACAGCCGCATTGTGAAGTTGTAAGTCCGCAAGTGACAAAACTAGTGAAGTGTGCCCTTATTTATTAAATTCGTGTGGCCTTATTAAACATGTGAGTTTTTGAATTAAATAATTTATTTTTTTCTACATGACTATAATATTATCATTAAAATTTTATACGAATATTACGAGTACTCACTAAATTAAAATTAACAAAAGACGGTACGTTTAAAACTAATCAGCATCATGTATAAGTAGTCATTTTCTTGTCGTCGTATTTGATTACGACACCTTAATTTATATTTTAAAGCAATCATTATAATACAGGACAAAATTATTTATATACGCGATATTTAAATTTGCGAATTAATTTTTATTTTTGACGGCAATTAATTTATTTATTTAAATCTATATTATATACATATACAGTCGTGGACAACTAATTAGGGACATTCAAGATAGTGAAGAGAAATAACCGGTTATGTACATGTATAAAACCCTATTGATTTCTCAGTAACTATTATTTGCATAGTTTGGTTCAACTATGATGCAATAAATGGCTATAAATAAAAGATAAAATGAATAGAAAAAAGTGTTTAATATATAAGGTTAAACATGTATTCAATTTAAGGTATAATTCTGTAGCTAGACATTTAATTAAGGAAAGTAAAGTAAAATGAAAAATAGAGTTAAACAAAACTAGTAATCTCCTGTATTTTAATTTCTTTAACAGCTCCATTTTATTACGTGTAAAATTCAGTACCCAGTAGCAAAACCTTTGTTAGTTATTATCGCTAGACACCGATGTGGCATAGACATTATCAATTTCTGACATGTTTCGACAGAAATGTTTGCCCATGCCTCACAAAAAGCTTCATTAAGTTCATCTAAAAACATGGTACGATAAGTGGCAACATTTTTCTTGATTTCGTGCCAAAGGTGCTCGATTGGGTTGAGGTCCGGGCTATTTGCTGGCCAATCTAGCACTGATACCGACTGACTGTTATGAAACGACTTGACTGAACGGGTGGTATGTTTCCGGTCGTTAATATGCTGAAACGTCCATATGTTCGTTCTAGTTAGGGAGATGTTCCTCAGCGTAGGGAAGCATAGTTTCCTCTAATATTGCCTTGTATTGATGTTGGTCTAAATTAACCTTTGGCGTAGGTCCAATGTAAATATTTACGTGCAAACGTCAAACCTGCATTTCTATGTTCTTTCTTCAACAACGGTACTTTGCGAGCAACTCATTCGAACAACCCTCCTTCTATCAGACGTCGTCTAACGGTCCTCGCTGTAACAGCGGCTCTTTCGACCGCCCTAAAGACTTCGTTTTTTATTAAAACAGAGCCTAAAAATGGATCTTTCTTACCTAACCTGGTTATCTTTGTATCTTCTTGCAGATTTGTTTTTCTCGATCCTTTTTATCTGGGCACATTTAAAGCTGTGTTATTGCGCCGTAAATGTTACACTGCATTGCACACCATAGTTTTTTAAATATTCTGCTATCCCTCGGTATGACCAATCACGCTCGACAAACTTCATGATGATTTTTCGTAGTGTTGTATCGCCACTTTTATTTTGGCCCATTTTTCTTCAAAATAGTTCTCAAAACTTTAAATTAATAATCTTGATTGCCGCCAAAACTACCACGAAACACTTATAGGAGAAGAAATAAAGAAATATTGAGATTCAGATTTTGAAAATAGAACGGAATATCTCAGTGTCCCTAATTAAATGACCCGCCAGCATATTTTGAACAAATAGCACTGTGATAATCGATCAGCTATACTGTAAAGAGTTTTAATGTTTAGGACGTTGTTAGGTATTGTTTGTTTATACAATCGGGCACACATGCAAGGGATATGAAATCTTGTTTAGACTCGTTGGAAAATAAAAAATAAATTCACAATTTGGTTTAACTACAGAGTCTCCCTAATTAGTTGACCACGACTGTATATATATTTCCACCTATATATTGACTCACCCTGATATCTCTGGAATCATAAGGCGCAGAGACTTAAAATTGGTAGGATTTAGGAGTAGCTTTCGCCGATTAGACCTCAGCTACGATGATCCGTCTTGATTTGACGAAATTCCGCTCGCAATATTTTTTTTTATATTATTAACAGAACAATATCTGTCAGTGCAGCTCGTGCATAATAAATCTTTATATATTTTTCTTAACTTTGTATCCTTTATCCTTTTTTAGAAAATTTCGCGAACTGATGAACGTGAAATTTACAACACACTTAAAGTTTATGTAGTGAAGAAGCGCATAAAGCTATTTTTCTTGTAGAAATTCAATTAATTAAAATAAATCAATTAAAATAAAAACACTGCTGGTTGAATGACACTAAATACATTATAGAGCTGTTTTTCACAAATAAGCCCTAATTATGTTCCAACTTAATGAATTATAATCGAATTTGGACCCCGAGGGGCTACCACTAATTTATATAAATAAAAATTGTAATGCTTAACTTGAATTTACAATATCTTCGCATAAAACTACATAGAGAGATACAGTCATACTTTATTACAAATATTTATTAAAGCCCAATATAATAAGGTTGGGGAATTCTTTTATTCATTGTTTATGAAAAGACAAATTTTTATTTTAAGTTTAATTTAATTGTGTATTTTTTGTGTATGCCCTTATTGCGAGTTAACCCGGGTTTTGCTTCGACCCTTTTTCAGAGGTTCTTGTCTTAGATACATGAGCCACTTTTCATCACCAGCGATTTCTTCAAAATCGGTTCCGTTTCATTACATATAAATAAAAAATCGCAAATGAGCACACAGTTCATTAGGTTTCTTTGAGTGTGCTCATGATGATGAAATACAAACTTCCTCAAATAAGAATAAGAATAGGCGCTAGAATTGCGAAGAGAGTTATTTAAAATATAGTCTATTTGTGTGCCAAGGGTTAGTGTACGCTCTAAATGTACACTGAGATCTTTAAGCCCGTTCCACATTCACGAGAGATCCTCCTTAATAATCACGACAAGAATCTCATCCTCTGTAAGAGTTTCTTTGGGTACGCATTCGGAATTGTTCTCCGATTTTTGTCGTTTATTTTGGAGCGAGGTAAAAGGGCTTAGAACACGAGAACTGTATGTTTACACCTTTATAATAAAGTCCCAGCCACTGTTCAGGCATTATCTATAAATTAATTTAAATGTTTTATTAAAAATGTCTCCGTCGTAAAATCTGCTACTCCACAGCTGAATATCTAAGTGATCCGACAGCCTGGGACTAGACTATGATTATTTTATAGTAATAGCAATGACAATATAATATTGTACATTTGATTAAAAACAGCCCAAAAAAAAATCTGCGAGAGTTTCTCACGCCGCTTCTTCTCTTTCATAATGCCATTTGTTTCCGAAGCGGTAGTGTAGTAATGTCTAGTATATTAGAAATGTCATCAAAAAGAATTCTAAAGGAATAAATTTATAGAAAATAAATGCCTTTTATGCCTTTTAGAACAGATGATAATTTGCATTGCCACCACACTCGCATGTTTACCTATTATTGTCGATAGCGAGCGACTCGTCGATTATAACAGTTGTGTTACTGGGCATCAATGTGATCCGGATTTGTAGGACCGAATTAGAATTAACACTCCGAGAATATTTTCAAGCAGAATCGCTTCTTTGTGGAAAGTGGGCACCTTGGTGGAATTACCCATTGATGAATGAAATAACAAAAATTATTTTTTGCCTTGTCGCAGCAGTTACTTCTGCGTCAAGCGTAATTGAGCGTGAGAACTGTATTGAGAACCTTGCGAGTGTGTACCCAAAGAAGCTCTCGCTGAGATTCTTGCCGAAATTTATTCCGGTGCAGAATATTATGTTTACATTTTTTATATGCCAGGTACAATTTATTACGTCTGCAGTATGCCTCAAGTCTGGTAAGTTCCTTCTGAATACAGACAGCGTCAGATGGGAATATTACTTTATTGTATAAATAGTCGGCGCAAAGTAAATAATGACAATATGCAAAGCACTGAGATATATGTAACATTGATAAAAGTGGCAAAGAGCAAAGGTCCAAGAATAGAGCCCTACGGTACTCCGGATGTCGCGAGAACTGGAGAGGAACTGTATCCATTGACAATTACCGAATGAATGCGCTCCCACAAATAGGCCGCAAACCATCTCATGCTTACCATCTCATGTTACCTTGCCAGCCATGAGTATATTATAATTATAATAAAACGTAGTCCAGATAAAAGTCTGTAATCTGTTTGACTAGGACTTCATAGATTCCAAGATACTTTCGCTAGCTAATGAGCCGCGGTGCATTCATGTGTCTTCTAGTAACGCACGTGATAATTAATTTAATGAAATATAAAACTGCACAATCAATCCTCGGCGTTCAAATTTTTCATATTTTTAAATAATAATATGTAATTGTATCCAATAGAACGTCATTGAGTGTATCTAGTTGTCTGTAATATGGACTAGGACTTCATAAATTCCAAGCTGATACTGTCGCTGATAATAGGCCGCGGTGCATTCATGTGGATATCATGTGCGTTTTGTAGTATTTTTTGTACAAGTCACGCGCGCGCTAATCGTCACTACTACAATGCATACGATAACCCTTTCCATGACCGTAACCAAACAATTTGTAAAATGCAGATTGCAACAATGTTGAGATTATTAAATTACATTATACAATCAATTATTTAATAAAATCGATAGTACTAGTGTAATCTCCGTTTTAAGTTAATCAATGAAATACCTATTTTTACTGTAAACGTTTGGATATGAATTTTGATTTCTTTTCCTTTCCAAATATTACATAAATTAATTCGATTTGATGGTAGATTATATGATATTCATTAATATGGACTATTACAACGCAGATCTATAACATTTTTTACGTAGAAAAATACAAATTGGCCAAGGGCCTTTTATGAAAATACCCAAAAGGCATTTTATGAAAGAACATTCATAATAAAGTGTGACTTTTTTCGTTTTGTGCACCGTTTAGTTTTATTATGGAAAAGTTTGAAGAATTTATCATGTGGTATCCTCTAACGGTTAAATAGTTGATTGCGAAACTGAATGGCTCGGCATAGCTCGACGGACAGTTGGCCGCTGGGGCAGTAAAGTCTTCGAATGGCGACCACGTACCGGAAGACGCAATGTTGGTAGGCCCCCCACAAGATGGACCAACGATCTGGTCAAGATCGCCAGAATACGTTGGATGATGGCAGCGCAGGACCGATCGTCATGGAGATCTTTGGGGGAGGATTTTGTCCAGCAGTGGACGTCTTCCGGCTGAAAAGATGATGATGATTCTCCAACAGAGTGATTGATGAAGTACCTAGAGTCAGGTTATTCGATTACAGTTAATGAACTGGCTTAAAGAAGCCAAGAGAGCCTTGAGATTAATGAAAATTGAAAAAGAAACTCATTACCACTGTTTTAAATCTATATTTACTGTTTCAGCATTTTATATAATCTTTTATACAATGTATGCTGATATACCAAAAAAAACTACGTTTAAAAAACCGACTTCAAAAACTGAAAAGTATCAAATAACTAAAAATTTCATACAATACACCTTTAATATTAATAAAATACTATTATTTGTATGTGCTACATATTGATATTATGACCACGATAAAATTTGAACATGTAATGGCGGTATGGAAATGTTTACTGGCAGCTGTCATGGTTTTTTTTTAATTCAGAGACAAATTAGAGTCTGCCCCAAACATTATATCGTTCGATATGTCATATATAGGTACGTGCAACTTGTTTGAAAATTGACATTTGATATGAGAACAGAGGTCGAATCAAAAATAACCTTTTTTTTTCACAGATGTTCGAAATTTGAATGAAATAATATTATCGAAATCAATGTTATTATTTAACAATAGTAACATTTTTATAGATAAGTTTTCAATTCTAAAATTCTATTTTGCTGGTGGTGTGTGCGATTTATATAAAACTGTTTATTGTTGTTATATAAACTGATAGCCAGATCAGTTAGCAACGAAACATAAAATTAAGTAAATTTGAACTCTACTGGTCGCTCCTATCTAAGACAGTACATTGACTTGCGATTATTTTCTAATCAAGCTGTTGAGGAAAATTTGTAACCATATAGTGCATAGTTACAACAGAAAAAAAAATAGATAATTCTTATTGTAGTTCTTACGATACACAATTTGCCCCTACTTCCTTGGGATATAAAAAGAAAAGGAAAGTCCCAGGCCCAAGGCTATTGGGGCTATAAGGGTATATAAGAGGCGACTTAGGCCATTACCAGTAGCTCTTGCACAGGATGCCACGATGAGTACCACAACGGCACTTATTTCTGCCGTGAAGCAGTAATGTGTAAACATTAATGTTTTTCGGGCTGAAGGGCGCCGTAACTTGTGAAATTACTGAGCAACTGATACTCAACATCTTATTCTCAAGGTGACGAACGCATTTGTAGTGCCGCTTAGAATTGTTGGGTTTTTCAAGAATCCTGAGCGGTACCTACTGCATTGTAAAGGGCAAGGCGTATCAATTACAATCATTTGAATGTCCTGCTCGTCTCGTCACTTATTGTCATAAAAAATACAAAAGGCATTATATTAGGAATGACTGACTAATCAGAATTGACAATTTGAAATTGATCATGTATTATCGATATTTTAGACCCTCTATACGCTAATATATTCTATGCTCCCTTCCAGAAATGTTTCGCATCAAAGTACATTTTCATTTCATCCGTTTAAATATTGTTTTCAGTATGTCACGGGTGGTAGTTGTTGGTGCCGGCGCGGCAGGCCTCTGTGCCGCTCGTCATCTCCTGGTAGACGCAAGCGTAGCACAGGTTGACATCTTGGAACAGTCATCACAGCTCGGAGGCACCTGGGTCTACACCGAGAGCGTGGGCTATGATGACTTCGGTCTGCCCATTCACACCAGCATGTATAAAAGCTTGAGGTGAGAGTCCATGGATCTGCATGATAATGGCGAAAGAATGCTATGATGGAACAAAATAGCTCAAATTCATTTCTGCAGCTAACCGAATTTTATGTGTTATTCATCACACTACCATCTTTTTTTCAAATTTACCAATGGTTGAGGCTATCACACTGGAATGCTCGTCCTATTTATAAAATAATAATAGCCGTTCCCGCCCGCTTAGCTGCGCGAATTTTAAAAGGAAATAAATTAAATTTTATTCATCTTATAACAAATACGATAAGAAAATAAAAAGTAGCCATAAATCATCTGGGATAAATTTCGCATCGAATATTTTTTTTTCCTCTTTAGGCCACTATTTAACGGTATAAAATATGTTAGTTGAATTTATATAAATTAATGCATATGTGTACATATAATATGTCCTATATTATGTTAATTTATTGCCTTAATTCAAGTTATATGTAAATAAAATCTCCTACACCTTTAGGTTCTGGAAGAGATCGCTGAATAGCGATAAGGTTGCCTTATTGCGCGCCAAAACTGTTACATACAAGTTGTAACTTTCTGGATTTTTAGTGCAATAAAGTATATTCATTCATTCAACGAAAGGGCCTACGACTAAAAACGAACTGAAAGGAGGACAAGGTCAACTAATGTTTACCAAATGCGGTGACGATGACAAGTGATCCTTATTGGTCTCCAAGGAACCAAAGTAGAAAATAAAGTAACCAAAACGAATTATGGCAGCACTATCTCAAACAGGCCGTATTATTTTCTTTTGAATTATCTAACGCAAATTAATATAATATACCATGCGATCTCACTTTTTTTGGCACATAGCATAGGAAGTGTTGATACACAAGCAATTTTAGCCTCTCTTCTGTTTAGAAAAGGGTTAATTACCCACTAAACCTCCTCGAGATCTAACAGGTTTTCCCTTATTGCGAGGTTCTCCGGAAAATATCAAACTGAATTAAGCTTTACAAATTCATCAACAACTTTAACTAAATGGCTAAATTACGTTCAGCGAAATAAAAGTTACGTTCAACGATTTCGGTGGTTGTTTTACAGCTTTTTTTTCATTTTCAACTAGCCTATATATATACATATTAACGCTTTTCTTGCAAGTCAGTATTATTGACTTAATAATAATTTTATTAATATTATCGATTCTGCTGACTGTACCATAAACTGTACAATAAACTTGAACTGCAAAAATTATATTCCAAATGAGCCATGTTTTTAAGTGGTACTGGATTAACTCCTCAATAAGTTTTTTACCTAATCAGCCAAAAAAAGTATAAAATATTCCACAATAATCTAAACTTATTTCATAATGCAGTCTATTCCTCTTATCAGCTGTTTTATTTTTGTTTACGATTCACTGTTTACCGGGTCACAGGGTATCAGGGTAACATATCTTCTCAGCATGTCTATTAAGTCTCGACCATCAGTTTCTAGAATCACGGTACGATGTTGTTTGTAGTTTATTATTCTCTAGTATATTATGTATTTAAATTAATTTACATATAATTTTATGATAATGATCCGATTATCATGAAACATAATAAAAATACTTATATATAGGGTCACGCTAACGTCAGATTTATACTTGAAAATCTTATTTAGATAAAAATTTCGTGGTACGATGTATGTTCGGGATAAACTACGAAAATACTGGACCCATTTTAATTTCTAATCTGACTGCAGTGACCAGAGAGAGACAGGATAGTTTTTATTTCGATTTGTGACCCTAAAATATTTTATTAACTTAATATTCTATGAACATATTTTCTATGAGAAATATTTTTGGTTTGAACAATATTTCATTACAAGAACATGAACAACGAAATTGAACTTCTACATAAAAATACTATATTAAATGAAAATAAAATTATTTGTAATGTTTAGACTTTACTAAAGATTTGTGTAATACCGGAAACTAAATTTTGCAAAGGCGCAGCCATTTTGAAATAGATTAAGTCCTTTTGATAAGTGCTACTGTAAAATAAAATATTCGAGTCAACTCGATATAGGTTATGTCTTAGTAGCCCACTCATTAGATATATTACGACTAGTTCATTGTATACTTACTACTGATTGGTGCCACAAAGACGCTCTGATGTGGTAGCTAGGTACCACACTAGAATATACCATGCAATTGCATATCGTGCAAGGGTATACATGTGACAGTGACACCGCGTTTAGATACAATACAAAATGCAATTGCTTGTCTCAGTGTGCAGTTCTTTGATAAAATTCCAAATAATATAACATGTCTAACACCTTCTAAATTCTTTTCAAAATATTACGTAACTTAATTGATTCCAATCGAATTTTAAGTAAAATTAAACTTAACTGTCCAAAACATTATACACGTTCTATAGATACATTCTTTATCCCTGTTCGTAGAACTAATTATACTAGCAATTGTTTTATTATAAGAGCATGCAACACTTATAATAATAATAATAATCAGTTAGACATTTTTCATTGCAGCTATCGAACGTTTACTAAAAAAATTAAAGAATATCTTAAACATCCTTAAAATATGTCCAACCGATAAAATTGATAAATTTTTGTTTCATTTGTACTTTATTTATATTTAAGTGGAAACTTTATTCGCTTGTGTAATATAAATTATGTGTTACAATGTGATTATAACTTAAGCTGTTTGTTTTCCAATAAATTAATAAATAAATTCAAAAAAGTTAATAAGAATCGCCTTTTTCTAAAAGCCGATTAAGGAATATATACTTATAGAGAATAAAGAAGTATGGTAAATAGATGCCTGCCTGGTAATATTAAGATTGTATAATCTTATGAATGTGACATGAATATAATAAATTATTTTTGTTTATATAGAAGTCACTGTATTTGTATTTTATATAATCATTTAAGGGCTTGGTTTGAGAGCATTAATTTTGTAATTTTGTAGTTATCCTACCCTCAAATGTGCGAAGGGAACGATGGTTAGTTCATGCGTATGGGCTTGTACACAAAACTGCGATGCGACGTCGCATCGCAAAAATCTGCGAGCTCCCTCTACGCATCGCAAGAACTTGCGAATTGATTCGCTTCGCGCATTCCTGCGATGAACCCAAAATCTTCTTTGTTTCTTTTTCCTGTATCTCCTAAGCAATAATAAAAGTGCACACTTCTTTTTATGATCCATGTCACGACCTAGTTTTCAATTCAAAATACGTTTAGTACGGTTAACGGTCGTCGAAGGAATGGTCACCCTGGGAGACACCTTGCCGCACGAAATCGCATCGCAGCAATTCGTGTAGTAATTATCTGCGTTGCGAAATCGCATCGCGTCGCATCGCAGTTTTGTGTACAAACCCTAAACTCGTGAACAAGTGCTGCTTGTGGTACCAGGTCGACCTGTTATAGTTAATAAATAATTGTATTTGTTGGATGCAATTACTAATTATGACAATAATCACGACTATCATGGTCACAAAGCATCCTTAAACAAACATTGAATTCAAGCTCTAAAGGTTTTTTATTTTAATTTTAATATTTGTATATTAATTGGAATTATATATTGAAATTCATTTAATTCTCATCCATTGGTTGTGTTTCAGTATACATATAAGTTACAAGAGGCTTGGTAGCTGAAGTATGATAGAAATGGTCTAGTTGACCAGCTAACGTCAGGGTGTTGAATTTGCGTGACGGTGTGCGCACGCATTTATAAATTCACTCTGATAATTTTTCCCTAACGCGGCAAAAGAAATATACCCTCAAACAATCACAAATTGAAAAAACCCAGTAACAGCCTAAACTTTTTTTTCTTACAGAACAAATCTTCCGAAAGAAATCATGGGATTTCCCGACTTCCCGATACCAGAGAGTGAAAAGTCCTATCTGCCCGCTAAAGACATGCTGGCTTTCCTCCAGTTATATGCAGATACACACAACGTCACGCAACATATACAAGTTAGTGCTTAACTTTTAATAATCAACGATTTAGATCTCCATCATGAGAGAGCGGAGCAATAGAGGACAAAGAGCTGGAAGTGTTTTAATAAAAGAGCTTATTATGCTGCCTACAAGCTTAGTATGGGTGAACTCTAAAAAAAAATAGTGATATTAATGACAAGCGCTAAATCTGCGTTACCTATTCTTGCTATTACCAGGCAACGTAATAATAAAAAAACAGGAGGTTCGTCCAAAAACCAGACGCCCGCTCAACGTTCAAAAAGCCTAGCCATATTTTTTTTAAACTATCAGCTCATAATATAAGAGTAGTCATAAATTTACATTTTATTAGGACAAGATTTACCGATATCGTGTTTTTATAAACAACAGCATAAAAATAGTACCTACGTGCTATTTTATAAAACAATGTAGTAATCCTAACGGTGTCTTATTTTCTAGCGATTTATAAATACTATTGTGAATTTCTCAAAAATGTGTTTAGTAATAGAGACAGATGTCCAATTTATTTTAATAATTTTAAAATCATTATGTGCAAGGTTCTTAATTAATTAGGGTATTTAATAGAATTATCATCTACTTATTTGACACTAGGAGTGCATAAACTTTCATCACAAAAACATCATAATAACGAAGAAACGCATGTAATTAGCAAACAAGCATTGGATTTACTTATTTTTTCAACAGTTCAATCAGCACGTGCAACTCATCAAACCCAAATGTGGAGCAACTCAGGAGCTGTGGGATGTCACATACAAAGACTTGACCACAGGAATCTCACAAACTAAGGAATACGACTATGTGTTTGTGTGCAACGGACATTATAACACGCCCTTCATACCGAGCATACCAGGACTTAAGGAGTTTAAAGGTATCATATTTTATATATAAAATGTTCAAGTGGAAAATACAAGATTTTCATTGTGTGTGGCAGTTCTAAAGAACACACCAGACAGAATACGTCACCGTATTCATCATAATATTATGCGTTCGGATTTTTTACCCGTATTATATATTTTACCCGCATAGTTGAGCCTTTCCCGACTCTTAAAAAGGCATAAAAGGCATTTATTTTCTCAAAATTGATTCCTTTAGAATTCTTTTTGATGTAATTTCTAATATACTAGATACTACTACCACTTCGGAAACAAATGGCGCTCTGAGAGAGAAGAAGCGGCGCAAGAAACTCTCCCAGCATTCTTTTTTTGCGCTCATTTCAATAAAAATACACAATATTGTACAGTCATTTCTATCGCTATAAAATAATCATAATCTAGTCCCAGTCTGTCCGATCACTTAGATATTCAGCTGTGGAGTAATAGCATTTACGACGGAGCCATTTTTTTATAAAACATTTAAATTTACTTAGAGATAATGCCTGAACAGTGGCTGGGACTTTATTACAAGAGCGTATACATTTACCCTTAAAGCTGTTATGTATCTTATGAAGCCTTAGTTAGCCTTAAGTTTAAATTAGTATACCTAATCTTTTATCAGCTTCTATAACTGATCTTATTATTAGAAAAAGAGATTTATAAATTTCTTATTCTAGGAGATATAATGCATAGCCACGACTACAGAGTTCCTGAGATCTTCGCTGGTAAAAGGGTTCTGGTGGTTGGAGCAGGGCCATCCGGTATGGATATCGCCTTGGAAATTACCAGTGTCACAACCAAAGTCATCCTTAGCCACCATCTACGAGAGCAGCCCCGGACAGTCTTCCCGGAGAACTTGGTACAGAAACCAGATGTGGCTCGGTTAGAGGGAAATACAGTGGTGTTTACTGATGGCTCGAAAGATGAAGTGGATGTGGTGTTTCTTTGTACTGGTGAGCTAATAATTATACATATAATCTTACCACACTGGGACGTTTACAAAAGCAAGAATCTTAGTGCTTGTTGTAACTATAAAATGATTGATTAAATTTAACTACGTATTTGAATAACAAAGTTCATCCCTAATCTACAATCTTTAGCAACCTTAAGCGATTGATATAATCGGTATCCGAGGTAAATTACACCTTTTTTATTTTTTAGAGAAGTGCTGACCCGGTAAACATCATCGGCCTTACAAATAAAATTGGCATAAAGTTATAACTAAGCACAAACAAAGAATATGTGTAAAATGTTTACAAATAGACTCACGAATGGTTTGTTCGGACGTATAACGTTTCCCGCGTTTATTTGCAAGGCAGCTTGTCATTCGGAAAACTTCAGAAATATCATTGTATTGACAGTGTTGTCAACGATATTGTAAACATTTTGCATTTTCTTTGTTTATCATCAGTTATAACTTTATACCAATTTAATTTGTAAGGCCGCATAAATATAAATTAAGTATATGAGTTGTTATTGACTGAATTATTTGTATTGCGAATTAATAGGTATTACAAAGTCAAAAAAATAGGTTCCAGATTAGTAATCAGTAATAACCAACATATATACTAAAACCTTCTCTGAAACACATAATTCCGATCGGTTCAGTAGCCAGTACAACCAAACAAAAAACGACTCTCCAATTATTAGTACAGATTATACTTATTGGTAATCTTACAGCTACTTACAAGTATGATTGATAGATTATAAAATAGCATAATTATTGTATGTATGCTATGCTGTTAAATTTGTATCTTGCATTTCAAACACATGACATGAAATTAAGGTCAACATTGTCAACTTAATTTAACAATTCGTGTAACTTCTGTTTTCATAATATCGAAAAATATATAATATCACGATGCATTCGTTACACCCAGCACCAAAATTCCATATAATGTAGGAAACTAAGTCTCTGGGATGGAAAAACATGCGCTGGTAGACCAAGCACTCCGAGTAGCTCGGGATAGTCGATTTTAAAGTTCGCCATATTGCATAGATAAGCTAAATCTACTGGCGCGTCTCATGAAGCAGCAGCAAATGAAATGCGTAAGCGCATTGCAATTTGATTACAGACAGAAATTCTGCCACAGATTGCCCTTGCTGTAAGCCGTTAAGGAGTTCCAATGATCATCATATTTGATTACGAAAAACTACCCTTGAAGTATAATCCTTTCAAATAAACAAAGAATCATCGAAATCGGTTGGCGTGATATTGAGTTATTCGTCTATTTGTCGCGCACATACTTAATGCAAATTTTGGCACATTTAGTTCTCAGGAAACAAACATAAAATAAATATACCGTTGAATTGAAAACCTCCTCCTTTTTTGAAGTTGGTTAAAAATAGCTTTAAATAACATTTTGCTAACTTGTTTCTTTTTTTAAATATAACCGTTTTAATGTCATCAAAATCATCAAGGTTCAAATAGTGCAGCCATGGAGATTTTATTACATAGACCCACAGCTCGCCTACTGAGCTTTGACTGAACTGACTGAACTTTTTTGTTATGTTACAGGGTACTTATACAACTTTCCTTTCCTCGATGCGTCGTGCGGCATCTCAGTGGAAGACAACTGCGTGGAGCCGCTGTACAAGCATCTCGTCAACATTTACCACCCCACTATGTGTTTCATCGGAGTGCCCTACTACGTCTGTGCTTTCGCCATGTTTGATCTACAGGTACCTTTTTCTTGCATATTGATTTAGTGCATGCTTAAAAGATAACGGTAAATGAATACCATCACCTTGTAGATATCTGCTATGCTAAAAGTCTTGCAGATGAGCTGCTAGTCTTAAAGATTAGTGTATGCTTTTGCTTGAAGTTCCTGAAGTTCCAACAAAAGGCTCCGATGAACTGTTATATCTCTGATGATGTGTTTATCTCCACGTTTCTTTTTCTCTTATCTTTTTGAGGAGTTTCTGGATGGCAGAAATCTATATTACATATAAAATCGTTTCCATATCTCCTTTACATTGTGCTCCAAGTTAAAATAATGTCGATGGATGGCAGGCATGTCGTTTTTATTTTGGAGTATCTGGAGAAACTGATATCCAACCTTCGAAGGCTAACAAAAAAAAATTAGTACAATCTATGTTCATCCATCCTTTAGATGTTGAAGCTACCGCGACACATTCTCTTATATTTTCTTTATTAGTACTAAGTATAGTATTAGTTCATTGATACTGCTACAAGAAATACGCTGTTGTAATAAAAAGTAATGAACGCTTGGCCATTTTTTTGCAAAGAAAGAATGAAAAAATATAATCTGAAAATAAGCTACTCATCCTGATGATTTAATAATAAAATGATTATTGATTTGTCGTCAAGAGCAAGAGCCATTCCATTCGTGTAGACGAGTAAGACCACTTCGAGTCTCAAAAGCAGATTCAGTGCTAATATTATCAAATTCCTATTCTCAAATATCAACTATACTTGTTGCCTCACTTAAAAATGATATGAACGTCTCCCTGTGATCAAACATCCGACTAGATGATGCAAAATTGTAGAATCGACCGTTTACTTTCCAGATGCACGTGTTCACGGAATGCACCTACTGATCTCATACCTACAATTTTTTATTGGACTTACATATTACAGGTTCGTTATTATTTGCGGTCAATGAACGGCTCATTCAAGCTTCCCAACCGGGAAGCGATGATAGAGCACTGGGAAGAGGAGAAACGAGAGCGCGCTGCCAGGGGGTACACAAAACGACAAGCTCATATGATGGGCCCCGACCAGGTATGTGCCAAGTCCATATCGTATCAATTCATACTCTAATTAGCATATCAGACCCATGATTACCAAATGGGTCCATTGACTTTTGTCACAGGATTATATCTGTCTTTAAAACAGTATGGTACTAATCGAACGTCATTATACTGTGACTTATGAATCCACTTACATATCGAGACAAATCAAACCGCTTGGGACAGGTGTTCCTTGGAGTGATCTGAACTGATTAATTGATCTGGGATCATAATAATAGTCCAGTTATAAAATAATATCCATCCACATATTTTGTTACTTCCAATATTGGAATCCTAGGCAAGTCACTGCAAGACCTCGGTTTTCTGCCCAACAAACCTTAGATTTTTCTTCAGTGTTAATATTGAGCTGCTGCTCAGAGAGAGTGCTGGTCGGTTCAACCAAGAATCCTGTATCATGCAATCGGCGCTGCATGGCCATTGCATTACTCTTACCATCAGGGGAACGCCTTGCAAGGCTCATAATTATTTTAATAAAAAAAGAAATCTAAATAATACATAATACATAGGTGCGTGATAAAGAGTTATTATAAAAATATTTTTATAATTTACATTTTTTTCTAGCTCAAATAATGGTTTCTCAATGCTAGTAGAAGTTACTATGAACACAGTAATTGCTTCTTTAGGTGTTTGCTGGTATTTGGTGAAATATTCCTTAGATGATTTATATATTATCTAGAATCTAGATAGAGCCTCTTGCCGTTAGACAACCGATGAAAACGGGCCAGGCTTATTACTTCAGTGTGCGTGACAAGCAACGTCTTACACTCGCGATTTGTATGTCACTTTGTGTTAGTGTGCGTGCATTGCTCAAAATAGAGGTTCTCAATGTATTCGACGTTTTCACAGCTCTCACAGTCTATCTAGTCGTATACTTAATCTAAGGAATAAAAAAAATATTGAAGTACTCAGACATTACTTTGCGGGAATCCATAATACACGAGGTATCCTCAGGAGATGTTGATACGACAAACTCTCGTCTAGTCGTAGTCTTGTGCCAGAGTTTGGTGAGTCAACATCTCCTGGGGATGTCTCGTGTAGTGGCGAAACACGTGTCGAATTGTTTGAAAACAAAAATTGGTGGAATTAACACAAAAGAAAACTCAAAACATTTGGATAATCTAAGGAATATTCAATTTTAACTAGGCATCGTACTACACATCCCTATCATCGGAGAGTGGTTGTTGCCGCCTACAGCCAGTGATGGCAGCCATCCACGACCACAGCAGTCAAATGTTTCTGGATGACCTCGTCAATTATAGACGCGACATCTATATTTGTGTTGACGAAGATAATTTTATCTGTCATAAGCATTACATTCTATAATAGGCACTGACCCCTACTATATATCACTGGACTGGCGGCTGTCAATGTTTTTTTGTGCCTGTTTGATATTCGCCATTTTGGCGCTGTTGGCCATGTAGCGAGAGTCTACGGTACTAAAACTAGTGATGACTCAGACCTCAGCAAAAAACCAATAGATAGATGTTGGGAAACTATTTACAATAAAAATGTGTACTTTATAACGTTGATTCATGATTAATAAATAACACTGAAAACAAAAGAAATTAATTAAAAATGCAAAAATACTTCAGAGTATTGCTGTCAAACATATGGAACAGCCTGTCCAGTGGTATTTATACAGGTCAGTGATAATCGGAATCTGATTCACATAAATAATGAGAAATCTTTTTGAAATGTATTCCTAATAATTCATTTTAGAAATAAATTTGTGTATATTGATATAGGTACATACTGGTACATACTTATTCTGGTGAAATATAATCTACTTAAATATAAACATAAGTACATAATACATATTATAGACAATTTGTGTCGGTAACTGTGTGTACAATTATCGAAAATTATAGAATATATTTCTATGTTCAAATAAAAATACATACCTAGTGAAAAATTTTATTTTATTTCTTTGGGATAACAAATAGTTCACACAATACATTATACAATTTCAAAGTACAGTGTTAAATTAATTTCTAGTGGGAACCCACACCGTTATCCACAGATTGATTTTAAAGTTACAGGTATCTAATATATAATGAATGAAAAAGTTTAAAAATAACTAAAGTAATGTATACGTACAAAAAGAGGAAGCGCCCGAGCGCAGCGATAGTCAGAGTAGGAATTGATTCTTTTACCCGTGTTAAACACGCTACTTTTCATTGCGAATATGAGGAAAATAAAACTAGTTATTTATCTACAAATAGTAATCTAACTAGTTATTAAAGTTAATTGAAGAAAATGAAAAACAAATAAAATTACTTAAAACATTGCTAAGCGACGGTAATTCTTCAATCAACTCCACACCGCTACGAACAAAAACAAAGAAAAGTTGATGACAGCAAAAATGGGGAAAAACTGTTTTTTCGTGCCAAAAATTAATAATTCAACATGCACTTGTAAAGTTCTTCACCAAAATGTTGCTGGCTTTCTAGCAAAGAAAGACTTAATAGAAATCATGGTTGAAGATCTGCAAAATACAGATAAAATTGACATACTATGCTTCACGGAAACATTCATTCCAAAAGGGCATGAAAGTAATATAAAACTAAATGGGTATCTGTTAGCATCAAATTACAGTAGAATAAAAAGAAGGGGTGGTGTTTGTATATTAACATCACAAGGGATAGGATCAAAAAATTTAGAATACCTACATACTTTGTGTGAACCGAAAGCATTTGAATGTTGTGGGATAGACATAGTGGACAAAAATTTGTTTATCATTTGTATCTACAGGACACCTGATTCTGATGTAAGTATATTTTTTGAAAAACTAAGAACCGTGCTTCAGAAATACTGTAAAAAGAATAAAAAAATTATTATATCAGGAGATTTTAATATTAATACACTGAATTGTAATAAAATCTCTCAACAGTTAAAGCAAATCGTGCAAAACTTTAACTTTAGATTACACATTAATCTACCAACGAGAAATAGCACATGCATTGATCATATAATAAGTAATATTGATGGCGCTATAGGTTCTTTACATAATTACAATATTTCTGACCATAACACAGCACAAATTCTAAGTTTCGAAAGTGTTAACATTAAAAATAAAATATCTATGTTTATGTACAAACGTAATTATAGTAATTATAATATTGAGATATTCAAAAATTACCTAAAAAGCTTGTCGTTCAATGAAGTCTATGAAGAAAAAAATTTCAATAACGCTTTTAGCAAATTTCATTCCTTAGTAACTCTATTATATAGACTTTGTTTTCCGAGAATAAAAATTAAAAATATGGAATCCAATGGAAAGCCCAAATGGATAACTAAAGGTATTCGAATAAGCTGTAAAATAAAAAGAGTATTAAGATATAGAAAATGTAGAAAAAAAGACGATAGCAATAAGAATAATTATTTGAAATATGCAAGAACACTTAAATATTGTATTGCCACATCAAAAAAATTGAGTAATACCCATTATGTAGCAAACAGTAAAAACATATGCTATGCGACGTGGAGAATTATTAAAAATGAAACAAAAAGTAACAATAGTGACACTTGTATAGAATCAGTTATAGTAAATAATAATGAGATTAATAATACTAAAGATATAGCAAACAGTTTTAATGATTATTCGATAAATTTGACTAACAGCAGTGATAAATGTCTGACAAAGCGAAAGTTGAAACCTTGTATAAATCAAAATAAAACTGGAAGTAGTATTTTTCTCAATCCAGTAACGGAAAACGAAACATTAAAAATAATACAATTGTTGAGGAATACTAAAGCAGTAGGCTATGATGAAATTCTCACAAAAATTATTAAAATATGCAAAGATGAACTAGTACCAGTTATAACATACCTAATCAATTTGTCGTTTGAAACTGGTGAATTCCCAGACGCACTAAAATTATCGGTGGTCAAGCCACTACATAAAAAAGACGATAAAAAACAACTTAATAACTACCGCCCAATCGCACTCGTATCTATTTTTTCAAAAGTCTTTGAGAAAGCAATGTATGGTCGTTTAACAATTTTTTTTACAAAAAATAATATAATAAACAAGCAACAATTTGGCTTTCAAAAAAACAAGTCGACAACATTAGCTGCATTTAAACTGGTTAACAAAATAGCAGAAAATATAGATTCAAAAAAACCAACGTGTGTAATATTTTTTGATATGAGCAAGGCTTTTGACTTCGTATCACACACCATCTTGTTGGATAAGTTGGAGCAAAATGGCGTTAGAGGACCAGCTCTTAACTGGATGGAGTCCTACTTAAAAGACCGTGAGCAATGTGTGGAGATCAATTCTATCGACGAAAAGGCTACCATAATTTCCCAACAATCAAACTTTAAATTAAATAGATTTGGTGTTCCGCAAGGAAGCGTCCTTGGACCATTATTATTTTTAATTTATATTAATGACCTGCCTAGTGTGACAAAAAATGGCTGTTATTTATTTGCCGATGATATATCAATAATTATGACATGTAATAATAAAAATGAGATTGATATTTATGAAAGTGAAATTAATAATGAAATTAATACAGTGGTAAATTGGCTAGAGGATAATAATCTTCAAGTTAATATTAAAAAAACCTCATTTATGCAATTTAGTTTAAGTAACCGCTCTAATAACTATAGCCTTAAGATAAATTATACAAATACCCAAATAGAAGAAGCTTTGCATGTTCAATTTTTAGGAGTACTTCTAGATAAAAATCTAAAATGGAAAGAGCATGTAGACAAGGTATGCCAAAAAATTGATAGATATGTTTATGTGTTATATAGATTGCGTAAAACGGCTTTACAAAGTACAGTCCTGGCAGCTTATCATGGTTATGTCGCATCAGTACTTCGATATGGACTAATCTTGTGGGGAAACTCTAGCGAGGCTAATAGGGCTTTCATGGCCCAAAAGAGATGCTTAAGAGCTATGACAGGAGCTTTTTACTTAGATTCGTGTGAACCACTGTTTAAAGAATTACGTATTCTTCCATTTCCCTGTATGTATATATACGAAATATGTATCTTTGTCAAACAACATGACCATTTATTTACAAAAGCAAGAGATATTTATCCGAGAAATACAAGAAACGGTGACAGACTGGTGATTGCACACAAATTTCATAATGCATCCTACGGAAAATGTAGCTATGTCATGTGTATAAAAATATTTAATAAACTCCCTCCAAGCTTACGCGTATTACCCGTCCAACGATTTAAAAAGGATCTTTTTACATGGCTTATAGATAAATGTTTTTATTCCATAAATGAAATGTTGACACATTAGGTTAAATTAAATTGACTTAAAAAATATATATTAATTCTAGTCTTTAAATAATGACATTTAAAATAATAATTATAATTTAAATTAACCTAAGTGCTTAAAATATAGAGTTTGTTAATCAATTATAATAATAACTAGAATTTTGTTAATAATAATTTTGCATGCCAGAAATGGCCGATAACATTGATACATTAAAACTACTTACACCCATTGTTACATGTTTTCTAGCAAAATAAAGAATTTATTTATTTATTTATTTATCTAAACTATTTATTGATAGTATATAATAATATTAGTAGTACCTATTTTAAATGAATTGTTAAATTAGGACGCTCAAAGAAGTTTGCGCTAAGTTCACACTGGCTGTTTAGAAAGTCAAATGGCCGCAGCATTTTTTAATTAGTTTTTTTGCATAAAACTCTTCAAAGCTGACAGCAGTTCTATTTTTAAAATTCATTCCGGCCCTTAGGTGGGAAGTAATTTGTATGAGTTTTTCCCTCTCTATGGAGGGAAGCAACATTTTCCACCCAATAATCAGATCAAAACAACATTACTTTCCGAGTATGAGAAATGAAAAGAAATACAAAACTAGACGTCTTGAAAATGAATTATTTACAAAATTACATTACATTAAAACAAAAGAATTAATGAGATTTAACATAAAAAAATAATTACTTATTGAATCTATTTCAAACCAACAAATATTTCAGTTCTGTTAAAAAAGTAGCTAGTTTCCTTATTTTTAAAATTCAAGTTCCAGTCTCAGCCAAACCGCTTTTCGCTGGTTCGCTTGAAGAACCTTTTATGGTTGTTTTATGGCAATAAATGTTTATACATTTACTGGTTAATTTAAATTAAGAAATAGTAATTAATATATTTTTAATAAATAATTTTATTATTTTTAATACAACACTGAAATAATTAACGATTACAACTTTCTAATATATAGGTTAATTCAATATCAACATACAAATTTATTATTTAATACAGTGTTCTGTCGTTACTTGAAAATACATTCCGGTCCCTTGAGAAATACTCGATACATTAAATACCATCAATTTTAATACACATACTCCAGTATTAGAGGAGGGTACTTTATTATTCTAGTTATTTAGTGTAATATTTTATTAAATGTAAAACAGCTCTTGTTATTATAAATTCAGTTGTGCCTCGGGTATACTTTATCTTGGACAGTGAGCGAAATTAATGAGCAGGCGCATTAATTGAAACTCAGATAACATATTATATGTCTACATAGAGCCTTTTCCTGCTAGGCAACCGATGAGAACAGGCCAGGTTTATTACTATAGTGTGCGTGACAAGCTACGACTTACACTCGCGATTTGTATGTCACTTTGTTAGTGTGCGTGTATCGCTCGAAATAAAGGTTATCAGTCAACTTAAATTTTGTGGACCTTCGACTTCTGGATGTCAACCTCCCACTCGCAGCTAATTTTGATTATTTCACACTGAATGACACCGCTCAAGATCATAGTCCGGCAGAAAATGAAATGCTCCAAGCAATTAGCAAATATCAGTCATAATCCATCTTATGACGATAGGTTTAATTGTGTGGGAGTGATTTGCTTCCATTTTTACTGCCAATATTTTAATGAACTGGTTTAAACAATTTATAAGATTATCGAATTCCTCGATAATCTTATAAATACATTTTCAACACGTTAAATTGCTTAGGATTTAAATGAAACAAAAGCGATACAATAACTTTATTAATTCTTAATAAAATAACAATTGCAATTAGTAAGTCGGGAGAAAAACTTATGACTGGGTACATAGCAAAACGCTATGTTACGTGACCTACGAGACATTATATCTATTAAGCAACAACGCTTAAATTAATTAATTTTAATATCTTATGAGTACAACAATTTTAATAAGTAAAATTAAATGAACGATGCGAAAGTGGATACCGCTTAGATACTGCCACGGATGCTTCGGCGCTGGTTTTCATCAGAGCCCAATGCGACACAGCTGGCGACTTGGTTCTGAAACATTTGAACATACATACGGGATAGTAAAACAAACATAATCAGTCACATGTCAAATACATACAAGAATTTAAAAAAAATATTTTAAATGTTATACCCTCTCTTCTGTGATTAATTATTGTACAAATTAAAGTAACTAATGATATAAGCTCTTTATTTCTCAGAAGAATATTACAATATTCACTTAAAGAGAAAATATATTCTAATAAAAAGAGCGCAAAAGAGCGCAAAAAAAAAAAAAAAAAAAAAAAAAAAAAAAAAAAAAAAAAAAAAAAATGCTGGGAGAGTTTCTTGCGCCGCTTCTTCTCTCTCAGAGCGCCATTTGTTTCCGAAGCGGTAGTAGTATCTAGTAGTATAAGAAATGACATCAAAAAGAATTCTAAAGGAATCAATTTTGAGAAAATAAATGCCTTTTATGCCTTTTTAATTACTATACAATAGTGTGCCGTGAGAATATAACAATATCTATATATCGATTATTTTTCTTGTTTACATTGAAAAAATATCAGTAAACACACACAAGATGAAACCCATAAAAACTAAAATTTATCAACGATGCAGGACTCGAACCCGCGACCTCTTGGGTTCACAAATATATAGATGGAGCCACAACCTGAAAGTTAAACCAGATATACCAAAATTTACGACCCATGCGTACTCGAACGGTTGGCTCAGTGGGAAAGAGCGCTCGGACGTAACCCGAAAGGTCACGCGTTCGAGTCCCGCATCATTCATAAACTTTTGGTTACAAAATTTAATTCATACAACATTTAACAACAAAAAAATTCAAATATTATAGGTACCAATTACTTAATGATATTTTATTTAATATTAGAATAGAAGGCTTTACTATACTATACTATATAATACTAGCTGACCCAGCTAACGTTGTATTGCCGATAATAAAATCGCGATACAAAAGTAACTGTTGATCGTAGATGGGTGAAAATTTGAAGTTGTATGTATTTTTTAATGCTGACTCATAATCGAACAAATTTAAAAAAAAATGTAAAAAAAATTAAAAAAAATTCGTGTGGACCACACAGTTCAAAGTTTAACACCATGACACGAGAATTTTATATATTAGATTTAAAGTAGGCTAAGTTGTTATACGATTTAAAAGTTGGACTGGGAGTTTCTTACCAGTTTTTCTTCCCTTATCAAAGCCCCTTACTTGATATAGTTACATGACGTTTACCAAGTGTTATTGCAATATGTTATATTATTGCTATCCCTTAGGAACCTATGTGATAACATAGGTTCTTAGAGCTACAAGAGTGCCAGATTTTGGCGAGACAACACGTCCTGAGGATTCCTCGTGTAGAGGCGAAACACGTGTCGAATTGTTTTAAAAACAAATATTGGCCAAATTAACACTAAAGAAAACTTAAATCATTTATATAATTATGGATTTCCGCAAAGTAACGCCTAATTCAATAAAAGCTAGAAGAGTGTTTGTTAATGTACTGGCTGATTCCCTCTCCTTACCCCAATAAATAGGTAGATATTAATAATTTTTTTAAACTTTTATATCCTGCAGAGGTCTTCGAGGGACATCATCACAAATGTCCTTCTATTACCCCAAGTCCTGTCAGCTGATCAGCTATTTATGACAGCCATACTTTAATATCACTTTTTATTCCACTGGTAAAGAGTTTCAATGATAAATATTATTTGTACAAAAACTAACAGACTCGGCTTGACGCGTCTTGATACTTTCACATATTAAATCGAACTAAAATTTTATATATAATTTCTGTTTATTACGTATATAAATATGAACAGGGTTATCAAAGTCAGGATATTAATGCTTAATTAACGTCATGAACTGAACTTATCTCTATTGTCCTTTGTAATCTCATAAATATGTCCTTTGTTGCGGTCAAGCGTGCAAGGATATCATTATTTATAGTCTTGTACACAAGTCTCGTTCGAGAAAATTAATTTACATCATATTATTATTCCTCAATTTTTAAAGCCAAGAATGCACGGGCTAATAAAAACTATGAAACGAAACTTTATGATTTCTTTTTTCATACTTTTTCTCCACTTTATTCACAAAGAAACAATTTCAAGTATATCGATTTAATATTCAGTCAAGTTTTCTGTTTTATTATAGAATTCACGCACATTTTATACGTAAGACTTCTAAACATTATTTTTTACTTTTTATCCTTGTCACCGCTCTTAACACATTCCTTGCTCACCATTCGGATCCGAGTAAGACGGAGCTATAGTAGCGGCGCCTCCCACTCGGATCCGAGCGAGCGTCCCGTTCATTTTGTAGTAGTCAGTAAATTGCCGGCGTTTCGGGCGCTTCTGGCAATATCGTCGACTTACGAAAACGAGTATAAATTTATCATTCATATGTAACAAAAATGCAATCCAAATTCGCCTTAAGTAGGTTATTATTTTTATTTATTTTGTTGGCAATGAATGTGTTAAATCAAATAAAAGAATAAACCAAGTGGATGTTACCACATTTCAAGTGATTGGTTGACAACTTGATCTTTAACACATATAACTTGCCAAATTCACCATTGCAGATCATATTATTTTAAAATAATCAGGCCCAGGGTCACACAGTTCATCGTTGATATACTAGCCTAAATGTTAGTTTATGTCAGTTTTTAATATATTAATTTAAATATAATATGTATATAATATACTCGTATATACACTAAATTTAGTGAATACCTTGCTGACCCAACATTAACTAAACCCATATCATTTATCTATTAATTTTATTTTTGTTGGCTCTGACTTTGTTTCTCGAATTTTTTCAATATATTATTATTTATTGTTTACGTCTAATTAATATATACGTTAAAACTTGAGTCTGTTAATAAATCATATTATAATAAACAGAAGTACAGTTACGGAAACATTCAAATTTCAATGATTTTCAAATTTATTGTTTGTTTCATCAGGATCGTTACTACGCATCACTCTCATCAGAAGCAGATACTGAGAAAATACCATCAGTGATAACGAAGATACGAGAGGAGAGCTCCATTCGTTTCCTTCACAACCTTCAGAACTACAGACAAGACGTGTATAAGATTATCGACGACGATACGTACGAGGTTATAAGTAACGGCAAACGGGAGATAATCTGTTGAAGCTAATTATTAGAGCGTTCGAATAATTTTAATAGTTTAAATTAATATGTTCCTAATTTGGTTATAAATTGCTGGTCAATAGTTCATACCAAGCGAAAGGTGTTTATTAATCAAAAGAAAAGCGATGCGCTATTTTTACTTAAATAAATTATCACTACACGCGTATATTATAAATCATTAAATAAAATATAGGGCAGTTTTGTTTTACAAGTCAAGATCACTTTTGGTTCGGTCATTACTCAGTAGGGAAGCCGATTTTCGTATCGTAAGGCGTAGGCCTTGTCCGCTTCGCTTCCTTTAAGTTATAAAGTAGTAGTGACTAATATATAAGTGAACTCATAATTTATTTGTATAGATAAATGGCGCCTCCAACCGATTAATTTTACTAATGGAAAATAAATTTATATAAATAATATTGTTTGTATTAATAAAACCACAAAATTAGTGTTTTAATTACTATACCTAAAGCAAAATAACTATAGATTTTAATTTTATGAATAGTAAATTTGACTTATTTATTAATACTTGGGCCTTGTCTACTGTTATTATTTAATGTAATTTTATAGATTAATGGGCTTATTTGTATAACTTATCGGAGGTTTAAAGAGTTAATTTACGTTTGTTGAAGTGACTAACACACTATATTGCACATTAGAGCTTTTAGCTCTAGTGCTTTAGCACTCATTATCACTCGAATAAAGTAGATGTAACTTATAGAAGCTAAGACTCTTCTGTAAATCTTTTACAAGCTCTCGTTAGCAAAAACTGTTTATAATATTAAGATGGGGTCACATCAAATAACACATGACAAACACGTTTTAACTAATACAACTTTATACCTTTGATAAGCGTTTTTAGAATAAGGCGATTTTTTTAAGAAATAAAAAACAATTCCAGCCAAAAATATTTTTATTTAAGCGTATTTATAATCTTTATTTAATCCATGCTGATGATATATTATTAATTACAACTAACTAATAATGTATGGCTTTCAATAAGATTACACACTATGGTCGCATAATTTAAAATATTTATAAAATTTACGACAGCATTCAACATTGCATGTTTTTAATATTGGGTCGAAGTTAGTGACGTAACATGCACTGGGCCGAGTCAATCTCTCCGCTCGATATTTGTACTTATTACATTACAATTCAAATAAAAAACTACCCTCAATATATAAAAATACCATTTATTTTAAATTTTTAGATACAATTTCTCCAAATATTCACGCCAAAGTGTCCAATATATTTTTGTATTATGAAATAATGAAAAATCTTACAACTACAACTTAACAATCTTACATTAACAAAATACGTCATCGATTGAAAGTATTAAACTGAATTGTATGGAAGAAGTATACTGGTGCGATTCTTTAAATAAAAAACCTCTCACTGGTTAGTTTCCTTTGAGGAAAATAGTCTTATAATAATATCTGTACATTAAGATAGTCACAATTCAAAGAAATGTTAGCAGGTGGGTTGCATCAGGCCTAACCGTACGTACCCATTATAGACCAGGGTCGTAAATTTTTTAAATCAAAAAAGTAATAGTAGGATGAGACCTATTGGAAAAGGAAGAGAATATAACAAAATTAAACTAAAATAAGTAACGGGCGATCTGAGGTCAGGAAACGGTTTATCTTGATTTGCGGCGAAACTACAAGTCCTATGGAAAAAGTTAAATAGAAAAGTTGTAGGTAATAAAAAGATCTACAACTTTTGTTTTCACACTCTTTTCACATAACCTCAAAATTTATGTGAAAAATTCAAACAACCACATTTTTGTTTTTTTATTTTTATCCTTTATAAAATATTATTTTTGCAAATCAAGATAAACCGTTTTTTACCATTAGACACCCCCCTTTTTCCACTTCCCGACCCCAGATCACCCGTTATTTTTTTCTCCTTTCATTTTTGTTATATTCTTTTCCTTTTCCAATAGGTTTCATTTTACTATTATTAATTTTTCACTTTTTCTTACTTTCAAATGTCTTCAGCACTGGTCTATTAGGAATCACTCAATACAGATAATAAAAGTAAAAAATTCCACAGCACTGCCGCAGTTTTGCAGTTTACTCTACAATGGCTGAAAATTTATAATTTTTGGCCAACTCCGCGTGCCTCGTCGTAAAAAACCTTACATATGATCCTATACCACAACCTAGCTACATCCCTGTCTTTTCAGTCCCTTCATACATACATTAGAAAAGGATAAAAAGCCGGGTACTAACTACCCTGTAGAAAACACTAAGTAAGATACAAATGGCAACTTATACATGCACACTGAAACATGTCACAGTGAAGTCGAAACAAATGTTACAATAAATTCAAATATTGTATGTACAATCTATCTAAGATGAAATAGATGAAGTATTAAGCGTCTAGCACCATTCCGATATAAGGTATACGAATATATTGATTAACATAATATTTTCATAATCAAAAATAACATAAAAGATAAAAACAATCATACATAACAAGCACATAGATATCAAAATTTTCAGTTATCACTCCAAACACATTCAAGATCAATTTAGAACGAAATAAGAGACTAGCTGTAGCAGTATTGCATATATAATTGTTATCATAGATAGTATACATAGAAATATAGATTAAACGTGTGTACTAACGTAGACACTGAGACTATAAATAGTATAAAATAATCACAACGATCCTCCATCATTACAGTAGCCGCAATCACAACTCGGCCCACACTAGGAAAACACTAATTACACAAACGTAACAAGGGTAACTAACATGTATCGAAGTTATTATATATCAAGATAGTTATTTCAAATTGTAATATTGTTTGAGCCTCGAAAATCTACGTTGTACTATAATAAACACCTGTATGTGATTTGGGGAAAGCTACGAAATACGTCAAAAATCCTACTGATAAACACTACACATCGAGATTTTCATTTAAATCACTAATACTAAGTATATATTGTTTTGTAAAGATATATTATTAAATTATGTTTAATGTCAAATCAACTAATTTAAACGAAGTCAATTAAATATGTAAAAAAATTAAATTATTCTTATTAATTAACAAACGATCAAAATCGTTCAAATTGCACTTAATTGTTACGTCTTTTAGGTTTGTCATTGTTCACAACACGCACTAGGGCTGCATGACCGTGAGGAGTTAGGTAGCAAAGGGTATATCGGGTTCCATGCGCAGTGTCTGTTGCGTCGGGTCGTAATGTCCCGCGAGATAGTACACGTCGTTGTTATCGTATACCGAGCTGTACCTAGCCGGGTCGTCACCCATGCGCTCCTTGTATTGCGCGAGAGGTAATACCTCACACTTGTGCGAAATTGTCTGGACGTCATTTTCGTCTGTATGTGGAGATTCGAATAACCCACCCTGTAAACAAATATATTATCTCTGTCATTACAAACAAGTACTTCAACTTGCATTACACGGATTGTGCATTTATAAATACATGATTCATCTTCTTTTGTTTTAAGAACCTACAAAATGTAATCTTAAAAACCGGTAAATGTCTTTCTACATAATATTAGGTGATCACGTAGTATTATGATCGCATAGTGATCATTTACGTGTAATAATAAGTTCTAATAAGTAAATGAGTTTGTTGCGCCCATTCCTCAGGCCTAAGGCATTTATTTTTCAAAAAACTACCACCCACCCATTGGTGACTTTCAATAAGTGATGTAACATGCAATTTTTAATAAAAATATTTGAATTTGAAAAATATAAATACTCCACTACTATTGCAAATTCTGTAAATAATAATTTTACAACTGTAATCGGTGTCACTGATGGTTTCAAACGAAACGTTAATTAGATGGCGCATCCTAAAAATGGCGCGTGAATCGTGACACAAATTAGTTGATCAATAATGTCAACAGATTGCAATCTAAATCATAGTTATATATTTCGTGAAGACCCACAGACAAACAAAACAGTTTAGGTGTAATTGAAAGTCGTTTTCCTTCATGCTCTAGCGCTAAATATACTTGGTCGACATCTTCAATATCATGCTTACCGGGTAATGGAGAGGATTACAAGCAGCCGTCTCCTCAGGGTGATAGAACCAGTGAACGCGTACGGCCATGGCGCCGCGTGCTTGCCACAGCGCTACGATGCGTCCGATATACGGACGATCAGCGCGACCCGTCGAAAGGAATACTGCAGCTTCACCAACCTACCAATAATCAACGATGAATAATATGATAGCATAGTAATAACTTTGTATTTTACTTTTTTTTCTAATATTTAAACTAGCGGCACGCAATGATGACCATTTGTCGGCTAATAAGGTTTCCTAAGAAATAATAAAGTCTTTGTTTCGGCTAGGTACGCACACATACACACACGTACTAGCTAGGATACTTGCACAAAGGGTCCAGATACCTACAATTAGGGATAAGTTGCAGGGGTAGGTGTTACAGATAGGTTCTTCCCGCTTTTTCTGTTAGCGTATCTGGTGAATGCACGCCCGCGAACAGACCTCGCGTAGGGTAAAGTTATGAATTCACTGTTCTCAAATGCAATTATTTCGGCACTAATTCAGTCAAATTTGTCAAGACGGCTATCATAGTGTGCTAATAATACTACAGAACACAGGAAGATATCTGTGTTCTGTGAATAATAATACTAAAGACTAGACTTACAATAATTAGATGTAATTATGAAGATACAAAAGATACCTAAGCGATTCTAACTGTAACCGATCTTGATTGACAAGTCGTAAGCGGTCTGCCACGCTCCTAGTATTTTAAATATAAAAACACTAGCTCACGCACACATTGATAAATCAAAATTGATCAGGCATCATTAGGCTGTCAGGTTGTGTATACGCTAGTAAATTCTAACGGCCGTTCCCAATATAGAGATAAATTACTACCTTCTACTGTCAGTAACTAGCTGTCAAAAATCTGAAGCTGTCCCAATATAACCGATAACCAGGAGCGTACATTTCATGCCGATGGCAAACGTATGACGCCAAGCTACATACAGGTGGAAAAAAACGAATTGTTAGTTTTCATGACTATCTCTGCATTTAATTATGCGTGTTATTTAGAGATAAATTAATTAGTTATAATTTATAACTAACGTAGTAGTTTCTGAAATATAAAAAATATGTATTTAATGGGTTGTAAACGAAATGCTTCATTGTGTAATATGACATTAAGTACTACTCAGTTTCGTCTTCTCCGTAGTCAACAAGTTTGAAAAGAGCAATAAAGCATTTTGTTTTCATTCCATTAAATACTTATTTTTTTTATTACAGAAACTATTATGTTAGAATATAATCAAACGTTGATAGATTATCTGTCAATACGTTTTTTGAAACATCCTGTGTGTTTATATTAGGTAATACGTCATTATGACGAAACGGGCATGAATTGTACGCTCCCTGCCGATAACCATATAACAATATAGACCTTTATTGTTATATTGTATTGAATTTTTAATCGACTTCAAATAAGGTGTAGATTATCAAGTGTAGATGTCAAGTGAACGGTTTGTGTTAAATGTTTTCTATTGATTTTTAAACCCATTATTTTCAGGCCAATTGTGACCGATATTTTCAGGTTGAAATACCAAGGCAACATAAATAACTAACATGTAGTGTCTCCTCGCCGCGCTGTATGGACCGATAGAAGAGTTTGCGGTGTCTAGGGCGAGCCGTGCGTCGGTACGCGGGCCCCGACCATCTCCACAGAGCGCCGCCGGGCAGGAAAGCCGCCATCTTGCTTATTCCGCCACCCCCGCTCCCCCCGCCGCCGTCCGATGACGACGATACCGTACGCCGCTTTAGCTTCTGGAAAATAAATAAAACGTATAACTAAATATTATGTTTCTTGTATTTGAGTAATAGGTGTCTCACACGTATACAGGTGTAATTGTTAAGGAGTATATCAATAAGCTATAAACTGATATCGAAAGTACGTTACCTAATCAGTAAAATGACACATTAGTAACTTATTTAAAGGATTAATTTTCAAAATATGTTGTATGGGTGATTATTGGAAATAATATTTCATATCAATTATCGAACGTCGCAGTTGGTTTAAGAAACAAATATAGTTACATATTTACCTTCTTAAAAATATCGCAAGTAGACGTCGAAGGCTCCTCTTCTAACAGTCCGATCCCACTGTCCTTCAAATTATCTTCCTCCTCATCAGTTCTAAGTCCAATATTACTAAAATCAAGTACCGGTGTTTTCACCAAAACTGCCTTTTTTATGACGGTTTTCATTTTTTCATCTGGCGATTTCTCAACCGCGATCAAAGTTGACAATTTGTCATTGGAATCTATCGAATCTTCGTTAGATTTAGAATCAACATAATGAGTTGGCGACTTCTGCCTGTGTTCTTCACCTGAAGAACTAGAATGATCTTTGCAACCAGAGTGATGTCGTTTCTTGTGTTTTTTATGGTGTTTCTTATGTTTTCTGTGTTTGCAATGTTCCTCACAACATTTATGCTTCTTCTTCTTCTTTTTTATGTGCTCGGTGGAATTCGGATCGTCTTCGCTCAGGCGTTTCTCCTTTTCCTTCTTGTGCTTCTTCAACTTCTTTCTATCTCTATGTCTGTCTGCCTCTGCTTCGATCTTCATTTCAGCCATTTGTGTCTCTGGTTTTGCTTCACTGACTGAAGCTTTCTTTTCATCTGTCCCACTTGTATTTCTTCGACGTTTGCCCAGGGTGAACAATGTGTTTTCATACTCTGAAATCGATTTAAATCCGTTAAATTCTAAATTCAGCTATGGTCAAACTTAAGCAATGTTATCGGATTTTCGTTTCGATTCCTTTGACTCTTTGGCATTTTTTGATGAACTTTCGCGGAAAATTGTGAAGTTAAAACTTCTTTAGGCGCGTTAGCACTTTTGGGAAGAGTAAATAGCTTTGATCTTGCGTGACAGTCACGCCAAAGAGAATTAAGTATACTACTCATTAACCCTGCACAGTGCGGTTTTCAAGGAAAAGTTCCTTGAAACTTCTTGTTCCGTTCCACGTACAACCAAGCTATGAGACTACTATATACGATGCTGATATGATAAGATGATGATGATAAGAGCTATATACGATGAGCTACTTTCTTAACTCCAGGACGATACAACATGGTCAAATGACTCGTACGCTCGTTTGTCCTCCTCTTACATAAAAGAATGGAGCGCGATATGAATTTAAGGCGGGTCCATATACAAGAAACAACGACACAAGAAAAGAATAAAACGAAACAGATAGAGTATGTTTAGCGAGACCTGTAAAAAAACCTTTATGTGACTTTTGTTCGCTTTCGTTATTTGAATATGGACTAGGTGAGCAGAGGCTAGTAATACTATATACTAACCAACAATAGGGTAATTGGGCTCCAAGAAGCGTATATCCTCGATGGCGATGCGACCCGAGTCACCGTCGTCGAACTCAACCGCGACGAGATTGTCGTGACGCGGGTCGGGCGACGCTAGCGCCACAGTGCCGGGGTATAGGCAGCGGTACTGTTGGGACCAATATGCACACACTCTACTACCAGAGGCCAGTTCCGAGACAGATCTTGGAGTTACTTCCAATATCTGAAAATAATAACTTGGATTAGTTGCTACGGCATGTGATCACTTAAGTGACCCGTACGTCGTACTGAGTCGATTTTAATTATTTTGCTATTATAAAGCTTATTTATTTAAAAGTGAGTGAGAAGAATTTCAAGATATCAGCTGGATATAATTTTATTTGTAAAGCAAGCCAGCATGGAGTGGCAGAGGTGTTGGTCGACCTCAATACCACGGGTGAAGCCACGAGTGACATCTAGTAATAAAATAATGTTATTGACTGACGCATAATGAATAAAAATAATTTTCAAAGTACCAAGTAAAACATTCGTTTAAAGTTTATAATTAAAGTATAATTTATTACTAACTTGGAATCGATTTTGAATCGATTTCTAGTAATCGATAAAAACATTCTCTCACTTTTTTGAACTAGCAACATTTACGTACGGATTAGTTGGCTAGGACAAATTATGGTACGAAAACTATACAGTTTGAGGGAGCCCTACTATATAATGACTTGCCGAAAGATATAATTATTGAGGAAAAATCTTATCCAAAATTTAAAGCTAAATGAAAAAGCACTGTCAATCACAATAGACAGATTGTCACATTAGAACATAGCGTGTTTTGAATTTATTATTGTTTAAAGTCACCGTAACTATAAAACTATAAAATTTATGTTTTAATTTATATTTATTTAGAATCATTGGTCTCATGTAATTGAACTTTTGTTCTTTTTGAGAAATAAACTCTCTAAACCTAATTCTAGGGTGAAATAAATGTTGATATAATATAACACATGTAAACCTATAAAAATAACACATTATTTTTTTAAATTAAATATGATTATTACTCGACGCGATATGTGTGTCAATTGTCAAATTGTTTTTCAAAAAACGAATTAACTTGTAATGTAATTTTGTTATATGTGCCGGGCCTTTAGTAAAAAATATAGATTTTAATTATCTTTATATATATACACACGTTTTAATTTGAAAAATCGGTCCAGCCGTTGGGAGGAGTTCACTAACATACACATGAGCAGGAGAATTATATTATATGGGCGGAATTGAGAATCTAAACCAATCTCAAATTCACTGAAACAAACAAAAAAGTCATCAAAATCAGTCCAGCCGTTTAGGAGGTAGTTTAATTGTGAATCTAAACCATTTTCGAATCCACCTGAAGACACACACCAATCTCAAATTCACTGGAACACACAAAAATATCATGAAAATCGGTCCAGCCGTTTAGGAGGTAGTTCAATTGTGAATCTAAACCATTCTCGAATCCACCTGAATACACACAGAAAGTTTCATTAGAATCGGTCCAGCCGTCTAGGAGGAGTTCAATGACATACGCACGCACACAAGAATTATATATATAAATTTCTTTTGTGCATCTATTGTAACTGAACTCCTCCTAAACGGCTGGACCGATTTTAATGAAACTTTCTGTGTGTCTTCAGATGGATTCGAGAATGGTTTAGATTCACAATTGAACAACCTCCTAAACGGCTGGGCCGATTTTGATGATTTTTTGTGTGTTCCAATGAATTTGAGATTGGTTTAGATTCTCAATTCCGTCCATATATGTTAATATATATATTTATTTTGTGCGTCAGTTGTAAATGAACTCCTCCTTAACGGCTTGAATGATTTTAATGAAACTTTCTGTGTGTTTTCAGATGGATTGGAGAATGGTTTAGATTCACAATTGAACTACCTCCTAAGCGGATGGACCGATTTTGATGATGATTTTTTTGTGTGCTAAGTGAATTTGAGATTGGTGTGTGTCTTCAGGTGGATTCGAGAATGGTTTAGATTCACAATTGAACTACCTCCTAAGCGGCTGGACCGATTTTGATGATTTTTTTTTTGTGTTCCAGTGAATTTGAGATTGGTTTAGATTTTCAATTCCGTCCATATAATATAATTCTCCTGCTCATGTGTATGTTACTGAACTCCTCCTAAAGGCTGAACCGATTTTTCAAATTGAGTGTGTACAGGACAACGTCTGTCGGGTCCACTAGTAGGTATATAATATATTTATATTTAAATTAACCTGTTTATATCCAATTAAGAAGTTCCGTTAAGTAATTGTTTCCTAGCTTATAATATTTTCATTGTTTGTAAGTCGGAAGGAACATGAGAGAAAATTTCTGAATAAAGAGTAACTTTCTAACTCTTCCTGTAAACAGACAAGAACTGAGCTCTTTTCAAGATTTGAATGACCATAGGTCCATTGTTTCTTTTTGTGTATGGGCTAAGAGAGAGGGTTATTTTATTGAATTTATTTAATTCACATAAGAGCATCACACACAGATATACTGCTTCTTTGAAGCTAATAATATCTCAGGAAGCTTTAATAAAATCTGATTTATTCAATGTACTATTACCACTCTTGTATACAAAGACAATAAGGCAATGTTATAGTAGCTTTACGCAAAAACGAGAATTGAAACCCTTGAAACAAGAAATTATGTCTTTTCCGAGTCATAACTACTTACTTATTCGTATATCCACTAAATTATAAACAATGAAATCATTCAGACAACTCAAATAGTAGGCTTATTGTAAAACGAACAAAGAATAAAAAAGGACTTACCGCATCTTTCAAGGTTTCCTCTCTTGACAGAATATGTGGTTTGTTCCCTCTCTCTCCATCTAGAGTAATGGCATACACATCAGGTGCTTGCACAGCGCTCAGTTTTCCAGCGTAGAAGAGTCCTCCCCGACATGTCAGCACTCTAGGAGATGTATCCAGTTTGTCTTCAGTCAACGTACAGCGAGTTACTAGTGGTATCTGAGTATCCACTTCGGGATCTTTTTCTTTCACAGGTTCCTCCACTTTCGACTCCTCTTTCGACACAGTACTCTTCCGACGCTTCTTTGCACGTTTCTTTTCTTCATTATCGCTTGATGCACTAGCTCTACGAATAGTCAACTCGATCTCAGAAAAGTCATCTCTCGAATGCTTTCTGACTAAACGGTCAACTTTCTCACGATTTTTCTGTCGAACTTCATTCAAGCTCTCCATCGATGAACTCGCGGATCTATTAAGGCCCCATTCGGTATCATCATCTTCTGAACACATCTTTAAAATTGGTTCAGCTTTGAGTTTCGGCCGAACTTTGCTTGTTCGACTGGTTTCCTCTCGTGATGGTTCGCCTCTTGTACATAATATGCCTCCTTTCAGTTTTCCTTTCGCTAACAAATAACCAACGAGGCTGCTCTTAGATTTAGGTTTTTTTGCCACAATTGTTTCGGTAGAATCAGGACTTGAAACTTTTCTTGGTCGGCCTACTTTACGCTTTTTGGATGAGCCTCTATCTGAGTCTGGTGAAAGTGCTGGAGTGCAAGGTGTTGGTGGAGTAGACAATACTGCTAATGGCGGGGTTAGGGCATTCAATTGAGCTCTTTTTTCATCACACTGTCTCTGAAGATCTTGCAACCTTTTGCGCATGTCTTTTTCGATTGCGTTAACAAGGTCGTGGGCAGAGGGAACATTACTAGTATGCGTGCAATTAGCTACACCACATGAACACGCTGTTACTCTACGAAGGCTAGCCTCCAGTTCACCCCCACTGTCTTCTCCATCATTACTTTTCCGCTCTCTTTTATGCCGCCGGATCTTTTCCAATTTATGCTTCAACTTCTCTTCTCGAACATGACTCCGTTTTCTTCTTCGTTCGTTGGACGTGTCATCCCGATTTCTATGCTTCTCTTTTTTCAATTCCAATGATAGGTCTGCTTTAGTTGGGCTTAGAAGTGGCTCTGTCTTGATAAATGGTTGAGATGTAGATGGACGGCTATTGTCAACACCTTCTTCGATTAGTCTCTGCTCCGCCAAAATTACTTCACAGAGTAAACCTAGTCTGTCCAATGAAGGCTTTTGTTGTTCGACACAGTTATCCGTTGATGGAAACTCGAATCTTCTTTGCGGCTTTGCTTCTGTGGGCGGCGGAGACTTGGGTGACGTCTTTATTAATATATTTAATTTAGATGAAGACCTTGTGTCAACCATTAAAGGTGTTGTTTCCAAGGTTGGCATATTATGTCCAGGTGTTGTTCGTTCGTACTGCTCTATACTATTTGATAACAGTTCTAATCCGCTTACGTCATCAGCTAGCCTTGGTTCAATTGTGGCCGCGGGTGATGTATTTGAATGTTGACCAGTATCAATAACTAAGTCTTGTGACTCGCTACTACTAGAGTTATCAAGAGCCTCGTCTCTCTCTATTGTGTCTATTGCTTTCTCAATAGCACCGGTAACTACTAATGTCATATCTTCAGATGACGAATCCTCAGCGCTATCAATAATAGGCATCATTTGAAGGTGAACTTGTGATTCTTCAGGTACATGAGCGACACCAACACAGGCGACCTCTCTTTCATCATCTTCCACTTGGTTTTGATGTTCATCTTCATCATCGATGTGGTCTGTTTGATTTGAGGCGTCTTTATGTGCTGGGATTTCAGAAGTATCAGGAGGGGGGGTCGGTGGAGCCACAGGGGAAGTTGCTTGACTTCTACAAACTTGTTCTTGAAACTCTGGCTGATAGTAAAGATGCGTCGCCATCATCGGTGGCGGCACCGGTTCTGGTACGAAAGGTGGTGGTTTCTCTTGTGGCGGTTCTGGTTCAATTTTGATCAAAGTGTGAGGTGTGATGAGCGGGTGCATGATTGGCTTACGCTTTTCAATGTGAGTCTGGTGTTGCTGTGGCGGTGCTGGAGCTAAGGTTACCAGGCGAGTAGAATGCGTGTGAGTGTGTTGAAGCGTTGCTGTCGAAGCTAGGAGGTCTCCTGGTAGTAGTTGTAGATGATGTGAAGGGTGTGGTGCAGGGGGTAGTAGTAGCGGTGCTGAAGGGTAGGGCATCCCGCCCCACACGACGGTGTGCGGAAGATCGGAGGGTGCTGGCAGTAGCAACAGCGCCCCAGACGTCGGCTCACGGACGAGTTGGAAGCCGCCGACCGAGGACACGCCGGTGCCAACAGAACCCATCCCCACGCTGCCCACTCCTCCCATCATCATGCTGTCCATCGACACTTGCGCTGGAAGTAATAAAAAAACGTTTGAGAACATTTATAGTTTCTTACGCAGAAAGTTTGTTGAAATTCGTACCTACATAATTATGAAGAGTCATAATCGTTTTCGTAGAAGTTCACCCAATCCTTTTTATTAGTTTTGTCGCTGATTTAAGCCTTTTCAGTTATGCAAATTTTTATCGTACCTACATGAAAAAATTTCTTTGAGAACAACTGAAATTCTGATTAAGGAATCAGTTTGAATAAGTAAGTAGTATTTAGGAAGACGATCGAGGTTGATGACCAATGCAGTCCTGTGCTAGCTCCGAACAGGTCAGGTCATTATAAATATTTATTTTAAATGAGAAGAACATGAAGAAATTCAACCACCTATTGAAATAGAGGCACTTCTTAAGTGCGCCTTATCTTAAGTGCGATTTATATACCTGGTATTTTTAGTATGTATGAAGTACCTATATCGAAGCCAATTTGGAAGCAAATTAAGTGTATAAACTTCAAACGCCGCGGCATTTGTATTTTGTAGTTTTATTAAATTGAACATTTAAATTAAAACTGTTTTTTTTTTTATTCTTTCATCATACTATTATGTAGACATGAATAATCCATTCATCATAATATGGTATTTAGGTTAATACCTAGGCCTACTTGGCTTACACTGTACCTAGGTACAATTTAAAGAAATTCTGAATAAAAATCACATAGGTACCTTCCTACTTCATAACAGAACCCTGTTCGTATGGTATTCTTTAATGTATTCCAGTGTCCATAGACTGTTATAAAAGTTAAGAGGTGGTAGAGATAAAACAGTGATATCTGCCAAGGTTCTATACCTTTGATAGTGGCCGAACCAGGTCATGTGTTATGTACCTAATATAGCTATATGAGGAAGTACTGCTAATAATACTCTTGCCTTTAGAAGGTAAGTGCTTCAAGGAAAAGGGTTAAGCGTTCTGTCAAAAGGCTTAACTATTCTAACAATAACAATAATTATATTTTGATACCCACCAATGCTTAAGTTATTGGAATTGGAATACGTTCAATGTTGTTTTTGTCAGTAAACTGTTACTGTTCACAGGATCGCGTGAGGTGTCAAATTCCGAACCGTAAGCACTCACGATAATCGCCATTACTAAAAAACTAAACACAACACTAAAGCGGCGGAGGCGTCGATCAATAAGAGACCGCCTCCTTGCTGCGCGGGCCGCTTATTGGCCGAGATGCCGCGAAGGGTCGCCACCGGGAAGCGGTTGAGACGGTTAGGGTTGGCCCAGCGTGGTTATCGATAAATGTGTTTTTACGATATTTTTTGTTTGTTTTTTCGGATGATGGATAATTTATGTTAGGAGTGACACGAGTTCCGCCGAGCGTGTGGGAAACGATTTGACGGTTGCGCGGGATTGCTTCGAAATTAGTGGATTATGGTTTAATTATAGTTGTATGTCACGCACCATAGCAGTTTTGCTCTAGGTACGGTTGGCTCCAGTACAATGTTACACCAATTAGTTGAACACATGAAATTAATCCACATCACGATTATGTTTATGTAACTAGCATAGCATGGTGCTTATTATTTATATTCTTGATTTCTAATACCTACACTTGTACTTAAACGCTTTAAGATATGTTTTATAAATTTTTATTTAATGTCTGATGTGGACATAAATTATCTTTCTTATTGTGCGTGTAGATTTCTTAACGAATTGATTTTTAATTCCGCTTACATAAAAAAGCATTAATTAATGTTTAACAATATAACCCAGAAAATGTTACAACATAATTAACCTTCTTAATTAACGTACGTCGTGAGCATTATATTCCTTCGTACTTGAATTGGGTAAATATCAACTTCAGGTGAAAAACTAAACAATTTAGGTCACTTACAGAGGATAAGTGAAAAACATTGAGTAGACAGTTTATTTTAGCAAATACGCATAGAGGTGTTGCCACTTATTGTCATATGGGCATAAAATGACAATATGAAAACAATAATTAGATTTAATTTTATAAGAACCCTTTTACTTATTGTATGTGTTACTTACTATAAGTTTACAAGTTTTGAGGTAATATCAACGTCTAAACATATTGCTATCTCCACTTACCTAACGGAATGTAAGAGACAATAAAATAATATCTATGGTATTATCAACTTTACTGCTTAGCAATGCGGATTTTACGAACCTACTATGATCAAAAAGAAATATAGCTTTTACAACATTTATAAAGTAATTACTAAACATAAAGAATGTATGAAACAATAATATTTAAAGAAAAGACTATTAACTTTGTAATGTATCGACAAGTTGGTAAAAGTAACTTTGCGGTTAAATAATTGTTGAACGTTGTTTTATTCCCTTATTAAGTGAGGACTTCTCGTATTTCAGTTACGCAAATAGTGTGAAACAAAAAGAGAACAATTTTATAATTATTGCATTGAAAGGGTCGCGGTCGGAGCTGATTAAATGAATAAAATGAGCGGAATGAATGAGCCGGTAGCTTCTTTTGTATGAGCGTGAATAAAAATGGGTCACTATTATGTTTCTTTTTATATTAATTGGTTATCGCGTTAAGAAAAACTAAGTTATAATAAACATCCTTTTTTCTCATTAACAAAATCCCTTTATATTAATATTATATATTTTAATTAATATGCCAATTTCTGTATTATATTACCTTAAGAATTTTTAAATCCATTCATTATCAAAAAAACTCTTCAGGAGCCTGAGAAATGCTTGTCTGCTTTCTCAGTTGCAGTGCTACTACCAATGTGGCATGACGCATCAAGAGGTTAACAAAATTCTCGCCGGTGTAGTCTCCCCATTCCGATGGCCAGACGGCGCTCTAGCAATGTAGTTGGCGCGTAGATACCAGGCGAACATGTGTCCGTAGGAGGTGTCTCACCTGGGTACTGCCAAAGCGGCGGGGCCGGCGCAGGGGCGGGAGTGGGCCACGCCAGCGGGCCGGCGCGGTCGTCGCACAGTACGTTAGCCACGCCCACCGTCATGGCCGCTTGTGCTGTATCTGTAATGACAACAATGCATGTTTTTATGATGATTATAACGTACACGGCTCAAATTTATGGAATCCCAATATAATTAATAACTTATTGTGTTTTCATTTACAACACAGACTGCTATTTTTATAGTCTATTTTTTGCAGCGCCGTTCAAAATGAAATCAAGCACACTGCACAGTTATACAGTAAGCATTGAAATGTTATTTAATTCATCATAACTAAAGTCTTACCATTCATAAATAGGAATATAAAAAAGTAGGTAGGTACCTCGGTAGAGTTAGTTTCCCATATTTATCATACTGTTCTTTTTGGAAACATAATTTAACAAAAGTAGATAAAAAATAGTTTCGTCTCCATCTAGGTAAATATGTGTTTATGAAATCCGTAGAGTATGTAAGCATAGGTACCGAAATAGCATAGGCACAAGGTGATGGGAGTATAATTAACTGACGGAATATGTTAACTGAATGAATAATGTAACACAAAGACGTAAAAGTAAAAATTTGTAGGGATATCGGTGTAAAAAAACGAGCCAAATGAGCCAAATCAAAAGTAAAAGATTTAAACATGTAAACGAAAGAAGATACACTATCGACTAGGTCTTGTACACCTCTTCAAAACAAAAACAAAAAGCATAAGGAATACCTACCACAAAAATATGTGTATGATTTTATATACTATAGGAATCTCCAAAATTAGCCGCCATATTGCGTAATTAATGAGTATTGTTAGTTATCCAGATCAAATGATCAGGTATATAACCAAAAAACTTAGTAAAGTTAATCGAAATAGCAAATACAGTACGATTGTATACTTATTTCATGATATTTTTGTATGGTAGGTTAACCTAGACAATAGGGTCACAGAAACACATCCTTTACTCAGGTTATGTTAAGTATCTACTCTCATCTTTACCAGGCCAGTGCCACATTTATAGACAGATTAAGAAGTGTACCTACAAGTGAGAAATATCCAACAACTAAGCTAGTCACGCTATAAATTGTGCACAAGATCAAACAACATGAAATTGGTTTCAAAGATTTTGTAATTATTTTATCTACCCACTTGTTGAAAAAATACGTTGGTAAGAAAACGCCTGCCTTCTTTAGGTATATTTGTCTTAATAATCGGACTAAAATAATTTACAAAGATTATTTAGGTCCGTTAAAAGAGGGCAGAAGAATAAGTTCCTCCAAATACGATCATCTGTATTGTAGTCTCTTTCAGTTACACCTATGAAAACAGTGACAAAAAACATCTAAATCTTACCCTAGCTATTGAGACGACCTCAGAAATACCTACGCACCATAGACACGTCACAAAGCAGTTTTAACAAACATACTTTGTGGCTTCATAAGTCTTAGGTTTGAAATATTTCTTCTTGTTGTTGCTTAATTCGTGTTATTTGACAAACAAAAGAGCTAAAGTAAGGGAGGTAATTTGACCTAGGCGTATACCACTATCTGAAACACGATTTTAAGGCGAAGACTAAGCAGAAAACACGCAAACAAGATGTTTTTAGACAAGTTTTGTGGTGAAAATATAGCATTTGGAGCTATGAGCACTACTTTATCCTGTTACACATACCCTTAAGTCTTACTTGTAGGTTGCTAATGCTTGCTGTTAGTTAAACTTAACACTCCAGAGCTATTATTAATTACCAGTTTTGTTTGCAGTTAAACAAGATTTTCTCGGCATGATGCATTTGTTTAGTATACTGCTCTCATAAAAGTTGTTCTTATAGCTTTTACTTTTTTGTGTTGGTACATTTATTAAGATTAGTCAATAATGAGAATTGTAAGCAATTAAACTGTTTGCGCCTGTAAAAAGTTAAATTTTCGACGCAAGAATTTTGAAAATATTGACTTTGTTACATAGGAGCCGTGAACTCATATCGCTCAAGGTCGCCGGCATTTAGTGTCGCTTTAATCGCTTAAGTTCAAAACAATGCTCGAGAAACAAAATTTTTTGAACGATGCGGGACTCGAACCCACGACCTCTCGCGTTCCGTGCGAGCGCTCTTCCAGCAAATAACAAACAATCATGATTACAAATTGTTTAGATTTACAAGAGCGACATCTCAAGCCTAATATGCAAATAATGGGGTTGAGCAGGTTAGCAGCTGTAAAGTAGATCCTGTAGATGAAGCCACAACTTGAGAGTTGAACAAAGCGTACAAGATTTTTATGATGATATGTCACTCGAACGGTTAGCTCAGTTGGTCTTCCAACTCTTGCGCTCTTGCGCTCGCACGGAACGCGAGAGGTCGTTGGTTCGAGTCCCGCATCGTTCAAAAAATTTTGTTTTCAAATTTTATTTGTGTATCTTCATTACAATTACAATTCGAACACTTATTTATTTATCAAAAAACCAAATGTGATTTTGTCATAAATCACCTCTCTCTTCGATTAGATAGATAATTTTTTAAGAAGTGCATTTCCGAAATATCGTTTATAATTTTAATCAATATAACCTAATGAAGTTACTTCAACTTTACAAAAAAAATATTGAACCCTGCGTGGATAATGTAAGTATTTTATCAAGACTTTTTCTCTCGTATTCCCAGCAAAGCCTTTACTGTCGCAGTTAGATAGGTAGGTACCTACTATCCCCGTTACCAGTAGAAGTGTAGGGCCAGTGTAATCGTAGATTATTCCAAAATCCAAGCATATATGAGAAATAACTCTATCTAGCTCATTTAGCATGATTCACAATTGATGCTACTTCGGTCTGATTTTATTAATGTAACATTTAAGATATCACTTAGAGCTAGAGTTTGTCCATCATCCAATCGTCCAACATCCATTGGGACCGGGCGTGATAAATTTTCCTGCACTCTCTAATTTTTCTAAGTACCTATTCTTCTCTATTCTCAGTATGGATGTACGGTCTGACATGTTCAAACCGGAAACGGATGAAGGATGAACTAACAAGTGACTTCAACATTATCTTTCCAAAGATTATCTTTATTTAAATGAGATACTGAAATTTCGTGATTCCTTTCGTTCCTTACTTAAATTTCTAATAATGACTATTATGATAGACAAAACAAAAACAAAATACTATTCTCTAAAAGGAAAAAAAACACTGGAGGAACATCACCGATAAGAAGAGGCAAATTAATTAGGATTAAAGTTGAAACACGTGCTCGCGTTTCTTGTCTCACTCACTCATTGCCTCGCTCTTTCTAAATATTTGTACAGAGTAGTTTGTGATAGATGATTTTAAAAGTACAATACTATTTGCTGTACTTGCATACAATTTTACTACCTTGTTATTTAAGCAAAGGTAAGGAATAGTATTACTACATTATTTACAAATTAATATCAATGTAAGAGGTACCTACACAAATTTCTAATTCGAATTAATATGATATTTTAGTTTTAATGAATACTTACGATACACCGGAGACCACAGGCCTATCCACAAAATAATGTAGATACCTTTATTTCTGTGAAACTTTTTCCCAGTGAGAAGTAATTTTTTTATCATTTTGGAACAGGTAGGTAATCAATCTATCAGTATAATATTATAGTTTAACGAAACGTTTACTCTACATAAACATTACTCTATGCCGTTTGAAGTTGACCTTCAACGCACATTATCGCTGCACCGTTCTCGCCTTAGCATTCCTAACGTAAGTATCTCTCCCTCACACTTACAGTACAATACGTAGACAGTCTAAGCACACCTCCGTGTGATTTCTGTCTGCCTAGTATCACGCGCGCTGAAGAAAAGGGTTTATCCGATGCTAGTGGACATGTCTAGTTTGCCCCTAGGATTTTCCTCACGGACTAGTTTCTCGCAAAGCTTCGAGTAAGCGTGTCGTGGAAAAATACTTGAAAAGCGTTGAAACTTGAGAACCAGACATCTGCTGAGAAGGTGACATCAATCACCGCGACGTCTACTGGTGGTTCCTTCTAGGTTAAATTTTTGACTTTATGTCCTGATATAGCTTTGCCATGGCTTTGTTGTTTGAGTTCGGTCGGTATACGTATTGCGTGCGTTCTAGGCGGCACGTATAAATTATGACGGAACAATATTGTAATGAAGCTTCCTACGTGCGCAATGCACGCAAATGTTTGACACTGGCGGCATCGTCACTGTGATTTGCATGATTGCGCAATTTTATTCGAGAAAAACACGACAACAGAAACTGTAAACTCTGGCTACGTATTGAAAAAATTTTTTTTAAATGATGAAACCAATTAGATGTTAAAAGTTTTTGATTTGAACTTTTGTGATCCAATTTCGAAAATTTGTCTGCCGCTCTCTTCCCCCAAATTTACCTCGGTAATAAGTCGAGTCAAGTTATTTTTAAAAACATAAAATAATCTTTTAATTATAACTTACTCATATAGTATACTAACTACTTGCCTTCCTTTGTTATCATCAATACACCAAACCGAGGTTGCAATTAATTGAGTCCGACTCAGAATGTAAGCGAGACTACCAAGAGTACAGAAGCTTTTGGAGGTGTATACAATACACTGAGCGTGATGCGTAGTGCGTACGCTTAACTATCCCTGCCACGGTCGCGGTGGCACAGAGCGAGCGAGCGAGGGTCACGTCTCATATAGGCACTGGGGGGAAATTTCATGCAGGGAATATTCCAGGGTTGGCAAGCCAGACAAATAAATTATATTTCAAATTTTGATAACTAAATTAAAAAAGGCTATTTGTTTATAATTTTGCTTAAAGACATTAATACTAAGTTAATTATCATAATGTTTATGTAGAAGTGTTTTGTTATACAATAATTCATTGTCTGTAAACAAAGCTAGACCATTTATTTATTTTTATAATAAAAAAGAAGTGGCTTTAAATTATTAAACAGCTTTTTGTTTGTGAGGAGGTCAAACGGGCGTACGCTAACCTGGTAAGTGATCACCATCTCGGTTTTTTAAGAGATTTTTTTTAGGGAAGTAGGTCCGGTTGGAACCAAAACGTATCGTTCTGGAAACACGCGCAAGTCAGTTCATATTAGGTACGTGGTAGAAACTTCCTTTAAAATCGCACGCTAATCCAGAATAAATATTATAACATGACCGCACTCATCTGTTGCTGTCATAGCAATCTATTTCAAACAATAATATTACTTCTTTTTATTTTAATAGTAGTTTGTTACCCCAGTAATAAAGGGTGTGTTATAATAATTTATACTTATTTAATCATAAGTGTCAGCCCTATAGAAGTCACGCGGGAAGCACGCCAAATGTTTGTGACGCGTCAGGGCGACCGGCGAGTATCGCGCGGGGCTAGGGACGAAGCGGCTAAGCTAGGGCTGAACCCCAAATTGCCGGGACGTGATTACAGAATACTCTCCGCATCCCCGTGCTCATAATATATACCCAGTACATCACACACATACATACAACCTACAATGTGTATGGGGCTGGATTAGTGCTAAAAATAATATACGTTTATTGGTGGAGATACATATTATTATCATGTTTACAATTTAAATACATATATACCAGAATGGATATCTTTCACAAAATTCATTTGAATGCCTATCTAAAAACCAGACAAGTGGAAGTCGGACTCGCCCAACGAGGGTTCCGTACATATTACCAGGTAAAACGTCTTAAAACGACAAATATATATCATCAAAATAACTAAATAATCTGTTTACCGCCTACGAAGCCCTTTCATACGATGACGGTTAACTTAATTCAAAATTTGGATCACCGTTCCTTCCATAAAGACCCTGTTTTTTTATGATTTAATTACTAATTTATAGTTTTCAGACTTTTCCCTATATTTGTGGTATAAGGCAGTATTACTACAAACCGAAAATATAAAATTTTGATTCCTATGAGTGTCAAAATATACCGTACACTTGTTGCGGCATAAACAACCGTTTTTTACGTTAATTGAGAATTTTGACTTGAGTACATCGTTTTAATTACAACTCGGTAAGTCCACGAGTTCCTGAGATAAGTGGTCTTCACAGACAGACGGACGGAAGAGCAACAAATTGATTTAACAAGGGTTCAAACAAAAACATAAGTAGCACATTAAGAAATCAGTACACTTCAGTAAATATATTATGTGTGGAATTTGAATAATCTTAATATACATAAATCCAGTATCCGGATGTTTGTTTCCAGTGAACTCCTAAACTAATGAACAAATTTTAAGGCGCCTTTTAATTTTAGTCCTAAAAAGTAACATTTTTGAAAATATACTTAAAATACTTCCACAAATACTACGGTTCAAATTTTTTGACATGTTTGTCTTCATTTCTTTATCTAAATTATTGCAGTTTCGCAAACACGATTACGAAAAAAATCTCGATACATAATTTTTTTGAAAAATAGGGGTTTTTATATGAATTGTTTAATATTATCATAAAACTATGATGGCTATAAACACAAAACTTATTTTATTCGATAGTTTATTAGTATTTATAAATATTCCTCGTGGGTTTTATCAATTCGCTTTCTGAATTATTTTATATTAATTTTTTTCGTAATAAACCAAACGCGACGCTCTCGTTTCATGCTCGCTGAGGAATAATTACTTCGTGGAGTGCAGTTTAGTCCAACTTGAGAGATAGGATAGTTTTTAGTTCGATTTGGGATCCAGAATTCTTTTTATTTCCAATATTTGTATTGTATCGACATATTTTCTTGAATGCTATGAAATATTATTAAGAAATTCATAAAAAACAGTATTTTATTTATTATGTACAGAACAACGTCTGTCGGGTCAGTGAGTACCCAATATTATAAAACAATCGATATTTGTAATACCTAGCCAGTAATTAAGTACCTGGTCATTACCTACATAAATTAAAATTTCATAGTTATATTGTGTAGGTATATTGTCACATACGTTCATACGAATTACGAATAGAGTGAGAAATAATAGGGGTTTAAAGTACGAAATTGCCGTTTAATTATTGTAATAGATACTTCGAACTGGCATAGAACCTTCATGGTTTGAGATTTATGAGTGAATCTTTTACCACATGGTACCTATGTAGTTCTTCTTTTTGAAAATGTGCAACAATCGATTATCGACTTTCAGTTGTTTTGTTTATTCAGAATATTATATTAAGAAAGATGGATACTTCGAAAATTCGAGTGATTTTTGAATACGAGTTCCGAGTAGAAACAGCTCGCAATATCAATGTTGCGTTTGGAGAGGGGACTGTGATGGAAACTTTGATTTGAAGAACGAACCACGTGGAAGACCGCCCACACAGGTGAATAACAACGAATTGAAAGAATTGGTTGAAGCCGATCCGAGCCAAAATACTTAGGAATTAGCGGCATAGTTTAACGATACCTTACCAACAATATTGACTCATTTGCGTGAAATCAATAAAATAAAACAATATGAAAAATACCTGCCCCATGATTTGACTGATCTGCAGAAAAAAATGCGTGTTGAAACATGTTGAATCTATACAGAAATGAAGGAATATTGGATCGAATTGTGACATGCGATGAAAAGTGGATTCTTTACGATAACCTTAAGCGAAATGCAATGGCTGAGGACCCCAGTACTCCAGGTCAAACGCCGCAACAGCGTCCTAAAGCAAAGCTAACCAATAAAAATGTATTGGTAACTGTTTGGTGGTCTCAGATTGGTGTTATTCACTATACTTTTCTCCGATCAAACAAACGGCAGATGTCTACTATGGCGAACTCTGAACAATGATAACAAAACTAGCAGTGAAACAAATCCGAGCCCCGACTCATCGATCTCCACCATTATTGCTTCATGATAACGCGAGACCTCATACAGCACGAGAAACCGTTTTAACTCCACAGGAACTGCAATTAGAAACCATTCGTCATCCTACGTATTCGCCAGACCTTGCTCCAACGGACCACCATTTTTTTTGAGATTTGCACAATTTTCTGCGTGATAAGAAGTTTTCTTCTTAGGAGGCAGTACGAAATGCTTTTACACAGTTTGTCGAATCTAGATCACCATAGTTATATCGCAAAGGCATAAATGACCTTTCTATTAGATGGAAGCAATGTTACAGTAATGGTAATTGTTTTGATGAAATAAATATATTAAAACAAAATTAAATGTTTCAGTACAAATCGGCAATTTGATACTTTAACCCCTGATAGTATCAACAATATTCAAAAACTTTGTATCGATACTGAGAACAAAGATACATATGGGATGATTTTACTTAAATACGTGTAAATACTCCTATTAATACTGTAGCAACTTAGTTAAGCAAAATATTGTAGATAAAATTCTAAAATGAATAAAACGACTGATAAAAGAAAAAATAAAGCGTTTGATAGTACGAAATGATAGGGTCAATCAATCGCAAGGCTGAGACGTCTCTATTAAATTACAGACATTTAAATTGAAGCAAGACCTTGATATCTAACTGGCAAATTAGAGTAGGTACTAATAATTATTGAGGTAAGAATTTATATTATTTAGAATGATTAAAAAACAAAAATAGTTAACAGAAATCATACTACAATATATTTCACTAGCATAATATTATTATTTTGATTACAACCATAGCTGTGACGCACCCAAAATTATTTCTCATACCAAATAAGATAACAGGTCGTATTTCGCATAAACCACTTATTTCAATAAAAGTAATAACCGAATAAGTTTTGTATACTATTATAATTAAGTATAGTTTCTATTGTAAAAGTTTGTTTAATAATAATCAACAATTTAAGGCGAAGAGTAAGCAGAAAACACGCAAACATGGTGTTTTTAGACAAGTTTTGTGGTGAAAGTATAGCATTTCGAGCTATGAACACTATTTAATCCTGTTACACATATCCTTAAGTCTTATTTGTAGGTTGCTAATGCTTGCTGTTGGTTATAGTTAACACTGCCGAGCCTTTTTGAACTACCACTTTTCTTTGAAGTTAAACAAGTTTTTTGGCATGGCGTGACGCATTTTTTTGGTACTTCTCTCGGAAAAGTTATTCTTATAGCTTGTACTTTTTGTGTAGGTTCATTTATTCAGATTAGTAGTGAATAACGAGGATTGTAAGCATATAAACTGTTTTCCACCCAAGAATTTTGAAAATATTGGCTTTGTTACATAGATGTCGGGCCGGCAGCCGTGAATTCATATCGCTCAAGGTCGCTGGCATTTAGTGTCGCCTTAATGTGTATAATGAAATACGCGCTTGAATTTTCTATTGGGCGCTCTTAGCTTAAGCTCTTAAGCTTAATCTCAACTGTCTATGACTTTTAATACCAAATGAAAGAAAGCGCTACGCTTGAAAACAGCTGAGTTTTACGTAAGTAAGGTTTGAGTAACCTCTATAGATTTCAGCCTGCGATTGTAAACATGGCCGAAACTCTACAAAATGTTCTAAAAATTCATTGAGTATTATTATCTGGAACATAAAATTGGATTGTTTGTACAGTCATATTGAATGGGTATAAATTACGGTTCAGATCGTAAATTTGATTAACATGTCTGTCAACTGTGCACAGTTAAAACCACAATAGGTGAACATCCGCTGGCTCACAATCTGATGCTTATCTTAATAAATAACGTGTTTTAGTGATATGAATACGCAACGCTGTATTCAATGTAAATTGAAAATATACCTTGGCAAAAACTGCTTTCATAAAACAAATATTTTCAATAACAAAAATTACATAACCTTTTTTTATATAATGCACTCTCAAAGATGGTGCGTTGGTTTGAGACGAATAATCTGCACTTAAACAGTAAAAAAAAAACAAAGTGTTTACGGTTATTCTCACCAAACACAGCGGAGGTACAAACCAATGTACTTATAAATGACCAGAGATTGGAATTGTGGACATTACGGTCTTCTTGGGTATCACAGTAGATAAAAAGCTTTAGTTGGGTCCAGATATTGTCCAACTAGCATATAGAGTCAGCTCTGCGACAAAAGCTGTTAGAAAGATTAGAGAGTACACGAATGTTGCGGCCGCTAGATTAGTGTACTTCAGTTATTTTCACAGTATCATGACATACGGTAATTTACTATGGGGTCATGCTGCTGTCATTGATATAGTGTTTGCTCTGCAAAAGAGAGCTGTTCGTGCTATATATCAGCTTGGTTATAGACAGTCTCTCAAGGAAAAATTTAAAGAAATAAACAATAGTCTGTTAATTGTTAGTATATTTATGAAAATTTAATATACGTTCACAAAAATCGTCACCTTTTTGCTCTTAATAGTGATTTTCATTATTATAACACTAGAAATAAGGGATTGCCTGTAACTAATTCTAGTTGGATTCATAAAATGCATAATACCTTTAAGGGTAAATGTTTACACTTTTAAAATAAAATCCCAGTCACTGTTCAGGCATTATCTCTAAATAAATATAAATGTTTTATAAAAAATGTTTCTGTGGTAAATCCACAGCTGAATATCTAAGTGATCAGACAGCCTGGGACCACATTATGATTATTTAATAGCAATAGCAATGACAGTACAATATTGTATATTTTATTAAAAAGAGCGCCAAAAATGAATGCTGGGGGAGTTTCTTGTGCCTCTTCTTCACTCTCAGAGCGCCATTTGTTTCCGAAGCGTTAAAATTGAGTTCTAAAGGAATCAATTTTGATAAAATAAATGCCTATTATGCCTGTTTATAAATAATATTATGAATATAAAATGTTTAACAGTTGAATTATATTTATATTTAAGTTATCATAATATGAAAATGGTCATAAATTTGTCAAACTCGAACTTGATAAATAATGTTTATGTAATATCAACTTAACATGTTTATGCAAATAAAACATTGACTAGCCTATAAGCTTTAAAAATTGGTGTGAAATTCTGAATAATATATCTCCTATTAGTTAGATTAGTCAAGACATGGTAGATGATTACTGCCGCCCTTTCACAATCAAAGGAATCATGATGTTTCCGGCACTTCACAAGGAGCTTCACATTATTGCAAAAAAAAAATCTTATTTTCATTTTATGTAATCAGAGCATCGCAAAAGATCGTCAAAAGCATTAGTTGCGAATCGAATTAAAATAAATTCAATCCGCAGCGTATATGTACGTTGGTACGCATAAAAAAATGAATTAATACAATTTTAACGTGTATGTCAGAATCAAAACTTTAACTTTTGTTAGAATTGATGAGCATGTTGAAAGGAGAACCACAATTATACAATTATATGAAATTAAATAGAATATTAGCATACACGAGTGACTCGGTGAAGCAGGTTGATACTATTAAATGTTATAGGCAACTAACAGTTTATATAAAGTACGCATACATCTAGTAGCACAGTGTTCACCTACATCCATTAAATTATACATTATTAAACAACGTTTAAATTTTTTTTATAGTTATACAAAACATATCTGTTAAAAATTAAAACAATCTTATATCTCTCTAATAATGTAATATGGGAAACTAAAAAATAGTTATATTTATCAAATAAAAAAATATGAAATAAATATTTTATACACAATTCGACTTCAGTAATGAATAAATATGATTTTGTTTAAATTCTATTTTATCGGATAAACGCAATATAATATGCGATCGTATTAAAAGAAATACAACGTACTCAGGTAAAAACTTATAGTAAAACAATAAAATAAAATACACACTATAATACTATTTCAATAGTTGACTAATCCTACGACGTTAAACCAAGTTTCATAAAAAAACATTTTTGCAACTATTTTTTATGAAATTTGCACTATTATTAATACATGGTAGTACCAGGGTATAAGAAGTATGAAAGAGTATATTTAAGTAACGCTATAGCGTCGGTCGTACTGACAACTGACCGCGATTTCATTACTACGGATTTTTCCATACCCATAAAGCTACAAGTCTACATACAAGTTTATTGTATATTATAATATGTATTTCGAAAATCCCTTTTTTGACAATCAATTAAGTATTTTTTTAAATACTTTATAATAAAATAAACAGTATATGATTACATTGAAGTACTGAGTACTCACCTAAGTCATGTAGCCTTTGAGTATCTTTTTGTGATAGCGCCGCCAGAAGACCCGCATCTCCAACCCGTTGTCTGGCAACCGCTATTCCCACAGGAATTGATCCTGCGACAAAAATAGCATTAAAATTACATAGAAATAAAAAAATGACCACATATTATTATATATTTTAATGAATTAATAAAAAAAAAATTACATAGGTTTCCTAATTTTAAAGGACCTAAGTTCCGACAGGTTCGGGGCTCGGGACATGTCGGCGCGCGTTCGACCGACTGAGTTAGTGAGTTAATCAACAACAACGACCTCGACGCCACTCGTGTGCCATTTTACTTGTTGCATCATCACGCCTATAAATACTAGGAGAACATGAATTGTAAGGGGCTACGGATATTGTTCGATATTTTAAGACGGACCATTACCACAATCAGAGTCACAGAGTACATTTTAATTTTTATTATACGCACAGTTTTTGTTTTGTTGTAGTTTCATATTTATTTGAATAATTATAAATAAATTCGGTTAAAGATTGTCACTTTTATAATTTACTAATCCGATGTGGTTTGGGGAACGAATATATACCAGTCACGTACAAACTATCCTACTGATTATGAAACACCTCCACTAATTCTTCAAAGCACAAACAATTATTAGGATTCCATGCGATTCAAAATCTAACATAATTTACGATAATTTTAACAGGTCCGACTAGGCTTTTACCGTGGCCGATATCCACTCTTATGCCATATAGTTCTTATACATAACAGAGTGCAGAATGCAGAATTCGGCATCAATAATAAAAAATGGTTGACCACATTAATGACGTAAACCAAAGTTAACTGAACCGCTATTTGTGCGATATGTTTACTAGGAGATCATGAAATAGATGAGGTGGAAAATGCTTCATCGAACTAGGTAAAAAAACGCTCTAAAATATAGCATTAAGTGAGCGTGCGATTCTCGTTTTTCTATAAATAAGCAGACTTCTTATAGACTAGGAGAGCAACACTTGTAAAGAGATAATAATAAGCCAAGGCAGGTTTGTTATGAAACGAAAGGCTACGCTGTTTGTTGCCCAACAAGTTGAAGAATTTTTAATCGTTGTACACTAAGCATTATTCATCTAAACGAATATTATAAAGAGGAAACGTTTGTGTTTTTGTATGTTTGTTTGTAATGTTTTCACACAAAAACTACTGGACCAATTTCAAATATTATTTCACCATCAGAAAGTTGCATCTTCACTGAGTGACATAGGTTTAGGTTATATTACAATTTAAAAAAATAGGTATCCCCAAATAAATACATAAAAATTCAATAATATAACCCAAGGTGTGAAAATATTATTCATAAAAAATCTGCCATCGCGTGCGCTCCAGTAACTACTAATCATAGAACAAAAAAATGTTGCAGTAGTATTATACAACAAAACCCGCGGTATCAATTGTCCAACTACTGTAGTTATACCACTGTAACAACTTTTTTACATTTTAAAAGTTCATCTAAGCGAGTGAAACCGCGGGGAGTTGCTAGTATACAATAAATCAATAATATCACGCTTTTTGCATTATTTTCTTTCATTAAATATTGTAATTGTTTATTTAGAAATAACAATTATTTTTCTGTAAATCTGCATTCGACTAATTAGTGATAATTATGTGTTCTTGTTTCAATCTCGTTGGTATGACTTGCGATTCTTTAAGAGCAGTTAAAATATAATATTATGAAGACAGTTATAGTGTGGTTATAGTTAATACCTACGTAAGTATCCATCCCTACTGTGTGGTTGGTGTCTTTTATCAATATCTACGATAATGCATTTCTTCAGGAAGGGTTTTTGTGTTTTACGATTTATGAGGGCTCTTGCTAGAGCATTGTAGTGTTTTTGTAACCGTTTGTCATATCTAGTACACCCGTTTTTTGCTTCGTCTTTAACAATTATTAGTAGCTGTTCTATTTAAGAAATAACGAATAAACCAAGTACAAGTTTCTAGCACAAAATAGTTACATGAATGATTTATTCAAATTTCCTTCTGCAATGAAATAAATTAATAAAGTCGTAAAAATCGCTTTACGGAATTAGAGTAAACATTTGCCATTTTTAATGAATAAATAAAATCCATCCATCCATCCTCCATCAATGAAAGCAGGGAACGATTTCTCCAATACATTGTTAGTCGATTCTCCACCAGGCGCACAGAAGCGAAAGGAGCGCACAGAGAAATAAAAGTACAGAGCTTACCGTTGTTGAGGGAGCCAGGTACGCCCGGGGCAGGTAAGTCCATCTTATGTCCGGGCGAGGCCTGCTCCAGTTTGACGGCCACCAGTTCGGACATGTGCATGTGTTGCGGCTCACGCTTCACCTGCACCTGCACGTTATGTCCGGCGTGTCCGGTTGACACTCCCACCCACGTCACCGGGTTCGTCCGACTGCACCCGCTATCTGTGTGCATCACCTGACAGAGACCATTCAGCTTATTTATTTATAAAGCATTCTAAATCAAATCAAAATCACTTTATTCATGCAGGTCGAGTAAATGACACGTATGAATGCCATTTTTATTTTATTTTTCCATTTACCACCACAACGGAAAATGTTGAGCATCATTGCTAGGAGAGCTAGCAAAATGGAGGTTAAATGAACTTGTAAGGTCACTTAATGGTCACCATCTATCTGAGGACCAGACTATTGCTTATGGAGCACCTACATGATAATAACAACAATGATAATAACAAAAATGCCAGCCACATTAAGTGTAATTTTAGCAAATTGTATTTTTAATAATTAACTATGACCTATTTAATAAAGTGGATTCTTTAAAAGTGATAAGTGATAACAGTGATCTAAATAGAAAATCACAAACTTTGTGTAAGAAGCCAATTTTATTTCTCTTTTTTTCACATTCTAAAATGTGAATTTATGAACTGAAGTGGCAGTGGGCAGGGCACATAGTTCGAGGGACAGATGGCCGTTGGGGCAGTATAGTCCTCGAATGGCTACCACGTACCGGAAGACGCAGTATTGGTAGAACCCCCACAAGATGGACCGACGATCTGGTCAAGGTCGCCGGAATACGTTGGATGAGGGCAGCGCAGGACCGATGGAATTCGTTGGGGTGGGGCTTTTGTCCAGCAGTGGACGTCTTCCGGCTGATGATGATGATAGTGATAACATTTTGGTCAAAACTAGGTTTATTAAGCAACGTGTCATGTTATGTCAATGGTTAATCAATGCACTAAAAATCATATAAGCATATCTCCGGTCTCACTTTCTTGGGCGAATTGGTAAAGCAAGTGTTGCAAGTTCGCTTGGCTTGTTCTGTCTTGATCGTGAGCGGCTGCATCATGCCTACTCCGTCGATTATCTGGCGTTGCTCTGGGCAGCAAAGCGACTCTGGTACACAAGGCTTGCCCAGCTTAGACTCCTCCATTTTGCTGCTCTCCCTGTAATAAAAACTAGTTGCAATATATAATATACAACACAACCCTTATGGTAAACTTTTTGTTACACAGAGTAGGAATTCATCATAAATTGAATATCTTTAATTGCCTCTCTTGCCAGCTATCTTCTTTTTTTTATTTTAAAAACACTACAGAACAAATACATACATTTTTATGAAATAAGTACCACGAAGACCTCACGGGTTTATCTGAGTACCTAGAGCCATTCAATTTATTTTTAATTTTCAATTTACAATTCTTTTTTTTAATACTATTCTGTTTTCATGAAGTATCTTTTAAAGCGAGTTTTGATTTTCGTGGTATTTATGTACATTTCTTGCAGCTCTTTGGACAGTTCGTTAATGTAATCCGGTATTAGGTAATTGACCGTTCTCTTTCCATATTTATTATGAATTTTTGGTAAAAAGTATTTGTGATTTATATCGAGTTGTCGTATACCTAAGGGTCTAGGTTCAAGAGCAGAATTACACCATAATAGTAAAATGTATGGGTAATGCGGTTAAAGTAAATTAAATATCATAATTTTGTTACTGTGATATTAACAATGAACGGATTTTTAACAGAACTACGGGCTATAGAGCGTACTTAGACTATACACAGACTTTACTAACGTAATATTTTGCTAAGTGTGATAAATCCGGCACTCGATTTGTGCATTTCGCTCTCGTACGTTATGCTCAGTATAATTTCAACTGTCAAATAGTTATAAAAACGAATACAAAGATTATGCTAAGGTTACGTTCAGCTAAGTGTTGCTAAATTTTACGTAATTAAAGCCTAAGCAAAGTGTAAGTACGCTCTTCATTGAGATCGATAAGTTTTAAACATAAAATGACCAAAGAATTTGTGTCTGTGAGCCGTAACATTACAAAATTTGACGCAAAATTGTATGTATGTATTGTATCTCCGATAAATTGGTTACAGTAGTAAGTCTCTGTAACAATGTCATTAACCTAGAAAAAAATATATAGGACTGCTACTATATTATTTTGTCAACACAAATTTTCTCCCGCGAGGCACCCTAGAAATGGGGACGAATTGATTTTTACATTAGTGTGCGTGACAAGCTTCGCTTTACACTCGCCATTTGTTTTTCACTTTGTGTTAGTGTGCGTGCATTACTCAAAATAGAGGTTAACTGTCAACTAAAATATTTTTCGACGCTTTCACAGCTGTCACAGTGTATCTAGATGAAAAAATACAGACTGGTCTCAGAGGATTGGTCTCCGCTGCGCGGCGCTCCGACTGGATACCACTCTCGAACTCACACCAGTCTCGAACAATGTGTGACGTTGATGTGCCACATTTTCTGTTAAACTTTGCTAATAATTGAAACTAAAATGCCGGGTTGCGTAGTAAAACTTTGTACAACTAATACTACAAGAAATAAGAAAGACACTGGGGTCAGATATCATCATTAATTTCAATGTACAAAGCGTATGTTACAAAATTTGAAAGATGCCATTGAGTGTCAAGATGCCACGCACACAAGCATCTAATATTTTCCGTGATAAAAAAATCTATTGTTCTTAGACAGTGTGGTATTAAGTTGGAGCACAGCGAAGACCAATCCTTAATCTAAGGATCTAAGTAAAAATTAATCTGGTAATAAATAATGTTCCACGTTATCGACTTACTCCTTTTGTAAGCCAAGCCAACACCCCACGTAACTTACTTGATCCGCTGGTTACAGTTAAGGATGTCGAGGTGCAGCGGCGAGTAAGGCGAGTTGGGAGGAGGAGTCGGCACTCCGAACGTGGACAGCGAGCTCGAAAACAGGCTCTCCGTTACTAGGAACAACACAGATATATTACACTTCAAAATAGGATTTAGAATATAATAGAAAACACTTTATTAGCAACAAAAAAATCACACCTTCAATTAAAATCTTAAAATACAAAATTTAATAAGGTAACAAATATTATTCCAATATAAAAGAAAATAAAAAGAAGTGTGCGAGTGATTCCTTAAAAGGAGCTGACTCAGTATATTGTTGTGTCAGTGCAGAAGACACCAACACAACACTGGTCTTCAGCAGCCCCTGGTGACACTTAGAGTAGACAGTTGCTGTAGTCGTCCCATTGTAATTAACTTGTGTATCAAACGGATTCGTTTTAACGGATTCTGGAAATCAAATTTGAATTGTTTTTTGTGTCAGACCTGAAGAACAGGCGCTAGAGATTCAGCAGGCTTTTTTTTTTTCAAATAATAAAATTTTGTCACTGTTACTCCAACAGAGTGGCCTCGACACTCGTTGTCAACTGCCGGACTATGCTAAATAATGTGGGAGAAAATTACAGAGTTATCCTTAGTACCTCTAAGACATGCAAGTATCGAGCGCAAGGTTTCGATAACAAACTTTTAAGAACTGTTGCCAAAAGCACTCAATACTCTACGTACGCAAGAATGGAGTAAACTCTGGTTCAGCCGAGTTTAATCCACCCCAAAATGCTAGAGCAGTAGGGTTATGTAAAGAAAAATTAACCAGGACCCTTATAGAACATTGCAGCCTAACTGAATAAGCAGCCTAAGCCACGTAACACCCTTAGGCATATTTTATACAAAAAAATTAATACTTTTAATCCTTTTTTTTATTATTTATACTATTAATCATTTACAGAAAGAATCTTAAAAGCTAACATAGTCCCGCAAAACTGTTTGGACAGTTTGTCTGCAGGATCAAGTCTATTGTAATACATTAGTGCTTATTAGAACATTGATTTTATACAAGTGTAACTAACAAATATTGATAAAAAATATAATAAAAAATCTAATTTTATTTTTAAGGCAGTGTTGACAATAAATATTTCGTAAGTTTAGTTTTAAATTTTCTTTTACTGGTTTCTAGTCGGATGTCCTCAGGCAAGCTGTTTCATAGATAAGGTAGGCGTTTTTTCAAAGTCCTATCTCCGTAGTAGTTATTGATTCTAGGAACCTCGAACTTACCAGCGGACATCAACCGAGTATCGTGGTGGTGCATAATTGGGTTATGTTCTTGATTGCCATGATTGTTAATGGCTAATAAGTACTTATGTTTTAAGCTAACTGGCAATACTCTATATATTTTAAATAATTTTCTATAAACATTTTTACAATTATTTTTAACTTTTTTGGTGACGAGAAAAAAATATAATAATACGTTTGTGTAGCATATGTCCTTGAGAAGACCAACAGTTTGAGATATGTCTGCTTACTGCGAATGATATTATGAGAATCACGAAAATGTTGGCCGCAGTCTTCACAAACCATATATTATACTAAGCGGCCACAACGTGAAGCCCCTTCCGTTCTCCTTTCACTCCCTCTCGCGCTCATCCTGTTGTATCAGTCCGGTTTGCAGTTTCATTACCATTAGGTACATGTCGTGATATTTTCGTGTATTCACTGCTTTGTTTTTGAAGTTTTCAATGTTAAGATTTGACTTTTGTTGTTAATAGTTCTGAGTCGTTTTAATCTATATATATATATAAAAATGCATTGCAGTTCGTTAGTCTAGCTAAAACTCGAGAACGGCAGGACCGGATTTTAGTCTTGAATTATTTGTGGAAGTCCAGTGAAGGGATTAAAAGGTGAAGAAAAACAACAATTTTTTTTCCTTTGATGTGTCCATACATAATTTCTATGAGAGAATTTATTGACGCACGGTTTGACAGTTCTGCTGTGAAACAATTTCATTACGACAGCAGGGTGCATATTTTACGAAATAATTCTTGATGTTATGATATATTATTGACAAATTAATAAAAAACATTATTTTATTTATTATATACAGAACAACGTCTGTCGGGTTAGTAGAATATAAAAATCAATACTTTATTTTACTTGACCTAGATGCTTTCATTGATTTTTAAGCACACGTCACAGCAGAACACCTTTACATCAATCAATAATACATAGTTTATCTATTAATATGGTATGGTATTGTAGAATCGGGCCAATTTCCGCAACTCGACGAGTGTGCGTCTATTTTGCGTGTGTGGGAATATATTTGTTATTCCTGCCACCGAGATTACTCCAGAAACCTTAGCAACCTCTTCTCCTTCCTAAAGACTTCTGGGAGTGTGTTTGGGGTACCAAGATGTTGAGCCTGGTAAGTTGCTGCACCTGGACAACGCAGAAGTACCTACATGGGCAGCAGTTTCATCTGCCACCATGCAGGCCCTGCACAGGGGGTTGTCAGTTATGCCCATATTAAAAAGATGTTTATTATAGGGACAGTTCCCGGTTAGGGCCGCCGTTATTCGTTTAAGTTGGATTCTATTGAGCTTAATAAGGCGATTTGCCATACTGGCATCAATGTTGAGGATTTTTATCTAATAATAATAATAATATCCTAGTTATGCTTGTTTTGCACACCGTAACAAGAAGAAGCGACGATGTGACGTCATCGACTTCAGGTACAGAGTACTTTAAAAGCTATATTAATTGCATATTTGACTATAAAATAACAGTAATAATAATAGTTGCAGGAAAATAATGAGAATGTAATGTTATTCTTGTGTAACACACAACAGGTGTGTGCCAAAAAAGATTCCAGTCAATAGTATTTCGGGCAAAGCGTTCCCCACCGCCGTACGAAATATAATTCTATGTACATTTGTAAAAAAAAAAAAATTTTAAATTTACGGACGGCGGGGTTTTATTGATTGAGTTCCCATTGGCTACCCCTCGTATCTTTCTCTACGGTCGTTCCCTCATGATTAAGGATTGACTACGATCCTCTTAGGCTGCACCCATGGGATACGGAAGAAAATCTAAATGTATTTTATTTTATATATTTCTTAATAGATTTAATCACGCCATCTTTTTAATTTCTTTTATATTTCACAGCGGGGCGTAGAATACTTTTGTTGGTTGTTTTGTGAATATAATAGGGGTTAAAGTATGAAATTTTCGTTTTATTGTAAAAGGTACTTCGAATTGATATACAACCTTCATAGTTTGAGATTTTTAAGTGAAACTTTTTTCACATGGTACCTATGCAGTTCTTCTTTTAAAAAATGTGCAACATTCATGAGCATGTCGGTAACGCGAACCCATAAGGTTTACTCCCACAAAAAATTGCCCATCGCGGCTAAAGAAGTTTTCATTTCAAAAATATCAAAAAAAGCAACACAAAGAGAAACAGCTACTGATGATATTGATCATATTTGAATATAATTTTGATCTTCGATTGAAAATCAAGGAGAAAAGAATCAAGAACGTTTGTATGTATGTAAGTTGGTACTACACGGCCCTCTTATCTCTGGACCTCGCTGGAACGTGAAGTCCCCTCCCGTTCCCCTTTCACTCCCTCGCGCTCGTGCTGCGTCAGTACGGTTTGCAGTTTCTATTGTTCTGCGTTGCTATAATAGTACTGCCAGAAATATATACTTTTTTTACTTAACCTAGATTATTTAATTGATTTTCCATCATTATACTAATAATCAGCAACACAACCTTTACATCAATATATAATACTGAAAGAATAAGTCGTAGTTTATTTATTAATAACGACTTTTAGATGTTTTTATACGGTGTATGCGTGTGTTGAGATGGCGTAGTGTGGTTGAGTGTATTTATAGACGGAGCCAGCAGTTGCGATGCGCGGGAGTCGCTTGCGGGGGATGTCGAGTGACATCATTAAGGTCTTCACTATCCCAATATAGACTGTACCACTTCTGTACCTACTAACACAACGCGGATAAATAATGATATTATAATTGCCCGTAGACCAACTATCGTCTCAATTCCTAAAGAAATAAGATATAAATTGCAAAACATTACGAAAGTTTCATATGGTAGTGAAGAGATAACCTAAGAATCTGACAACACGATAGAAGTGTAAACTTAATATTGCTGCTGGTATTAATACAGTTATAACGGAAATTATTATTATTTTTGTGAATGCTTTATTGAACTGAACCTTCTTTGCGCACATGGGGGTATAATTTTTACGGATGAAACATATAATAAAAACATCTTTCGTATTTATAATATTAGTAGATACTTGTTTGGAAGGCCCGAAGGTAGGGCTGACATTTTCACAGGTCCATACATCCAGACATCTATACATTCTTACAAACTTTCGTATTTATAATATTAGAAGTTACTTCTTTGGAAAGCCAGAGGGTAGGGCTGAGGCTATCACAGGTCCATACTACATCCAGACATCCATACATTCTTACAAACTTTCGTATTTATAATATTAGCAGATACTTCTTTGGAAAGCCAGAGGGTAGGGCTGACATTTTTACAGGTCCATACATCCAGACGTCTATACATTCTTACAAACTTTCGTATTTATAATATTAGAAGTTACTTCTTTGGAAAGCCAGAGGGTAGGGCTGAGGCTATCACAGGTCCATACTACATCCAGACATCCATACATTCTTACAAACTTTCGTATTTATAATATTAGCAGATACTTCTTTGGAAAGCCAGAGGGTAGGGCTGACATTTTTACAGGTCCATACATCCAGACGTCTATACATTCTTACAAACTTTCGTATTTATAATATTAGAAGTTACTTCTTTGGAAAGCCAGAGGGTAGGGCTGACATTTTCACAGGTCCATACATCCAGACATCTATACATTCTTACAAACTTTCGTATTTATAATATTAGAAGTTACTTCTTTGGAAAGCCAGAGGGTAGGGCTGAGGCTATCACAGGTCCATACTACATCCAGACATCCATACATTCTTACAAACTTTCGTATTTATAATATTAGCAGATACTTCTTTGGAAAACCAGAGGGTAGGGCTGACATTTTTACAGGTCCATACATCCAGACGTCTATACATTCTTACAAACTTTCGTATTTATAATATTAGAAGTTCCTTTTTTGGAAAGCCAGAGGGTAGGGCTGAGGCTATCACAGGTCCATACTACATCCAGACATCCATACATTCTTACAAACTTTCGTATTTATAATATTAGCAGATACTTCTTTGGAAAGCCAGAGGGTAGGGTTGACATTTTTACAGGTCCATACATCCAGACATATATACATTCTTACAAACTTTCGTATTTATAATATTAGCAGATACTTCTTTGGAAAGCCAGAGGGTAGGGTTGACATTTTTACAGGTCCATACATCCAGACCTATATACATTCTTACAAACTTTCGTATTTATAATATTAGCAGATACTTCTTTGGAAAGCTAGAAGGTAGGGCTGACATTTTTACAGGTCCATACATCCAGACCTATATACATTCTTACAAACTTTCGTATTTATAATATTAGCAGATACTTCTTTGGAAAGCCAGAGGGTAGGGTTGACATTTTTACAGGTCCATACATCCAGACCTATATACATTCTTACAAACTTTCGTATTTATAATATTAGCAGATACTTCTTTGGAAAGCCAGAGGGTAGGGTTGACATTTTTACAGGTCCATACATCCAGACCTATATACATTCTTACAAACTTTCGTATTTATAATATTAGCAGATACTTCTTTGGAAAGCTAGAAGGTAGGGCTGACATTTTTACAGGTCCATACATCCAGACCTATATACATTCTTACAAACTTTCGTATTTATAATATTAGCAGATACTTCTTTGGAAAGCTAGAAGGTAGGGCTGACATTTTCACAGGTCCATACATCCAGACATCTATACATTCTTACAAACTTTCGTATTTATAATATTAGAAGTTACTTCTTTGGAAAGCCAGAGGGTAGGGCTGAGGCTATCACAGGTCCATACTACATCCAGACATCCATACATTCTTACAAACTTTCGTATTTATAATATTAGCAGATACTTCTTTGGAAAGCCAGAGGGTAGGGCTGACATTTTTACAGGTCCATACATCCAGACGTCTATACATTCTTACAAACTTTCGTATTTATAATATTAGAAGTTACTTCTTTGGAAAGCCAGAGGGTAGGGCTGAGGCTATCACAGGTCCATACTACATCCAGACATCCATACATTCTTACAAACTTTCGTATTTATAATATTAGCAGATACTTCTTTGGAAAACCAGAGGGTAGGGCTGACATTTTCACAGGTCCATACATCCAGACATCTATACATTCTTACAAACTTTCGTATTTATAATATTAGAAGTTACTTCTTTGGAAAGCCAGAGGGTAGGGCTGAGGCTATCACAGGTCCATACTACATCCAGACATCCATACATTCTTACAAACTTTCGTATTTATAATATTAGCAGATACTTCTTTGGAAAACCAGAGGGTAGGGCTGACATTTTTACAGGTCCATACATCCAGACGTCTATACATTCTTACAAACTTTCGTATTTATAATATTAGAAGTTCCTTTTTTGGAAAGCCAGAGGGTAGGGCTGAGGCTATCACAGGTCCATACTACATCCAGACATCCATACATTCTTACAAACTTTCGTATTTATAATATTAGCAGATACTTCTTTGGAAAGCCAGAGGGTAGGGTTGACATTTTTACAGGTCCATACATCCAGACATATATACATTCTTACAAACTTTCGTATTTATAATATTAGCAGATACTTCTTTGGAAAGCCAGAGGGTAGGGTTGACATTTTTACAGGTCCATACATCCAGACATATATACATTCTTACAAACTTTCGTATTTATAATATTAGCAGATACTTCTTTGGAAAGCTAGAAGGTAGGGCTGACATTTTTACAGGTCCATACATCCAGACCTATATACATTCTTACAAACTTTCGTATTTATAATATTAGCAGATACTTCTTTGGAAAGCCAGAGGGTAGGGTTGACATTTTTACAGGTCCATACATCCAGACCTATATACATTCTTACAAACTTTCGTATTTATAATATTAGCAGATACTTCTTTGGAAAGCCAGAGGGTAGGGTTGACATTTTTACAGGTCCATACATCCAGACCTATATACATTCTTACAAACTTTCGTATTTATAATATTAGCAGATACTTCTTTGGAAAGCTAGAAGGTAGGGCTGACATTTTTACAGGTCCATACATCCAGACCTATATACATTCTTACAAACTTTCGTATTTATAATATTAGCAGATACTTCTTTGGAAAGCCAGAGGGTAGGGTTGACATTTTTACAGGTCCATACATCCAGACCTATATACATTCTTACAAACTTTCGTATTTATAATATTAGCAGATACTTCTTTGGAAAGCTAGAAGGTAGGGCTGACATTTTTACAGGTCCATACATCCAGACCTATATACATTCTTACAAACTTTCGTATTTATAATATTAGCAGATACTTCTTTGGAAAGCCAGAGGGTAGGGTTGACATTTTTACAGGTCCATACATCCAGACCTATATACATTCTTACAAACTTTCGTATTTATAATATTAGCAGATACTTCTTTGGAAAGCCAGAGGGTAGGGTTGACATTTTTACAGGTCCATACATCCAGACCTATATACATTCTTACAAACTTTCGTATTTATAATATTAGCAGATACTTCTTTGGAAAGCTAGAAGGTAGGGCTGACATTTTCACAGGGTTGTATGATTAAGTTTAGTATGTATCAACGTACGTATTTATTACGTCTGACCTAATAACCTTTATACCAAGTTTATTTGTAAGGCCGGTAGTGTTTTAAGCTATATAAGTAAGTACAGGTTTATAACTGTCCCACGGGAACTCTAATTTTCCGGGATAATAAGTATCAACATGTTGGCATAAAAGGCATTTATTTTCTCAAAATTGATTCATTTAGAATTCTTTTTGATGTCGTTTCTAATATACTAGATACTACAACTGCTTCGGAAACAAATGGCGCTGTGAGAGAGAAGAAGCGGCGCAAGAAACTCTCCCAGCATTCTTTTTTGCGCTCTTTTCAATAAAATTATACAATATTGAACAGACATTGCTATCGCTATAAAATAATCACAATCTAGTCCCAGGCTGTCCGATCATTTAGATATTCAGCTGTGGAGTAATAGGATTTACACGTGATAATCTGGATTTCGGAGAAGTATTTATCAAATTCATTTGCAATTTCTATTTCCGAATTTATAACGCGATTATTAATATTTAAACAGATAGAGGTGTTACGGCAATTCGATCTACCAGTTTCATTGTTAATTACACTCCAAGTCGCTTTTACTTTATTATTACTGTTTGTAATTTTATCTGCAATGAAACGTGTTTTCGCTTCATGACAAACTACTTTAAAGAGCTTGGAGTATTTTTTTACATATATTTTAAACTATTCACTATTATTGTAATGTTTCTCATAATAAAGGTCATATAAGCGTTTAGCGTTGTTGACAGGCAACATAAGGTATCAACATGCCAAATTTTATTAAATTATGTGTATAAGTTGTTCTGTACTATATAAGTTACTATAGGTTTTTAACTGTCCCACGGGAATTTCTTAATTTTCCTGGATGAAAAGTATCTAAGATGTTGACTGGGGATGTAAGGTATCATCATCATGCAAAATTTCAAATCGGCACTTCACATCCCCCTGACTCGGTTTTGATAATTTTTTAATAAAAGTGTAGATTTATATAATATCTGATGTATTATAGTAATATTTCTTATAATACATCAGATAAAACAGAATTCAAATCAGTTTAGCTGTTTGTGATATTGGCGTGCACAATCAAACATACCAATATTCAAAAAACTGCTTGGCTTCGGTCTGAAAAAACAAGCAGTTTTAAATTAGGTTTTTTTTTAAATATTTATATTATATGAATATTGAATACATATAATTACAATATTTTGGTTAATGGTAATTATAACTACAATAATTAAACGAATAGGTAGTCATTTTTCTATTAAGAAAGAGTAAAAAAGCCAACCAAAATAAACAATCTAAATTATAATAATAAAGTTTTAATCATTTTAATGAAACCTAGCAGAATATTAAGCTTTTGCCTATTATTCTGTTTTTCAATTGACGATCTTTTTGTATTCAGTACTGTCGCGTGCATTCATATATATACACACACGAAAATAAGGATGCGAGGGAAGGAATTCAGATTATTTTACTATCTAGACTCGGTTCCCAAGGAAGTCGCAATAATATTCGAAAATAGAATAATTACCAATACAGATAATTTGTTTTACTAACAGAAGTTAGTTCTTGAGACTTTATATAGAATCTTATTCAAAAAAAGGTAAAAAATGAATCCAACTTTTTGAAGGTAAATAGGGATTATAGTTGGAAGGCCTTGAAGGCTCGGTGACTCCTCCAGTGCTTCAAGAGTATAGCCGCAGTGATCAGGTGATCAGGTTGGTGGTGATAGATAGTAAGGTGACTGACACGCATGCCTTGTTTGTCATGTGAAATGCGTAAACTGTCGTGTACTAGGGTAGCATAGTACACCAAGAAGTTATAATGAGACTGACAACACAAAGACACAAGCTATTACAATTGCAAGTTCAAACACACACTTCAGCTGTTCTCCTAGTACAAAATAGACAATAATTTAATAAAACAGCGTAGGGCTCCAGAGTGGTTGAGGGCGAGGGCGAAGGCGGAGGGTGCGCCCCCAAAAATCCGACAATTCTCTCATTTCCGTCATCAGATGTGAGTTATTGCCTCGATGTAGGCTAAAATATTGAAGGATCTATTTCGATTTGTATTGTTTTGCTGTTTATGGTAGCCTCGTAGCATACTTCAATCACGAACTTTGTAGTTAAATTAATAATAATATGCACTTTTACACAAATTATCTTGCCCCAAAATAGGCATAGCCTGTATGTACTATGGGCACAAGACAACGATAATTATATTTATTACAATATACCTACTTAAACATACATAAATACATATAAACATCTATGACTCGGAAACAAACATCCATATAAATAAAACCGCGATGGAATAAAGAACAGTCTTTGTCATGGGTGGAAAACTATAAAAGATATTAAGTATTTAATAGGATAAGTAAAAGTAAAAGGGAGGCTGATGATATAATGAAACATGCCGAAAAGCCTGGCTTACGCGCGCTGGACAAAGAAATAAACATTTTGACTGTTGCATCTCAATATTATATTCTTGATAATGTTCCATATGTTCATAAGCGTATTAATGAATTTGCTAGAAACTGCGACAGTCATAAAGTTAACACGAGTCACAAACATAAACTTGTTTTGTCTATTACTCGGTTAAGTTGAGCTAGTAATTTGAAAGATTTTCAATTATATTATGTATAATATTCTCCCTTTGAGTGTGCATTGTACAAAGTGTTGTTTTTTGTAATAAGAACGCTATCTCGTCATCAAACGGTAATATTTTTTTAACTAATTTGAAATCCAGTAAAGCTTTGGTGGTAATTAAGGATACCTGTGGTTTTTTATATACAACACGAAGGTAATATCAGAAGGTAGTTACAGATACACAATTTTACAATTAATAATATTTATATAGATGCATGTATACCCAGCAGTAAGTATAGTATGGTGCATTATAGCTAGCATTTCGAATTCTTCACGCTAATCACGGCAGCGCGGGCGACTGTCACGTCACGGCATGTTTCACGCATGTCATTTTACGTGACGTACGCCGCGGTTCGGTTTCACGTTCGGAATGTGGATCGTTCGCGGTCACTTTATAATATCAATTATGGACTTATTTAAATACACTCTAACACTTCTTTTTATGAAAATAAGGGACGAGACGAGCAGGATGTTCAGCTGATGGTAACATACGCCCTGCCCATTACAATGCAGTGCCGCTCAGGGTTCGCCGGCACTATAATTGCGCTCGTCACCTTGAGACATAAAATGTCTCATTTGTAATGTCACAAGCTACGGCGCCCTTCAGACCGAAACACAGTAATAATCACACATTAGTGCTTCACGGGAGAACTAGGCGCCGTTGTGGTACCCATAATCTAGCCGGCATCCTGTGCAAAGGAGCCTGGTATTTACAATATCTTTGCATAAAACTGCAGAGAGATACATTCATACTTAATAAATAGGTAATTACTAGCTGACCCGGCAAACGTTGTTTTGCCATATAAAGTATAATTCACGCGATAGTTTTATAAGTAATAAAATATTGCCTATATTTAGCCTGTACATCATTTTGTTCTATTGTCAATAGTTTTTGCAGCGCACGCAAAAATAGGTTTTCGATTTTACACCTTGTGTTACAAAATAGCAATTTTATAACGGATCCCTAATTAAAAAAAAAAAACATAGCCTAAAGCCTTCCTCGATAAATGGACTACCCAACACTGAAAGAATCATTAAAATCGGACCAGTAGTACCAGAGATTAGCGCGTTCAAACAAACAAACAAACAAACAAACAAACAAACAAACAAACAAACAAACACTGCAGCTTTATAATATTATAGATAATTATTACAAAGGACCGCACAAGGAAGCTCATTGCACAGCTTTGTAGTACGTGGAAGAAAGCTTCTTGAAAACCGAACTGTGGAGGACCGCCACACATCCAGATGGTGGGGGTGATATACTAATTTATGTCGTGCGAAGGTGGATGTCGGTGGCAGGAATTAGTTGAAAAAGCTCTTCGAAACACTCCCGTGATAAATGCGGTAGAAGACACACAAAGAAGCGATGTCACTACGCAACGCCAAGTGATTCAGCCGTTCACAGAGCACTGGATCCCCTGATAATTCGAGCAGCTCTGCGTTGCACGCTGTCAAATGGATCGATCTGATACTTGTGGGTGCGAGAAATACTCCATGTGTGGCCGGACCTACGTAAAGTATTACCGTGCTCTATGACGCCCAGCTTCTTCGAAGCCAATTTGGCTTCCCCTTCCATATGACCGCGGAATTGGCAATCGGTCGAGATTTCGAGACTCAGTATTTCAAACTAGGCGAGGATTTTTTTTTCGCCTACTGTTGTCGGAAATGTATACTTTGCCTCTATTTGCGGCCTATAGCTATATGATCCAGACGTTTTAAGCACTTTTTGAAGTACTCTACAAAAACAATGAAGTCAAAAAAAGCAAAACTAATTGAAAATAATATAGATGGAATAGTCTGGTGAAAGACGGAATACCTCCTGCAATTGAAACATTGTGAGTCGTTTTGTGTGAACTGACTGTGATAGCAGTACCGTCATTGTTTCAAACACATGATAATATGATAGATCTACTGCTAGTAAAAGATATACCAAGTACGTACCTTTGTGGACAGAGGTCCTATTACCAGTCTGACTTGGGAACAGAGAGTACAGCGGGAATCTGGACGCCCCTGTGAACAAACAAACATACATAGTAACTTTCCCCCGACTGTACATAGATACAATAATATGTACGATACAGAAAGATCGATGTATATTGAAGTTATTCATTATTATACTTTTTTTAAAGTGAAACCTTTATAACATGATCGCCTCAATTTTTTTATTTATCGCATGTCGCATCGGCCGGTACACGCTTCAGTTTTGGAGGTTCTCGTATTCCAAAGGAGGTTAGATTATGTCGAACGTGTATATGTTGACACAAAGGCCGCCCCATTTTCCTTCCTCATTGGCGTGATGAATTCCACATGGTCTGGTATTAATTGTGTTTAATTTCGTGTTTTTGAATTGAAGAACTTTTGCCAATCTAAATGTACTTTTTGATGAGTTAGAAGGGATCCATGAGTCGGTCCGTTAAGCGGTCTCTTATGATCTATTTAGTAAAACAGGCGGAAGCGAGCGACATTTTCTTATAATTTACACAATAAATAATGGTACATTAAATATTTTAATTTTTTTTCTCGTTCATACGATAAGAAACATTAATAACATACAATTAAATTTGTAGACAAATATATATTTTTTTCATGTAAATTTAATGTTTAAAATGTTAAAATGTCGCAAAATATATGTTCTTTTTAAAACTCGTTCACAGTTCCCACATATTTTTCACTTGAAACAAAACAAACAAATGAAATACTTTCGATTCTACTAATCCATTTTTGATTTTCATTAAATTTTCTTATTAGTATTATCACTAATTATTCATATCGCCGAAATAATAAAATACTTTCTTAGTCAGTCAGTCAATCAGTGAGTCAGTCATAAATGACAACAACAAGATAGCGCGGGGTACCAGGCTAACATACCTTGCTGGAGATCAGCGGGTGGGCGGGAGCGGGCGCCCCCCGCCGCCCCGCCCAGCATCTCCCCTCGTACTGAACCACCTCACCACCTGAAACAAAATACAATGTTATCATAATATACAAGCCTAGTATACTAAAACTAACTCTAAAAAAATTTAAGCTGTTGTTAATGATTACATGCTTAATAGTATGTAGTTACTGAAAAATAAAATTCAATGGAGAGACTTTACAATATTTAGAGTCAAATAGCAATGGATTAATTTACTCCAGGTATACTGAAACATCATCCAAATCATAAAATTATTAAATATCATAATTGCATTAGAACTTTTATAAAGCTATTCTTGTTGCATTGTGGCACATTCGATAAAATAAATAAACTAAATAATATTTTATTTTTATATTATTAAGCTTTAGTTTAAGATAGCGGGTTCGCTTCCCCGTTGTATTCTAGGCTGAAGGGTCTAAAGGCTTAACAATTTAACTCGACTATGAGAGACTAGAGAGGTATGATAAAACAAAATTCTTGGGTATAATAATATCACCTGTTGATAAGTATGTACCTTTGACTAAGTTCTAATTAAACATTTTGGCATCATTTTGTGAATTGGAAATAGATACGATTCAATTAATAGTACTAGGATATTATAAGAAGAATAAAAGAATTCACGCACATTTTAATGTTATTCGACTTACATAACCATCTGTTGGATTTGATAACAATAGGTCAAATATTGGAAGGGTCCTGTTAGTGAGTATAATTATTAGAGTATAACCCTAAAATCTATACTCTTAATGTAGAACCGATTTTATTGTTCGTTTATACCACGAAAACTACTAAACCGATCGGAATAATACTTATACTATAAGATACAGCGTGTTTTAGAGAAGGTTTTAGTATATATGTTGGTGATTACTTATCCGAAACCTATATCTTATTGACTATAAAATACGTAAGTATCCATCCCTATTCTGTTGAAATACATATGTATTCACAATGCAAATAATCAGTCAATTACATTGACGGGCGCAGGGTACTTAACTTATATGACAAAATAACTTTTGCCGGATCAGCAATATAATATAATACAATTATTTACCAAATAAAGTATTTCTTTACAAACCCTGCAAATGTGACGAATTCAAAACTTTGTCTTCTTTTTATACGTTTCAATAATCAAAGATAAAAAATATTTCATTACTATATGATCTTTACTTAGAGCATATATAACATTAAGACGCTTCCACTGTCTTTTCGCTTAGATCTTTTAAAGTACTCAACGGATTTTAATGCAGTTTTCAGCATTACATACAGTGATTCAAGGGCAAGGTTTATAATTAATATGTTAATTAATTGTGTAATTAAATTATTCAGATTGAGCTTCTTTAAGAAGTTATGACGGGTATAAATCTCCAAGTAAGAAGTAGCAAGCAAGAAAGAAGAAAGAGATCAAGAAATTGCTACTTTTTTAAATCATCACTTACAGTTTCATCTTTTTACAATTACAATATATTATGTAAAGTGATGTAACAATTAATATACTCAAGCTTCACTTACGAAGGCGGGTATTTTTAGTTTTTTTCTAAGTAGGTACTTTAGGTAAGTAAGTTGATATTTATTGAACTATCCTGGAGATATATACCAAAGCCAATCAATGCAGATATTGAACACAATACAGAGCGACTGCATACTCTAGTAAGACCGTGTCGTTTTCAGTTCGTTACAAAATCTCTTGATGAAATCAAAATTCGTGACGTGTTGGGAATTGGAAAAATTTATCACCTTAAAGCCTCGCCTAGTATCGGAATACTGGGTCTCGAAATCTCGAGCGATTGACAATTACGCGGTCACCTGGCAATGCCAAATGGGCCTCGAAGAAGCTGGCGGTATAAATAGAACAGAGCAATATTCAAGCCAGCATACTAGCGATATACAAAACTATTGCTATCATCTCTGGTCTGGCCAAACCAGTATCAGCTCAAACAGTTTATCCACGTGCAACGGACTGCGTGCATTGACGGCGACCTAGTGCTCTGTGAAGGGCGAAATCACTTGGCGTTGCGTAGAGACCTCGTTTCATTGTGACTTTCTACCGCATTTATGACAGGGAGTTTTCCGAAGAGCTTTTTCACCTGATTCCTGTCACCGAATTTCATCATCGTAAAACACGTAGGTATCAAATTACAATATCATCCCCACCATCTGGATGTGTAGCACGTTTTCAAGGAACTTTCTCCCACGTACAACCAAGCTACGATACGGCAACGCTCCTGGGATTCCTCTGGTGTTACAAGAGAATATGGGCGGCACGTCATCAGGTGATCCGTACGCTTATTTTCCCTCCTCTTCTATAAAATAAAATAAGTAATATTTTTTTGGCCCACTTCGTCACTTATTTTTCATTTGCGAGTTAATAACATGAAAATAATATTTTAATTAAAAGTGTAACAAGATGTTACGGATAATATGAATCTTGTAATAATGGCTTGAATTTAATAGGAGTATTTCGATTTGACAAGATTTTACAATAATCATTCTTCAAAGCTTAATCTTTGAATCTTCAAAACTTATACAAAAACGTTATAAGCATACAAATGTGTAGAGCCCTGTCACACGAAACTCAACTCTAATTATAGACATCGAAAGTTTGTTTTTATTTTGTTACATTCGGCGCGTCGAGATGGCTGGTTCGACAAAAAATGTTATTGTGTGAAAAATGTTAAGAATAAATTACGTTAACCCATTTCAAAGTTTTTATCTAAGGACACGATTTATGCCATGCTCATGCCGTGCTGTGGAGTTCTGTGAACAGATCTTGAAATAGCTTCTCGTTTAGTTTAGTATCGTGTTAGACATATCTTTGATGGATCGGGAACCAAGAACCTATTACATAGGCCACGCCCTAGCTAAGATCTAGAGTGCACGAAACTAATGCACAAGCTATCTCGTACCGATAGCGCATTATCGCACAAAGAACGCTGAAAATAATGTGCCCCTACTTAAGATATATCAACATATTGTAGAATGCAATAAATATACTTAGTAGATACTAGCTGCCCGGACTAATTTCGTTCTGTCAAAATTTTATAGAAAAATTTAAATAAATTTATCGTATGTATTTTCGAGTGATCCCATTATTTATGTCACAACATGTATTTTAAATCTGAAATATGATCGAAAATATTCATTTAAATTACATGCTGTAAAGGGGTATATCGATCTATATCAAACGCACAATGCATGGTCTATATTAAATATACCTGCATTGTATAAGTATTAAGGATTTATTGCTTATAATCGCTTCGTATATAAGCCATCATTTCTTGTAAAAAAGTAATGGTTAAAAAAAGGTTATTGTGAGTTATCCGTAAGAGGTAGATATACAATCATTGCAAACTGTTTGTAGATATTTTAAAGGTATACAATACTGTAGTACATTATTTTGATCTATCTTGTAGGGTTCAGCTAGCGTTTGCATTGAAACCGCAAAAAATGTGTTTATTGACGACATCACATTAGAAACCTCTAAATTATCAGTGGTTCTACTATATTATGCATACTTCTCTAAATATCTAAAATAGATTGCGTAGTTTTAAATATCTAAGCATACATAGGGTCAGACAGCTTTGTTTTCTACTATGTAGTGAGATATTGTAAATGCTACAGCGGCGCCATCTGTTGGCCCCCAAGCCACTACTGCTTGGGGCAAGCTATTTATGTATATCAGTTGGGTGCTGTTAGTAGCGATTCAGTGTAGGGATTTATACTTAGCTAGTGATATTAGATACAGGGCTACTCAGACTTAATATTTCGTCTCGACGTGATAATCAATTCACTCAATCACGTCGCTGATCAGTGTATTTGATCAAAATGTATTCAAACAAAACAAATCTTATATTTACAATAACTATGATACAAAGTTTACATCAACTTGGAAGCACTCCCTAAGGTCTCCCTTTCAAAAGTACGTGGCGAGAAAAATCCCTGAGAGCATTCATTAAAATTAAATCTATTTAGAAAACAGGAATCTTATTGAATGAAGATAAGCTCTAGAAAAAAGGTTACGTACAGAAATAGGCGTTGCTAAGGAGGACCGGTTGCCAGGCAGCGCCCTATCCCTTTACAGAAACCTTAGAGTTGTCCTTGCGATATTATGTAGCCGCCCTAATTGTAATATTACTGTAGTAATTGCTATTTAGGCTCACGGGGCCCACGCAGTGACATTAGCAATCTCCAAATTAACAGGGGAGCTGAGGATTACAAACTTTACATTTCTTTTATACTATGGTGACACGTGCAGTATCTATATATATATAAAAATTAATTGCTGTTCGTTAATCTCCATAAAACTCGAGAATGGCTGGACCGATTTGGCTAATTTTGGTCTTGAATTATTTGTGGAAGTCCAGAGAAGGTTTAAAAGAATGAATAAAAATGAAAATGCTCGGAATGAAATAAAAACAACAAAAATTTTGTTTTTATTTTGATGTGATGAGATACATAATTTCTATCAGAGAATGTAATGACGCACGGTTTGACAGTTCTGCTGTGAAACAATTTCAATGTAACAACAGGGTGCATGCATATTTTACGAAGTAATTCTTGATGTTATGATATATTATTGACAAATTCATATAAAAACATTATTTTATATATTATATACAGAACAACGTCTGTCGGGTCAGCTAGTATATATATAAAAATAAATTGCTGTTCGTTAGTCTCGCTAAAACTCGAGAACGGCTGGACCGATTTTGCAAATTGTGGTCTTGAATTATATGTGAAAGTCCAGAGGAGGTTTAAAAGAATGAATAAAGATGAAAATGCTCTGAATTAAATAAAAACAACAATTTTGTTTTTCCTTTGATGTGTCGTTCAGAAATCAAATTGAAAGAATAGTTTAAAATTAATAACTAATTAACTTTTTCTATATATATTATATCCTTAATTAATAGTTGTTTTATTATGCCTGAAATAAATAACTTTTTTTAATATTTATTATGTACAGAACAACGTCTATCGGGTTAGCAAGTGTCTTCATAAATATGTTTTTTAAACCTATTTTTGATATTATTTAAACACGATTCATATATTGAATGTAGCACCTCACTAACAAATTTGTATTGTATATTACAGTCATTGTAAAATATTCTCTTGATTAAAAAGAGTGACCGTTGAGTATTTTTTATGTTCTTCTCACAAAATTTACGTTTTCCGAACATTAGGTAGATTCAGTAATGTAAAAGAAATATTTATAGTGACGATTCAAAAGCTCTTAGTTTAAACCTAATTGAATAAAGTCTATTTTTTTTATGGAATAGGAGGACAAACGAGCGTACGGATCACCTGGTGTTTAGTGATCACCGCCGCCCACATTCTCTTGAAACACCAAAGGAATCACAAGAGCGTTGCCGGCCTTGGCCTCGGCTAAGAAGGGTGTATGCGCTATTTTTTTAAAGTTTATTTGACTTCGACTTGGATTTTGATATAACTCATTACAGGACATATCATTCGCAGTCGGATAGCGGAAAGGTAAAAGTAAGCTTAGAGACAGTGTAAGCACACTTTTCTCCATAGTTGTGTGTCAACAGCTGTCACTGAGCGAATTAAACCTGAACTGAACAGCAATTTCACTAGCTACGGCGCCCTTCAGAGCGAAACACAATAATGTTTATACATTACTGCTTATTGACTAACAATATTTTAAACAACTGGAGTAAATGCGGCAATGTATAGATAAAGCAGTCAAGTAGTAGTAATTTTTTACATGTTCCATATTTTGGCTTTGTTTTTATATGATGATGTGTCTATATGTATAGAACGTCATGCAGTTAATGGATGAATTTGGTATCGGATTGTGAATACTTCAAGACTGCTCCCATTTTTAAATTTCTGATAATGATTCTAGAAATAATCGAGAACTCCTTAGTCTATATAAGTAATCATAATTTGTAGGATTTAGTGTTTAGCATTTTACAAACAAAGTATTAATTGGTGATCTGAAGATGACCGCAGATGGGCACCTTTTTGTGATACGTAGATAAGTGCATCATGGCTAAAGATAAGATAGTTAAGAGACTGTTACTATATATATATATATCCTTACTAGAGGTAGACAAATCTATCCTTTTACACTTTACCGTTACTAATATACTATCTACAGATAGAGATAAATAAGTACCTTCTACTGTCAGTAATTACTAATTAGCTGTCAATAATCTGAAGCTGTCCCAATAAGTCATTCCTTATCGCCTTACATTTGGACGCGTGAACTGCAATCTCCGTACAAACTTCTATCGCTGGTAAGCTATACGTCGTCCCATTGACAGACAGCGTGTACGGATAAGGTCGGTTACCGTCGATAAGTTTATTAGTACAGAAAAGTCAACGATAGTTACGATTTTTATCACAAGTAAAAGATAGACTGAATATTGGGAACGGCTGTAACTATTTTGGGCATAAGTATGGATAGATAAGATCTTGTCAAACGGTGACAGCAATGTATCCATATCCGTCAAAAACTACCACCAGTTCGAAATAGTGTGCCTCAGACGGGCGTAAAAACTCAGCGGGATTTGCTTTCTAAATTCAGTTACAATATATATTGAACAATTTAATGGCCTGAGGGCGTTCGCTCCATTCTCAGTCTGTGGTATCATATGATAAAATCATTTTACTCGGGGTCGCGCGTTCCAGTACTTTGGTATAGGGGCCTAAAAAATTTCATATAGCATTTCAAATACGATAGTTTGTTTGCAGGACGTGAACACTATAAGGCATTAAAAGGCATTTAATTTTTCAAAATTGATTCCTTTACAATTCAGAATACTTCATAATAATTTTTGAATTGTTAGTATTAGTATTGGTATAACTTCACTTTTATAACTTCACCTTTAATTGGATAAGACCATGTTAAATTTCATCAAAATCTTCTCAGCAGTTGAGCGTATGATAGATAAACAGGGTTGCATTTAAAATATTAGTATGAAATATGTCGTATTTCCCTTTCGTATTTTAAATACATATTGCAATATCGTGGCTCTAAAGAGGGTAAAACAAACAAGGTATGAATTCATCGAAGCTGTTTTGAACTCTATTTTATGGAAATAGGTCTGAAAACTGATTGGATGTTTGATCGGTACGTTAAAACCAGGTAACGCAAAATCCTATATAAATAGTATCGACCAAACTAGATATTGAAGATTTCCACCAAAGCCCATGAACTGTAGGGACGCTCTTTGTAGTCAAAACAATATAGGCTTATATTACGTTTGTTTGTCCAAATTATTGGTTGAAAAAAAGAAAAACATGCGTAGGTCGAATAACGTATGAAAATAAATGATAATTTTGTTATTTTGAGAGTAGTACAAAAAACCGTACAATATTTTTGCACCACATCATCGCCTTTTTGTAATCCGTATTGATAACCCCAATACATGTGAAGAAGCAATATTCGCGGATTTCTCACGTTATACTGTTGAGTCTACCAACTTAAACACCAGCAACGCATTTCTGGGCCCCTGGTGTTGCCGATGTCCATGGGAGGTATGCTTCACCACTTTCCAACACGGTGGGCCTCTTGCCCGTTTGCCACCTCTTATATCAAAGAGGTATCATAGGTTAAATTAAAAAAAATTGAAAATTTATACAGTTTTTACGATACTGAAGAACAATTCATAATTCTACATTATGAATAGACAACTCAATAGAAACCAAAAACGAGTTTTTTCGGAATGCCGACGAAATTCCGGGCTATAATTTCACGAGACATAATTACAGTTTTAGCTTCTCCATGTTACAATCGATAAGCGTAAAGGATTAATATAATTATGAACCCTTAATATGATACCTTACAACTTGTAACTTATTAGGGTCAGAATGTTTGAATAGGTAACAACACCTGCAATTATGTAGCTATCAGATAGTAAATAAAAACAGCTGCATCGGTCGGTGCTTACGGTCAACCCGAATTGTTGAAATATAAGATTATATATATAAATGAATAAATAATAAATTCAATACTAACATCAAATAAGATTCAATATAAATTAGTTCGCTATGAACGGGAATGGGGCTCACTTGAAAGTCGATAATCAATTTCACAATGAGTAAAACTACTAGAGAAGAAGGAGTTAAAGAATAAACAATCTTTTGAATACCTACTGATTAAATCTAAAAGCTTCAGAGGAGAGATAAAACTGGTTATCTACATGTAAACTCATCTCAAAGGCCAGAAGCGCTCCTGTCATTATTGTGGTGTTTCCAGAGAGCGGTGATCATTCACCATCATAATAAAAAAATAAAATAAAAATACAAAATAATTTATTTACCTATTTACTTATTACTTATAGAAAAAGCCTGCGTAAGTCCAACTTATGTATGAACGTTGCAGTTAGTTAAATCATTTAAAACATAGGGGTAATTATGAGTAATTGGACCAGGATAACATAAAATAATAACAGGCGCAATGGCAAGACAATTACATGATTGTTTTAATTAACGTACATACGTGTAAATTAAGTTGTTAGCTCCAACCGCCAGACAATTGCGTCTGGCGCCCTATTACGTGCAAAAGCCGGAAGTTCAGTCCATCCCCGACAGAAGTGATCACTTCAACTTCACAGTTACACTGATCTTCCCGTTACAACCTGTACTTATTTGATATCACAAAAAATGTCGATGCTTTATACAATCTAGATTCCCTATACTAATATTAACGTACCTACAATAATGTTACTACTCGTATGAGTATAAAATAAAGTATTACCGAGTATATTTGTCTATTTTCATGTTACAACCGTACTTGTAGAACGCATAGAATTTGGTTACAATATTAATTATATCTTACAATGTTAATGAGATTTTTGGAGTATCGACACAGGAAAAGATCTGGCTAGGTGGCCCTCAATGGGCTTCGTCTTGCCCCATTCTAGTCTTGGCCCTACCCTGTAGCCAAGTACATTTATGGATAACTGTCTCTTACCTACACAATACCCGTTGGACGAAACTCACAAGGTGCAGGCAAACGATGGAAGAAATACTCAAACTATCACCCAGACTTACACGAAGACTTAAATAAACACTATATCCAAATTATGGTGGGTAACCTCACAGGTCATATACCGCTAAACAAACGCCTTTTAATATCCTTAGGGCGTAAAGTGCAGGTTTTGTCTGCTCAAAAATGAAATCATAACTCAATTAATTCTGGATTATACAAAAGTATCCGAGCAGTTTGTGAACCACTCAGGAAGGCTATGAACCTCTGAATGGGGCTGGTCTGGTTGAAGTAATTTGACAATCCTGCATGCGAAATGGGCCCAATTATTAATTCTAATTGTGAAACAGTCCTCCATTAACTACAGTTGCAGGGCATGATTATTATATTGGATGCAGCATCATTTTACTAATAATAATAAGCTCATGGTCGCTCAAAGGGCAATAGAGGGCTTTGTCTTCCCGCGAGATCGAATCAAAAATGAGAAGATCCGTAGTAGAAACAAAGTTACCGACATAGCGCAAATGATTGAGAAACTGAAGTGGCAGTGGGCAGGGCACATAGTTCGACGGACAGATGGCCAGTGGGGCAGTAAAGTCCTCGAATGGCGACCACGTACCGGAAGACGCGGTGTTATTTGGCTCCCCGCAATATGGACCAACATGGTCAAGATCGCCGGTGTACGTTCGATGAGGCCAGCGCAGGACCGATCGTCGTTAAGATCTTTGGGAGAGGCCTTTGTACAGCAGTGGATGTCTTCCGGCTGATCATTATGATGATGAATAAAAATGTAGATACGCCTCTGTCGGATTTTCTTAAAACTTTCACACACATTCGCCAAATTTGACAGTTAATGTGCATCTATCACCTAAGTAATGGTAAGTGAACGTGGAAATCAGTCCCGATTTCTTACATGCATCGTTAACCTAAGTTAAATAGGGAGTATTAAATAAAATAATTCCATTGCAGTACTCTTCGTAATAATAGGTCAAGCGTGAGCGGTAATTTCGTGCACAATAAACGATATCGCGCGCCGGAACCGTCCGATAAGTTATCGCCAGAGTTCGCCAACTGTTGGTCATTCCGGCACTTGTAATATTTAAACTTATTTTAATACATACTTCGAATTTCTTCATTAGATTTACTCAATTCATTAACATTTTGACAAAAGTCAAAATCAAGTGCCCTTATATCCTTACTTATACATAAAATATGAATTGGAGCTTATGTACTCGGGATAGGCATAATTATGGTTCCACTGTTTTATTTTAGATATCATAAAGATAAATATGTTTACTAAGCCCTTACTTTGTAACCATTACGCCAGTGGACGCTGCTTAAACCTTTCTGGACCACTTTTTCTTCGAACTAACTTCACAAAAAATAAATTAATATCTACTACAGAACTATACATATAAGCAAAAGAAAGGACTGCGAGAGATAGGTGTGCATGGTGGGAGTTGGGGGAGGTCTACGCCAAAGGGCAAAAAAGGTTTGATGATAGGTATAAGATAATACATAATGCATTATAATCGAAATTTTTATAGATATACCTGAGTAATTCGTAACCCTAGTAAATTATTTAAATTTAAGGCTTATTTATTTTAGTGATGCTATGAATCTGGCTAATATATGTTAGCCAAAACATGTTAGAAAAATAACTACATTAAATAAAAATCTGAATTAAGATAAATAAGAATAAGAAGTGACGAGACTAGTAAGGGTTCACCTGGTGAAAGTGTTAGGCCCTGTGTATTACAATATATTATAATAGAGTAGAGCAAATCGGAAATAATCTAAACGGCTATCCTTCTTCAAATATCAAATATTTTGAGTCACTTATTGCAAGCTAGAACCTATAATGCATTCGAAAAAATGTATCTCCGACATGAGCAAAACGGGTGCATGAAGCGAATTGATCAAAATTAATTGCCTACTTAATGTTATACATGTACATATAAGTCCCACGCTATCATCCATGGATAACCAACAAAGAACAGTCAATTAATTAAAATTAACTGCATAGTTTGCAACATCTGACAGTACACTACATCCGGCTTTTGTTCCAATTCATTTTGGAGTTTTCGGACATCTCGTTAGTAATGTTTTATTACGCATTTATCAATTTGGGAGTGTTCTAGTAAGTTTTAGCATTATTTCATCAAATCCAATCTCAGAACCCGAGAAAGAGTTACTTTCCTGTTACTAAGTTGTAGTGTAACTCTCGTAAGCATCTGGTAAACTCTCGAACACCTTGATTGTCTTCCTAGCGAGATCGATGTGCCTCTTACATCCAATATTTAAAATCCATCAAGGTTTAAACTAGCGACAAAATCTCATTAAATCGAAAAAATACGGGTTTCACTCCGGGAGTGCCGGCGGACGTGAAAACTTGAACATTAACGTTGTGCATTTTTGAATACTTTGGAATGGTTAGGGAATAATTTCACCTGAATTGCTTTATTTATCGGTATAAAACTACCAGCATTTAGATGGTTAAATATAATATTCATTTATTGCGCTATCGTACAGAAAACAGTTTATATTACATAAAATATAACTTCAAAACTATTACAACTGTTTAACATTAAAAAGATTACCTCTCAGGAAAATCAACTTTCATCCATAATTTCAACGTCTCTTTCACCATCTTCATTACCAGCATCGCCAATATCTAAAACTGATACAATAGGTTTATGGTAGCTGAAGTAAAAAACAAAATAAAAAATGAAAATTTAAACAAAATAATAAATAACAAAGAAATACAAGAAACTATCGCCTTAGAGAGTCTTCGCTTATGACAATGCTTAAAAACAAAAATAATTAAACTATAAAAATATTTCACAGCTGAGATTCGATCCCACGACCTCGCGGAGTTTCGGATTGTCAATCACAACTATTCAACCACTGGTCCAATGACCGTATGAACATTAAATTGAAATAGCCGAACTATAATTAGTTAGAAGTATAAATTTTTCATACATAATTTCAACGACTGTCTTACGAATATTCGATCAGGCCACGTGTCCTGTCACAAGTTTATCATTTCATACCGATCCCAAGAAAAGTGCTAAACTCCGCTAAAGAAGTTTTTACCTCAAAAATTATAAATGTTGAAAATAGGATTCGCTTAGATTACTTCATTTTCACATAAAAAAAATTAGCTTTAAAAATTATGTACTCTGTAGTATCCATGTAAATATGTAAAATAATAAAATACCTATCAACGTATTTACATGTATTGGGAAATTTTAAAAAAACCATAGGTGCCAAAGGGTACTTTCTAAACTACTTCCTTAACGATACCACATTTTGGGAATAGTGAGCTATTTGATAAAATAATCCGATAAAAGTCAAAGTCAAATAAACTTTATTACAAAAGAGTTTAGTCTTTTGAATCGTAACTATAAATATTTCTTTTAAATTACTTAATCTACTATATGTTCGGAAAAAGTAGAGAACGAGAGAAGAACATACATACAAGAAACTCAACGGCCACTCTTTTCAAACAATAGAGTATTTTACAATGGATACATCCATTTACAAAAAAAATAAGCTTGTAAGGTTGCTGCATCCAATGTAATCGTGTTTAAATAATATAAATTATTTCATAAAAAGTAATAAAGAATACACTGTACTAATAAAAATTATCGTATATTAGATTTATCATCATTTAGAGCTTGAATTCAATGTTTGTGTCAGGATGCTTCGTGAATATGATGGTCGTGATTACCGTCATAATTAGGAACAGCAATAATTGGTTGGATATTTAGTAAATAAATATTAATAGGCCAAAACAAAAAATACAATGTGTTTTCATTTTTTCGCTTATTTTAATCGGATTTGCGTACTATAGGCACAGTACAGTAATATAGAACAAACAGATCTTGAACTTCATACTAGAGCGTTCGAATCCACTCACGCACACATACACACGGTTTACACGGCTATTAAGCACTCTTGGGAAGACAAAACTACTGAGTACGCCGCCGAGACTGTCGAGTCGCTGTTCGAGTTAAATTAGCTGCACAGCGCCTTCGTCAATCTATTTGTAAGTACCCTAGCGCTCCGCCCAGAAGTAGGCATAAATTTTATGGAGACGGCTGAGTTCCGTATCTGTTCTATGACTTGTATTGTGTTTATACGTCTATTTTCACGGCATATACGATTTAAGCACGTCTTACACATACAAAAATATAAAAGAAACAAAACAGAGAGACACAGATTAATAATGATCTGACAAAAATTAATTTAACATAATTTTGATCTATGGTTAAAAACCAAGGAAAAAAGAGCCGAGAATGTTTTCTCTAAAGGTAATTTTTTTTATTAAGTACAGAGTTGCAATAAAGTATAACTAATTCGTGAAATAAAAAAAAACTGTATTCAACCGTTTATTCGCTGATAGCTTCCTATCCGTGACGGAGCAGACGTCCGACAAAAACACTTTCTTTGGTACTCTTTTTCCAATTAATAAAAAACGAAATAAATCTCGAACCTTATCTTGTTCTACAAACAAGCATTTTGTTTTTATGATAAAACTGTCGCACTGCGGAAATTGTAATAGCATTGAAGATTTTTTAATATGATTTTCACTTAGATAACTTACCTAGACAGAGCCTCTTGCATTTTGGCAATGCATGAAAATTTTTTATAAAACCTTTTTACTAATCGCATACTAAATGTATGGGAGTGTTAAATATAAAAATTTGGATACTTATCGTTTGATATTTAATAAGTTATTGATATCATTTTACGGATTAGGTAAGGTACTTTTGATATCAGTTTCAAGTTTTTTTGATATCTGTGATAGTTACGGAATAATCGCTTGGTCACACGTTAACGATTACACCCTGTATATAACTATGTAGCAAGACTCAGCTTCCTTCAAGCTTAAGGAGTATTCTCAATCTTACTTCAGATACCGGCAAGGCATCTCTTCTTACTATCCATTAATTGAAACTCTGTGTCATTAAACAATGATAAATAACTAAAACAGAGGCAAAATCAAATATTTTTATTCAATATAGACATAACTTATAGAAAGTCAAAAACTATAGAGGCCAAGGTTAATACTTTAGTGTGCGTGACAAGCTACGTCTTACACTCGCGATTTGTATTACACTTTGTGTTAGTGTGCGTGCATTGCTTAAAATAAAGGTTAACTCTTAAACTTAATTTTTTCAATGTTTTCACAGCTGTCATAGTCTATCTCGTCGTATAAAATATGCTCTAACGGGGTGCACTTAAGACGTTATAAAGTGCAGTAATTTACGGTCATTAAGAAAATAAAAATTGATGTAAACGGTATAGACGTGGCTTAACCGTGAGTAGGACAAACGAGATATAGGTCATCTGACGGAATGGATGGATGATAACCACTGTCTATACTTGTTAATAATACATAATATCTTGAGTCTGGAAGTGACGAGCGCAGTACGATATTCCAATATCGTTAAGATTTTGGGTTTTTAATGAATCTTAAGCGGCGCTGCATTGTGATGGGCAGGGCGTATCACTTACCATGACGTGAACGTCATACTTGTCTTGAACGTCACTTATTTCTCATAAAGAAAGAACAATGCTATGGTAAGTCTGATGTGGAATGAAAATTATTTCATACGATACTAAGAAACAATATTTGAAATATTATAATACTAAATAAATGAAATATATCAAATAAATACCAAAGTCAATTCAATTTACGCACGCCGCACAAAACTATACCGGCCTCGAAATACCTAGACAAAAAACACGATGCAATACTAGCAATACTTCGTAGAAAGGAATGTAAAAAAGCGGACAAAAAGTTCTCATCAGAGTTCCGTTGATAGGCGTGGGATGGAGAAATGTCGATATCGATGTTTTATAACGAAAAAATTACGGTAAACGGTTCTCTGATACACTTTGGCAAATAAACGTTAAATAAATATTCTCCTTATCTAAAACGTTTTCTCTTAACATAATAAATATTACTGATAAGAAAGCGGTGCCTTTGGCAGCAACAAAATAATTATCTGTTAGGACCTGTTATATTTTTCTTCACATACAAATACTCTGAAAGATTGTGGTATTATTTTGAATGGGAAAAATCACCAATATATATCTATGTATTATATTTAAAATTCAGTACAACAAAGTAACTTTATGAATTAGACACGAAATCTAGGACTTTTTAGGTCTTCATAATTCTAGTTACATTATTTACCAGTTCGGAAGAATTGAGCTCAAAGATAAGAAAGTAGTAAGACTATCGACATCACTCTTGGGCTGAAATCAATAGAGCGTACTTAGACTTTGCTTAGACCTTACTTACGTTAAACATAGCTAAGTGTAAGCTTAGCATAATATTTTATTGCATTTTTATAGTCATTTGATAACTGAAATTGTTCAAAGTTTTTGAGTTTTCTTTAATGTTAATTCCGCCAATATTTGTCTTTTAATCAATTCGACACGTGTTTCACCTCTACACGAAATCCTCAGGACATGTGGACCAAAATCTCAATCTCAAAATCTCGCCAGATTTTGGCGAGTAATTATGGATTTCCGCAAAGTAACGCCTACTTCAATATTTTTTAACCGACATTGTACTGAGCATAAGCTAAGACAGCCGAATACAAAAGACAAGATCGCGTTTTATCACAATCGGTAAAGTTTTACATAAGTAAATTCTAAGCAAAGCGTAAGTCCACTCTATAGATCTCAGCCCTACGATACTACACTGTTCCCTATAACGTTTACTTGAACTGAAGCGGTACTTTAGCGGTACCGCCAAGTCGATGCTTGCGGCGGTGAGTCAGGCATCCACGACGCACATCGCGTTCACCTCGCAGTTAATTGTTCTCGCAATTTACATAACAATCGCTCGCTGTTTACAAATATTTATTACGTTTTTACGTGAGCGATTAAAAATTCGAGACGTCTTAATGAGTGTTATTAAAACAATGGTACTATTTATTATGAAGCGATAGTGCATGCCTTAGTTAATTACGTTTCAGATTTTTCTTTTTTGTTAGAATCGGAATAGTTGAAGTTAGTTATATGCACAACAATTACAGCCACGGTAAATCAGTGCATGATGTGGTTCAATTCCAAAAAAAATAATAATAAGTCTCATTCAAATTAAATTGCTTTATTCTTAAATTATAAAACAAAAGTATAACGTTATTCAAAAGTATTGTAAAAAGACGTTTGTGTGGTAAAGGCTACTATAACATAAATGACTTTCTTAATGATACAACAGATTGGGAATGGAGCGACCGCCCTCAGGCTAATAAATAATAAGTTTAATTGTACAATGTTACTTTAATTGTAAAACATATTTTTGATGAAAAAAAAGGCCCGCTGAGTTTGTTGCGCCGATTCTTCTCAGGCCTGAGGCATTCATTTTGGAATGGGTGGTAGTTTTTTCACTTTCAATAAGTGATGTCATATCCTTTTTTGAATAAAAATATTTGAATTTGAATTTACTATTCAGTTAAGTTTTTTGTAAAAGAAGTAACAAATAATATTTAATTAGTTTAAATATGAAGGTAGGGAAATTATTTACTAATTCCTAGGACAAAATAATTATTATTACTTTAGAAATAATCTTGTAAAAGACACTGTTTTCAAATTTGCATGTCAGCCATTTTTTGTTTTATTCTCAGGTATAACTTTATGCCATAAGGCCGTACGAGTACTACAATTACTTATAACATGCAGTGGCATAACAATTTACTACGATTTATTTAGCTTAAAATGAAATTAAATTCAGACATTATATTCTGATAGACATGTCATTAAACTATTTAAAATGATTTCACTGTTTTATAAGAGCGGAGTAGCTGGCAAGTTATAAGGTTTCCGTTTCATACCGTTTGGTAGAGAGCCCTGAAAACAAACTACCTGCGTACGTAATTTACCAACCTTTTTAGGGTAAAATTACACCTTTAAAAAACGATTTTGAATCAAAAAACTGAAAACAGACAGCAGTATTTGATAAAATCCAGAATTTTGAATACATAAAGGACAATATTTCAAACAATTACTTACATACCTACATCGAATACAAATTTTGGGGAATGGAGATTTGGATGGATATGTATTATATAATATATACTACTTCTATTATTACTAATCTTAATCAGTCATTTGAATATTTTTTTAATATAGTAATATTGTTAAGCTCCACAGTAGTCAATTTAGAACAAAATTTACAATATCATTGTTTAGGGGATTTATTTTTATTAACTTACTATTTTATTTCCTAGACACTAAAGCGGCATATTAGAAAAAAATACAATAATTTTTAAACAAACAAAAACTACAAAAATTCGCCATATACATAACTGTTTTCGATTGCTCAGTGCCTTGCGTTTTGTTGCATTTTTTTGCCATATGTATCCTCTTAACACAATCTGCAATCACACATCGATACGCGATGTTCACGTCACTAATAGCGCGGGGTGCATGGGGCGCGCGGGGGGCGGACGAAGCGCTACCTGGTCGGCCGGGGAGGAGTTCCGAGAACCGTCACTTGATACTACTGATAGCGATAAGCGACTCAACAGAATAAATACTCCACGTGATATTCTCTACTGCTTGTTCAATGAAATGCCATTTGATATCACTCTGTGTGTGTCTGTCTGACAGTGTTGATATATGAACACGCATTCGGGAGGCCGTGGGGTTCTATAGATAGCAGGTATTTTATGCAGGATGCGAGAGTTCATGATTGTATGGGAGACCTGTTCTTGCCGAAAAGTGATTACGGCCGCATACATTTTCCTGGAACACTAGAGAAATCACAGGAGCGTTGCCGGTCTTTTAGGAAGGTGCATGCCCTTTCTTTAAAGGCACCCATGTCGTATGATCCTGGAAATACAGCGTAAGGAGCTATTCCCATAGGTTCAAAAACTAGCACCCATTCGGAAATTTATGCCTCAAACCTAAAAAGAACGGGCAAAACAAAACTCAGCGGGTTTCTTCTTTTTTTTTAGTTTCGAAACAACTAAATTTATAATTCAAATATAATGAGCGCGGTCGCTCCATTCCCAGCCTGTGGTATCATTAAGAAAGTCATTTATGTTATAGAAACCTTTACTACATAAATGTCATAACAATACAAATTTAATTTCTACCAAAATTAATGAACGATGCAGGACCCGTGCCTCTCGGGTTCCATCCGAGCGCTCTTACCAACTGAGCCAGCCGTCCGAAGAGCGCTCCATGGAAAAGTTATAAACATATTGCAACTATCGAAATGTTTTCAGTTTTCTTGAGTGTTTGTGTTTCGCCTAAACAGAGACTACTAGTCTCGTACAAGAGTTTGGCGAATCAACATCTCCTGAGGATGCCTCGTGTGGAGACGAAACACGTGTCGGATTGTTTGAAGACAAACATTGGCGTAATTAGCACTCAATAAAACTCAAAACATTTGGATAATCATGGATTACCGCAAAATAACGAATACTTCAATAAATTTTCATAATTGCAACTTATCATTAAAATATAATTTAGTATCAGCCAAATTTAACACCAGGATTAATTGGCACTTGATCAGTGACGCACGAGAATTAAAATTAATTGTTTATCTACAGCCGACTAATAAATAAGTTTCGACTGCATCTTTTTTATGAAAATAAATAACAAACTAATGTAGTTTTCATGGATCGTCGTCGCAACGCAGAGGAGACGTTTAATCAATAATCATTATATCTATCGTATTCAAAGACATTCTGTATAGAACATCATTCATAGTATACAAAGACGTCAAACTCTCAATGAATTGTCGCTTATTGTATGTTGTTACCACAGAACACAGTTACTGTATAGTGTTGTATTACGATTTTCTAATGTATTTGTTTCTCAGTAGGTTTCAATAAAATCTGCCCCTGTTATCAATTGATAGAAAACATACTTGCAAAAAAATTCTGAAGAGCCCAAAAGTCAAAACCGGGTTGGTTTGGACAGAATTTTTGCAGTTTGTGATTGTGATCACTATAATGTAGTAGCTACATCTACCAGGCAATCATGAGTCACGAGGGACGTACCGCCTTGCAGCTCCCAGAGGACTCTCGGTAAATACAGCGTCTGTCAAACATATCACGCATGCTGACACCGCTCGAGGGCTGCCTATCCTCTGCTATTATGAGCTCCTATTGTATGTGCGCGCATATACAATTAATTATATAAATATTAATACTGTACAAGTAATAAAAATACACGTATTTTAAAGACAATAATAATAAGACAATAGTATAATTATCACTACAATATAAACAAAGTCCTCCGCCGCGTCTGTGTCTTAACGCGATAATCTCAAAAACTAACTTTTTAATTAACTGGGAAGGAACTGTATTATGTATTTACCACCATTTTCTTATATAAATACTAAGTTAGTCATATTTGTCGAATATTTTTATTGCATCACTTTGCATGGACTATAAATATTAATTTATAACATAATGATAAAATGGTGGCAATTTTAATTCTTGCCACTTCTTTAACATTAAGTTCCAAATAAATTCAAATTAGTTACTGACTGCTTAACCCACTAACTGGTGGAAAGTCGAAGTGAAACTTAAAAGTCAAAGCCAAATAAAATATATCCAAATAGCCAAAAGCGCTTTAAAATCGCCATTATAAATATTTCTTTAAATTACTGAACCTACTATAATATGTTCGGAAAAGTAGAGCTCGTGGAGGAACATACAAGAAACTCATCGGCTACGCTTTTAAATCAATAGAGTATTAGTATTATTAGAGACACAATGTCTGTAACAAATCTATTTGTAAGGTACTGCATCCAATATATAAATCATGTTCGTTAAATATCAAATAGCTCCTAAAACGATAAAAAAAAAATAAACTGTATAAATATAAATTATCGTATATCGACTTATTTTTACTAGGAGATTACCTTTAGAAGTTTTCAAAATTCAATGAGCTTGTATATCTTGTCAGAATTAATTGGAGTCTATTTCAGTTAGTGACTAATTCTTTTACGACGACAGTATACACTTTATATCGTCAGACAGTGTAATAATATTTAATATACATAATATATATTGTTGAGTCACAAACGCCTAAGTAAGTATGAACATAACTATGGACAGACAAGTGGAGACAATTTTGTAAGTAATGTACGTATATGTTTCTACAACAAAAATACAAGCAATTTAATAATTACAAAACTGAGAGAAAATAAATCAAACAATACCGTCTTTGTAGCGTGGCCTAAAACAAAATATCAGATTATTTAAAGCATAAAAATATTCCCAGATTCCAAGATGGAATTTTCCCAAACTCAGCAACAATGTATAATATTTAACACGAATTTGTAACATAATCCAGCTCAGTTTGTAGTCGATACTTTTTGTACTTTAGTCATAAAGGCTCTGTTTTATTAAGAATAAGGCATGTTAAAGTGATTTTAGTGAGTAAATTTTTAAGCCAAATATTTTTGATTGAAAATTTCGTCCATATTTTAAGAGATGTGACGATACAACTTAATTTATATAATGCAAATTTTACCTTTGGTAGACAACTCAATATAAAAAAAAATTTAGCATAAATTTTTGTAAGTTACAGTAATTTTCACAGCGGAAGTGGTCACCTTATCTGTCAAGTATGTAAATTTCTGACATAATTCAGTTCCTTCGCACGGCGCATCAATGACCAGGCTCGCATAAACAACGGCAGGTGTAATATCAAATGCCCGAGGCGTCTGTCGCAATGACTACCAATTTATTGCGTTCACTCGCCTTTTAGCATTTTTTTGCGTAAAACGTAATTGGCGCGTATTTCGTACTTGGATCGTGGAGATAACTTTTAATTGTTTTGAAATTTTTCTACATACATACAATACACAAAAGCAAATAATTATACATTCGCATAGCAACTTCATCAATATACATTAAAGTATTTTTTTTATTTTCACACAAAATTAAATAAACTTACAATAATAATATCCAAGTCATAGATACTGATATAATAAAACCAGCTTTTAATAAAGCATTTTATATTAATGTGGATACGACGAGCCCATTTTAAGTTATAACCATTTAAGTGCCTAGGCAGTAGGGAGTTTGTGGGTTTGCCCCTCTGGGAATATTGTGAAAATTGCGATATGATAAATATAGATGTTTGTTTTCGAGTCATGGATGTTTATACGTATTTGTGTATGTTAAAGTAAGTATACTGTATTGAATATATCGTTGTCTTGTACCCATAGTACAAGCTATGCCTAAGTTTGGGGCAAGATAATCTGTGTAAGAGTGTGTCAATATAATAATTATTATTATTTGGCAGATTTCAGCCACTTGGAAATCTAGCTATCAAAGTTACGAATATAAAATAGCTGCACAATATTACTGAGAAGTGAGCACCTGTGTTTTGTACTAACGATGTAATTGCTGCATTTCTTGCATAATGCATTTATAATTACAATCGTTTCGCAGTTTCAAGCTCGTAACGAGTTCACCTGGCTTTGCACGGTGCTTGCCGATAACCTATAATCAGTAAAAAGAATCATTTACGCGCTTAAGTACCTATATTATAAAATATTATAGAAAATTAAATTCATTCAATCAAACGTTTAGTAGAGTAATGTCAAAGTTGGCGCATGTATTTTTGGCGGACGTGTGCAAATAATAAAAAAGAAAAGTTTGAAAAATCTAAAAATGCACACCTTATAATGGCATTTTCCACAATCTTCGAATATATATACCTACCTACAATAGAAATACACAGTGTTATCTCAGTTTTTCATAAATAATAATTAAATGGCAGTGAATCGAACGCTCATATAAATTAAGAAAGTCCGCAGTGTATTATTTAAGATAATAAAAAAATATTGCGGTACGATAATAGTTTCGACCAATTTCCCTGCCACATACATCCATAAACGGACGGTAGTCCAGAAAAGATTATATTTATTGTTATTATTTACTATGTTAAATAAAATAATTGTTATCCAAATACACTTTAAGTAATCTCTCACCAACAAGTATCTGCACACTCTGCAAAATTAATTAAAGAAATAGGGACTCTTGCGGTCATACAATAAGGTGTAATTCAGATCGCACAGCGCTACTAACCTACACTTTTATTCACCTAGAAGTTGCCTCTCTTTGTATCGTGACTCATTACCTCTTCAGACGACGTTAGGGTTGACTTCTTTACCTAAAACTGTACTGTACCTAGTATAAGGTCAACTAATAAAATAATCTCAGTTTTTTCTATAATATAAATAGGTATCTAATGGTAATTTTAAATCAATATTGTTTCATTGTCAAACCTACATTAGTTGCAGATGCGTTGGAAGACCACGATATAATCAAACCTACTACATAGTTTAAAGTACATAACTATCATGAATGGCAATTTCATTATAGTAATAATCACTCTAAATTAGATTGTTTCAGCGTCTTTTGAAAGCTTAAGAAAATTTAATTTCATCGCAATGACCTTTAATATGCATTGCTTTACTGTATTTGAACTGTGAAGTAGGTGACAACAAAGTACGCTTGCGTCACTACTCGCACGTGAGTCCCTACTGGCTGGCTTACTCTGAAGAGGCCACCGCACGTATTTACGATACCTACACGGGCAGTGACACAGGCCTGACTTGATTAACGTCATGAAGCTACATCAGTACGTAAAGGTCTCATGTACATGCAAACAAGAAAATATTTCACATCATTTATCGAACAATCCCAGCCAAACCTAGTTGATACCCATAGACATTAAATTATCAGTTGGTAATAATTTTCACTGACTATTAACAGTAAACTTTTTACGATTCGATTACGCATTTTCAATATATTATGTAAGTACACTTTTTAACAAAAACAATACCTACGTTTTGTAGAATAATATTGCCTTCCTAGTACTTCTATCTTGTACCTAACATAGGCACTATGGATCTAACTAGTAGTGATGGGCCGAACATGGGTTTCACCGAATACGAACATTCGGCCGAATATTCGGTAAAACTTTTAACGAACCGAATATTCGGCCGATTATTCGGTACATTTGATTCCGTTCCGTCGCACAAATGCAGGTCTAAACTTGTTTACGCTAAACGCGCGGATTGCTGATTATAATATATTATTCTAAAGAGTTTACACAGCAGCCTAATCCCAAAACATCTAGATAGTAGATACCTATATTTTGCATTAAGTTATTATCTTTTTACCAACCTACTTTAATTGAAAATAAAGCTTCAGTGACGACAAAAACAGAAAGCTATACTCTAAAATACCTCATTACACTGTACACTCAAATCATGATAATACACTGGTCAATAACAGTAAAAACTTTGAGTATCACTTTGCCAAATATTAGGTGATTCAGCCGAATATTCGGCCGAATATGAATATTCGGTAAAGCTGCCGAATACCGAATATAAAACGAATATTCGGCCCATCTATACTAACAAGTCGTAGTTGAGCTTTGGAATATGAAAAGATTGCTTACTGTTTGTATATAGTATCTAGCGTATGGAAAATGTTTATGTGTGGGTGTTAAATAGAAGTTTGGTTATAAAATAACGGAACCAAATTAAACTATAATAACTTTAACACTAGTATTTTATTTATTTAGGTTCATAACGAGGTAGTGACTGCCTATTTGCCTATATGATATACACGCCTCTGAGCTCAAATTCAATCGGTGTAAGTACATACTAGTTTTGGACCTCACATTGTGTTAGGGTCGATAAGGTGAAAGTGTTGGTCCGCGAAAAGAACCTTGTGTCACGCGAGCTTTTTGAAGCCTTTGAAATCGATCCCCAGCCTAACTTCAATAGAGGCAAGGAATGCGCCCTGCCACCTACTTGGAAACTTGTGTTTCATGAATGAGTCTCGTTGTAAGACCCAGAAAGCCTAGTGAGTACATTTTGTTTACCCGTAAACACCAAAAGTGATATAAGTGTATCGATCAGCAGCAGATTTACAATATACAAGCGTAAACAATATGAGAGAGAAGAACATCTCCGACGGAGATACAACAAGATAGAAAAGGTTAGCGAATCTTTTGTAACTGTAACCGATTTTGATTGATAATTCGTAAACATTTCGCCACGTTTGGCGTTAGCTCCGTAGGCTGGTGTGCATCATATTAACTGTTATAGTTAACATTAACAGTAACGCTGACTTTAACATAGAATGTGAAATGTGTTTCACAATCGTATTCCTATTTAATATTTTGGTTTGGAATACTAAAAGTAAAAGAAACTATATTGGATACTAAAAGAAAAGGGCCACTGTAGTCATTGTAAGTTAAATTATTTTGGATAATTATTAATTGTCATAATAAAATTCATAATTCGCCTATTTAGCAAGATCTTAATAATATTCGGATTTAATGTTTAATACTTTTAGTGTAATACTTTTAATCGAAAACACGAGCGATATGTTCGAGCCTAATTCTGCCATTTTGGTTACAAAACAAACAGGATAAATTTTGATGTAAAGCCGCAGTATGGAATTTCCCGTCCACAAATATAGTTTTAATTGATCATAAACAGCTTGGTATTTACTGTCTGTGATAATAATATCCGCTTCGGTGGATTGGCCGGCTAAAGTACAACGTTTGAGTCATTACTGATACCAGAGTACCGAGAACGAGTTACGCCACGCTAAAAGCCCGTCAACAATGAATACAATGTGCTTGTCATTTGTATGTAACTCCAAACACTTTCTGTATTCTTAGTATCTCTGTTATTCATCAACAGAATAGAAAAAGGGCCAAGTGCGAGTCTGGCATATTATTATTATTCTCATGATTTGGGGATTTCAATGCATTTAAATCCTAGGAACTTAAATCTATTGTGTCCCCTTCTTGCGCTAGCGCGCCTGCTCTCCAACTTAAAAGATAAGGAGGAGAATCGAGGCCACTGTGTTGAGATTTAAATCATATCCTCTCGAGACCTATTGCTTTTAGAAATCGTAGTCTGGCATAAGGTGCCTCGATTTATTGGTACAACCGGAGGAAGAATTTTTAAGAATGTGCAAAACTTGAACAAGAAAAAGAAACTTATATCCTATAAGTTTTTTTTTATTTTTTTTTCGAATCCAGATATCCTATCTGGATTGAAGAAGAGAAGAGAAGGCCGGGGTTTGAATCCAGAAAGGATATCTGGATTCGAACCCCGGTCTTCTGCTATCCGGATCATCCAATGTCCCATATGAGCTGTTAAAGTCTTGTATATACCTATTGGCCGAAATTTACTTTTGTATTCTAGTGTTATTGTAGCAAATTCTCATTAAAACTCGGATAAAACTACATTTTTTTTAAATTGAAACCTAGCTGAACGATTTCTCGCCCCCGAAGCTAATTGTATACTAAATTTCATTAAAATCGTTAGAGCCGTTTCCAAGATTCAGATAATATATGTATATACATGTATAGAAGAATTGCTCGTTTAAAGATAAATAAGATTAAAATCTAAATAATGATAAATCATAGGTTGATCTCTAACAATATCGAATATCTAACAATTTTAGAGTGTGAAGTTAATTTGAAACGATCACAAGATATAAAAACATTATAACCCAGACACTTATCGAGATAAACACCAGTTTCTTAGAGTTTAATAAAAGCCGGCTTCAATTCCGGCCGTTAACACAGAGCCACATGTGGCCATTTCAATTATTATTATAAACATGTGCTTTATATTACTGTTCTCCTAATATTTCATGTTTCCTTGTTACCTAATGGTATGAATAGTTACAATTATTCTTTAAAATAAACACACTACATACACTGCTTTACATTTGATTGTTCAATCTAAATTGCGGCAGTTTCTATATTTTAAATTTTAATAATCTTCTTAATAAATATAAATTACGTGACACGTTGTTTATCCGCAATGGACTCGTAAACTAATGTACGGATTTTAATGGGGATTCATGGAGTGCAGTTTAGTCTAACTTGAGAGATAGGATAGTTTTCATTTCGATTTGGAACCCATAATTATTTTTATTTTCAATATTTGTTTTGTATGGACATATTTTTTATGAGAAAATTTATTAACGCACGGTTTATATAGAGAGCATATTTTACGAAATAATTCTTGATGTTATGAAATTATAAAAATTATAAAAATAAAAAAAAAATAAAAAAACAGTATTTTATTTATTATGTACAGACCAACGTCTTTCGAAACAGCTAGTAAGATAATATAAATTAAATAATGGAATTTCATTGAGCAGTTTTTTCAGGACGATATGATATGGGTACCATCAAAATAAGTGCGTATACCGTAAGAACCTTCATAGGGTATACGCACTTATCTTTATATTTTTGTTCTTGATTAAGTATATTAACAATTGTAATATAACATAGGTCACTATCATTAATTACCTCCAAATAAATCACTTTCGCGCGCTTCTAGAAGTTTAGGTTGTTTTGTGATGCGTACATTATATTGACACTGTTATGGGCAGGGTCTACTTATTCCGTGCATTTATCCCCATGTTCCAAACTAGTTAGACAAGTGGAAAAGTCATGTCACACAGACACCCCGACTTAACCAACCACTATTTTTCCTAGCCCGAGAAAGTAAAAAATCTAACTATTTGAGCATGTTGAAACTTGAAGTAGATACTTCTTAAACGGAAGAACCCATAATCTAGCCGGCATCATAGGTAAATCCCCTTCGTCGTCCTCTTACGACACCATTGGGCCTGGACCTATTCTTTTTATGCTCCTGGAAAGCACAGGGTAAATTTGATTACTTACTAAAGCAAACTCAACATTGAAATATCCAAGGAAATCGTAAACGTTAAAATATATGCTGTTACCGAAGGTGCGATATCAAAAGCAATTGTACTGAAGTATGCCTACGGAGAGGCTGAAAACCGAATCTCTCAGCTCATCGCGGAGAATCAAAACCACAAAAGAAGTCAAGCCACATCAAATTTGAAATTCATATACTTACATGACATCAGTTCAAACCAGCCACTAGAAGAAATGTATTGGAGGAATCTGGATATCTGGCGCTCGTCTACAGTGCGGTTTTCAAGGAACTATCTTCCACGTACAACCAAACTAAAAAGCCGGCAACGCTCCTGTGATTCCTCTGGTGTTGCAAGAGAAAGGGCGGCGGTGATCACTTCCATCAAGTGACCCGTAATTTAAATATTTTTATTACTTTACTTATTGAACGTCGAAAACTTCCGACCATTTGAGATAGTATGCCACAGACCTGAGAAGAACGGGCGCAAGAAACTCAGTGGCCTTTTTTAAATTTCGTTACCATACCTATATGTAGCATCGTAAAATAAGAAAGCTAAGTAAGCTAAATTGTCCTTCTTTTCCATAAATAAAATCTCATCAAAGTAAGTGCTTTTTTCTATCATGACCTGCAATATTTCTATTCTTCGAAAGTAAAACACTTCAACACTTATGTCCGGACTCTCAATTGCTTTCCAACTTGAGTGAGACTTGTTCAATAACTATCTAAACATTTCAAGATTTCTAACTCGTGATTTCAATTCGTTTTAAAAAAAACATTACTCAATTTATACAAGTGCATATTTCTTATAAACTATTAATCAGTACAAATCGACTAACCCGGAAAACGTTGTAGCGATCGCCATATAATTAAAATTAATTAAAAAATATTGGTTGCACTCCTCGAGTGCCAGCAGAAGTGAAATCTTGAACAATACAGTAGTGAATTTTTGAATATTTTGGAATGGTTAGGGAATCACACACGAATTGCTTTATTAGTATAAAAGTACTAGCATTTATGTGTTTAAATACAATATTCATTTATTGCACTATCGTACAAGGTATAATGAATGATAAGATTTTTTTTGAAATTAAAAAGTTTATCTCTCAGAAAAATCAACTTTCATCCATAACTTCAACGACAGTCTTACGAATTAAAAAAAATAATTCAAGGTTGGTATATACATATGAATTTGAATCCCGAATACACATTGGTACCGAGGATCCAACCGGAAGAACTGTGGTTTGTGTCTAAGTTTAAAACGTAAGAAACGTTTTTGTTCGACTGACTTTGCAAATCCGACTACCACGAAAAAGTCTTTTTATTTATCAGGTTAATATAAATATCCGGACGACCGAGCCTTGCTCGGATTTTTAAGAATGTACAAAACTTGAACAAAAAAAAACTAATAGGACATCTGGATTCGAACCGGGGTCTTCTGCTTTCCGGATCACCCAATGTCCCATCTGAGCTATAATAGTCTTGTATATAGTGGCGAAATTTACCTTTGTATTCTAATGTTATTGTAGCTGTTTCTCATTCAAACATGGATAAAACCATTTTGTTTTAAATTGAAACTTAGCTAGATCGATTTATCACCCCCGAAATCCCCTGCATACTTAATTTTATGAAAATCGTTGGAGCCGTTTCCGAGATATATATATATATATATATATATATACAAGAATTGCTCGTTTAAAGATATAAGATATAGCTGATAATAAATTAGTAATTACTGTGGCTCCTCAAAAGATATTTGTCCTCAGGGAAGAATATATCCTTAAAATGCTGTTATTTTTAATGAGGTCAAAATAATAACTCCAATTATTCATGTATATAATAAATTTAAAGATTCATAATAAATTCCTCGTCGAATCACTAACACAACACTCACAAATAAATTCTAACATAATTGTCAAAATCGGTTCAGTAAATTCAGAGATTACCCCTACAACCTCACAAACAATCTCTCTTTACCACCAAAGGACCCAAAGCAATAAATTGCAGACACAAACTATGGAACTTCAAGTTTTACGTCTCCTCTAACTTGTCTTTAATAAATCTTTTTTGATATCTCTTGAGCAGGTCCCACGAAGATTAGCTCGCCGCATTATAAACTATAATAATTTACAATACGTTTCATAACCAAATTCCCATACGTATCAATAAATGTCTCATTCTAAATGGAATACGATAAAAAATCACATAAAATTTACATATGCGTAATTTAAAAGTACTAAATCATTTGACGTAGACATATTTTGCGCCAGCTCTAGATTAGTAATTCATTCCTGCATCTTACTTAATCTTTCCAAATTTTCATAGTTAATTCTAGAATAAACTGATTTGTAAAATACGTCACATAATGCCGAGTCTACATATAACGAACAGTGATAAAAAAACACTTTATTACAAAGTACTTTTATTTATTCCATCGATTATTTTATATTTATCAAACAGAATTACCGCGTCCAGTTGGACTTGAGCAGTTATTTTTTTATTTAATAATACACAAATTATCTATACAAATTAACTTAATATAATATTAAAGGGTATCGTCTCTAATGTGTATAAAAATTATAGTGTACATATAAATTTACCAAAACACTATGAAATAATTATGATAGTATACTTACTACTACGTGCAATTCGACGGAATAGGAAGTGACAATTTACTTTAGGGTTAATAAGGACTGTCTTGATAGAATTATTTACTGAAGTAATCTCTAAAGCGTTTCGAGTTTCAAACATAAGCTTTTGATGTTTGATGAAGAATTATGAACGCTATATGGTTATTCTGATAAAATAGACCTTTATTAAGAAATATAAAATACACATTATTCAGGTCACGTATCTATATGCGTAAGACGGCATTGGAAATTATATTCCTCAGGTATTGTAATAGGTACAGAGACCCATAATATAATGTTGAAAGGGTCTTGATGAGAAAATATTACAATCGTTTTTTGAGTTTGGGTTTCTAGGTGGTCGGGATCAAAAGCTATTTTATGTTCGGGTTCATACATAATACATTTCCCATAGAATTACATTGAAAATGACAACCAGGCATGCATACAGGAGAAGCCAAGAGATACGCGAGGGACGATCGAGTCGTCACTAGTAGATAATTTGCGTATTATCAAGATATATTTATCTTTAATAATATCTACAATAAGATAAAGGCGTCTATTCTCTACCGCTATCAACATAACACTAACGTCTAAGGTCGCAGCCCGCAGGTGCCGGGTTCGCTTCGGGGTTCAGTACGCATGCGCCATGGACACCGCAAAACATCGATACGAATCGCTCCGATAACCCCTTGACACACAATTATAGCCGTTATCAGCCAATAAATAAGACGCTCCGAAGAATTATTGAAGGCGCCCCGACCGCAAAGCGATCCTTGCTCACCCCTTGGAGTGATATGCAATATTAAGATAACATGTTCGGTATTCTGATTCGATTCACATGTGTGATGTTGTTGAGGAAATTTGAACATAACGACGTTGGCTTAACGATTAATTTTGTTTGCACTTGTATCTGATATCGGTGAATTCTTAGCACGAAGTACTGTTTCCATGTAATTGGGGTTTAATCCTTGACGTTTGGATAGTTACGACTATGACGTCACAAGCGAATTTAGAAGTCTCGATCAATTTCGTTTACACTATATGCAGTATACATCCCTATAGGAAAACTTATATTTAAATCCATTTGTAATGCGACCTTAATTTGTTTTTCATTGTTTTGTTTTAAATATTTAGACCAACTAAAATGCGTACAAAATATGTGTAAGCCAGACTAAATAGCTCTAGTTCAATTTATAACTTCATGTCAAATTGATATTTGCAAACAACTTGTTAAAATTAAAATACATAATATTATTTGTTTGTATTTTCCTAGCAGTATGTAGGAATGAATACCATGTATCAATCACTCTTGGGAAAGTATATTTTGTGGCATATCACCGCTCACTAACAACACCTCCCTTAAAGCTTTGTCTAGTATCCAATAGAATACTGGAAATCGAACTCTCGAGCAAATTTTTATATCTTTCTTTCAATTGTTGTTTTACAACAACTTCCTTTTAATTTCTGACACATCACCTTTTACAATTTCATTGACGTTGGTCCTGGGGCTCATGATATTAATATGAATATTTCTGGTTACTTTGTGGAGTAACTTTTGGTATTTTATTATCTGCATTTTTAAGTCACCAATACTTTTATCTTTTTGCTTTAATAATGTATTTTGAGACTTCTGTTTCTCTTCGCTTGTTTACGTGCTTGAACTCTTTTTCCATCTTGCTCACTTTTGTCACATATTGTTGAAAGGTCGGCTTGTGTTACTGCTTCATTTAATGGAGCTGACTCACTTTGATTCTAAATCAATTCTCTCTCTGCATACTCAGTATATTTCTTGTTTTCTCTGTATTTAACTGTGCCCTCTCTCCATTGCTTTCTGTCTCCTTTGGCCTCTGGGTGTTAAATCCTCCGCGGCATTAAGTATTAGGTTTACTATTCGCGAATTTATTAAGCTAAAAAGATATAATATCTATAAAAGCGAGTCAATACTACACACCACGAAATCCACCAACACTAAAGGCTATAGATTGGTACGACAAAAAGAAATAGAAATAATAAATATTACAAAATATAGGTAATTAATACCTACGTATATACACTAAAATAAATATTTTCATGCATACATCTGATAAACATTACTTTATTCCAATTGCAATGTGGTAAAACAAAAATCAAAAAGCCTATATAAAACACGGAACAGAAAGGGAGTCATTATCCTGCCATTATAATGTATGACAGACTAATGACGTCAGGAAGGAATTGATAGAACGGCACATTTTATTCCGTATTTTAATTTTCTTATTAAAATTAAATAAGATTAATAAATGTCTGAGGATATAATCAAATAATTAAATTATATGCACCAATATTTTCAAGATTGTCTTACATTGTATAGTATTTTTGGTACACAGGAAAGACAACAGTTAGAGACACTCACAGGATAACTAACGTGCTTAAATGACGCCGGTTACCGAAAATGTCACAAAATGGCGTCCGCGTCTATACCAACGGTCTTGATTGGTTAAGCTACTGCTTCTAAATGGCGGGACTTTAGAAATTAAGAATTCGGCAGACTAATGACGTGTACTCCAAATTTCAAGTATATATTTTGACTTGACTACTATATTATATATAATTTTGTAGTCCATTGTAGTCCATAGGAATGAACTACAAATACCTAGCATACAGATTAAATGAAAAGACAATACTAAAATATTTGCATAACGGAAAAATATGTTTATGAATCAGGAAATTTCCCCGGCAGGAAACATGACTGACGGAAACATTAGTTGCAGATGGTAATTAATGTATGCGTTGGAAGACCACGACATAGTCAAATTTAAAAGAATTAAATAGGTAACTATCACGAATGGCAATTTCATTATAATAATAATCACTCTAAATTAGATTGTTTCAGCGTCTCTAGGAAGCTTAAAAATTGTTAAATTTGTATCGCAATGAATATTGCTTTGTTTTATTTATGTTTCTCTGTTCTTAAAATTCGGTGAAGTAGGTGACAACAAAGTCCCTACTGGAGGCCGCCGCACGTACCTACGATTTCGATACTATAAGCGGAACTGACTGGGTCCCGATTTTCAGCGATTACTCGATGACTAATCCCAGGGGATACAGTCAAGAGTATATATTACATTAAGGCGAAGAGTAAGCAGAAAACACGCAAACAAGGTGTTTTTAGACAAGTTTTGTGGTGAAAATATAGCATTTGGAGCTATGAACACTACTTTATCCTGTTACACATACCCTTAAGTCTTACTTGTAGGTTGCTAATGCTTGCTGTTAGTTAAACTTAACACTCCAGACCTATTATGACCTACCAGTTTTGTTTGCAGTTAAACAAGTTTTTTTTCGGCATTATGCATTCGTATAGTATACTGCTCTCATAAAAGTTGTTCTCATAGCTTTTACTATTTTTTGTTGGTACATTTATTAAGATTAGTAATCAATAATGAAGATTGTAAGCAATTAAACTGTTTGCGCCTGTCAAAATGTTAAATTTTCGACGCAAGAATTTTGAAAATATTGGATTTTTTACATAGGAGCCGTGAACTCATATCGCTCAAGGTCGCCGGCATTTAGAATCGTCTTAAATGATACTGCGACTTCCTCCGGGAGGAACTGATTAAATAAACATTAAAAACAAGGAAATAATGGCGGGCATGCACGTGATTATATAAAATAAGGCGTAGGTCACAATAACGACAGACGCCGTGACCACGTCACAGTTTGTGTGTTATTCTCGTACACATCCTGTTTTGACTAGCAGTGTGTAAGCAAAAACCTATTGTAACAGTGTAACGAATAATATTTACATATTTTACGCGAGCCACTATGCGTTGCACAGACACGACTTATTTGTATGTTGTGATCAAATAATGATCAATTGCTTTGGGTCACTATTGATACATAAACTTTAACGGCCAAAGACGACTTAAGACAAGAATGTTGACATATCCCTGACAACACTGTCAACACGTCAACACAACAATCTGAAGTTTATCGAATGTCAAGCAGCCTTTCAAATAAACCAATAAGCAAAATGGCTATTTGTAACATATTCTTTTACATATCTTGGTTTATTCTTAGGTATTACGTCATACCAAGTTTATTTGTAAGGCCGTAGATGTCTAAAGCTGTATGGAAACTAGTGTGACCATATTTTGAGAAAAAGGGACGATATGATGAAGAGGTGGATTCTTGAACCCAAAAAGAGCTCCCTAAGCGGAATCGCAATTACTTTGATGTTAAGTCCCAATAGAAACAGTAGTGCACTTCAAACCGAAACTCAAAGCCTTAAATTTGAAAATTAAATACTTAACATTTCACTTGAGCCAATGAGAAGCACGTATTCATATTTCAGCCATTCTTAACAGGTTGTTAAACTTCCGAGTATTACTCGTTGTAACTTCTCTAAGTTCACCTTTGTTTCGGAATTGCTTCACTTAAACTTTGGCTACTGTTTCAAGTTAACATTTAATTATTCAGTGTTTAATAGTTGCCTGGTTAGTGAGAAGTTGACGAATTTTGGATTTTTGATCAAAATAGTGGTAATAATATGCTTATGACCTTCAGCTGATGGCAATTGATACGTTCTGCCCATTACATTGCAGAGCCTCTCTGGATTAGCCACTACAATTGCGTTCGTCACCTTGAGACATAAGATGTTAAGTCTTATTTGCCCAGTAATTTCACTAGGTACGGCGCCATTTAGATCGAAACACAATAATGTTTACACTTTACTGCTTAATAAGGCGCCGTTGTGGCAACCCATAATCTAGCCAGCATCAGGTGCAAAGGAGCCTCCTACTGGTGATACTACACTAATGAGCACGTCAGTCTCACTAACCGCTAGGCCGCACTCTTCATGTTCGATGAGTGCATTCGGCCAATTTGAACAGCATCTATACCTACCTACAAATATGCAAATGAGTGAGATATAGTGTAACTTATAACAGGCGCAGTTGCAGTTGTTGGGAAGGTGACGTCACAGGCTGGCGAGAAATGTTTGTGACCTCGGGGCGATCGCCAGCTCACGTTTTACCTCTTGAATGTCATAGAGTATGAATATCTACAGAGGTACTGATAGACCTTGGCGTCGGAAACGAAATTTTACCACCAAGTAATCGCATCTTCCCAATTCTCCAAAGGTATCTACCTACACTGTTACAATTCATAAATATTACCAGCTATATTCGTCACACTCCAAAAATCGGACCTGGACGTAGAGAGGTATCTATCGAACGCCTTGTTTCGCGGGGTGGGAAGGTAATAAGGGCACACGAGCACGTGGCAGTTGGCCCACAAGGTGACTGACTAAATAATAATAGCTTTCGTGCCATTGTATAAATATAAGTACTAGGAGAGCAGCGGTGACGAGTACGGCGAAGAATTGTCAAGTTATCAGCGACAACGAAGAAATTCACAGTTAAAACATTTAATTACTTAGCGTAACAAGCGATCAAGTGAACCTCATGCTATGTCCATAACAGAAGCTCGAAACATACATATATACACTTCGACTTTCTAGTTTGTGGATATATATTCATATATATGTCGCAGGTATATTGTCAAGTCCGTGATATTATAATTTCACTAGTGACATTATAATTTCACGGGTACACTATAGTGATATTGTAAGACAATGATATTTTGACAATTTTACCAGTAGTTAGTATACGAGACCGTCCCTGATTGGTTTGTTTCTTGTATTTATTGTATAGTAATTATTTTTAGTTATGCAGTAGTGTAATCAACTAATTGTTCTAATTGAATCGGCCTATTGGTTTACTTGTAGGTCCCAAAATAAATTAAGACCGTTGACCACAACGCACCAGCCCAGCGTAGCGGGCCGCGGCAGCTGCCAGCGAGTGCCAGAACCAAATCGGCCTTCGATCACTACTATATTTATATTTCAATATACTATATTTCAATAATGATTTCAGATGGAAAATTGCAGATACGCTCAATGTTTACTATTATTGTTTTTGAAAATTATTTTGTATGAAAAAAAATTACCAATCAGGACGCTCGACGTCTCACACTGCTAACTTCATTTATGTGTGTGTATTATACCTAGATTTATTATAATATCACTATAGTGTACCCGTGACAATATTACAATGCCAAAACCAGGCCGTTAATTTATAAGAAATTAAGTCGATTGACAATCTACCGGTTAATTATAATATCACTAGTGAAATTATAATATTAGGCTTTGAGAGTTTACCGACGACATAAAGTCTATTATATATCTATTATATATATATATATATCTATTATCTATTATATAGTAACTATATACTATATATATATATATATATGTCTATACTATATAGTAACCACTCTCAGAATGCCCTATATAAATCGACAATAAGATACGACGAATAATGTACGTAATATATTTACTAATTAAACTACAAATATTCATAGTAGCACTTTTACACAGAAAAATAAAGTCGATGTTTCCAACGTGAGCACGAATTAAATCATAAGCGATTGCGGTAATCTTAACGGTCGTGTATACCAAGATTGATTTGAATTTATTAACCCATTGACTTTGAGATAACCAACCACAGGAAATTATACACAGAAATAAGTTTTTTACTGTTTTTTGTGAGAATTAACATATGAATCGATGATATACATATATATACATTATGCACTAGATATCCATAATGAGCATAATCTTGATGTGTTCGATAATGAAGACTGTGTACTGACGATAGTCAAGTTAGACATAGTAACTAAAAGGGGATCGAACTATTGGCCGATTGGTACCAAAGGTTTATTGGTCAGTTGTCTCATTATCATGTCATTTCAAAGAACGTCGTAATGTCGGGATACTGTAAAATCCTTAAATGACATTGGAATAACTGTAGGGTATATAATATTAGCACATCCGGCTCCTCTGTAGCCGCGCATCGTCTTTGACAAATCTGCATACAATAGGCGGTTAGTGGAAGAGACAAAGCAGTCTGAGCGCTGGTCGGGCGCGGCCCATTCCACTCGCGGTGAGACTTACGTCGCTAAACTTTACACAATAGTTCAATGTACTGTTGTACAATCTTATTGTCTTACATCATTCACTTAGCGCCTTTTTTTCACAAACTTCGCCACTCCAATGAGTAATCCAATTCAAAAAATGAATGGATTTTATTGGTGGCGCCCTCCTCAGAATCGTGACTTTGCAGGAGAGTTGAATTGGAATCCTTAATGATGTAATAGAGTGATCAATTAGACACCATCAAGGGAATCAAATGCTCGCTCTTTGACAGCATAAAAGAAAAAAGGGTAAATTATACTTTATAATAATTCGAAAAACCATAAACTAAACCGGCGTCTGGTAAATTGCTGACAAAGCTATAAGAAGTATTTTCTGTCGAACGTGTGAGTTTCAGTCAGTCCAATTTACATATACAGGTGTTCCCCTTTGTCCCCTTAAGGCAAGATATTGAGTCTCAATAAAACAGTAATTTCACTTTTACCAGTGGGAGGCTCCGTGCACAGGATGCCGGCTAGATTATGGGTGCCATAACGACGCCTTTTTCACGAGCATTATTATGTTACGATCTGTTACGTAGCTAGTGAAATTACTGGGCAAATGAGACTTAGAATGTCTCAAGGTGACGAACGCAGTTGAGTGCCGCTTAGAATTGTTGGCTTTTTCAAGAATCCTGAGCGGCACTGGGATGTTATGGGCAGGACATATCAATTACCATCTTCTGAAAGACCTGCTCGTCTCTTAGTCATACAAATAGTTGTACACTACTGTGCGACATTTCTGCCACCAAGCTACCGTTTGGCCGATATCCTTTGCAAGCATATGAATCAAATTAAATCCCGAAAGAGTTCTGAGCATGTTATGTTAAAGAGTTTAAAGTTTATGATTGCATATGAAAGGGTTTTATTGGTGCCTATATTAAATATTAACATATAGGTATGTATAAGCCAGCTGCCAATAAGCGATGTAAAGCGACGAAATGGTCCTTTTTACAGCTCAACGTTTTTACTGCCCGCCGGGACCTCGGGGGTTATTTACTGCCATTGTATGGTACAATGGACAAGCGGAGGCCGTGTTATGAAGAGAGTTACCAAAAGTTGAGTTAAGTTAGGGCTAACTTGATACCTACCAACATCTGCACATTATAAAATAACTCATAAAGCACCTACAATTTTTTTTTATTGTACAATAAAAAAATATATATTAATATCGGGGTTACAGGAATATTTTTCCAACTAAGACCGAAACATAATACAACAATAACTACAATTCGGAATAAACAAGACTTACATTAGAGAACTGTTTATTACCTCATTGTAATTGTTTCTTCCTATCAATGATTTTGATAAGATATGGATTACTGTAACCGGGAATCGAACCCACAGTCCGTAACTTGATTGGAATACCCATACCACTTAACAATTAATGGTCACATCAAATAATTGTGCGATCAAACACATAACGTGGGTGAAAATAAAAATAAATATTTTTCCTCAAAGCCATTGTAAATTTAAATTGCGCAATAAAAGCGCGTACACCTTCCAGGCTGGCAACGCTCCTATGATTCCTCTGGTGTCGCAAGATAATGTGGGCGGCGGTGATCACTTAACACCAGGTGACCCGTACGCTCCTCCTATTCCATAAAAAAGTACTTTTTTTCATAATTAATTTATTATACAAAATAATCAGCAAAAAATTATCTAGACATGATTCCAAAAGTAAAAAAAAATAATAAAAATAAATCATACTGCGGATATTGCGGATATTTTAATAAGCAAGACAATCTAAATATGATCATTGTTTTATAGTTCTTTACACCACCTCAAGCCATATCGACCTTAGGATTCACAAGAAAACAATAGTTTTATTAGAATATTAACTCGCTGTAGCGTATCACTTGCGACATCAAGCGCAGAACACACCGCCCGCATCGACGTGCCTGTATTATCCTTTAATACTCCTCACTATGCTTATTTATATTGTCTTTGTGGGAATATTTCGGAGCCACGCGGCTGTTGCAAGCCCATATCGAATTGACTACTGATTCAGCATTCCTGCGCTGTGCACTGACTGCACTGAGCCAGTCAATCATCGTTAAAGTGGTAAACTTGAGTTTATTGTTAACATCATAGAAAAAATTACTAAGACTCAAATCTTATCAGCCATAATTTATGTGTACCTGGTACCTTGGACACAGCTCTAATATTTAAATAAAGCTATTATAAGGATATACCTACCTTTCAGGTTTTCCGTTATATGTGAGTTTATTTTCTGGAAAACACGAATTAACTTTTTTTACTTTCACGCGTTTTTTTATTTATTTACATTACGCCATCTGTTAACTTACATTGTTGCCTTTGGAAATCAAACTTGGGCGTATAGTCAAAAGTTAGTGGTGAAACTGAACTATCTTGGACATTGCAATAATAAATTAATATCGAGTACTATTATTGATTGGCACAGGTGAATAAACAAATAACCAGCTAAATATAGATAGCATAGAAAAAGTATAAAAGGTGACGCCCTGCAAGGGCACAGCAACAGTAGACGGCTTATTAATTGCTATCTAATCAATATCATAAGAATTAAAATATGTATTTTTTCTAAGATTAAAATAAAATTTTACTAAGAAATTGTTTCTTAAATATACATATAACCCGGTGGGGTTACACCGTGGGTGACACCGTGAACTCAATTCAAATTTTGTACCGTCGCTCATTGCATAAAAGTCCTGTTTTTTATGGTTTAACTACAAATTTTCAAACTTTTTTTCTATACTTGAAGTATAAGACATCGTTACTTACCAAATTTCATAGTTCTAGGTCAACGGAAAATGACCTAAAAATTTTGTATCCCTTGAGAGTGTCGCTATATACGTTTATTGCCGCATAAACAGCCGTACATTTTTTTTTCGTTAACTTAGATGATTTCAACTCGATACCTCCACGCGTTCCCGAGATAAAGGGTCTTGACAGTTAGACATTCATAATATTGCAGTGAAGGTTTCATTAAATACTCCTCGTTTTACTCGTCTGCTAGACTACACTTAGCGCTTCTTCAACAGTGACGTAGAACAAGCAGTCAACAAATACTGACAACTTAAGCATTTCAATACAAACGGCACACTTAACAAATCGAATGTACAACTCGCCACTCAGCCGCGCCAATTACGTCTATCACACCACACTATTCTAACTCTTGTATTATTGGATTAAGGTATACATTTGCAAAACAAACGTTTGGATAGTAAAGCTTGTTTCCTGCGAGATAACGCCTGATGGATTACTTCCTATGGATAAGGCAGCGTATCCAGATTTGGTTTATGGCTATGTTAATTTACTAGACTATTTATTTTTTAATGAACTCAAATATTTAAAAACCGGTACGTAAACGATTCATTGGAAAACGAAAGATTATAATTCTATGCAATACACGTGTGTGTAGCACAGATTAGAACATGAGCAAGAAACAGTTAATATTCTCTCCTCTTCTAATAAATACACACAAATCAACGTTCACGTGGATATCCTAATAGAATACAACCCGATTGTAAGTTTGTTATGCTATCTCAGGATCTACATAACCGATTAACATGAAATTTGTTTTTACTTTGTCAGGGGTACAAAAAATTTTACAGATATACCGAGGGCACGGTAACACGTAAAAATAATAAAATGTTTAGCACTATACACACTTACACTGCCTGTGAAGCTTATTTCATATGTTTCAAGGATTTCTCTGCGATTAAGTTAAACCAAAAAGGGGTTCACCAAAATAGTCCTAGATAATTGCGAAGATTGTGGCAGTGAGTAGGGCACATATCTCGAATGAGAAATGGCCATTGCAGCAGTAAAGTCCTCGGATTGCGACCACGAATTGGAAGACGCAGTGTTGGTAGGTGCCCATAAGATGGGCCGAAGATACGATCAAGGTCGCCGGTATATGAGGGCAGCGCAGGAGCGAAATTCGTGGAGATCTTTGGGGGAGGCGCTTGTCCAGCAGTGGACGTCTTTCGGTTGAGATGATGAAGTTAAGCGAAAGAGTCCCTAACCAATCGTCTCATTACCGAGCTTTTCTATTTATTTACAACTTTCTGTTTCGAGTCTATGTTTTTTTACTTAGTTCTAGACTCATTGCAACCAATTTACTATTGTAACTACTCAACCATTATGTTTCGGAAATTCAGGCAATACCTAAATTATGTTTTTCGGAAATATCTTATTAGAAGAGGTTGACATTTTTTCTTATAGTATTGAGTAGTATGCTGCTTGGATTTAAGTGCTAAAATTCCCTACGTTCTATATCGGGTGCTCGGTTATTTTTATGTCTCCCACGCCGGACAACGTATGTAACAGCGACAGTCTCAATTTTAGACTCACAGCTTCACGAATTGCCTGCTGTATGTCCTCAAATACTTATTTCAAATAATGATAATTTTATACCGAATATTTACATCGTTTCTTCATTACTTGTCCCATGGTCCATTACTGCGGCCGCGTTTAAAGGTGCGATAAGAGTATTTTTTTTCATTCTTTTCAGAAATCTTGCATTTTGCATCAAAGTAAGACAGCTCGAAGTGTTCATACATGAAACATTCAATGAAACTTTGCTAAATTATCGAAGGAAACGTAGGAAATTTTTACGGATTAAGTTATTAGCCCAGCAATTGCATTACGATGCTCTTCAAATCGAGATAATGCTAGCACATAAGTAATTGCTTCAAGGCAGAAATAGTTAAGTACTAAGTATAGATCTCATTTATTTGTTCCCAAGATATTTTAAGAATATATCAACGCAAATGCATGTGCAGTATTCACCTACACAAATTAGAGAAAAAGAATGAAAAACAAATAAAAGAGATTGTTTTGAATTCATACCCGCCCATACTTTCCCACACGAGGAACAAGGTATCATGGAAGAAGTAAAAACGAATAGGAAGTCTTAGTAAATTGTAAAAGGTGGAACTTGTAATTGGCCGAAAAAAGTCCCGCTGAGTTTTAAGCACCACTTTTTCTCGGCAATTCTAATTCCTGTTCTAACTCCTGCCGTAAAATTCCACCTTCAAACAACACGCCACAAACTAGGATACCATCCCCAACATCCGGATGTTGGCGTTCCTATATAGTGCGGTTTTCAACTTTCTTTCATCCATATGCGGTGTAAGATACGACATGGGTACTTTCTAAAAAAAGTTCGTACTTTACTAAAAGCGCGGACACCCTCCTGTTATTCCTCTGTTCTTGCAGAAGAAGGGCAGCGGTGCCCCTAAAAATCAGGTGAAATGTACGCTCGTTTGACCTCCTCTTCCAAATAAACTATAATTTAAATAAACGCCACACGTCTTATAAGCGAGGTAAGTATGTATAGCAACATCAATCTACAATCACAAAACATATTACTGAAACTGTAAAGTTTTGAAAACTATACTCTGTTAGGTGTTGCACACATAGTTGAAATATTATGCCAGCGATGCCTGTTCCATTTTACGAAATAGTTTTAAATCTATGCTGCATTTGTGGAATTAAAAGTCAAACACATGATGGATTGGAAATTCTATCTCAATAAAATGACTGATTACTAAAATAAATAAAGGAAATACAATATTGATTTTGTTTGACGAATTGATATTGGCTCTGCCTTGGTATGTACAGAGTAGGATTAGTTGTAGGATTAATTTAAAGCCTTACAAGCAATCAAATCTTAAATACCTATATATTTTTACTAAGAAATATTCATACAGTTTAGATATCTAGTTCTCCTGTGCAGTAATATAACACAATTATTTTCTACTTTCATGAGATATGGATTTTGATAGGGTAATAAGTTCTCCAGTTTCTTTCACAATCTGCTATTTTTGCTTTAATACATCCGGTCTCTCGGTGCAACCGATTTTAGTCCCTCAGTCCACGACTTGATTGGTCTTCTAAATGTCCTTTGGTCCCTTCCTTGTTTAAGTTAGTATTGTACATCGACTATCTGTATATTTATGATTGTTGTTTGAACTTTTGTTTGTTGGCTTTTGTCATCTATGATGATTAAATGTATATTAATAAATGGAGAGCAATTTTATTCATTTAATTTATTAAACATCTGAACTGATCGGAATACTACTTATGTACATAAGATGCTGCGTGTTTCGGACAATTCATAGAATGTGCGGGTTTTATATTTAAATGGCAAAACAACGTTTGCCTGGTCAGTTAGAAAGTATAATACCGCTGTTATAGTTAGATAATGAAAAAGTCAGTAATGTATCTAGGTTTAGCTAGAAATATCCAAAGATGAGCTTAGTTAGCTAACTGTTTTAGACATGCCGTCATTTTACAAATATTAAAACCATAAGTCTACTCAACTTTAATTCCATAGACAGTGTTGGTTCTCTCTAATCTGCCAACCTCCTCTTTGTTCAATAAGCTGTCAATCGGTTACTAACGTTTTTAACACAAACGATCAGCAAGCCAGTCGAGCTTCAACAGTCGCCTGGCATAAGTAGTAGGAAGTAATATAAGAAGTTAATGTAAATTCTAATAAACCGCTTATTGTATGGAGGGTAATCTCTGGACTACTGAACTGATTTTGAAAATTCTGTTTCTAATATAAAATCTAGTTATTTGTAGTGTCATAGGCTATAAGTATATTAACCTAAAATGAAAAAAAAAATCTCGAGGTAGTCGTATTTCCAAAGTCGGAGGAATACGGTTGAACGAAAAGTTTTCCAATAAACACTGCCTTAACGATGAGATATATATGTATATATATGTGACAGCATTGGCAGAAAAACCAATATGGTAACACAGATAGTTTGCAATATTCTTAAATATTTTACACATTTTCGGTAACTACCACAGAACTCAGAGAGATCTGTGTCCTGTGGCAACTAATATTCCATCCCTCTCTGTAAACATTTAGAGTATTTAATTGCACCAATCCCTGTGCTCGGCAAGTGATTGAAGTAACTCACATAACTACAAAATATTCCTGGAGGCCATAACATTTTCTAACATTCACTCGTGCCGTTTGCTAAACCACGAGGGGACGCAAATTCACAAAATTTAATACATCTACGCCGCTTCGAAGGGAGCTGACATCATCCGTTCCTGAGGGGCAATGCGCGTGCCCAAACAGCTGATTGCCTAGCGAATACCATAAAAAACCTTATAAAACAACCATCATACGAAACTCTACCTTCACACTAAAGTATAGAACTCATTTCGTTTTAATAACAAAACTTCGACCCTTATTTTTAATTATCAAGCAAATATCGACCTTAACACAACGGGCTTAGCTTTAAAGCAGCCCAATCGTTTTATTTATGAAACAGGTCATCCATACAATGAAAGCTAGCAGTTACTGCATTTAGGACTTTAAGTGATTCTGGTAGAATACATTTTCGTGTGAGTTAGTCGAGTTAACGAGATAAAAGCGAATGGATTTGTGCATTTCACTCGGCTTGAGGCCGCTTGCCCCAACTTGCATTTGCTGCTTCGTAAAACGAAAATGTTTCACAGCGGGACAAAATAAATGCTCTGTAATTATCTTGGTGTGGTTTTAATTATAATACTATACAGTTATCAATTGTTCTTTAAATATATTAGAATATAGAACAGGAAACTAATTATTATGTCTGATATGTTTTTGTTAAGTATTTAGTATAATATCGTAAATGCCTAACTTTAGAACATTAAACCTCTCTCTTTTTATTCAAAGTAGGATTCAAAATCAACTACAACAAAAGAGACTGCCCCAGATCTGAATGAAGAAGAGAAGAACAGGCCCAAGAAAATCAGCGGATTTTTTTTAAATAAAAATATCGATTACAATATAATATCGTAAAATAAACATTAATAATTAAAGATTCTGAGGGTGTTCATTAAGAAAATCGTTTATGCTATAGTAACCTTTCCCACACAAACATTTTTAAGAATTGTATTAAATTTCGTAACACATTTTTATTGTACATTTTCTGTGATCTTATTGTAAAAGTATATACATCGCCCAATTAAAGACTTTAGATTTACAACAATTACAATTTCGAACAATTTTGTTAATTTGTTTAAGTTTTATTTTAGTATTATTTATATAAATAGCGTTATTAATTATTATTAAGTCATGTGTCAATAATTTGAAATATTGTTATATCTTATTATAAAATCTAATTAAGGTATAGATATCCTAGAAAAAAAATTAAAGACTTACTAACTCGACTTAACCGAGTAGTAGGCATAACAAGTTTATATGTGTTCCTCGTGTTAACATTATTGACTTGATTGTCACAGTTTCTAGCAAATTCCTCAATGTGCTTTGGAACATATAGAACATTATCAATAATATATTGAGAGGCAACAGTCGATATGTTTATTTCTTTAAATTACTCTCATAATGATTCTTTAGGACCTAGGTTATAAATATAGGTTATAATATATTTTATAATAATCAAATTCTTGAACACCTGTGGCTTTTCTAAATTAATTTGATATATTTATAATGAAGGTATGTGTATATCATGTATAACACTAAAGTGTTTTACTAAATACATCTTTCATAAACAAATGATAAAATAAATATAGTGTTTTACAAAACATAAAGAACTCCTTTGGAATCTTCTATAAGAGATTTCCACGTATAGTCGCTCATCACGATATCTCTGGAACCATAAGGCGTAGAAACTTGAAATTTGGTTGGAATATTCCTTTCATCGAGGAGACGTCAGCTAAGAGATTTTACGAAATTCCACCACCAAGAGTTTTTTTTATCATGAACAGAACAACGTCTGTCGGGTCAGCTAGTTATATTATATAATATATATACGTTTATAGTGTATCTACGTTTAGGCGAAAAAGTAGACTTTTAATCTTTCACAAATAAATTGACCTGCTCAGTTATAAAGACAGTGACAACAAACCATTTGATCATTGATCATAGGAATCATCTTCTGGAATAGGAACCTAAGTTTTGTTTGACAATCTGAGATAAAGAAAACAGCAAGACTTCATTACTTATATCCCTAAATTTTGCATTCACAGCGCTAAGTTTCACGTAGTAAGTTTTGCTATAATAGTAGCAAAAAAGACTTTGAAGAGCATATTATGAAATAATAGTGCAGGAGACAACTACGAAGTTAAGAACTTTATCTGAGCACTGTAAACTAAATAATCACCTAATCAAAACTTTACTCGCTGTGCCCAGTAGGTTCTGATCGAGCCATAAACCTAATTAACACACCAAGCACAACCTGCTAGAGTGTGAGGCAGTCACTTAGAGAGTAGTGTGTCTTACAACTCTTGTACCTAATGAAAAAGACGTTGGTAAGGTACCTAGGGACCCCTGATGCTTCTAGGATCCCGCAAGTATACAAGAGGAAATTTAACATCTGATACTTTAGCTTTATTGACCAAATGGAGAAGAATACAAGCTTTGAGCATATATGTATATACCTGGCACAACACATCCAACGATTTAAGTGCAAAAAAGGATAATTTTTTTTTTGTAATACCATAAGTCGATCAGTCGATCGGTACCAGATACCTATCTAATATATAAAATTGTCATGTCGCGGTGTTTGTAGTTAAACTCCTTCGAAACGGCTTTTCCGATTCTCATGAAATTTTGAGTGCATATTGGCTAGGTCTGAGAATAGGACAACATCTATTTTTCATCACCCTAAATGTTAAGGGTGGTCCACACGAAATTTTTATTTTTTGACATTGTTTTTTAAATTTGTTTGATTATGAGTCAGCATTAAAAAATACATACAACTTCAAATTTTCACCCATCTATGATCAACAGTTATTTTTGTATCGCGATTTTAATATCGGCAATAGGTACAACGTTTGCTGGGTCAGCTAGTATAAAGAAAGTTTGTACATACTAGCACAGAGTAAAGTCTCGATAGACAGATTGCATCCATCACTCGTATTTGAATTGAATATTTGGTGAAATAGTTAGTAATTCCATCTATTGTATACGAACCCGGTCCTCTCACTCTGGGGTTTAAAGATAAATAATATCTTATATATAATTATGTTTAGTATAAATGATAGTTAAGTAACTAAATAATTACATATTTATATATTCTCCGTATTCAAAGATTAACAAAGGCGTAAGACTGATTATAGGAGTCCGAAATTGATTATAATTAGCGGTGCTGATGCGGAAATCACACTTAACATAAAATCATCGTAATTCTGATAGCCTTAAGCGTACATTGGTACCTACTGCCTTATGTATCAACACACACGCCTTAATTTCAATCACAGCTCAAGATCTTGAAAGCAACGGGATAGTAAGCTGCTCAAATAGTTTGGAAAGAAAATCGTTTTAGATTGTTACTTCTATTTTTCTACCAATTCTATGACTAGATGTAATAATGAAAATAGTTTTGACACACTTTTAGACAAATTGTCTTGCCTCAAACTAGGCATAGCCAGTATCAACCGGCAGCGGTCTTCCCGAACAGATACGACTTAGGGACCTTCAAGAAAAAAGCATACAAACATACATACATCCCACCTTAAAGGCCGGCAACGCATTTCTTGACACACCTGTTGTTGCGGATGTCCATGGGCGGTTGCCTCACCTCTCCCCATCCTGTGAGCCTCTTGACCGTTTGCCCCCTCTCATATAAAAAAAAATGTACTATGGGCAGAGGCGTGCATATCATATAGGCAATTAGGCAGTGCCTACCTCGTTATATACAGCTGATTCGGACTCTTCCGACGAATCGTCTTTGTCGGATATAGACGACGGCGATTAGAATAGGGAACTCATAACTTGTATTCAATGTTATTCAAAAATAAATGTTTTAAAGCCCTGAAACTTTGTTCACATTATTTTTCTCGTCTCGGTGGCCTTACTATAGAGACCCCGCTTTTACTTTTTTTATGACAGAAAGGTACGAGACGAGCAGGACATTCAAGTGATGGTAATTGATACGCCCTGCTCGTTACAATGCAGTGTCCCTCGGGATTCTTGAAATCCCTAAAAACTGAACAGCACTACAATTGCGCTCGTCACCTTGAGACAATATAAGATGTAAGTCTCATTTGCCCAGTAATTTCACTAGATTCGGCGCCCTTCAGACCGAAACACAATAATGCTTGCACATTACTGCTTCACGGCAGAAATAGGCGCCGTCGTGGTACCCGTAATCTAGCCGGCATCCTGTGCAAAGGATCCTCCTACTTTTAATAATGAAAAGAACAACTGATTGTCAGATGACTAGTGTCACACGCTCTGTCTACTCAATACCTAAATCTGAGCAATCACAAACAACACAAAAACAACAATTATTTGACCAATTCAACCCTACACCATGTATTAATTAAGGAAATATATTCTCTTCATTACAATAATTCGCATAAATTGATTAGAACGAATGAAATTAGCATTGTCGGTTGAGCCGGACTGCGTAATGTATTCATGAACGATTATTAAAACGGTCAGGTAGACCGCACACCGACCGAACCAACGACACTCGACTTGGAGACCTTACGTGTTTGAGAAATGAATTAAAACAGTTTCTTATCTTTGTTCTTTTTTTTTTACGACACTAAGGGATAAGACGAGCAGGACGTTCAGCTGATGGTAATCGATATGGCGTGCCCATTCCAATGCAGTGACGCTGAGTATTCTGAGCGGCACTACAATCGCGCTAGTCACCTTGATACATAAGATGTTAAGGCTCATTTGCCCAGTAATTTCACTAGCTACGGCGCCCTTTGGACTGAAATACAATAATGCTTACACATTACTGCTTCACGGCGGAAATAGGCGCTGTTGTGGTACCCATAATCCAGCCGGTTCGATTTTGTGGTCCTCGAGGCTGGTCCATGCGTCATGCTCGTTAACGGGCGCTACTTGTGGTGGCTGGATGATCCTGTTACAAGAAACTCAGTTTCATCTATTAAAAATTCATGCTAAGATCATTTAAAAAAGTCTAGATGTACTGTGACAGCTGTGAAAACGTTAAGGTTGACAGTTAACCTCTATTTTGAACAATGCACGCACACTAACACAAAGAGACATACAAATCGCGAGTGTAAGACATAGCTTGTCACGCACACTAAAGTAATAAGCCAGGCTTGTTTCATCGGTTGTCTAGCAGCAAGAGACTATCTAGATGTATAAAGTATCTGAGAATTTAAGTTATACAATATTATATATAATAGCTAAGAAAATGCTCGCATAATAACATTACTCATTGACGGTATGTGTGGATTGACACATCTACTGTACTCAGTAACTCTTGCGTTCTTTTTTACTTCGCAAGCATTGAGTATTTGACGTTTGAGCATTTTTGTTGCATCACTTTACATAGGTATATTGTAATTAAAATAATTTGTAAGACTATGAAGATGTAAATTTTGATATAAAAGAGTTACAATGACTTTCTTGCTATTTCCTCTCATTAAAGTTCAACCTTTTCCGAAGTAGTGATAAATGGTAAAATGAAAAAAACTTTGGATATTCATTAGTGTCATTTCACATTTTCTTAACCTATATGAATAAAGTGATTTTAAATACAAATGACAATACAATATAAAAGCCTTTCCGACTGTTCCGTCGCATTACTCAACCCCTAAAGATTCGGTACCATAGACAACTGAAGCTCGATTTCGATTTTTTTTTGATACATTGACATTAGTAATACGTCGATTTTGTAACTCACTAACTAACGAAAATTTTGTACGTATCGCTGATATTGTATTTACAATGTTGAAAAAAAAATTTAATTAAAAAATAATTTTTCTTTTATGATACACAATTCAAATGGTATGAAAACCGCGTCAACTTATTATACAGCTATGAACCAAATATAATATATGTGTGTGGTGCCAGTGTCTATGGCTCCGTATAATTGCTAAATCTTTTAAAGTGGATTGTGTTATATTTTATAATAAACTCCCAAATGAAATTAAAATATTACCTATTAAAAAATTTAAATGTGTCGTAAAAATAAATTAACATCTAAGGCCTATTATAATGTGAAAGATTATTTGAATGATAAAGATAGTTGGGATTAATGTTCTAAATTTTGTTAGTGAATATTGTTATACTCATTTGAATGCTATTGTAACTTTTGTACTTCATCCTGACTTGCACTAAATAACTTATAACTTATAAAGTTTTACAGTGAAAAAAGATTTTTTTTTGACTTTGACTTTGACTATGGGCCTTAATTATGAGGAAGCTCATGGTCGCTCAGAGACTAAATCAGAAATGAGGAGATCCGTTTGAGAACCAAAGTCACCATGCGGTGAGCTATGCAGCTCTGATGGTTGCGAAACTGAAGTGGCAGTGGGCAGGGCACATAGGTCAACGGACAGATGGCCGGTGGGGCAAAAAGGTCCTCGAATGGCGACCACGTGGGCCCCCCACAAGATAGACCCACGAGATGGTACCAGATAAAATAGGTGTAATGAGGGCAGTGCAGGCTCTTTGGGGGAGGCCTTTGTTCAGCAGTGGACGTCTTCCGGCTGAAATGATGAATTATGAATTAATTGAAATTATACAACAATTCTTTTGATTTTTATTTAATTACATCCTGTATACTGATCATACTGTACAGTAATCATTATAAATACTTATCATATTTCGCGCAGTATGCAAATAACGCAGGTGCTTCAAGGTAATGATAATATATGTAGGTGTTATTGTAAACTGATTGAGTGTTTCATGAAACCAGGGTCAGATTACGCGACATTTTCATACGACGTCATTTATAATCAAGCGAGCTTGCGTACTCTAGCAACATAGCCTGATAGATCAAGTATCAAGATTCTATGATCTATAATGTGTTAAGTTTTAGGTTCTGGAAGGAAATTTTAAATTAAATCATTGGCGAAACCGACAAGAGCAGGTTAAAGGGTTAATTTGTATTTTATAGAGATCATTTAATACAGATGCTGCGTTGGAGTGGCTGGTAATAAATGAAAGTATTACTTCCAACAGGTTTTCCTAGATGTATTTATTTCCTAGATGTATTTAAGTGTGTACCTACTATATAATGTGTCCCGGCATGTAGTAAAAAAGCTTTAGAAGTAGTAACTATTAGGTCCTTGCATATGAAATTGGCGTTTTGTATGGTCGGAACATAAAGTCGTTTTTTATATACTCGTACTACAATATATTTAATTAATCAAACTATGTACCATTACTATCTATGCATTTTAGCCATTTTATAGGTAGTTCATTGATACCTTTATTAAAAAAACCATACGGACGGGCATCCATAAAATATTTGAAGGCGGTTTGGACTGCCCCATCGGAAATGAAGATTTTCCCTTGCAAGAACTTATCGAAATTTCGAAACAAATGGTAATTGTTGGAACAAGGTCCGGGAAGTACGGTGGATGTCTTAGACAAAACGCTCAAAAGTAAGTTTATTTCAGTAAATTTTCGCTCGATTCTATTTAAATCATTATTGTGACGGTTGAGTAATGTAACGCAGCAGTCTAAGCGCGTTTATCGGTTTGCTTCACTCAATTCATAAGGTACCCTTTCAAGCTTTTTTACCTTCCCAATTTGCTTCAAGTGGATTAAAACAGTTTAATCACTAACACCGCAACCTGCAGCTCACTCGAACGTAGTTTGTGTTGAATCCGGTTCCACGATAGCCTCCAATTCTTCATTATCAACTTTGGTCTTCAACGGGGCTTGTTCTGCAGGTCGAAATTTCCAGAACGTAAACGTTGGAACCAAAAAGGTTCTGTGTTTTCTTTTACGACACCGCAGCCATACACATCATTAACCTTTCGAGCCGTTTTTACAGCACTGGTGCCATGGTGAAACTCGTACTCGTTATTTCAAGTTTACCATTTTGTAAACTGAGTGACGCAAAGATGAAAAAGAAAAGAGGAAAAAAAATGAATTACGGTTTTCGAAACGCATGTGCCTGAGTAAATAGCTGTATAAATTTGAATTTGGAATTCTCAATTGAAGAGGAAATATTTGTGATCAAGTCAACGCCAATTTCATATATATAAGGACCTAAATACACCATATAAACTACTTCATCGACGAAAATCATATAGGGGTCAATTTTAAAACCCTACACGTCTGCAGCTACTTTTATTTTCATCTAAGCAAAATTCACCTTAATTTGTAAAACAACGGCGGTTTAACTTCTACGTCTTGTAGTGGCTCAAGTCCTATTTTAAAGGCAAAGGTCTAAAATAACTAATACTATAAAAAAAGCAGGCACACAACTGCTTTTTGTGATTGCGGAAAGAATAACGTTTATATTTTATATTTTCAGCACGAGTTTTCAATTAATTTATGGATTCTCCCAGAAGTGGCGATGATAGATGATAAACCAATTGATCCAATAGTACTGCCACCAAATTTTAACTGCGCCAAAAATCCAGAATTTATTAATACAATGTTTCCTGCTGAAATGGAGATCTTGCCACTTGTCTACAGACGCCGACTGTAGCTGCGAAGCGGTCATTCAAGAGGTAGGTGTTTTACATACATAACGACAGAGATCTCAGCTGTGACTTGTATTAACATTATAATGCAATTGTGATTTTAAATAATCCGACTATTTAAGAGATACATAATATGCTGAGTATCATAGTCAGTATTATAATAAGAAAGCTAAGTTTTTATATGATTTAAAACATGGGCTGGGAGTTTCTTCTCAGTTCTTCTCCCTGTGTCAAAGCCCCTTTACGAACTGATGTAGAACCTGTAGCTTCATGACGATAACCATGTTCTGTTTTCCCTTTCGAAGAGATTGTCCGTTTCAGAGAAGCAGTTGGCCTAAGAGAGGTGCCGTAGAACGTACATATTATTATAGGCGAGGAACTATATCCATGAAGGTCACAGTCTCCGAGAGGACTTATATATATATATATATATATATATATATCCCCATCATCATCATCATCAGCCGGAAGAAGTTCACTGCTGGACAAAGGCCTCCCCAAAGATTTCTACGACGATCGGTCCTGCGCTGCCCTCATCCAACGTATTCCAGCGATCTTGACCAGATCGTCGCTCCATCTTTTGGGGGGCTTCCAACACTGCGTCTTCCGGTACGTGGATTCGAGGACTTTACTGCCCCAACGGCTATATGTCTGTCGAGCTATGTGCTCTGTACACTGCCATTTCAGTTTCGCAATCATTTGAACTATATCGGTGACTTTGATTCTCTAACGCATCTTCTCGTTTCTGATTCTATCTCGCAGGGAAACTCCGACGATAGCTCATTGCCCTCTGAGCGACTATATCCCCATATAGCCAACAAAATACCAAAAAGAACATTTAAGCTTATTCTTTAATAACAAACATAGAGTATTTTTGAAGTGTTAAGTACAAAAGAGGAGTTACTGCCATGTCATTTTTAAAAGTAAAACTTCCTTAGGCGCGATTTTGTACTCGGATTATTTTTCGGACGGAAATAACGCCCTGTAGTATCTATCGACACAGTTTCCGCTATTTAAAAACAAAAACTATCTATAGAATGTTGTATCTGGGGGCACGTCAGTCCCCCACCAAGTTGAGGAAAAACAAGCGACACGACCGTATCATTCTTTTCTCGAAGCAGTTCAAGCCATTTCGACTCCCTTTAGCTTTAGAAGTAAGCTAAAGCTTAAGAAAAGCTTATAAGACAGAGAGTGGGCTTTTAGAATATCCTGTTGTTAGTATAAAGGAAGGAAAGTTAGGAAAGAAAGGAAGTAAAAATAAATGAGATGCAATCAAAAAAACATAACATGGCCATGTAGATCTATTTATTTAAAACATAAAATACCTATTTTTAATATTGATATGGTCACTATAAGACGTTGTTAGGTGAGTTAACTAAGTTATAACTTAATACAGAAGAACCCTTAGGTAGAGACAGAATAAATTGACCAACTTGGTATTACATGGATCTTATAACATTTTACGGTAGAAAAACTGAGTTGCGAGACTTGGTTTTTTTTACAAGTTAATAATTTTGATTATTCAAAAGCGGACTTGACAATTCAAAAGCGCTTAGTTGAGCCTATTTGAATAAGGTTTATTTAACTTTGACTTTAAAATAAAAGATAAGAATTATACGTTAGAAAAAAAACCGAGTATCGCTTACAATAATGTCAAAGTATTCATTTACGTAGTATTTAGTGTTGCCGCCTCCGTGATGTAAATAATAAATGGGAACAATTTACGAATGTTGAATATTTAAATTGTTTTTCGGCCGGAAATCCACCTCGCTATTGAGACTCCTTATGTTGTTTTATTTTCACACGATTTATGATTAAGTACTTGATGTGCGTTAAAATGGAGTCGCGTGTTTTATTAAAATTTGAATAAATTTATTGAAAAATCTACATTTATGAAAATTTTGTGAGTTTCCTTGAGTGTGAATTCTACTCATATTTGGCATTAATCAATTCGATACGCACAATTTCGCCTCTATACGAGGCATCCTCAGGAGATGACTGGGCAAATTCTGGCACGAGATTCGTAGGTATAGCGGAATTGGATAAAATTTTAATTTTAAGTTTTGTATGAGGTATATTTTGTTTTTCAACTAGAAATACAACGGAATAGTACTTAACGTAGGTAGTACCGAAGATAGAAAAATCAATATATTCAGTAGTTTTTGCATTTTTCCGGATACATACAGACAAAAATTTTAAAAACTACGAAACATTGGCATAAATTATGCTTAATATACCTACATATTTCAAAATAATCTGGAGTCGCTTTAAATTTTTATTTTTGTATGAAGTATTTGTTTCTTAACTTCAAATACAAATAATGATGAATGCATTATACTTCTAGATAGAGCCTCTTGCTGCTAGACAACAGATGAGAACAGGCCAGGTTTATTAGTGTGCGTGACAAGCTACGTCTTACACTGCAAGCGCAATCAACTCGTGGCGCGGGGAAACTATGTAATACTCAAATCAAAGTAACTTAATTGTACTTAAAATGTAAAATTCAACAGTTCCGTACCTAATGTTCAATATGAATTGTATTTAAAAAATATATTTAGAGCCTTTTAACTGTTACTGGAGGAGGACTTTGTCAAAGGACAGACAGTTAAGAGAAAGAGGGCACAGACTGTTTAAAAGTTACTAAGTTAATAATATAGTTATGTAAGTTAAGTTAATTAATTTAAATGTATTAGATTACGTGTAAACTGTAAGTAAATATGATGTTTTGTTAACCATGCACCTTTGCACAGAATGCCGGCTAGATTATGGGCACCACAACGGCGCCTTTTTCTACCGTGAAGCAGTAATGTGTTATTATATGTATTTTAGTCTGAAGGGCACCGTAGCTAGTAAAATTACTGGGCAAATGAGACTTAACATATTATGTCTCAAGGTGACGAATGCAACTGAAAATTTTTGGTTTCATCAATCATCCTGAGCGGCACTGCATTTAATGGGCAGGGCGTATCAATTACCATCAGCTGAAAGTCCTGCTCGTCTCGTCCCGTCATCAAAAAAAACTTATTTAAAAAACAAACTGTCTAAAGGATTCAAACGCGTGTAATTGTTAATGTATTTTTATGATAGATTTTCCGTAAAAGTTTCATTTCCCCTTACACTCTCCCTGAAAACGTGCTCTGGAAAGGTCACAAAACGTCGGTTTAACTAAAATAGTAATAAGAGTGAAACTTCTACGCAAAATCGAATGTAAAAACACAGTTACAATTACACGCGTTTTAATCCTTTAAAAAGTGATTTATTTAAATACTAAGTAAATATGCCTTTTCACTTAGATTGTATTTAGTAGCTTAACTATTTTCTACTCGATAATTAGTAACCAATTGACCAATCTGAAAGTTATTAATTCAAAAAAGTACATCATAGGGAAGTACTAAGAAAAAATAAAATAAAAAAGAACCACAATTTTAATAAATTCAACATTTTTTGAAGTCGGTTATGAATAAAATTAATAATTATCCTCACATATTTGAATTAAATATTGGAAGTCGTAGGTACGAAATTAACACGATAACGAAATTGTGGGATAAACAAGAAATATATTTAGCAACCCTAGACAGCATTGAGGTTCCCATTTCAGACACACTTTCTCTACGAAACAGCTTTAGTAGAAACCGGTTCGACGAGCTTTGACTTTTGATATTGTATGACGCCGCGCTGTAGGGACGGCTAGGGCTGTCAACTATCAAGGGTAAACTGTAGGGCTGTCTACGTACAATAATTATAATAACTTAGTTTAGAGTTCGATAATATGTATAACGTATGAAGTTCAAAATGTAATAGAACGTAATTGTAAATATATTTTTATTTTTCTGTACATATAGACAAATCACATGGTATAAAAAAAGGCCTTAACAAAATTACTCCATAATAATCGATTCGACTGCTATATCTAGGTACATTGCCGCATTTACTCCAGTAATTTAAAATATTCTGGTCAGTAAGCAGCAATGTAAAACTCTTATTCAGTTCAGGTTTGATTCGGACAGTGACAGTTGACACAAGACTAAGTAGAAAAGTGTGCTTACATTGTGCACACTTCTGCCTTCCACTATCAGACTACGAATGATCTGTCCTTACATATAGAACGTCATTGCGTATTTTAAATAAAAATATTTGAATTTTAATTTGACAGCCATCCATTAAGTTTTTTTTTCTTATAAGTACCTTTTTTTACTATGCCTAAAATGGAGATTACTTGATATGCTAGCGAAGTATGAAACGAAATTATAATATCTAGTTAATTTTTAAGGTTGTGTACCCAAAAATGAAAAAACTGAATTATAGGATCATTTTGTTGTTCTTCCATTCGTCTGTCCGTCAAGACCCTTTATCGACATACGCACGTCTAAAGACAATCTCAAGGGGATCAAAGTTTATGGTGTATTTCCCGTTGACCTGGAACTTAGTAGTGGCCACTTATACTACGAGTAGGTATAGGAAAATCTGAAAACAGCATTAGAATGTCCGTGGTCATACTTCATTAGCATCTGTGAGCACCATTCTACGCGAGCCCGCTTCTGCTCCGCTGTCAGTTCATGAGGGATCCAACGACATCAAAGTTTCCGAACTTTCAATTCTTCTTGTAAAATTTTCTGAATTTGGCTCATACCAATCCGCAATAGTCCTCGAATTGTATCATAGGTAATCCGCGTGTTTTCTTCAATTAGCCGCTTAACAGTAGCCACATTATTTTCGTTGACGGCAGTTGAAGGCCGCCCTTCACGAAATTCGTCATGTAAAGAAACCCGACCTCTCTCAAATTCAGAAAAACATCGGTGCTCAAGCAAGGTGCTTCTCTCCCAAAAGCATTTTGAAGACGAGCGGCACAGTCTTGCGGAGAGAGAGAGAACTTTTAAAATCATAAAAAATCATCGCTCTATGATCTTTTCGACTTAATTCCATTTCGGTTGTGTACGTAGAACTTTGATGTGTGGTAAAATACAATTGACATTATTAATTCTGTCTCACAGAAAAGATTTGATAATTTAATACTCCAACTGTTGCTTAACACTGTTCCGCTAAACGACATTCATTAAACACTTTTTTTATACTTGTCAACCGATTGTAAGTGATTACTACCAATATATACTTTTTGACTTAAAAATACTAAAGAACGCATAATTACTTAGATTTATTACGACTGGTGATACCAAGTTGGCCCAGTTATGAAGCATACATAACTTTACACGTATATAAAATACATAACTTTCAAGAAACCACCGAAGGGCTCAATATAAATCGCGTTCCATGATACGTAGCCCTAGGGGACATGTATATATAACTATTGCAAGTAATCTGTGGCACAGCGTTATAGATACCATAAATAATGCAGCCCACGCGAAGCTTTCAAATCACGAAGCTGGAATACCATAAAGCTGGTAGCTACCGATATCACAAAGCCGTTAAAATATTTAAATTTTATGATCGGCCTGTATCAGTTGAGTTATACATTCGCTCCAGACTTCTTCTGGGTAGAATTCTGTTAGATCTCCCTAAATCCGATCTCTTTAAAGCTTCAGTTCACTGTGAAAAACTTCCTAGAAGTAACGAAGGTCCCTAAGTCGTGTCGGTTCAGGAAAACAGCATCCAGTAATTGATTCACAAAGTGGCTGTGCGGGCGTCTTGACTTAATGTCCGTGGTGGAATTCAGCCGCTGGAATCAACTCGAACAGCTCCTCTGACCATTAACCGTGCTAAATGCGATAGAAGATACAGAGAGAACACACATCTCTATGCAATGCCAAAAAATCAAGCCGATCGGAGATGACCTGACTGTCGATGATTCGAGCCGCTCTTCATTGTATACGGTCAAATGGATGAAGTTGGAAGTTCTTCCTTTACAATTGTTCCAAAAAGTATATATACAGAACATTATAGATATTACTAACAAAACAAAAAATTTACGTGTGATTAAATCTAGAAAAAGAGTTTTTGAAACACTTTTATGGTGACCTAGCAAAAATGACAGAAGCAAAACTAATATTATCGTTAGTAAGTACATTTATTCGAGCCCATTTGATACGACAACATTTTTATTGCATTCGTAGATAACAGCTGATGTGAATGACTCGACGAAAAAAAAAGATACGATAATAAGTGATAACACGATAGCGTCAGTAAATATGATAAGAGACTTTAAAAAAAGATAAACTTTACTGTTCAGTTTCACTACTATACAATAATAGAACAGTACTGTAACTTCATACTGGTGTCCGAATCGACGCACGCACACATACACACGATTTACACGGCGGTTAAACAATCTTGAGAAGACAAAACTATTGCGTCGCCAGTGAGCCGCTGGTCGCTGTCCGAGGTAAATTAACTGCGCCGCGCCGGTCACGTCTTCAATGTTTTGTATATTATTATACCATTCTTAGGGCTCCACCCAGATGTAGGTATAAATTTCAAGGAGACCGCTGCGTTACGCTACTGTTCTATTATTTATAATGTGGTTGCGCTCCTGAGACATGACCGGACATTATACTTCAGATAGGAATATGAAAAAGGAGGACAAACGAGCGTACTGGTCACCTGGTGTTAAGTGATCACCGCCGCCCACATTATCTTGCAACACCAGAGGAGTCACAGGAGCGTTGCCGGCCTTTAAGGAACGTGTACGCTTTTTTTGAAGGTACCCATGTAGTCTCGTACGGGAAACACCGCAAAAGGAAGCTCATTCCACAGCTTTGTAGTGCGTGGAAGAAAGCTCCTTGAAAACCGCACTGTAAAGGACCGCCACACATCCAGATGGTGGGGATGATATCCTAACTTGCGGCGTGTCGTGCGAAGGTGGAATTCGGCGGCAGGAACCAGGTGAAACAGCTCTTCGGAACACTTCGCGCGATAAAAGCGGTAGAAGACACACAATGAAGCGACGTCTTTATGCAACGCCAATTGATCTAGCCGAAGCTCCTTTTTTCAAAGGAATTTAATTGAATGGTAGAATAAAGGAGCGTACTGGTTATCTGTGTACGATAAGATGGTATGGTTGTACCTAGAATTAATAACTACTACAGTGATAGAACTGTAGAAAAACGTATACCGTATTTATTAAACAGCTTGCCTGAGGACATCAGACTAAAAACCAGTAGGTACTTACCAGAAAATTAAAACTAAACTTAAGAAATATTTATTATAGAAACTGCCATTAAATTATATTTTTATTATATTAATATTCATATTTGTTGATTACACTTGTATAAAATCAATGTGTATATAAGCGACAATATATTCCAAGAGACTTGATCCTGCAGACAAACTATCCAAACAGTTTTACGAGTAACATAGTGTTAGCTTAAGATTTTTCCATTGCCGCCAACGCACCAAACATGAACAATATACAAAACAATCATATATCTCAAATCGTTAAGGCAGCGTTCGTAAGACACAATTTCGACTGAATTACTTTGGAAATACCACGAAAAAGTCTTTACATTTTTCAGGTTCATATAGCCTACTAGCTTTTACCCAAGAATCCGTCCGCGTTAATTAGTTATTTTGGGAAATTTTCTTCATCTTTTAGGATACTTTTCAAATACCTAATACACTTACCATCTGCTCTTTCCGCTGCTGGCAGCTCTCTTCTATGATACAGCGCGAATCCCTTCATTTTGGATAGTATCTTTAATAGTATTTCCCTGTGAACTTTCATCCCCATCTCTTTCTTAATCATTAATCTCCTATTTCATCCCCATGTTGAAACTTCAAATGCATATAACTCAATAGTGCATTTGTGTGGTAGGAGTCCTTTCTGCTTAACTGCGTCCAAACATATATATATATAAGTAATAAAGAAGGCTCGGGATCCTCCGATGTGACACGTCACTATAACTCAGGCATCGTACACCAAAGCCTCGTCCAAAACAAGATGAAAAACATCTGTCACTGTCTAGCACAAGTACCTGGTACATTGAACTCACCCAATGAATGAGTTTCTTGTAGGGACATACTAAATGAAACGACAAGTTGAACGCGCAACCCGACAACTGAAACGACAAATAGCGAAATCGTTGTTAACTTATTAAGAATTTATTATTTAATTATCTAAGCCAGGATAGTAAACTACTTAACTAATGTAAAGTATATACCTGTACAATTAAACTCAAATAATCATCATTCTAAAGCGTGTTCCAACAAGGACGGCTCGATGTTAAAATTTAATTAAACAAGACGTGTGCGAGATATTAAGGAAATATTTTTTATAATTGAAAGGCCCATTTATGCCAATATGAATGGAATATAACATCGTTCAAATGTCCGCCACGGCTACGAATGGTTGCACGAATCCGAGCGGTCCAATTTTCAACGATTCTGCTGCATAGATCCGGTTAAATCTGAGCGATGGCCTGCGTTATGTTGGCTTTCAGGACAACGGTCGATTGTGGCTTATTGGCATATGCCTGCGACTTCAGAAAACCCCACAGCAAAACGTCACCTCTGCGAGAGATAACCCTATCCTCAAACTGTTCACGCAAAATGTCCATTGTGTTCATCACTTAGATATTGAAACGGTTTTAGGTAATAATACCATCGATACCGAAAGTATGTGTTAAAAATTGGCAAAACACTGATCTACAAATGAATAAGAATAAAACTACCTATACATAATAATAGGTTGGTATGTGGTCTGCAGATTCGAAGCAACCAAATACCAATACGACTGATAGTATAGATTTAAATCGCAGCACTTAGTAATACTTGACTCAAGAAAGGCAAGGAATATTAAACCAATTCAGTTACACAAAGCCACTCGCTAGACGATAGATTTACCTACGGCGTATAGACGTAATAGACGAACAAAACGTGCGAGAGAGAAGAACATCCCTAACGGAAATACAGCGAGATAGAAAAGGTAAGCGAATCTATTGTAACTTTAACCGATATTAATTAACAAGCCGTAAGCAATCAGCCATGCTTGAAATTAGCTCCTTAGGATTTTGAAAATAAACAGGAGCTATAATGTTCTATATTGATCTTTCTATTAGTTTAAAGCTAGTTCTATCTGTTTTGTCTCTTTCTAAAATAATATCTTCAGCGAAATGTGTATTTTTTTTCAAAATTTATGTGTTAATTTCAGGTTTTTTTAAATGTGAATATACTTTAAACAATTGTTTTTCGACTAGCTTAAAATTACTTCATAAATTAAAAGCTTTAGTAGAAAAAACACAATCAAAGAATTGCTGAATCGACCATAAACTACCAGGGAAACAAAGCTTCATTAAAATCAGTTCTCAAAGACATTGTATGCAAAAGTTCATAGGAAAACGTTCTGTGGTTAACCGCCGACTTCTTAACATTGCGATTCCGTATCGTCCAAAGATATTCACATAATAACGCTCCATAAATGCCGATGTTCATGTATAGTTTACAATTAACACGCGGCAGTGCTCATTTACTGATAATTTAGTGAACTGCGTTTGACATAAGCTTACAATCGTGCGTTTCGCGAGAAATTTCTTGCCTCACACAGCCGCTTTGGGAAATCGATTACCGGCTGCAGTTTTCCCGAACCGATACGACTCAGGGACCTTTAGGAGAAGAGCATACTCCCAACCTAAAGGCTGGCAAAGAATCTCTTGAACCCTGGTGTTAGTTGTATCTATAGGCGGTCGCCTCAACACTTACCATTTCCTGAGCGGTGAGCTTCTTGCTCTATAGCTCTTCTTATGTAAAAAAAAGCGATAATGATGCAAAAGTAATAAATGCCCGCTGTATAAGCTTATGATTATTGTAAAAAATTTCATATTTATCATAAAGGAATTACTTCCCTGGATAATATTTAGGTACACACAATCAGAAAGTTAAATTACGAAATGTCAGACATTTTAAACATAATATTTTGGTCGTATCGCAAGCTAAGGTTAACGCATAAAATGAATCAACCTGAATGGATAATTCCTAGATCCATTTTTAGGGAATAATAAGTTAATATTTTACTTAAGTAAGTATTTACTACTACGCAGCTGGCATAGAGCCGAGATAAATGCCTAGCCCAGCAATGGGATCCGATAGGCTAATTAAAAAAATGTACTACAATACTCTACATAAACGATGTAGCCAGAAAAAAATATTTGGTGAAAACCTATATAAAAATGGTTAGTTCAATAAAAGACAGTTCTATTTAATAGTAAACAATTCGCCATGTTTCATAGACGCAAGTGGAAGCGAGAACGAGATATCGGCATTACCGCTCCCACGCAACCTGAATGTGAATCTCAATTTTTTTTATGCATGTATATAGAAGTAATCACTTTATATTGTAACTTGTTGTTTACGTATTGTAGATAAGCATTAAGACTTGGGACCGGTTTTAAATTTGAAAACGGTTATATTTAAAGAAACATCCGAGCGGCACTTCAATAACAAAAACCTAAAAATTTTGATTAAAGGTACAACAAAATAGGATACCTTAAAAGTTCTCGATGTACTTAATGTGAACCGGTTAGAATTTTTGTAGTTATAATTCTTTTGGTGCGTACGGGAACAATTACCAAAGTGAATTTTTTCGAAGGGCGTCCACACCGACATCCATTTTCGATACCCTGATGTTAATTGGCGAACTAAACCATTTGTATCGTACCTCAACTACCATTTGCCTTCTTCTAAATCATATGTCAACTAAACCGTAGCCAATGGACGAGAATTGAATAAATTTCAATAATATGTTTATAAGTATAAGTTGTAAAATTTCTTTGCAATTGTTTAAATATAAATAAATGATATTTTAATAAGCATTATTTAACTAATTTATGCGGCATAATTGTATTTCCATTGTTTGTATTTAAAACATCCTTTATTATAGTCTTGTTCTTTCTACAAACGTAAAATAACACGAGGAATACAAATTCATGGCTATGTTGCATCAAATATAACATTAGCAATTATAAAAAAACATGTTAAAGTGCCGGTTAAGCAAATAATGTTTTGGACCATTTGACAATTATTATTAGTAGATGACGTCATAGCTTGGCCCGTAACCAATCTTCGATTAAAGCTATTGTTTATGTTAAGTCAGATGTGTTAGGTTTTAACGATGGTGCAACACATTCCACGTTAAATTTGACTTAAAACGTACATGATTACACACGCACTTTTTTTTTATTTCCACGTCTTGGTATGAAATGTTGAGAGAGCCTACGCTCTTGAAGGGAATGATGCCATGTGACAAATGCTCTTGAGCTTCGAACATTCCAATACGCGCCACTCTGTTAAGCACTCTGGTCAGACAGGATTCCGTTTATCTCGACTACCCGACATCAGCCATCATCCCACTGACGTAATACATCTATGGTCAAAATTAATACTACCCGGTTACATTACATACTCTAGGAAATGCCTATTCTATTCTACTCCTTGTTTTTATATTGCTGTGTAGGAGACACATTGCTATTTTCTTCAGTCATGTTGTTATATGTAATATTTTTCGACTATAATTGGATATTTTTACAATAATAATTATTTAATATAAAAATATTTTAACTTTTATCACATAAACACTTAAGTTTCATGAGCATGGCTTAAATTGTTTTGTAATTTGCTTTTGTTTGATTTTGAACAATAAATAAAAACAATTATCTGGGTTGACGTCGATGACGTCACATCGTCTCTTTGTTACGGTGTGCAAAACAAGCATCACTAGGATATTATTATTAATAAATCAAAAATGATTTATTGTTTTGTCAGTATTAAAGATTGATGTTTATGTTGTGATGCTGATTATTATTAATATAAATGGTGGAACGGGAGGGGGCTTCATGTTCCAGCGAGATTCAGAGATAATTTAGCCGTGTAGTAAGTATTCTATTCTAATACTTAGATTCTGGATTGGACTGGATATGTGGCGGTCCTCCAACGTGCGGTTTTCAAGGAGCTTTCTTCTACGTTCTACTAAGCTGTGGAATGAGCTTCCTTGTGCAGTGTTTCCGGGACGATACGACATGGGTACCTTCAAAAAAAGCGCGTACACCTTCCTTAAAGGCCGGCAACGCACTTGTGATTCCTCTGGGTTTGCAAGAATGTGGGCGGCGGTGATCACTTAACACCAGGTGACCCGTACGCTCGTTTGTCCTGCTATTCCATAAAAAAAAAATTAAGGATTGGTCTCCGCTGCGCTCCAACTAGATACCGCACTACCTAAGATTTTTTCTTACGGCAAGTATTAGATGCTTGTGTGTGTTGCATTTCTGCCGTGAAGCAGTAATGTGTAAGCATTGTTGTGTTTCGATCTTAAGGGCGCCGTAGCTAGTGAAAATACTCGGCATATGAGACTTAACATCTTATGTCTCAAGGTAACGAACGCTACAAGTGCCGATCAGAATGTCGGGTTTTTAAGAATCCTGAGCGACACTGCATTGTAATGGACAGGGCGTATCAACTACCATCAGATGAACGTTCCGCTTGTTCCTTAATGTCATAAAAAAACGAATAAAATTGTATTGTATTATTTAATAATAAATTGAATAATTTAAAATTATTATTTAACATTGATGATTAAAAAACCTCTTTTTTAATTGTTTAAATAAATTGTTAATACAACGTACAATAACATTAATTGTATTTGCTGAATAATACGAAATGAGAACTTTGTGTTCAAAAGGAAACCATAAAACTGTTGCCTTCTAAGCAATATTTACAATGGCTTTGAAACACTTTTAGCACAGTGAAAAAGTTTTTTATTGTTTACAGTTTGTTGGTTGTTTTTATTGAGAAATGGACTTGCAAGACATTTACCTAATGGTGGATGATGTACCCTGCCCAATGCAATGTCTCTTAGGCCGTTCACAATATTCAGTCTATATCTAACTTGAGATAAAAATCGTAACAATCGTTGACTTCTCTGTCCCAATAAACTTATCGACAGTAACTCACCTTATCCACACACGCTGTCTGTCAATGGGACGACGTATAGCTTACCAGCGATAGAAGCTTGTATGGAAATTTCAATTCACGCGTCCCAATATAAGGCGATAAGAATAACTTATCGGGTATATTGAGACAACTTCAGATTATTGACAGCTAAATACTGACTGTAAAAGGTAGTAATTTATCTCTATCTGTAGATTGGGAACGGCCGTTAGCATTCTAAGTTCTTTATTCAAACAAAACAAATATAATAACTGTATTTACAATCATAGGATTACATTTAATTAAATCTATCATTACGGGAAAGTGTACTAAGAATACAGGCAGCGTTGCCGCGTTTTCGAAAGAATCTGCTAGCGCTTGGGTTTTCACTTTCCAGTAGCCCTATTGAGGCGCGAAGATAGTACTTTGTACATTCTCCGCGCCTCTGGGCCCCACGGGCCAAGTGTCTCGACACCAAAACATTAGAAATAAGGTATTGCTTGTAACTAATTCTAGTAGGCTTCATAAGATACATAATAGCTTTAAGGGTAAATATATACACTTCTATAATAAAGTCCCAGCCACTGTTCAGGCATTGTTTATTAATAAATTTAAATGTTTTATAAAAAAATGGCTATGTCGTAAATCCTATTACTCCACTGCTGAATATCGAAATGATCGGACAGCCTGGTACTAGATTGTGATTATTTTATAGCGATAGAAATGACTGTACAATATTGTATATTTTTATTGAAAAAACCGCAAAAAAAGAATGCTGGGAGAGTTTCTTGCGCCGCTTCTTCTCTCGCAGAGCGCCATTTGTTTCCGAAGCGGTAGTAGTAGTAGTATCTAGTAGTTATTAGAAATGACATCAAAAAGAATTCTAAAGAATAAAAAAAAATAAATGCCATTTATGCCTTTTATGCCTTGCCAAACGTCACAAAGATGTAAGACTCATTGAGACCAACATATTTGCGACGCTTGCTGTCTTCGGCACTCGCCCAAGCAGAAGCCCCAGCACCAACTGACATGACTTGGCCTTGAGAAGGAGCCAGAGTGTCGACGCAAGTTACATCCCATTCGCATTCTCGATTGAACTCAATATTCTAACCGGCATCGCAATTGCACTCGTCCTTTTGAGACATAAAATGTTAAGTCTCATTTGCCCAGTAATAAAAACGGCGCCGCACCGATGTGGTCCTAGACCAAATTTGTACAAAGAAACCTACCACTGATATTAACATAAAATTGTTTCATGTTGAAAGATAAATCCTTAAACTTTGCACATATCTCTTATAAAAACGATAACGTGTCATAAAATACCAACCGCATCTTCTTTATGTCTGGCATTCTACAACCGCGCGATTTGCGAAGACTTAATGCCTCGCACATATTATCGTAGTATAAACAACTAGACTCCCGATCGCCTTTTAAAAGGTCGTCCAAAATGTCCGAGCTGTGTTGTAATATACGTGTAAATGAAAGTCTATTGTATACGCTCGTCAAGCTCATTGGTATTTCGGCTTTCGTGAGCGATGTATGTTGTTTTAGCAATAGAAATATAATTATTTAGCAAAATGATTAAAACGTCAAATTAATTGCATAATATTGTAAATTTTAAGGTGCATATACATTTTGAGATTGGGATATGCTGTTATTTGGATATTATTTCACTAAACACTTTGTCATTGCGTGGCGTTGCATTCAAAGCGCGGTCAATACACAACTGAACGAGAACTCGACCTAATAGACGCGTATGGAGAGTTTTGCTTCAGACAATTTTTGAGTGAAGTAGAATCAATTACTGGCTGCAGTTTTCCCGAACCGATACGACCTACGGACCTTCAAGCATACTCCCACCTAGCCTGACAACGCTTGACCTCCGGTTTTGTGGATGTCCATGGGCGTTCGCCTCGTCATTTCCTATCACGTGAGTCCATGCCAGTTTGGCCTCTCTGATATAAAAAAATATTTTTATGACTTTGTAGCAGCACATAATATTATGCATCATGCATGTGTTCTAACACAAATCACAATAATTTATCTTATGGCACATGTGCGAAGAACAAAGGCATAGTAAATAACGGTTTCACATCCCGTCAGATCTTTAATTGCACCCAGTTCAATCCTAATGTATGGACAATAAAATTTGATATAGCACGCCGTTAGGGACACTTAGTCAGTCAACGTGAACCGAACGGGAATCATATTTTACAAGACTAATATTATTTCCTGTGACAATTTTAACGATAAACGCTAGAACATCCATCTTTTAGGTCAGTCTTTCATTTCTAAGGATTCTGGTTATATATTTCCAAAGGGTGGGTATTTGTCTGCTCGTCGTCAAGCCCTGCCGCATTTACCAACCGCAGCATGTTCTTAACGCGAGTATTACAAACAGTACCGGGGAGCAGGGTGTAGTCGCCACGGATGGTGTTACGCTTATACATTAGTGGGCCGCTATCGCAATGGAGATGAAGAGGCATTTCATCGGCCTCAAGGCAAAATCTGAAAGTTCTTTGTGACAGTGCCCAGTTATCATCCTGGTGAGTATGCATAGTTTTTTCTGTTCAGTGATTTTCATTCGCGTTTCTATTGTTGAAGGATCCTTGGATTGGTATCTCCAGCTTGTTTGTCAGCGATTGTTCGCAATGTCACAGATTCTCGTAACTGTTTCGAATTTGTAAGTGAGACCACAAATTTGGTATTGTGATTCCTCTGGTGTTGAAATAGAATGGGCGGTGGTGATCACTTAACATAAAGTGGGATGTACGGTCATTTGTCCACTCTTCCACAAAAAAGGACTACGAGGATTTCTTATGATGTGCTTTAAGGTCACAGTAAAACAATAATGTTTATTTAAAGTGAATATCATCTAGTCTAACTTACCTGTTGCTCTTAAATCAAATTTAAGGCATGACTTTGCAAACTTATTTGCAAAGTATGTCAGCGAAGTACATAAGTTAAAATAATTGAATTAGTGGTACAGAAACATTATTAACTAATAAAATTGATCAAGTTAGTTGTGAGGATTTAGTATATCTCAGACTTGTTTAGATATCCTGAATTCTGAATTTGGCAGTTTATTTACAATGTTATAATTACATTAAATTAAAACTATCACTTCGCGGAAGCGTACTAAGATTACTGGCAGCATTTCCACGATGGATAGCTAGGCTGATCCGTTGACCGAAATAGCTGCAAGCGCTTGGGTTGCCTGTAGCCCTATTTGAGGCGACAAGATAGAACTTTGTACATTTTCCGCGCCTCTGAACCCCGCGGGACAACTTATTATTATTATATTATTATGATTTAATCAATCAGAAGTGCTAACCCTGATTGCTCTGTCGGCACTTAAGTAGAGATAGCCGGCAAGTGTCTTGCCCCCACTGCACCGGCTTCTCCCATTTGTGTCGACTATGACTCAATGTAAGGGGTTAAAGTATGAAATAGCCTATTTGTATCTACAAAAAATTGAAATTCGTTCTTTAATATTTAACATAGTTATTTAATCAAAATAATTACCATTATTATACGCCATCTAATAGGAAGGTCATTTATGCCTTTATGATACAACTGTGGTGATCGAGATTCGACAAACTGTGTGAAAGCATTTTGTACTGCCTCCTGAGAAGAAACCTTTTAATCTGGCAAATACGGAGGGTGTCCAATGGTTTCTAATTACAGTTTCTGTAGAGTTAAAACGGTTTCTCCTGCTGTATGATATCTCGCGTTATCATGGAGATATAATGGTGAAGATCGAATAATGAGTCGGGGCTTTTACACTGTTGGTTTTGCTAAAATTGTTCGGAGTTCGGTACAGTAGACATCTGCCGTTATTGTTTAACCAGATCGGAGCTAAAGCGTTTAAACCAAAATCCCAAGGTGCGTTCATTCGCAATCCCCTCCCCAATCGCAACATTGATATTGCGAGCTGTATCTGACGCGTTAGTTCCGCGTCGGAACTCGTATTCAAAAACACTCGATCCTTCGAAGTATCCATCTTTCTTGTCTTGAATAAAAAAAAAAACAACTGAAAGTCGATAGTCGAATGTTACACATTTTTAAAAGAACAATAGGTACCATTTGAAATAAGTTTCACTCAAAAATCTCAAACCATGAAGGTTGTATATCAATTCGAAGTACCTATTACAATAAAACGTCAATTTCATACTCTAACCACTTTTGTATGACAATGCGGAAATCCATAATTAAACAATATATCGAAATGTTGTAAGTTTTCTTGAGAGTTAACTCCGCAAAAGTTTCTGTCCGAATTCTGTCTCGACAGAATTCAACGAGCCAATATCTCCTGACGATGCCTCGTGAAGAGGCGAAACACGTCTTGAATTTGTTTGGCCTAGGATGGTAAACAGCCACTTAAGGGGGCCCGAGCGTCTAGCAAAAGCAGGGCGAAATCAGGCTGAGGCAATGTGGCGGTTCTGATAAAAATGGTGGTACAAGATATTTTGAACATGTTCTGTTCATATAAACGCGAGGTAAAGTTATTCCAAGTTCTAAACATCAACCTTTTTGTCTTTATCTTACCTTTGTCACTACAGAATTACTTGACAGGTAGGTAGACAATATTAAACTTACAGTAACTTTACACTGTCACCGGAAATATCTCTTTGGTTATAATTTAAAAAGTAATGACGGTTCATGAAATATTTTTTATTATATAACGGATTTTATCTATCGCGTAAACTTTAACTAATCTAGTTTCCTAACTATATGATTTATAGAGTCTTTAAGATCTTCTGTATCAATTATATAACAATAGCTTTAATTATAACGCATATGTATTTCAGAATTACCTATAGCACTATCATGATGTGGGCTTAGAAGTTAAAACCTATACCCGATGATAAGTCTTGAGCATTGTACCTACTAACATAAACTTTATACCTACAAGAAATCTCTAATACGCATGCGTGTTTCAAATTTTGTGACGTATAATTATAATATCATAAAGCTTGTTACGTGCGAGAGAGCGCGCGACATTGATAATACCGTTCTCGCATTTTATGACTGAAGATGCCACAAGCTTTTGCAACTAGTTTAATACAATTTTTTTTCTTAAAAAAAGAAACATTTATTACTTTTAAACATACCTAATATTTTGTTTATTTTTAATTGTAACAGTACTTATGGCCAGATTAAGTAGTTTATACTTTAATTATAATGTACATAATATTGAATTGTACTTTTTCTAAGTACCAACATATTAGTTTCAATACTAATGGCGTAACTTCACTATTATGTAACATTAATGTCTAATTTATAGTAGGTTAGCTATTACATGAATTGTATTTCTTGAAACTAATGCTTAAAACAAACTCTACAATATCTAATGTTTAATTAAAGTGAATAATATTAACACAAATTATACATACTAACGATTTTTTTTAAGATTAAAAAAATCTGAAAACATAACATAGCACAAACATTCTAGAGAGTTATGTTTTCACATTTAAATAAAGGTTTTATACAAGTGTTCTCAAGGCATCTGTGTTCAATTTTGAATTTAAAGTAAACAAATATTATGTTTAATAATATAATGAATTAATTTTGTAAGTATAAAATTAATTAGTAAGTATAGAAGCAACATAATTAATGTATGAAATATCTTAGATCACTATACCTCTAGACACACTGTGACAGTTGTGAAAACGCCGAAAAAATATGAGGTTTTTTTTTTATGGATTAGGAGGACAAACGAGCGTACGGGTCACCTGTTGTTAAGTGATCACCGCCGCCCACAATCTCCCGCAACACCAGAGGAATCACAGGAGCGTTGTCGGCCTTTAAGGAAGGTGTACGCGCTTTTTTTGAAGGTACCCATGTCGTATCGTCCCTGAAACACCGCACAAGGAAGCTCATTCCACAGCTTTGTAGTACGTGGAAGAAAGCTCCTTGAAAACCGCACTGTGGAGGACCGCCACACATCCAGATGGTGACGATGATATCCTAACTTGTGGCGTGTCGTGCGAAGGTGGAATTCGGCGGCAGGAACCAGGTGAAACAGCTCTTCGGAACACTCCCCGTGATAAATGCGGTAGAAGACACACAATGAAGCGACTTCTCTACCCAACGACAAGTGATCCAGCCGTTGACAGTTAACCTCTATTTTGAGCAATGCACGCACACAAACACAAAGTGACACACAAGACGAGAGTCACGCACGTTTTCATTGGTTGTCTAGAAGTAAGAGTCTCTATCTTGACGAAAAAATTATCTAAGATACATTTATATATATATGTCTAAAATTTCATGTACTTAAAGATTTGTTATGAAAAGAGCCACATTTGTTTGCCAGATGTAAGAATTGTTTTGTATCATTTTATAGTAGGTACTTGTAATAAATATTATTAATATATTTTTCGTTGTTTCACACACACTTGGGAACTTACTTTAAAGTTATTTTGTTTGCATTACATTATTTTTAATACTACATACTAATACATCCATGACTTATATAGTACCAAGATTCAACAAGAGCTAAAACTTTTCATAAAATATGAGACGAGCGGGACGTTCAGCTGATGAGAGGCACATCTCTCAGGATTCTTGAAAAACCCAAAAATTCTGAGCGGCACTACATTTGCGATCGACACCTTGAGACATAAGATGATAAGTCTCATTTGCCCAGTAATTTCACTAGCTGCAGCGCCCTTCAGACCGAAACACAATAATGCTTACACATTACTGCTTCAAGGCAGAAAAAGGCGCCGTTGTGGTACCCATAATGTAGACGGCATCCTGTGAAAAGAAGCCTCCCACTGGTAAACTGGTACATACTTCGTTTATATATCGATTAGTTGCGTGTGCGACCTTTTAACTCCATGATTAGTAGGTAAAGTAGTTTATTCCCAGTGCTCTCATCAATAAATCCGATATTTTTTGTGTGATCAATATCTTAGATGACGATAAGAGTGGAAGTGAAGCCTTTAGTACATTGTCTACACTATACATCATAGCTTAAAATATTTTTTATACTCATTTTTTATGTATCTTGGTAAATAATACATTCAATAAAGGTGATAAACACTTTTTCAAGATAATAAAAACGTATGGATAAATTTTGTTAATTTTTATTATAACTTACAGAATAAACATTTTTAATCAAATATTTCTTATTACCTACGTACCTACTGTAAAATGTAGCATTTATAGGTACCAGCAAGTTAAATATTTCAGTTGGTTGGATACCTACCTACTTATATTTAACTAACCCGCTTTATTCCAATTTATTTAATCCTCGATTGCTTAGAAATTTCGAGAAATTTCTAGTGTAAGTTCATATCTCAAACTAACTAAAATGTAAATGTATCTCTAGCATAAATAATGAACAATGCTAAATTCTCATTAAGTGCCTATATTGATTGTGTTATTAATCGTATTTTTTTTTTTTTTCCTAAATTGGCCCATTAAGGGCAGGCTATATATAACCTATCAGGGTGGTTTTTTGAGAAGGGCGGTGATGGCCAAGTCGGAAACTATGAGACTTAGAGGTAAGTCGTGCAAAGGAATCATGCCCTCGATTTATATGAAACTGAATATTTAGTTTTTTACATGATTTTTCAAAAAAATCCCGCATTATTGAGCCTAGGGACGCTGTTCCTGATAAGGATCGATCTTTGCAAAGTTTTGTATTACTAAAAATGAAAGCAAATACCAAATTTTTTCAAGAAGAAAACTCACCTCCTATTCATTTCTATGTTAAGAAACATTTACTCAACAACAGAGAATACTTAGCGCAGGTTTGTCACAGATTTTTTGTTAAAATATATAGCTAAGTAGGTAGCAACTAGCAACAAAAGATATTATAGTTTTCTTACCCGCTACGGATAGGCCTATCCGACGAACGCATAGCACAGTTTTATAGTAGGTATTTCGCAACAAAAAAGCCACTTTTGATAACTTAAACACAAGCTGAATTCTTACCTTTCTGATAGTTTTAAATCCGTATCCGAATAGAAAATCCAAATCTTAAAGCACTTTAACAACTATTCATAAAATAACACTGGCACATCCAAAATGGAAAGAGAGCTTGGATCACTTCTGTGTTTCTTCAATTTAAAAAGCACAGCACTATATTATAATCACATCACTTTTACATCTTTTTGTTTTGTATAAGTCCGTTACGTTTAGCTATTAATTTGTCATTTTTCACACACAGGCCGTGTTAGTAATAATATTGTTTACACTTATTCATATGAAATAATATACTGGCCAAAGGATACCATCGTTTACAAAACAGCTGTTCGAACTGTAAAATCGATAGCCACGAATTATTGGAACGATAACACTTTACAGTTCGCTTGCAATGAAAGGTTTCGAAATAATTTATAATACAATGATTCCACAATACGAATTTGGGAAAGAAGGTTTAAAAGTTAAATTCTATTTGAACATGATAATATCGCTTTGCATTGTTAACAACTTCAATGGTTGACAGCGCGCGGCGTCGTGTTGTATCGCGTACTGCGCGCTTCGAGAACAACATGCGCGGGGCGCGGGGTGGGCGGAACGGAAGGAAGGCGGATCCCAGGCGGGATACGAATGAATGCTATTGTAGGCTCGCTCAAAACTTGCTCGGCACTTTTTCCCTCAATTCTGGTCAAACAAGTTTCGTATACAACCTGCATTAGGTATAAGGAATCCGCCGTTCGTCGAAGCAAAGGTCTATTTTGTGACGTAAGGTTTCCAAGTTGGAAATATCCGACAGACAGCTCATTTTGGCGGTTTGGAGGGTAATGAAATGCAGTAATTAAGAAGTGCCAAATCAGAAGTCGCGTATCACGTTTCAGGTGCATGATGAATACAATTTGCCTCTATTGAATTATGAATAGAAGGGTTTGCTTTATTTACCATTCAAATTTGAATCCAGATTGAAAAGCTGCTAATTCAATAAGGAGAATAGTTAGTGAATACCGTGAATTTTCAGTTAAGTTTTCGAATATTTTAAATTAATTTATAAAGTAATTCATAGTAAGTACCTATAACCCTATAAGTTTAATATTCAGCAAGTTAATAGATACCTAGCTACCTACCTAGTTTTCTTGAGAGGTGAGGAGTCATGTTTTGTGACGTCATTACCTATCTAGGTACCTAGTCATTACGTTTAGCTTAGCAAAAAATATTTTTTAGTATAATGGCATCATTCAATTGTCGGTTGATTTTCAAACAATAATTTGGTATCCAAATCTAAGTTTCCTTATAAGTAATAAGTATTAGGGATCCCATGAATATGAAATAATATAATAATTTCAGTAAAGACCAATTAGGTAATCGAAATAATTTGTTATTACTAGATACCTACAGAAACTAATAATACCTATATAGGTATTTTATTAATATCCGTATCAAAAATAATGCGAAGTTATCTACATATAAACTTTGTTCGAAAGCTTAATTTCAGCAAAGTGACTTGAAAGTTTGTTGAGAACGGTCCAAGGTTAGAAGTATCTCCTAAAGAATTTGAGCGGCTACTGAACTAACACGTTAGACAAGGACAGATACATTTCTGTATAGTACCCGAGAACGACGAGTTACCTTTCATACGACACTTCCGAAAGAGTGACAAAGATAAATATAGTTTTGCTATTTCGTTTCGCCTACCAGAGAGTTATTTGGTATTTGATAACCAAATAGGTTTTTGGAAGTGAACTTTTCAAATAAGTGGAATGAAATGATTATATCAAATTAAATGAGAGACCTGTGACAGTAAACAAGTTTATAATTACAATTTACTGACTACTAAAAGTCGGGGTCGGACTCATAATACGAGATTTTTTTATTGACCGAGCCTTTGTTATAGAAAATTCTGTGGAGGCAAAACTAATGAGAATTAAACCTCGGAGTAATTCTTATGTTTTAGGGTTCCGTAGCCCTTGTAGATTCCTCATGTCTGTCTGTCCGTCCGTCCGTATGTCATAGCCACTTTTTAGTGAATAGATTTTAAGTACCTACCTAGATGTATTTTGTAAACCGCATTAAGATTATCAGACAAGAAAATACAAGAAATTTTGGGGGTTCCCTCCCTTTCTGCTACATACTTAGAACTGAAACTACATACTACATACTTAGAACTGAAACTCAAAAATCTACCCATCTAAAATCCCATAGGTACCTACGTGTCTATGGATAGGTCTTCAAGACTGATATTGAGGTTTCTAATTTAATTTTTCTAAACTGAATAGTTTGTGCGAGAGACACTTCCATAGTGGTAAAATGAGTGTCCCTCTCTGTAACTTCTAAAATAAGATAATAATAAATCTAAAAATAATATATGATGTACATAACCATACAAACTTCCACCGAATTTTGGTTTGAACGAGACTAGAAAGTAGTTCTTTTTGATAGATACCTAGATACGTCATAAATCATAATATTATCAATTACTTAATTGAAAAAAAAAAAAACAATATCTATTATTAAAACATCGATAAAAGTTACAACGAACTACAAGAACTTTTATATTCTGTTACTTAATGCTTCGGAACCCTTCATGGACAAGTCCGACTCGCACTTGGCCGCTTTTTCAAATCATTACTGGCTACATATTATAATAACTCGCATTTATTCAAAAACCGCACTTGGATCTGAAATAGATAGATATCAGGAATTTGGTTAGATTCAATTTCCAAAATTCCAAATTCTAATGAACTTGTGTTTCCTGGTACTAGTACCTAGTCAGTCTCTTTGAAATTATTTTGTTTATAAATCATAATATTACCTACCTACCCATTTAAAAAAGTTTAAATATCGCGTTATTTACAAATACGACTACATATCGATGTAGCAACTAAATAACGAGCCAATTTCTCGATGATATCGGAGGTACCTATCGGAGGAAATCTTCTCGTCCCAAGTACCTACCGCAGCGTCTGAATACGAGGTTTTCAACCAGTGTGTGTTGTCAGTGATGACTTACGGTAGGTACGCAGACGCTAACGCATTGTCGCTCAGAGGGCAATGGAGAGGGCTATGCTCGGAGTTTCTCTGCGACATCGAATCAGAAATGAGGAGATCCGCAGGAAATTAAGTCACCGACATGCACCAAATAATTGTCAAACTGAAGTGGCAGTCGGCAGGGCACATAATTCGAAGTACAGATGGCCTGTGGGGCAGAAAAGTCCTCGAATGGCGACCACGTATCGGAACACGCAGTGTTGGTAGGCCCACCACAAAATGGACCGACGATCTGGTCATGATCGCCGGAATACGTTGGACGAGGGCAGCACTGGACCGTTCGTCGTGGAGATCTTTGGGGGAGGCCTTTATCCAGCAGTGGACGTCTTCCGGCTTATGATAATGATGATGATCGGAGGTAAAGCTAAATTGCCATCGAATACAATCTCAGTCATAATAATACCGAGACAGTACAAGAGCCAGCATACAGTCTAGCGCTCTATAAGACGTCCATCCACCTGCCTCATCCTGTCACCCTAGTATCAGCTAGAATCATTTGGCATCGTGCACTCTCTGAACTCTGAAAACGGCACAATCACTTCGAATTGTGAGGGGACGTCGCTTCATTCCATGTCACGCAATTGGCACTGGGAGTATATTGACCTAGTAGGTACAGCGAAACTATAGAATCAATCTCCTTGTGCGATGGCAGGGCTCTGCGACACGGGTACATTAAAAAAAAACACGTTTCTACATTTAACAAAGTCGGCAACGCTAATTCCTAGAGATAGATCCTATATACAGATATCGGAAGAGATCTTTAGATATAAAATACTGCTGTTTGAAAGTATGGTACGTTTTTTGGTCCCGTTTTCATTCTTGCAATTTAAATTCTAGAAAAACACTCTTTATGATCCGAATTTTCCCATCACTATCAGCCACTTTTCAGGCATTAACTATAAATAAATTTAATTGTTTTATTAAGAAATGGCTCTGTCGTACTAATCCACAGCTGAATATCTAAGTGATTATACAGCCTGGGACTAGATTATGATTATTTTATAGCGATAACAATGACAATATAATATTGTATATTTGATTAAAAAGAGCGCAAAAAAATGCTTGCGCCGCTTCTTGTCGATCATCTTCATGTCTTCGGAAACAAATGACGATCTGAGATCGTCATTAGTTTCCGAAGCGCTAGTAGTGCCTAGTATATTAGAAATTACATCAAAAAGAATTCTAAAGGAATCAATTTTGAGAAAATAAATGCATTTTATCGCTAGCATGGATTCCGATTCCCTCACACATGATACTATATCACACCATCTTCACTGGTGTGGACTTGGACCCATTTGTGTAAATTCCTCGGCGGGTCGTCACATAAAATCCAATTGACAAATAAATCCCTCTGCAAAACTCTAGTCCGAGTTCCATGTTTCTGGTAACACCCCTAGGTCATTCGCTAATTAATATATACAAACACAGAGGCAGAGTCACCTCGTACTTCTTTCAATATTGATGAAATTATTCCTAAAAGCTTGAAGAACTAAGGGTTGATTTCACAATTGAACTAAACGAGATTAGAACACTTCGAAACGCCTGTAAACGAGTTTTCAGATTCAATTCGTATTTCACCAATACAAACTAAATGTTTTGACAGATGTTGGATACATTCTATTGTTTATGACATTTTATCTCAGATTAAGTGAACGCGCTCAAAATGTTAGTAGTTGTTGAAGTAAGTAATGTATGCTTAGTAGTTGAAGTAAGTGGGAGGAGGCACAGGATGCCGACTAGATTATGCGCACTCCAACGGCGCCTTTTTCTGCCGTGAAGCACTAATTTGTGAGAATTATTGTGTTTGGGTCTTAAGGGCGTCCTAGCTAAGAAATTACTGGGAAAATGACACTTAACATCTTATGTCTCGAGGTGACGAGCACAATTGTAGTGCAATGGACTGGAATGAACGCAATTTTTGGGCTTTTCATGAATCCTGAGCGTCACTGTATTGCAATGGACGTATCAATTACCATCAGCTGAACATCTTTCTCGTCTTGTCCCTTATTGTTATAAAAAAAAGTAAACAACAAACATTATGGTACTAACCTTGGCGGGGTGACGGGTGACACATCACTAGCAATAACGTAACAGGCGTAACAGACAGCCCTAGCTGCAGAGTAGTTTATAATTAGTAGCATATCTGGTCGAGGACGAAACGGTCACTCATGTATAATAATAATAATATTGACACACTCTTATACAAATTATCATGCTCCAAACTAGGCATAGCCTGTACATTGTAAGTGACTGCTCGCTCGTAAGCCCTTACCGTATAGCCTCTCTGTAGAGGCCGCCGCGCGTACTTACGATTGCTATACATACACGTGGGGTGAGACAGGCCTGCCTGTACTATAGGTACAAAACAACGCTATATTTAATACAATATACTTATATACTTACTTAAACATACATATAAACATACATGACTCGGAAACAAACATCCATATTTATTCTATATGTCTTCCACCGCATTTATCACGGGGAGTGTTCAGAAGAGCTGTTTAACCTGATTCTTGCCTCCGAATTCCACCTTCGCACGACACGCCACAAGTTAGGATATCAGCCCCACCATCTGGATGTGTGGCGGTCCTCCACAGTGCGGTTTTCAAGGAGCTTTCTTCCACGTACTTCAAAGCTGTGGAATGAGCTTCCTTGTGCGGTGTTTCCGGGACGATACGACATGGGTACCTTCAAAAGAAGCGCGTACACCTTCCTTAAAGGCCGGCAACGCTCTTGTGATTCCTCTGGTGTTGCAAGAGAATATGGGCGGCGGTGATCACTTAACACCAGGTGACCCGAACGCTCGTTTGTCCTCCTATTCCATAAATAAAAATAAAAATTTTCAAATAAATTATTGCACTTACCGGTATTCAAACCGGGACCTCTAGCTTACTAGTCAGGGTCACTAATAGAATGTGTTCAATAGGTGGAAGGAGGTTGGAGCTGGTTTTAGTAACTAGCCAAAACACCTAAGCCTGAGAATAATAGAGCTTACTTAGACTTTCCTCAGACAATACTTAGTAAAACTTAGCTGAGTGTAAGATAAGCATAATATTTCATTTCGTTTTAATAATTAGTCAAGCGACAGCTGAAATTATGCTGAGGTTAAGCGAAGACAGTCCAATGCACAATTAATCAAGTTCCTATTTCAGCACACTCAGCAAAGTCTTACGTAAGTAAAGTCTGAGCATAGTCTAAGTACGCTCTATACAATTATAACGTGCTTTTGAAATTTTTATTTATCTAAATGAAACACTTTTTCAAAGACTAAAGTGCTTATAGGTATCAGGTATAATAATTATTAAGTAGGTACTTACTCATTACATTCTATTTAAAAAAAAAAACTTTTTTTAGATTCGTAATATTTTCAGTGCTTACATTTACCAGTATGATTACAATATACTAAAAAGAGCTCTAATAAGTATCTCGCTAACATTGAAATTCGTTTGGATGTACTAATGTGTGTTATTCGAGTTAATGTAAGTTTTTTTCTGCCGAGAGAAGGATCATTCGTTTGGCATGTATCTTGGCCGAATGCTTAATAAGCAGGACCCATATATCGGATATCTGAGTCCGTTACTGACTAAAAACCTCCTCTATGCTCATCAGATTTTGTAAGTTTATAACTCACAGGCATGCGGGACATCTCGTAAGGAGACTCGCACCTCAGACAGACTGCGTGCTATGGTGGAAGTAGTGATATCGCGTATGTGTTAACGAAGGAATTTAAAACAAAAGATACAGCATGCGAGTAAATCTAAATGAAAAACCATTTCAAATCTAATAAAAATGAGTCAATCTGAAACGTCAGTTATGCCAAATTAGAGAGATGCGGGTAGTTATAGATTTTTGAAGTGAACTGGCCCCAGCACCAAAAGCCGACCACACAAAGCAAACTTTCTGTGAAACGATCAATCGCACAATGGGACGTCCACAGGCGTTCATTGTGTACAGATATTCCATCGGTTCCTGTTTTTTGGTATTCCCCGTGCGACCAAACAATTCCTAATAAATTGACTAATATTTAACAATGTTTCTTTTACTAGCTTTGGTTTCCTTTATATGGAACAAGTGCTGACTCGGCAATCGATGTTTTATCATATAAATAAAGTAACTCGTGCCCGCTCATTGTATGAATTATCGTCATATGCAATAAAATTTTATTGACTGAATTATTTGTATCGCAAATATACAGGTATTTCTAAGTCAAATAATTTACCGGATAAGTAAATATTCACCAACATATCATATACTAAAACCTTTTCCGAAACACGGTGCATCTTATGGTATAAGTAACTATTATTCCGATCAGTTCAGTAGTTTTTCCAATATAACTGAATAAAAAAAACCGGCTCTCCATGATAGAGTATTGAAGGGTCAAAATGTTTGTTTGGTCACAAAGACATGTTTGTCCATTACATTGAGAGATATATTAGTAGATATAACATATTGACAACCCATATGGCCCACTGTGCAGGTCGGTGGGTGCAAACATTTGTTTAATGAATGGAATAATGGAAGTTTGCATTCCAGTCATGGCTGTTTATAGTCTTACCAGTGGGAGGTACCTTTGTACAGGATGCCGGCTAGATTATGTGTACCACAACGGCATCTATTTCTGCCGTGAAGCAATAATGTGTTAACATTACTGTGTTTCGGTCTGAAGGGCGCCGTAGCTAGTGAAATTACTGGGCAAATGAGACTTAACATCTTATGTCTCAAGGTGACGAGCGCAATTGTAGCGCCGCTCAGAATTTGCTGCTCTGCGTTGCACGCGGTCAAATGGATCGAGCAGATACTCGAGAGTCACTATTTCTTGTGATTTTGCGGCGTGAGATTTCTGTACTTGTACTTTTACTTGGTACAGGCTATGCCTATAGTTTAAGGTTAGATAATTTGTGTAAAAGCGTGTCAATGTCATTATTGTAAGATTTTACGACTGTACCTACTGATAACTCACCGGTAACTACTCTCAAATGAATATTAAATACAAGGTGAATTAAATTTGTATAAAATCACGACTTTCTTTCCCAGCTTTAGGCACAGTAGGACTTAAGAGCCATCTTACTACATATTTTGTGAAAGTCATGACGTATTTGTATGACTTCTTCCACTCTCATTAAACTAGTAACCTTTTTAGTAGTAGTTTATTATTACAGTGGGGGGCGCCTTTGCACAGGATGCCGGCTAGATTATGGGTACCACAACGGTGCCTAATTATGTCGTGAAGCAGTAATGGGGCAGGGCGCCGTAGCTAGTGAAATTACTGGGCAAATGAGACTTAACATCTTACGTCTCAATGTAACGAGCGCAATTATTGTAGTGCCGCTCAGAATTATTGGGTTTTTCAAGAATCTTAAGCAGCACTGCATTGTAATGGGCAGGGCGTATCAATTACCATCAAGTGAACGTCCTGCTCGCTCCCAAACTCCCAGCCCACCTTTTAAATCATATTAATAAAGTTGACTAGCCTACTAAATAATACATTACCTAAAAAAGATTTAAGGTGGCCTGCGCAAAACCAGACAAGAACAATGCAACCTCAATATTATAATCTAGTATACTATAGTGAGCCTTCGATTTGTGCTCAGTGAGTCCTATTGTATACTGTCTGCTATTTTATTGTACAATTGATTTCCAAGACCTATGAAGGAGTCATTATGTCCAGCTAAGAGTATAAAAGGGTAATCCTTAGGGTATTAGACGGCACTACAATTTATTATTTTTTCTTGAATTGAATGAATTCAAATCACACGTTTTCTTGAATTCAGTAATACTTTTTCTAACATACATTACTTTCATATTATAATGTACAAACATAAACTTGTTATGCCTACTACTCGGTTGGGTCGAGTTAGTAAGTCTTTTGTTGGGCGATGTATATGCTTCTACGATATGATCCCAGAAAATGTTCAAAACAAATGTGTTACGAAATTTAAAAGAATTGTTAAAAAAACGTTTGTGTGGGAAAGGTTATTATAGCATAAACGATTTTCTTAATGACACCACGGACTGGGAATAAAGCGAACACACTTAGTGATTTGTTTAAAAACATTGATGCCTGCCATGTTAAAGTTTTTAATCTTTTCGGACATTTCCTAACAAGTAATTTCAACATAAGAGAAAAATATCAATAAACTTGCATCGCTTAGTTAAGAATGTATTTTATGAAATGAGTGGGTATGGATCAAGTATGGGTAAGTATATTGAAAAATAAAATCCCATTAGTCAATTGAATAGATGTTTTTTTTTTCAAAATGTGTGTCAAAATGTCAAAATTGTATTTTTCATTTGTTGCGTCACAAATTAATATCGATCCAGTACACGTACAGTTTCTCATGACACAGCAAAGATTTTAACAAATGAAAAATACAATTTTGACATTTTGACACACATTTTGAAAAAAAAACTTAGACTTTACTTACCTAAAACTTAGCAGAGTGTGGTAAAACGCTAATTTGAATTTTGCATTGGACTGTCTTAACTTAAGCTCAGCGTAATTTTAGCTGTGAAATTAGTATAAAAACGGATTGAAAGATTATGCAAACCTTACACTCAGCTTAGTTTTACGTAAGTAAAGTCTTAGCAAAGTCTAAGTACGCTCTATAGATCTCAGTCTGTAAATACCCCGATGCTCAACTTCTGGTTGTTCTTAGGTCAACCATGAAACGAGCTTCCTCGCGCGTTCCTTCCCAGTACGAAATGAATTACTCTAAAAGCCCTCATTTGAAGCACAAAAATACTATGAACATTCGCAGCAATTATTTATTATTTCTATAAAATGTAAGCAGTCAGAAATTGTTAAGTTTAGTTTCATACAATAAAATAAACTTTATAATTATTAATTTCAAAGTTTTATTCTTTTTTTTCTAAGGGAGCCATGATATTAGCTTGATGACGTATCTAATATTATATCAATAAACAGATATTTTTATGGCAAAGGAGTGTACAAACGCGTCACCAGATGGAATGTATGTAAATTCTGTGGCAACTTCTGTTGATTTGGCTAGTCTAGTACCAGTGACAGTTCAAACGCGCTGACAATGACAGATGCTTGTCACTGACAGATACTTCGACATATCGTTTTTGCACGGGTTTAAATATTGGATTAATTCGATGTTGACACCAAAGAGAATATAATCACTACGAACGGAACGGACGTGTTTGTTTTCTTAAAAATATATTAATATGAATCAAAAATATATATGGGTCATTGTCAATTTTCGCGCAGGTAATCTTGTCCCTCAAATGTGATTATTTTTTTATTAGTAATAATTATATAAACTTTTTTTTTAAATTTATAATAAATACAATATACATCGCATTAATAAACATTCAAAACAAAAATAAAGAGATAGTTTTAATTTTTTTAGTTTTTTTAATAGTAACATTGTGGTAATTATTGGTAACAGAAAGGTTTTCCTTACAAACTCTATATATGCTTTATTACTGAATTGGAGGTATAATACTACATATTATGTGGTCACAATAGCGTTTCCGACCTTATAAAACGTCGAATAAACGTACATATATGAATTTCAAAACCGAAACGCATTAGAACGTGGCGGTCGAGGATCGAACCGGTACACCGTTCTGAGGCCGCAGATATAGATTTAGATCTTAGAATTAGTGTCAATTAATCAAGGTATTAAATAGGGTCAGTTGGTTTTTTATTGTTATAGTCAAATTCAAAGATTCTTATTCAAAATAGGATGTGACATCACTTATTGAAAGTCAAAACCTACCACCCATTCCAAAACGAATGCCTCAGACCTGAGAAGAATGGGCGCAACAAACTCAGTAGGCTTTTTTTTCATCAAAAAATAATGTTTACAAAGTAATATTGTACAATAAAAATTATTTAATAGCCTGAGGGCTGTCGCTCTATTTCCAATCGGTGGTATCATTAAGAAAGTCATTTATGTTATAGTACCTAACCTTTACCACATATTCGTTTTTTAACAATTTTTTTGAATAACGTAATACTTTTGTTTGGAACATTTTCTGGGGTCTTGTTGTAAAAGCATATATACATCGCGCCACAAAAGACTTACTAACTCAACTTAGCCGAGTAGTAGGTATTATAAGTTTATGTCTGTTAATAATATTGTTATTATAATGTTGTCCCACTTGCATTACAATCTAGCCTCAACTTAGATTAATAAGTACCTGATTCTACTATATTTTTTTTTATGAAAATAAGGGACGAGACGAGCAGGACGTTCAACTGATGGTAATTGATACGCCCTACCCATTACAATGTAGTGCCGCTCAGGATGCTTGAAATTCCCAATAATTCTGAGAGGCGCAAATTTAAAATATACCTAAATCTTAAAATGCTGTTTTAAGGCACTGTTTTATTTGAGTGATTTATTGCCTGAGGATCATATTGTAAAAATTTGCAAAAAGGTATGTACAACGCTCTTATGATAAGACTACATTAATATTACCTTCTCTATGAAATTGAAATCACTTAATTCATCTAGGTCCAGGTACCTAATTATGGATGTCAAAAAGCTTTTTTCCTTAGGTAGGTACTAGGTAGGTACCATTTACCATATCGATAAATGAAGTAACTTAATTAATTTTTTTATTTTTTTTTATGGACAAACGAGCGTACGGGTCACCTGTTGTTAAGTAATCACCGCCGCCCATAATCTCCCGCAACACCAGAGGAATCACAGGAGCGTTGCCGGCCCTTTAACGAAGGTGTACTCGCTTTTTTTGAAGGTACCCATGTCGTATCGTCCCGGAAACACCGCACAAGGAAGCTCATTCCACAGCTTTGTAGTACGTGGAAGAAAGCTCCTTGAAAACCGCACTGTGGAGGACCGCCACACATCCAGATCCATTTTATTTCACTTTTATTGCGCTCTATTAAATTAGAGAGCAAACGATCAAGTGGCTCATGGATGATAAAAAGCCCAGGAACATTAGCAATAGACACGGTGGGCTGTGGAGGAACGCCACACATCCATCCAGTTTTTTTTAAATTTTTATCGGTTTTCAATTAATACACTGAAAGGTGGTTAAACTTAAGTTTTAACACCACTATAGTAGGAATTTAGAGCTTAATGATTGAAACTCATTCATTTGGAGTTTTGGTAGATAGGTAGTTAACTAGTTTATAAGATACTTAGGCTTACTAAATTGAAGTACTCACCTCATCTATCTAAGCACAGATTAAAATGTTATGTTACTAAGCTAAGTACCTACATATAAGATGAGGATGAAATAAGAAATACATGCACTAGCATTATGTTTTGATTTCAAAAACTGGACAGGCATGTGCGAAAAATGCATTATGGAATAAAATCATGAGGATTGTCCCTACATAATTTTAATTAAATAAGTCATAAGTTACCATTACCCATAATAGAATGACTATGTAGTTAATTCCATCAGCTATTAATTTAAATAAATAAGAGCTACAGCAGTTTTGAGATTCATTCTACATGAAAATATACGTCAGCCACAGATTACTAATCTAAATGATGCAAATTAATAACAATTATTATTAATGGGTAACGTTACATTAGTGCATCACTATTCGTGCATCCGTCGGTATTCGGTCCGCGAGGGCGCGAGATCGATTCGTCGCGCGACGTTGCCACTCTTCCCAGTTTTGTTTGGGTTGGTAGCTGTTGGCTGTTTGCTGCGCAGTGCGCTGTGCGTTGCCGGCGCCAAAATGCACAAGAAAAAAAAGTTAATTATTGTAGAAGTCGTGCTCTGTAACTTAGCTCTACCGTTGCCGAGAAAAATAAAGGAACATTAAGTTACTTTTGATATTGCGCCTTAAGATTACTTACTTACAATATTCAATTCCATATAATTGGCAGATGCAGGACTTTCTTATTCATTCATCATATTTATTCAGGATTAAACTTATTTAATAAGTAGGTACCTATATATTTACACAAAATAATGTAGATATTTTTTCGATTCAATTTGAGCTTTTGTCTACATTGATGTTGAAGTATTTTTGTATAGTGTAAGTACTAATTAGTAAAGCCAGAAATAATAATTATCATTAATTCTTAAATTGATATTTCCTGCTATAAATCGCTACTCGATTTTTGTTTTACACAAAAGTACTTACGTAGGTACCTAATGTACTTTTTCAACCAACCTATTTGTGCTATGTTGAGGATTTTATAAATAACGTTTCGTTAAATTATGAATATTATATTATCTGTAATTTCTGATTATTAATACCTATTTAACCAATTCACGTGCATCGCAAACTTAGAGAAAATAAAATCATCCAGAAGATTTCTGTTGAATAGTTACACAAATATTTTTTTATCTAATCTTGTCAATCCCTAGGCTCGGTTTATCATTAGACAACTACTAGGATCTACATACATTTATATACAGTTGGTAACAGATTGTTTAATGACGGTTGGCTAGGACTCAGTAATTTTTGGCTCAGTAAATAGAGTTGATCAGTATCTAGGTTAGTAAATAAGTAAACACTCGTCATTACTAATTACCAGGTGCTAATGAGAGTAAGCATTACGTCATTGTTATTATAATTGGTTTGTTTTCAGCTGCTGTTTCGCCTGCAACACCAGAGAAATCACAGGAGCGTTGTATATTAGGAAGGTTAGATGTACGCGCTTTTCGAAGTGAAAACTTTTTTAGCACTTTTTGTTAGGGGGCAATCTTATGAGTTCGCGTCACCAACATGCTCATGACTGGCGCACGCGATAAATATTGTCGCTGACGTATTATGCAACATTATGATGTAAATCTTATAAGTGAAATGGAATGGATTTATTGAAATGTTCAATGTTTATATATTATATAATGTGCATTGTTATTGTATGATTAATATATTATGGAAAATTAGTTTAAAAGGTTAATTGAGAAAGGTTAAAAGGTTTACAAGGTTAATTGTTTATATTCAAATTTTCAATTTTACTATTAGATGTTCTAAGTTTTCACTTACTCATACGTTCATGTTACCCATGTCGTATCGTCATAGAAATACCGTGGTAGGAAGCTAATATTAGATTTGGTTTTTCGTGACTCAAGTCTGCTAAAAAACTGCACTGTGATAGGTGATAGCAAAGTCTGGCGTGTTCTCTAGCTCTAGCTCTTCGGAACACTCCCTAGGATGATGCGGTAAAAGACACGCGATGCAGCGAAGTCTCTACGCAACGCTATCTCAGCTGCAGCATGAATCTTTAAGGCGAAGAGTAAGCAGAAACCACGCAAACATGGTGTTTTTAGACAAGTTTTGTGGTGAAAGTATAGCATTTTGAGCTATGAACACTACTAAATCCTGTTACACATATCCTTAAGTCTTATTTGTAGGTTGCTAATGCTTGCTGTTGGTTATAGTTAACACTGCCGAGCCTTTCTGAACTACCACTTTTCTTTGAAGTTAAACAAGTTTTTTGGCATGGCGTGACGCATTTTTTTGGTACTTCTCTCAGTAAAGTTATTGTTATAGCTTGTACTTTTTTGTGTAGGTTCATTTATTCAGATTAGTAGTGAATAACGAGGATTGTAAGCATATAAACTGTTGTCCACCCAAGAATTTTGAAAATATTGGCTTTGTTACGTAGATGGCGGGCCGGCAGCCGTGAACGCATATCGCTCAAGGTCGCTGGCATTCAGTGTCGCCTTAACCTTTTAAATGCTTTATTAAAAAATGGCTCTATTGTAAGTCCCACTACTCCACAGCTGAATTTCTAAGTGATCGGACAACCTGGGACTAGATTATGATTATTTTATAGTAATACTAATGACAGTACAATATTGTACATTTTGATGAGAAAAAGGGCAAAATAAAGAATGCTGGGAAAGTTTCTTGCACCGCTTCTTCTCTCTCAGAGCGCCATTTGTTTCCGAAGCGGAAGTAGTATCTAGTTCTAATTGTAAAGGAATCAATTTTGAGAAAATAAATGCCTTCTAACCAGTCTAACATATTTCTATTCCTCATTTAAAATGTATCGCAAACTTTTTTAGATAAGGGCTGTAATATCTGTCGTTTGCTCACGGATGAAACAACTGTTCTATTTAACACCCGGAGACGTCCGCTCCCAACCGATGGCCGATTGGAACTTGTGTTTCCTTCTTCGGTTCTGTTCATTCTTTATAGAGCATTTAATGTCACACAAATAATGCCAGTGTCGATGTCATGACAATGAATGTTAACATATATTAAATTTAAACAAGATGTCATCTGGATGTGTGGCGGTCCTCCACAGTGCGGTTTTCAAGGAGCTTTCTTCCACGTACTACAAAGCTGTGGAATGAGCTTCCTTGTGCGGTGTTTCAGGGACGATACGACATGGGTATCTTCAAAAAAAGCGCGTACACTTTCCTTAAAGGCCGGCAACGCTCCTGTGATTCCTCTGGTGTTGCAAGAGATTGTGGGCGGCGGTGATCACTTAACAACAGGTGACCCGTACGCTCGTTTGTCCTCCTATTCCATAAAAAAAAAAGCTCCTAGAAACGCCAAGGTGTATCTAAAGAATCAAAATTAGAAGACTTATAGAAGAATCTATCCAGTAGTATTTGTGTGTTGCGCGCATGAATTATGGAAACCTCTATCATTAAATTTTTATCGTTTAGACTAAAAAAAATAAATGTTGGTCGATTCTTAGACCTACCGTTCAGCCGTTTCGTAGGAGTCTGGTAGCCAACACCGCGACACGAGAATTTTATATATTAAATAAGTTGGCATTGGTAGATCCTCAATAAAAAGGTATAAAATGCCTATTTTTATAAAAAGTATAACTTCATATATATAAGTTATAATATCTGTTATATAATATATATAACAGATATTTTAAGACAAAAGTTTTAAGTAATGCTATGTGTAACAGCTAGATAAAATGTCTCGCAAGTTAAGTGATCACCGCCGCCCACAATCTCTTGCAACACCAGAGGAATCACGGGAGCGTTGCCGGCCTTTAAGGAAGGAGTACGCGCTTTTTTTGAAAGTACCCATATCGTATCGTCCCGGAAACACCACACAAGGAAGTTCATTCCACAGCTTTGTAGTACGTGGAAGAAAGCTCCTTGTAAACCGCACTGTGGAGGACCGCCACACATCCAGATGGTGGGGATGATATCCTAACTTGTGGCGTGTCGTGCGAAGGTGGAATTCGGCGGCTTTCTTTAACTTTGGTCAAATTCCCGAGCAGTGTAAACGCTGGGTGATGCAATGACGTTCTATACGGGTGATGCCCACACTTCTGAAAATCCTTTTGTATAGACACGTAGGTGCATATCCTTTTAACTTTGAATCTAATAGTACAAACAATTTGTTATGTTTTTAAAGTGATAACGCATTAAACGATTAATACACAAATAAAATTTGAAAACAAAATTTTATGAACGATGTGGGACTCGAACGGTTAGCTCAGTTGGCAGAGCACTCTCACGGACCGCGAGAAGTCGTGGGATCGAGTTCCACATCGTTCATAAAATGTTGTTTTCAAATTTTATTTGTCTAATAGTAGAAGTTATATAAAGAACAATTAGTGACCACATACAAACAAGTGGTCCCCTCGCTCGGCCGTCTATGACTGATATAAAAATCATGAACATTAATTATAATGGATCTGACTTAATAAAACCTCATATTGCGCGCGATGGAATACCTTATCCTAGCGATCTTAGCGATGTCAGGAACATGATGTCACGCGAACCTTATAACTACGACGTTCTGTCTCTATAAAGCGAAAGCTTCACCTTAAAAGTATTATCAACAGTTGCATACAAGACTTTATCTACACCCATGATATCCTGATGAATCCTCTACAAACATTAAAAAAGCCAGTCCTAGTAACCATAATAATTATCATCCAAAGGAGTCTTATTATGAAAACGGATGATATAATGTTGTACTGAATTTCATTACAACACTCGTTTGGATGATGTAATGGTTATTAGGACATTGGGTGTTTGAATGTTGGCAATAAGCTAACTGTTTTAGAATCTTTATTAGAGGATTTAAAGCTTCGGTGTAGATAAACACAGTTATCATCACCAACGGCGTAAAAGCACCGCACCGCTCTCTCACAGAGTTCTGACATACTAGCCTGGCTTCTGTCATCTAGCCTTTCATTCAAGCTCTCTTTGTCTCTTCATTCAAGCCTTCTTTACAGTACAGCCTCTAACCATGGAGAGACGTTTCGGTCAGCTTTTTCCTTCAAATTGGCCCCTAGTCAATTTTCTGTATAAATAACGCCTTTAATGTTTAATATTTTTGTTTTGTCAGTTTAATTTTTTTGTAATTACAGTTTTGAGCACCAAGTTCATTGAGTATTATATCCTGTATTTTATTCCGTACGACTAATTTTCGCAGCGGCTCCAATTGTCGCAAGTACGGTGTCAGAGACCTCAAAAACATCTGATCGTAGTCTTCCTCACTCGGAGCATCATTGAAACTCTCGCCAATTGGATCTTGATCGGGTTCTGCAGAATCGCATTCGCTTGTTGACAAGACCTCAGTTTTTGTGGAACAGTAGTCTTCCGTGAGGACTTCTAGCACGATAGTCTGGTTTCCCTCATGGGGTGCATCCTCTTCTCGGAGAGTCACGAACCACAGGTGCTTAAAGTACCGCCACTTGCCCGTGTAATCTTCGGGGCTCATTACGTTGACCCTCTTCTGTTCTTTCACAAATAGGTCCCGAAAGTTTTTCCATTTCATGCGTAGCAACCTCTCGTCATCTGAATAAAAATAATATTCATCAGATTATGTACCTACTACAATCCTAATACTCATGTTATCATAATAGTAAAGCAAGGAGTATTTTTGTGTACCCTTTTAGTTATAGGTTTATAGACTTAGATTAAGGATTGGTCTTCGCTGCGCTCCAACTAGATACTAGGTACTCGAGCCAGTCTCGAACAATGTGTGATGTTGACGTGCCAAATGTTCTGTTAAACTTTGCTAATAATTCAATGTAAAATAACACGAAGTGTATATGTTACACACAAGCATCTTTACACATACTTAGACAATACACACTGCAATATAAAATCCATAATAAAAAATCTATTGTTCTTATGTAGCGCGGTATCTAGTTGGAGCGCAGCGGAGACCAACCCTTAATCTAAGGCTATATAATATATTCAGCTACGTGAAAGTGAGTACAATACTCTATATGAAAGTACGGTTGGCAACAATATCTCGTGGAGGTTTTAGGTCGATATCAGTTGGGTATCTAAAAAAACCGGTTAAGTGTTAGTCTCACACCACGAATTCCGTACTAACTATAACACCATGTAGGTTTTGTCATACTTTTGTAAACCATTTATTTAAAATTTACATTTGCAGCCATTTTATTTTTTAATTATTTTTTTATAGATGCAACAATATTACATACTCTGTGAAAACTTCGGCTGTCTTACTATTGCGGTTTATGAGATACAAACCACAGACAGACGGACGAAAAGTTACTTTTTAACTTTTTTTTTACTTAATTCAATTTCAATAATATTTCGTAACATTATGATTTGTATCGTCAAATATGCTTCCTGTTATAAATTGTTTCACAGCAGAATTGTTAAACCGTGCGTTAGTAAATTCTCCCACAGAAAATATGTCCATACAAAACAAATATTGGAAATAAAAATAATTATGGATCCCAAATCGAAATAAAAAGTATTCTATCTCTCAAGTTGGACTAAACTGCACTCCATGAAGTAATCCCCATATAAATCCGTTCATTAGCTTAGGAGTCTATCGGGGACAAACAACGTGTCACGTAATAATTATATATTATGATAGAAGAATAAATACGTGAGTACAAATTTTTCAAAAATAACAATACAATTTCATGTATTTAGCTGCCATCTATGTACGAATTGAAATAATGTTAGTGCCGTCGCTGATAGCATTATCCGTCACATTAACGAGTAACAAGATTAACTTCTAGATGGCGCTGTAAAAATAATAATGCCAGGTAACTGTCACGACTCAATCGCAGCGAAACAAACGCCCAATGTCGCTTCGGCGTCTAAATTCTGCAATACCAATTACCTCCCATTACTCGGGTAATTTCCTTCCATGCGCTATTATTCTCTCGTCTGTCACGAAAATTCGGATCCCGTCGGTTCCACAAACATGGTCTTGCTTTCACCTCTTTTATTAACTGATACACGTTAATTTTCTTCATCTCACTCATTGCGTAAATTTTTAAGCGCGACTCGACACGCACACGCGTGACGCGTCAAGCGTCTATACCAACTGTCAGCTTACCACAGACTATATACAGCAGCTACTATTTACTAAGCGAATATTATAAGAACTTGACAAGACGCACGTCGGTTTTAGTGTAGACGGTAGACGTTCTGTTATAACTTATATTTTATAAGTTATAGCGTCTATCGCCTGCTTGTAAATAGGTATTTACTATTTACATTACAATTAAGTAATAAATATTCTTTGCTATTTAGTATTAACTCAAAACTCGCTCGCTCGAGACGACGCGAGTGTTCTTGTCATAACTTATGGTACCTACTCTGTGCTTGTGGTGTATCATTGTATATAAATTTTGAGATTAGAGCTGTGAATACATGAGCGTAGTAACAAAAATATAATATAATAGTACACGTACGTACGTAAGAGGTAGCGAGGATTCTTTAAAGAGCTAGATAAAAAAATCCTATAAATTATATTGTTTTAGTCGTAGTTCTGAAGCGAAGCTTTTCCATATACGTAATTTGATTGTAGATGTTACATTTTATTGAAAGTAGACTTTATTTTAATTAAAAAACAATTTAAACTGCATTCATACATTTTTAAATAATTGCTTGATTGAACCGGGAATCGAAGATGATAATGTCAGTTGTGTAGGTACCTACACTTACGGCCATGTCAGCTTTTCATTTTTGTGAACAAAATTTGACATCAAATGTTAAAATTATGGTCTATTTAGGTTATTTTAGGTCTTATTCTTCCTTTTTAGCCGACTTCAGAAATGGAGGAGGTTATCAATTCGACTGTATTTTTGTTTTACGTTTGTTACCTCAGAACTTCCGACTGGGTGAACCGATTTTGATGATTCTTTTTTTGTTTGATAGCTGCTTCCCAATTTGGTCTGCCATTGATCTGGCATCCATGAGAAAACCATCAAAGTCTTAAATTTGCATTATGTATGTGCGCGACAAATGGACGAATAACTCAATATCACGCCCACCGATTTCGGTTATTCTTTTTTTATTGGAAAGGATGTACTTCAAGGATAGTTTGATGAGAGTTTGGTGACGTTCTGACTATGAAGTTCATGACATTGTAACGGAACTTTTCAATTCTTAGGAGCAAATTAACGATACTTAATCGGCCGATTCTTTCATATGATATCCGGATATTTGAGTCACCTACCTAAAGGTCATTCCTTGACCATTTAAGTAATTGTCGTAGTCCAATAATGGAACTCTTTAACGACTTACGGTAAGGGTGCGATCTGTGCAGAATTTCAAACTCTCTGTTATCAAATTGCAATGTGCTTACGTTCCTTGCTGCATTGAACAATTTAGTAGGTCTATACATATTCAGACAAATTAGTGTACTTCAGATTAACTAAAAATAAATAAAATATTAAAAAAAAAAAACAACTGACAAGTCGTCCCTTACTGTCATAAAAAATCTAATTTTCTATTATTGTTATTTTTGGAGTGGGTGTCAGCCATGGTAGGTTTGTAACTACATCATGCTTCTATACTTCCAAATTCTTCTTTTCAGACGATATGAACATTTTCAGGCCTATTAAAACTGCAATCTGCTTCAAGAAGATCGGCTAAGTTCATATTGTCAAGCGAATAATCTTTTCTTTAATATCCATCCTCTTTAATTATATCATCTTCATTATCAGCCTGAAGACGTCCAATGCTAGACAAAGGCGTCCCCAAAGATTTGAACAACGATCGGTCCTGCGCTGCCCTCATGGACCGTTTTCCGGCGATCTTGACCAGATCATTAGTCCATATTGTGGGGGGCCTACCAACACTGCGTCTTCCCGTACGTGGTCGCCATTATGGAGGACTTTACATCTTCACCGGCAATCTATCCGTCGAACTATGTGCCCTGCCCACTGCCACTTCAGTTTCGCAAACATTTGGTCTGTCAATGACTTTGGTTCTCCTACGGATCTCCTCATTTCTTATTTGATCTCGCAGGGAACCTCCAAGCATATATACTGGATGATAATATTCCATCTTTTGGCAATACGTAAAGTTAAAATGAACTATGCTTAAATAACTTAAAACAGCTTTTTTTGTCATCTACGCGCCTACTTCCACATATACATGCAATGCATCGGCGCAAAACTTTGCTATAAATATTATAGCAGGCGTTAAATATATTTAATGCCTTTAACCAACAACTTCAAGTTCTGTAACGTTACATTGATAGTGCTTTATACTCACGATGAAAAATAAAGAAAATTGCCAATATTATCATCCCCCCACCATCTGGATGTACGGCGTTCCGCCACAGTGCGGTTTTCTAGGAACTCTCTTCCACGTACAACAAAGCTGTGCAATGAGCCTCTTTGTGCGGTGTTTCCGGAATGACACGACCTGGGTATCTTCAAAAAAGTACAGCTTCCCTAAAGGCTGGCAACGCTCTTATAGTTCCTGTGATGTTGCAAGAAAATGTGGGCGGCGGTGATCATTTAACACCAGGTGACCCGAGTTCTCTTTTTACATAAAAAAATATAATGTTACAAATTGAACGCAGTGTGTTATTTGGCATACTTTAAAATTATTCAATATACAAATTAAAACAAATGAAGACTGCTTAAAAAATGGATGGACAACTTCTGCGTCCGTATATTAGTACTTGATCTATGAAGCACTTTTGACCCAGTTGTCACTCCAAACGTTAGCGCGTTTATTCCACATTTAAAAAATGCAAAAACTTTTTTTTGGTACTCCAGGGGTAGCTATCTAATTAAAAACACACACGAATTGTCCACATTTATTTAGAGACATCAGTATAAAATATATGAGCTATAAAATAGTACAGTCATTAACTTAAATTAAAATCTAAATTATTTAATAATTTAAATAATATTATATACTTAAACAACTAAAACATGCAACGTCTATGAAAATAATATTATGAAATTAATACTACGTCCTGACAGCATGACGGATAGAAAAATGAAACTTAGAATAAATAGATTTGTTAAGTGAAACATCAATAACATATTTAAATTTTTATTGGCGAAACTCACATGTACACGCGGAATGTAACACAACTTATATACAATTTATAAGCAAAAATAAGAACCAAGTACTACGGGAGAAGAAAACATGTAGAAGATAGAATTTAGAGGGAAAATGATTTGCTTCTTATAACTAAGAAGAAAGAAATTGTTGTTTCATCATATTTATTGTGATAATATTATTTGATTCGACACATTACAAAGTGTCCTAGACTTTAGGACTCTTTGTAATGTGGACCTAGAGCATAGTGTTATGTAGCGATATGACCCCGGTCACGTTACACTGCGCCCGTCAAACTGAGACGAAGATACAATGTCTGATTTAAATATATTAATTATTGAATTACACGGTCTTTATTGATGGGTGTATTAAGCATCGAATAGCTTTTCTACCAGGAGAACATAGGGTTAATAGAGATTGCAATACAAAATGAAAAAAAAATGGTTTATTAAATACGTAATCGGTTGAACCCGTCAGGCATTAAGTTCGGATTGGTTGACTAGACATAAGTATCTTTGTAATTCTTAATTATACGATTATTTTAGAATTCAAAATAGAATTTTAAGTATCACTAAAATCTTACAAAATCTAACATCCACAGTACCTACATGGAAGCTTAATAATTATGAAAGGTATGTCAAATCCGTTAAAGAATTGTAAAATAGAGATTAACTAGGTATTTATTTCAACAAGCATATATATTTTTCGTAACATGGATACGCATTATGTTTACCTACGTAGGTATATAAATTCGGCGAAATTTCCAAAAACTAATTTGGCACAGCAATTGAATAGAGAAAGCGCTAAAATATACATACTTTACATATACAATATATATTTATACCCCCTTATTCATAATAGTCTGCTAACTTAAAGCATTGCTAATTCGCACTCTGTCTTCTTCTATTGACCTAAGTCAGAATGAGAAAAAACACTCCTTAGCGGCTCTTTAAAGTTAGCGAGCCATTATGAATAAGGGGGATAATGTTCAATGATATTTTGATAACATGGACAACTAAATTATGGCATTTTAAAGAGATGATATGGGCTACGTTCATTGTTCACAAAACATTCTATAAATTTAAAAAAAAAACATAAATACATCACCTTTGAAAGCCTGGACAACTCATTGCCACTTAATAATATCAAGAGTCAAAATGCTAAGTTCCAATTACTCATATTGCTGCATTGAATAATGAATTAAATCAAATGAAAACTATACTTTTATTTTTATACGTATAGATTCAGCGTGATATCAGAAATAAACGCAGGGGTAGAACTATTTAACCATAATCATTAAGAAATTAATTAAAAATAAAAATACATAATTCACCTAAATAAATAAATTTTCCATAATATAATTTCGGAACAGCCTGTAAGTAATCTAGTATCCGCGCACTAGCTAGCCACTGACACCAACTTCGTGCCATCTTGTGCGACCAGGAGAGGTTGTTTAAACTGTTGTTTCCTACATATAATATAATTACATAGTTTGTTTGTAAATTTCAATATTTCAAATATTTAATTTGATTATTAGATTTATTTCTTTATGATGAAGGTTAAGTACTTCTTCCCTGTGTGTTCATTTAATATCGCCTTTGTAACGCCGCGATGCCTATAATGGTGTTTTCTTCATAAACGGAAAGTTTAGGGACATCTGTCACTATTCCCAAAACCTTGAAAAGAAATGCCAAAATGAAAATGAAGCGAGTTTGCTTCAGGTGTATTTTCAGATGCTTTGCTTGTTTTCACAATACAGGTGACATTTGAAGCCCTTCTAATTGTAATAAAAAATACGTAAAACATTTAAAATTGTCCAAGCTTTCAAAATATATATATATTTTTATAGCAGTCTGAATAATATTTTGCAAATCAGAATGTACTAAAGCGTAATATAAATACAGTAATATGCTCATAAAATATCGAAAATTTAATTCGCTAATATCGACTCCTAACATAACCCTACAATAAGAAGTAAATACTTAACTCTAACACCGATTAATATATCTAGTAGTAATACATCGTGTTCATTGTAATATATTTTTATTATTGAAACTCTCCTTCGTTGGATGTGTTTGTCTCACAAAAGGAAAGGCGGTTACAACTTTCAAGATGGCTGATTTTCAAATACGCTTTCATTTAAAATCACGTAAGGACTAAATACGTAATCCATGATGAAGTGATTCACTTGACTATGATTGAGGTTTGAGACTTTACGTATTAAGAGGACACAAGTTAGGGGCTTTAACTTAGGTCAGTAACTATTTTGATGGAGATCAGTATCATCTTTGTGTATCTGTTTCATTTTTTTTTATGTTTTGTAAGTGCTGGACTACTTATAACGGCTTCATTTATTTATTTATAATAAATCAAAGTTGCAGTAGTCCCCTTGTTGTCCGTACTGATTGTTGTCACGTCCGCATTAGCACGACTGACATATTAATTTTGAGTTTTTATGGCTGCATTTAGTGCTAGACAGACGGTCAGCGCTGGCGTCAGTCAAGCGTAGCTATAACAATGGAAACATAATATGAACGCGTACAGTCTAGCGCTGAGGAATCTCTACGCGCGTACAGCTACGTCAAGGTCGCGCTGACGAGATTCGTCGGTCGAGCTCTTCGGTAGGCGTACGTCAGCGTCGCTCTACTAACGCGCTATGGCGATAATGTACTGTAATTGTACACGCGTAATCAATTTTTCTGTCAGCTGAGCATTGAACGCAACATGGTCAACGCTGACCGTCCGTGTCGGTCGACCACTAAATGCAGCCTAAATCTGAGAAAGGCCGTAGCTTATTACCTTTAAGGACGCCTTCCGCAGTTGTTTCTAGTTGAAATTTCAACCAACAATTGCCTAGAGTCAAATTGTCTATGACGAGTATAGTTATTAAAGTAAAACCGACTTTTAATTTTAATAATTCAAAATGTATATAAAATTGTAAGTTTATTTGATTTTATTTTAAAATAATATATTTTATTAAATTATTAGACATACAAAGCGTGGAAGAGAGACGTTAACATACAAGAAAAAGAAAGTGAATATATTATTTGATGTCAAAAGTTTGAAATTAATATTCGAATAAAAAGAATAATTAAGAATTAATTCCTCCAAAATTTATAAGAAAAAATGCCTATTCGTTGTTTGTAGTACCACAATCTAGGACTAATCTGGGTCAAAATGCAACTATTTCTAGGCTCTGTAGGTCATATAACTCACTGGCCAAATTGCAGAACATTGATTTATTCATTCCGCTTGCTCAATATAAAAAGATAATGCTTAATTTACACATGGGACTTAGAAACTTTGTTTTCATACTTTCATTTTTATTTTAAATTATATATTACAATATTTTTATATTTTAATTTATAAGTTGTTAAAACTACTGTCCTATAAGGGTAGTAAAAATTATGAATGCTGTGATAGCTTATAAGTGAATTAACTCTTATCCATTTTATTATTATATTTTAAGATTAAGCATGTAAAGAGTGTAATTTGTTAGTTGCATACCGCAGTCTATGTTAAAGTAAGCGTTACTGTTAACGTTCAATTTGATTTAAACCTTAACTGTAACAACTAATATGATGCAACTCAACCTTATACAGATAATGAAAGTGCTAATTGTAATAATAACTAAATGATTCTTTCCTTTAACAAACACGATCCAATAAGGAACACAACGTATTTTTGATGTTAATATATGTCTCGAAACACCAGCTTATTTTAACTTTAAATTCAAAATATTTAAACTTATTTAATGAATCATATGTCAACATCAAAGTATTTACAATTCGTCGTACTGCATAGTCTAATTCCACATAAAATTTATTAGTAAACAGTAAGATAAAATCTAAAACGACATTTATCCACAACACCAATAGAAGAAAAATGGTAGATAAGTATGAAATCTACTATTTAATTTAAGTATGGATCATTTATTGGACCCATATTATAATTATTTTAGAATATGTAATGAAATGGATGTCTTAATTTTATCGTGGGTAATACAATAATTTTTTTTAAAACAATTTATATGAAAATCATAATTTGAAAATGATGGAACTAATTCAATGTTTTTGTTTAGAACACTGGGTCAGTCTCATATGATTAGATTTTTATTTTTTATTTGCGAATAATTTTGAAATATATTTTAACCTAAATTTTTATTAGATGTATTTCACAATAACCTCGTATTTGGCGGCTGACGTCGGATATTGTTTGTTGATATATCATATATACATAAAACAAATATATATATTCATAAAATTCTAACCATACTAAATCCTTTTTTTTAATTTATAAACAAAACATCGTAGTTCCCGAATGCTACCGAATACAATTTTATTGTCTCGTAGTTTTCCTACAAAACTAAGACAATTTAAATCATTTAACTCACAAACGAAAACCTTCACATGTTAACACTATCCAATTTGTTAATTATTTACATGAATAAACAATTTATTATTAATTGAGTAAATTGGTTAAAAAAATAATCTATTTTTTTATCAAATATTTTAACGAAATATTTACGTTATCCAGTTTTATTTTAACTTGCGTCACGTCTAAGCCGATTGTGTTATTTTAAATTAAGAATAATATTTTTGTTGAAGTATAGTAAGAGGTTTTTTAGCTCAGAAAGCACAGTGCAAGACCGCTCTAGTTGGACCGCTCAAGTTAACCGACATGCATACGAAATGATCGAAATAATATTTCGACGCTTTGTACTGCGGTTTGCAGTTCTGCGCTGCGGCGCTGTAATGCGGTCCGACCTTTAACATGCTATGCCTCAAAGTGCCTTCTGACAAAGCGCAACTACCATGCCACTTGAATATTGGGTTGAATGAAGTTATTAGGCACATCACTTACTGTGAGGTGAACGTCTTGTTTATCTCGTCACCTTCATGTCAAGTTCAAGAGTAAGTGGTAAACCTTGCCAACTTAAGTGCGGCTTAAAGCAGCATCGTATTTGCCCTCATTGCGTTGAAAGAAAAAAAATATATAAATTTTTGATAACAAATCCAGCAAAATATGTCCAGTAAACAATAGTATATACTTACCTACATATCGAGATAGTCGTAAATGACAGAAATACTTAATACTAATTGTTAACACTGACAATGATTCGAGTATCTAAATACATAAATATTTACGCCCGTTCAAATTTCCAAAAAGTTCTGACACATTAAAAGAACAAAGTTATAATAATATAAGCTCAGTGAAAGAAGGACTCATGAATACAATAAGGGCTATATTTCACAGGGACACCACACCACGGTGGCGCGACTGGTTGCGCGTAAGCTACCAAACTAGACACCAGTGTCATGACGTGTCCGAGCTGAAACGGATACCAGTGAATAACTCTCTATAGAGCTGTATACATTTACGGCCGTTTTCAATAACCTATCTATCCTTAACTTAACTTACTAGAAGTAGACAAATCTATCCTTTTACGCTTACTTACATTTCAATAACCTATTAACAGATAGCATTGGACTATATTATATTGGACATAACTATGGATTGATAAGATCTTGTCATTAAACGGTGACAGCAATGTATCCGTAAGTTAAACTAAGGATATGTAGGTTATTGAAAACGGCTGAAAGTCCAATGCTATCTGTCAATAGGTTATTGAAATGTAAGTAAGCGTAAAAGGATAGATTTGTCTATCTAGTAAGTTTAACTAAGGATAAATAGGTTATTGAAAACGGCCGTTAGTTGGTAGCGGCGACTGGTTGCGCCACCCGCCACCATGGTGTCCCGGTGAAATACCGCCCTAAATATTGCCCAAATATTATTCAATGTTCAAATTTGGCCGTATTCCAAAAGCATGGTAGTCTTTCAGTGACAACCATAGAAATCTAAATAATAAGATAATTAATGTCATTACACCGGTTCAGACGACTTAGTAGGTATTTTGTTAGGCGATGTATATATGCTTTTACAACATGATTCCAGAAAATGTATAAAACAAAAGAATTGTTAATAATCGTTTGTGTAGTTACTATACCATAAATGGCTTTCTTGATGATATTAGCACATTAAGATTTGAGCGACCATAATTTTTATATCAAAATAATAAATTTTATTGTGATATAAATTATGAAAAAAAAGAAGACCGCTGAGTTTTTTGCACCCGTTCTTGTCAGGTTTTTTCCTTTTCGAATGAGTAGTAGTATTTGACTTGCAATAAGTAATTTTTAATCCTATTTTGTATAAAATTTCAATATTAGTATTAATGTTACAAGTACCAATTCATTGCGGGACCACTGCCGTCTTTATATTGATATCCGTACGCTTGCGACGCCTTGGATATTGACTATTGAGGCACTTATTAGAAAATGGTAAAGTTTAAAAAGTTTATTTTGATTGGTATATTTACAGGTTGTAGAAAAGTTTCCGCAGTTAGATATACTGAAGTAAACCAGTGTAGAAGCCTTCTTAGTTACATTTCAATGCTGACAACAATACACTTGATAATAAATTAAGTAATGGACCACTTTTGTAATACGGACCTAATACTAAAAATAGCTGATTATGTTTCTTTTCTCAATGTAGATAGTGATGTTTGTAGGAGACAGAACTTCTTGAATAATTTATGACAGGACCTTATTAATACTATTACCAGTAATACACGAAAACATGGTCGCAATCATGTCTTAAATACAATTATATGTATTTGTTATAACATTTTAAAATCTTGGAAGAAATCAACAAAATCGGACGGTGTAGAGGGTAAATCATACAAAATTATTAAAAATATTATTATATACAGTAATGTTATGTTATATCGAATATCATTCGAATGTACCTTGAATTCCGTTGATATTGTTATGATATGTTTGATTTGCGGGTACTTTCATATTTACCAAAAATAGACTCGCATTTGCAGTTGGAAACTATTTATGTATCAAACATGTAAATATTGAAATGTGCACTTTGTTTAAAATTTTGTAAAAATAATTTTATAAGTTAGTACCTACTTGCCTACTTAATAAAAGTTAAGTAGGCACTAGATTACAAATCGACAAATCGTTTATTTTAGGGTATTGATTTACTGAAACTATAAGTAAACATAACTTAAATATAATAAAATTGTTAAATCTAAAAATAAATAACCTCAAAAGTCTATATTTAAATAAACTAAAGTGTCCTCAAAATTTAAAGGTATATCAAAAGATTTCAAATATTTTATTTAATGTTTCCTATAGTAACGAGTATTTAATACAATACTTATAATATATTTTTTATAAAGGCTTAAAGTTGGAGTGTAAGTAAAGCATATCAAGTATCCGAGAATCTTACTCAAATTTGACACTTAGAAAAAAAAACCTTTAAAATGAATACAAACAACAAATTCAATAAAATGTATAGATACAACAATAAGCCATTTACTGAATATTATGTGGTGTCAACACTGACCTCTACTATTTACCACTGGACTGGCGGCTGTCAAAGTGCTTTTGTGCCTGTTTGATATTCGCCATTTTGGCGCTGTTGGCCATGTAGCGATGGTCTGCGTTACTAAAACTAGTAATGACAACCTCAGCTAAACAAACATCGATAGGAAAACTATATACCATAAAAAAAATATGTACTTTATTATGTTAATTCCTGATGTATAAATAATACGGAAAACGAATGAAATTAATCCAGCATCCAAAAATATTTCAGAGTAGGTACAGTACCCTTCCATCGCATCGTCAAAATTTGCTCGCAAGTGGTGCTTCAAATAGGCACAAAAAATTGTGTCAAATATATGGAACAGCCTGTCCAGTGGTATTTCTACAGGTCAGTTGGTGTCATTTGGTCATAACAGTGACATACCAATCTGAGTCGCTTTACAAAAAGAGCTGAAGTGTATCATTCTAGGTCTGCCAGCATGGGACTTAGGCTGACATCTGTTGAGCGTACTTAGACTTTACTTATGTTATATTAGCTGATGGTTAGCTTAACATAATCTTCCCTTTTTTATACAGTCATTTGACAGCTGAAATTTTACTGAGCTTAAGCTGAGACAGGCCAAAGCAAAAGTAAAGTTCGCATTTGATCACACTTGGCTAAGTATTACCTAAGTAGAGTCTAAGCAAAGTTTAAGTACGCTCTTTTTATCTCAGCCTTACAGAGTATCTCAAGTGCCTTAGATAATTTATACGCCTAGACAGCTGTGAAAACGTCGAAAAAAATAACGACGAACTCTTAACCTCTATTTTCAACAACACACGCACACTAAACCAAAATGACTAGCATATCGCGAATGTAAGACGCAACTGTCATGCACACTATTTTGATAAACCTGGCCTGTTATCACACGTTGCCTACCAACAAAAGGCTATATCTAGACGTATAAAATATTATCTAAGTCACGTGCCTGTAATGCAATTCAAAGCAAAACATCGTTATGCGACAGATAATGTGTTGCATCAGTACTGCTCGGGGTAAACACTGTACAGATCTATTATTTCGTACAATAAATCAATAATTTATTTACAAATAAAAATATAAGCGAACCTTTCGATATTACACTCCATATAATGAAAGGATATTTAAGTTTCACTTCCAGCCGATGGTTGCTTGGTGAGCTCGGCTTCGCGACTCATGCTTGGCTGTGTCTTGAGCTTGTGTTTGTAGTCGTGGGGGTCCACAACACCCACCTGCTTCTGGTTGGGCTGAGCTACTCCCGGTTCCCGGTATTCCCTATTATACTCCCTGTCAAATATGTGTATGCAGTAGCATCTGAAAAACATAGTCAACTTTATTTAAAGAGGGAATTCAACAAATCATGCAAGATTTTATGACGATACGTCACTCGAACGGTTAGCTCAGTTGGAAGAACACTCGCACGGAACGCAAGAGGCCGTGGGTTCGAGTCTCGCATTATTCATAAAATTTTGTTTTCAAATTTTATTTGTCCTTCTTTAAAATTATCATATTTTTTGAAGTCATATGGCGGTTAGGAAACGAGCATCAGAATTAATTTTTTACCATACCGTCACGCAAATTGGACACCCTGACGTTAGCTGGTCAACTAGACCGTTTGTATCATACTTCAGCTACCAAGCCTCTTGTAACTCATATTATATCTACTGAACCAATGGACGAGAACTAAATAAATATCAAGTTACTAGCTGACTCCACAAACGTTGTTTTGCCATATAAATTGTATTGATCTTTTCCTTGCTAGTTGATAAGAGATGGCGCTAGTTATATTCATTAGTAACAATCACACTTCTTTTATATTTTGTATAAATCGCACTATAGTTTTATAAATTATTGCCTATTTGTTATTCTGGCGTGTAAACTATATTATTGTAAAGTTTCATCAAAATCTGTTCAGTAAATTTTGCGTTATAGAAGTTCAAACATACATCCAGACATACAAACTTTCACATTTATAATATTAGTAGGATAATGTCAACTTCTTGAAATCATCTCATCTTGTCACTTTGTCTCATAAATAATCTATTTTCAATGTATGATGTAACATTAAACGTACGATATATTACAATGTATTGATATTACAAACATTTGTTCACTACAGACAAACTTCAACGAGTTTTACTACAGGATTGAGTCACGGATTGGCTATAAAATAGCTTGGAGGGGCTTTAGACAGTATTTACACTTCGTACGTGAAGGCTTTAGGGCAGTACCCACGTGATGTCAAGCGTTCATGTTTATACGATATAAGTAGATAGATAGACACATTATTAAAGATCTTAAGCTAATTGCAGTCATACATAATGGGTGCACTTATTGCTCGAAGCGGTCTCTTCCAGACAACCCAATAACAATAACAACTTATTGTTATATTCATGTAACATAACTCTAATTAATAGAGACCGGATTATATGTAGCATATATGATGCATGCCCAAAATATGCATGCAAATATGCAAGTAAAATAGCTAAAATATGCACGAAAATCCATATAAAGGGCCACAACATGCATACAATTAAAAAGAAAAACATTTTTTTTATAAAGGTTTTATACTAACAATCGTATTTGTGAAAAAACTATTACAAGACATACTAAGGTAACAATGAAATTTAAGATTTTACTTTAAAATATGTACAACTAAGTTGTAACTTTTCTAAATATTCTGTAGACAATTTGTGTCTACGATCGCTTGATAAATTTTTGTAAGCGAGAAAGGAGCATTCTACGTCTACTGAGGTTACTGGGCAGAATTTAAATTTGGTGCAATTTCTGGGCTTACTATGAAAAAGCATCGAATGATGAGCGAGATAGAGGGTAAATATGCATATTTTTTTTTCTAAAATATGCAACTACCGCTGAAAAGGTACTAAATATGCAAAAGCAAATACAACATGCATTTGCATATAATCCGGTCTCTACTAATTAATATTTAAAACGCAAATATGAGTTTATTAGTTATTTTGTTACGCTTCCATGCCTTTTCTACGAAGCCGAAAACTTTAATTCACACAACTTGTGAGGGATACAGAACTAGAGAACGTAAAAGACTTTTTTTTTTCTCAAAATTCATACCTTTAGAATTCTTTTTCATGTCAGTTCCAACACTACCACGACTTTGGAAACAAATGGTGCTCTGAGAGGTAATAAACGGCGCAAGAAATTCTCCCAGCCTTCCTTTTTTACTCTCTCTTACCAAAAATACTACAATAATGTAGTGTCATTGTTTAGTAACAGTATAGTAGTCTATAAAATAAATAAATTCGAGACACAGGCTGATTGCTTAGATATTCAGCTGTGGAGTAATAAGATTTAAGACAGAGCCATTTTTAATAACTCTATGCAAAAATATAATTTGTGTTATTTTGAGCTCAGAGCTGTTCAATAACTAATACGTCTGGATACAGCCAATACTAATAAAAAAAATACTAATATACGTCACCTCATACATGAATTGAATAAAAAGATCCCTAAAATGTTCCTAACATCGGATATTGAAATACTTAATAAAGAAATTTGATTGAAATTGAGTGTAGATGGTAGAGATCTGCTATAAATCTGTGTATAATTGACGTCTTAATAACATCAAGAGCAAACATCACTAATGAAACACAGTTCAGTTGAGTTCAACTAAGTTTCCATAAACAACATATAGGTCTGCAATAAACGGAACATTTCGTATACTCCATTACGTTAATGCCTGATCCATCAAGTTAATTTAACTGAGTAATTGGTGTTTTATTGCTTATAGTAAAACTTTCGTGGAAATGTTGCATGAATTTAATGTGAAATGTTATGGAAGCCTTCATGAGTTCTGAATTTAAATAAACTTTATTCAGATAAAGGCCGGCAACGCTCTTGTGATTCCTCTGGTGTTGCAAGAGAATGTGGGCGGCGGTGATCACTTAACACCAGGTGACCCGTACGCTCGTTTGTCCTCCTATTCCATAAAAAAAATATAGGCTTAAACTAAGCGCGTTTGAATCTTCATTATAAGTCATTTATTTAAATAACTGAATCTACCATAATGTTCGGAAAAGGTAGAGCTCGTGAGAAGAATGTACAAGAAACTCAACAATGGCTTCTCTTTGAACTATCAATAACTATTTTAAAATAGTTGTAATATACTTGCATAAAAAAATAGTTTCCGCAAGTATGTTGGATAAACGGAAATGAAAATATCCAACGAATTAATTCAAGGAGTAAAGTTCTCCTCGTGTAACATCGTGTACCAAACACTCCTGAATCCACCCTAAGATCTATAGAGCCTACTAAGACTTTGCTAAGACTTTACTTACGTAAAACTCAGATGAGCTCAAGCTTAGGGCAATCTTTGATTTGTTATTTTTGTTAGTGACAATAATGGACGAGACGTGCAGGACGTTCAGCTGATGGTAATTGATACGCCCTGCCCTGCAAATACAAATTGTGCTCGTCACCTATACGCCACATAAGATGCTACGTAATAAGTAAGACATAAGATGATTTGCCCAGTAATTTCACTAGCAACGGTGCACTTCAGACCGAAACACAGTAATGTTAACACATTTCTGTTTCACGGCAGAAATACACGCCGTTGTGGTAGCCATAATCTAGCCGGCATCCTGTGCAGAGGAGCCTGCCACTGGAAAGCCTAAGTTCCCATAACCTTTTACCCTATTGACGAAATTAAAGCTTGTGATGTTTATTTTATTAAATGATGGGTACAAACCGTAGAATAGTTCCAAGTATGCCAGACCCTATGAGCGCGGCTCCAGCTCCCATCAGATAGAATCGGTACTGAGCTGCCTCAGCCCCCGGAGACAGCTGCACTAGTCCCACCACCAACACCACGATCCCCAGCACCAAGGACCCTACCACTGCGTGCAGGAATGTGGTCTGGAAGGAAGCACCCAGCTATATTATATGATGGGTTGAGGTGTCTGATCTTACAGGCTTTGGATTGCCCATTGCCAGCACTAACGGCCATTCCCAATATTCAGTCTATCTCGGTTTGTGGCCTACTTGAGATAAAAAATCGTAAGTATCGTTGACTTTTTTGTCCCAATAAACTTATCGACGGTAACTCATCTTACTCGTACACGCTGTCTATCAATGGGAGGACGTGTAGCTTACCAGAGATAGAAGTTTGTATGGAAATTGCAACAGTGAACTGGCGATAAGAATGAGTTACCTGGTGTATTGGGACAGCTTCAGATTATTGACATCTAATTACTGACAGTAGAAGGTAGTAATTTATAGACTTTGCGGTCGAACTAAGATGGTCGCGCGGACAGACCGGTTTTGGATACGATACGGTCGCGTTGGAGAGTGCCGTACGATCGTCACTTATAAACGAACGGACTGTTTTTTTTTTATGAAAATAAGGGACGAGACGAGCAGGACCTGCAGCTGATGGTAATTGATACGCCTTGCCCATTACAATGCAGTGCCGCCCAGGATTCTTGAAAAACCCCAAAATTCTGAGCAGCACTAATTGCGCTCGTCACCTTTAGACATAAGATGTGAAGTCTCATTTGCCCAGTAATTTCACTAGCTACGGCGCCCTTCAGACCGGAACACAGAAATGTTAACACATTACTGCTTCACGGCTGAAATAGGCGCCGTTGTGGTACCCATAAAATAGCCGGCATCCTGTGCAATGGAGCCTCCCACTGGTCAGGTTAAAGTAACATAGTAATAAGTTTGTAAATTGTACTTCACGAAGTAAATTAATTACAGTCTTCTTTTTAATTGGACGCCAAGATTTCCCTTTCATCAAGACCAAGGCACTGGGCGCCTACATTATACTTACATAAAACTAAACTGACTGTTAGCTTAGCATAATTTTAGATTACATTTTATATAGTCATTTGACAGCCTGAGAAAAGTCTAAGTACGCTATATAGATCTGAGCTTTATTGCGATAGACGGGCTAAATTAATTTCTCACCACGGAACAGTTTGCACAGTGTAAGAAAATCCTTCAATTGTAATAAAAAGAATAAAATAATTTAGTAGCCAGCTACAGCATTAGTTTATTTATTGAAATGACCCTCAGCATAAATTTTACACAACAATTCTTAAAGATAATTGTAGGTTTAAAAAATTGGCAGTTGTAGAGACTTCCTATAGAACCGAAGACTAACAACTTTTAGTTTATTAATTTCAATTTATTTTTAAGACTATATATATATGTCTATAATATATTAAAACAAAACACTATTTCAATAAAGCATAGCATATACACATTGAAATTTTAACTAAATCCGTACTAAAAACAGCACTAATGTTTTACGTCAGTTGTATAGCTACAGGTATCTTGCTATAAGCATTTCGGTGACGCGAACTCACGAGATTTCACTGACATTTTATTCAATATTTATATTTATTTTTTTAATTATTTATTTATCGCGTGTCTGGCACATGAGCACGTCGGTGACGCAAACGCATAAGATTGTCCCCTATCAAAAACTGCCTAACGCATCTAAAGAAGTTTACACTTCAAAAAATTAACTTATGACTGTTAATTTATTATTATGAGTGAGATACCTTTGTGAAGCAGCACAGATATGGTACGCATCTGCGGTCTGGAGAGGGTGACGCCTCCTCTACACCCCGGCCAAGCTGGAGGGGCAGTTGCGAGGGTCTCCTCCCCCCACTCCGCTTCTCCACTCGACGCCGTTCATGACGGACTGCTACTGCTGGCATTGCCCCAATCATTTTAATGGCGGTACCTGGTCATATAAGATAATCTATTCATTTGATAAATGCCAATTATTTATCCACGATCTATGATTTGTGCTGATTTTAGTTCTCGTTGAACATCCAAATGGTCTGGTTTGAAGCATCGGCGGCGCAATTGTCTCTCACCACAGATCTTCCGATTCGATCCTCGCCCGCCACGTACTAATGTGTTTTACTCGTAGGTTTTCGAATTCATTTGTACGTTTAAAAGACAGGCAAAACAGAATAGGTAGAAGAATGCTCCTGTGATTCCTCTAGTATTACAAGAGAGTTAGACCGCCGCGATTACATACCATCAGATGTCATATGTATTCTGGTTTATCGTAATGCTCTATAAAAAGGGCTAATTTTAATAAAAAAGAGTAAGAAGGTACTTCCAATATCGAGCACTTGTAAGGGGTACAATAGATCTACAGATTTTAGTGAAATACCCAATAATAATAATAAACTTTTGGTGGTTATGGGTATGCTTGTTTCTTTTGTATTGAGGGTGGTTGCCTTACTAACTTCAAATTATAATTTACATCGTACATCCAACTTTGTACATAGACGACAATATTGTTACCACTAAAGTAATAATTTTTGTTACTATTTCGAGAATTTGCTTATTTTAATCTACTGTCGTCTTTTCTTAATCTTACATAATATAAGTGATTTTCACCGATGTATTAACTCATCACGATATCTCTAGAACTATATGGTGTAGAGACTTGAAATTCGGTAGGAATATTCCTTTCGCCGAATGAAGGTCAGTCAAATTCCACCCCCAAGTGTTATTATTTTATTGTGAACAGAACAACGTCTGTCTGGTCGGCTAGTCTTATATAAATTTATTAAACTTACGCTTCGTCCGATGTGTATTTGGTTGCAATAGCGACTGGAGCATATCTGGAACCAATATTTTGAACAAGTCAACACAGAGAAAATAATGTCAGCAATATTACTTTATTGGTTAATTAATGAGTCAAGATGTTGGATGAGGGCAGCGCAGGACCGATTGTCGTGGAAATCTTTGGGGGAGGCCTTTGTCCAGCAGTGGACGTCTTCCGGCTGATGATGATGAAGAAAAATGTGATTTTATATAATTATCACTATAAATAGAGGATATAATATTCGGATCTTTAAACTTGATTTGTGTAAGTTAGTTAAGGCACTACAGCAGTGCCAACTAACAGTTGGTAGCATTATCACAGTTGGCGGTCGTAGCCTACATAAGCTAGAGTGCTAAGTTTGAGTATTCATTACTTATTGTGCATTCTAAGTGGAAACTCTGCCCAAATACTAAAATAACAAATAATAATTGTGTGTGTTTAAATTACCAACCCCTTCTACAATATTAAGACTAACGAAAAGAAAGACAAAATAAAACCATGCGATGTCTAGCGTAAATTACTTTGACCTACTTTACTTAGTAGCCAACAAGGGCCATTTGGCAAATTTACTAAACCAATACTTAAATGTAATAAAAACAAGACGTCTCACTTGGCTCGCAATGCTAATCTTCCCAAGGCTTTAAGTCAAATTTATTTGGATATCGTCATAAAGAGCATTACAATGCAAATCTTTATCGAAAAAGCCAGTAATTTCTACAATAATAATATTTTTTTCGATAACGTCACTCTTACGAAATACACACACTTTTCGGTGAGTTTGCTATTTATAATTTGTATTTTTTTTTTGTTTTATGAAGAGGTTTTGAAGGCCTACCATCAACTTTTAACAAGCGATACAATTCCGATGCAGATCAGCTTAGTTACCTAAACTGAATCGCTAAAATTCGTTCCATGAAGTGCCTATAACTGAATGGCGTTTGAATCGCTTAAGGAAGAGTGAACGAAAAATATTTGTCTGTGGTTCACGGTGTGAGAAAGAGATGACGCTGTAGAGTCGTTGCATAAATCTGTCTCTGTTACTAGAACTATATGCGTTGCGTTTCGAAACCTAAAATGATATGATTTTATCGGTTTTCTTTTGCGTAGAAATGACTACTATTACATTTTAAAATTGCGCTTTATAATGTCAATTAGCCCTTACTCTTACTGTCTCGTCTTTAGCATTTTCATTTTCGATATTTATTTTCAGTATTTTATTTTACAAAAAGGTCCGATAAAGTATTCTCATCTCATCTTTCATTATATTTCATATTCCTTTTCTGTATGTTTTCGATATTTTTCACAAGTAATTAACTAAACGATTCACTTTCCGCTAATAAATAGCTACTTTTTTTGAATCACACATAAGCTATCCAGTTTAAGTTGAAATATTAGGTCATGGTACGAATGAATGAACGAACTAAAACAGTTGCGATTCACTTTCCGACTTGATTTGACGTCAACTGAATTGGATAGCTCCAATCTTTTAGTACCGAAGACTCTCGCTAAATGGCCACCAGCGCCAAAATGGCAAATATCTAACAGGCACACAAGCACTTTGACAGCTGCCAGTCCAGTAGTAGAGGTCAGTGCTGGGCTTCTGTTGGGCTGTCTTCACTTAAGTTCGGCATAATCTCAGCTGTCAAATGACTATAAATACCTAATCAAAGATTGCGCTAAGCTTACACTCAGGTAAGTTTTACGTAAGTAAAGTCTGAGTACGCTCTATAGAGCGATATAAAAATATAAAAATTATTTAAGTTTTTTTTTTTTATGATAATAAGGGACGAGACAAGCAGGACGTTTAGCTGATGGTAATTGATACGCCATGACCATTACAATGCAGTGCCGCTCAGGATTCTCAAAAACCCAAAAATTCTGAGCGGCACTACAATTGCGCTCGTCACATTGAGACATAAGATGTTAAGCCTCATTTGCCCAGTAATTTCACTAGCTACGGCGCCCTTCAGACCGAAACACAGTAATGCTTACACATTACTGCTTCACGGCAGAAATAGACGCCGTTGTGGTATATTATATTGTGATAATTATTTAAGTTATATTGTAATCACTGCGAAAAGATGCCTATGCATAAGGTTCGAAACCCACATCGTCTGTAAATTTTGGAACATATTATTTAAAGTATCCTGTTAAAAACTTCTTTCAATCTTGTTGTTGATGACTGATCCAATCCACTCAGTGTTGGGACGGTACCAGCACCACTATTTTTTCCGTTATGGATCTATATATTATTATAATGAACGACGGTGTTTTGAACATGGAACATAGCAGTTGTATAAATGTAAAAGTTAAAGGTTCAAAGTTTTCGATTCTGATGAAACAGAAAAACTAAAATTCTATATACTAATTTAAAGATCGTAATATTCGTATTTTCTTTGATTAACGCGAGTGTTTAAATTGGAACAAAAACATTTAAATGGAATACTTTTTTAAACATTGAAGTACGTGTATCTTTTTGCCGCAAGCAAGTTGACGAGCGCAGTTTTAATGCCGCTCAGAATTTTTGGGTTTTTTTTTGAGAATACTGAGTGGCACTGCTTTGTAAGGGGCAGGGCATATCAATTACCATCAGCTGAACGTCGTGCTCGTCTTGATCCATATTTTCATAAAAAAAAACTGCTGCTTTCTGCTCACAAAACGTAAGGTTAAAGAGATAAATTATTTAAAAAATCAGCTAAAAGTACACGCGTTTTAGTCTTTTAAAAAGTATTTTATTTAAATTGTCGTAATATTATTAAGTCTTCTCAAACACACACACACACAAACTTATATGTTTACTCTAACTAGGACGACATAAACGAATACTGAAAATGAGGCCATTTATGCATGTATACATGTAATTAGTAATGTAATACAATGTGTAACTTATTTGCTAAATTGCTACCCAACAAAAATGAGTAAGAAAGAAGGGAAACCTATATTTGCCTCTCTATCAGGACAGCCTGGGACTAGAGTAGGATTATTTTATAGCAATAACAATGACAGTACAATATTGTATATAATAGTAAATACAGCGCAAAAAAGAATACTGGGAGATTTTCTTGCGCCGCTTCTTCTCTCTCAATGCGCTATCTCATCTGTTTCCGAAGCGGTGATAGTGTTAAAAGTGATTCTTACAGTGACAGGCGTAGAATGATGTTACCGCAGTGGTCCCTCTTTGTTTATGGATGAGGAGGACAACCAAGCGTACGTATCACAGCGTAAGTGTTGATACGACGCGGAATCTAAATTTAACTCGGGAACGACCAGTCTGGGCCGCGTACAGCGTGACACTCAATAGCTTTGCCTCCCCAAGATTGCTTAGCGGTCGTGTAAGCCGTGTGTATGTGTGCGTGTGTCGATTGGGGCGCTTTAGTATGAAGTAGTGTTCTATTACTGTATTGTAGCACAACGAAGCTCATTTCATTTAGTTGTACGTGGAAGAAAGTTCCTTGAAAACCGCGTTGTAGATGAGCGCCAGACATCAAGATGGTGGGGGTGATATCCAAATATGCGGCGTGACGTCAGTAGGTGGAATTCGGCGATAAGAATCAGGTTAAACAGCTCTCCATTCATACTCAATCCTTAACTTTATGCCTTTGGTTGTTCTGTGTACACTTGTATGGGCAGTACGCACCGGCAATTTTAAATAAAAATAAAAGCCTTGAAATTTAATAATTTATTAATAAGTGTAATAAATTGAATAGAAATAAACGTACAATATACTATGACGTGTAACATTCTGACGATGTTTGAGAAAATAAACAACTTTCAACATAATTTGTTTTCATTCACCTAAATGCGAAATTATTAAAATGAAGTTACATGAGATACAACAGTGATAAACAGCAGAAATTACTGCTTCATAGCATCTATTGGAGGACAGGAAATTTTAGTTCTTGTTGATAGCGCGTTGGGGTCAGTAACGGAAATTACAAATCGGCTCGTTGCTACCAAGTTACTACGTACATAATATTATATTCATGCAGTTACAAACAGCATTTGTTTAGTAATGTGATGAGAACTGCAGAGAAACGCTACGCATAATACAGGGTGTAACCAGACAACCTCCGAATAAGGAAGGGTTCGGTATAGCTCCCTATAACTGAACCATAGCTGTTGGCCATTTAGCAAAAAAGTTCTGTAGTTGGCGAAAAAACAGTTTAAAAATATTTGTAGATTTTTTGGGCAGCAATGTACAATTCCTACGTAATAATGTCAATGGCACTTATCATTTCTAAGGCTGTTGCGATAGATTTTCAAATTCAAATATTTTTATTCAAAATAGGATGTGAAATCACTTATTGAAAGTCAAAAAAAAACTACCACCCATTCCAAAACGAATACCTCAGGCCTGAGAAGAAAGGGCGCAACAAACTCAGCGGGCTTTTTTTTCATCAAAAATATGTTTTACAATTTAAGTAACATTTACAAAGTAACATTGTACAATTAAACTTATTATTTAATAGCCTGAGGGCGGTCGCTCCATTCCCAATCTGTGGTATCATTAAGAAAGTCATTTATGTTATAGTAACCTATACCACTCAAACGTTTTTAACAATTCTTTTGAATAACGTAATACTTTTGTTTAGAATACATACATTTGTGTTTTTTGAGTTTTTTAATAATTTTAGGGACTAAAGATAATTGGATGGTTGTGATTTTTATTTAACAATATTTAAAAAAGCCAAAATGGTGGTGACCATTATTTTATTGTAAACTTTCACATGCAGCCCTCCACTTTTAAGGACGTGATTATTTTACACCCTGTATATATGCTGCTCCTCATAGTCAAAATGATGATAGCGGCTCCTAACCTCTGAAAGCGTACTTTCTTTTATCGAAAAGGAGGATAAAAATCACTTGTCACGAAATTAATAAGGATCGAATCATAAAATAATGTTAGTATTTTTCTCAAACATCGCCACAACGTATTTTTTGTGAAAATTTCAAAAATTCCTATAATTGTAGACAAAACTTAAATCATTACAATATTCTATTAGAAATTGGTCTGAATAAGATAATAATTAAAACATTTTAATGAAATACTTTGACTCTGGCCAAAGTTTAACTGTTTATATCAATTGGAAAATTCAGATTTACATTTGAAATCACGTTTTATTATTGATTTTTATGTGTTCGCTCACATTTTAGCTGAAAAGTCACATAGTTGCATTTATTTCCAACTAAATCGTTGAGAATAATTTGAAATAAAAAATTTCGTCTTCACTAAAATGTTTTATATTATAATCACGGGACTTAAAAAAGTGTTTAACATCAAATATAAAAATCCAGTTCGACAAGATGAATTAGTTGCAAAAAATTAGAGTTGCTGTTAACTACGTTCTTTATTACTTGTTTGTACCATATAAAGGCGTTAAATTTTAAGTGCAATTATATAAATAAATACGAATAGTTCACTGTGTAAATTGTCAGTTTATATAAGTCATTGATATAAAATATTTGTAGACCTGACAAATAATTTTGACCAACTTAACAGATTTGAAAAAAATCTTTTACTGTTGGGAGGCTACACTATGTCCGAGTGAAATAGGTTATATAATACCATAAAAAACAATTGGATCATTACTAAAACTCCAATAATGTAAACCAATGTAAGCCAAAGTGTAAAAAACAATATCCAAATATTGTTTACATCACGTGCGCTGCTATAACTATTGATAGTAGAATAAAATAATGTACTACGACTTTGCAGAACACAACATATTTAAAATGTCATAACTGTTCTTTTATTTTTAAAATAAAATTGAATTGTCGCTACTACGTGCTCAGTTCTGTGTCGACGAAGTCGCGGTGTATCAGCTAGTATTATATATTAATGAAGTAATCTATGTCAAATATGTATAGGATTAATACATTTTATGTTCGTTATTCAAAAATTAAACGAAGTCACAAACATTTGTTAATTTCCAACAATCACTTAGTGCGTTTGATACGTGTCATAAATACATAAATGCGCAAAAGCGGTTATAAAAATTGCCACAACATTGAAATATATGTTAAAATATTCACAACAAACACCTTTGAGCCTTTTAACATCACAACAAAACGATGAATGAGTTACGAAACGATGCAAAACCGTGTAAAAACATTTTGATGTGGGCGTTGTTATGCGAAAATACATAATTATTTATAATCCTTTGAATTAATATCGTTTGTGTTAATTCCACTAAGTTTTAAGTCCAGTTTAGTGAAAACTATTTAAGATTTAGTGTTTTGAATGAATCGGTCCCGCTCGTGTCTAGACTTAACGGGTTAGTTCTTGATATAACTTCTGCTGACACAAACTCCTGAGGTTGCCTCGTGTTTAGTTGAAACACGTGTTGGTTTCACTTTAACAATTAATAACCTGGTCGTTCACAGTGCCGGATTAACCACGTAGCTAGAGTAGCAATCGCTACGGGCCCGCGTGAAAGAGGGACCCGCGTGAAAGAGAACCCCGAGTGAAAGAGGGCCCCGAGTGAAAGAGGGCCCCGCGTGAAATGAGGCCCCACTTATTAAACCCACTCTACTCTACCTGAGCGTAGTTTTTGGGGTGAAACTTATCAATGATTAAGTATATTGAACTCATTTGATGTCACAAAAACGTTAAACGTTATAAATTTTCCTAATATGACGTCAGACACTCTGTTACTGACTATTAACAATATAGATCGAAGGCTCTTACAAAGATTTCAGCTGTTAGTATTAAATTTGCATAATTTTTATTGCTAAAGTTTAAAATAATTAATTAATGTTTAGTGTAAGATTGATAGTGTATATATTATATTACTTACTTGAACAAATTATTAATAAATTAAAGGAATTTATATATCATGTAATGCTACATACATTACATGATATATGAATTATTATTTATAATTCAAAAATTATGTATAGGTATGTCATAATTGCATGTTGTCTTTGCCTGTCATTGCAATAACACCTCGATTTAAATTTATTTAGAATAATGTAATTAGTTGGCGGTAATTGTGTTGGCGATGCTAATAAATAAATAAATAAAATATTGGCATATTGACATTTTCTACGGGGCCCCGCGCTTGGTCGTTCACTGGAAGACGATTCTTCTGTAAAAACTCTATACCGTGATTTTCACCTGCATGTCGACTTACAATACACAACGGAACAAACACAAAAGATATTAAATTTAAATGACATGTGTTAACATAAGGACAAAAATATCTAATGTATTAAACAGACCGTTTTACAATACAAATAATATTTTAACAGGACTTATGAAGAATATAATTATACATTAGGAAAGAGCAAAAGCAATAATATAGAAGAGAAAGGTAAGAATAGATAGTGGCAGGTATTTACAAGTGTACCTAAGTCTTAGCGATAGTCAGATATAAAAACCGTTACGATACAATTCTATCAAAATACTTAAATATTAAAATGTATACAGGCACAAGAAATCTCATAGTAAAGTGTATATATTCACTTGATGTGCAAAAGATGAATAATTATATAAATTTATTATACAATCAAGTAGTCTACTTAAATTGCGAATAATATATAAAAATCCTACAAGCTATGCCGCTAAGCACAGCCATAAAAGAATGTTATTTATAAAATGAATATGTGTTTTTAAATCCAATATTATTTAAATATATATTATGTCCTACCGAGGAATGTGTGTAAAATTCGTGCATGTATCACTGTCATTATCAGTTAAGTACATTATATAATAAGCTAGCTGTTACTATACACAAATTGAATCACGTATTTACCATTTTTACGTAATGTAAGTTGACAAATATCAGAAATATATGAAGCATTGCCGGCAGTTCTCAGCAATTTGGACTGTCGTTAGTAATCATTAATAGCCTTATTAATGAACTTGGTTTAAAGTTATATCTGAGAACAAACTAATAATATTATGCAAAATGTTTACATATAGTTATTTTGCTTATGATTGGTTTGGAATGCTTGACATTACATTAGTAGACAATATAGTCATCATTTTTGCATATTCTTTGTTAACTGTTAAGTATAACTTTATGCCAAGCTTTTGTAAGGCTGTAAGGGTATAAGATACGTTACAATTAGTTAGATAATTAATTATATTTTCCAATATTTATCAATAGCTAGAAATTACTTATATTTTTTAACTATATCTAGAGAATAAAAATCGTGCAAATACAATTTCGCGCAAGTGTTTTACTGTAAATTATTTCAATTTTTGTTACTTCATTATACATTTACATTTTGACGAAGTAGCATAAAATTGAAAGAATGCACAGACTTAATTATACTTAAATGGCGGAATTCCGTTTATAATATAAGGCATTTGTACATCAACAGCTCTCGTAATAATAGTAGGAAAACTTTTAGAGTATAAATTTTTCACAACACAAGATTCACAAACAAAGATAAATTTAAATTCTACACTAAAACTAGGAAAACTTAAACAACAAATATTTAACCAATACTATAAAGAAATACTTTCACAGCAACGAACGCAAATAAAAACAGTCCGATACAAATCCGATAAGTTAATAAGCATTTAACAAAAGTTTGCGCAATCATAAAATATATTTCACAGCCATTCAAAAAATAAAAGCTAAGTGCTTTGAAATTAATATAAAATTAAAATAATTGTAGTGTCTTTGGCACGATTGTCTTGAAACGAACGAAATTTTCATAATCTATAAACTAAATTGATAAATTAAAGTAAAATACGTGAAAGGTACAACTAGAATCAGTCTCGAGCTAAATTTGTGCTGTTTCATCAATCTTTATAGCGGTTACAAATTTACGATAGCGATCAATAATTCAAACTAGAACAGTAAACCGTGTTATAAACAATGAAATCGTTCATCTAAATGAACATTGTTTTGGAACAGGAGATATGTATTAATAATTATCACCAGTTCTTAATATACCGAAGCATCAGCTTATTATAAATCTAGAGGAAATACTATGAAAGTATGAATCCCAAATATTTGTACTTTAAGTTAGTCTATGATTTCTATTAATTCGCCTCATCACAAGCAAATGGTGTCGAAGTTTCATACTTAATGTTTGAATTAGGCACCTGGCAAATTTTGAAAGTCCAAAAATCAATGAGTAATTTCTATCATATCTCCTTCTAATATTTTTATAAAGATTAGAAGAACTAAGTAGATCACATACAACAACCACTTAGTGCAGCTTGGTCCAAAATGCAAGTTAAATTGAAGCTTGAAGCTTACTCACATAAAAGCAAAGATAAAAAAGAGTTCATAGAAACACTGTAAGAGGCTGCAACTCCTATTTGACTATTCGTTGACACCATTAACAAAGAAGGGGAAGATGTATATAAAAAATTAACAAAACAACAAAGAAAGATCAAGAGGTTGACATTATTGGTTAATTATACGATTCCCCAAATATTCGAAAACTATTGAATAGAAAATTACAATATAAGGGATCAACGAATGGTCAAGTACACTTATTCACATCTTCGACATAATCATGTAGCGGCCGTCAGAGAGTAGCTCCTTTGTGTCGGACGGCGACCCTGGACTGAGGCTCGGAGCCATTGATGGCGTCGAGTATGTATCTCTGTTAAACTTTCCGAATCTTCTCTCACTCTCTGAAGCCATAGAGATTTCTTCCTCAGCTATTTGTTCCAAAGGTGAATCTCGCATCGCTTCACCATTTACAGCAAGGGCGTTAACAAAACCATGTACTCTGTCCGAAGGTGGCTCAGTATATGTTTCTAAAATGACTGGATCAGGTAGAACTTCAGTAGCACGCGCTCGTCGAGCATGCTTGGTTCTCATCCCACCCGTCTCCGCATCACGCTCTAATCTGTGTCCCGATCTTGACCTTGTTAATTGTCTCTGAACGTAATCTTCAAGAGCATCTTCTTCACTTTTTGTTAAATATTTGTGCAGTACTATCAAAAATACACCAACAAAGAGAGCGAAGAGACCGGACCATACCAGCTCGTTGAACCAGCTTACTGAACCAATACTACTCCATGACGTGACGTCATCGGGCAGCCACCCTGAGGCGACGAGGAATACCCCGAGGACGAGGAACACGACTCCGAGATGAAGCATGCCAACGGAGGAGACGACTTCATTGTCAGCCGTTCCGGATTTCTTGTGTCGGCGTCGTTCGAGGCTGCCAGTGGAGCAGTGCGGCGAGGTGACGCCGGACTCGGTCGACTGCAGAGAGTAGCGTCGCTCGCGGGCGCGCTGCTGCTCGGCGCGGCGTTTGCGCTCGCGGCGGATGGCGAGCGCGGAGTGCAGGCCCACTGCGTGCATGGCGCCCTCACACCTGCAACACGGCACGGGTCAGCGAGGGTCACGAGCGTGCGACGAGCGGCGCCAGGCGCGGGGAGCCGCCCGCCTCGCGGAGCCCGTGCCGTGCCGCAAGTACAACACAATATAAGCCCGCGCGTTGGAACAGGGACGGAGCCTTGGCATATTAATATCTGCGTATTGAAGAATATGCCTGGGGCTGCCGTCACTATGACGTAAGTAAGATGGCGGGCTGTCCCTATTACAACGCACGGGTTTAATACAACACGCGAAATGCAACTACCCGCTATCATAGTCTACTGTTTGATGTTTTAATGAATTTATTAAGTTAATATATAGGTGAATGGTTGCATTTCACGGCTGCTAAAGATTCCGAGAAATAAGGGAAAAAATAAGCACTTGCTGTGCATTTTCTTCTTCGTACAGTAAAATTCCTGAGTGAAATTATAACTTTATTAATAGGTTAACTAAATTGTTATGCTGATACGCTGCTTATATATTTGTTATGGTAATGCGATTTGTCAAATATACGAAAATAATTTACTTATTTATAGATACCTGAACATAAGACGTAACATACATAATACAACATTTCTAAGAAAATCTAGAAGAAAAATCTATAAGAACTCAATTAAGCTATTGAGAACATCGTAAAAAACAGCATGACAGCATTTTCATAAAGTCCACTACTAATAATATATCACACCTTTCTATAGTAAACTTTATTTTATAATTGGGGTGCTTCATTGAGAGGAAATTCTAGTAAGGAAAAAAGTTGAAAAAATTCATAAGATAATCTGAGTTAAGAAACATCGATATAGCTAGATTCTTCTCAGAAATCTCTATTATCAGAAAGTACCTTGTAGTACCATGTATGTAAGATCGTGTTTAGTCCAGATATTATTGTATATTGTTTATTAATCATCTTCTTCATTTGGCTTAAATTTTTGTTTATTTGATTTTACGTGCCCTAACTTAATTAATATAATAAATACTTTTAGTTTTTCAACGTTTTGTATAATTATTATGAAAATTACCTCGATGATGATATTTAATATTTTAGTAAAATATAATTCCATAACCTCAGTAATGGTTAGTGATAAGTAAAAAGACTTGTTTTTAAAGAGTGTAAGATTTAAAGCTAGATGAAAGACGTAGTTTCTGCATAAACTATTATCCTCATTAAACTGATTATAATATACAAAATACAATTGTTTAAATACGAATATTAGATTTAAAGAAAAAGTCTTCAGCTTCATAATATTAGTTTAAATATAAGTCACTAAATTGATTGAATGAAATAATTATTTTGCTATAAATAAAAATAATCTAGTCCCGATCGCTTAGATATTCATTTGTAGAGTGATAGGATTTACTACAGAGTCATTTTTTAAAAAAACCTTTAAATTTATTTATAGATATTGCCTGTGTATACATTTACTTTTAAAGCTATTATGTATCTTACGTGGTATGCAGATTTAAAACAATGTTGTTCTAAATTTATTGTCGGTATGGCGTGAATCGATATGATATAAATTTTATGCCTGGGACAAAACAAACGCAGTGGAATTATTCATTGATCTTTCTAAGGCATTTGATTGCTTAGATCTTCAAACTTTTTGTAAACTCAATATTTTATCATGTAAAAAGTCTAATTTCTTCATACTTATCAAATAGACATTAAAAAAACTATCTACTTTGAATTTAGAGAAAATGAACCTGCCATTGAAAATCACATTTATTTAGTTTATGCAAAATTATTTGTCGCTTAATTGAATTATTCCTTTCTTGTAATTTTATAAAAGTTTTCAGCAATTTGAATAAATATTTAATTGGAATCCACTAATACTTTAAAATTTTTCTTTGTTTCTTCCTAGTAATACTAATGATGGAAATATCCAATGGGGACTCGTGAGGCATCACTTAAAAACTCAGTGTTATCACTTTAACATTAACAGCGAGTTATTTCAAAACTAAATTTCATATCATGGTTTCTAAACTAAAAAACACTCATTTTTTTCACATAATCATTTGAAAATTGGTAAAAATGGTATGTTTTTTTATGACGATAAGGGATTAGACGAGCAGGTCGTTAAGCTGAAGGTAATCGATAAGCCGCGCCTATTATAATGCAGTTGCGCTCAGGATTCTTGAAAGATCCAAAAAATCTGAGCTGCACTACAATTGCACTCGTCACCTTGAGAAATAAGGTGTTGTCTCATTTGCCCAGTAATTTCATTAGCTACAGCACTGTTCACACCGACACACAATAATGCTTACACAAAACTGCTTCACGGCAGAAAAAGGCGCCGTTGTGGTACCCATAATCTAGCCGCCATTCTGTGCAAAGGAGCTTCCTACTGTTATGTAAAATATATAAGAAAATAAAGACAGAAAAATATTTTATTTTGCAGTTTACTTAACCTTATTAACAAGGATTTTAAGGTTATTATTAAATATATTAAATATTGCGTTTCACCTCAGCATAATGCAATATGATCAGCGCTGATCTTCACTTAATTCCAGTGTGGACTAAGTTGGGGCGAGCCATAAGATGGAAATAAACAAGCTGAATAATTGACTTGGAGGGTTTAACTCTCAAGTTTCGCCTCGGGGAGAACACTAGCAAACTCCCGGCCTAACAAGCCACAACAGCTCTACCGCAACTTATGCAAACTGGATTCATTATTTACTGTATTGTTAAGAAAACAGTTTTTACGTTAAAAATGAACAAATAAACGTACATTTACTTTTCTAATTTATTTTAGGAAAATATTGATGGTTAAAAATTAATTTAGATTATAATATGAATCGATTACCTCAATGATGTTCGATACATAAAAGTCATTGGATTACCTGACGATACGATAAGTATGAACAAAATCTAAATTGATTTAAGATAGCGTTTCTATTACCATTTCAATAGCCAAAAGCATGACAGCTCTTGAACGCAATCAAATTTGTTAAAAATTTAAGGGTCAGTATTTCAGCGCGTAAACGAAGCGCGTAAAACCCCTCGAGTGCTTAGGTCGGTCAAGCGTATCTATAACAATGAAAACATATTATGAACGCGCACAGTCCATCACTGATGAATCGCTACGCGCGTCCAACTACGGTGCGTATATAGTAGGTTAGATATGTTGCATTCGACCGATGTCATCGCTGACTGTCGGTCTAGCACTCAATGCAGCTTAAAGGCTAAAACTTCGTTCATTTTATGTTGGTGAAATGTGAATTGAAACTTGAATCTCTTATACCGGCGTAAGCTTAGTTCAATGTTCCAATCACGTTCTACTTCAATGGATAAGCCTCGATTTCACCAATGACACTTCAAACTGAGTTTAATAAAACTCGGTTTTATGCAAACGAGTTCAAATGCCAATCTTGATCTAGATTAAACACAAAGCGATTTCACCATAACCATCTGAGCTTGTTGGCGTAAACTGAGTTTACATGAGTATACAGTAGAATGTATTAAATACCTGTCAAAATTGACATCTATAAGTATGAACAAAATTAAAATTGTTATATGTCAATATTTCTATTAAAATAACGGCAGTGATAGCTCTTGAACGCGGTCAAATAAGTTCAACGGCCAAAATTCGGCGGTTATGCTGGTGAAATGCGATTTGAATCTGTAAACTCGTTTACAGGCGCAAACTTAGTTAAGCAGTTGTTGTGCAGCAAGTGTTCTAATCGCGTTATACTTGAATTGTGAAAGCAGCCCTATAGCCCAGTAATTTCACTACCTACTAGCTAATGTGTAATACTTTTTCAGCGGTGAATATTTGTATTAATTATAAATAAAATACAGTTAAATACTAAAATATAATTACACTTAAATATTATACTCATGGCTAATCTGTGCCAAAAGCAAGCTATAATATAATGAGGCCAGAATTGCATCACAACTACGTTTAAATAACGTTCTGTGCGAACTGGAGTTTCATTGTCCAATGCATTAAATATTGATAAGGCTTATCGTTTTAAAGATCGTAAATTTAGTAGGTCGTAAGTTCAGGATAGTGTCTGGCCCAGGTGGATATTGCTGGCAATACGCCAACTCTAAGTCTACACTTATGAACCACATTTCACCGTGAAGCCATATCTTCTTTATTGCTTGTAAAAAGAAGAAACAATACTATTTCATTTGTATTATAATACAATGACCCACTAACATTAATATAAGGGCCGTTTAGTACTTTTGCCTCGAATTATTAATATACGTTGGTATGTAGGCTCTGTTTTATGATGTACAAGTTTGTATTAGGATACTTGCGACTCATCTATCAAATAAAGACATAGTTTGCATTTCACAATTAGGGTTGTGAACCATTCTCTAAAATAGAGTGTTGTACCCTATTTCACGTAGGTATACTCTAATCTAATATAACACTGATATATGCTGAGTATGCTAATAGGATAAAAAGCTGGTTGGTGCCCATAATCTGTACAGTTTATTTACCCTCTCTTAAGTCAGGTTTGCTCTTTATAAAAACATTATGTATTAAAAGTAGATTAAAAAAACACATCTCAGAGGTGTACGTAGCTCGTGAACAATAATTATCCGTCTAATGTCAGTATCAATAAGTAGGTTACGATTAGTGCTCAATTTATTGTGTATTTTGATAGCACTAAACAATTTCAACTTAGAATATTTAATGTTCTAAGATTTTCAACAAAGTTTGATAACTTCACATTCATATTTAATGATTCCCGAAACTTTTGAACTGTCACTCTTCTAGTATCTGTGATTTATAAGTTTATATTTTTACATTTCCTAGTTCTTTATTAAATATTTAGGTTAATCAACAAATTCAAAAACGTGTTAATTCTCGATAAAGCCTCTAAAAATATGAGCGATGGCTCATTGGATTCGGAATGACAAATAGAAATATAAAATTAAAGAATGCATTAAAAATAAAATTGTTATAAGCAAATTAAGTATTCAAAGTATTAACATGTCACAGTCATAAATATAAGAGTTATTTTTAAGAATATCTATGGGCACGGGCACGCTGTCGTCAAAGTTTACGTAAAGAAAAAATGTATTACAAATTAAAAAAAGAAATTATATTCAGAAAAAAATCAGTGGTAAATAAATATGTGAGAACAAGAAAAGCTTAGTAACGATATAAATAAATATCGATTAAAAGTTCAACGCCTCAGTCATTTCAATCTTTGTTCTCGAATTACCAGGATAACAGAAACATAAAGAGATTGTAACGTACACACAGCGTATCTTACAAAAATAACAACCATAAAGTTATGAATCACAGTTGTTCCAGTTTCCGCAATCCCTAATTGCATCCACATGTTTCAATGTTTTGACGACTGTACGAGTACCAGTAGCAAATAAGATTTATTTATACGGATTGTTATTTTAGTAACACTGTTAATTTCATGGGTAGAAGAAACTAACCTTCACTCTAGAATATCACGCAAAATATTTCTAAAAAATCAAGTACAATTTATATATAATATGTTTTGTATTAGCCCGTATATTTAGTTGGATTTACCCAGGATTTCCCTACATGTAATGGCAATAGTGAACTCCTAATCTAAGCGAAGTTGGAAGGACCAGGAGCGAAATGTGCTCAAAGTCAATCGAGATCAAGAAGCACCTTGAATGTCATCTAGCACGAGTTGGCTTGTTTCTGCAGATATCTGTTTTTTGATTAATTGAAATTTCTTCAACAAAATTATAGAAAAGATATGAGAAGGGTTGCCTGACAAATTTAGTCGCAATTACCTTTATTTGAATAATATTATAAGTAATAATTATTAAATTTGTTTTGTTAATAAATCTCAGATACATATTTTTATATAAAAAAAATATATATTATTTACAGAAAAACATCTATCATATATCAGATATCTGTTTACACCTGGCAACCCATATATAACGGTTGGTAGATGGTTACCATATTTTTCTATTCCCTGTATAATTTTCTTTTATTAAAATTAAAATACATCAAAATGCAGCCTGCTAAACCTGCACAAACAATCAGCAAGATCTTAGACTATTATGTTCCATGAGGTATACGAAAATAAGTATGTTGTTTGAAATGCCTACAGTATGTATATCACTTACACTTCACTATACTAAAATTTTCAATTATGGAATATTTTTAATTATACATATCACGATTTCAATAAGCTCCGCTTATATCAGGAATTTATAAATCAAATTAATTGGATAGCGATATATCCAATCATTTTGCTTTCAAAAGCGTTCAGCAAAGATATCCTGTAACATAAAATGTAAGTTTTATCTTAAGCCTATTCTTATACTTTAAAACAAAAACATCGTAAAGAAAGGACAAATACCATGATCACCAATTAAAAGATGAAAAAAAAGGAATATGATATTGGTTCCCGCCTTTTATCCATAGACAATAAACTGTGTTACAATTTCTTTTATAGTAATAGTAGAACAGTTCCATTTCGCAGCTATCATAATATACATTACTCGGCATGGCTCCGTATCAAAATACTGGGTCGCAATAACGCTTGGTGTCGATTATAGCTTTTCAGTCGTGCTAGATTAGATCGATTACTGTCGATGACCACGAAATGGAATGAATTGTACTGTAATGGAATAACAAGTAATGGAATATTTATAGATACATAATAAAAATCATCAATGAAATGTATACTACAAAATACAACTTAAGTTTTCCCAGTTAAGTAATATAATTTTAGTCAAGAGTGACAGCTGTCTTATTGAAACAAGCCTCGCACATAATAAAGTGATCAAGAAATTTTCACTTTGATGTATACCTATCTATAATTATGTTAGATCCGACCAAATGGTATATCTCACACTCGTTAAAATTCTTTGATATTCGTTAAGTTTTTGACCTTAAGTTAAAAGGATTATTTGCCATATAAAGTAAATATTTACTTTTAATAATTGAACACTAATTAAGGACATGAAAATTATCATTTTCTTCAGGCTCAACGTCAAAAATTACATTTTAGAGTCGATATGATAATTATTTAAGTCTAGAAGTATATATCACACTCAATAATTCGAAGCAATCTGTAGCATATTTCCCCGGTGTCATCTTGATATTCTTATGAGTGCCTGGTGTATCGTACGTGGATGCTATGAATATATATTTCCCCGCTTACTATTGTGCGGGAGATATCTAATATTTTTATTATATAACTTTTGAGGTTCAAACACAAATTCTTGAGAATTCAAAAATTACTTATTTATAGTGTATGACCATTTTTGTCTAGCAGAATATCGCACCGAAGCCTTCTAAGCAATCTGCAGCATTTTCCCCCGGTGACATCTTGACATTCTTATGAGTGCCTGGTGTATCGTACGCGGTTGTTAAGAATATATATTTCCCGCTTTCTATTTTGCGGGAGTTACCAAATATTTTTAATATACGTTCGTTTTCTTGGCAGGACTGCTGTCACATTTTCTTCTTATTTATTTACCTACTCGGTTCACCCTTCATTTCGGGCCGTGACGAGTGAGTTAAGATTGTCATCAAGTTTCAAAACGTGTAAGTTCTGGATAAAGCCCATAAAAATAAGCAGGTCTGGCCACACCTTTGGTCTGTCGCACCCCAGTATCAGCTCGCACTATTTAACCGCGTGCAACACAGAAGTGCTCGTATTGTTGGGGAGCCAATGCTCTGTGAACGGCTATATCAAACATGCCAAAAATTCCGATATTATCTCCATCATGGATGTGTGGCATTCTTCCCAGTGCGGTTTCCAAACAACTTTCTTCCACGTACAACCAAGTTGTGGAATGAGCTTCCAGGACGATAAGGCCTCTGTCGACGATCCTTCAAAAAAGCACGTTCACCTTTCTAAAAGACAGGCAACGCCTCTGGTGTTGCAAGTGCGGTGATCACTTAACACCATCAAGGTACCCGTACCCTCGTTTTTACTCATTTTTCATAAAAAAAGTACTAAGTTACCATAAGTGTGATTCATACATTAATAATCATTCTTGAAATACCGTTCCTTCAACGCAACGTAAAATTAATGAGAATTTTAACCCACCGTAATTAGATTCACATTTCCTAAATAACCAAATTGTGTGCTTTAAAGAAATAATTATTTCCTTTGTTGACGACCCAGTTTTGGTTTGTTTCACATTATACAGAAATCATGTTTCAAAAGAACGCAATAAAAACATGAGGAGATATAAAATGTTGAGTCTTGAAAACATGTTTTTATTCGTTTGTTGATGTGAAAAATAGCAGTAATATAATTTTTTGTTTTTATTGGTTTTGAAATTTATCTAAAAGAAATTTCGACTGTTAACTGTATCGTATTATATTATTTGCCAATCGTTTATCTACCGAGGTTAACAAATTGGTAAACTAATCTAATTTAAACTATTTAATATTGTAATTGTTTAACTTGAGAAAAGCTTAGGCACTTAAATTTTATGTATATTATGTATGATAATATAAGGGAAGGTTATATATTTATTATAAAATTTATTTTATTCTTAGTTTCAATTCTTGAATATATAAATTAGAATTTTATTAGTATCATCCTTTAATCTTAAAAAAGTAACAATTGGTTAGAATGAGACAGGAAAAGCCTGTTTTCCGCTGCCGTTAGCGTGAGAGAAAGGGAAGCCAAGCGTAATACGCGCTTGACGTTACAAAGCCTTTTACCCTTCCATAAGAAGTTATAACATAAATTTTTTTTAAATGTATTTTTTTGAAATTATTTATATTATAATTACAGTTACACGCGTTTTAATCCATTAAAAAGTATTTTATTGAAATCTAATCTAGTATCTATATATATTTATATAATGAAAATGATTATTTGAGGCTCTTTCAAACCTAAACCACTGATCGTATCGAAATGAAACTACCACCATTCCAACGTTCCTTCATTAATTTATTTCCTTCCAATATTCGACCAGCAAAGCGGGCAGCTAGTCTTTTTATAAATAAAAATAGAAAATAAAATATAAATATAAGAAAAACGTAAATAAGTACACAGTAATATCGTGTAAAGAATAAAATACACCCACATGAAATTCTCGAAGCTGCATTTACATTTCTGTAAAGATCTCTGTATAGACGCAAGAATTCTAACTTTTCTTTGTCTGGTTTCGTTTCAGAAAGCATTTTCCCGCATGAATAGTTGTATGTGACAACTTTGCTTTTATATTATTGGTAAAATGCGCCAATGCATTTTATATATTGAATTTAACTAAGCTGTAGAATTTTTTGCCGTTTTAGTCTTAGAGCGACGAGACGTTGGAAGTTATTTGTACTTTACAAATGATTAGGTATTTGGAGGTTTCTGTACGTCTAAGTGACTTATATGGAATCCTAATGCAATATCTCGTGTATCTTTCTGCTTTTCCGTCTATGAATATACTTATGTTACTCAAACTAATTAAAACAAATGATTGCAGTAGATCTGTTATAGCCATTGTCTTTACATTAATTCACAACTTAAAGTTTCGTAATTATTCCATCATACTTCATTGAACTGACGAGTCAATGCATAATCAAATAGATCGATATCGAATGGTTTCTAGAAATTCTACTCATAAATTTAGTAAGCAATACTATCTAATTTCCATTCGATCCGTATTAATGACGAGAGGAAATCGTATTGTTAAACGAAAATTTTTGTTATATTCATTATTAGAAACAGGCAAAAGACTAAAATCTTTTCAACTGTTAACTTTAGTACTTAATAGTTTGCGCCTAGCTGCGATAACACAGAACGTTTGAGCAAAAACTATTAATTGAATTTATCGCACACAATATAATGTGGTCGAATGAAAAAAATGTTAGTTAAGTTATCTGCATATTAAAACGTGTTCAAATTGTTCAAAATTTCTTGCTCATCTTCTGAATTACTTGCCATTTGAACTATCTAAGCTTCAGCCTTTAATGATTAAAAACGTAACATTTACTTTGTATTTGTTATAATTATAAGTTTTGGAGAAATAAGGACAAAGTCAACAAAAATAAAAAATAAAATTAAAGCTACTGACAACCAGTTAAGCTGCATTAATAAATATAATACTAGTTTAGTATCTGTGGCCAGACACATTAAAACCATGTTTGTTTGTAATTGGAAAGTAAGATTAGCTAGTTAAGTAAATATTGTATACTTACATAGTTTTAATTTTGTCAAAAGGGTTCGAAATAAATATATTCATTTACCATAGGGAGTGACAATAACATAACGTATTGCAAGAAATTTAAAGAAACGTCCATCCCATCTTTTAAATCATATCATCAAAATTGGTTAGCCTGCTTAATACAATACATATAATTTGAGGAGACTTACGCAGAACCAGACAAGAACCATGCATCCTCTATATGTATATTCTTCTATAATATTATAGTAACCTGCTTTGTCAAATAAAAGTTTTAATATATTTCTTTAATTTATGCTCAGTGAGTCCTAGTATACTGTCTGGTATTTTATTGTGAAATAGAACACCAAGACCCCTAACCCTAGCTCATCCATACATCTATATTACACGGCACGTACGGTTTATTTCAATAATATAGTAATAATCAAACCGACTGTAGTATTCTAAATAGATCTTTTAATATTCAGGTGTCATTTTTATATCCAGTTATATCTTGTGATTAGCAAATTCCCAAATAATATTTCACAAGTAAGATACTCCCCTTTATCTCTGTGAAAGTAACAAACTTTTTCGATTTTTCCCTTGTTTCCTATGTTATTAATTATCTGATTCTTGTAAATATTTTCAGCCATATTTGCTACCAGAAAAATATTTGCTCACCTAAAATCAATTCATGTTAACTGGTTATAAAAAGAAAGTGTGTGTGTATATGAAAGGAGTTATACTTCTTTGGCCTAACAAAGCAAAAATCCATAAAATTATTTATTCCTGCTGTTATACGTTTGTAGAAGAACAATAATGTAAATATCTTGCAATGATGGCTTTGACAATTTGACAGTTAAATAACGAAAACGGCTGTTCGGGCTTGAACCCTTTGCCTATCCTAATAATGGACGAAGAAACCAAAAAAAAAAATAACGAATGCCGCAAACGTCAGAAACTTTACTTTTGTGTTATAAAAATTTCACTCTCATCATATTTTCATAAAGCGCCTGAAAAAGTATAACTTAAAAAAAAATACTGTAAGTAGCAGTATTGCTGCAGTCCCAGTTTTCGGCAAAACCTCTGCACTGTTCCTAATCATGTATAGACTGTACATATTTGACAAACACCACTTTCAAATTACGCGTTATATTATCGAAAAGTAGAGTTAATACAACCTTATTTAACAAGTATTGAACTGGAGTAAATACACACATCTTCATGGGAAAATCTTAAATACAAAAGCTGTTCCGTGTAAGTGTGATCCATTTCTGTACCATTTAGAGCGGAATAAATGTGGAGAGAATCTTTTACAACACAAAACACTTATTGTGTAATGTTAAGCGATGGAATATTATCTCTGGAAACTTCGTATATCTCATGTAGATTTATAAATATGATATTCAACACAAAGATATCCTGAAATACTTGATCAGGGTTGATTTTTGGATTTTGACTATTTAAGTCAATAATTAAAATCTAAATTTAACAACAACCCAGTAAACTATTTGCCAGTTTTTTTGTACTCGATGTGCATTTAAGCTAAATAAAAGCCTCCACTAGTTTTCTGACTTTTAGACATCATTAAGCTGTTGCAGAAATAAGTAGGTCGCCGACATTCGCGTCACTTCACAGCTTAGTTGAGTAGGACCTAGAAAAACTGTTTTAATTTATGAATACCTGGTATTTCAAGTCAAAATAATGTTTTTATATAATTATAAAGATACCATGAATTCGTCTGTCTATGAATCAATAAAATTATTTATTGAATTTTTGATTGTTATTTAATATTTGCGTTCATATTAAAATAGTTACAAATTATTTTAACTTATTTGACATTGTAAAGTCAAATAACATAAGACGTATACTTTATCTTCTATGCTATATTTAATTATAACACTTTTTATAGGATTAAAACAATCCTTAATACACCCTTTAAGGATTAATGGTTGCAGTTTCTCTTAAAGCGACATCTCAAGTCAATTTCCAAATATATTATATACATATATTGGGGTTGACCAGGTTATCAACTGTAATGTAGATCCTCTAGATTTTTTTGTAATGAAAATAAGGGACGAGACAAGCAGGACATAAAGCTGATGGTGTTTAATACGCCCTGCCCATTACAATGCAGTGCCGCTCAGGATTATTGAAAAAGGCAAAAATTCTGAGCAGCACTACAAATGCGCTCGTCACCTTGAGACATAAGATGTTAAGTCTCATTTGCCCAGTAATTTCATTAGCTACGGCGCCCTTCAGATCGATACACAGCAATGCTTACACGGCAGAAATAGGCGTCGTTGTGGTACCCATAACCTAGCCCACATCCGGTGCAAAAGAGCTTCCCAATGTTGAAGGATGATGGAGTCACAACTTGAGAGTTTAACAGGACGTACCAAGATATATAGTCAATGCTTTTCTCGGATGGTGGACTCACTCGGTAAGAGCGCTTGGACAGAGTCCGAGAGGCTAGGATTTGAGTCCTATCGTTCATAATTTTTGGTATTTCGGTACAAATGAAATTTGTATAAGAAAAGTTTTGAGAACGTTTGTGTTACTAAATTACTCAAATAAAATCCTCTTAAGGTTGTTAGGTTGTTCGCTTGTATTGTTAATAAGTAACACACCCCACAATCTTATCGCGTGTAATATTATGACTCAAATAACTCATGAATATAGGCCGGGTGTAATTTTCCGGGTGTAATTTATTATCATTATAATATATTCGGGCTTATTGCGCCGCTTTCTTGCTTATTATCGCGGGAGTACAGAATTGTTCCTAATATACTTCACTTATGCATTTCATATAGCTCTCACTGTTGGGATTTTTTATATTAATTTATGCAATTTAGAAATAAGTGTGAAATCAATTCACGTATTATTCATTTAAACTCAACAAATGTAATAAAATATATGATCTTGTTTTTGAGTAAAGTTTATTATAAAAAAAATACGGGTTGCACTGCGGGAGTGCCGGCAGACGCGTAAACTTTAACATTAACGTTGTGCATTTTTGAATATTTTTTAATGATTCGCACGAATTGCTTTATTTTTCAGTACAAAAGTACTAGCATTTATGTGGTTAAATACAATACTCATTTATTGCGCTATCGTAAACAAAAATGACTATTTATATGACAGTAATCCATTATTTCAACGACCGTGTTACGAATTTTCGATCAGGCCACGTGTCCTGACGCGAGTTTAACATTTTATACCCAACCTAAAGATAGTGCTCAACACCGCTAAAAAAGTTTTCACTTCAAAAATTATATTGTAAATTTTATGCCCGATACAATTCTGATTAATGTAAGATTGCGATTTAGAATAATTAATGATTGGCAGCAATAATAAAGTAAAAAGTTAATACATACATACAAACTTATATACGTTTAAAACTCGAAAATAAGGGACAATAAGACCATTCTTATTTTTATAGTATCTTATCATAATTATGGTTGTTGTTGGTAAGGCGGCTTTAGCTCAGTTTAGAGCAGTCCTGTTTCACTGCGACCAATATGGTCTAATAGATCTAGATACCTACTGTTATATATAGCCCACTGCTAATATTGATTCCTTTCATGATTCTTATTTTATCTTTTGCAGTGAGCTGACATATTTCCAAATCTGAAGAGTTTGGTCTTCCCAAAGAGATGCTACGTTTACGCCTTAAGTACCAGATTCACAGGGTGTTTTAAGCAAGTAAGTGTTCGAAAGTAGACAACATAGTAGCCTGCTATTACTAATGTTTCATAATAATATAGTCAAGGCACTGCAGTTGAGTGGGCGCGGGTACTAAATGGATATTGGTCAGGTAATTATCTTAACTAATCGTAATTGGCCAGGTAATGTACAAAACGTAATATCGTGATCTGTTAGTTAATGATCACAATAAATTGTAAGCAATCGCCACTGACTTCTGTCGATTTGTCTAAGATCTGTGTTCCTTATGTGGTGTCTTAAAGCGTTGGTCCCTCATTTAGCGATCCTGGGATACGAGATGCTACAGATAAAAAAAAATAGTATGCTTTATATCAGAATTTCATTTGACCTTTTTGATAATTATTAGGATTTTAATTATACATCTACTCTCAACTTGTCGAGGTCATACAATTTTCAAGACTGGAATATTTCTATTGTATTTCACTTTTAGGAAAACATATGAATTTACATGTAAAAAATGTTTAATAAAAAAAATTTAAACAGATTTCTAGAAGTTATATCAAATGAACTCCACTTTTTAATTTTTTTTATTATAAAATCCTTTTATAATTTACCCATATATTGTTTTGGTTTAATTTCGAAGCTCAACGTTTTAACAGTACCAGGACACCGTAGACATAAGTTTAATAGTTAACTTTATGGCATTTAAAAATTATTTTTTTAAACTTACAAGTAGCTACCTAACGCCCCAGTAATAAATAAATAAAAAACATGTGTTTTTTCACACGTGGAAAAAGTGAAACCTTCAAATTTTAGCATCAAGATAGTGAGATGAACGTAAAATTTCGGGAAGAATCTCTTCTTCAACGATGTTCGCTTGGTACCAAAATACAGTATAATGCTACCTATCTCTTTTTCTCCTACGTTATGAATTTATGTGTCTGTCTCTTTTTAGTGTCACTATAAATCAATTTTAGAGACCGAGAAAGTGTAATGTATTCTATCTCATTCTCTCACCGACTGAATCCTATAGATTTACCTTTGTGTCTCTATCGTCTCGCTTTTTCGTTTCATCGAGTTTCAAATCATAACGATTCTTAAGAAGTTTCACTTCAAAAATAAATAGATACACCGTAAATATTAATAGATTACTAGCTGACCCGACAGACGTTGTTTTGTAGATTATAAAAAATAGTGTTTTATAGGAATTTGCCACTAATATTTCTAAACATCAAGAATTATTTCGTAAAAAAATCTCCCTGTTGTTGTAATGAAATTGTTTCACAGCGGAACTGTCAAACCGTGCGTCACTAAATTCTCTCATAGAAAATATGTCCATACAAAACAAATATTGAAAATAAAAATAATTATGGGTCCCAAATCGAAATAAAAACTATCCTATCTCTCAAGTTGGACCAAACTGCACTCCATGAAGTAGTCCCCATAAAAATCCGTTCATTAGATTAGGAGTCCATCGCTGACAAACAACGTGTCACGTAATTTATATATATTAGATTTACATTAGCACTGTACTTAAAAGTGTACCACGATAAGTATAATAAAAAAATCGTCGCGTATATATATTTACAAAAAAAAAGAATCGTATTTTATTTGCATACAATGAAAACGCGCAAACTGGTCGTGTTCCGGCATTTGTGGTAGATGTCTCCATATAATAGCAGTAAAATACATTTACGATATGTGTCAACCGGGTATCTGGCAGATTGCCCCTTCATTCATAAACAGGAGAAATGCTGCGACGAGTTTGAGAGATATTTTGGCGTCGTGAATAAAAGCAATAATATTATGTCCAATGCTGCACTTGTAATTCAATTGATTTGACAGTTTCAATATTGTAGAGTATTATTTATCCAATATTAAATGAAAGCACGGGTAAAGCTACTTAAACGTATTCATTAAAGAATATTAAAAAATGAATAATTCACCTAAATAAATCAATGCTACTAGTCCTATTAAATTGTAAGAAATGAAGTTGATTGACAATCTACCATTAAATTGTTATATCTTTAGTGAAATTATATCACGGCTTTGACAATATACTTGCGACATTAATATGACAACATTATGTACATTCATAAAAATCTAGATACATTTTTGAAGAATAGTGATGTTAACAATAAAAACACCATCTATTATATAAATTTTAGCTTCATATTGAGGAAATTTTATTGAAGAAAGCGTATTATAAAGTTGAGGAATATGTATATAGATGATAAAAATGTATGGATTTTGAAAACTGTAATTTGAGTATAATAGAGGACTTGTTTCTTGCCGGTTCTTCTCTGAACAAGACCTCCTGGTAGTATCTTGAACTGATGACATCAAACTTGACTTTCATAAGTGTACAAATTGTACCTAAGTGAATGAAGAAATTCATATCATATCGCTAGTGAAATTATACTATCACGGTTTTTGACAATATATCTACGACATATATTGGGAAGTAACTGTCAAAATATTGATGTCTTTAAGTAAAGCGAATCGCGAGGTATTGAGCACAAATTTGCAGGCAGCTACTATGTTAATAACTTTATTAAGATATATACGCTATCCATAACTCAACAGTTATAAACTATCAAAATAGAACTCAAATTACCGTGGCCCTATTCTCAACTCGTCGTAATAAATCTCCCAATGTTTACGTTCGTAATAATTTTGACATCAAATTCGTTCAACAGGAATGAATACACTTTGTTTTATTAATATCTTCTATATGATATATCGTGAGAAACGTTGCAGATTGCATATATTTAGACGTTGCAAATTGATCCATCCGTCCACGTGTTGATATTGTAAGCAATACGTAGTGTTTTAAATTTTCTCGAGAATAATTCAGAATTTGAAAAATGTTTTGCTACAGTTTTGCTGTATTTATAAACAGAGAAATGAAACAAAACTTATTCATTTTTGGTTTAACGATGACTCACAAACTAAAGCAAACACAGTACTGTTACATATGTCAATATTTCTATGGTTCCGTACCAAAACAGCCACCGGGAACGTTATTAATCCGCCCAGCTGGCGGTCGGTCAGTTCATCTGCGGATCAGCAAGCTTAAATTCTATAAAAGTTATTATGATAGTATTACCGTTATAACAACAAATAATAAACTGATAGATAGGCTAGTCAAGAAGTCCATAAAACGTGTGCGTCTCGGGATGCCCGTCTGTTTCCAATACCTTTTAAGACAGACCCCAAAACCAAATTTTTGGGCAGGAGACATAACATTATACGAAATTACTAGAACTATTTTAACTATGTTTTGTTTTTATTATGATATTATTATTTTACTATAACCCTAACCCTTTAAATATGTAGAACCTAGTAGTATGACTATCCCCTAGTCCCCTTCTCCGGTAGACCAGCGCTGATTATTATTATTATTAAATCACCTGTGGGTATGATCAGTATTATGCTGAGGTGAACTCCAATTCTACATTTTAATATACATTAATAAATAAGTCTACTTGTATACTAGGTTTAGCTTTTCTTTCTTTCTTTCTTAACTTAACTTAAACTACTATGAGGCATGTTAAACTAAATTTGTTCAGGTGTAATCTCACCTGTGAACGTTATCACTTCAACATAACCTAGAACAATAATAGACCGCGCGTCACACAGCCACATAAATTAAGCTTTTATTTATTATCACGGACTATCTATTGTATTTGGCTGCGGCGAATACAATTCTCGTCCAAACGTTCAGGCCGTGCTCCGTAAGTCAACAAACAATTGATTGAAGTAATGTTCAATGCTCGTGAACCGACAAACCGGCATTAAAATAGAACCGGTATAAACAAGGGGCAGGAGCTTGGCGTGTCGTTAGCAGTAGCCCTATTCTTGTAACGAAACGAGACTATTCTCTCATCGATCTTAAGATCGAAGCGACCTCATGTCAAAAAGTTAAATTTCGTATTCTTGTAACACAAATTGACGTTACGTTCTGATTTAGGGAAATCGTTTGATTCGTATTTTCGTAACAAGATCGAACGTTAATTGTTGGGAGATGCGAAAGAACCCTTTTAACAGCAGTAGAAATATTTTAGATTTGGTAGAAAAACATTGTTAACTTCGTGCGAGTTTGTCGTTCAAATGCGGTTGACGCTCGGCTCCGATTCAGTTAACGTTCTAGAGAAATGATAAGAGAATTCGAATCTAGAGCAAAACGTGGATAGGATCGGAACTTAGCGTCAATGATTTTGAATATACGAGAATAGCGCCGCATAACGCAATAAAAGATCACGAGAAATATTCAATCTTGTTAAAAATACAAGAATATCTGTCGTATGTGTATAAGTGGACAAATGGTCCTGCGGAACTGGTTACCTGGTGCCCGTCTTATTTTATCTTCGTATTATTTTTTGAAGTTGGCATTGATCTATCAAATCCGAATCTTCATTTGAAAATATTATCTGATGTAAAAAGCCTATCGGTCACATTCACAATTACCAAGCCAAAAATACCAATGCGTCGTAGATCGTTTATTGAAAAGCCAAAAGCAGGAAATGGATTAAAATAATAATCTCCAATTGTCGTTTTTCATAGATATTGGAAAATACCAGACCCACGATAGAGCCCTGGCAGACTCTACCTACTCTCTGTTTGTGCTTCTGATGCATTCGTATTAGTTTAATGGTGTTGCTTGGGACGTCGACTGTTGACCTTCTTGAGGAAGCAATGCGTTAGGTAGACTTAACATCTTATGTCTCAAGGTGATGAAGTGCCACTCAGAATATTTGGGTTTTTCAAGAATTCTTGCACTGCATTTTAATGGGCAGGCCGTATCAATTATCATCAGCTGAACATCCTGCTCGTCTCATCCCTTGTTGTCTAATAAAAAAAGGTTCTAGAAATATCATACAAGTTCCTTCCAAGGCTTTTGATGATTCCTGAATGATGATAATCCCTTTTACAATGGCAATGAATCAAACTGTTTATAGAGCTCCGGATTCTCGATCCTTTATGGTCCAACAACCAGAGGTGAGCTCTGTTATGTGGCTGAACCTTTGATATGATCAAGCGCCAGTGTAATTTTCTAATTTCAGTGTGATGCACTCACTTCAATTAACACATCAAAATATCTAAATCTTATAGACTGATCTGCAGATGGCCTTGGAACGGTCACACAAACGTATGATGATTCCAAAATAAATAACATATTACACTATTTATTAGTATGAATCATAGCTTATAGTTTATTAATTATCGCAAATTTAGCTCTTTGAAATTTAGTCCCGTGGGCGCGCGGTATTCACTAGTCGGTAGGGAAACGTAGTTTACATTAACGATCTGTCAACACGCGCTGTACAGCTCCGGCATCATAAATATAAAACGTCTACATCATGTTATGATTGATTGGAAATAGTTTTACACACGGATATTGAAGTTCGTTAACTATTCGTTCAGGTCTAGAAATACACAGCGAAACTTTCCTAGCAAAGCGACGGTGGCGCAATTGGTATTAGTAGACGGGCTCCTGCTTCCGCAATTAAACCACTCAGATGGGTCCATTTTGCGTGCAGTGTTGGCCAGTCATTCCATCCAGCCCATCTCGTTCCAGAAGTTCAGACCATTCCTTGGATGTTCTGACTTTTTGGAGCTTGTATTCACTAAGGATTTGCCACTTTCTTGACCACCAAATGTGGTCCATTGACCTTGGACTGTCCGTAACACCAAATATGAAAATTTGCTAGTTTAGTAAGAAAGACAAGAGAGCGAGTGATAGTAAACCTTTCTGCTCTAACTCCGCGTCATAAAAATGGTGCAGACACAGCTCTTGATAAGACAGACAAAAGAAATTGTATATTTGAGTTTTATCACAATGATTTTATAGATGGCAGTGTTAGGTGTTGATAGCTAAATAGGAAGTTCTATTTCCGTTTAGTTCGCGCCCCCCTTTGATAACGTATTCTAAATATATATAGGAACTTAGTTGAAAAGTAAAATGTGTACTTAGATTTCATAAAAAGTGGAAGTATAAAATGAGGATATCTTATAAATAACGAGTGCTCTGAAAATTTAGTCACTAATGTATTAACAATGATTTATTTGATGAAACTCTTAATTGAACTTTGCTCCTTTTTATACCTCCTATTTCTCTTAATTTTAAGTGCTTAATTTAAATTTAAATTTTAACTTGCTTATATTAAAAATTTATTTTTATCTTGTATATTGTTAAAATTAAAGAAGAAATTTGTTGTTTATGATATGAGAGAATGATGTTTGTAAATGGTAATAAGGCAAGAGCGTTTCGCGAAAAGAATTCTGGACAGAATGAACGAGTTTCGTGATTAAATACAAAGTAGGAGTGAATTATGAATCAATGCCCTATTTCTCTTATCGGGATACTAGCTTTCAAAATCTCGAGCGATTGCCAATTCCGGGGTCATATGGAGGGCAAAGCCAAATTGGCTTTGAAGAAACTGGGCGTCATAAATAGAGCACGGCAATTCTTTAAGCCTCTTTAAGTATATATATGCACTCAGTATATGTATAGTATTGCTGTTTATCAGCTTGAAATATTTGATCGCATGTAACGCAGAGCTTCTCTAATTACTGGCGATCTGTTGCTCTGTGAACGGCTGGATCATTTGGCGTTGCGTAAAGACGTCGCTTCATTGTGTGTCTTTTACCGCATTTATCACGGGGAGTGTTCTGAAGCCCGTTTCATTTGATTAATGACACCTTATTCGAACTTCGCAATACACGCCATAAATTAAGATATCATCCCCACCATCTGGATGTCTGGCGTTTGTCTACACTGCGTTTTTCAAAGTAGTTTCTACCACGTTTACGTTTACGAACTATGGAATAAGCGTTTTAGTTAGGATTCCAATACGATACGATATGAGTACCTTTAGAAAAAGGCCGTAAACTTTTCGTAAATGTTCCGTACGACAATTTGTCCTTGCCTTCCATATAAAAATTCCAATATATAAGTAGTTAGTATAGATAACGTAGAGTATTCAAACACGTAGTATATTTTAATGATTTATTAATATCTAGCTGTAAGTCACTAAAGAGTTTTCACTCAACACATACAAAACCTATATCTGTCTTAGCATGAATGGACTTATTTTGGTAGAAAGCAGGGTTCAATATCGCTTGACTATCGTGCTGAAATATTAGTTGAGTCTATTTATAATCTTGCATGTTGCAATATGGGTTACCAAGTGGAGATCGATTTTTATACGCTCTTGTTCTTTATGACTGTTATATTCAATTATGCTATTCAAGTTATTTATATTTCAAATTAAAATTTAAATATTTTTGTTAAAAACAGGATATGAAATCACTTATTGGAACCTAAAAACTACTAGCCATTTTGGAAATGAATGCCTCAGACTGGAGAAGAATGTACGCAAGAAACTCAGCGGTTTTCTTTTTTTAAATAAACTATCAACACAATACAGTTTATAATTTATATAGCCTGATGAGAAAGCTCATGGTCGCTTAGAGGTCAATGGAGAGGACTATGCTCGGAGTTTCCCTGCGAGATTGAATCAGAAATGAGGAGACCCGTAGGAGAACCAAAGTTAACGACATAGCCCAATTTATTACGAAACCCAAGTGGCAGTGGGCAGGGCACATAGCTCGACGGAAAGATGGCCGTTGGTGTAGTAAAGTCCTCGAATGGCGACCCCGTATCGGAAGACGCAGTGTTGGTAGGCCCCCCCACAAGATGAACCGACGACCTGGTCAAGATCGCCGGAATACGTTGGATGAGGGCAGCGCAGGACCGATCGTCTTGGAAATCTTTGGGGGAGGCAATTGTCCAGCTGTGGACGTCTTCCGCCTGATGATAGCCTGAGGGCAGGCTCTCCATTCCCAATGTATGTAATCATATTGTAAAAGCAGTGTAAGGGTGTGTGTAGTATATTTGAGGGTGATATACTACATTACGTGTGTGTGAGTATTGTACTAGATATATACTTTTCTTTTAGCTGTACTTTGGACAAGTAAAACATATCTAAATTATAATAAGCTTTATTGTAGGTGAGAGCCAGACGTTGTAGAACAGAGTTTTGTTTGTAGTTGGTGTTGGCTGTTAGTACAGCCAGAAGGTGCGTGTGTCGAGTTCTAAAGAATGGGACGTTACGTGAAAAACCTCGCTAATAAGTGACAATAAATTTTACCATTTAGGATTGCTTGCAATAGCAGCATATAGCTTAGCTTTTTTCGATTCTCTTAAGTGTCAATTTTGTAGTGCTTACAAGCTTCTTCACAGCATGAAAAGTTTTTAAATTGTTTGAACGCTAGATACCATAGGAAATATTGGTAATTATATTCAGAGACTAGAGGCAAGCAGCAGTGGTGAACTTCAACTTCTACGTTTGTTTGTTTCGTGAGTGGCCGACATCAGTAAGCAACTTAGTTTATTGAAACATAATTTATTTGGAGCGTGAAAACTTGTTGACACGGCGCGCAGCAAACAAAGGTGTGTTCTATCGATTTGTTTTACGTCGTTGTTGGATAGTATACCACTGATAACAGAACGCTGAAAGGTTTTTGGTCGTTTTCGCAACAAAACTTTTGACGAGTTTGCTCACAAAAGGTTCACACTTTTGAGCATACGTCGTAGCAATCTTTAAGACGACAATCAAGTTAGAATAATAACGCTATTCTAAGATAATTAAGATATCCGAAGCATACTTTTTCGAATGGTATTTTTTGATATTCAATAAGTGATAATATATCCTATTTCAAATAAAAATATTTGAAGTTGAAAATATCTATTAATAACCTTTTGCAGACGCATATTATCGAGGCACATAGCATTAATTACTTTTACAAACAATGACGTTCTATACATATAGATAAATCACGACGTATATAAACAAAGCCGAAGTATGGAACATGCGACAAATCACACCATAATAAGCTTCGACAGCTATATCTATACATTGCTGCATTAACTCCAGTTGTTTAAAATATTCTTGGTCAATAAGCAGCAATGTAAAACATTTATTCAGCTTAGGTTTGATACGGACAGTGACTTTATGAACACTTTTGCCTTTCCGCTGTCAGACTGCGGATGATATGTCCTTATAAGTGAATAGAACGTCATTGTATAAGCTAAGTGTATGTAAGCTCAATCGATTTTGAATCGTTCGCATCCGTATTTGACACGCCGAGCTCGATTGAGCCCTATGTAGATCAACAATGTTGATAGATTGTATGAGTAATGGAACATTAGCGTTAAACCATTAGGACATTCTCACTCATATGATATGCGCAACAAAATGGCGATGGAGAGTTCATTGCCTTGAGTGACTCTCAGATTCATATTTAATATGAACAATTCAGTTTCTTTGCACAGTATGCTGGCTGGTACCAAAGTGGCAAGTTTCACTTTATTAATATATCAATTATTTATAGGTATAACAGGCCAAATATTAGCTGTGTTATTAATAAATGCGAAGTAAAGTTATTCCAAGTTCAAAACTTTTTCGGTCTTACAAATAAACTTGGTATTAAGTTATACCTGAGAACAAACCAGGAATATACAAAATGTTTACAAATAGACGTTTTGCTTATGATTGATATATTCTGACGTATAACATTTCCCGCGTTTATTTACAAGGCTGCTTGACATTCGGAAAACTTTTGAATTGTCATTGTATTGACAGTTTTGTCAGCGATATTGTCAACATATTGTAAATTCTTGGTTTATTCTCAGATATTCTCAGACTCAGATATATATCAAGTTTATTTGTGAGGCCGTTTGTCTGTTTGAGGGAGATGTCATTTTGAACCTGGAGTAACTTATTATTGCGTTTATTAATATGACATTAGAAGTTTGTCATGTTATTAAAATACTATTATTGCCTACAATAAAATCCATCATTAATCACTCCATTTATTAGTACAGATGTATATTCAAATACATTCGCTATTTAGCGTTCGATCGCAATGTATCAAATATATCAAATGGTTCGAGTGTGTTTATTTTCAGGCACTCGAAACCGTAGCCTTAATGTATCAAAAGTTCAACCATCGAACGCTTTATCTGTTGTGTTCTAAATTAATTACTCACATAAATCATTACAAATTTCGTTATTGTTTTGAAAAATTACATTTAGCAGATACCAACAACGTGACATTTTCGAGTTTTCCTATATTACCTACGACGTTGTTGCAAATCTAGTATCTAAGTTACTATATAAATTCAAACACAAATTCAAAAAAAGTCAAATTTAATGTCACTTTTGAACGATTTTTTTATGAAAATTAAAGGACAAGACGGCCAGGACGTTCAGCGGATGGTAATTGATCCGCCCTGCCCATTACAATGCAGCGGTGCTCAAGATTATTGAAAAACCCAAAAATTGTGAGTAGCACTACGACAGCGCTCGTCACCTTGAGACATAAGATGTCAAGTCTCATTTGCCCAGTAATTTCACTAGCTACGGCGCCCTTCAGACGCTTCACGGCAGAAAAAGTCCCCGTTGTGGCAGCCATAATCTAGCTGGCATCCTGTGCAAAGGAGCCTCCCACTGGCAGAACGTCAAAACTACTACCACATCATATGGAGAAAATGAACCTTGTGACATTGTAATTAAATAACTCTATTAAAAAGAATATATTATGTTGAAGAAAACATGGTAATCTTTATTTATATCACTTCTCAAATCAAACCTTTCCTTGAACTCTCGTCTGTCTATTTCGTTTCTAATTCTTCAAACATAGCTGTTATGAACAGTTGAATAAATAAATTTGTGTAAATGTAAATATAAAAGATTTGTTGATTTATACTTATCAAATCTCTCCGATGCCACTAAGTGAATGTCATTGCTAGTTAACCCATGCATGACTCATGACAGAGGCGGTGTAATTTATCAATTTAAAATGATATCAGATTGATGTACTGATCCAAATCGATGGTAAGACAAACTTTTGTAGATTATTTCTTACTCTAGATTCTCAATACTTAACTAACTCACGGTCTTACAAATAAATTGGTATAAAGTTATACCTAAGAGTAGGCCAAGATTATCGAAAATTTTTACAAATAGACATTTTCCTTAAGATTGGTTTATTCGGACGTATAACGTTTTCCGCGTTTATTTGCAAGGGTGCTTGATATTCGGTGTTTGTGGGACCAAATGGCATCTCTTTTGCATCGAACTAAATAAGAATTACGTAAATCGGATCTTAAATCTCAGAATAATCGGCGTACATACATAAAAAAATACCGATCGAATTGAAAACCTCCTCCTTTTTGAAGTCGGTTGAAAATAACTTTGTAATCCCATATATTATATATGAGATTACAAAGTTATATATGCAGTTGGTGTTTGCGTTGCAAGTTTACGTGGTACTTTCGAGAGTCGACTTGGGAAGTAGTAGGGCGCAGAAATTCTTAATTTGTGAATAGCACTTCTAGTCCAGATTTGTGAAAAATTGTAACATTCGAATAGCCTACGAGAAAAACCCATAGACGCTTTAAGGAAAACTGTAGCTCAATAAGTAGTAACTGAAAAGAAAAAAACTACCTACAAAAATAAGAAAAACTCATAAGACACACAGCGGGCTTGTAAAATCCTGTTGTTGGTATTCAGTAACTCGAAGGTACTGGAAAGAATTGAAGTTAGATTATCTATAAAAATAAATGAGATACCATCAAAAAGATAACTTGTAAAAAATAAAAAGACGAAAATTACGGTAAAAAGTTGGAGTCATCCAGCATCAATGGTGCAGTAGGTTTCACCGTTGACTCTCACCAAAGAGCTCCAGTTCGATCGTCGCCCGCCACGTACTAATGCACAGTGTGTTTTCGGTTTTCGAATTCATATGTACGTTTATTCGACGGCTTTATAAGGTCGGCAATAACAGGATAACAATTAGAAACATGATTAATATTCCTTGGCATGTAAGCAACAAACTGGTGTACGCAGATATAAGACTGGAGACTATAAAGCAATCAAATAGAAAAATTCCAGAATAGACTTAACAGTCACAGAAACGAACTTGCTACTCAACTTCCTGACCTGGGAGCCTTATTACAGTATCAATGGACTAGCAGCAAGACTCGTGGACAAGGATTGAGAGAATTCTCACTGGAAAAGCCTCTCTAAATACAACACCAAAATACATTCGTATTCAGTCATCATATTGGATCATTGTTGAAAGAAAGATTGCCAAGACGCAGAATACAGAAAGAAAAAAAAATAAGGTCGGCAACGCTCTTGTGATTCCTCTGGTGTTACTGAGCTAGAGAACCCGGGAGGGGTTCGAATCACAATAAGCGAAAACATTTATATCATGAATATATAATATGATGTTTATATGTATTTATGTATGTTAAAGTTAATCGTATTAAATATATCATTGTCGTGCACCCATAGTACTAGCCTAGTATGGGCCAAGACAATTTATGTAAAAGTATATCAACATTATTATTATATCATTTAACATTTATTATTTTACTTAAGGTCTTATAAGCCCTGTGCCATACTTATCCGCTGATAAAGAAAATAAATCCAAGTGCGATACAAAATAACTTAAAACGGAGTAAACAAGTTTATGAGTATTGCCTACGATCCGCTGCGAGTCATAAAGCAGAGGCATAAAGCCACCATGAATAAATAATCAACTATATCTGACGTCACTTGACCCCGAAGAATAAGGATATGATTGAGCACTTAAATATAAGTAGGTGTAATAGATTTGTGGCAGTTCCAATGACGTTCTATACAAACAAAGCCGAAATATGGAACATCCCACAAGTTACAACATTATAAGCTTTGACTGCTATGTATATAAATTGCCGCATTTACTCGAGTTATTTAAAATATTTTTAGTGAATAAGCAGCAATGTAATACATTTATGTAGTTAAAGTTACGTATGTTGAATTTAGAACCCGTGACAGTTGACACACGACCTACAGCCGTTTTAAATTACCTATCTATCCTTAGTTTACTTACTAGAGGTACGAGTAGATAAAATCTATCCTTTTACGCTTACTTACATTTTAATAACTTATACATTGTACATAACTATGGATAGATAAGATCTTGTCATCAACGGTGATAGCAATATATCCGTAACTAGAGATACTTTATTGAAAACGGCCGTAAGGATATACACATTTAATTATTTATTTATTAGGAAGCCAACGTACATACAACTATCTTAATCTATGGACACATTTGAAATTCTTTTATAATGTTGAACACTCCACTAGCAGGCTAACACCGCTATCTCGACATACTCAATAGGTATAATATATATTCTTTGTTTAACTAAAACTTTTTACTTTGTGTTACTTATAAAATATAATTAAAATAAAGCCACAAGCAAAGGGCTGATAAAAAAATAATAATGTTCATACTTAATAAACAACAAAAATAAAAGAAAAAAAAAACAATAACTTCGAACAATGTTCAACAATTAAAACTAACCTTGCAGTACCTACATTCATAATTTTTTTGACTCCTTTTTTGAAACATGGGGGAGAGTGCCGAAAAATATCTATGCTAGCTCTTTTAACCAAATTGCTAACACATATAAGGACATATACAAAGAGGATTTTAATACTACGTTGAAATTTAGTTTAGTATGAAACGTGCAGTCATTTGACATAGTAGTAATTACAGTATGGCGGTTGGCGACGAAGTGTAATCCGGCTGAGCTTGAAAGCGAACAGTTGGTTAAGACGTAGTGGATTTCGGCTGTCTCCGTTTTTTACAAGATTATAGCCGTCATCTGTCAATCTATCAATGACTGCACGTTTCATACAATCGATTGAATCGCTTTTTTCCTAGAGAATTTCGCTGGGCTGGACATATCATTCGCAGTCTGATAGCGGAACAACAAAAGTGTGCTTAAAGACAATGTAAGCACACTTTTCTCCTTAGTCATGTGTCAAATGTCACTTTTCAAATCAGATCTGGACTTAATAAATGTTTTACATTGCCAAGAATATTTTAAAAAACTGAAATATTTGCGGCAATAGATGCAGCACTCGAAGTTTATTACGGTGTTATGTTATGTTCCATATTTAACACCTTATTATTTATTATTGAGAAATAGTTATAAAACTAAATATATTAAATTTACGGCGCCAAATTTAAAAAACATAGATGCGAATATTTACTAAACGGAGACGTGGGAAAACCGGTGGAATCTGCTTTATTTCTTGGCATTACTCTTGGGAAATGAAAGGATTGGTTGGAATAAAAAATCACGATAAAAAAAGAAGGAAAACTCATACCACAGATAAAGGTGAATCTTCAGGATATAATCACGCTTGTAAGGGACGTATGAATATTATATAAACGAAGAAGATGGAATAAGGAGGAAGACTTAGGGACCTTTAAAACATGCTCCCAAATTAAAGATCGGCAACGCATCTCTTGACCGTGACCACGTGACTCTCTGACCTATGTGGCCTCTCTAATATAAAAAAGAAGGAGAAGGCAAGAGCTATCTCTGTTTGTGAAAAATTTAACAAGCACGTTATATGTAATTCAAAGGCTAATATTATATATATTGGACAGTAATTCAAGCCAAGGATATACAAATTCCATGGCCAAAAAAATTTTGAAATTATAAAAAAATGCCTAAAAATTTGATAAATATGCAAATAAAATTTAAAATAATTTATATTTGGTACAGTCGCATTATTGCAGAAAAGATTCTGATTGTTTTTATTACCAAAATTTTATCAAAATTTTAATGTTCCTGATTCAACAATGATTTGCAAGTTTCTTATTGAAACAATAGCTAAAATACTTAAAAAAAATCTTTTGAGAATCGCAAAAAACACTTCAAAATAGATATTGACTTATAACGAAGTAATGCTAATAATTTCAAAGTCCTATTCGGATACAGCAAGTTTGCTGCCAGCCCATTTGAACAAATTGGTGTTGTTCCATAAATTTATCTTTTGAGATACACCATGTTAACTGTTTGTATTTCAAAAACGGATTGCTGTACCTGATAATTAAACCAATTACAATAATCTTAGAATAATTCCATTTCTTGCATATAGAAGATTTCAGTTTAAAATTTCAACACTAGAAAAATGTTATTTGTAAGTTCTGTAGTTTACAACTTGTGAATTTTTGAAATAGTTGTTTGGCTCCGGTGTAAAGTAGCATTTTGCGAGTTACGACAAGATTGTTTTCCAGCGTTAATATATATATATATAGAACGTCATTGTAATCAAGTGACGAAAAGCGAGCCCTTAACATTTAAGTCATTAAGTTACGGCCATCTGTCCGTTGAGCTATGTGCCCTGCCCGCTGCCACTTCATTTTCGCAACCATCTGCGCTATGTCTCCTTATTTCTGATTCGATCTCAAAGTGAAGCTCCGAAAATAGTCTTCTCCATTGCCCTCTGAGTGCTCATGAGATTACTCACAAGGCTTTAAGTTAGTATTCCAGAAGAAATCGCACCTACGTACCTATGTACGTAATACGCGTACGTAATTCTCTCATACGTAGATATGAAAACAGTGACAAAACATTCTTAATCACGGATAATGTATTGAGATATCACTCAGAATACCGACCTAACTCAACAAAATGTTGCTAGACAGTTCGACAGTTTATTATTTATTTTATAAGAAGACCAATATCTATTTACAAATAATTTCTTCATCAATCCGGTTTTAGTCCACAGATAATCTAACTGTTACAAATTATTATCTAGTTTTACATACACTTTTATTATTTTAGATCTAGTAAACTTGGAGTCCATTTTACTTTGCCCAGCAAGCCATCTACGCCGTAGCGAGAGGTAGATGCTACGACGTACTAAACGAAATTTTGTTTATTCGAATATATAACGTACTAAAGTAACGGTTAAAAAACGGTGCAACAAACGCAAAGAAAGTTTTGAAGGTTTGAAAACTTGTTTTGAAAAGTATAAATATTACATTGTGACTCCTCCGGTGTTGCATGAGACAATGGGCTGCGGTGACCCGTTTAACCTTTTCAAAAAGAACAATAATATAATATATATACTACTTCTAAACAAGATAAAATACGAAGAAATTGTTTAAACGACTTAAAAGAAGTTTCTAGACTTATTCTTCTACGAACTAATTATTGATTGAATTGCAAAAGCCAAAGAGGACATATTTGACGGAATTTGATTCACGCAATTTGAGGTAACGTCTCTAAGGTACGGCACTAAATGTCATAAAAACTTTTACGATAGTATTTAGAGCTCAATAAAATATCCTTTCCAATTTCAATAAGACTTTATAGAATATAAATTGTACTTAGGTGGATCTGATAATCGAGTCAAATACCTTATTTATCTAATAAATCATACAAAAAATGAGGGTAGTTATAAATCTACATAAAAATATTTCGCGTTGAATTCGAACAATACAAAATTAACCGCTCCTTACATCACCGATATTGAGAATAAAATTCGCACTTTAAACAAAACATTCGAATTTCGAACGCAGAACGCAACGTAAACAAACAGTCTAAATATAAAAGGCATAATCACCTGTATATTTAAGATCAGTGCGGCCAGTATTATGGCTGCATGTCGCTCCTCTGGAAGCAAGCGATAGTCAGTCTCTGTTGCACGGTTCACTTTTCACAATCGCACGTGTTTGACTGCGTGTGGTTCAGACGGGGACTGACTCGTAATTCGCAGTTCGCGCTACGTTCCTCGTTCGCCTCGCCCCGATCGATAGTCCCCCCCTCACAAACAGGTACCTACTGCGTGCGCCGCTTGTAAACATTTAGCTTGCACTAATAGTCTTAACACATGATCGGATCTGTTACTTCCGAACCATCTCACGCGGTCTGGTAGCGGACTATATTCGATAGTATGTTACATTGTCCATCGAACATTGCTATCAAATTATCCGCAGAAAATTATTATTACTACCATCCGGACCGTACTACGACGCCGTACCAAATGCGCCCAACGGACCGTCCGTTGGTCCGGCCATACCAAAACCGACCATGTGATTAGGGTATAACTTAGTGCAATATCGAATGCATCGTTTAATGGAACCATTTAATGTCGCGGTTCAGTTGGCTTGCTCTTGAAGCGTATCAAATGGATTTTATCTTAGAGCACTTAAGGATTATTTTCGATTTAAAACCTGTTTCTACACTAATTCTTGTGCAGACTTAATGTTAAATGTACAATACAAACTATTATTATGTGGATTTTTTTTTATGAAAAATGATGACAAACAAGCGTACGGGTCACCTGGTGTTAAGTGATCACCGCTGCCCACATTCTCTTTCAACACCAGGGGTATGACAGGAGCGTTGCCGGCCTTTAAGGAAGGTGTACGCGCTTTTTTTGAAAGTACCCATGTCGTATCGTCCCGGAAGCACAAGGAAGCTCATTCCACGGCTTTGTAGTACGTGGAAGACAGCTCCTCGAAAACCGCACTGTGGAGAACCGCCACACATATCCAGTTGGTGGGGATGATATTCTAATTTGTGGCGTGTCGTGTGATGGTAGAATTCGGCGGCAGGAATCAGATGAAACAGCTCTTCAGAACACTCACGGTAAAAGACACACAATGAAGCGATGTCTCTACGCAACGCCAGGTGATCCAACCGTGATTTGAGATGATGATGATGATGACTAAATATGACAAAAACTTACTATGTGCAACTGCATTTGATTCATGTTCGCTTGTTACATAAACTTTACGTGGAAGTAGTTATTTTGCTTCATTCAAATGATACAGCGGATGTAAACTTCCGGATTTATTAACAAATACAGTTGGAATATAAATAATATTTAAATGCAAATATATATAATTCACCATTCACAATGTATTCACAGGTCGAGATTAGCAGGACGTTCAGCTGATGGTAATTGATACGCCTTGCCCATTACAATGCAATGCCGCTCAGGATTCCTGAAATACCCAAAAATTCAGAGCGGCAGTTCAATTACGCTTGTTACCTTGAGATATAAGATGTTAGGTCTCATTTGCCCTGTAATTACACTAGCTACAGCGCCCAAACAATCAATAGATCGAAACACAATAATGATTACACATTACTACTTCACGGCAGAAAAAGGTGCCGTTGTGGTACCCATAATCTAGCCGGCATCCTGTGCAAAGCCCTTAGTCGCCTTTTATACAACGGGGAAGCACTTGTGTCGTATGGTGCAGGTTTAGTGCGCGGCCACCAGTAAGTAGAACATATTCCCTACTAGCGTAGAAATTCTACTTGAAGTGAAACTTTATAATAACAGCAAATTTTTTATTTCAAAGAAATTTAATTAAACATTTTTTTACAAAATCTTTAGATTTAGAGAACAATCTATTTAAGGTTACGTTAGTTTTAATTTTCAGTATAGTTGATTCGATGATAGAGTATAACAATTTATAAATTTTTGCAACGGCAACATTGACATCTTTAATAGGTAAGAGCTCTGACATCCAATTAATTCTTTTCAACTCTGCAATAACTAGTGAATAGTTTACTTTTCTAAAACTATAATTACAAATTTGTTTGTTTATACAATACGAACATGATAATTTTGTGTCTATTTCTAAATTTAATGCTGGATGATGAGGATCGAGTTTGCTCAATGGGCTCCCACAATGTTCCACAGTTACACACCTTCAAAGTTACAGTTCAGAGTATTAAATCTAATAATCTATTGTTCTGATTTCTTACATCATTATACTGAACCAAGTTATTTAAGAACATAAAATCGATAAAACGGTATCCTAAATTACTTTTATAATTAATTGGTTGCAAATGAGAGGAGCTGCTACTATCATATTTCCAGTAGATAAATCCCAGATTGAAGTCACCTAAGATGATGATTTTGCCAGAATAAGACTGCATAACGTAATTACAATTGTCTAGAATATAATCCAGTGTGATGGCGGTAACCGGAGGGGGTAAGTAAAGTGTACAGAACAGTATTTCCTTGTAGACTTTATCATTGTCAAAACGACATTTCACTGAGACCCATAAATCTTCGCTGGTGCTTTCGAAATGGTTGACTCTTCTTGAAATTAAATGTTTGGAAACAGCCATAATAACACCTCCTCCATTTCCTTTCGATGAACTACTAGAACTACGATCTCTCCTGTATACAACATATTTATCTCCAAACAGTTCACTATCGTGAATTCCGTCATCTAACCAAGTCTCTGTTCCAACAATAATATCATAGTTTGATGTCAAGATCGCTAGTTTCACTTCTTTTACTTTGGACTTGAGTCCTCTAAAGTTTTGGTAGTAGATATTGAATTTTGTAATTTAGTCTACGGATTATTATTGGGATTGACGGATAGGCAGATCACAATTTGCTAAGCGAATCGTAACACTTTATTTGTTTAGCGGGTGATTGATCATTTATTCTAACAAATATGCGGCCGTTGCGTACCCATGTATATTTGTATTGTTTCTCACGAGCAATTTGTCTTGTACGAGCATGTAGGGCTTTGTAAACTGAAGAGAGGTGTTCCGAAACAAACACTGGCACCTTGGTCCCACCGTATCCTAAGTGTGCAGAATTCAATTTATTTGTGGAATTACTTTTGTTGAATTTAGTCACTGCAGATAGAATGTTATCTCTAATTCTTGTTGTAGGAAGCTTGACAACAAAAGACCCTGGTCTGTTATTGGATTCATTCATCTTCCTAACTCGCGTGCATAATTGTTTCGACAACAGTTTGCAATGAGTCATTGATCGCCGCTTGGATTTCTGTCCTGATCATAGATAAGATGGCCATATCATTTGGAGGTGATACGAGTGAACTTTGTTCTGACTGAATGTTTTTTTTACGGTATGTTACATTGTCTTCCTCTGGTGTTTGAATGCTGTCGCAAATTTTTTGCTGAGATGTAGGGTGAATTGGAGTGTTCGTGTTATCGACCTTTTTTTCCTTATTTCGGCAACCAGGGCATATCCATTTATCTTTTCTTTCCTTATCCATTGCCGTGAAACGTTGACAGTTAACTGTCGCACAGACCAAATCATAGGCATCTTTACATCTATAGCATAATAGATATTCCTTGTTAGTAATTTTATTTAAGCATTCAGCACATGTTGTTACTTTCTGGGACATTATGATATATTTGTGTACTTAGAAAAACACACAAGCAAGATACGTGTGTAATCAAATTTTACAGATCGATAACAATATATAATAAAATATAGGTTTTAAATTAAATAATTTTAAAATAAACAAGACTTGTGACAGTAATTATGAGAAGAAAAAAAAATATTATTTAGGGTGAGGATCGATCTTATGTCGCTACGATATCAGAAAGACATGATACCACAAAGCTATACAACACGCACGAGTTAATTTGAATTATGAGAATATAAGTCGTTCGTTGATACTATATAATGAGCGAACTTTAGATGCAGTTTAAAAGTACCTTCACAAATTACACCAACACAAAATTTACTCAATTTGTTTTCAAGCACAATTTAGTATCATTAAACTCTTAAGCTTGGAATATCGCCTAATTGGTGGTTACGCGTATAATTATGTGATTAATTTGATTATATTCACCAAACTCACTTTTTTATCACTTTTTAAACCTATTTAAGCAAACCTTGTAGAGTGTGATCGGATTTCAAATGTAGTTTCAAAAGTGCAGTATCTACTGGATTTTCTATGAGATAACACTTGTTGTTGAAGCTCGGACACTGGACTGCCTTTTAAAACTAAGGTAAGACAGAATAATAATTTTAAACTTTAACTTTTTATGGAGACTAACGCACCGGACACCATGACAGTTCTAGACTAGATTAAAACTCGTAACCTTAAATATCCATTGTGGTTCACACGTGCTTTAATAAAAATAATAGCTGAAAGAGATGGAATTCGCCAAAAAGTATAAGATATATAAAAATCCTAGAGATAAGATAGAAGCAAAATTATGTAGTAAGCGGGTCGATTCCATGATTTCATCTTGTTATTCCGATTATATAAATAATACTGAAAAAGCAATTTTTAAAAATCCTAAAAAGTTTTGGTCTTTTGTCAAACAACAACGAGGTAGTGTATCAAATACTCCTGCAGAAATGTTTTTAAATGAAAATAAAGCTCATACAGGAGAATATATAAGTAATTTCTTCGCTCAGCACTTTTCATCTGTTTATTCTACGTCCTATAATTATTTTAGTCTTGACAAAGGTGACTCTTTTCCTCAGCTATCACTTAGTATTGTCATAACGGAACGAGCAATCGAGAACACTATAAAATTAATTGACGTTAGTAAAGGTGCTGCACCGGACGGGATACCTCCAATATTTATTAAAAGGACAGTAAAGCAGTTAACACTTCCTCTCAAAATTATTTTCGAAAAATCTATTAATGCTGGTATTTTTCCTACTGATTGGAAGATTGCGAATGTTGTACCCATATACAAAAAAGGTGATAAATGTAATATCAAAAATTATAGGCCCGTATCAATCTTAAGCATATTTCCTAAGATATTCGAAAAAAATATTTGTCCAATTTTAACCAGACATCTGGAGAACGTTATGTCGAATGCACAGCATGGTTTCCGTATACGCAGGTTAACTCTTAGTAACCTTCTTGGTTATGTGACGGATCTTTCTTCGAGCGTAGACAACAAAGCTGAGATTGATTGCATATACACAGATTTTTCCAGCGCTTTTGATAAAGTGAACCATGAGATACTTCTTTCAAAATTAAAATTCTATGGGATTTATGGTAAAATATTAAATTTGTTACAATCTTATTTAAAAGACAGAAGGCAGAGGGTCACTGCAAATGGTTACACTTCACATACCTTTTTTCCTAAATCAGGCGTTCCTCAGGGCTCAGATCTTGGTCCTGTTCTTTTTAACGCTTTTAAAAATGATATTTTGGATCAAATAACATCTAGTAAATGTTCTATGTTCGCAGACGACTTAAAAATTTATAACGAAATTAAGTCTCAGAATGACATAAGACTTCTTCAAACTGACCTGGATAATATTTGCAACTGGTGTAATGCAAATAAAATGATACTAAATCCGGAAAAATGTGTACATATCAAGTGTCAATGTGTCAAGATCACTAGAAATAGAACTGAGACTGCATCATCTTACGTCGTTAATAATGTTCTTTTGGAACAGGCGTCAGTAGTTCGTGATCTTAGTATATATATTATAGACAAAAAACTAAATTTTATTAATCATATTGATAACATCATACTAAAGTCTTGGAAAATGCTGGGTTTTATTAAGCGTACTTGCAAAGATTTCAGAAATCCATTTGCAATTGTGTGTCTTTACAATGCATTGGTACGAAGTGCACTTGAATACGTTTCACCGGTTTGGAATCCCCAATATAATGTCCATATTGATAGATTAGAGCGCATTCAACGTAATTTCACTCGCTTTCTAGCTTTTAAAGACAAAACCTGCCCTTATCGTGCAGACCATAAAACAAGACTGGACCATTTCAATATGAATTCGTTGGAGATAAGACGAAAAATAACCGATGTGTCTACTTTACATATAATTATACATGGTAGAATCATATCCCCAGAATGTCTTATAAATGTAAATCTTACAGTCCCTAGAAATAGACTAAGATTCCCTATTAAAAATATTTTGAGCCCAACAATCAACAGAACTAATATAGGTAAAAACGCCCCCTTAAACAGAATTATGAGCTTTAGTAACGATATTACTGCAAAAAATGGTAATATAGATATTTTTCATATGACTAATATCAATAAATTTAAATCCGACTGCGTTAAAATATTAAGATCTTAGTTATGTAAGTTAAATATAAGAAGTAAATTATTGTATAGTTATAAATCTCTTTTTTTAAATTAGAAATGTATTTAAGTCATTTAATATCATCACTTTTGTATAACTCTTCATTTCTTTAATTTTAATTGTTCAACTTTGTTACTCTTTTCGCACTATTGTAAATGTTGTTTACACCTGTAAAGACATGTCATATTGTACTATCCCTTGTGTACCTACTTGCTAAAATTTTAATTTTATAATGATGTGTTGTTGGTGTAACTATCTAAATAAACAAATAAATAAATAAACACACACATTAGTATAAATTTAAACGAGAGTTAACATTTTTTTTGCCAAAGAAGTTTCACTTCTGACATATGTACTTTGCATGCATTTTTTTTTATTTCTTAAAATAATGATTTACAGTTACAGGAATCATGTTGACTATTTAGTGCGTATTTGTCGAACACCTATTTTGAATAAAAAATATTTGAATTACATCTATCAATTATTCACATAAGTTATTTGCGTAAAAGTTACATTATTAATTATACAGTTACATTTACATAATTATTCTTTTGATTTGAATGTGCAACAGTCGAGCTAACCAAAGAAATATTATACATTTAATTCTTTATCACATCTATAACAAACAACTAACGTAACACATAAATCACTTATAATCAAAGCTTTTCAATTTATCTTCGAATCCTGATGATGTCTGAAGACATATAAATCTCTGAATAATTCAACTTTGTTTGTTCATCTTGAAGAGCGCGGTAAACTTTCCACTCTCGTAAGTCGGCATAAATGGTAAATATTTTGTCCAGTTCCATCTGTAAGAAAATCAATTGGTTAAACTTCTTAGAGGATCTGGTTGAATGATCATTAGCGGGTGTAGGATATGTGGACTGTGATAGCCAAAAGATATGGTCGGATTTGATACGGCCGGACCATCGGATGGCCCAGGAGTGGGAGGGAGCCTCGCCCCAATTGGTCCGGCGTCGTACTCGGCCCGGATGATTTATTTTAATAATTTTGTGCGATGGTCATTGCGTTGCTGGCCTTTAAGTTGGGAGTGTTCTCTATACTTGACGGTTTCACAACCTGCCACAGTTTGTATGTGGGTTAAAATTGATAGAAAGTCGGAATTAAGTTGTACGTTACCTGCGAATGTATGTCATTCCCACAGGGAAGTCATACGTGTCCCCATGACTGGAGCCAGCTGCTTCTAAGGACATCTCCATAGCCCACTTGTCCAAACCACGCTCTTCAGTTGTTCCTTAAAAATTATGACAAATACGATAATATAATGTGTGTTTAGAACATAGAAAAAATAAACTAGCGTATAGACAAACAAACAAAACGTGCGAAAAACATCTCCAACGGAGATACAGTAAGATAGAAAAGGAAAGCGAATTTATTGTTTCTGTAACCGATTGAAATAAAATGAAACTATACCTATATATAATTCGAGTTCTTAAGATAAAACAAAGAAATTAGAATGATATAATAATTAAAGGAAAAAGTAATTTTGTTAACAATTTATCCTTTGCCTTCATTACTTCTGACTCTATACATAAAATATAGGAAATATTATAAACTCCTCTTTTGGTATAGCATAATCTAATTAAATAAATCTAAAAATCCCGGGCTAAATTCTAAATCAAGCCGTATTTCTAAAGTTTTATCCACAGTTAACTTTGAAACAGCTGATTTGATTTGAACAATCTAGAAGGTCTTCTTATTAGTACTATTAAGGAATTGTAAACTTTTCTAGTGTTAATACAGAAAGTTCGCTACGCCCTCACTGAAAATCCCGAAATATATACTGGCAACATTTCGAAAAGTTCAATTATTCGTAAAAAATAATTTCAGTAGAAAAATTAAGCATCTGTAAACTTTTCGTTGTTTATTGATTTAGCGGATCAAAATAAATGTCGAGATATATTAGCTTCAACATCAGAATCTGCTTCTTTACAGCAGTTACAATACAATACAATAGTGGCATAACAGCGAACAGAATAGCGAACAGTAGCGTAACTCTCCTAGAATAGTTTTCTTTTTAATGAAAAATTAGGACAAACGAACGTACGGGTCAACTGGTGTTAACACTGACTTAAATCATCACCACCACCAACATTGTCTTGTAACACCATAGGAATAACAGGAGCGTTAAGAGCGGAAGCTAATTTGGCTTTGCTCTCCAGACGTACGAGCAATGGGCAATCACTCGACATTTCGAGACCCAGTATTCCTACGCTAGCCAAGGCTTTAAGATAGTGTTGTCAAAGAGCGTTTGGGGTTTTTTTAGTGGTAAACGCGCAAACTTGTGTATTCTGGGGGTAAAAGTGGACATGGTACAACTTACCTTATTCGGCGACCTTCTCAAGAGAGATAGAAGGGCTCGATGGAAGATACAAGTTTCTCTCGACGAGTTCCCGAGAGAGACCTGCATGGCCCGTGTATCTGTCTACACGGGCCATGCAGTGTATTCCGATACCATTACGTCATCATAGCAATGTATGTTGGAGGTGTCCAACATATCATATGGCTACTGCAACGGTGGAGGTACTGGGGTCATCCTCGGTCGTCAAAATCTACACAGAGCCAGAGAGTAGACAGGTCAAAATTGCCGAGACGGCGACATTAGATATCCTCCCTAACGTATACATATACCCCCGCAGGAGGCAAAAAATTATGCTCAATTTTGTACCCGGGGTACGTTAAATGTGATGTTTCGCTAGGTATATCTGCGTCTGCGTATGGAAAAACAAGGCCGGCTGCTCCATCTGCAGGTGATGGTGGACGGCGTTTAAATTGGAGTGGGCACCCCTAATGTTGCAAAATCCCACATGAAGTGTGGAGCAGGGTGCCATGGTGTTACTGCCTCGTTTATCCTCGGACATGCGCGGTTCTGTGCCCTCCCCGGAATACGACGGGCAGCCCGAGCCAGTATGCTCGTCGAATACCCTCCTGGGGTAAAGTCTCTTTAAGGACCACTGTCATATTCTAGTGGAGGGGCGATGGGCTCCACTCCTCGACTTACTACGCCGCTACTTCAGGCCGGTATTCTATGCGAGTGTGGTAATTAACCCGGACGAGTCTGGCCTGATTGTGCTGACGTCGTAAGCTAGCAGCGTGACTCTCTAAAAAGCCCTTAGTCGCCTCTTATGACACCCTTGGGCCTGGGACTCCCCTAGTCGTTTTATGCCCCGGAGAAGCACAGGGCATAGTTGACGATAAATCATGTATCTATAAACCTTTTAAATACTTGGATAAGAAAATTTGACTTTGTTTTTAATGGGCAATCAATGCGGTTTCTATAAATTTCTCAAATGTCAATAAAAAAATTGATCGTTCACTAACCAGGTATTAAGTTATCCAGCAGACAGCCAACGAGTCCTCCGACTAGAATCGACGTGGACAGCAAGACTTGCAGCACGGCATCCAGAGCTTCTACTCCCGTGTTGATCACACCACTGTGCGCTGACATCCAGCGCGTGAGGACCAGTGGGAAGAAGATGCTGAATCCTATGATGTACAGGTTGCGGGAGCTGTTCAGGTTTACGTATTGAAGAGCAGAGAGACCTAGGCCGAGATATCAGGTTTTAGAAACTTAATGTATCTCAAAAAATTACATATAAAACAACCGTTCTTGTGGGACGCGACTTGTCGACACTCTGGCTCGTTCTCATGTCCAAGTTACGTCAGTTGGTGCTGGCGCTGCTGCTTCGACTGGCGAAGACAAGAACCGTCGCAAATATGTCACAGTGAGCTTTACATCTTTGTGTCGTTTGGTGTCAAGACACTTGGTCCGTGGGGTCCAGAGGCACGGCGAATTTACAAAATATATTCTACGCGCCTCAATAGGGCTACTGGAAACCCCAGCGCTGGCAGCACTTCGGTTAACGTGATCCGTTATCCTAGCTATCCAATGTGGACTCTCCGAAATGATAGTTTTAATTTAAGGTAATCATAGTGTAGTTATTAGATTTGTTTTGTTTGAATAAATAAAGTATAAGTAAAACGAGAGATCATATTATACCTATGCTATATACATTTAAAATGAAAACAAGGCCTATAAACTATCTTAGTGGTTACAAGTACCTACTAGATAATAACATATTACTGTATCATATATTTTATTTACTAAAACTATAGAATTAATTATTTGTGTTTACGAAAAATCATTGAATACAAGTACTTTTAGCAATTTATTAAAAGTTTTCAACGACTTCGCTTTTTTTATATCTTTTTTTATATCTCTGCTCATGCTCTGATATCTGTATTAATTATTTTCTTTTCCTTTACTTAAGACATTAGTTCAGTGTTCTGCCGCAATTAGTTGATTAAAACCCTCTTAACAACGCAAACCTATACTGAAAAACTCCAAACGAAATCTACAGACATCGTATCTAAACTTTTTGTTGTGTGTTCAACATTTGAGAGTACCACCTACTTCCACATAAAGGCAGAGTGTAGTGAGTTTTAAATCATCTATATTTTAAAAAATAGAAAATCTGTCTGTGATTCACGCCTATTATTCAAAATTTGTATTTAAATTAGCTGGAAGTTGGTTTTAAGAAAATCCTATGTTTATTTTTGATGTTATTTTTTAACAAGACATTAATGATATGGACATTCACCAACTCAAAGAATGCACTGATAGCAAATGCTTGTGAGATACTAAGTCAACAAAAATCTTATCGTATTGTTTCGTCCTCTTAAAGCTTCAATCCCCTTGAGTATTTCACGAAAAGCGCAAAAACAGTTTGTTTAATTCACAAAACTTTATTTAATATAATATTATAATGTCATTATATATAACAAGAAGAATGGGTACAAGACGAACGGACGCGCATACGGGAATGAATGGGGAGAGAAAAAGAGCCTTTTTTACTACGGAACCATTAAAATAAACTACTATTTTGAAGTTATAACTTCTTATGGGAAGGTAAACTGCTTTGTAACGTAACGCGTTACGGCGCAAGTCTATCTAGCTACAATTTATCTTATACAGCAGCGGTAGGCAGGCTCCTCCAACTCTCACTCTAACCAATTATTACTTTTTTTTATAATAAAATAATGAGACTAATAATGTTTACATACAAAAAATTCTAATATATATATTCAAGAATAATTTTAACTAAGTATAAAATATATTTTATAATCAATAAAATAAGTTATTAATAAATAACCTTTAACCTTTCCTTAAATTGTCATATTAAAATACATAAAATTTTAGTAATAACCTAAGCTGTTCTCAAGTTAAACAATTTCAATATTAATGAGTTCAACTTAGATTACGTTTAGTTATCACTCCTGTCGGGCATCCCGAGACACACACTTTTTTTTTGTCAAAATATATCAACCCAAAAGTTTCTCACCAAATGCAGAGATCATGCCAAACATGACACAGAATAGGCCTCCGACAATCGGCTGAGGGATGATGATGAACACAGCTCCCAACTTCCCGACCACTCCTTGGAGGATCATTAGAGCGGCCGCCCATTGCACCACCCGGCGTGACCCCACCTATGTTCATAAGAAATAGAAAAATTAATTATTACTAAAGTTTTTATGGAAGAAGAGGACAGACGACCGTACGTGTTACATGATGGTGACCAATCTTAAGTCCTTAAAATGATCACTGACACCCATAAAAAAATAAGCCTTTATTGCTGATGCTAATAATAACAGTTTTTATATCCGTAACCGCTTCCTTACTATTTTCTTAACAGATTTTCCTTCGACATAGGCGTCCTCCAAAGACTTTCATCTCTCTCTCTCGCCATTCTCATTCAATCTGGGCCAGCCACTCGTTTAAGCTCATCCTTCATCCATCGTTAAATTTGTCGCTTCTTCTGCATTCGCGAGGACACCATTCGATTATGTTTTTTTGTCCATTTTCCGTTTTTGTCACGTAATATATTATGTCCCGCACTTTTCCAGTTTAATGTTTTGTTCACAGTTTTGACATCTTTGAAATTAGTTGTACCCTTAATTTTTGATAGTTTTATTTTATCTCTTTTAGTTCCCATTCCATGCTACTCATCTGCCGTCCATACTCTCTTGCAAAACGAGAGGTGAGAGGGCTCACAACAGCGATAATGGCTTTTTAGTGTAGTGGAAGCGATTATTAAGGTGTACTTTACATTTACAATTACATTTATGTTGTACGTAGAAAATACACTGGCCTGCAAAAGTAAGTATCACACTTTTGAAATTAATATTTTTTCTAAACTATAGAAGGTAGATATTTAAGATTAGAAAACGTTTTGTTGCAAATTTTATAGGCTTTAATTCTTAGAAACTAAAATTATACATTAATAACATTTTTAACTTAAAAAAGATAAAACAATGAAAATAGACATTTTTAGTTTAGTGTAAAAAAATTCAACTAAAATGTATTACATGTTATTTAATTTTTAATAACTGGTATTGCCTCCTCGAGCTGTGATTACAGCTTCGAGCCGGTTTGGCATACTGAACACTAGGTTTCGGAGCCGATGCCTGCTTTAGTGCCCTGAGGGTAGTAGGTGGTGGTCTGCGATTTCTGACTAGCCTCCCAAGCTTATCCCAGGCGTGTTCAATCGGGTTCAGATCAGGACTTCTTGATGGCCAAGCCATCACGCTGATACCGACCTCCTGAATATACTCTTGTACGATATGAGCCGTGTGTGGCCGGGAATAATCATGCATCAGCATCGATCCATCACCCATATTTGCTAAATACGGCCCTGCATACTCATTGAGAATCTCTTGAGCATATCTTTGCCCAGTGAAGGTGCCATTTTCTATGGCTACTAGCTCTGTGCGACCTTCTGAAGATATGCCAGCCCATACATGTACACTGCCTCCACCGTATTGGACTCTTTCTGAGATGCAGGCTTGAAGGTATCGCTCACCAGGTCGGCTGTAAACACTTCGCCTTCCATCAGAAGTGTAAAGGGAGAATCGAGACTCATCTGCAAACAAAATTCTTGACCATTCTTCTTCATCCCACTGCATGTGTTCACGGGCGTATCGCAGTCTCGCTACTCGATGCTGTCTCTCGAGTTTTGGGCCACTCGCTGGTCTTCGGGGTTTCAAATTTGCTTCAGCAAGTCTTCTTCTCACTGTACTGTCACTAATGTAGTCCCTCCGGGTCTGAAGTAGCTGTTGCTGGACTGCAACTGCATTTTGGTGGCGATTTCTTAACACAGTGGAAATAATATAACGATCTTCTCGGGCACTGGTACACCTGGGTCTGCCATTACAAGGTCTCCTCAGATGGTGTCCAGTCTCTTCGTACCTTCGCTTTACCTTCTGGACCCTTCGTACCGTCACACCCACCATTCTTGCAGTGCGACGCATACTGATGCCTAGTTCCAGAAAAGCCATGATCCTAGCACATTCTTCAACTGAAAGAGGCATGACAAATAAATTTTATGTGCTTTTTAGCATAAATTTTTAAAACAAGACCCATCGATCTTGAAAAAAATTTAAAACAGAAAGAAAAATGTGAATGGTAAAATTGTAATTGGGAAACGTCCACTTTGAAAAAGGAATGCTTTTGTTTTTGAAGTTTTTTTTCAGCCAATTCTTAAAAGAAGGTTACCGACTATAGAGTTTTTATGTACAAAATTAAATTCTCTTTGGAGTCCCTTTTATTTTGAAAGTATATCTTGTGAACTTAAAACGTTATCCCAATTTTAAAAGTGTGATACTTACTTTGTGTACCAGTGTACCAGTGTAGTATTGATTTATTTCTCTTATATCAGGTGAGGTCCACCTGTGTGGATTAGTGGCTGGTACTTTTTTATAACAATAAGATGATGATAATTGATACGCCCTGCCCATTACAATGCAATACCACTTAGGATTCTTGAAAAACCCAAAAATTCTATATCGCACTACAACTGCGATCGTGACCATGAGACGTAAGATGTTAAATCTCATTTGCCCAGTTATTTCAGTGGCTATGGCGCCCTTCAGACCGAAGCACAATAATTCTTACACATAACAGCTTTACGATGGAAAAACGCGCAGTTGTGGTACCCATAATTTAGCCAGCATCCTGAGCAAAGAAGCCTCCTACTGGTAAATGCCCTCTCCTCATTAATCCTTCTAATCGCCTCTCACAACACCCTTAGGCCTGGGACTTCCCTATTCTATATATGCCCTGGGAAAGCACGGGGCTTCTGTGTATCACATATATCACGGTGGGTGTTCCAAGAACTGTTTGACCTTATTGCTGCTGTATCACACCACAAACTAAGATTTCAACCTTACCATCTAGATACATATTTCATACACGACGACACAACGACATGGATAGGTTGAATGAGGGCAGCGTCTTCAGCGTGAAATGATCAAGATGGACGATTTGCCTAAAAAAATACGGTTATGACACCCAAAAGACTGGCAATAATCCTGTAATTCGGTTACTGCTATGACAGAATGTTGTATAATATAACCCTATATAAATATATAAAACAACAGGACTTATTCACCTTAGTAACTCCAATAGCTCCAACGTTTTCTCCAAAAGTGTTGGTCCCGTTCCCGGATCCCCAGAGACCGGCCAGGACAGTTCCCAGACCCTCCACACCCAGACCTCGATTAATGGCGTGCAGGGGAGGAGGTGGTGCAGCTGTGGAAGACACACACACAGTAGATATATACTTCTGACTGAGAAGGACTGATAGGAACCCCCCCCCCCCCATATTTTAAATCATATAATAACTTAGCCTATTTAATATGAAATTATACAATTTTAGGTGGCCTGCACAGAACCAAACAAGAACCATGCATTATCCTCAATATAATCCACTATATTATTATTATTACTATTAATGGTTAATTCATGTGGGTATTTTGAAAATAATTTATATATAAATAAGAACGAGGCGCAATCTCAATCACTACAATATCGAGTGCCACTCGTCTCCACTTAACTGAAACGAGAAAAAGGGCAAAACAAAAGCATCGGCGTCCCTTATCTCCTGTATAAGGGATCGCCCCTCAATCAATCATTTATACTGAACTTCAAAGAGAACTTGACGAGATGGAATTATGAAGTGAAGTAAGACATGGCCCTTTAGCTGTTCGTTGAATGAACGATGGAATGAAAAAGTCGAGTTATTCATAAAGATTTAAAAATACTCGTAAACATATAGACATATAGGAGATTTCAATATTATGATATTATATTGTAAAGATATTATTATGAAAAAAAAAACATGTCCGTTTTTGCACCTGTTTTCTCAGATCTGAGGCATAATATTTTGAATGGATGGTAGTTTTTGACGGTCAAAAAGTGATTTTAAATCCTATTTTCAATAAAAATATTTGAATTTGAATACTATTCAAGTTAAAGCAACGGCTGAACTTAATCCACTTAATGTAGATTTTCTTCTGATCCATAGAATGGAAGATGTTGCTATCAACAATACAGTACCAAAATCTGATGGGTCTTAGTATTCAATAATACACTCAACGGAAAATTAAGATATTCACGCGGCCGGAACGAATTACGAACGAAGTACAACGCCGCACAAAGAGTTAAATTATTTAATATAAGGATTGTCGCACTAGAGCGATGCTGCACTGTGCGTTGCTCCGCGTCGCGACAGAAATGCCTCGGAGAGACTATTTTGGCGCGAATCGCTGCGACCTGCAGTGTAGCGACGATCAGTGCTACATAGCAAGCGGAGCGTCGCTTAAGCATGCGTACTGTTTATTGTTAAGTTTATAGAATTTAAGTTAAGTTTATAGAATTTTCTAAAGTAAGTACGAAATCGTGCAGAGTCATTAAGACGTCAAGGAAACAAAAAATAATATTACTCTTCTTAACAGGGTGACCTCTTGATGTGAGCAATCAATTTGTTCTTATTTTTATTTTTATCTCATCTAGAAACGTTACTCGCACGCAAACTGGTAAAGAAATGATGCAGCGGTCACAAAACACACGGTCATGTCTACAACTGCTTGACGACCATCTAGCCAGCATCATCTTTTAGTGTTCTTAAGTCTTAAAATTGTTTATATTTTGAGATTAAGAACCTTGTTATCATTACACAAAATGATAAAAGGCGTTGAGTAACTTCTCGTTTCGTTATTGCACGATTAGATAGCTTCCACAAACTTTTAATTGAACTGGTGTTCAGTTTTAATTAAATAAACATTAATTACAGAGGATGAAATAGCTGGTTTTAATTAGAGAGCTTCTTCTGCCGTCGTTTGCGACGTCGGAAGTGAAACTTCAGTAAGGGGCGGGCCGGCCGGCGCGGCGGCGGAATGACGTGCGATGTTCACAACTTACAGACTTTATGTTCGATAACTCCTCTAAGTTGATCATCTACTTAATACCTACTTATCGAAATCTGTCTATACAAATACGACGATCCATATAGCTCAGTAGTTAGTTATACTGCCCACTGAGGTAGGGGTCCCGGATTCGATGTTTGTTTCCGAGTCATGGATTTTTATATGTATAGGTGTTACCATACCTATATTATTATTACTATTTGGTACCACAAACCTAACAACTACCTACGTCATTCCTCTTTACTTAAACGAGACTGCCAATGAGATTAAAAAATTATATATAAATATAAATAAATACAAGTCATCGTTAAAAAAGACCTTCGTACAAAATCCTTCATTAATGTTATTTTTTCTGCGGCTAGCTAAGTAGACAACTGATTTGAAATTGTTAACTTTTAGTCGATAATTATTTTTTATTTGCTTTTTATTGATTTCTATACTACATTACTTAAAATAAGATAGATGTTGAAATAACTGTACTTAAAAAGAATTGTTCTTTTCTTCTTAAATATTTGTGTAATTAAATTTTGAGCGTCTTCACACATTAATAAGCTTCTTAAAGTTTAAGTGTGTGTGAATGAACTACTAAGAATAAACTGTATACATATAAATTATTGTATATTGGATGCATCAACCTTTAGAGTTTCTATTCATTGTTTGTGTAAGTATGCAAATTTCTTAAGTTTAAGTTTTATTTAGTGTTAATTATGCCAATATTTGTTTTTAAACAATTCGACAAATCCTCGTATTTGAGGGAAAGAGACGTTGACCTGGTCGGACATATTTGCGAAGAAAGAAGTTTGTACGTAATGAAAGCCTTACCACACATTCTGGCGGTGGTCGGATAGTAGCTGATAGACTCCACAGTGCACGCCAGGACTCCAGCCAGCATCCCCAAAACACCTGCTACACTCACTGTGGGGACTCCCCACTGGCCTGGAAAACATATAGATTATAAACCTTATAGGCAGTTGTTGGAACCGTTTTTCAATTTAACGTTACTAAATAATAATATATCTAGTTAATATATAGTTATTTCTAATATATAGTTATTTCTCCTCATAAAATATTCTAAGACATAACTGTACATTAGTGTTACATTTTTCAACAGCTGGTATTTGTGAGTAGTTGGTGTCTGAAGTAGGTTGACCCTGTATTACAGATCACCAGGACCTCAACCCTAAATATAAGGATAACAATTTGTAAGACATTACACAAGTGTAATTTAGCTAGAAAAGTGTTAAAAATAACAATAGAGTTTATAGATACTTATATAGATAAATTAATTAAAATGTGTGTGTGTGTGTGTGTAGAAGGTTTTCAGTGGAAGTATAGTTCAAATTCTGTAACCACTCTTTCGGGACAAGCTTACAGTTAGTTCTATTGAGATGGTAAATTGACAGCACTTTGTTTACCTTAGTGTAAGGTTATTATATACTTTGAACACAGAAGAATCGGTGTGAGAAACTAGTAGAAGTAGTAGTAGTTTAAATGGTTGAAAGTGGTTTGTATCTATTATATCATTTGGAGTGTAGAGGTAAGTGTATTTGGTTACCTACGAAACTTAAGATCATCGTCTCATGCGGCTAAAATTTAAAATTTACTTTATGAAACTCGACTTGACTTTTAACGTGGACTTAAGTAACTACAAACCTTAAAATTTTTGTCAAGGGAAGAAATAAACCAAATATATAGATTTTTCTATGCACTTAAACGACACCCGGTTCCTTTCTTTTCGGTTTCCATGCCTTGTGTATAATATTAAATGTCTCAAAGAAGCAGGCCTTTTAAGGATAGTAGCTTGCTTTTGATGCGGCTGCGGCGTAGCATGCTTTAAGTGCAGCTTGGCATGCTTTTAATGCGGCGTAGTATGCTTATGGTGCGTCGTAGCATGTTTTAGTGCACCGTACCGTGGTTTTGATGCGCCGAAACTTGCTTTTTCTACAGCATAGTATGTTTTCAATGCGGCGTAGCATGATGTTGGTGCGGCGTAGCATGATTTTGGTGCGGCGAAACCATGACTAAGTAATGTTTGAGTTTTTCTGTTTGAATAGAAATGTTGTTCTTGAATTTTTTATATGTGAATATGTGCATAATATTTAATATATCCCTACAAATTGAAGATTTGTTTAATGCCTTAGTATCTCATCACTAAAATATGTACTTTAATAGGTATTATACTAGAAATTTCTTATTATTACTTCTCTGTCTGTCTGAAATTATTGCGTTCTGAATATATATATTCAGAACGCATATATATATTATTATATACACATATTTTAAATCACGATAAATAAATGCAATAAGTCAAGTTAGTGACTTGGCGGCAGGAATCAGGTTGAACAGCTCTTCGGAACACTCCCCGTGATAAATGCGGTAGAAGACACACAATGAAGCGACGTCTCTACGCAACGCCAAGTGATCTAGCCGTTCACAGAGCACACACAGAGACAATTCGAGCTGCTCTGCGTTGCACGCGGTCAAATGGATCGAGCTGATACTGGGGTGCGCCAGACCAGTAAACGCGCAAACTTGAGTCTTCTGGGGGTTGAATTGGACAAGGTTCAATTTACCCCATTCCGCGACCTTCTCGAGAGAGGGCTCGATAGAAGACACAAGTTTTTCCCGGCACTGGTCGACGTTTTCCCGAGAGAGACTTGCATGGCCCGTGTATACGGCATCACCAGTGTTGTCGTCTGCATAGCAATGTATGTTGGAGGTGTCCAACATATCATTGATATGCAGAAGAAACAGCGTGGGAGATAGCACACAGCCTTGGGGCACTCCAGCGTTCACGGGCTTGGGATTCGAGCAAAAACCGTCGACAACGACTTGTATGCTACACCCAGTGAGGAAGCTGGAGGTCCACTTTCATAAGCTCTCGGGAAGCCCAAATGATAGAAGTTTTGAGAGGAGCGCCTTGTGCCATACACGATCAAAGGCCTTCGCTATATCCAGGCTAACTGCCACGCCTTCCCCCTTGCTTTCAATAGCCGCCGCCCATATATGTGATAAGTATACCAGAAGATCACCTACCGACCGACCATGGTGAAAGCCGTATCGTCGGTCGTTGATCAACTGGTGACCCTCTAGCTATACTAAATGCTGGCGGCTAATTATGCTCTCCATGATTTTGGACAGCAGGGAGGTAATAGCAATAGGCCTGTAGTTTGCCGGATCCGAACTGTCTCCTTTTTTTTTTGATCAGATGGACAAGGGCTGACTTCCATGAGTCAGGGACTACGCCGTTGGAATAAGAGTGTCGGAATAAACGCGTTAGCACCGGCGTCAACTCAGGGGCACACGTTCTAAGCACGATTGGAGAAATGCCATCCGGCCCGCTCGACTTCCTGACGTCCAACGAAAACAGAGCTCGCCTAACAGTTTTCTGTCTGAACTGTACTTCAGGCATAGAGCTCTGACACCGCGGGATGGTCGGCGGTGTTTTTCCGTTGTCGTCAAAAGTCGAGTCTAAAGCGAAAAGAGCGCACAGGAGATCGGCTTTCTCTTTTGCCGTATAGGCCAGGGTGTCATTCCTCATGTGCAACGGCGGCATGGACGGCTGGTTGAAGTTACCAAGAGCAGCTTTCGACAACGACCAGAACTTGCGTGTTCCGGTCGGGTAACTAGAAAGCTGCTCGCCGATTTTGACGACGTGCTTTGACTTCGCACGGGCGATTTGCCGCTTAAAAAATCTGGAGGCACGGTTATATTTCCTCTTAAGAACTTTGAAGTTCGGATCCTTTGTGCCCAGCGCTGCAACCCAAGTTCGATACGCTTGTTTTTTGCAATCAGATGCTGCTTTAACTGACGCATCGAACCAGGGCTGTGATCTGCCACCGATCGGTACTACAGAGCTTGGTATAAAAATATATAAAAAAATATGGTGTCGAAAAATAGTGACGATTTTCACTCACCGTACAAATTTCATTTTCAGGTGTCTAAGGCTCTAAGCAATATATTTTCATATTTGATAATTTATACGTCTAGATACTGGCTCTTGCTGTTAGGCAACGCATGACAACAGGCCAGGTTTATTACTTTAGTATACATGTTACGTCTTATACTCACGATACATCAGTCACTTTGTTTTAGTGTGCGTGCCTTGCTAATAATTTTATAATTTTTCGACGTGTTCACAGCTGCCACAGTCTATCTAGACGTATAAAATATCTGAGATTGCCATAAATATATACGCAGCATACCTGGATAGGGTATACGTAACCAGGGCGCGTCTTCTATGATGTTAACTTTAAGGTCTGTCCGCGCTGGATGCCCGACTTCGAACACGTTGGTGGCGGTCAAAATACCGCAGATCGACCACATTATTAGAATCGTTAACAGCACCTACAATAAATACATTGTTTATCATGTACATAAGTGATTAGGAATCAGGGTGAAAATTGTAGGTGAAGCTGAGGGCGTCAATAAACTCTAGTAGAGGAATGGTACTTTCCTACCAAGGAAACATAATGTTGTATACTACAACTACGAATTACATTTTCGCACGACACGCCACAATCTTGAATATCATCCTCACTATCTGGATGTGTGGCGTTCCTCCACAGTGCAGTTTCAACGAATACCCTGCCACGTACATCCAAACTATTGGATGAGCTTCCTTTCGCGGAGTTTTCAGGATGATACTAAAAAAGCGCGTTCACTTTTCTAAAAGGCCGGCAAGAGAATGTGAGCGGCGGTGATCACTTAACATGAGGGTGACCCGTACGCTCGTTTGTCCTCCTCTTCAATAAAAAAATAAAAGAAATTATTTTAAATTTAGCAAAAAAAAATTCATTTTTTATATTAACCAACCGAAACGCTGCTATTAGAAATATTTTTGCAAGCACTTTTAAAGAAGACATTCTGTCACATACTTTATTTGTGTATTGGTATTTGGAACTTACAAATTATTTGGCATCCAAAGAAAAAAATATATGAAAAACTTGTTTTAGTGAACTTTCATACATATATAAATATTCCGGTTATCATCCGAAAAGTTGTAGCATGATCTATATTATTTTCCCAATTATTAAAATGTTGTGCGGTGGATACATTATGTCAGAAGACTTCATGACACCTTGAGAAGAATACATTTCATAATCGAGACAGTTAAACACAAAATACCAGCGACCTATATAAGTTGATTTAATGGCCGCCCGCCCGCCATCTATGTAACAAAGTAAACGCATGGACCTAATATATATAGATGAAAACTAGTAATACCACATGCGCGCTATTAGCTGAAGGTAGGCAGACACTCTGTATATGCAAGTGTGGGTTGTGAGACGATGTCAGAACAATGTCTCAGTTTGCAAAGAATAATGCAAGTATAGAAGTATTGCTCGAAGATATGATAAGGCTATCATATTTTCGAGGAGAATTCTTGCGTAAAAAACGTAACATTTTAACAGGCGCAAACAGTTTATATACTTACAATCCTTGTTATTGATTAGTAATCTGCATAAATGTACCTACTCAAAATAGTACAAACCATAAGAATAACTCTTCTAAGTTTCCTACAAAAGAAATACTTGTTCAACTGTCAAGAAAAACAGTAGTTCAAAATCAAAGTAGCTCTGGAGTATTAACTATAATCAACAGCAAGCATTGACAACCTAGAAATAAGACTTAAGGGTATGCGTATCAGGATATAACAGCGTTCACAGCTCCAAATGCTATATATTCACCATAAAACTTGTACAAAAACACCTTGTATGCGTTTTCTCTACTTACCCTTCACCAGTAAGCGTACTATTTTCAAGTCGGTCGATGCTTACCGGAAATAGTTTAAACAGTGGGAACCAGGAGATAGTGAACCCGCCCTTCTTCCAAACCAAGATGGGTATCTTCACGTCTGCCATACATTGAGAGAATATCGTCAGCAGTATGAATGTTCTGTGAATAGAGACACATGGTCATATATTACAACGATATATTTATTAAATTATTGGAGTTTTTGTTTATAGTTATTTCTTCACCTCTCTCACACCGAAGATAAATTTTCGAACTCTATATAATATAATATACCTCTATTGTTAGGTTTTATTTGTGATGCACAAGGTATATATGGAGTTTGGGAGATGTAATAACAGCATAGTTTTATCATTCGTCGATGAAAGGTATAAAAATTTTGAAAAGTACTTTTGAAAGAATTTTCATTTATAGGTCCTATCACGTTACAACCAGGGACAAACCTATGTTTATTAAGCTTACTACTCGGCTAAGTCGAGTTAATAAGACTTTTGTGGGGATGGGGATGGGGGAAATATATTATTTTACAACAATATCCCAGAAAATGGTCGAATTGGATATGTGGGACTCATTCAATGCGCACCAAGGTTATAGGAATAATAATCTACCTTGATTAATCATTCAAAATGTGAGTAAATACTACAAATTTCATAAAAATATACGCAATAGTTAATAAAAATAATAATAATTAATAATTAAATATATAAAAAAAATATATTTAGATACAATTTTGTCTATTATTTATTTTTTAAAACAAATGAACTAGCCGATTAGATTTAGTGTTTTAATCATAAAAATTATACATCTGCCCCTTAAATAATGTATTCATAGTAATTCGTAACTCATCAACAATGACATTCCGCCCCTGCTCTTAAAACTTTTGTTTTATAGGAAAAGTTTCAGGGGAGGGCTCTAAGACATTTCCTTCTGCGTGATGTCACATTTGTGATGGACACGTGTCTATCACAAATTTACTTTGAGAAGTATTAAAAGAAAAGAATATTATTTAAGTGAAAACCTCATCAAGTGCACTGAGCATTTTATTTTATGGGTATTTAATTAGTCTGAGCCATCACGCTGGGAAATGTAACTCGCGTTCGGGTAAAGTCGGCTCGAGTTGACTAAAGGAGGGACACTTTTGTCGTATGCTCTTAAGCACACACTGTTATTTAAATAGGTATCATTATGGTGATTTTGGTTAAAAATGAGCCCAAAAAATAAATTACATCAATTATAATCATATACGAGTATGTATAATGCACTTCTTGCATAAAAATAGGGGTTTAAATTATGAAATTATAGACCTTCATGGTTTAAGATTTTGAGTGAAACTTTTTTCATATGGTGCCTATGTATTTTTTTAAATAGTGTACATTGGTTTAAGCGCTTTTATGATGGAAAATTTCATTTGAAGAACGAACCACGTTGAAGACCGCCCCACAGGTGAACCCCACACAGGTGAATATCAATGAAATGAAAATGGTGTGAGCCGATCCGAGCCAAACTACCCAGGCATTAGAGCCGTGGTAGGGATTAATTAATTAATTATTAATTATAGGGACGCGTGCCGATGTACTTAAACATAACTTATATAAATCACTCAAAGTTATTCTACATCAAAATGCGCTCTAGCAAAGTTCAAATATGTAATTGAAGTAGTGGTGAATTGCGAACGTTTATCCACAGGTAAACATAATTAACTCAGGTGTAGTGAAGGGTCGCCTTTACGGTCTGTGGGATGCGGATTCGATCGATACAGCCCACTTGTTGAATTGTTAAGCACGACCTGGTTGTCATGACAACGGCCCCGTGTGCACCACTCGCTTCAATACCAGACATTGAAGAATTTAATAAGTGAGTGAGACATCAGTTTTAGAAATGAATAATAAGAAAATATGTAAGAAAATTGTAAATAAGATCAAGATAACTGTAAATTAGATCTTGTCGATGGAGCCACAATCTCAGAGGTGAAGAAGATGTACTAAAATTTACGGTCAATGCGTCACTCGGACAGTTGGGTTAGTTGGTAAAATGATGATGATGAGATGATCGATGCTGGAAAAGATACACTGGTTAGTTCATTAACTAATCTATTTAATCTCATTTTCAATGGACAAGCTCGGATATAGTACTACTATTTAAAAAAAGTGATTCAAAAGACATCTCAAACCCACGGACGAGTAAAAAAAATAAGGACTCCGTGTCACCTTACATAACAGTGAGGCATCAAAACAAGCCGGTAAACGTGTAAATGCATAGCCCCACGCATACACATACACTAATACAAGCCGATCGGCCGCCATTATGAGATTTGACATCGTCAGTGACAGATCAGTTTGCGTCGCAACAAAATATTTTAAAAATGCCGTCGTGCGTTGTGAAAAAGTTTAAAAACAAAATGATTATTAAGGGAGAAAAAATTGTGTAACTGGTATACACACCGTACATACACTAGCATAAAGGCGCTTCACTTGCTAATATCACGGCGCGGATTCCTTCTTTTTTTACTAGTCCGTGCTCCAACCAAACAACTATTTTGATTTTGTTCATACTTTTCGATGACAATTTTGACAGGTATTTGATACATTCTATTGTTGACATATTGTAAACTCAGTTTACGTCAACATGCTCAAAACGTATTGAATTCACTTTATGTTTAATCGAGATCAAGACTGGCATTTGAACTCGTTTAGGTGACAGAGTATAATTAAACTCAGTTCGAAGTGTCATTGGTGAAATCGGGATGGCCTTTCGGCTGGCTTCCGTCCGTTTGGATATCCACCAAGCCGCACTAAACGTTACTGTTTTGTTATTCAAGGGTCGATTTTGGCACGGCATTCTTCATTTGGCTTGTTGAAGCATTCGTGAATGGCCAGCTTTATAAACACTTGGGCAGTCATACTGACTCGTTGCATAGTGAAGTACCACTAGATGGCGCTTGCTATCCGGTGCAAAGATTAGTATGCAGTCATGAGTTAAGTTGTTAAGCACCCGTGCTCCTGAGAAGGATGCATAATATAGAATTCTGTATTAATTAATACCGTCTGGTATTGCTTTAACAAGCAAAATTTTGATCCTTACCTCCAAATTAACAGCGAAAATATTTTAACAACTTAAAACTATTTTATAGTACGACCTTAATTTTAAATAAGATTCCAGTTAGCGAGGTTTTCAATTAAAAACACTCTAAGTAATAACGTGATATTAAAATTCCGAGAATTGCATGATTGCTTTATGTTTCATAGAAATAGATTACCCTGTGCTTATAATGGTTAGGTTCAGTACAGATATGCGAAATCGATACTGCACTGTCCGATGAACTACTTTCAACGGTGAACAGCTGTTTGGTTTGTGTTGCTGCAGAGGATTTACTTGTATTTGGTGAACCTCTGTTCCCCTGGTGCCTCAAATATAAAATTTATATAGCACAATACTAAGTCTGTTTGTTTGTCTGTTTGCTAAGGGCCTTGTATTCTGAAACGCGTATTTACTTCACTAGAGTATCTATTAAATGATTCCATATTCAAAAATCCTCTATTAAGTTGGTACTCTAAGACCGTGAGATTAATAACGACATTAAATCAACCAGGATCATAACAAATATAGTATCATACAAACAAAGTCAGTATGTCTGTCATGTCATGTTGCGAGGGAGTAGAGATGGCGTTCTGAAATCCATTAATCGAAGAATCGATTTTTGACCATAAATGTTTTTTTCATCCTACAAAAAATAAAAATAAATGTCCAACAAACAAATCGAGGGTCAATTTTTACTCTTTCCATCAGATTAGCTGTAACCTTTGTAACATAGCATATATAAAAAAATAAGTACTTGACGGCGCATACACTCGCGCACTTCCACCTCGGCCATCTTTATTTAAAATTTCAAATTCATGTTATGTAGTACTCTTCTTTTAAATTATTAATTTGTGCAGTATAATCAATAAACTCAGTCAAAAGACCAGAACCGTCTAATTATGACAGTTCACCCTGTCAGTGAAAATAGTGATAAGGTAAATAAAAAAAAATAAAAGTGGTCCTTCGAGCCGGAAGGCGTAAGGCTGGTTGTTTATGTTATCAAAGACATTACGTACCCGGCAGCTATCCCCCACTGTTGCGAGGCCGCGGACGCTGCGTGGTCGAACAGCGTGAGTCCCACCAGCGACACAGTGGGCACTATCGTCAGCGGCGTTACGAAGCGGAGCAACGACCCGATAATGCCAAAGAATCCTTCAAACATACATAAAAATCCTTTATAAAAACTAAGGAAATTTATTGAATATAAAGTTTTACTGAATGATCAAACAAATCTGGTGTCTTCACCATTGTTACTTATTTCTTCTGGAGAACCAAGTCATGCGACGAGGGTATAAAAGAGTGGTTTTCGGCTCATTCAATTCAGTCTCGTTTCAGAATTTGGCGAGTAAACATCTCCTGATGATGCCTCGTGCATAACACCTGTCAATAATGACTTAGAGAAATAATAATAATAATTAAAAAACACTCATAATATTCACACATTAAAACTAAAGAGACATACTAAGCTAAGTCTTCCAAACTGTAACCTAAATTCTCTCCAGCCACTACACTTGTCGGGTAGTTGAGGAAAGTGAAAAGGGTGGTGTTTTTGTCCAAATGTGTAATCATTACTGTGATTCGGCCTGAAGAGCGCCGTATCTAGTGAAATTACTGGCCAAAAGAGACTTGACATCTTATGTCTCAAGGTGACGAGCGCAGTTGTAGTGCCGCTCAGAATTTTTGAATTTTTCAATATTCTTGAGCGGCACTGCATTATAATGGACAGGGCGTATCAATTACCATCAGCTGAACGTCCGGCTCGTCTCGTCCATTGTTTTCATAAATAAATAAATAAATAAAATATGTTCGACCAGCAAGTAGCACTATAATTGTGGAAATCTCCCTGTCTGAATGTTACTGTTTCACGGCTAAACTACCTATCCGATGTTAATTAACATTTAGTAATACGTGATTTGAGGTAGAAAGTCCTAAAATTAATTCTTTATAACTGAATTGATTTTGAATTTTTTATTTTGATTTGGAAGCAAATGGAACTCTCTCAACTTCAAAATATTCTTTATTATCGCTCTTTTATAGTAATACCAAGTTATCTGTGAAGTGGCAATAATAGGAACTACTACGGTCGCCATGTTGAAATGTCATTCGACTGTCAGTGTCTACTACTTTCGAGTGTTCCGTCTGTTTTTGCGATACTTCTGAATTTTAAGCGTTAAATATTCCCCGACTTTGGCGACTCCCATCAGTTCACAGATAAGTTGTTTACACTGTAAATAACTATTTATTGCTTTTTTTTTAATAAAAGGGGGCAAATGGGGAAGAGGCTCACGTGATGGAACATTGTGAGGAAACCTCCCATGGGCATCCGCAACACCTGGTCCTTCAGTCAAGAAGAAGTCAAGCGTTGCCGGCCTTGGGAGTATGATCTAATCTTGAAGGTCCCTAAGTCGTGGTTCGAGAAAACTGCAGCCGCTAACGTGAGTCCATAAAGTGGCTGTGCAAGGCACGAAATTTCTCGCAAGCAGCTCGGTTGTAGAATGCCAGACGTCAACATGATGCGGGTGCATTTTGACGTTATATCCGGAAGTTTACCAGTGGGAGGCTCCTTTGCACACGATGCCGGCTAGATGATTGGTACCACAACGGCGCCTTTTCATTTTGCCAGTAATGTGAAAGCATTATTGTGTTTCGGTCTGAAGGGCGCCGTAGCTAGTGAAATTACTGGTCAAATGAGACAATGGCACAATTGAAGTGCAACTCAGAATTTTTGGATTTTTCGAGAATTCTGAGCGGCACTGCATTGTAATAGGCAGGGTGTTCAATTATAATCAGCTGAACGAAGACGTTCAAGAGACGAGCAGGAGCTCGTCTCAACCCTTATTGTCATAAAAAAGGAAGATGTGTTATCAAAGAATGGGCTGTTGGCTAATATTAATATTAGTATCACTCCTTCCACCCTCACACGCAGTCGGCCCGAGATCCGAGTCTCCTAACGAGACGCCCCGCGTCTGTGAGTTATAAATTTGGACTTTTTCACTATACAGTAGTTTGCACTTTGCCTTAAGTATACCTCCGATAACTTGGAAGAGTGCTGATACTGCAATAGCGCCAGATAGCTCACACATTCTGCTCATCCATACGGCCTGTCGCTGCTCGTGGCTCATCGCAGTCAGTGTCGCTTCGTCCGGACACTTCCACGCGGGCAAGCCCAGGATCGCGAGGGTTGGCACCAGAAATGAGATGGTACCGCCCTGGACGATTGGTAGACGGCAGCCAAATGTTGTTTGTAGCCATGTAATCAGACCTACAAATGAAAACTTCAAAACTTTACTATGACTATGTAACTTCTAATTTTCAAATGAGTTTAGTATACATACTCAATAATCACCAAAACAGATGTCTAGATAGACTGTGACTGTGTGAGACAGCTGTGAATACGTCGAAAAAAATGGCGGCGAACTATTAACAGCTACTTTCAACAATGCAGATTCAAATGTCAAAACAAAGTTACTAACATATCGTGAGTATACAACGTAGCTATCTTGAACACTAAACTAACAAACAGAATAGGATTATATAATCATATCAATGTAATAATAACACTTAGTTGCCCTTGTTTTCAGGAGGCTATTTTCAGGCAGTTTCAGAGCAAGTTAACTTACTTGGTAATTTTCTTAAAAAATCCGTATTCAGGCATTACCAGAACTGGTTATGCCTCTTTAGTGAAGGGACATTCTAGAGTGAACATCTAGCCTGCATGACAAGTAAGGCATGATGTGCGAGAGAGAAGGGAGATAAGAACGTTCTATGAACTCGAGCGAACGTTCTATAATTGTGTGAAAAGGACGAAATGATGTAGACAACCAAGTCGACACAATTTAAACCCAAAGGACAAGTAAGTCACTGGGTGCGATTCCCGTGTACAGAATGTAGTAATGGATTAATAATTATAAGTCTTTCATAATCTGTATGCAGTTTGTAATAAAGATAAAGAACATAAACACGATAAAGCAATACATCCGACGACACCTTCAAGGTTTAATTAATCTGTAAAACTTGAGATTCTCGTTATTATAAGAGTTTTCAAAGATTACATTTGCAATATCTCACACAAACACACATTTTTGCTTACACATAATGTATAGTAATTTTAATGCTTTTCTAGCTATAGTATACCTATGTATAGTTTTACAAATTCTGATACTGCAATCTAGGGCTCACCCGGCACCCCTCCTGTGATCTGTTATACATGGTCAACCTACTTCAGACACCGTCTCCTAACAAATACCATCTGTTGATAAATGTCACACTTATTTATCTACCGAATTAGTTAAAGATTTTTTGTGAGGAGAAATAAACAGATATATTATTTATGTCTAGTGCAAGTGTATTCTTTTTGTTACCAAAAAGGATCGCCGTTCCAAATCTTAGGTTCCACAAAGTTGCTGATTCATTTATGTGGTAATAAATGTAAAACTATTTTCTCGTAATACATTGCAATTAAGGTTAAATTTTTAACCCCATATAAAAAATTGCCAGAAAATGGAATATTTTGACAAGCCAATGACAGTCTACATTTTATACTTGTAATGTTTACTTTGCAAAAAAGCTGTGGAATGAGCATCCTTGTGCGGTGTTGTTGGCACGATATGACATGGGTACCTTCAAAAAACGCTTACACCTTCTTTAAGACCCGGTAACTCTCCTGTGATTCCTCTGGTGTTGCAAGCAAACAAAAAACAAGCAATCACTTAACACTAGGTGACCCGTACGCTCGTTTGTCCTCCTTTTCCATAAAAAACGTTTCCCTATTATCTGTGAAATCACAAGCGTCCATCCATTTTTATAATATTTACATTTATTATATACTACATTTATTATATATATTCATTTAACCAGCACTTGATGATGCAAGACATACAAATTTGCAAGGTTTAAATAATTTAAAAAGACCGTTCAAACCTGTGACGAAAATCATTGTTGATATTATATTAGATCTATCGGGGTCTGTCTCCTCCATGCACAGAGCTGGACACAGAATAAAGGGTATCGCTACTATAGCGCCAATCATCGTAAGATAATGCTGAAAGAATGAAAGAATCATGTGAAATATTAAATAAATAAAGGAATATTCAGTAACAATCTAGAAAACAAAGTAAAGGTTTACAAACAAGAAACTCTTGAACGGGTGCTGCTTGTGGTGCCAGGTCGATCTGTTATAGTTAATAAATCATTGTATTTGTTGGATGCAATTACTAATTATGACAATAATCACGACTATCATGTTCACGAAGCATCCTCACACAAACAATGAATTCAAGCTTTAAATGTTGATGCATCCAGTATACGATAATTTGTACAGTTTATTCATTATTACTTTTTATGAAAAATTTGACATTATTTAAACACGTTTCATATATTGGATGCAGCACCTTACAAACTAATTTGTTATTTATATTACAACCATTGTAAAATATTCTATTTGATTGAAAAGAGTCGCCCTTGAGTTTCTTATGTTCTTCTCATATGGTAGATTCAGTAATCAAAAAGAAATTTTTATCGTAACAAATCAAAAGCGTATAGTTTAAGCCCAATTGAATAAAATTTATTTGACTTTGACTTTGGAAACGATTTTAAGCTGTGTTCTAGGCGTTGCTAATGTCGTTATATTTTATATTGGCAGTAGTATATTATTGTATTGTATTTGTCTCTAGGTAAATAATAACTAGGTAACTGAAAGCTGTCTATAAGAAGATCGTTTAAATTTTGAATTTTTTTATGGAAGAAGAGGACAAACGAGCGTAGTGATCACTGTCGCTCACATCCTCTTGAAACACCAGAGGAATTACAGGAGCGTTGCCGGGCTTGTAGAAAGGTATACTGTATACACGCTTTTCTTGACATATCGCCCCGGAAACACCGCACGACGAAGCTCATTCCACATCTTGGTTGCACGTGGAAGAAAGTTGTTTGAAAACCGTAATGTGGAGGAACGCCACACATACAGATGGTGAGACTGATATCCTAATATATGGCGTGTCGTGCGAAGGTGGAATTCGGTGGCAGGAGTTAGGTGAGACAGCTCTTCTGAACATTCCCCGTAATAGATGCGGTAGACGACACACAATGAAGCGATGTCTTCACACAACGCCACGCATTTCACCACAATTAACAGGGAGGGACAATATAACTACGAATTAACATCAAATAAAATGCTTACTTAAAAAATGACAAGATAACATACAATAAATCAATTATTGACAAAACGCTGTTCAGCTTTAGTCTGATGTTGGCTTTTCTAAATATTAGGTTTATTATGTTATAAAAATACGAAACTAAATCAATATATATATTAATTGTATGTTATGGAACATTATGGTAAAATTGTTTCTATTTTCAACACATAGTTTGCAAGGCAGAAGTCAAGTATGTATGCGAGAAAAGCAGGTTATCAACTGTAAAGTAGATCCTGTAGATGAAGCCACAACCTGAGAGTTGAACAAAGCAAACAGAATTTTGTAGCGAGGCGGTACTCGAACGGTTAGCTCAGTTGGTTAGAGCACCGGCACGGAACGCCGGAGGTCGTGGGTTCGAATTCCGCATCGTTCATAAAATTTTGTTTTTCAAAATTTTATTTGTGTATTAATCCTAGAAGTGAGGGTTATCACTTTAAAAACATAACATATTGTTTAGATTTACAAGAGCGACATCTCAAGTCAATTTCCTAATATGCAAATATTGGGGTTGAAAAGGTTATCAACTGTAAAGTAGATCCTGTAGATGAAGCCACAACCTGAGAGTTGAACAAAGCAAACAGAATTTTGTAGCGAGGCGGTACTCGAACGGTTAGCTCAGTTGGTTAGAGCACCGGCACGGAACGCCGGAGGTCGTGGGTTCGAATTCCGCATCGTTCATAAAATTTTGTTTTTCAAAATTTTATTTGTGTATTAATCCTAGAAGTGAGGGTTATCACTTTAAAAACATAACATATTGTTTAGATTTACAAGAGCGACATCTCAAGTCAATTTCCTAATATGCAAATATTGGGGTTGAAAAGGTTATCAACTGTAAAGTAGATCCTGTAGATGAAGCCACAACCTGAGAGTTGAACAAAGCAAACAGAATTTTGTAGCGAGGCGGTACTCGAACGGTTAGCTCAGTTGGTTAGAGCACCGGCACGGAACGCCGGAGGTCGTGGGTTGGAATCCCGCATCGTTCATAAAATTTTGTTTTTCAAATTTTATTTGTGTATGTAAGCGAGTCATCAGCAAACTGAAGCTGAACAGCATTTTGTCCAATTTTATTAAAATTCAAATATATTTATTCAAAATAGGGTATGATATCACTTATTGAAAGTCAAAAACCACCACCCATTCGAAAAAGTATGTTTCAGACCTGAGAAGAACGGGCGCAAGAAACTCAGCGTGCTTCTTTATTTTTTATAAAAAATATGGTTACAATGTAGTATCGTACAAAAAAACTTATTATTTAATAGCCTGAGGGCGGTCGCTCCATTCCCTATATGTGATATCATTAAGACAGTCATTTATGTTATAGTCTCCTTTACCACACAATATTGTTAAGTTATTCAATGCAATATTGTAGTTACTTACTTGTAACGCCATAAATATACAAAGGTACCAAGGCGGAGTATCGTCGATGCCGTACGTCACATTACCTTTGCGTTGCTCATCCTCTCCTGGTACATGAATATCATACTAAAACATAAAAATCCATAAAACATACAGATTTTCTATTGTACACAGATATATACATATAAATGAAATTGCACAGTGTTTTATAATGTAGAAATAACAACTTTCGGTTAAGTCGAGTTAGTAAGTCTTTTGCGGGGCGATGTATATTCTTTTACAACAAGATCCCAGAAAATGTTAAAAAAAATGTACCTATTACGAAATTCAAAGGAATTGTTAAAAAGCTTTAGTGTGACCATAAGTTATAACATACTAGCTTTTACCCGCGACTTCGTGCGTGAGAAATAGTTACTTTGGACAGTATTTTTTTTTTGCGCCCGTTTTCTCAGGTCTGCGGCATACATTTTTAAATGTGTGGTAGTTTTTGACTTTCAATAAGTTATATCATATCCTATTTTGAATAAAAATAATCAAATTTCAATTTAACTTTATGCACATGGCTTTATTAAAACCAATGTATATTTTGTCTGTATGTCTGTTTCTTCCGGCTAATCTCCGCTCAACTAATTTATTTTAATAAGATGTTACTCTAAGACTTACACACTTCCATTGAATAAAATGATAATTTATTTGCTCAAAACCCGATAATATGAGGTATAAAAATATTGTAAGCCGAATCACCCTCAAAAACCATTAGGCGGTTTTTGAGGTCAATAAAATGGAGAGGCCTGAACAAGGCGAGGCCTTAATAAGAATTTCTAACAAGTAATATAGCCGAGATAACATGTGCCTTGCCATGCTGTGAAACAACGCGTAAATATATTGTGTTTCAGTCAATTACATTCAATACGTATAGACAAATCACGTCGTATAAAAACAAAGCCGAAATATGGAACATACCATAAATTACACCATAGTAAACTTCGACTGCTATGTATATACATTGCCGCATTTACACCACTTGTTTAAAATATTCTTGGTCAATAAGCAGCAATGTGAATCATTCACGGCCGTTGTCAATAACATATCTCTAGTTACGGATACATTACTGTCACCGTTTAATCTTATCTATCTATCCATAGTTATGTCCAATGCTTTATTTCGATAGGTTATTGAAATGTAAGTAAGTGTAAAAGGATAGATTTGTCTACCTCTAGTAAGTTAAACTAAGGATAGGTTATTGAAAACGGCCGTTATTGATTTCATGTCCTTATACTTGTATGTATAGCACGTCATTGGTTTCAGTATATCTAATAATGGTAACTCTTCTGCTATTTGCAACTATAAGAAAAAAATATTCCAATTCAATAGGTTCTTATTAAATTTCTCTTAAAAGATTTAAATCCTTTTCACTTTGACATTCTAAATTTATTCATATTGCCGTTATATTTCAAACGATCGCCGCGCAAGTTCCTCAATATCAAAACAAAAAATTAAGCTTCGTTTTTACAATCTTTTATACTCTTACCATAGTACGCCCCGCTTCGATCCTTGCCCCCTACTATGGAGGGTAGAGGCAAGGAGAATCATCTCATATGGGAGAAAAGTTGAAAGTGTAGCTTATGCTGTAGGAACAGTTCACAAATCTTCCACACTGGTGTAGGCAAAGAGTATGGTATGAAGTATGAGTGTAGCAATTGTAAACGAATTGAAATATGCCGCGTTAAAAATTTAATATTATTGTTAATGATTGAAAATTTCAATAATTTACGTTCCACATATAAATAAATGTAATGCATATAAATGAAACGTGCACCTGGAGTGAATTTTAATTTGGCGCTGCTTTTAAGATCTACCCTGATGCTAATGTAGCACCACCCTAATTTAATGCATTTTGGCGGACACTTTTTTATACACAGATGTGTCAAATTGTCAAATTCATATGACGTTCATTCGATGATTTTTAGCTTTTTTAAAGCAACGCGCTTGTGATTTCGCTGGTGTTACAAGAGAGTTGGGGCCGAGTTGATCATCTCGTTGCTCCTTCTCTTTCATAAAAAATAAAATTAAAATTAATTCATCAAATTTTTCGTTCGTGAGAATTATTTCGTGTTTTCATTCGAGCGCTCAAAACTCGACTCCCAGTTTACTACTGAAACGATCTACACCACAGCTAATAAAATAAATAAAATATATACTATGGTTTTTATTAATAGCTGTAACCTACTTAGATATTCTTAATGTTATAGAATAATAACTATTTAGGTTACCAAGCAGTTAATTTATTACTGTGCACTAAAGATAACTTGCTTATCGATCATAATTTGCCTCTCAATTAATATGTATGATACCAATGCTTCTAATTACTATGACTCATCAATAATACATAATAAAACTCACGTTTTATAGGTAGTTAAAGTCAGTATTAAACTCGACCATAATAAATTATTAATAGTTAAATTAATAAACATACTTGCTAAATATTAATGTGTCTACATCAATATTATAGCCAATAATGAAACGATTCTAAAAAGCGGCGATACAGGTCGGTCTTACAACAAAATAGGGATAGCAGATAGGTGATGTTCTACGTGGGAGTGAGAGCGAATCTATAGTGGTCGCCATTTTAGATTCGTTTCTTTATTGGCACGGGCTATACAGAAAGGAGCATAACTAATTACTGAATGAAAGCAGATGGAGATAACTCGCGAGTTGAATGCATAGTTCAGGAGTGCGATAGTGATGTGCCCTAATTATACGATAGTCATGAGTGTGTCGATAAATTTAAACAATGCTACAAGTCAGTTAACCATTTTAACCTAATAAATGAATCTTCAACACACATGTCTAAAACATTTTTCGCCACTTTAATATTTCACTTTAATATTTATTGAATACGAAATATCAATTTGATACTGTGAAAACTGTAAAGGGAGAATGAAACTGTTTAGTTTCTGGCCGGTTCTTATCAGACCAAGGACTCTTGAACCGATGGGCGATGGACTTTCATAAGTGCAAAAATTGTACCGAAATGAATAAATAAATTTCATTTAATTCTATTATATTATAAATCTTCATCATCAAATAAAATACTAAAAAACTACGAGGTTCATACTGCATATATTTACAATTATTACTCTAAGTGAACACGTACATGGAGAATGAGTAGGAATCGGTAAACATATACTAATATGTGTCTCCTCGTGTATGTTAACATTTTAAATAAACAAATTGTTTATAACAAGACCTTGCAAAAGCATTTGTATTTGTAGGTTTTGATTGCGTATTATTTAGGCATATATGCCGTGATTTTAACTTTAAATCAGTAAGCATAAATAATGATTGTGACTACCAAGTGAACCCATAGCTTAGTGGTAGCAGTAACCCTGAGATCTAAGGGTTGAAACGTGATAGATGTTAAATCTGATGTCATTTGCTTGATGAATAATCATATTCATAGGTGGTGCATTTTTATATTATGTATAACTGAAATATTTTGAATCAAAATAGGATATTATAATATATTGAAAGTCAAACCACCCATACCAAAAAGTATGCCTCAGACTAATTTTTTCATTAAATACGGTATATCGATATATGGTTAATATGTAGTATCGTACAATAAAACTTATTATTTAATAAGAGGGCAGTCGCTCCATTCCCAATCTATGGTATCATTTTCATATTATGTAAAGGTTACTTTACTCCACAAATGTTTTTAACAATTCTTTTGAATTTAGTTTATGTTTATGTATTATATTTAATGTTCAAATCCGGTACATAATCATAATCTTGCCGAGTTGACTAATAAGAACTACTAAAAAATCTTTACTTTTAAATATGTTTGACACAACGTCGTAATATAGGCTGGGACTTTAATACATACATTACATACATTTGCCCAAATTAGTTTGCCATAATTAGTAACCAAAGATTTAAAATAGTTTGGGTAGGAAACTTCATAGTCTTTTAATATTTAACTGAAACCCTCGTGAATATAACTACGCTGAGTTTCAGACTCATCATCACAAACCGTTCATCGACGGTCAAGCCATAGCGATGCGTAGAAATGGGAGCTCTCTCTCTCTGGTTGATACTAGAAGCCGAATCCCACCACCTGTCCGGTGTTACATCAAAATTCAAATTCTTTAAACGAGACTTTAGACCATCAAGATATACTACCCACTTTTTTTTTATGGAAAAGGAGGACAAACGAGCGTACGGGTCACCTGTTGTTAAGTGATCACCGCCGCCCAAGTTCTCTTGCAAGGAGCGTTTCCGGCCTTTAAGGAAGGTATACGCGCTTTCTTTGAAGGTACCAATGTCGTATCGTCCCGGAAACACCGCACAAGTAAGTTTATTCCACAGCTTTGTAGAACGTGGAAGAAACCTTCTTGAAAACCGCACTGTGGAGGACCGCCACACATTTAGATGGTGGGGATGATATCATACTTAAAGGCCGGCAACGCATCTCTTGCCTCCTGGTAAGAAGAAACCATTTAATTATATGAAAAAGAAACCTTATTATTTATTACTTTTTGCGACACTTTCTTCACATCTGTACAAATAATAATATAATATCCTTGCGACAAGATCGTGACTAAAGAATAAAATCTGATAGTTGTCGGATATTAGAATTTAACTTTATTATTTTTTAACTAAAATTTTGCTACCCAAGTGAAGTTATTCGAAGCACTAATAACTAATTTTGCCAAATCGTGCGATGATTTTTTAAGTTTCTGACCATTTCATTTGATATAGATGGGATGTGAATGGATTATTTAATTTAAATAAAACACTTTTAAAGGATTAAAACGCGTGTAATTGTAACTGTTTTTATTTTAGATTTTTGTGTAAAAGTTACATTTCTAATTTAATAAAACATTCGCGTTAATCAAAGAAAATACTGTGGATTAACTACTTCAATGACGTAATTATTTTGTTTTCTACAGTGGAACAGTGCGTGTCATATCCTAGAAGAGACTTGTGGGTAACGGTTTCTGTATTTTGAAACACATACTTTTTAAATATAATTTCTTAAGATGAGAATAATATGTTCCAGTTACGTGCGAAACGGAAAGTTACAACCACAGACATTTTTGCTCACAGAGTCTATCCACATGCAAATTCAAATCATCACCTCAGTCAAGGCTTGGATTTAAATTTAACGATTATAAACAGTTAAAATCGGCTTGTATCTGTTAAGTATTTTGTTGGAAGAGTACCTTAACGTTAAGGGACTTTAGAGTTTTATAACCCTTGGATTCCGAAAGAGTCGAAACCACACGAGCTAGAAAAAACCTACTAAAACCTACGCTCTTTATTTTGGTGTTGTTAAATAAATTTTAGATAAATACTTACATTACAAGTGGCTCGGCGATGGAAAAAACTAGTCTAAGAATTTATTCAATAAATACTTTTATAGGTAGGTAGTTTGGGCACACAAGTAAATTAAGTTAATGATAAAACCGAATATTAGTTATGTACCTACCTCTACTAAATATTTGGTTTCGTTTTAGGACTGACTAAAAATATATGTCACCCTACTCCCATAAAACTATATGAGTTAAAGGTAGAACAAAACTATATATAATGCTAACTGTACCTAAACATTTATTCGGTTGCTAAGTGTTATCAGTATTTGATTCAGTGATTTCACCCTAACCGCGTTTGCGACGTGTTCGATGAGGACAACATCCAGAATGTATTTAAATTAATTAATTTGGGTCATAGTTAAATAAATTCGGGAAAAATGCGACTTAGATTACAAGCGCTTTCATCTTATTCAAGAATGAGCTGAATGCAATGGTGGCATTCATTGTTCGAGATCGCTTTCCTGCCTTTTTCAGACGATAGATTTTCCTATCCAAGTAATGTATATGTAACTAATAATCACATAGCAATACCTTTTATTAACGCGTGTAATTATTACTGTTTTTTTTTACATTTTTTTTTATGTAACAGTTACATTTTTATTTTATTTAACCCGACGATACGTGTTTCAGAGCACATTTTAAACCCCTTTTTAGCAAAAACCTAATGTTAAAGTACACACATTTTAATCATTTGAAAAGTATTTTATTTATAATATCACATACCTACCTACCTAAGCAATGTTATAGTCGAATGCAGAATGTATTAATTAATGGTATTTTAAAATACAAAATGTTATTATAACTTACCGTTTCATTCGACATACGGTGCAATCCAATCTGGATATTTTGTTGAACCATTGTTTACTGAAAACTAAAATTTAATCATTTTTTTATATAAGTAGAGAAATATTTATTCAAACAAAAAAGAAGTTATAACAATATTTACAATACTATTATTACATTAATTAATAAAACTATCATTACGGGGAAGCGTACCAAGAATACTGGCAGCATTTCCACGTTGGATAGCAAGGCTGATCCGTTGACTGAAATAGCTGCCAGCCCTTAGGTTTCCAGTGGCACAACGATGTAAGACTCACTGAGACCCACATATTTGCGACGCTTGCTGTCTTCGGCAGTCGCAGCAGTAGCGCCATCACCAACTGACGGTACTTTTGTAATATCTTTCATCAAATCGTATTGAAATTCTTGTAGGTACTCGTCCATATATTTTTTTGACCAAAAGCAATTTTTTTGTGTTAAGAGGCACATATCCCATCATTGATTTGAATATAATAAAAAATTATACACAGTAGGAACCTACTTATATAGTTTGACATGAATAGCTTTCGGTAAGTATTAAGTAAGCATAAACAATATTTTTATGTTGCTTAGTATAAATTATAAAATGTTTATCATTTTAATTTAAAAATACTAATATTTTCAACAATGCGTCGAGCTTAGAACAAACAATGGTTGATCAACAAATTGAATATGACTTCATCTTGTAATAAAATAATATCTTCCTAATAATATTGTATACCTAGAACAAATTTCTAACAGACACAAGACCAGAAGTGTCTTCTCCATTTTTAAAAGACTAATATTGGTCGGGCCTTTATCTCATATCACTTATTCAATTTTACATGTAAATATATGCCAATATGCCTTCTGTCTGTCTGCCTCTGAGTACGCACGCAAGATTCTCCACCTGATTTTAAATAATATTATGCTTAGGGCCGATTTTTCAATCCTCAGATATATTACCAGATAACTATCGAGATAATAAAATAACTTACTGTTTATCTAACGATTAAGAGTTTTGAATTTTTCAAACGCTTTTTATCGTAAGAATAGTTGTCTGTGGTATTGTCGAAGCAACCTCACACTTCATACGTGCAAGCGAGATGGACATATATATTATTTAACGCATAAGACAGAGAAAGGATGCTTGTTTGACATTAGACATTTATCACAACAATTAATAACAACAAACCTCTAATTCAAATAAACGATATTTGTTCAGTTTATTTCAATTTAAATTTGGTTTCGTGGTACTTACTTCTATGATATTGAGGTAAAAAATACTACAAACCTTTGCGTTTCATATTTAATTTTATCCTCAATCAATGAGATTAAGTAGGCAACAGTATCTTTTTTTAGTCGAAATCTCCTCCAGAACTCATTATCGTTCCAGATAATGTTGTGATCTGGTCTCTCTCTCACAACTCTGGTTTTTCTGTCCGAAGAGTTTACAAAGTTGAGGAAATGGATTTCTTCTTCAATTCGCGAAGTCGTCAATTTTCTCAAAAATATCCATTATATTATAATTTCTACTATATGAGATAGTAAAAACATAAATTACGTGAGTAGTCGTCAAAAGATGATAGTTATTAGATCATTAGATCTTTTGACATGAGCATAGATAATACACTTATAACTAGAGAATTACTTATCTACACATCTATATGTGATATATAGTATATATAAAGAAATGTATATATGTTAGGCTTTCCTAAAAAACTTAAAAACACGTCCTAATTATCCCACCGATAGCTCTTAACCGGCTCCCAAAGGGGCCGATAAATATAATCACCCGATTAGTCTTAATTCGTTCGATAACTTCTATCTGCCTGTTAAAAAATTCGAAATTGCGCTATCCGTCGAATTTCTCTTATCTAGTTGTTTAACTGAAGATTGAAAAATCGGCCCTTAATCGCAGAAGATACCTAGGCACATAATTTTTAACAGATATGTCCTGGCGGCTAATAATCTTTATTAATAAAACGATAGAGGTCTTCATTTGTGAGTGCATCTCGGAAAACAGTAATTTATAGATTTCAATTAAATCTTTTTTATGCGTATTCTTGTAACAGACACGTTTTAAAATGGCTAACTTTTAATATTAAATTGTCAATGTTCTGATGTGCATTGCTGTAAGTGTACCCAAATAAATAAATAAATAGACACTCACCAAAATCAATGTGAATCAGTAATACAAGTTTCACTTTGCGTCGCTTGGTATTTGTAGCATTTATATTACAATTGTTCTCATTTAGGATGTTACATGCGCGCGCGCCAATCAGAAACCTATAACAAACTGTTGCATACAACGTAGGTACAACACGATCATTGTACTCGTACCTAAGTAGTTGTCAACGATATGTTAATTAAACAAATTGAAGGCAGTGATGCTGATAATTCAGAGATCTTGTTTATATCTGCTGGAAATAAGTTAAGTTAATACTCAGATTGTTGTACAGCTTTCCCATTTAATCACTAAAAGGTATAATAGTATTGCCTATTTTTTATTTAGTCTCGTTTTTTTAACGGGCAAGACGTTAATCTGTAGGTAAGTAATACTAGAAAATCGCTTTCCAAGTCACAAACATCACATTTTAAGAAATTCTTGTGTAAAGTTGAATAAATATTAGTGTATACATGTGGGTTGGGCTACTAAGTCATGATGTCATTTAAAGAGTGACAGTAAGGCTGCCAATTTTTGTCAGTCCGTTAATATGAATCACGTGACCAGTTTTGTGTTCTTAACTCAATTTTACATGATTGGGGTTTGAAACGTTTTTCTGGAATTACGTCCAATTGCGCTCGTCACTTTGACTGTTCGATATTAGAAGTGAAATGAAATGTATTTATTGCGTTGAATACAGTATACATTATAGATCTTAAATTTATTGCAGTGTCATCTATTCGGCCAATTTAAATAAGCATGCAAAAAGTTTACCTTAAACTTAAAATTTCATAGCACTATAATTTTTTTGTCGATTAAACATTTTAACGGGAGTCCAGTAAATCGTCGAAGTGGACTGTATATTATTGTTTGGTAGGCGTATTAAAAGACAACTGTGAAAATAACAGCATCTACCGGTGCACAGCACTACAGGAGGTAAAGGTGGCTTTCAACAATCGAGGGGCGGCTGAAAGTCTCGGATAGCACCTTCTCGAACGGCAATTACAAGCGAAAGTGAGGATATAGCCCAAACCCAGGTCGGATTAACGGACCGGATCAACGGACGTGCGGTGGGCGCCTCGCACCAATTTTTTTTTTATGATAATAAGGGACGAGACGAGCAGGACGTTCAGCTGATGGTAATTGATACGCCATGCCCATTACAATTCAGTGCCGCTCAGGATTCTCAACCCAAAAATTCTGAGCGGCACTACAATTGCGCTCGTCACCTTGAGACATAAGATGTTAAGCCTCATTTGCCCAGTAATTTCACTAGCTACGGCTACTTCAGACCGTAACACAGAAATGCTTACACATTACTGCTTCACGGCAGAAATAGGCGCCGTTGTGGTACCCATAATCCAGCCGGCTTCCTGTGCAAAGGAGCCTCCCACCGGAAGGGAGTAATAATAATTTTGTGTGATGCATAATGCGACATACCATCGAATACGGTCCGCTACCAGACCGCGTCCCATAGTTCGGCCGGACCAAATCCGATTGTATTGGTCGGACTTAGCCGCACCGACATGCTACCAGCTTCACCTTCGGGTTCAGATCTATAGACCGCATTTAGACTTTGCTCACGTAGAACTTAGCTGAGTATGATAAAACGCGAAACTTGGCTTTTGCATTCGGCTGTCTTCGGTTAAGTTCAGCATAACTTCAGCAGTCAATTGACAATAAAAACTCAATCAAAGATTACGCTAAACCATTGTATTTGTTCGATACGATTACTAATTATAACAGTAATCACGATCATACCTTACACAAACATTGAATTCAAGCTGTAAAAGTTGATTCATCCAATGTACGATAAATTTATTTTTACAGTAACCCCCTTATTCATAATGGTCCGCTAACTTTAAACAGCCGCTAAGGAGTGTTTTTCTCATTCTGACTTAGGTCACTAGAAGAAGACAGTGAGAATTAGCAACGCTTTAAGTTAGCAGACTATTATGAATAAGGAGGTTAGTCTTTATTACTTTTTATGAAATATATGATATTTTAGCTTTTAACTTTGAACATGATTCATATATACTACCTTACAAACTGCTTTATTTTGTATATTACAGCTATTGCAAAATACTCTATTGATTGAAACGAGTGGCCGTTGAGTTTCTAGTATATTCTTCTCACGAGCTCTACTTGTTCTGAAAATTTGGTACATTCAGTCATTTAAAAGATATATTTATAGAGACGATTCAAAAGCGATTAGTTTAACACTAAGTGAATAAAGTTTATTTGACTTTGACTTACACTCAGTTAAGTTTTACGTGAGTAAAATCTGAACAAAGTGTAAGTACGCTAATAATGAAATGAATGAATGAAAATACTTTATTGCAGTAAAAATACATATAGGTACCGTTTATACATAACAGTTATGGTAGGCGATCTCTTCCAGTTAACCTAAAGGTGTAGGAGTTTTTATTTACATATAACTTGACATGAGGCAATAAAAGTTAACATAATATAGAATATATTATATACACATCCATTTATATACCTTGCATTTATACCGTTAGACATACGCACAAAAGAAAAAAACTAGGATTTAACGACTTTAAAAACAATAAGATAAAGTACCTATAACATAATATACACCTATATATTATAGTTATACTATATATTTTCACTAGACGACTTGGTCTAATAAATAGTTTTGTATTAATTTAAGTGGTAAAACTTATCTTAATTTTTTTAATGACTAACATACTTAATAAAAAATATCTATAGTTCTGAAAAAATAATTAAGTTTAACGGTATAAAAAAATTCTTATTAACAAGATGTGACTTACTAGTGATAACTTCATTAGAGTTTCTAAATTCTTAATCCCGGTAGCTGCACTCTTTTTATGAATATGAATGTTTGTTTTCGAGTGATGTATGTTTATATATATTTATGTATGTTTAAGTAAGTATATTCTAATATTCAAATATATCGTTATCTTAAACCCATAGTTTTATGTTTTTTTTTTATGGAATAGGAGGACAAACGAGAGTACGGGTCACCTGTTGTTAAGTGATCACCGCCGCCCACAATCTCTTGCAACACCAGAGGAATCACAGGAGCGTTGCCGGCCATAAATTAAGTTCAGGCTATGCCTAATTTGGGGTAAGATAATTTGTGTAAAACTGTGTCAATATTATTATTATTAAATAAGGTTATTGAACTGCAACGTTTTCGTAGAAAAATCACATCTTTAAATAGAAATGCTTATAAACTGCGATTAAGTTCATAGTTTTCGAAAAATGAAACAGATATTCATATAATGTTGTGTCGTCTTATAAAGAATTGGGAAATGTAGTGTGCGTGTTACATTTATACACATAAATACGCATCCACTAATATCTCCAACAAGTATATAACTTATTGTAGTGAGTAATAAAGGGACTTAGAATTGCAGTCAGATTTATAACTTCAATACCCGAACCTCCAAAATCGCATGGCGACCCTGCCAGTACTGCCTGTCGGCTCTGCGCAAATAGTACGAAAAAATGTCTTAAAAATAAATAATTGTTATTAATATATGAATTAAATAACTAATTGAAAGTAACAAAAAAAATCTTAACAATATCATTATCAAAATAAGCAATTTTTATCAAATTTAATCCACATATCTTCCAAAATCGGGAAGTGCCCTTTGGCACTAGATCTTTCATATACACCAAAAGCGAAAGTGCCGTACGGCACACTACGCCCTGACGAAGTTGTGACTCTCATTTTGTTTATAAGGTAGTTTATTTTAGATGGTCTTATAGCTTGTTCATAGCTGTCACAGATATCAAAAACTAGCTGACCCGACAGACGTAGTTCAGTTCATAATAAAAAAAAACTCTTGCGGATGGTATTTTGGAAAATCCGTTCTTAGCTGACCTCTACTCGGTGAAAAGAATATGCCTATCAAATTTCCATAATAAGCTCTAATGGTTCCAGAGATATCGTGATGAGTGACTATATACGTGGAAATCTCTTATATATATATATATATATATATATATATATATATATATATATATATATATATATATATATAGATATCTCTAATAGTTATGGAATTATCGCGCTTGGTCATGCTTAACGATTACATCCTGTAGGTATATAAAGCTGCACGCTCAGACATTTATTTGTTTTTTTATATAATCTAAAGCAAGTTTAAAGCATCCTGAAGATAAGTTTGAGACCATCCTAAGCCACAATTTCTTTTTAGGAATATTGTTGTCTTTACTAAAACCAATGTACTTATATTTATGTATGAATACTTGTACTTTACATGTACATGACACCACTTGAAAAAAGCGGGCTTGAGACACACCATTGCTTTTTTGTAAACTTTATTCTGTTTTGAGGTTAGGTTAGAATAACTTGTTTCTGTCGTGAATTATGGTACAAGGGGCGCGAGGTCATCTCTCTCCCAATAAAAAAAGCATTTAAATTTAATAGTTTATTAATTTTAAATGTCCAAAAAAATATTTGTAGTTTTATGCAAATTTTAAGGTGTAAATATTACTAAGGCTTAAAGAGTTTATTCATAAATAATTTTGAATTGTTAAACCTGTAGAGAAATAATATAAATAAAAAAATATTAAATTAAGTTTCATCATGCACTTAAATGTTTGCCTTACCTACCGGATTCGAACCCAGGAACTCTAGCTTAGTAGGCAGGTTCCCTAAGCACTGGGCTATTTAACATTGTGAAAACCTACACACACTGGAGAAATTTATAGGTTGTTCAACTTGCACTGGTCCATCGTGGTCTAATACTACAGTTTAAAAAGAGCTTAAGCCTGAGGCCGTTTCAGCGCAAATTTGGCGCACAGTCCATGAATTCATCATTTAGGCGCTGTATCCACGAGCGAGAGAATCTAGACGAGTCCGCGCTTCTATCGTCGGGTAATCTCCACGAACGAGTGGTTATTCCGCCAGCGTATCGTAGCAACTCGTGGCGGAATCACAGCGTGTCCGCGACGACACGTAACGGAATCGCCGCATTTCCTTGACGATACCGCGGATATACGACATTTCCCGCTCACATTGCCACTCGTCGCATCGCCGCATGTAGACGCTTTCATAGAGAGTACCTATATAGAAAGATGTGGCACGACGATAATATCGCACCGATTCTCTCGCTCGTGAAGATGGCGCCTTAGGAAAATGTTAATTGTAGGTATATTAAATTAAAAAACATTGGTTATTTGAGTAGTTGTTTTATCTTATTAAAATCTTACAGTTTCTATGATCCTGCGGCCAACAAATACCTCTAGGATGACGTCACAGCGAAGGCTGTACTACTAATAAGCGAAACAATCCTAAAAATACGAATAATTCCAATGACGTTCTATAAATTACCCCATAATAGTCTTCATCTGCTTATCAGTCTTCGTCAGCGTTAAAAATATTCTTCATTAATAAGCAGCAATGTCAAAAATTTATTCAGTTCATTCGGACAGTGACGGTTAAGACACGACTAAGAAGAAAAAGTGTGCTTTCATTGTCTTCAAGCACACTTATGCGGTTCCGCTATTTGTCTGCGAATGATATTATATTTGCCATATATCTGTATAGAACGTCATTGAATAATACCTAAACATTGACGGATTAATAAAGACGAGATAAAGTTACAACTACGCTTATTTCATACATAAAACTATTTTCACCACTTCAGCTAAAATGAGAAGAGGCAAGAAAGTAAATGCGACGGTTTTATAAAAAAAAACCGTTTTGTCGCGCTCATGTGACATTATGGTTTGGTTTTATCAAGAGCTACTTTTAAATTCCTGTTTCTCAAAACAATCACTTGGCTCAAAAATAATCTAAAGCTAATTGTAAGAAGAGTTTATAAACAAACTCAAATGGACAGACCTAAATGAAAACTTTAACAGCCTTTCAAATAACTATGTATAGATTTATACCTGAGAAAAAACCAAGAATATGCAAAATAGTGACTGTATCGCTGACAACACTGTCAATACAATGATAATTCTGAAGTATTCCAAATGTCAAGCAGCCATGCAAATAAATGCGGGAAAAGTTAAACGTCCGAATAAACTGATCATAAGCAAAATGACGATTTGTAAACATTCTGCATATTCTTGGTTTATTCTCAGGTACAACTTTATGCGAAGTTTATTTGTAATGCCGTTAGTGTTGTAATGGTTTATAATTATAAAAAAAAGTAAATAAAATTACTAACTCTAGGTAACTATAGAGCGAGTCTCATAGAATCACAGTTCCAATTCCCTTCTCAACACCAAACTTAAACAAAATGAAACAAGTACACTTAACCGTGAATATATAAAAAATGGACACTATTAGGATAATAAAAAAAAAAAATCAACAATATTCGTCCACTGTAAAATGCATTCATGGAAAATAAATAACTAATATATTATATAACCTTTAAAACAATAAATTGATGTTGCAAGCACAGACTTACAATATATTGGCGTAGTGAGAAGAACATCACTGAGATACAGTAAGATAGAAGACATAGACAATAGACAAGTCGTCAACAGTCAGCCATGGAATTAGCCTCTCGTTATTTTGAATATTAAACCACTAACGCACACATTGCCAAATCAATATTGAACACTGATCATCGGGCTATCATGTCGTCTATACACATGTATATTCTAAGTCTGTGGTCCATCATCAAGTACATTGAGTATAACTTATTTAAATAATTAAAACACATCAACACAAAAATTGTGCAGCGCTATATCAAAATATAAAACTGTTTAATCAATAAAATACTAATTTCTAATAGCTATTCAATTGCAAAAGAACTATGATGCTAAAAATAATATATTTATTTTCGTATAATAATTATAAATAATCTTATTCACAAGATTACCCTATCATATCACATAAAATACTTGATCCAAGTAGTGTCAAATAATATGTAAGTATCAAAAGAACCATCATTCACAAACTTAAGCTATTGAAATCATTTTCCCCCCCAAGGTATATATTATATATGTTACCCTAGGGGTGGTGTTATTATTTTTTAACTGAATGAGGCATTATTAACATTGAAACATAAGACTGGCATCATATTATAGTACCCTAGAGTAAGCCCAGGGAGTACAAGAATACAAAACCACTAAGGGGTGATCCATTATAAACGTGACGCAAATTAAGTGGGTTTGAGTAAAATCTCACTAAGGAGAGATGGAGGGTCAAAAAATCAATTAAACTACCTCACATAATTTATGGATGCCCCCTTATACATAAGTAGTGTTTGACCCCCTGAAAGTTATTACCCTCTTAGGGGTCATCCATTATAAACGTGAGGCGCTTAAAGGGATGAGAGGGTAAAGTCATTTTCATATGGGGGAGAGAAACAGTATACAATAAACCAATATAACCTATAAAGCTCAAATATCTCACATGGGATTAAGTGAGAGGAGAGCTTGAGTACAATCTCACCACATCTCACTAAGGGAAGAGAACCCCTCGCTAGCATCAAAAATCCAATGAAATTACCTTACTTACCTTATACAAAAGTAGTGTGTCTATTTTTTTATTAGAGGATACAAATGCACAAGTTGCTTACCTAATTTAGTAAATTCTTGATAGGCCAAAAATTCTATCCTAGCTGCCTAATTGGATGGCATACAAAAAGTCAAAAGCGAATTGTATTCACAAGAGAAGGTTTGGTTGAGCCGGGATGTTACTGACTAATTATATAACTGATGATGCTTTAAATAAAACCACTAGTGTTTTAAGATTCCATGTATACGCAACTGCACCTCAGTCTTATAAGACACGTGGTCAGAACAACTTTTCAATATTATAGAATGTTTACAAAATAGTCCTTGGATGTTGTGGGTTCGTAGTTCTTGTGACAAGATTACCAGCTAGTGACTGAATATCATTTTCTTTTGAAATACAATCATGAAAGAAGAAATTCCAGAATCAGGAAGCTCTTATACACCTCTTCAAATAAAAGAGAAAATGAAAGGAATACTGCAAAAATACAAATAAAAATATTTCAAGAATAGTTAAGTGGTTATGTGTATGAGATATATAGGAATATTCAGATGTAGCATTATGAAGATGCAGGTGTTATGGTAACCTATCAAAACTAAGTTCCCATTCCAGAGATGAAGAAAAAAATGTTATTTAACCTTGATGTCCATTAACATCACTTTACGTCCTTCCCCAGTCCAGAAGTACCAATAAGATAAATACTTGTTTCACATCATAACAATGTCAGTGTCAAAAGCTATTAATTTTGAAATGATCAGGTTCCTATCCAAAACTCTTAGAAAAGTTAATCGAAATATCAAATACAGTAGGGTTCTATTTTATTTATATTCTATTATTCATATACTTATTTTATCATATTTTTTGTGTGGTGTAGGTACATGAAATAGCCTACAAAATAGGGCCGCAAAAACATCTGGAGAAGTAATGTAACTTCTTGTACTACAAAAGAGACTAGGGGGAAATAAGCAATCTATCTGTTCCAAATTCCTTGCTCCTCGGAATGATGTTAATTTCAAAGTTTTCGCATCCATGGAAAAGTAAAATTTTTGGCACCTGTTTTTCTTCTATTTGATGAAACCCCTAATAATATTTACTTAAAACGTAGACATAGCTAAATATTGAGTATTTCTTTTGAGTTTTTTGGCTTATTTTGTACTGGAGGGTTCACATAACACTTCACAAACAATACAGGTCTCACATGTCTCATGTCGATGCTGTGCTAAAAATAGTTCTTCTAGACCTGTTAAACAATATATATAAAAGATTATTAATGACCTAAAATACAATTAAGATAAGTAAATTATATAATAAAATAAAAATAATAATATAAATAATCTGCAGGGCAATTGCCACTCTTAAAATGATAGTTTGAATTCTATGTAGTCTTAGTATTGTAAATATAGTTATAAGATTAGTTTTGTTTACAAATATATATGTAATATGATTTATACATTTAAAATAAGCCAAAGATTTACTCATTCCAAATAATTTATGCAATTTTAGAAAGCTTTAAATTTATATAAGAATACAATCATTTAGGTGCGGAGAATAGAAAAATATTACTATAGAATTTTAATGTAAGGAAAGTATTTATGTTTTTTTATGGAAGAGAAACCAGAGGAATAGCAGTAATGCTGGACAAAGGCCTCCCCAAAGATCTCCATATCAGTCCTGTGCTACCCTAATAATCAACCTATATCGATTATCTTGAAAATATCATCGGTTCTTCTTGTGGAGAGGTCTACCAACACTACTAGTAGAGTACTTCAATTTCTACAGTCAAGCTATGTGGCCTGATCACTGACACCTCAGTTTCGCAACCCTTTGGGCTATGTCAGTAACTTTGCTTCTTCTACAGATCTCCACATTTCTGACTCGATCTTGTGGGGAAAATCCGAGCATAGACATCTCCATTGCCCTGTGAGCGACCATGAAAATCTCCATAGGTAGGTGTTCCATGTCATCACTGGCAATTCTCACTGGATTTTAAACCTTTGTCTTTACAAGTTGAGGTAGTTCGAAAATCCAAGATACTAGACTTAATTGTCAACAATTTAATATTGAAATAAAAATATAATACCAACTAACCTTTTGCATCAGATCCAACTGTTTTCAATAAACTCATATTTGTCACTGCACTTTCTTTTTCCTTCTTTCTGTAATGAACCAAAACAATATCATAAGTTTATGTGATTTTTTGATAAACCCTGCACATTACAATACAGTGCCACCCCGGATTCTTGAAAAACCCTAAAATTCTGAGCCACACTACAATTGCGATCATCACCTTGAAGTACAAGATGTTAAGTCTCATTTGCCACAGTAATTTCACTAGCTACGGCCCCCTTCAAACCGAAACGTAATAATGATGTATAAGAAACATAAAATATTAAATAAATCATATTTTAAGCCAAAAATATATAAATGTAGGTTAAATCTCCACATTTAGCTTTTCTCTAGTATATTTTGCAAGTAGATTACAGTTTAATAATTAGTAAATTCAATTAAGTTTGTTTTATAAATAAATTGAAAAAAAAAATGTTGCTCGGACAAGAGCTTACTACTTTTTGTTTTTACATTACTTTGACAGCCAAGTTCTGTTGTGTTTATTTCTTTTTATTTAACAGGAACTTTACCACAACTTTTTAATATTTTGAATTGTACGTACTGACATAATATTTTTATCTGTGAAACAATTTATATAAAACAAACAATTTATAAAGTGAGACACTTTAAAATCCAGTTCCTAATCCTGTGTTTAATACCAACTATTGACACTATTAGTTTCCACTTATCCCTCCTTAGTTTAAAATAAAAATACTTCAATATAGTTAAACATATAAGAAATCCTACCTACTAAACTAATGAACTTAAGAAAACCTGAAACTAGCAGATCCACAGAATGAAGACAAAAAATCCAGTGGAGAGAAAAATAACCTTTTTTATGAAGAAACTAGCTGACCCTGACATTATTCCACCTTAGAGAGCGACCAATAAATGAGCAGATTTTGGATTTTATTAAATTCACTTTTGTATTAGGATAATAAATATAGGTAGATAAATAAAAGAATCACGTATTTGAATGATTCTTTATTGGCCATTTTTTGGACTCTTCAGTGTGCTTCACTGTTTGTCACCTTGTGATATACGACGATACATGGCCCGTGGAGGTCATCGAGGAGATATGCAAGGTGATTGATGGCGCCACATGGTCCATGTATCATATTTGTAATTACAATATCATTTCGGTCTGGATCGGCTTTGTAATTGGGAATCTCGGCAGATATAATATCATCTCTTTGAATTATTACCATGAGATGAAAGATATAATAACATAATTACAATAGTCTCATTGAATCATGTTGTAATATTTTTTTTATCAAGAAATGGTGATGTCTAAATTTGCTTTAAGATGAAATTTTTCCCATTTCCATTTCCATTGGGGCCATATTATCACTGTAGCCACCAGCATACAGTGATAATATGGCCCCAATGAAATCACAGATTATTCAGTCTCCTTGAGCATCAATATTTTGCAGCACATGGCAGTATTGACCCCGGGCAAACACTACACATAATAAGTTCTACTGCTACATATCAATCAATTAATTTAAGTGCTACTTTGATAACCCGTAAAAACTGCAGTTAGTTCTACTGCGACTGCACTAGGTTTAAAAGGTTTTCAGGATGTTTTACAAAATATGCTAACAGTAGACTGGTTGCTGAAAACAGCTACTATGAATAAATAAAGAAAATAAGTAAATCATAAAGATAAATTCAAATTTACCTCTTTTCCTCAATTTCCAACATCTTCCTTTGAGCAATACTCCATATACTATTTTCTTCAATAGGTGTATTATTTCTTTCAACAAATTTCTCATAATAATCATTGGCTGTTTTTGACGGTACAAAGTATTCTGAAACCCCATTACCACTTTCAGGTTTAGATTGGACCACTTTTTCTGAGACTGAACTCACCTGAGACAACTGGGGTTTCTTCCTAAACATCCCCTCCATTGACAATACTAAGCCCTTATTTACTTCATCGCTACTGTCTATTATTTTGTGCTTGACAGCATTATCAATATTGATATTTGTTTCATCATCAGGCTCAATGTTTTCTATACATCTACTATCTTCACCATAAGTCTCAATGAGAGAAGCCATTGCAGCATTTCGGTTTCTCAATATCTTTGTTACTGGTTTTTTATTTTGGCTTTTAGATAGTTCTGGTTTTGCTGGAACATACTGATGATCATTTTCTTCAATTTTAGGTTCTACATTAGACATCGTGTTTTCTAATGCTTGTATTTCGCAGTCCTCATCATTGGTCTCGACCTACAACGTAAATATTATACAGTGAAACTTGGTTAAGTGGGACCTGGATAAGTGAGAAACCTCCATAACTGGAACTCATGCTGAGGTCCCAACACTTTGGCACTGAATTACCTCTGTTAGTGGGACGAGGTAAACCTCTATATCTGGGATTTGTTCTTTCGATTTATCATCATAGATAACATTGTTTGTTTACTCATTCTTATTCTACCCACAAATTCCACACGTAATTCCAAGTACGTAAGTACAAATTTTGAGCTTCAATTACCTTCAGTTTTAGTTTCGCTTTACTATCATACAGATGTTTATTTGAAAAATGTCAAAACGAAAGCTACAATCGTTATCATTACGTGAAAAACTGAAGTTAATATCCGTTTATGAAAGTGGGAAGACACGCGAAGAAGTTTGTGCCGAATTTAATGTGCCAAAATCTACTCTTTGTAGAATAATTCACAGTAAACATAAAATTGTAATGTACATAGTAAGAGTAACAGTTATAATCAGCGGCCAAAGGTTATTGCAGTTTACCTTTCATATCAGAGGTGCCAATTTAATTGCTTTTTGCATATAGCACACACATTTGTAACTTTATGCATAGCACTTAATGTGATAAATTTATAGATTATAAAATATGTAAGGTATATCTTATTAAGTTTGACTGTAAAAATACTTACTTCTTTAAGCAAATACTGAATTGTTTGAATATCAGGTCCATCAGAATACTCATAGTTTCCATCCACCCCAAAAAACTCCTCTTCTGTCTCTGTAAATGATTAAAATAAGATTTTTTAAATTTTGTTTCTTTCACTAATTTTGAACTGTATTTGATTCTATAGGTTTTAAGTATGTTTGTAGATAGTTGAAATATATGCATCTATTGACAGTAACCTAACCTAACAATTAAACAGTTTTAGTAAATACTGCACATAAATTATGATATTTTAAGTTCTATTAATAACATATATTATCATTTACATACAATAATGCAACTGTCAGTTTGCACCGGGCCCTTCGGGAAAAAAAGTGGCATAAAATCAATTTCTCAGTCCGTTGGGGCTCACACTTCTCCTGGTATTGAAAATCAATATCCACAAATACTTTCTTCCGATAAGAAACATATAAAGATCTACAGCAATGATCTGGGAAGAAATATGGGGTTGGTTTTTCATAACGGGCAGTCAGTAACAAATATTTGCATGCCAGGGGCAACTTATTATCAAATTATTAAACGAATTATTAGTGATACTCACTGCTCTAATACTTCTATTATTGTAATGAGTGGGAGAAGAGGTAATTTAAATAAAAAAAAATTACAAAAACTGTACAGTGACTTAAATACCTTAAAAATAGAATATCTTACTATATTCACATATCCATACATGCCTGATTTGCCACAGGAAAACAATAAATAAGATATAATTTGAACAATATGTTAACCCTACTGTATAATTCTAATTATTTGACATGTAATAATAATAAATTATCTAGAAAAATACAGATAATAGACATAAATAATATAATTAATTATAAAAAGTGTAATATATTGACATCTGATAGGTTACAGCTATCTTATTACTATAAAAGACAGATAGCAAAATTGCTATCATATTATTTATTTTATAACACAGCTAACTATTTGGCAATACCGTCTCTTGCTTCAGTGCTGGCTAGTTGTAAGTTGATAAGCACTGCTTCTATTGAGCACTTTTAGGACTCCGCTTCTATTGAGCAGAGTATTAATTTAATAACCACTGCTTCTATTGAGCAGTGTACTAATTTAAGTAAAGATTTGAAATATTTTCCAAAAAATTAAACAATAAGACAATAGGGGAATCCTCTAGCAGTGTAAAAACAATCAATTTTACAATTATTACTAGAATAAGTAATAATTGTAAAATTGCAAACCTGATGCACCAAAACATTTTATTTGGTAAAGAAATTGAACTGGACTTATTTATGGATCATAAAGATATACATATTTTATGTTTAACAGAGCACTGGCTCAGAAAATATGAGCTCATCTTTAACTTAAGTGGTCATCAGGTGGCAAGTGCGTTTTGCAGGGAAAAGGCTACACATGGCGGTTCTCTTATACTTGTAAGTAAATTATTTAAATTCAAAGAACATGAAGATATGGTTGGCCTCTCTGTTGAATGTACCATTGAAATAGCCTGTGCAGAGCTCGATCACGCCATTGTTGTTAGTATATACAGACCCCCAGATGCAGTATATGTATTATTTGAAAGTGTATTGGAGGAGGTTTTATTAAAATTATGTAAGTCGAAGAAGTATATCATGATATGTGTTGATTTTAATATTAATTTATCAGAAAAATCCACCACCAGTATTAGATTCAGATCTTTGTTCAAATCATATGATTTAACCAATATTTTTTTAGAGCCTACTAGAGTAACCGGCACCTCCAAAAGCTGTATTGATAACATATTTTCAAATTATAAACCCATTTCTCAGGCAATAATAAACAAACTGAGTTCAGACCACTTTGGCCAGTTAGCCTCTTTTAATATTGAGGTCAAGAAATGTAGTAAAATTAAAAAGTTTACGTTTGTTCCTGTGAATAATAGGCGGATGCAGAAATATAGAAGTAATGTATCAGTTAAACTCTCAAATTTAGATTTACTGACATATAATATAAATCCCAATGAAATGTATGATATTTATTTATTTATTTATTTATTATATACGGGCGAACCCTTTTTACAATATTAAAACTATGAAACTGATACAATATTTACTTAACTAACAAATAATAATATTTAACTAACTAATCAACACATCTTAATTTCTAATTATAAATAAACATGGTTTTAGTGTGTCTTGCCACAGATAGTAAACTAGTATTATATAAATCAATCCAGTTTATCTGGTTGTTAGTAGCTTCGCTGAGATATGATATGTTATTTAAAATAAATAAAACAGAGTTTGCTTCTATATTTACTTCAAAGACAGTCATAAAGGGTGTGTCATTTAATGATTGGGCAACAGCTGGCATTCATAGGAGGACAAAGGCTATATGAACTATATAGTGAGAAATCATTATATAATCATGATGCATCTTTTCTCGAGTATGTTAAAAAATACTCGAAATTATTGAAAAGTGTTTGTTCTATTGCAAAGTCTATGCATATCAGACAGATAATTAAAAATGCACCGAATAAAATAAAGATGACTTGCAATGCGATTAACTGGGAATCTGGAAGAGTGAAAGACCGCAACATTGAATACAATTTATCAATAAACAATACTATAATTCAATCTCAGCAGGAAGTTGCTTCTGCTTTTGAGAATTGTTTTTCTGACATTTCAGTTTCTATCACAAGCCCTCCACCAGTGTTGCTCAGTCACTTCTTCTGGAGAATGTTAAAGAATGCCAACAAACTTTCAATTTTAGTTTTGTTAGCCCTGAAGAAATAATAAATTAAAACTTTTAAGTCTCTCAACATGAAAAAAACTGCTGATATATGGGGCATTTCTGTTAAAATAATAAGTTCAATAATTGATGTCATAGCACCATATCTTGCAATAGTCTTCAATAATTGTATTAATCATGGCGTGTTAAACCTTCTGAAACATAGTAAAATTACACCAATATTTAAGTCGGGATGCTCTTCTGACCCGAATAACTATCGTCCTGTGTCGGTTATGCCGACCCTTAGTAAAATTTTTGAAAAAATAATTTTAAGCACGCATACTTACTTACTTTAACTCTCATAAGTTACTTCATTTGAAACAATTTGGCTTTACTAGGGGACATTCAACAACAGATGCAGGTGTTGAGCTAATCAAGAATATTTTTGGTGCCTGGGAGTAATCGCAGAATGAACTACGCTCGATCTTCTGACTTCATTTCTAAACAATATAATTCAGAGGGTTGACGTGAATGGCAGGAGATCTCCTGGGACTCCTCTCAGTATGGGGGTACCACAAGGGTCTATTCTTGGACCGTTCTTCTTCCTTATCTATATAAATGATCTTCCTAAATCTCCTTCAAAAAGATAAGGTAGTATAAGGTGTTTGTGGACGACACTTCACTGATTTTCAAAGTGAAAAGAAACCAAGCTATGTATGACGAAGTGAACGATATTTTATCTGACATTGTGTACTGGTTTAGCACTAATAACCTATTGTTAAATAGCAAGAAAACTAAATACATTAAATTTACCATACCAAATGTCAAAAATATAAATGCAATTGTTTTGTTAGACGGAGAGAGGTGATAGAACTGGTGGAATCTGCTATATTTCTTGGTATAACTCTAGATTCCAAATAACTGACATAGATACGGCGCGACTAGTATACTTTAGTTATTTCCATAGTATTATGTCCTATGGTATATTGCTATGGGGCAACACTGCCGATATTAATACAATATTTGTGCTGCAGAAGAGGCCTGTTCGCGCTATTACCTAGGTTCTAAAGAATCATTGAGAGCAAAATTCAAAGAAATTAACATCTTGACTGTTGCTTCTCAATATATTCTTGATAATGTAATGTATGTTCATAGGCACATAAGTGGATTTGCCAGAAACTGTCGTAACCATAATGTTAACACCAGGAACAGACATAAACTTATGATGCCTACTACTCGGCTAAGTCGAGTTAGGAAGTCTTTTGTAGGGCGATGTATGTGCTTTTACAACAAGATCCCAGAAAATGTTCAAAACAAAAGTATTATGTTATTCAAAGGAATTGTTAAAAAATGTTTGTGTGGTAAAGGTTACTATAACATAAATGACTTTCTTAATGATACCACAGATTGGGAATGGAGTGACAGCCCTCAGGCTATTAAATAATAAGTTTAATTTTAAGTACAATATTACTTTGTAAACATATTTATTTGATGAAAAAAAATGCCCACTGAGTTTGATGCGCCCATTCTTGTCAGGTCCGAGGCATTCATTTTGGAATGGGTGGTAGTTTTATTGACTTTCAATAAGTGATGTCACATCCTATTTTGAATAAATATTTAAAAAATTTGAATTTGAATGGAACCATAATATACCATATATTAAGGTATTTTAGAAACTTTTTAGGAGCCACAAATGATATCAAAAATATACTATATATTATATGATGTTACTATATCATAAAAATATTCAATTTACAACATTCCAGCACTATTTCGGTACCAATATTATACATTTAAACATCCTATCATGTTCTTAACAAAGTAGGCTGGTGAGTTTTGAATACACATATTAAACTAAAAGTAAACAAGATAATCCTTCATCTTGTGTATTGTAAGGAATTATTTTAATTTATATACCTTCTTCTATAACCTCTCGAGGTGGTTTTTCATCACAAGCTATAGGATCTTCAATGTCAATAGGCGTTCTTCCTTGAGCTACAGCCAAATCTCGATAAATTGCAGTCTTATTTGTCCAACTTGAGTCCATTGTCAGAAAAGTTATTTTGGTCTTGGCTCAGATCACTTTGTTCCAACTACCTATCCCTCGATGTTAAAATAAAGATAAAGTTATAAGATTTAAAACGTTTAAAACGTTTCAGTATTCAATGATCACTGATGACTGATGACGTATAAAACCTCAGCATTCCAGAAAATTTACTCTTTTTCAAAGGTTTATAGGTTGGACTACTCGACATTTAGGTACTCGTTAAGTGGTTAGAGTAAAAATATTCTTTGTATTCAACTCGAGGAATTTATGTAATTTTTAGTAAATACCGACATATCTTATGTAGAATGTAATACAATAACACAACAGGAATAAGTAACTGTCAAAGAGAATTTAACCGTGGCGTGATTTAACCTCTACCTTGAACGTTCAGAACGTGTGTAATTTCAGAAACTGTTTCCCGTTTCGCAGTTATTAACCACCTCGGCATTTTCGTCAGAGTATGACAAGGTATGACATGACTTAATAACTTTCTGCCATCGCATCGGCGGCTCCACTCTCCAGCGTGGATTTTTCCCAGATATATTTTACCCCAGAAAAGAAGAAACGTTTTAGCTGACATTTTCTTCAATGAAATTTTGTTATCATAAAAACAACGAACTAAATGCATTTTATTGATATCCAGCAGAAAATAGAGATAAAACACTGTATCGAATAATATATTATTATGGATTTAATACACCACTAATTTATTACCTTGTAAAGGTTGGGCTATGTAAAATATTCAAAAGGTCGTTAAAAAGCAGTGAATTTTTATACCTACTGGCAAATTACTTAATAAATAGTAACCTTTTTAAGAAACCCTCCCAAAATCTCGTCTATAAGGGCATAATACTTTTAACAAAAGTATAATAATGTACGTTAGCGGGATAATAATATGAACAACGTGGGCTAAGAATATAGGTAACAATTTGTAAATAAATTTGTGATTTGAACCAATGATATTATATACAAAAAAGAGGATTTGAACGATATTTGTCAATAATTTTGGTATTTTCGTTGTCTACTTGCGTCACGGAAAATTAAGACGTTTTTGATGTGAAATATCTATAGCCGCACGTAAAACCGATTTCTGGCGTGGCGACGCATGCCGTGGCGACACGTCGCCTTGTCACAGTAATACCTCAGAGGCAACATCGAATATAACTATTACCGAAGTCACTGATTAAACGAATTAAGTAGTCACGATTTGAAATAAATTCGTAAATTTTTGTATTTAATGAAAATAAATAGTCATCGTTATCTGGAAAAAAAATCGTAATATTTTATTTTATCATTATGACATATTTAGTTCCTATCACAATATGTTCTTTTCTGCATATTACTTTTACAAAATAATGTCAATGTTTCGCATCTGCCAGGCGTCCCGTGACGGCTCACATTTTTTTGTTCAAGAAGAGGAGGAGGTTTTTGTTCAAGGGAGAGGGCGATTGACACCAATTGATGAAGAGTATTTCTTACTCTCGAGCTTCCCTACTAGCCTTGTATCGTGCAGATTTAGCGCGCGGCCGCTAGTAAGTAGAACATCTTCCCTACTAGCCTTGTATCGAGCCGCCGCGCAAAATTATGATTTCAACTACATGGATATCGTATCCGAGGTTCTCGAGGGTGCAGAGAACGAATTTGGAATCATTCTTCAAATCCAAGATGGTCGCCGCTCAAATTTATGATTTTGACAATATGGATATCGAATCCGAGGTTCTCGAGGGTACAGAAAACGAATTTGGGATCATTTATTAAATCCAGTGTCTGTATGTGCCAATAAAGTGTCATGAAAATGTGGGGTGTTTTTATTGAAGAAGAGGGAAAGGGTGATTGAGACCGATTGAGATAGAGTAGATAGGGCGAACGTAGCATGAAGCACATGGCGCCGCTAGTAAGTAGAACAACTTCCCTACTAGAGTTATATCGTAAAGGTTCAGCGCGCGGCCGCGAAAACGTAGAACATCTTCACCACTACCTCTATCGTGCAGATTTAGCGCGCGGATGCGAAAAAGTTGAACATCGTCCCTACTAGCGTTGTATCATGCAGGTAATAATAATTTCTAATATTGACAAGAAACATTTGGTTTAAATAACAGATAAGGATAATTGATATAAACGAGATTTTAAAATTAGTTTTCCAAAGAAGTTTAACTTCTGACAATATATTGTGTACTTTCTACCATTACACATTATACATTTGTTCAAACGACCCTTTACACTTTAGTACCCATTCTACAAATTAAACCCTACATTATTCTGTGATTGATGCGCAATATATTAAAGCATCAAGCTGTACCACCTGACGACATATTCTCAGTAGCCGTAATGCTGATGTGATTTAATGTTATATTGAATTATTAATTTATTTAACACTGCATGTAACGTGTACATTTCAACCAAGCAATTGCACTGTGCAACGATATATTTGCTACTACATCCGATGTATAAGTATATTATGGCTGTATGAACACACGCCCAATCATTATATAACAAAAAGCTATTCACATAATCCTGTTATTTAAGACCTATGTGTTCATAACAATAATCTCCATATTATCATATTGTAACAAATATATAGATTATTATTTACATTACAGGTTCAAAATCGATTAAACTAATTAAATCGCACCATAATTAGCACTAATTCGTAAAATTTAATTATGTTGTTTATTGTAGTTTTTATTGTAAAATGTCGATGTGTTTTATTACTTATTACTTTATTATTTATTTATTACTTTTTTTGATATGTTAATATTTTTATAAAATAAGAAAAAATATGAAGTTTATTTTATATAAAAGTAAATTACTGGGCGTTTGATATTATGACCCCTTTTAGCTCAATCAGATATTGGAAATTGTTATGAACGTTACCGGCAATATTTGAACTTAAACAAATACATAGTTATAATATACCAACCGACCCACAAACAAGTGTAAAGTAAAACCTAGCAATAATAAATAAAATGGTGAAAACATACCGTGATGTACTCTCTACTCATAAACAAAATGATCATAGAATTAAATATATACAGCAGGACCTCTTTAATTCGAACTCCTTCTAACCCGAACACCTCTATAATCCGAACTCGCGAATAATATACAGTATGGATTGCATATATCCATGGTCGTATCAACCAACACGTCGGATTTGGTACGGCCAAATCCGACCATGTGTATAAGCTATTAAGTACACGTGTCAGTACACTGAGGCGGCATTTCTTTGGTGGCAAACCGGCAACGCCGCCTTATGCCTAGTTCCATACTGTATAATAGTACTACACAAGTCTCACTCTGCAAAAAAAATTAAGGAAATACGGACTTTAGTGACCGTACAATAAGGTGTAATTCAGATCGCACAGCGCTATCAAACTACATTTTTATTTACCTAGAAATTGCCTCTCTTTCTATCGCGTGACTCTTACCTACTTTGACGACAATAGGGTTGTCTTCTATACTCAAAACTGTACCTACCTAGTATAAGGTCAGCATTTAAAAATTGCTTAATTTTTTCGATAATATAAGTAGGTATGTAATTTTAAAACAATATTCTTTCATTGTCAAACCTACATTAGTTGCTGGTAGCAATGTATGCGTTGGAAGACCACGACATAGAAATACCTACTTAACATAGGATATAAATAGCTTCCTAGCTATAATGAACGGTTATTTCTTTATAATAATAATCACTATAAATAATATTGTTGCAGGGTCTTTAGGAAGCTTAAAAATTAAATATATCGATTGCAATGAACCTTAACATGCTTTGTTGTCTGTCGCATTAACCCTAAGATTGTAAACTGTCTGTGTGATGGTCAACCGGTTCTCAGTGGATACTCACACATGCCCCGGATCATTGTAGTAGTGCAAACATTTCGTTCCCTTTATTTACTTATATGATCATGCTAAGAAAATTTTGATGAGTTAAATCTATGGTGATGTTACCAACATCACGAAATTTTTAAAATGACACATCAGTGTGAAGTGACTTATGAAACAAACTGCATTAGAAATAGAAATATATTTATTTACCATAGGGAGATACAACAACATAAGTAACATATTGCCACACTTGGTAAGCGTCATGAAGCTACATCAGTTCATAAAGAGGCTTTGACATGGGGAGAAGAACTGATAAGAAACCCCAAAGCCCATCATTTAAATCATATATTAACTTAGCCTACTTAATATAATATTATTAGTAGGAGATACAACAACATAAGTAACATATTGCCACACTTGGTAAGCGTCATGAAGCTACATCAGTTCGTAAAGGTGCTTTGACATGGGGAGAACTGATTAGAAACCCCCACGGCCATCTTTTAAATCATATATTAACTTAGCCTACTTAATATAACATTATTAGTAGGAGATACAACAACATAAGTAACATATTGCCACACTTAGTAAGAGTCATGAAGCTAAATCAGTTCATAAAAGGGCTTTTACATGGGGAGAACTGATAAGAAACCCCCAAGGCCATCTTTTAAATCATATATTAACCATGCCTACTTAATATAATATTATAAAATTTTAGGTGGCCTGCGCAAAACCAGAAAAGAACCATTCATCATTACCATTATTATAATATTTACTATACTTTACTAACACTTCTTTGTCAAAGATATTTCTTAATTTGTGCTAGCATCTGGTATTTATCTTGTTATTATCTACAGGACGGAGTCCAGATTCACATGTATAGTCGACAAATATAATTCGAGATCAAAAATGTAAACAATGGTGTTGCATACAATAAATATTAACCTTTTCCATTGGGCATTTTGAAATATACTAAAATATCATTTTAAAATTATAAATGTAGTCTATATAAATATAATTAAATATTGCACAACGTTTTCTATTTGTAATATAGCATAAAATACATCCAATAATTAAAATGTAAATTTATTGTGCTAACTATAATTATATTTTTACTCTGTAGTGCACTATATCAAGACTTAAACTAATCATCGAATAAACTGCTCTGTATGTTTTAAGTCACTGCCACTATTATTACTAATCTATTCCAACTTTTGTAGTTTTATACTCTAATTTTTATCTTTTAAATCTAATTGTAGTTCGTAAGGCGTAAGTAATCGGCAAAGGGTAAAACGAAGATTTATCGCGTCTATTTTCGTGAAACGCTACGAAGTGATTGCCTTCTCTTTCAAAAACTGTCATTTATAATTATATTTTTACTCTATAGTGCACCATATCAATACTTTCTAAAATCGTTATAATCATTGAATAATCTGCTCTGTATGTTTTAAGTCACTGCCACTATTATTACTAATCTATTCCCACTTTTCTAGTTTTATATTCTAATTTTTAGCTTTTAAATCTAATTGCAACATCTGAGTCTGAAATGTCTTTAACTTTCAAATTATTGGAATATTTCTTTAATAGCTCATAGGCGTATTCTGATGGCTTGAATTCTACTACAGGGTCTTTGACCACTGGTCTTATTTCTGTTGGTGTTGGTTTCTTTAACTTTTTCTTGAATGTTATTGGTCCTGTCATGAAAATAGGCGAATTGGATGAAGATGTTTCATTGGAGCTGCAAATCCAATTGTAAACTTTTTCCGTTGATTTTCGAACTTCTAATTGATTTACTTCGTCAGACTCATGATTATTACCGGCCTTATCAATATCACATGACTTTTCGGTTGGTCTGAGTTGTTGTACTAAATTATTTGCTATACTACTTGACTCCTTATCTGGATCAAATGTAAGCTTTAAACTCTTGTCCGTTCTAAGCTCGAAGTGTGAAGGCGTCATCAATAACGGTATTTCCGTATTTTTATGGTCTTTTGTATCTTTAGCACATAATTTCATCAGTGAAGACATTGCCAGATTCCTTTGACGTTTCACTTTCTGACAATTACTTTCCAATGTTTCACTTATTGTATTCCTTAGCCTATCTCTTAATTGATCTGTATCATTATTGGTTAGTCTTGATATGTCTAGAGTCATTATGGTGGTTTCATTTAGATCATCTTTCAAGCAGTTTTCTGTTTTGTCATTTTTTATTACCTTTTCCGTTATTGTATTATTTCCTTTACTTTTCTCCTCTTTAATGTCCTGATTTATATTCTTGGGAATAAACTCGGGCACATTTGGGTTCAGTTTACTCAGAATGATCACTTCATTTGTTGTATTTTCGACATTGACCGAATCAGTTTTGTCACACAAAAATGAATCATCTAACTGAAACATATAAAATCAAATTAACTACATAAATAATTGCAAAACAAAACTCCATTTTCTACTGGTTTCATCATACTCAAATAATCAAAAATTTCAAGATTCTTAAGCTACAAATACTTTCATGTGGTAAATTTATTTCTTCGGTAATATTTGTTAGTGCAACAACGGCCCCTGACGGAGATTTGGCACCCAGATGCCTATAGATGCTATAGGTATATATGTATATAATATGCTATAGCATGTAAGTAACTTATATTTCGGAAAGACTGCTACGCAAAAAAACAAAATCCATCATAAAATGTTCACAAGACTTTGAAATTGGATTGATACGTCCAGATTGCAGACGAAACGAAATTTACTAGAGCGAAATCGCGAACAGACGCTTTGCGTTTGAGGAATAATAGCTATACATTCTTTTTCTTATTAATAAACGCGATGTAAGTCCTCCAAGTTTAAAATTACTTCTCCCTGTCATGTTCTGTAGTGACAAAGACAAAAGTTTTAAATGTGGAATAACTTTACTTCGCCTATATTTACTTATTAGACAATTTTAGTTTGTATTTACGCGTTTACTGAGAGAAGTGGTGGCTGTCGAAATGGCTATAAAGTATAAACTATAGCTTACCATGAGAATCATTTCAGTAATTCCATCTAAATCGGGCCCCACCGCCATGTTGGAATCTGTCAAGTTATTGCCACTTAATAAATACTGCATTTGTTCTTCGATATCACCATCTGCAAACAATTGAAATAGTGATAGATATTAATTAATAAAAGTAGGCGATCAAGATGTAACCGGGGATCTGTTTCGTTATAAAGTGAACAGAAGTTACTGATTACTTGATGTCATGTCTCTGGTTTCGTCACGGATGAAACAACTGTTCTTCAGTGGGTAGCACTACACCCGGCGACGTCCGCACCCAACCGATAGCCAAGGGCGACTGACGCTCCCGTTGTGCTGTTCATTATTTATATAGCACTTAATGTCACTGTCGATGTCATGACAGTGACAATGATTGTTAACACATATCTAATTCAGACTAGATGTCAAGACACTACACCTATGCTTATGATTAATTAATCCGAAATAAATTTCATTGTAATTGAGAAACGCTGTTAGCCTGAAAAGAAAAAGTCCGTTTACGCCTAGTTGCAACATAATAATAGGTACGCTGCTTGAAAAGAAATCCCTCATCAGGTGCATAGAATTCATGCTTTAGTGGTCGAATAATGACCATGTATAAAAACCTAAGGAAATTTGTAAAGAATTATTAAGAGAAAAATTTAAAGAAATAAACATTTTAACTGTTGTATCACAATATATTCTCGATGATGTACTTTATGTTCATAAGCATACTAACGAATTTAAAAAAAATAGCGACAATCATAATATTAACATGAGGAACAAACATACACATGTTAAGTCTACTACTCGGTTAAGTCGAGTTAGTAAGACGTATTTTATTGATTTTAAAACATGATCCCAGAAAATGAAAACGTTTGTATTACCACACAAACTTTAATACCAAATATTATAAATGATTTTCTTTAAGATACCACAGACTGGGAATGATTGAAGGCCCTCAGGCTATTTGATTATTAATTACTATTGTACGATATGAGATATATAATAACGAAATTTAAAAAAAACTTGCTGAGTTTTGCGCCCGTTCTTCTCAGGGCTGAGGCATACTATTTCAACTGAGTGGTAAATTTTGACGTTCAATGAATGATTTCTGGCTGCCAACACTGTAAATACAATGATAATTCTAAAGTTTTCCGAATTTTAAAGTCAAGGCTATCGACATAAAGCATTGGACTATAACTATATTGGACATAACCATGGATAACTAAGATCTCGTCATTAAATCCGTAACTAGAGATACATCATTGAAAACGGCCGCGAAACATTCTAACGGCTAACTAACTAACCTATCTATCCTTAGTTTAACTTACTAGAGGTATGACAAATCTATCCATTTACGCTTAAGCTTACATTTCAATAACCTATCGACATAAAGCATTGGACTATAACTATATTGGACAAAGCCATTGATAGCTAAGATCTAGTCATTAAACGGTGACAGCAATGTATCCGTAACTAGAGATACATAATTGAAAACGGCCGTGAAACATTCTAACGGCTAACTAACTAACCTATCTATCCTTAGTTAACTTACTAGAGGTATGACAAATCTATCCATTTACGCTTACTTACATTTCAATAACCTATCGACATAAAGCATTGGACTATACCTATATTGGGCATAACTATGGATAGATAAGATCTTGTCGTTAAACGGTGACAGCATTGTATCCGTAACTAGTGATACGTTATTGAAAACTGCCGTTAAGCAACTGGAGTAAATCCGGCAATGTATAGATAAAGTAGTCGCAGTTTAATACAAGTGTATTTTGTTGCATGTTCCATTTTTCGGCTTTGTTTTTATACGACGCGATTTTTTATATTATTGATTTGTATAAAATAAGTCATTGCTTTTAGGATTAAAAATGAAATTTCCTAATTATTAAAACATAAAAATTATTAATTTATTTTTAAAGTTATTTTCAATAATATTTATTAAACACAGAGTAATCACTAAAACTTTCAATTTATAAGATATACACGCCCTGAGGGCGGTCGTTCCATTCCCAATCTGTGGTATCATTAACAGCCGTTCCCAACATTCAGTGTATCTCTTATTTGAGATAAAAATCGTAGCCATCGTTGACCTTTCTGTCCCAATAAACGACGGTAACTCACCTTATCCGTACACGCTGTCTGTCAATGGGACGACGTATAGCTTACCAGCGATAGAAGTGTGTATGGAAATTTAAATTCACGCGTCCCAATATAAGGCGATGAGAATGACGTGTATGGTATATTGGGACAGCTTCAGATTGAAAAAAGAATTGTTAAAAAACGATTGTGTGGGAAAGGTTACTATAGCATAAACGATTTTCTTAATGACGCCACGGACTGGGAATAAAGCGAGCACCCTCACTCTTTAATTATAAATGTTTATTGTACGATATCAAATTGTAAACCATATTTTATATTTAAAAAAAACCCGCTGAGTTTCTTGCACCCATTCTTCTCTGGTCTGAGGCAGTCTCTTTTGAATGGGTGGTAGTTTTAGACGTTCAATAAGTGATTTTAAATCCTATTTTGAATAAAAATATTTGAATTATTGACAGCTAATTACTAACAGTAGAAGGTAGTAATTTATCTCTATCTGTAGATAGTATATTCGGAACGGCCGTAAGAAAGGCATTTATGTTATAGTTATATAATAATAATATAGTAACATTTAGCACAGAAACGTTTTTTAACAATTCTTTTGAATTTTATAAGAAACCATTCTTATAATAATAAATGTTATACAATAACAAAACCATTAGGCAATAAACAAAAGTGGGTGATACTAAGTGATTACAATAAGCATTGTCTCAACTCTCAGTATTCCGTTCCTTTCTCAGTAACGTATAACTCAGTAAATATCATGCTATTGTTTATTTCGTGGAAGGGACCTAATTATTAAAATTAATTGATGGGACATTACTTAACAACAACCCTTAAGTGATTACCATCAAGGCCGCTATCCCAAGAAATCGCCAAAATAGCGCATAATTGAAACTATTTTTAACGGTTTTTATAAAGCTTCTAGTTTTACAAAAAATAATTACCTGTCTACAGAGTATAAGAAGAAAATTCATTTTTTCTTGACATTTCTATCCTTTATTACTTTTACAGTTGCAGCCAAGTTAATCAATCAATCAAGATAAAAATTGTTTGAAAACTTATTAAATGTTTACGAATTCTATTCTATTAGGTTTGTAAAAAAATTAAAATGCTTTTTATTATGAATTAGAACAATGGCGATCTTGTGCGAGGGAGGTATCCCAGGTCCGTTCGATTGCTCAAGGCTGTTGGCTCAGTCCCCAGCCTTAATACATCAGTGAATAATAATTGCTATAAGTATTTTGTTAAGGGTGCACTCAGGACAAAAATATACCAATAATAATCGTTATATACTTGTAATGATGAAAGTTTGTATTATTATTTAAGTGAGTCCTATATTTTGACGAACACGGACGAAGATCTGTTTAGCAACACATTGCGAGTTCGATACCCCGCATTTACACTTCACGAATATTTTAATGTCACATTTTTTTATCGCTGTTGTAATTCATTGTATGTCGCTATTGCAATACCAAAAAATAATATAAATAATTATCTATTACAAACAAATTCAAGGAACTATAATATAATAAATAATAGTTTAAAAAAAAAAACTAAAAAACACGCTTTGTATAGAAAACTGAACTACAAAATAGAAAATAAATTGTAATAAATTTAAATGAAAAATATTGTTAAAAATTACTATTTATTTCATGATAACTATAAGTAACTGAAAATATTTTCCAAATTATTCATGTGTATACATCTGTATTAATAGTAAAATCTCGATAGAATTTCACGATTTTAGAAGTCACTCAAAGATATTAACGTTGTCAATATAATATACAGTGAGACTTAGTGGTAGAAGGTTATTTGCATTAAAAATTGTCTTTGGTATTCGAAAATTTCCTTATATTAGATAAATCGGTTAAAGATAAGGATATGGAATAATAAAATTAATAAGATATTAAAATTTAATATTAACATCAACTCCTTATCGAAGATATATTAAAATTATAAAAATTAACAAAAATTTAATTTTTATTTTTTGCAAATTGGCGTAATTTTATCAAATTAGTGTATTGTCATCGGTCCTCGATATCTACGAAGGTTGAACGAAATCTAGCCGTTTAAAGTGGGTCATAATCGCGCCCGAAGGAGTCGGTTACAAACAAAAAAGTGAAGCTAATAAAAAGTCATACGAATTTATGACTGACGGAGAAACAACTATTAACCAGCTATTTTGCAAGATTTAATTATTCGTTCATAATAATCTTACGTATAATATATAATTTATGTACTTCACTTAAAGACACATTATGTGGTGCGTTTAGAAATAGGTATTATATATTTAAACAATTTACGAAACGGTTTGCTCAATGGAAGGCGCTCGGCGGAACTCGAGAGGTCAAAGGTTCGAGTCCCGCATCGTTCATAAAATTTTATAAAAAATACTTAATTTGTATAGGTATATATTCCAAAATGATCATTGCATTTGCAATGGACATGAGGAAAATTTTTAGGTTCTAGAGAAAATTAACTTTTCCCATTGCCACCATGGTTTACTTGTGGTTTCGTATGTTATGACTGGATGTCATAATATTTGACAGCACAATAAGCAAATCAAATTCAAATAGTTAATGATTAAAACCTCTATTTATAAATATTAAATGTGTCCTTGCGGAAAAACGTAGTTAATAAGTTAATAATATGTCCTATGCTGCCACCTGTTGCTCCCCTTGCCTAATTATTACTTTATTAACTTTATATGAATAATACTGCTTACTAATGCTATATACAGGGTGTCCCGTAATCAGTGGACCAACGGGATACCCGTGATAGGGGTGGTCATCATCTCTCGAAAACACCAAATTTTACTGTTCTAGGGCCAGTAGTTCAAAAGATATGATTTTTTAAGCATTATTTTGAAAATTCTACCCTTATCAACACAAAAGTTGAAAAAAAATATTTTTTATTTTTATTTTGCCCTGTTTCTTAACTTAAGGTGGCTGAGGAAACATGTGTCTTCACAATTAAATCCATTTTTGTGAATAAATATTGCCAAATTAAAAATTAAAAACCAAAACATGCGCAAATATCAAATAACTAAATTTGCAACGTGATGTTTGAAGCAAGCTAGTGCAAAAAAAATGTATGACAGCCTTGCGGACCATTATTTAAAAAACATCTGCAGTTCATACTGATTCCAAAAAGGTATAACAATATTACATTTTACAAAAAAAATAACTTAATAACCAATTTTAGACTCCAATTGCGAGAAACATTTAAGCGCTATCTATTCTGAGAATTATTTTGTTATCGAGAGAGAGATAACACAATATGCTATCTCTTTCTCGCTCAGGTACCTTTTTCGTTTACGGGGTCCTATTGGCCGACGCCTATGATCCCCACACCCTAATTTTTCAAATTATTCTTAGTTTCATCAGAGACTTGCTCATAGCTCGTAGCTGCACACGTGTTTTTTACTTCGCTACCATTACGACTCTTTTTTTTGGTGACTGACGCTTGAATTGGACCTTGTTTGTCTTTGTGATTTGGATACTGTTTGCCCGGATTTTATAAAATGCCTAATACCTATACTCCTCGTGAATATGCTGAGATGTATTTTATTTACGGTCTGTGTAATGCAAACGCTCGGCAAGCAGCCCGTACGTATCGTGAGCGCTATCCTAATCGCGACCGCTATCCGGATCATCGAATTTTTCTCCGTGTAAATAACGCGTATTTAGAAGGCAGAATTCCCGGAGCTGCAAACAACGTGGGAAGACCTAGAAGAGTCGATGAACTTCAAATACTGGCCGAAGTGACAGAAGAACCTTCTACGAGTGTTCGTCGTATTTCAAGACGTACTGGTATAGCAAAAACAACAGTACATCGCATTTTAAAAAGAAACAGTTTATACCCTTATCATATTCAACGAGTGCAGGCACTATTACCTGCTGATTATCAACGGAGGATAGATTTTTGTGCAGAGATGCTTCGCCGATGCCGACAAGATCCACTATTTTTCAATTCAATATTATGGAGCGATGAATCGTGTTTTAAAAGAGTTGGAGTGTTTAACATTCATAATTTACATGAATGGGCTGTTGTGAATCCACGTATTGTACGAGAAGATAGATTCCAGCACCAGTTTGGAGTCAATTTGTGGGCTGGAATCTTAGATGGTAAACTTATTGGTCCATTTGAGCTCCCACCGAGGCTTAATGGTGCTCGGTACTTGCAATTTTTAAGAAATGACTTAAGTAATTTATTAGCAAATGTACCACAGGAGGTATGTGAGAGGATGTGGTTACAGCATGATGGCGCACCCGCTCATTATTGCAGACAAGTGAGGGAATATTTAAACGAGTCTTACCCAAGTAGGTGGATTGGACGAGGAGGTACAATCCCATGGCCAGCTCGATCACCTGATCTTAATCCATTGGATTATTTTTTATGGGGATATTTTAAAGAATCCGTATATGAAACCGTTAACGATAACGAAAGACAGCTAAGACAAAAACTGAATGTGGTGAGTGAAAAAGTCAAAAATAATGAAAGGGCGTTAAAAAGTTTAAAAAGAAATTTTATAAGAAGATGCCGGCTATGCCTTAGAGTAAGAGGAAGACATTTCGAACATTTATTATAAGAAATAAATAAAAAAATTCTAACTATTTACTTTTGTTTTATTGTAAATTCCGCCAAGAAATTGCTATCTAATGTTGATTTAAAATAATTATTGTCTTTTATTGTTTCACAATAATGATTAATTATACCTTTTTGGAATCAGTATGAACTGCAGATGTTTTTTAAATAATGGTCCGCAAGGCTGTCATACATTTTTTTTGCACTAGCTTGCTTCAAACATCACGTTGCAAATTTAGTTATTTGATATTTGCGCATGTTTTGGTTTTTAATTTTTAATTTGGCAATATTTATTCACAAAAATGGATTTAATTGTGAAGACACATGTTTCCTCAGCCACCTTAAGTTAAGAAACAGGGCAAAATAAAAATAAAAAATATTTTTTTTCAACTTTTGTGTTGATAAGGGTAGAATTTTCAAAATAATGCTTAAAAAATCATATCTTTTGAACTACTGGCCCTAGAACAGTAAAATTTGGTGTTTTCGATAGATGATGACCACCCCTATCACGGGTATCCCGTTGGTCCACTGATTACGGGACACCCTGTATAGATTTAAAATAATATCATTTTTAACAGATGCCACATAGACAAAAAGCAACTACATAATTGTATAATTACAAATGACAAAAGCTTAAATACCAACATATTTAACCGGGATCGGGGAAAACCATACAACATTGGAAATATGCAAACCCACATGTAATGGCCATAACAAACACTATAAAATTAGTAATCTATTATTAACTCAACATTATTTCTAATTTGCTGATCAGCAATGATGTTAAAATGTATTTCTTACGATAAATATAGAGCTCGCCTATCTTATTTATTATACAGCCCAAGAATGCAAAACAGAACAGAACTCAAACCATCTTATTAATAAATGCAATGAAAAGTTACTCCAAGTTTAAAACTACTTCCCCCTGTCACATCATTCTGTAGTGACAAAGGTAAGATAAATAAAAGTTTTAAATTTGGAATAACTTTATTTCCTGTGTATTAATTACAAAGAAAATGCTTAAAGTTAAATTTGTTTTGTCTTAAGTAAAATTATTTTTGTCTTTTGTGGGGCATTGTATATATTTTACAAGAAAATGTTCAAAACAAAAATGTTTGTGTGGTTACTATAACATAAATGACTTTCCTAATTAATCCACAGATTGGGAATGGAGCAACCACTCTCAGGCTATTAAATAATAAGTTTAATTGTACAATATTACTTTGTAAATATATTTATTGATGAAAAAAGCCCGCTGAGTTAGTTGTCCATTCTTCTCAGGTCTGAGGCATTCTTTTTGGAATGGGTGGTAGTTTTTGACTTTAAATAAGTTATGTCACATCCTATTTTGAATAAAAATATTTGAATTTGATCAACAACCATAAATTGAATTTGCAAACTAAATTATGTTATGAACCATCAAGTTAAAGTCAAATGTAACTTACCAGAATCATCATATCTTTTAGATGGTCTATCACCCACAACAACTACATCTTTATCCTTAAGTGGTTTTCCAGAAGCAAAAGCAAGGTCCTTGATTATGTCTTCTTTGGTATTCCACTTTTGGTACCTCATTGTAAGTCTGAAAAAAAAATGTTTATTTTTTTAACAATTTTCCTTCAGTTAATTACTTTATAATTAATCTTCTAAGATTCATTAGTTGTCTTCAATTTATAGCTTGTTTATATTATCTAATTAGTGAGTCAGTAAGTAACCTAATTATAATTCGCAATACCTGATGTACCCTATGCTCTGAGAAAAGTAACAATTAAAATAACGCAATAAACGCATGAAATTTATAATATCATTTCATTGAGGGTCAAAAATCTCTGAAAACAGTTATCACAAAGCTGTTCAATTTTCCGTTTTTGGATAAATTAAATTCAATTTCTACAATTTATGGACAATGTGGGATTTAAAGCTGCTTCCTGGTATTCAAAAATTTGCGTTATGAAAGAGAATTTGAGAATAATACCACATACCACATAACCAATCATTTGCTACCAAAATAAATTTAAATCATAAAATTTTATCAGCTAAAGTATTAAGTTGTACGGAACGAAGTCTTATTTTATTAAGTAATAAATAATTATTCTCACTTATTCATGTACCCACTTGTAGCAGATCTCGTTACAGCTTAATTGTAAATTTTACAGCTAAGGCTATGTTCTCAATTCTTGTACGCACAGCTGTTCACAGAACACTTTTACTCTGACAACTGCAACTAGAATGTCTCAAGAATGTCTGCAGTCTGCTGAAAAGCTGTCGAATGTCGATCACTTGCCAATTGTCATGTAACTTGTCAATTCTATTCAATACATATTTGACAAGCTTAAATTATAGTTGCCCTTCAATAAAAGCCACAATTAAAAATAGAGATGCCAATTTAAAAAAAAAATTATCTATTGAATAAATACAATGACAATAATTAATTAGACCATTTTTTAAACTAATAATACGTAATATTTACATCCTCTTTAACCGCCAGTTGCAGAGAGCATCCTTTTTGTTAATGTTTAATTAAATATAATATCGTCACTTTCATTTTCATTTTGACATTCAAAGATATCATGTACTTTATCGAAACAAACTTGATATAATATACTTTCTGAAACTGGCGGAAAGACCTACTATTTAAAAATAAATACATTAGTGAAGAGGATCCAAATACAAGGTACGTAATGAGGCGGGACCTTAAAATATCAAAGAGATTTTAAACACTACGTTCATAGAATATTAACGCTAATATTGTAAGGGCGGGGGAGCCGCGGGACTGCCTAAGTAAAAATTGAAATTTAGTTTAGTATGAAACGTGCTGTGAAATTTGACATAAGTTTGAAATAGTGATTACATGGCGATGAAGTATAATCGAGCTAAGTTTGAAGGTGAAAAGTTGCTTATAACGTAGTGGATTTCGGCTATCTCCGTTTTTACAAGATTATAGCCGTCATCTGTCAAGGGTCAAACTATCAATCACTGCACTTTTCATACAATCGAGTGAATCGCTTTTTGCAGCAGAAGTGGTCTGTGTTGAGTGAAATTATTGACAACAACAGTATTTTATTTATTAGGATATTCCTAACCGTACCTTTATGCAAATATTCTTATTTGAATTCAAATAAATATTATTACAGTGATCAAATCAATTACTATATTATCATTGGATCAAAGGCAACTAAAATACAAATTTTTCAAATAATATGAGTGATGAAAGATTGCCCGAAGAAATATCTCAGAGTGACACTCAAGCCGAAACACATAAAGAAGAAAATCAAAAGGAAAGAGCAGACAGTGTGAAATGTGACAAAGTTAAAGGTATTGTGAAGTATCAAATACCATCTTTATTATTGCATTAAATATTTATATTGGATATTAGAATTTTCTTACTTCTTCAATGAACTTCAATGCTAAGCTTTAAATAAACAAATATAGTAAATTAGATATGATTGTATGATTGATGAAATTAATATACATATAATATATAGTTTGGCTGTTAAATATGGACATAGAACATTATGTATTAAAATTATCTGGACATGTTTATACCACCTTTATTTTTTGCAGTGGATATTTTGTTGAAGGCAACAGGAAATGCACCAATAATGAAGAAAAAGAAGTGGTCAGTGGATGCTGAAAAGCCCGTAGGCTGGGTAATGGAGTTTGTGAAAAAATATCTTAAGTTGGAACCTGAAGAAAAATTGGTAAATAGCTACATAATATGATATTATTATAATCACACCGAATATGTGTCTAAAGTATACAGCTTACAGCGAGTATAAAGCTTTCATCCTTAGATGAAACATTTATACATCTAGACTGACAGCTCTGAAAATGTGTAATAAAATAGAGGTTAACAGTCTACTAACACACAGTGACATACACATCTGGAGTGTAATATGTAGCTTGTCCCACACACTAAAGTTGTAAACCTAGGCTGTTTTCATCTGTTACATAGCAGCAAGAGGCTCTATCTACATATATAAATTATCTTAGGAAAAATCATAAGAAATATGTTTTCATTTGTCGCACCTGCTACTTTCACAATCAGAACAATGACCGCTAAAATCACCCTTGATGAAAACAAACTTCACTTATCACATTTGCTTTGAACATTGGATTTCATCAAAGAATAAAGAATTAAAACTTTGTTTCAACTGCCATTTTATACGTCATTTTAATCGTAAACAATATAAAGTGTGACACCATTGACCGGACAATCAGTTTGTGAAATCACTATCATGTGATGAGTATAAGTAATTTTTTCAATGTGCCATTTCTTCTCTCTCAGAGCGCCATTTGTTTCCGAAGTGGTGGTAGTGTTAGAAGTGACATCAAAAAGACTCAAATCAATCAAATTCTAAATGAATCAATTTTGAGAAAATAAATACCTTTACACTTTGCCTTCCCAAAAATTAAATTTTCCTTCCAGTGTAAAGTCCCCTTAGCTGTAGAATAGTTGTCATATTTTGTTGGTAAGCTTTATTCGTTAGGAGTAATTCATAAATTATGTCACACGAATTTAATGATTTTGTGACCCCTGTGACATGGATTTAGTCCATGTCACAGCTGGTCACATTTGTGAGACCCCTCTAGTATGATGTCACATATTACGCAATTTTACATTTAGAAATTTCTTAAATTATAAAACAGATTTAAATTATTTAAATTATTTTTCAATAAAACAACATTAAATCAAACAAATCCATAAAAAAATTATATTATATTTAGAAATGTAGTAGGTCTGTGGTCATATTTAGTGTTGTAATACTTAGATATAAAAAAATTATATTAAAAAAAAATGTGACATCACAATGTTTGGGATCCCTTCCCGCCCATCGTCACACAATGTCACATTATGTCGCCCCCTTAACTTGTGACGAAATTTATGGATGGCCCCTTACTTATAAAAACTATTTTTATTGTTTTAGTTCCTGTACGTCAACCAAACATTTGCCCCGTCACCTGATCAGATAATCAAAAACTTATTTGAATGTTTTGGTACAGATGGGAAGTTGGTATTGCATTATTGTAAGAGTCAGGCTTGGGGATGATTATGACCTGTAAGAAGTACGAAGTAAATAATGGTGCCAGTACTTTTAAACACTTAAATAAAGAATATGATATATATAGCGTGGCGCTAAAATGGCGACATTAAACGGCCGTTTTCAATAACCTATCTATCCTTAATTTAACTTACTAGAGGTAGACAAATCTATCCTTTTACACTTACTTACCTTTCAATAACCTGTCGATAGATAGCATGGGACTATAACTAATAACAAACTATATAGGTACTGGACATAACTATGGATAGATAAGATCTTGTCATTCAACGGTGATAGCCATCTATCCGTATCTAGAGATACGTTACTGAAAACGGCCGTAAATGAACACACGGATAGAGCTATCTAACTTTAATCGTTAACATTAATTCTAAAATTATAGTAAATTATTGAAATTTCTAATACTAAAAATTTTTCAAACAAAATAATTAAATACCTACATATTTGCGAACAAAAATTAATAAGGTCTCACTAAGTAGGTGCAGTGCCTACGCTTGTGCAGCTAATAGACTTTCTTACAGGTTGTTCCAAAATAATATTATGGAAAATTTATTTGTTTAGGTGACATTATGTTAACAGCCGTGAGTTACTTACCGAGCCTACCCGTGTGTTAATTTAATGACGCCATTGAAGCGACACACTGTATATGAAATTGTCTAGAATTAATAAGATATAGTTTAGCTTTGAAATTTATTGGCTTCATTTCATGAGAGTAATGGACTCTCAGCTTTTGAAAAACAAGTGATTACAGTTTAAACAAAAGTGACACATATTGTATAATTTTTGTTCTTTTTTTAATACTGTATACAGTATATTTTAGTAAATGCTTAACCAAATACATTAGAATACAATTTGGTATTTTTAAAGTGATACTTCTGGGATTAATTAAATTAAATTTGTAACCAAAATTTAAGAACCATGCGGGATTCGAACCCGCGACGCGATTTGAAAGAGCGACATCTCAAGTCAATATCCTAATATGCACTCATTGCGGTTGAGCAGGTTCATAAATTATGGTTACAAAATTAATTTAAATAATCCCAGAAGTGAGGGATATCACTTTAAAAATACCAAATTGTATTGTAATGTATTTGGTTAAGCATTTACTATAATATACTGTATACAGTATTAAAAAAAATTGTACTGTAATTTGAAACTGATTTACTTAATTTTATGTATCACAAGTGACCCACCATATGTTAATATAAATAATTCATTATAATATGCTTACAAATTTGTACTTTTTGTAGGAAATTATTTTTTTATATACACATTGTTACCCCCTGATAAATGAGCTTTCTAGTCTTACTTTGCATATCAGCTCAGAAGACGGTTCAAGTGTATCTGGAATAAACGAATAGTCATGTTTATACTATATATATAATTCATTTACTGAATGTTAGTAGCTCTAATGCTCAGAAACAGCTTAAATTTTTATTTATTAATTTGTTTGCATCAATAGTGGTTAAGCATAATGGAAAATTAAATAAAATAAAAAAAAATCAAAAATGGATTTACTATATTTTGGTTGGGATTGGGATAAGATTAGAGCATTTGGTTATCTGTTAATAAGTTGATTTTTTATTCAAGTACTCTCTTTCAACACCAGTTTACATTTACTCTCCTACTCTTAGGAAGGTGGATGTGCTATTTGAAAGTAGTCATTTAGAATTGTTTTGGAAACACTGCTCATGCAAAGTTTGGTGGTATGTGGTATAAAGTTCTTTGAAAACCATATGGTGCAGCATCATTACACATTAATATAATAGGTAATAATAATTAAAGCCTTTTATTCCGAACATCATGTTGTCATCATCAACAGCAAGAATTTCAAACATGGGGATCTTATTAATACTTGGGTTAATATGTCTCTTAGGTCGGTGTGCCTTGCGCCATAGGACTTCAACAATTTATACTGTTTTTTATCTGCCGCCAATCTTAGCCAAAGGGGACTTTAGGTCATTTTCAGCTCGTCTTCCCATCTTCTCACTCTTCGATCTAGGCTCCTATGCTCATCATTTTGGGTACCAGGCTGTTTGCTACATTTTTCTTGCTGACAATGGAGCAAATGACCAGTCTATCCCAATTTCAGTTGATAACCTACCGTACCTAATAAGGTGTCTGTAAATTTTATGCCGGATGTCTACATATGACACATCTATCTAGATTCATAGTTAATTTTATGGTGTGCAGTAGAATTGGACGCCAGGGATCATGTCAAACAACAGATGTGTCGCTTACGCTTGTACTTTTCCCGCGGCTGTCACTGAATTTGCCGGTTTGGAATATAGTCTTATCATAGATATATTGCGTTTAGACAACCTGACAGACCGATAATGTCGTGACCAATTTTGATTTGTCAGTGTGTTAGCTTGTTATTATTCAAATTACTAAGGAGCTGATTCCAAGCACATGTTTACGATTTTTCAATCAAAATCAAGTCAAAAATTACGGTAACTATAGATTCGCTTTCCTTTTCTATCTTCCTGTGTTTTTTGTCTATAGTCTATACAACGCTATTCTACGCTAGAATGTTTTTTTTTTTAATTTTAATTATTTTTTATTATTCTGTTATGTTAAAGAACATGATGCGTTGAACGGACGAATAACATCTGTATGGGGTGGAAACGTAGACGATACGAGCTTCGCAACCATATGTATTATACGTCAAAATTAGTTCTCTGGGCGCTCGCGAGTGGCGCTTCAAATAGGCACAAAAAATTTGCTGACAAACATAGGGAACTGTCAGCCTGTCAGTGAAGTTAATATTTATGTATTAATTCTAAGAACTAGACATAAATGTTGCCACACCGCGCTTTATATAATTGGTATCTTATTATAATGAAAGAAAATTATCTAAATAAAAATCAATGTTGTAAAAATTATATTAAGTAATAAAAAAGACATTCAAAGTACAAAAATCCTAGTCTTATTTCGCTCCTTGTCATTTCTTATCACCACCGCCGTGGACAAACTGTTTGCTTGTAGTGCGAGTTGGCAAATTGTCTATAAACAGAAAAAAAAAACAATTCTAATTATGATAGATTTAAAGAACGGTAAAGAAGAGGAGATTACGACTAAGGGATACAAAGAATGGATGATGGGCAGCAGCATCCTTCTGAGAAGCACCAACATCTACTGCGATTCAACCCAATAATTATGAAAATGCTGGAAAAAGGCCTCCTCTAAAGATCCCTAGGTCGATCGGTCCTGAGTTGTCCTCATACAAGCTATACCAGCGATCTTGACCAGATCATCGATCCTGGGGCCTACAAACACTCGTCTTCCGGAACGTGGTCGCCATTCGAGGTTTTTTCTCCTTCAATGCTGCTTTCTACCATCTTTCCGTCGAGCTATATGCTCTGCCCACAGCCACTTCAGTTTCGCAATCAACCACGCTGTGAAGGTGATTTTGGTTCTCCCACGGATCACATCTGATTTGTGCTCCAACTACTGCCGTCTCCATTGCCCTGAGCGATAATTTCTGCACCACTTCATAGCACATGAATGTATTTTAAATCTTTGTTTTATCTGTTTTTCAAATCCTGCCCGACCAGGATCCGATCGTACCTACTCACACGCCTAACCGAACTAATCCGCGTGCCGGGACAGTTTGTAAGCCCACTAACTTTATGCGTTCTGTTTTATATATTATTTATATGCCTTCACTGAAAGGAACCTTTAGAAACAGTATTACAATCTAATTGTAAGTCATAAAACACCATTACCTCTCCATTCATCAGACCGATTCTGGCTCTATTACGCTCATCTTTCAACTTTATTCATCACAGAAAATATGCGCTCTGTATGCTGATATAAATATTAGGAAGGAACCTTAAATAGTAGGATACTATATTACAATATAGTACGGTTGGCAACCCTAGTCACGAGGGTAACTAACCAGGAGGTCTACAGCATTTCGTGCTCGACTTGTCGGTACTTGTCCTGGTTTGCTTCGACCTGGCTGTGTTGTCCTTCTCACACGGACAGCACGAGTGCACGCTGCTTCGTGTCGTATCCATCGCTTCTATTTTCTCCACCTGACAACAAAATACCTGTTCAATATAGATTGTATTGCCGTTGAAACAAAAGTAAATATTACAACACTATAAACTAAAACATGACACAATAGAAACTCAATGCGTCTGTCATAATCTTTAAGTATTTTTTTAGGATTGAATTGTAAAGAACATTGTGTTCTTAGAAGTAAGTTTATGTTTTAGTCATTCAAGTCACGTAAGCATTATAAATCCTACAAATGTCTTTAGCCGCGGCCCTTAGGTGAGCTAGATGTGCTGTCACTCCAGGACAAGGACCGCAAAAATGTCAAATGGATGCAAAAATATCCGCGCATCTTCATCGAGATACCGCTAACTTATACGGATCAAAGGGCACCAACAGACAATCTGTCTATCATGACTAATGACTACAGCCGGCGCTGAATGTCTGAGTTTCATGTAGTTAGCATTAACTAACTGTATGTGTCCGCCCGTGGCTATAGGTATAGCCACCACCACTAGGTATTTTTGCTGCAATAATTATAGAGTATAACCGTGGGGGCCCGCTGCAATTTCAGGTACATAATGCGAAATATTCGTAGTCGACGTAAAATGGCAATCAATATACCAACAATGAAGTAATCATCAAATCTTCATTTTTACCATACCGTATGCTTTGCTAAAAAGAAAACAAATGCTCAAAACAAAACAAATTTTTAATGCTATAATATCATATCTACTTTATAGCATTTTATATATAGCTGATTAGATGGGGTCAGTGACCGCTGTGATGTGACCAGCACACTTACCAATTTAGGTGACGGAAACGAATATTATTGTAAATTCAAAACTTCTCGCTTGATTTTAATGAAAGAAAACGATTGTATTTCTATGCATATGTCTAGTGCCATTGCTTATATAAGCTATTCGATCATTTATCATAAGCTTGCAACTGATTTTGCGGACTATTCTCACATTGATTATTGAAAATCTATATCCAGTTTCACTTGATACATTGAAATATTGTGTCAGTTTAAGAATACGTGTGTATGAACTAAATTGTCCCGAACTTCTCGAGATTTCGAAATTCAATGTTCCTGCCAGGTCTCTACGCAAGGACAGAATTTTCAACCTATCGACTCTGTGAACCTATCGAATGTGTTCTTCATTGGATGCCTACTCACACTTCCGCGATTCTCTCGCAACAATTATTGGCCTTGTATCTTTATTAATTATAATATCCACTAGTACCTATGTATGTCATTGTCTTGATTTATACATTGTGTAATCGCCTAAATATTCTATCTATTATTTACTTATCTTAACGTTATTTTGTCAAGTCTGTATATAGGTATGTATTCTCTTTTGTTTTATCAGTGCATCTATTCTAATATATATCCAATATTGTAATTATTTTATATTTTTTAATACTTTCTTTACATAGTGATGTACCTGTTTCTATCCTTAATAAATAAGTAGGTATGTATATAATATGTCAAACCTTATTTGGCGCCGCCGGTAATCTAGGCTGTCGATCTCCAGCTGCCCTTTGACCGGGCCTTTCTTCTAGAGGCAGTCTCAATTCTTCTCGTAATGTCTTAGGAGTATCTCTAACACTATTTCTGCCAGACGGTGGCTGGTCCTTCGGAATGTATTGCTAGAAAAAAATTTAGTTATTTGAACGCTTTAATTTGATTAACTTAAATTATTTTTTGAGTTAATTTCGCCGAAATGTTTAAAATTAATAATTTAATTAAAGTTTGCGCTGGGCTGGGCATGTATGTCGGATGCACAAAGACCGATGGGCATAGGTCGTCACGCATTGGATGCCTCAGGACGGACAAAGACGCAGACCCTGAAAACGATGCAGGTGGCGTGACGATGTGGATGCCCACAATAAGACTTGGTCGCAACTGGCACAGGACCGTGATAAATTGAGTAAAGTAGGCCTTTCTTGCTCAGCAGTGGGATCCGATAGGCTAATAAAAATGATATAATTATAAATGGAAATCTAGCACACTTCCATGTAGCGGAAAAAAGGCAAACTGCAGTAACTTTGTGTCGATTTTTCATGCATCTAAGATGTTGAATAAATTTCACATTGATTTAATTTCTTAAAGAACTTTGTACTATGGTGTGCGGTATGTCCTGATGAGATTACGGGTTGTATGCAAATGCTACGGTCGTTTTACCTCATCTATTTAAGATATGACTTGTTGCCAGTCATCCCGTGGGTTAACATCTCGGTCAGTCGCTTACATAAAGAAAAAATCTAACCTCAGGCATCTTCCATATAATGATGCTTCCAGCCGCGCATGAGCTGACGATGTACCGGGAGTCGGGGCTGAACCGGCAGCACGTGACAGCGCCCGCATGCCCCAGCCCCGTGTGCGTGTAGTAGCCCTCCTCGTACTTCCATAACTGTTGCAGTAACACAGCATTGGAAGAAACATCCTCAAAATTAGTATACAGGACAAAGTACGACTCAAGTAAACAATAAGGAAAAAAGCAAAAATTAAGCATGTAAGATACTGTATTAAAACTTTAAAATTGAAATGGTCATTTAATGAGGAGTAAATAAGATAAATAGCCAAAAGACAGAAGGACACAACGAGATCAAAACAGTGCCAGGTGATAATTGGTTCAACAAAGATCGGACATTGTGGAAAATTATTGGGGAGGCCTCTGCTGAAAAGCAAGACAATCAATAAAAATACTGTCGTTAAATATGTTGTTTAAGTTATTATGTAAACACCAAACATTAAAAAGATATAAAATGCCATGTAACTTGAACAATTGTTATTATAATGAATAAATTAACCAACTAAAGCCTCAATGTCCTCTAGTCTGTATTTCACGACGCTCACACTATTCACTCTCTCACCTCACACTATTCACTATTCACTCGCTCACACCATTCAACACGATACACTCTCTCACCAACTATATACGCAATACCCGATGATTAAACAGGTCAACCTGTAGACAGCCTACATAGACAGAATCCGAATCATGATTTGCACCCTAGCGGATTACACATAACCAAATAAGCACTTTTGTTGTAAGTGCAGAGGATGTCTAACTTAGGACGAAACCGTTACTCATGTAATTCTGGAATGTGCAGGAGTGGCCAAACAATGGGCAAAAACCTCAGTAAATATGAAGTCGCTTCGAGCAGTATACGAATACCCCATAAGTGGTCTGTACTTCTAGAAGGAGCTGGTTGGTTGGAGTAAGTGGCCCACACTGCACGCAGAATGAACCCAACTAAGTAGTTTACTTGCGAAATCAAGTCATACATCCCCTATACCAATACCCACTCGATGAAGCATTCATAATCCACCTTCATGAACTTAATGTCACCTACTAACCGTACAATTACCGATATTTACAAAATTACTGGTTTTATGTGTAGTGGAGAAACGATTAATCGAATAGGATCGAATCGAAATTCGGGTAATTGATAATCTTCCTCCACAGCCGAAGCAATAGGAAAATTATCATTATATATACCTATGTAAATGACCATACCTTGACCATTTGGTCATTGCCTCCTGTGACGAACAGCTCCCCATTCTGTGTGATGTGTAAACCATTGATTGCTCCGCTCTTACTTGCTTCCAACTGCCAAATTGTAATTTTATTCCATCAATCGATAAATAGTCTAAATTATTAGTCGAAATAATTTTTATGACGTTAAAGGACGAGACGAGCAGGACCTTCAGTTGCGCCCTGCCCATGGTAATGTAGTGCCGCTCAGGATTCTTGAAAAATACAATTGCGTTCGTCACCTTGATTCATAAGATGTTAGTCTCATTTGCCCAGTAATAACAACTACGGCGACCTTCAGACCGAAACACAATAATGCACAATTACACATTACTGCATCAAGGCAGAAAAAGACACCGATAACCACCCAATATCTAGCCGGCATCCTGTGCAAAGAAGCCTCCCACTGGTAAATACCCTTAGCCGCCTCCTACGACACCTTTGGGGCTAGGCTTTCCTATTATTTTTATGCACCAGAGAAGCACAACTTCAGGTAGCAGGTAATCAATATGTGAACTGACCTCTCTAGCCAAGTTGCCACTTCCAGTTTCCCAGTAGGCGACCCTTCGATCGGTGCCTCCTGTTAACAGTTGACACCCCAGCGGCTCGTAGCAGATGCACATGAATAGAGTGTTGGCGTACATTACTTGCCGACGTGAGAGGGAACTGATATTCACAGATGAAACAAAAGGTTTTATACAAAACATTATTTGATTCACAAATAAAATTAAAAAAAAAATATTATGAACGATGCGGGACTCGAAACCACGACCTCTGTCGGGCGTTCCGTGCCAGTGCTCTTCCAACTGAGCTAACCGTTCGAGTGACGTATCATCATAAGGAGATCCTGCAGACGAAGCCACAACCTGAGATTTGAACAAGCATACAAGATTTTATTACGATCTGAGGTCGTGGGTTCGAGTGCCGCATCGTTCATAAAATATTGTTTTTAAATTTCATTTGTGTATTAATACTAGAATTGAGAGTCACTTTAAAAACATAACAAATTCTTCAGATTTTTGATTACCTATATAGCCTACCTACTAATTTAGAGGTCCCGAGTTCGAATTCGGGTAGTTGAAATCATTTATTTAGATGTTTGATTTCGAGTTATTGATGTTTATTTGTCTTTATGTACACCCAAAGAACATTGAGTGATATCAGGATACAATATAATGACGCATATGGTGTCCTGATGGGACTGCCACGTTACTGTAACGCGGCTCACGTGTTTACCGTAGGCAGGATAACCTAGAACTAAAATACGACTTCTTCGTGATCATCAGTCGGAAAATTCCATATCTTCATGGTTCTCCGAGCAAATGAACTGCTTCATCTTAGAGCATTGGACTCGCGTGCATCATGCCAAATATGTAATTGTATTTTTACTTTATTGTATACAATTTTATTTATTTTCACTACTAATTATTGTGATATGGCACTTTATGCCTGCAATAAAGATTTATTATTACTGTAATGTTATTGATCCAAAATTAAATAAAACGTTACACAAGATCCCAGATAATGGCTGATCCATCAGTGCCCGCGCTGACCGCCTCCAAGTCGTTGGGCGACACCTGTATGGCGGACACAGGACTCTTGTGCTCCTTGAGAACTTTCTTCAGGCTCTGACACTCTGGTTTTATATCCCACAGTCTTACCTGAAACGAGTCAATTATTTAGTAGTATATATTTAGTAGTAGTACAGTAACTATGTTTTCACACTAGGTTAATTGCGTTACATTTTTATTATTATTTATTTGACCCTCAAAAACAATTACACGTGTTACAATCCTTGAAAGCGTGCGAGAGAAGAATATCTCTAACGGAGATCGAGCAAGATGGAAAAGGAAATCGAATCTATTATTACTGTGACTGATTTTTTAGAATAGATTTTTTTTAGTAAAAAGCTTGGTTATATTCCAAGGTTATTGCATTGAATTTATGCATTATGCTAAAAGGCGAATACATCGTAATATAACTAGGCGAAAGTTACCAGCAAGAAACGCATTGTCACTTTTAATTGAACGCACTCCGTATGGAAAAAATGCCACCATCCAAAAGGTTTTGAAACCCAGCAACGACAGTGAGAATCAAAAATCATGAGGATCACCTGATGACATGTTTTTTTATGACAATAAGGGACGCGACGAGCGTCTTGTTCAGCTGATGGTAGTTGATACGCCCCGCCCATTTCATTGCAGTTCCGCTAAGGATTCGTGAAAAACCCAAAAATTCTGAGCGGCTCTATAATTGCACTTGTCACTTTGAGACATATTAAGATGTTAAGTCTCACTTGCGTAGTAATTTTACTAGCTTCGGTCCCTTCAGGCCAAAACACAATAATGCTTCACGGCAAAAAATGCGTTGTGGTACCCATAATCTATTCGGCATCCTGTGCAAAGTAGCCTCCCACTGGTTATTGCTCTTAGTCGCCTCTTACGACATCCTTGAGCCTGGGTCTTCCCTAGTACATTACTATTACAGAAGTAAGTTGACCCTTGACAGAAGACCGTGGTTAATCTGGCTCTGTACGTGAGACCATCAAAGGTATGAAGATTAAGCACCTTATCATTATACAAATACGCTCTATGGTCCGTATTCCAAAAACCTTCTCAATAAGTTATCCATGCTTAATACGCTTAAGCTTCTTTTCCTTCTGGAACCTACTAACACGCATGGGCGTGCGTATCACATAGGCAATTAGGCAGTGTACTCGTTATCAACTTAAGTAAATATAGCACCAGTGTGAAAGTTAATTTGGTTCCATTATTTTATAAGCAAACTTCTAATTAACAGCCACTCATAAAATTTTTCCTTACGCTATAAACTAAATACCTACGGTAAGCCATGTTGTCATATTCCAAAGCTCAACTTCGAATAATTAGATCCACAGTGCCTACCACGCTAGAAAACCAATGCACGCCTCTGCTAACACGGCCACTATTACCTCTGTTAAATAAAATAAAAAAAAATATTAACCTTTGGATTTCGCTGGTACAAGCCCTCCCCCATTCCCCTCTCACCCCCTCGCGCTCGTCCTGTTGTGTCAGTACGGTTTGCAGTTTAATTACCTTATTGGTTGTCTTTGTTTTTAAAGTTTTCAATGTTACGTTTTGACTGTTGTTGTTAATGGTTCTGTAGTTTCTGTTGTTCTGTGTCGCTATAATAATAGTACTGCCAGAAAAATACATACCTACTTTTTTTACTACACCCAGATTCTTTCATTATGTTTTCATCAATAATCAATAATAATCGGCATCACAACACAACACACGTTTACAAAATTACGGGTAGCACTCCGGGAGTGCCGGCAGAAGAGAAAAACTTGAACAATAACGTTGAGCATTTTCAATATTTTGGACCATTCCAACCATTTATTCATCCTAACCATTTAGGGAATAATTTCGCACGAATTGCTTTATTTATCAGTATAAAAGTACTAGCATTTATGTGGTTAAATATAACATTCATATTGCGCAATCGTACACAAAAATGACAACTTATATTACATAAAAATGTTAACACTTCAGAATTATTACAATTACTTTTACATATCTTTTTTAAAGTATATCGTAAATCTATAATTTCAACGACTGTCTTACGAATTTTCGATCAGGACACGTTTCATGGCGCGAGTTTAACTTTATATACCCGTCCCAGGAAAAGTGCTCAACGTCGCTTAAGAAGTTGTCACTTCAATAAATCGTTGTTTCTTTAATAATAATAATATTATCCTAGTGATGCTTGTTTTGCGCACCGTAAGAATGCGACGATGTGACGTCATCGACGTCAGGACCGACAGGAGTGATAATGTAACCGGGTGATAAATAAACCAACCTGCCCCTCGCAGCCACCTGAGATGAGAGTGCGTCCGTCGTGTGTCATGTCCAGCGCAGAAGTGCCCTTATTGTGAGTGTTGTAGATGCAGTAGATGAGTCTGCCGGTCAGTGGCGTGAAGGCACGAATGTTGCCGTCGTTCCATCCTGACGAACGAATAATGTTTTTTGTTTTTTATTAAATTGATTTAGTGAGTCTTACAGTTTTAATAAAATCACACAATAAGTCCATTTCATAAGCTCTGCAGTAAAGAACTTCCAAAGTTTTCATTTGTTTGACGTCTTATGATTGAGGAGGACAGACAAACGTACGGGTCATCTGACGTCCATATTCTGCTGCCCTTTACAATAGTTCACGCACATTTCTGAAGTGAAAACTTTTCTAGGTGCTTTGGGAATTTTTTGAAACTGGAAAAAGTAAACTCAAGTTTTCACTTCTGTCGGCACTCCCGGAGTGACATTTGTTTTTTTTTATCGTACCCTTGTTGTATCGTCAGCGCATCATTAATGATCTAATGGGTGGAGAGATTAACTCCCTATTTCGGCCACGTTACCGAGCTTTCACCAAGTTTTAATTAAAATATTTTTAATCGATATTCGATTTTGAAATCATTTGTAAAGTCATTTACCACCCATTAGAATATACACAAATTATGTTCACGTTATAACATGCATATTATTTTAAATTTAACAATTGACGAGACTAGCTATACGTTCACCTGTTGGTCAGTAAGATAACATTCTTAACTGCACCGCAAATGCGATCATCAATTAATATTATTATAAGACAGTAATATCCCTGCAAACCACAGACAATTCAACCTAAAGATGACGCTCTACTGGGGTAGGTGGGCAGGTTTGGCAGTGACACTGCATAACAGCCGGCCCCGCCCCTTTACGTTTCTCAGTCCGCCGTCGATAGTTACTGTGATAAAATTATCCGTGTTACCAATATAATGCCGTATTCTTCAGTGAAATAATCGGGAAATTGTCGTTCAATAATTTCACAGGTAAATCATTATTCCATCATAAATCATTAAAACAGGAAAGGGGACTCTACCAGGGCAAGTCTTGACATCAAAATTAATGACAGCGAGGTTCTGGTTGAAATGTCTGGGTTTCGAACAAATACACAAACGGTATTTGCAAATTACTTATTGGTCCAGCTAGCTTGTATTCTTTGCAAAGCAACCTCCTATTGGTGTGGTTTACATACCTGTGACGATAGACTTGCCGTCGCTGGAGAAGAGAACGGAAGAGCAGGTGAAGTTGGGCACCACGATTCTCAGCAGTTCCTGCGCTGTCTTCACGCACCAGACACGGACGTCGCCGGCGCCCGCAGTAGCGAACACACCCGACATGCCCCTAAGTATCAAATTTTTATATTGTATTTCATTTAATATAGAAGAGCTTTACGTTGTGGATCAATGTTTTTCAATCTATGGGTCGCAACCTTTAAGGGGATCCCAAAGCCTAATGAGGGTTAACATCTTATGTCTCCAGGTGACGAGCGCAATTGTAGTGCCGCTCAGAATTTTTGGGTTTTTTGAGAATCCTGAGCGGCACTGCATTGTAATGGGCATGACGTATCAATTACCATCAGCTGAACGTCCTGCTCGTCTCGTCCCTTATTACCATAAAAAAAGCCTTACTTGGAGGGGTTGCCAGCAGAAGGGAAAAGGCAAGGTAGACATAAAAGGCATTTATTTTTTCAACATCAATTCCTTTAGAATTATTTTTGATGTCATTTCTAACAGTGGTACTGTTAGAACGCATTACGACACCATTCCATATAATTTATTTTATGGGCAGATAATGATGTAAATGATGTATATAGTCCCCATAAAGAGACGAAATATAGTAACTGTACAGGTATGTGTAAGTACAAATAAGGTACAAATAAGTAACTGTGTGTGAAATTAGATTATATAGCATTCACTGAGACAATATAGAAGGAAGTCTTGAGAAATGCTGCTGATCAAAAATTGTCTACAAAAATTAATTTCAAGGTTTAATTTTTTTTTTGTTTACATTTTAAGGCTACTTAACCGATTAACATCTAAGTGATCAGACAGTCTGGAGCTACATATTATCATAGAGCCATGGCATAATTCAATATTGTAAGATTTAAATACAAATAGCTATTTGTAAACTTTAAACCATTATTTATTAAGGTCTGATATTTAATAGACACTGCTTTGACTGTAATGTTTTGAAGATTTTTGATGTTCCATGTACTGTAAAAATACTTTAAATGTTCAAATAAATTTCTATTAGAATTAATATTATATTTTTACTAGCTGACCCAGTAAACGTTGAATTGCCGATATTAAAATCGCGATACAAAAGTAACTGTTGATCGTAGATGGGTGATAATTTGAAGCTGTACGTATTTTTTAAAAATTTACAAAATTAAAAGAAAATGTCAAAAAAATTAAAAAAAAAAATTAGTGTGGACCACCCTTAACATTTAGGGGGATGAAAAATAGATGTTTTCCGATTCTCAAACCTACAACTTTCGGAGGAGTTCAAAGTTTAACACCATGACACGAGAATTTTATATATTAGAATTAATAATAATTATATAATATTATTATTCTCTTTATTACAATTTCATCTTATTTTCTATATTTACATAATTATATAACATATTTATAAAAAACAATATTACAAATTTATAAATATAAAAAATAGAGTCCCGCCGGCGTTGGTTCACGACAATTCCGCCGCCGGTGGTTAGGGCGACAGACTGAGGAACTTCCGCACGATGCGTGCCGTTCCCGTGATATTATTATTATTATAAATTGCGTTTCGAATCTTTCTTGTAGCGCTTATTTTTATACGCTTTATATTAGCTTCACTTGTAGGTTTGTATGTATGTTTGTAACTGACTCCTTTAGACGTGATTTTGACCCACTTTAAACGGCCAGATTTCATTCGAATTTTGTAGATTTATAGAGGACCGATGATACTATACTAATTATTATTCAATTTGCAAACCAAGACTTTTTCAATTTAAATAAATTTTATCTATAGTCGATAAAGCAGGAATTTTGTTAAAGTACTTAAAAGTTTTAAAAATACGCTTTTATAGAAAATTAAACTAAAAAATAAAAAATTGTTTAAAAAAAATAAAAAAACACGCTTTAAATAAAATTCAACTAAAAAATAGAAATTAAATTTTAATAAATTTAAATTGAAAATAGTGGAAAAAAATATATTTTAGTGTAACAATAGCGTGGGGTGCTTTTAAGATATAATTAAAATAATAATTCTTCGACACCACCTGCTTTTTATAATGAAATATATTTTTTACACTATTTTAAATTTAAATTTATTAAAATTTCTTTTGTATTTTTTAGTTGAATTTTATTTAAAGTGTGTATTTTAGTTTTTTTAAGCTATTATTTTTTACCTACTCATGTTTGTTCAAACTAACTGAGCAAACCTTTGTATTATACAATCATTTGAAGTTATTTAAATTCATTAAAACATTTATATAAATATTAAGCTGTATTTTAAGAATTATTTTGCAGTAAGTACCTCATTTTATTTGTTTGCTTTAAAAGAGCTGTAACAGAGCTGTACATACCTGTAAGAAAGCTATTCTGTTCATAATGTTCGTTTTATATTTTTCTTATTTTTGTTTAGTTTAGAATAGCTTGTTGGTGTGTCTATTATAAATAAATAAATAAATAAAAGAAGTTGTATTTACTATATTATATGTTATATCTATTTGTAAGGAAACTATAAAAGCGGTTGTATTGTGTAAAGACTGTTTGGTTTCACAATAGAAATGATGCGTGAATAAATTGAGCAATATTTAGTGTCTTATTCCTTTGTGACGGACTTCTTGTGAGAAAACCGTGGCGCTAACACTGACATTTAAATATATGGGTCGATGTAAGTGGATATAAGTAATGTCCGTGGCGAAAGTTGATCATCATCAGCCGGAAGACGTCCACTACTGGACAAAGGCCTCCCCCAAAGATCTCCACGACGGTCCTGCGCTGCCCTCATCTAACGTGTTCCGGCGATCTTGACCAGATCATCGGTCCTTATGTGGGGGGCCTACCAACACTGCGTCTTCCAGTACGTGGTCGCCATTCGAGGACCATACTGTCCCAACGGCCACCTGTCCGTCGAACTATATGCCCTGCCCACTGCCACTTTAGTTTCGCAATCATTTGGGCTATGTCGGCTTTGGTTCTTCTACGGATCTCCTCATTTCTGATGATTCAGAATGTTGATACGTCTCATTTACTCCTCTGGAAGACAGAAGTGATTCCTTGTATTATTATCATATACCATACCGTGGAAACGCGATATTATTGATGGCACAGCGGTGGCACGTGACCAGAAGAAGTGGCTCGAAGGTGACGATGTTAATAGCATATATCTCGCTGGTTCTCGTGCCCGCGATCAACAAGCGCTTGTCGCCTCTCATCTTAGGTGACTCCAAGAGCTCCAGAGAAGTAATACAGCCATTCAGCTTTGTTGATTTCAACTGAAAGATTATTGGAATAAGTAATTTAAATTAAAATATTTTTATTCCAAATTGGATGTGACATCACTTATTGAAAGTCAAAAACTACCACCCATTCCAAGTAATATCGTACAATCAAACTTATTATTTTATAGCCTGAGGGCGGTCGCTCCATTCCCCGTCTGTGGTATCATTAAGAGTCATTTGTGTTATAGCAGGGGTGCTCAAACGGTCGATCGGAATCGATTGGTCGATCGCGAGTGCTTTTTGAGTCGATCTCGAGAAAAAAATCCGGTATGATAAACTAAAATCGGTAATTACGTAACATCATGAAAAGTATGCTCAGGACATGCAGTGTCATGTAGATTCAACATCCAAAGTAGCTCTTTAGTTAAGTTTAGAACGCGTTTGTTTTGTAAGAACCAATAAACTCGCAATTTAATCTCGAATAATAATTATCAGTTTTTTCATTGACATTTAAGAGCAGACCTACACTTAGCTTGACTAAAAAAATTCATATTTTTGGGCAAAACTAATATCTATGTCATCGTGACACTCTACCTAGACGACAATCCTTCATCACACATACTTGAAGCCTCTCAGAGCCGATCGATCGTAGTCTAACAATTTTGAGGTAGATCGCCAGCTGAGGTAGAGCACCCCTGTGTTATAGTATCCTTTACCACACGAACGCTTTTTAACAATTCTTTTAAGATTATTCTCTTTGAATATCGTAATACTTTTGTTTTCAATATTTTCTGGGATCTTCTTGTAAAAGTATACACATCGCCTCATAAAAGCAATCAATTAAGGAAAATGTGAATGCAAAGATGGCCTTCCTCATACTGTTCGCACCATTTACTTTAAATGCGTAATCCTAAGCGTCTCCGCGCTCCACCTGGGATAAAGAAGAAGCACCACTTCGCGTCAGCAGCTATAATATTAAAAAACGATCTTCTTCGTTTGGAACTCCTGATGATTTTAAACGTGCATTGGCAGAACCGTCTCAATCTCGCGGATCGTATTTGCAAGAAATGGGCGGTATGTCAAGCATGCCTCTCTTTATAAGGATTATTTTCGAATGTTCTCGAATAGTATACTAAGCAGTTAGGTCTAGATTCCTTTACGCCAAAAGCTATCTCAACGTTAGACGTGATCTGCGTAACACAATTAACTATTTATAATTAAAAAATTAATAACAGTTACAAAGTGTATGGTGATTATTTTACAAACTATAATTACTACTGATTCATACTTCTTCTGTATGTACAATATTAATCTCTTTCCATAGTACCTACGTCAAACAGTAAGCTTAAACATTACCCCAGATTTTACATACATATTTTCAATTTATTACCAAGACCAGATGTACAATAAAATTTGTTCACTCACTGCTCTATAGAATGGTTTGTTGGGGTCCAAAACTTTCCCTTTGGGGAATTCTCCCTTCCAGTTGATCTCGTCTAGAACATCTATACTGCCGTCGCCAGCACCCACGACAATGCAACCATCGCTCATTATTATGATTGATTCTATACCTAACGAAACAAGATCAATAATTATTAAGTGTAATTAAGTCTACCTTAATTACGAGTCCGTTAGTCGGTAAAACTTTCCATTGTATATAACCACGTTTGTTTCAATGGGATAGGAAGAGGTTATGGAGTTCTATATACTTGGTATATTTCACTGACTTCCATCAACCATATGAATAAAGCTTTCGTAACCTTGGTCGTGCATTGTTTCTTTTTTAGTACCTAAAGCACAATTTAGCACATGGAATACCGCTGTTCTTCTGGTACCAGCTAGTTCAGATCGAATCATCGGCAATTCAGTATTCTCCGATTCTCTTTACTCATTCACCTTGCGTAGCGGAGTCTTTCTGCACCTTCTACCGCACACATTAGAAGTGTGTTCGGAATAATTGATCAGTAGCAGAATTTCACTTTTTGCAATCATTCGCCGGTTTCAGTATTTCAACCCCCAATTTACCTCTGGTATTCCAAATGTGAACAGGTTTTTCACATGTGACATGTCTTTCTCGTTTAGTATAAAAAAGACTAACAACACCGATTTGATCGTGAAATGTAGTCTTCCATCCATCATGACCAGCTGATTTTCTATAGGTCCACATAGGTTCGGATGGAATGCTAGAAACCTGATAGTTTCAGAATTCGCGTTTTAGCAAATTTATCAAACATATTAGTTATCAAATGAGATATGTCAATTTCAATTTCGAATCAGGAGGTTCCTGAAATCCTAGAATATGACGTCGCTATATTGTGTGTATTCTACCGCATTCTACACGGGTAGTGTTCCGAAGAGATGTTTGTTCCTGCCGCCGAATTCCACCTTCGCACGACACGCCATAAATTAGGATATCATCCCCATCATTTAGATGTTTGGTGTTCCTCTATATTGCGGATTTCAAGGAACTTTCATCGACGTACAACCAAGCTGTACAATGAGCTTTGTTGTACGGTGTTTCCACGATGATATGACATGGGTACCTACAAAATAAACGCGTACACATTTCTAGAAGGCCAGCAACGCTCCTGTCTTCCACAATAACAATAATATTAAAATTATGCTTACAATATATTATATCAACAGAGGAACGTAAATCTTTTTTATGTATGTACCTTGGCTATAACAAATAGACTCCGGCCGCTTCCCTTTCTTCCACGGCCCGCACTTGGCCAGACACCCGATTAGAGAGGGTTTGTATTTGGCGACATCCTCGTTAGGATCCGACGGATAGTTGATGGAAAACTTTATCATATCTCCAGAACTGAAAAAGCCTTACAATTTACAATACAAGTTTTTAGTAGTAGTACTTTAGGCGTCAAAGAGCATTTTCCAGTGGGAGGCTGTTTGCGCAGGATGCCGGCTAGATTATGAGTTCAACAACGGCGTGAATAAAAGACTTACCGTTGAAATGTTTTTCTTATGACAATAAGGGACGAGACGAGTAGGACGTTCAGCTGATGATAATTGATACGCCCTATCCATTACTAATTTCACTAGCTACATACACACAGTAATGCATTACTGCTTCACGGCAGAAATAGGCGCCGTTGTGGTACCCATAATCTAGCCGGCATCCTGTGCAAAGGAGCCTCCCATTGGTAGACGTGAATTCTGCCGTAGATACATGGGATTCTCACATCGAAAGCCGAGCTGTACATTGCCTTACCTAGTGCCAGCCATTCCGAAGGTATCGTCCATGCTGATAGCTATACATCGCACGGTTCTTCTCAGCTTACCCAGCGATACGTCGACAACATCCAAGTTCTTGCTTGCCGCACGAATGTTCCACACTCGAAGATTGGCTAAAAAGATCAATTAAGAGCGATTCAATTATTCAGAAGGTGCAGTTTGCCACTTCTGTCATCGCCATCAGGAGCTAGTATTTTATATAAGACTAGCGGACCCGACAGACATTGTCCTGTACACACGTGTAAAATTTGAACAATCGGTCTAGGATTTAGGAGATCACTAACATACATAGGAGAATTATATATGATCTGTATTGAGAATCTAAACCATCTTCGAATCCACTTGAACACACACAGAAAATTTCATTCAAATCAGTCCAGTCGTTTTGGAGGAGTTTACAGTCAACACACGTACAGAAGAATTATATATGTATAAAGATAGGGAAAACGGGCGATAGGCTCACCCTCAACACCAGGGGTCAAGAGATGCGTTGCCAGTCTTCAAGATGGGTGTATATTCTAATCTTGAAGGTCCCTAAATCGTATGGGTTCAGTATATAATAATAATTGCCAAAACGGTCTCGACCCAAATAATTTACATAATGGGTGCCAAACGACGATGTATTAAATACAATATAGCTAACAAAACATAGATATTAAAAGTTTGTGTGCTTAAGAATTACTTCTCTCGTACATAAAGTACGCACGAGAGAAGTATTTCATCTTTGGCGTAAAAAATTTCTAAAAAAGTTTTCGTGCTTTTCCTCGTGCTTTTTTACGTTTATAGATAGACCAATTTTGTAATAAGGAACGTATTTAATACAACCAATGATAATATTACTATCACATCAATAGCATATCATTATTTTAAAACTTGTATAAATATAACTTTAATTTAATTTAATAACCATCCATTGGTTGTGGTTCAGTAGACCCCATGTAACTCATATATGATTTATAAGAGTCTACTAGCCCAAGCCTGCCAAGTCTCTACCATGTAGCTGAAGTATGATACACATGGTTTAGTTGACCAGCTAACGTCAGGGTGTCGAATTTGCATTACGGTGTGCGCGCGCATCTTAAAAATCACTCTGATTATTTTTCTCTAACGCGCCAAAAGAAGTATAACATCTTAAACTTCAAAAACACCATACAAACATTTGCCCTTACTAGAATCGAACCTGGTAGTCCAGCGTGACAGGTTACTGTGTATAGTTCGCTGTCCCGCACATACACTGCACGGTTATTTTCGTAATTATGACAAAAAGGCATCGGCAGAGTTTATTTATTTATATCGACTTTACTTACGGTTCATCGCTGTTGGTACCGACTAGTTTCGTACCAATCGAAAGTCCTTCATCAAGGACTTCTAAGCTTCTTAGAGAGAGTAAGGCAGATTTAAATCAAATAAAGTTGTCATAGTCAAGAACATCTAATCATCAGATGTTTCGGTACTAGTCTTGGCTAGGGTGTAAATTGGCGTGCAGAGCGAGTGCAGTCCTGATCGGGCGCCGGGCGAGCGCCGAGCAGGCAGTCAGGGAAGAACTATCGAGCGAGGTGGTTTTGTCGCACGCACATGTAGGGAACACCACATTCTTATAATAATCATATGCCTTTGTGAAGTGTACCTATCCTTACGATTGTAACGTTTGTTGCTTATAAAAAAGACCCTTGTGATTGTAAGACTTTGTTTTAGTTGCTGTCGAAATAACGCCCACAACAATGGACAAACACGAAGATCCGGCCACATTGCCTTGCTCCGTCAAAATTATTAATGTCTCAGGAAAGTTTTAATAATTTGATCCTAAAGAGGTTCCTGTTTAAGTAAGCTTGGTTTACAAAAATGAACTCACAATCTCCACCCGTAACAAATGAGGTCGGTCTAAGTGTTAGCGTGGTCAAAGTGACACCGTCTCCGGTGGTCAGGCGGGAAGCTGCTGCTGTGCCGGTCGCGGCGCCGCTGACACAGTCCCACAGTACAACGCAGCCGTCGTCACGACCACCCAGCGATATCATGTACCGCTCGTCCGACGAGAACGCCAAAGCTTCCACCCGGACCTTGATCCATAAATCATAAATTTGTGCTTGGATAATAGCAACATTATTGAAATGTTGTGATTTTTATTAAGTGTAAATTCAGAAGTGTAAATTAATTCAACACTACACTATAGTAGTCTCGCGCCAGAATCTGGCGAGTCAACATCTCCTGAGGATGCCTCGAGGAAGAGGCGAAATACGTGTCGAATTGATTGAATTGAATCTTAGCGGAATTTACACTCAATAAGGCTCACAACATTTGAATGCGAAAATCATGCCATAAGGACGGACGAGTAAACAAAGAAGGACTCCGCGCCGTGATATTAACAAGTGAAGCTTTATGCTAGTGTGTGTGCGGTTACGGGGGATACTAGTAACACAATTTTTTCTCCCTTAAATAATCATATATGGCCTCAAATACTTATATAGTATCGGTTTTACACTGTTTCATAACGCACGACGGCATTTTTAAAATATTTTATTGCGACGGATACTGATCTGTCACAGACGATGACAAATCTCATAATGGCGGCCGATCGGCTTGTATTAGTGTAAGTGTGTGCGTGGGGTATGTATTTACACGTTTACCGGCTTGTTTTGGTGCGTCACTGTTATGTAAGGTGACACGGAGTCCTTCTTTTTTTACTCGTCCGTGACCATAAGATGCATAGTGTTTCGGAGAAGATTTAGTATATTATGTTGGTTGCTGATTACTTGGCAATACCTATATATTCTCAATACAAATAAACCAGTCAATGTCATTGCATTTATCATTACATATGACAATTCATACAATGATCGGGCGCGGAGTACTTAATTTATATGGCGTTTACCGGGTCAGCACTTATACTGCTTTGAACAATCATGCTACATAATATATCAAAGGCATAATAAGACTTTTAACACAAACACCTCTAAAAACCCAGGTGTAGTAAGGGATTTGCTGATCTCATACCCACTAGGCTGTCAAGTAATCTGCTAATAGGTTGCCATCTATCCAGTACCGGATTAAGCAAGCACGGGGCCCGTAGCAAATTATTTGAAAGAGCCCTTAATCTATAATCTAAATAGTCTGTTACTGAGTGTCTGACGATTGTCTTGGTAGGAAAAGATGTGAAGTTTGACGTTTTTGTGATATCAAGTAAATTCAGTATACCAAAATCTTTAAAAAATTCACTATTAAAATTACTACTCTACTACAATTGCTACTCTTGCTATGCGCTTAATCTGGCACTGCATCTATCCAATAATCTAACAATCTAAGCACATATTCTTACCTTGTGCAACTCATGGGTTCCGATCATAGCTTTGCGTTTAAAGTCCCAAACTTTTGCAGACGCCTTGAAACCAATATGGTTTATCTGACCAGAACCAATGTAAGTTCCTTTGGGGGATATTGCAACAGTAGAGACGCTGTTGGTATGACCACTAAGAAACTGCATCTTCTTCGTCTTCCATTCCTGAATGCAAACCTTATTACCCATTGGGTAGACGATGTGCTCCCCTTCTGGGTGAATCTTAAGCCCCTTGATAGCTGACCCTTGATAATAAAAAAGATTAATATATAAAAACTAAAAGAAATTTTCTTCTGAAATTCTCACTCTGTCTTCTTCTATTGACCTAAGTCAGAATGAGAAAAAACACTCCTTAGTGGCTGTTTAAAGGTAGCGGAGCATTATGAATAAGGGGGAAGTTGTATATCTACTTATGAAATGAAAAAAAATACTTAAAGTTATGTCACTTAATATTTAAAAATAATTAAGCAGAATAAAGGCAAAACAAGTCGACAACCTATAAGTAAAACATCATGCTGATCAATAAAATGTAGGTAGTAAAAGGTGCTCCCACTTATTGGACGCTTGCCGGTCATCGCAATGTAGGTATCTATATGTGGATGTTGGCAAAGCAGTCGGTACTGTCCGAGACTGTTAAATCATAATAATTTTGTAAGTAGGTATATTGCTTCATTAATTATATCTATTACACGGGGCACACTAACCCCCTTATTCACAATAGTCTGCTAACTTTAAAAGCATTGCTAATTCGCACTCTGTCTTCTTCTATTGACCTAAGTCAGAATGAGAAAAAACACTCCTTAGCGGCTGTTTAAAGTTAGCGGACCATTATGAATAAGGGGGTAAAAGTATTGCACTTCTAGCTAATCGCAACAATTTTAATTTCGAATAAGTATTATATTTTCTTAAACGGTGCAACCTTCCTAATAATAAAAAAAACAATTAGCGGGAAATCATTTGTCAATTGTTAAAGTTCTCTCTCTCCGCAAGACTGTGCCGCTCGTCTTCAAAATGCTTTTGGGAGAGAAGCACCTTGCTTGAGGTGATTGTTTTATTTATATGACGAATTTCTTGAAGGGCGGCCCTTCAACTGCCGTCAACGAAAATAATGTGGCTACTGTTAAGCGGCTAATTGAAGAAAACCCGCGGATTACCTATGAGACATAGCGAGGACTATTGGGGATTGTTATGAGCCAAAATCAGAAAATTTTACACGAAGAACAATAATATATTAAAAAAATCTTAGATTTTGAAAATGGTACTTTTTCACCAATAGGTATATTATTCAGTATAATATACTTATTATATTCATTTGTATTTTTTCTTACCGTTTTTTCATTCAGCGTAAATTTAACGCGCTAAATTTTTGTGTGATGATTTTCGATGTCGTTTAACTTCCGGTTTAATAACCTATTTATCCTTAGTTTAACTTACTAGAGGTAGACAAATCTATCCTTTTACTCTTACTTACATTTTCATAAACTATCGACATAAAGCATTGACTATATTGGACATAACTATGGATAGATAAGATCTTGTCATTAAACGGTGACAGCAATGTATCCGTAACTAGACATACGTTATTGAAAACGGCCGAAGTCAACAGTAAAGTACGATTGGACTTTACTCATGAAGCTCCATCTCGTGTCACTGCTTACAGTTCGTTTCTCAGTCCCTCACGCAGATCACAGTGGTCCTTTTCTAGGGCGACAACAACATCAGCGTTGTGCAACGAATAAAAGAAATTTGAATTTAAGGTCCAAACTCCATCGTGGGGCTTGGTGCCGCTAAATGGTTGAAAGATTTAACGAAGGTGACTCAAATACTGTGTCCCACTTACTAATGGGTGACGAAAGCTGGATTTACTGTTATGATCCCGAAACCAAAACACGGTCTGATCAGCGGCCATTTAAGGAGTTGCCACCTAAATTGAAGAGGCCGAAGCGAGGTAAATATGGTGGTCTCATTCTTCGAAAGGACAGGTCATAGCGCGACAATAACTGTTTTAGAGGATCGGAAACCGTTACTGCAGAGTATGGTATACAAACAATTATTTGTTTCTCTTGTCGCAAAAAGTTCGGAGAAAACGATCTCGCAGTTGGTTATCGCGCCTTGTTTAGCATGACAACGCCTCGTCGCATACCGCCAGGGCGAACAGTTGACTATTAGGTCAACCTCGGTATAGATTATTACTTATTAACAAACGTAAAAGAAAAACTTAGAGAATAATATTTAAGGCCGTTGAAGAGACTCCTAAGGAAGAGTGGCCAAATTGCTTTCTCAGTAGTTCCATCGGATGCAGCGATGTATTCATGTGAATGGACACTATTTCGAAAATATTTTTTTTAAATAATACTAATAACTTGCTAATGTTATAGGTTTTTGATTTTCTAATAACTTTCAGTTTGACCCTTGTTGTCAGCGATCGCTACGCACAAAAATGATCGTTTGAAGATTTGTTCGTAAATCCCGATGAACGGCACAGGCGAATTGTTGGCGCCTTAAAACCGACTTTCTAGATAAGGGAGACAACCCCGACAGAAAAACCGAAGTGTAGCCTTAACCGGCTACCCCAGACCGTAAACCTGCGGTCATGTTTTGCAGGAACGGGGGTCTGAGCTTCGCCACTCGGACCGCGAGGAAGGGAACCTCTCTAACTAATCCCCCAATCCTACAGTGAGGCACGCGCTTATAGGATGAATGACTGATGGGTTAACTCAGTCTTTAGCGACCAACCTCGACACACTGGGCGACGTGTCGTTGAACCAATGCCTTCTCTCAGGAATAGGCGTCACCCTGAAAGTGACTACTAAATTCGACCTTACTCGTGGGAATAAAAACTAATATGAACGAAAACAAAACTACCCCACCCTAAACCAATCAAAAAACCCTCACTCAACAAGTATTCCATTCCGGACTATTTAATAGAACACGCTCAGCTTCTCTTAGCGATATGTCTAAATCTGCCAACCAATCAAAACTACAATCAAGAGAAACACTGGATATGACTGATAACCCATGCACCCAGCAAGCACCTCCACCCTGGCAGCGGGTGCCAGGTACTAACAAGCGGAAAAGAACAAGCGATTCACCACCAAACAGCACTCCCGTGTCAGTATCAAATAGGTTTTCTCCTCTAGCCTTAAATGAGAAGAACTCCACACCGAACCTAAAAACGAATAAGCCTATCGTTCTATATGGAATAGAATACGTAAATGAATTGTTTAAACTTATGGAATCAGTATGTGATGCCAAACTATTTAAAATAAGGATAGAAAACAAAAATTTACTGCGAGTTCTTGTAGATTGCCCGGAAACCTACAAGGATGTGATATCGGCAATAAGGGCCAAAGGTTTTATAGGTCACACGTTTACGCCAAAAGAAAAGAAGGCATATCGCATAGTAATAAAAAAACTTCATTATACCACACCTCATAGTGAAATAATCGATGCGATAGAAGCTACTCGTAATAAAGTCCGTGGAGAAATAATTAATGCCCGTTATGTTGTTGCCCGATAACGCACGTTGAATCATTAAGCAAACGTCTTAATAAGTTTGTTTTTGCAATAAGGAGAATAAAAAAATCTATATCGGAAAAAACGGCTTTAACGGCTTACCATGCTTACGTAGAATCTATAATTAGGTATAGTATCATAATATGGGGTAACTCAACAGTAATAAATAGAGTCTTAATAGCGCAAAAAAAATGTTTGGGGGCTGCAGTGGGAAAAGGACCCCTTGAAAGCTGCAGACCCGTATTTAAAAAATATAACTTTTTAACAATTGTTGAATTATACATATTTGAGTGCTGTATGTTTGTTCGAAAAAATTTTAGCGAATTCAGTAAACAGGAAAACACATCTCTTTTCCCATGCAGGGACCCCACCAAACTACAAGTACCTTGCTGTAGAACTACATTATTTCAGAAAATCTGTTTTTGTATTTGCATAAAAATCTATAATCACATCCCAAGAATAATAAAGAGGTATCGTCAAATAGGAGTTTCTCATCTAAATTGAAAATATACCTTAGTAAAAACTGCTTATATTCATTAGACGAATATTTTCAACTAAAAACTTGACTATATATTATATAATACTGCTAATAATCTTTTGTTAAATTGATATTATTGTTACTAATGATTTAGAAATGTATTTTATAAAATTTGCACGTCATAAATGTGACAAACATGTACCTTATAATATTTATGTAACATCAATCTAACATGTTTATGCAAATAAAAACTTTGACTTTGACTATGACTATGGTCCAGACAAAACTCCATCTTTTACATTTTTCGTCAATTTAGAACCAAATAATAACAACAAAGCAGTGAAAAATATAGAGTATATCCACCACCAGCGACTAATAATAGAAGACCCTCGAAAAGCCAAAGTTCAATGCCAGCGCTGCCAGCAATATGGTCACTCCAAAAATAACTGCATGCGGCCCTATAGATGCGTTAAATGCGGGGAAGGACACAAGACCGCTGATTGTCCAAAGAAAGATAGCAAATCTCCAGCAAAGTGTGCTTTATGCACATGCGACCATCCTACAAACTATAAAGACTGTCAGGTTTATTTGGAAATCGCATCCAGAAAGGCAAACCAAAACAGAAAACACCCTGCTCGACCTTCTATGAAAGACATGAAATTAACTAAACCAACTGAACCACAAGATCACCCCAACAAACCCCCGCTAGCACCTAATCCCACCCAACTCCGTGACAAGCGAAGGCATAAAAAGGCATAAAAGGCATTTATTTTCTCAAAATTGATTCTTTAGAATTCTTTTTGATGTCATTTCTTATACTACTAGATACTACTACCGCTTCGGAAACAAATGGCGCTCTGAGAGAGAAGAAGCGGCGCAAGAAACTCTCCCAGCATACCAGCATACATAGAAGCTACTCTGATATTGCAGCAAATAGAGGCAGCCCTAACACTGACTGTGAAACTGAACCCAACCCTCAACAAAGTCAGATTGAACAAATCTTAATAAAACAATCCGAAAAGATAGACCAACTCATTCAACAGATAGGTACCTACTCCCTTAAACCTATTGACGTCCGTTGTCTCTAAACTACATTCGTAATCCCAATTCGTAGTACCCTTACGTATAGCAACGTGGAACATCAATGGGCTGTCATCGAACATACTTGAACTTGAAGAAATAATTAAAAATAATAATCTTGACATAGTTCTTATCTCCGAGTCACATTCCTCAAACAATAGTCTCTACCGAATAAAGGATTTCAACATCTACTTTACGCCTCATCCTGACATAGGCAAAGCTCATGTTGGCACCGCAATAGTGATAAGATCAAATCTTAAACATACCGTGCTGGAGTCATACTCTACCCAACATATTCAGGCTACTACCATAAGACTTGATGACCGAGCAGGTCCGATTACATTGTCCGCCGTTTACTGCCCACCTAAGCATAAAATAACCTGTCAAATGTTTGAAGACTACTTTTCTCATTTTGGAACCAAATTCATATCAGGAGGGGACTGGAACGCTAAAGATATAGGGGTTCTCGCATGACTCTTCCTAGAGGCCGAGCTCTTAAAAGCTGCTTGGATAGTCTCCACCTCACTCCAATATCCTCGGGAGAACCGACGAGCTGGCCAACAGATATTAACAAGACCCCAGATTTGTTAGACTTCTTTGTAACCAAGGGGATCAGCCATCTTTACTCCACTGTAGAATCGAGCCTTGACGGTTCATCTGATCATACGCCGGTAATCCTCACCTTAAGTACTTCAGTCATTCATGCCGAGCCATCTGACTCCTTATCTAATGGCATGGCTTTCGTATTTTCTTGGACGAATATATCCAGTTAAATGTTCCTATGAAAACTCCGGAGGATATTGACAATGCTTGTTTGTACCTCACAAACCTGATCCAAGTATCGGCGTGGAAACACTCACCATTCTCCACTTGCCTTCCAAAGATGTCACTACAATCAGCAGATAATAAAGAAAGCCTTAGAGAGAAACGAAGACTACGAAATATCTGGCATCAATCTCGCCATCCTGCAGATAAAACCGCCTTCAACCGAGCAGCAAAACAGCTAAAGAAGCTATTGCAAGAACAGGCAAATTCTTCATTCCGAAATACTCTCGTAAGATTGTACCTCAGGGAAAGGACGAAACGTCGCTTTGGAAAGCTGCTAAATCCTTTGCAAAGCCGCAAGAACATCACGCTCCCCTCTCAAACAATCAAATTCATGGGCTCGAACGGACGCTGAGAAAGCTGAAGTATTTGCCAATTATCTTGAAAATGTATTCAAGGTGAATGATGGTGGCAATGAATCTGAGATTGATAAAGTACTTGGACAAGATCTCCAGCTATGCCTGCCTCTCCGACCCACATCTCCAAAGGAAATCGCGTACGAGATTAGACGACTGAATTCCAACAAGGCACTTGGATTTGATTTAATTACTCCCACAGTTCTTAAAAATCTTCCCAGAAAATGCATAACATTTCTTGCCTCAGTCTTTAATGCTACCTTGAGAACTTCATATTTTCCCATAATCTGGAAATTATCGGAAATTATTATGATTCACAAAGCTGGAAAACCTCTTCATGAAGCTTCATCATTCCGACCAATAACTCCAGTGATATCAAAATTATGGGAAAAAATATTTTTAGTCCGCTTGAATGAACTCATGGTAAACTGCAACATCTTTCCAAAGAACCAGTTCGGGTTTCGGAAACAGCACTCAACAATTGAGCAAATGCATCGGGTTCATCACGAGACGACACTGCTTTGAAATGAAACTTTTCTGCTCTGCGGCATTTTTAGACGTTCACCAAGCATTTGACAGAGTCTGGCACAAAGGGCTATTGTGCAAAGTTAAAGACAAACTTCCACACTCTCTCTACCTCATCATCAAGTCCTACCTCGAAGACAGGCTTTTCCAAGTGAAACAGAGAGATGTCAGATCTACGCTACGAAAAATTGAAGCCGGCGTTCCACAGGGTTCAGTACTTGGTCCCGTAATGTATAACATATTTACTTCAGACTTACCGGTATATGAAGACGTCACCGTAGCAACATATGCCGATGATGTAGCCTACCTTGCAAGCGATGAAAACCCAGCACAGGCTAGTAATAAGCTCCAACACCTTTTAGACGAGACCCATGCATGGATGAATAAATGGCGCATTCGGGCAAGTGCTCAAAAATCGAACCACATTACCTTCTCGTTAAGAAGGGGAAATTGGCCTGCTGTCAAACTTGGCTCTGATGTTCTACCAGATTCTGAGAAAGTGAAATACCTAGGCTTTAACTTAGACAGAAGATTCACCTGGATTTCTCACATAAAGAAGAAACGGGATGGAATTAATCATAGGTTCCGAAATTTCACTGGCTCATGGGTATAAACTCCGTCCTGTCTACTAACAATAAGCTTCTAATCTACAAGGCTGTATTGAAGCCCATCTGGACCTACGGAATTCCACTGTGGGGCTCTGCCAGCAAAAGCAACATCATGCTTATCCAACGTGTGCAAAACAACATCCTGCGTACCATCACAAGTGCCCCATGGTTTTCCAGAAATGACGAGATCCATCAATATCTTGTTGTTCACAGTGTTCAGTCAGAAATTGATAAATTCAAAAGGAAATACGCTGATCGCCTCTCGGTTCACCCAAATACCCTGGCTAATGATCTCCTAATCCGTCCCAGAGCGATGAAAAGGCTGAAAAGGAAGGATGTGTTATAGGAAGGCAGATGAGACACTGGTCTCTTCGTCTAAACGTCATACTCACCCAACTCATCCGCTTATAGTCTTGTGACTGATCGCAGATCCGACTTAGATAAAAAAAAATCACGATGTCCATACACAAGTCTCGCGCAAATCAAAGTAGAATTAAATGTTCTATTTATCTACTTGGCGTTTAATTTTCTTTACGTTTCAATATTTTTCATTTACAAATGACAGCTTTTAGCGTCCCGGCGCCATGGCTCCTGTAGTGTTTTACCCGTTTTTATTAGAATGTTTTTAGGTTAATTTCTTGAAGACTGTGCATTACCTTGTAATACTATAATCGTGGATAAAAGCTCTATCAAACTACAATTTTTTTATCTCCAAATTTGAGCTATGTAATCCAATGGTATCAAGGGAATCCTAGGGATAGAGACTTTCCGCCAGTAAAAATGGTGGCTTCGATCACATGTTTATGCAAGGTCTTGACCTGATGTCTGGCTCCATTGCAAAGTTTTGGAGTGTTTAGATTGCGCATTAAAATAATTAGAGCAGCAACTTTGAGGTATAGGATGTGAGTTGGTATTCCTGGTGGCTCAAGAGTGAGAAAAATTTCTATAGGATAATGCACAGCATTATCGACCAATACAGTGCTAAAGATTGAACAATATTGGTGTAGATTATGTCCGTTAAACTGATCAGATCTCTCACAACACGACCAAGATTACTGGACATGTTTATTTTACATCTCTCCAAAATGTTTCCATCACCAATGTCTAGCAACAATTTGAGAACTCCTCCGCCATATAATCAAGTTATCCAGGCGCCATGCCAGCGCTCCTGTAGCGTTTTACCCGTTTTTATTAGAATGTTTTTAGGTTAATTTCTTGAAGACTGTGCATTACCTTATAATACTATAATCGTGGATAAAAGCTCTATCAAACTACAATTTTTTTATCTCCAAATTTGTGCTAAGAGGTACTAAGTCCAACCAAACCCTCCTAGTTTATTGGATGTACAAGTACGTTTTCCTTACCGTATTATTTTAATTAATTAATTAATATTGCTAGGTGCTCAAAGAAAATATTATACTCAATTTCTCGATTCGAGAGTATCAAAGGCAAACTTATTATAAGACTCTCTCAAAAGTTGAATTTAAAATTTTTATATACTTACACAAAATTTTAGTGATGAATAAGTTACTAAGTACCCAGCATATAGGCACTAGTTGTACATACCATAATAAAGTACTACATAAAGTATTAATTTCTACTTCCAATCCTCTAAGCTGGACTAGCACAGAAAATAAACATAACAATATAATTATAATATTGAATACATTTTTATTTATATAACTTCGCTGGATTCCTACTTATATGAAATTTCAAATTCAATAAGACTTACCATCGAACCCAATAATAGCATAAGCTTCTAAATTCTTTCCATCCGTCATTGTAAATATTAAAATTAAACTATATTTATGTTTAAATGAAGGTTTAGCAAAATGTTTTGAGATGTCGACATAAGTTTGTTGCTTAGCAACCAAAAATTCCATTCCACCAATGACATTCTATATATATGTCATTGCATACCACAGATAATATCTATTATTTCTCAAGGGTGTTTCCTTGTAGGACAGTCATAACATCCGTAAATATAAACTAACATCCTTACAATATTAAAGCTAATATTCTAAGTATACATCTATACTTATTTTAAATACCAATCAATAGCTTATGATGCTACTATTTACGAAAAATATAAACTACAGTGCAATTAATTGCACCACTGAATTGCTCTGTGTGTTCAGGACGATATGATGTGGATAATCATTCATGTATCTTCACCTAAACGAATTTCCATGTCTTCTTCGGCCACATACAATAAACAACAGCAAAAATAGTCTTTCAGTTCTCTTTCACTTGGCTTGCCACAACTAATCTTTCTTCATGTACTATAGTAAGACTTCAGGAAAGGATCCTGGTTCCTTTAATAAAAATACATATCTGTCAAACTTTGTTTTCCGTACTGTCAATAACAACTATAGCTACACATAAAAATAACTACTCTCTCGAGAGAGGTACATGAATAAATATATTCGCCGGGTGCATAGAAATTAACTAATATTATGTATAAGACTTGAGTTAAAGGTCTTGGTCGTAAAATAAAACCTATTTGAATTGTTGACCATTGTGTTCTATGGAGTCTGATGTCTTGTGATAAATTTAAGTACAGGGTACCTAATTTTCCTAATATTTTAATTTTCTCAAATTCGGTTATGTTGAAAATTATCTACAATGGGGTATGGTATGTTACATATTAAGGTAATAGTATAGGTATGGTACATAGTTTTACATTTACATTCTTAATACCAAAACTTGATTCAATTACAAAAATGACTAAAAGAAGTCTTAAAGTATACAAATACTTAGGTATTTTGATTATGGGTTGCTTGTTGCAGGCCTCTGCTTGATTGTACATGTGAAGAAACTGAAGAATTAAAAGAAGAGGCTCAATATAATTTCATTCAAAATAAATTTGCTAACCCTAAATGAAATTTTTATCTGAAAAAAAAAATAAATTCCATTGCACAATTATTAGCTCAAAAAAATTTATTCAAGCTTTCAAAATGAAAACAATAGTTGATCACTTACATATAAAATAGTGTAATATATATTTTAGTTATGAAACACAATACAAATAGTATAGATGATTTATTCATGTATTCATTTCCATTTATGTAATATTAACATCTAAGATCATTTTGATGTCCAGATAGACTGTAACAACTGTGAAAACATTGCAAAAAGTTGAGGTTGACATTAAAACCTTTATTTAAGCAGTTCACACACACTAACACAAAGTGACATACAAATCACACACATAAGTAATAAACTGTTTTCATCTATTGTCTAACAGCAAGAGGCTATCTAGACATATAAACTATCTAAGATTAACACATTCATCACTACATCAGAAATTGTATGTTTTTGTGTCCCCTTCATATAATTTTTTTTTTTATGGAATAGGAGGACAAACAAGCGTACGGGTCATCTAGTGCTAAATGATCACCGCCGCCCACATTATCTTGCAACACCAGAGGAATCACAAGAGTGTTGCCGGCCTTTAAGGAAGGTGTACGCACTTTTGTTGAAGGTACCCATGTCTTATCGTCCCGGAAACACTTTGCTTTTACCTATTTTATGAATAATGATTATTGTCATTTGTAATACTCCGGGAACATGATGGTGAATGTGTTAATTAATAAAATTACAAGTGAGCCTTAAGTACTAGTGATGATATTATTTCCTTGATTTTTGTATTCTGCGCCACACCTTTTTGGCCTCTTGATTAATTTGTTTTATAGCAATTTCTTCTCTGTTTCTTATTTCATTTTTCATATATTGCAGTACAAATGACAAAAATTCCGGTAACTGAAAGAGATTTTAAAATTAAAAATATAATTATATTCTCAACATAGTAAAGTTCAATTCTACCATAATTTTGAAATGTATAGAAAATATTACTTAAGGCTATAATGTATAATGCAGTCATATTTTCAGAATCAAATCAACTGGGAACATATATTATTATGCTCTTTCAATACAACAATAAATGGAATAACAACTTTATATATAGATACACATTTGGTTTTGATTTGACACACATTTTTATAAGTACCTACATCTTTCAATATAATTTTAAAAGTTAATTGATTTGTGATTACTCCATTACACATTTAATCTACATAAAATCTACCTACCAAAAGATCATCTTCACGTTTATTGAGTTGAACAAAGGCACAGTATGGTGAGTGACTTTTGTGCTCAGCCCACGGATCATCTTCAGGTTCCCAGCCATCAAGTTGCTTCCCGCAGAGGAAACATTTAACAGCATCGGCATCATGATCGCCAGTAGCAATTGAATAAAACCCTGCCTCGGCCATCTTACGAATATTACATTTGTTGTTATCATTATAAGGCCAATTCTTGAAGGATTTAACGCGTTCGTCTTCTAGAAATAAGTATCGGTTTTCTAATTGCTCCATTACTTGAAAAAAGTCTACTCGGGATGATGGATACTCTTATTCAAATCCAAGCTTCGAAATAGTAATTTTTGATGACTTCCTTTGCCAGACAAGTGCGTTTAATTTAATAATTACTAGACACACTCTGCTACATAAATCACAACGGGCATTTAAAATTTAAATTTGACTTAAACCTATTTTTTTTATGAACTGGTAACGAAGACATTTAAGTATAGAGAATATATTTACTAACTCTACCTAGAGATATACACTATTTACAATTAAATTAAAATATACCGTTGTTTACTAAATTTTGATATTGTAAACAATGCTGAACTGAATTGTAGATTGGTTATAAGCTACTAACTTTTTTGATGGTAGTAAAACGAAGTTTTTTAAATTTATTTTACCAAAAGTTGAACAAGTGTCAACCAATATACAGCAAAATGAAAAATTTTGTTGAGTTCTGGTGGCGAGCTTCATCATGGTCACTTAAATGTCACTGCTTATTGTGGCAATGGGCCGGGTCGTCCCCTACTCTAAAATTTGATCGTGAGAAGGGATGGCTGGCCTACTAATGGTGGCAGGATGATCCTGTTACCAGAAACTCTGCTTAAGATTATTAAAAGTAATTTTTTTAAAGTGAAACTTTTATTACATCGTCTCAAACTTTTTCGTCTATGTGTTGCATGTTGCGTGACGGTCAGGCGGCGCCTCTAGTTCGCAGCAGATGACCGTGTAGTGTATAGACTATTACTCAGTTGTGCCAGTGCTCCACGCTATTTTGTTTGTTTTTTAATATGTGTACATCTGTAACTCTGTTTTTTAATATGTGTAATCCAAATAATTGTTAAGTATTATGTATGTCGAACTCTCCCTGATTAAAGATATTGATTGAAAAGTATGGGAATCAGTCACTCCATGTAAACTGTATATCTATATATACATGAAAAAGAATTGAAAGTATTAAAATTTCATCATTTTTAATCTTTTCAATCAATATTTTTAACCAGGGCTAACACACAGAGTTCAATAAAAACATTAGTTATAGACTTAGGCTACTTTTATTATTTCCCATTATCATTCCAATTTTCCAAGTATAAAATTAAGATTGATTAAGTGATTTTTATACCATTAATGGAATATTATTCCAATTTTTTTTTATTTAAATGTCTATAATGTGATTTTTTTTCACGTTATAGACATTTAAATAATGTGTTGTGCATGTGTTACCGTGGTTTCATAAAACCACACAATCCTTTTATTTATAATCGATTATAAAATCCTCACAAAATACCCTTATTTATTAACAGTGTCTGTGGATGGGCAAGGAGCGGAGGAGCAGCAACTACTGTACTCAATAACTTCTGTTTTGTTTTAATTCACATTTACTTTTTTTACTTACTCGTGGAATAGAAATACTCAAACGTCAAATAGTCAATGCCTTACATTGACTATTTGACGTTTGAGTATTTCTGTTGCATCACGTTACATATATTGTAATTGACTAGCAGTTTCCCGCGACTACGTCTACGTATAATTTCTGATTTCCTTTGAGATTATTTTCCTGCTGAAAAGGCAATCAAACTTATCGATAAAAGTCCTACCGCTAGTAAAAACCGCACTTCATAGTTCATACCTAAAGAGGTCACATTTTACATTTTTATTTTGGAATAAAGAGCTGACAGTTCTATTTTTGCAAACTTCTTAAGAGAACACTTCTCTTTAAGCCGCGCCTAGTATCGGATTACTGGGTCTCGAAATCTCGAGCGATTGCCAATTCCGTGGCCATCTGGAGGGCAAAGCCAAATTGGCTTCGAAGAAGCTGGGCGTCAAGCTGTTAATTATCTGAAGCTGTCTGTATACCGGATAAGTCATTGTAATCGCCTTATATTGGGTCGCGTGAATTTGAAATTTCCATTCTAACTTCTAAGCTATACGTCCTCCCATTGACAGACAGCGTGTACGGATAAGATGAGCTACCGTCGATAAGTTTATTGGGACAGAAAAGTCAACGATTGTTATGATTTTTATCTCAAGCAGGCCACAACCAGAGATAGACTGAATATTGGGTATGGCCGTTAGGATATAATTTTTTTTTATTTAATTATTTTATCATTGAAAGACGTAGGTGTCAAAGGTACTTTAATTATATAGGTATATACTGAACTTCATAACAATTTCATCCAACATTTCAAACCCAATTTCACCCCCGTAGCTTCTACCTACTCCCTAAAATGGCCTACCAAACTTCAATTCAACAATTATTAAATCTTTCTCATACAAAATTTCATCCGCTATTTAACCACCTTTAAGAGGAGATTTTCCAAGATAACGTATAGGTATAGATTTTCATTATTTATAGCGAGTTACCTAAATTACGATTATATTATTACGTCTCTAACTTCAAAAACATAGGACTTTCATACAACCTTCCAACCCCCATTTCAACCCGTTTGGGGTGGAGGATTTTCATAGCATCCTTGTATTGCGCTTGCCCTCTAAAATGAACCTAAATTTCAAATTTCAAGTTGAAATAACTAAAGTTCCAACTTTTCTATACAAACTTTACCACCCTACCTACTTACCCCCCTATTTTACCACCTTTAAAAGGGGATTTCCCAAAATGACTTTTACAGATTTTTGATATTTAAACCTAATAACCTAAATGTCGATTTTCACGTCTCTAACTTCAAAAACACAGGCTCAAAAACAAGTTTCTTGCCACTTCTTCTAATAAGCTCAACCCTTTGCCTTAACGAAGTGGCAGAAGATTCAATAAGAAAATTTTAATTTGACATTCTTAAGTGTCATTTCCGTGACCTACGTATATAGTGATTTTGATTTTATTTTATTTATACACATATGAATTTAAAAAAATAATAATAATATAGCCTTTATACAGATAGTAGAGTTTACATATATACTTAGATACTATTCTTAACTAATTATCTATCACTATCTGTATGCCATCCCTTTCCCCCCCCCCCTCCCCCAACAAAATATGAGAGCGGTCTGCAAAAAGATATATCTCCGACGCTGTTTCTTCTGCATATCAATGATATGTTGAACACCTCCAACATGCATTGCTATGCGGATGACAGCACTGGTGGTGCCGTATACACGGGCCATGCAGGTCTCTCTCGGGAAATCGTCGACCAGTGCCGGGAGAAACTTGTGTCTTCTATCGAGTCCTCTCTCGAGAAGGTCGCGGAATGGGGTAAATTGAACCTTGTCCAATAACCCCCAGAAGACTCGTCTTCTTAATACTGGGTCTCGAAATCTCGAGCGATTGAGAATTCCGTGGCCATTTGTAGGGCAATGCCAAATTGGCTTCGAAGCTGGGCGTCATCAATAGAGCACGGCAATACTTCAAGCCGGCCCACATTTTAGCGCTCTACAAAGCGTAGGTCCGGCCACATATGGAGTATTGCTGTCATCTCTGGTCTGGCGCACCCCAGTATCTGCTCTATCCATTCGACCGCGTGCAACGTAGAGCAGCTCGAATTGTCGGGGACTCAGTGCTCTGTGAACGGCTGGATATCATCCCCACCATCTGGATGTGTGGCGGTCCTCCATAGTGCGGTTTTCAAGAAGCTTTCTCCCTCGTACTACAAAGCTATGGAATGAGCAGCCTTGTGCGGTGTCTCCGGGACGATACGACATGGGTACCTTCAAAAAAAGCGCGTACACCATCCTTAAAGGCCGGCAACGCTCTTGTGATTCCTCTGGTGTTGCAAGAGAATATGGGCGGTGGTTATCACTTAACACCAGGTGACCCGTACGCTCGTTTGTCCTCCTATTCCATAAAAGAAAATCAAGGCAAGACTCTAGCTTTTTAATCTGTCTTTGCGTAGGCGACAAAGTATGAATTATAAATGGTGCAGTGTGAATATGCCTTTACTAGCGGTTCCCTTTGGGATCGCTGTCGGCGTTTAATAAAGTTATCAATGAGTTATCACAACCGACTTGCGTGATTGTGATTGGATAATATTTCTTTCTCACACTAACCAATCACAGTGCAATAAAGAAAATTAGACAGACAGATCAATCTTTTTAACCTACATGCTTAACATAACATAGGTTTACAATTAGATGAGAATTACCTACCATTATTGGGTTATACATAACTAAAGTAAATAAAAATTTTGATTGATTTTTATATGATAATGTTTCTTTCTCACACTATCCAATCACAGGGCAACAAAGAATATTAAGCAGATAGATCAATCTTTTTACCTACATGCTTTACATAACATAGATTTATAATTAGATTAGAATTACCTATCTTTATTGGGTTATACATAACTAAAGTAAATAAAAATTTGGAATGATTTTTATTGTCAGCTGAAGAAAATGCACATACAAAATAACTTGGTCTTCATGGCAAAATGAGAACATAATTTACCTCACAGATGTAACGAATAGCAGGCATAATGCAAATTCTTCTCACATAGTCATTTGTGATGACCTAAAGAATATCTGGTTCAAAGTATAAAGCTTCACCATAAAGTTTCACCGTGTCCTACAACGACTGATAATATTTTAGGAGGGAGTCAGTTTAGTTCTATATTCTGACGGTGGGTGCATCAAGTTTGTACCCATCGATAAAATGTTGGAAAAGTTCAATTCAAATGAAGAAAGTTTTAAACAATTCATATGAATCATCTTTAGTATTAACATCATATTATTAAATTTTATTTTGAGGAAAATTACTTTAATATGGGGAAATTCGATCAGAAAAAATCGATTAGCAACCCTGAACACAAACTATTGCAGAAAGAGAGGCCTATTGACTTCCATCTCGTGCCACTAAGTAAATTATATAAAATAAAACTATTACCGAGAGAAAGGCCTGTGGACTCGAATCCCGTGCCACTAAATAAATTAAAAAAATATATAACCGAGAAGCAAAATCGAGCCGTATCAATTTACTCTTTGTCTTTTGGCGAGAATTATTGTGAACAAGTATTCTTTTATTGCGAATTGAATAGTTCGTGGAGAGGTGTTTAAATTTTTTTACCATTCTTTTTCAAATATTATTTGATTTTGAGATAATCATTGATAGATACTCTGTCATTGTGATATTAAATATATTCTGGACATTTAATATTCTTGTAACGAAATCGAGTGGCTAACGTATATAATTTTTTTACGATTTCACAGTAACCTTGATATTATTCATTTAAATAATTATAAATTAAGTCAAAATTGAAATCACTTCTCACCTCGTAGATTTTTTTAATTAATAAGTTCTAAGTGTTGTAACCAGGGACTTGAAATGTCACGTGCTGTTTTCTAGCATTCATCTGTTGTTTATAACATTTTGGTGAGTAATAAATTTCATGGTTTATTCAATGAATATTTCAATATATTTTTTTTGTAAACAGCTATAACCTAATGATAAATATACCTACTTACCTGTAATATATTTTTGGGTCATATACCTACCTAGTTGGTAATAAATTATCATCGAAGTTCTGTATATTCTTGTGAATTAACAATAAAATGTTGATATTTGAGGAAGGACAGTGATATAAAACAAAATTGTATTTATTATATTCTATGTTTTATTAAAGTATCCTGATACTCCAAACATATCATTAAAATAACAGCCATGAGAGATAATGAAAGAAGTTTCTTATTCTTGATAATAGCAAAAATTTCCACTCAATAATAGATATCAGCCCACAAATTTCTCATAGGCATTAATATCACATGGTTCGGTTATTGTTCCACTTGCACCATACTATCGAATAAAGACATCATTTGCGTTTAACAATGCATAGATAGTGTGATATAGCAGGTAAGGGTCATTCAGGGGCGTGCATTCCATATATGCCTTTAGGCATTGCCTACCTTGTTATGAAAGTATTAAATAAAATAAATAAGTATAGTTCCTGAATATATAATCAAAAATAAAATATTAAATAATAAAGTTGATTAAGTTTAATTTGCTTCAGTTATTCTATAACCAAACTTCTATTGAATACAGACTCATTCAATATTTCCTTACGCTAGATACATATGCTACATTCGTACAGTAGGCAGTCCCAAAAATGCCTATACGACGCAATGAGTATTTCATAGATCTTATTTAGAAAACATGGGAACATGGATCAATAGAAAGAGTATTTTGAAAGTTTTTTTGAAAGAGAGGAAGTGCATGAACAACATCCGGCAGCTTCTATTGAAACTAATATAAATGTTGATGAAAGTGAGATAAGCATGGATGAAATAGTGAAAGCATTGAAAAGTATGAGATTAGGTAAAGCTGCAGGGTATGACAGGATTACCGTCGCGATGCTGAGGGCTGGTCAGGGCATAGTGGCTAGCCAGCTGTACCGCCTCTTCAATTTGTGTTGGCGAAATGGGCAAGTACCATTGTATAAGGGAAATGGGTCACGACAAGACTGCAGAAATGACCGCCGTATAAGTCTTCTCAGCGTCGTCGGTAAATTGTATGCAAAAGTGTTGATTGAAAGAGTTGTGAATGAAACAGACGAAAAAGTATGGGATGCACAAGCGGGATTTAGAAAGGGAATGGGTTGTACGGATCAGGTCTTTTCCTTGCAGTGTATAGCCGAAAAATTTTTGGCTAAAAACAAAAAGGTCTATTGCGCGTTCGTGGTTCTAGAAAAGGCCTACGATAGAGTGGTGAGGAATGAATTGTGGTCAGCATAGACCACGAGCGGTGTGAGCAGTGTCCTCATACGAGCATTGCAATCTCTTTATAGAGATTCTAGAGCTTGTGTAAGGATAAACGGGGCATACACTGAATGGTTTAATACGGAAAAAGGTGTAAGACAGGGATGTGTAGCGTCACTGTGGCTGTTTAATCTGTTCATGAACAATTGCTTGACAGGTTTAAAAGAGAATGACAGTGAGTTGAGAATGAATGAGTTACTCATCAAATGTTTTCTCTATGCTGATGACCAAGTATTACTTCTTCAGCCGAGGAGTTGCAAGAGATGGTAATTGCTATGAATGGAGCTTTTGGTAGAAAGGGAATGAAGATGAATGTAAAGAAGTCGAAAGTGATGGTGCTTGAAAGAGATGAGGTAGTGACAGACTGCAATATCGTGATTGGAGATGAAAAAATTGAACAGGTGAATGAGTTTGTGTATCTGGGTTCTAAATTTACAAGAGATGGAAAGTATGAGAGTGATATTGAAAGAAGAGTGAATGCAGGAAACATGGTGAATGGAGCTTTGCACTCCTTTATGAACAGTCAGAAGGTGTCTAATAAGGCTCGCTTGGCTGTGCATGAGGGGGTGTTGGTTCCAACACTCATGTACGGAAGTGAATGTTGGGTATGGCAGAAGAAACATGAAGGCAGAATAAATGCAGTTGAGATGAGAGCGTTGAGAAGTATGATAGGAGTTAAACTGAGTGACAGGATAAGAAATAGTGAGATAAGGAAACATTGTGGTCTGAAAGATGTTGTGACAAGAATTGAGAAAGGTATGCTGAGATGGTTTGGACATGTCGAGAGAATGAATGAAGAACGATTGACGAAGAAAGTGTATAAGGCCAGTGTGAATGAAAGTGTTGGAAGGGGTAGACCTAGGCGGACGTTACAAGATCAAATCAGGGATGTCTTGAAAATAGGCCAGGTCAAGAGTACCCTAAACCGGAGAGCATGTATGAAAGGTATAATGAAAGTGGACGGAGCAAAAGAAGTATGTAAGGATCTTAGCAAGTGGAAAGAAGTTGTCTCTGCCTACCCCTACGGGAAAGAGGCGTGATTTTATGATATATGTATGTATGTTTGTATTTAGAAAGTATTGGTCACAGTTATTCAGCAATGTATGGGCGGCTAGGTAGGCATACCTATTTACGATTTGTAGCGAGATAAACCGATTAACCCACATCTGTCTCACTCCCTCCATATTAGGAGTTATGGCTATTTTGAGGTCATAAGTTCAAAAAAATTATATAATTTGAGTCTTTATACAAAGCTCCTCTGTGATTTGAGTTTAAAGTTATTTTTTGAAGCCACAAACATTTCAAAATAATATTACTTTATTTAGTGTTTTCAATAATAATTAAAGATATAAATATTATCATAAACACATAGAATTTTAGGTTTGACAGTTAATGATTGCAAAATGGGTGTATACCGCTAGATACCGGTAAAAATGAAAATATGTGTAATCTTAGAATTTTAATAACAAATATTTTTTGTTAAATAAACACGCATGCTTAGGCTATTGAGATAAAATAAGAAAGCAGTTTAAGGTATACTTGTTGTTCCTCGAATGACACAAACTAAAATATTAGGTTGACCATATGGTACGGAAACTACATGCGAAACACAAACAACTCCAGTATGTAGATTTCAAAACCTAGTACTGTCAGACTAGAGCGCGGTTCTACAACTAGTTAGAACTACAGTGCTTACCTTGTTAGAAAAACCAATGCACGCCACTGGGGTTATTTAAATTATAGGATGGATGTAGTAGGAGATATCACAGTTATCTGATGGATCATGTGACAGAGTGACAAGAATTTGACAAAATAATATCAATTTATATAATGGTATGGTGGAGTCCAAGAGACTAAATAGGGATCTCCTGGAGCGTTGTAGGCACGATGGTGTAGGTTAGATGCTAAAAAGAAGAAAAGTTTAGATGTTGTTACCTGTCACTGTTAGGGAGAGTGTGTACAACAATGTTTAATGTGAAAAGCAATTACAAAGGAATACTTAAGTGCCTCATATATTCATTTTGTATGCATTCCATGTGTTTCTGGTAATGGAAAAATATTAATCTGCCGGTTTGCATGGTGGGGTGGCCAAATGAAGGGGTAGAAAAAAACATCTTTTACAGCATCATTAAGCGGAGATGTTATGTGAGCTCTATTGTAGCTCCTGGTCAAAAGACTGACAATTTGGATTTGACCTATTTTTGAAAATGCAAAAAAGTCATGACCGTAAAATACACAAGTGTGTCAGATTATTATATATAGATGGTTCTTCTTAATGTCCTTGACATCCTGACTGATAATATGACAATTGTGTTTAGGAATTCCCTCAACCTCATAGTTTGAAATTTTTGGTTTGAAAGTTTGTGACTTTCCTATTTCCTTATGTAACACTCAAATTGTTAGATTATGGAATTGAACACTTTACTGTATATAATTAACTTACCTTACTCTGATGTGCTCGAGTTGTTCCAAGGATCGTTTTTTTTTTAATTAACTGATCAGCTGGACTAGATGTTCGACCCTACATCACATCACAACATGCAAGTTTGTCCTCTTATGTTATTCCAATGCACTCACATAAATCCGAAAATCCCCGCATTGGCTCCTCTATTACAATGTTTGGCACGATGAATGTTGATTAGTTGACTCAAGTTTGCGCGTTTACCACTTAAAAACCCCATTTGCCGTATCACCGCTCTTCAACAACACTTCCCTTAAAGCCTCGCCTAGTATTGGAATACTGGGTCTCGAAATCTCGAGCGATTGCCAATTCCGTGGCCAACTGGAGGGCAAAGCCAAATTGGCTTCGAAGAAGCTGGGCGTCATTAATAGAGCACGGCAATACTTGAAGCCGGCCCACATTCTAGTGCTCTACAAAGCGCAGGTCCGGCGCACCCCAGTATCAGCTCGATCCATTTGAGCTTGAATTGTCGGGGATCCAGTGCTCTGAACGGCTGGATCACTTGGCGTTGCGTAGAGATGTCGGTTGATTGTGCGTCTTCTACCGCATTTATCACGGGGAGTGTTCCGAAGAGCTGTTTAACCTGATTCCTGCCGCCGCCAATTCCACCTTCGCACGACACGCCACAAGTTAGGATATCATCCCCACCATATGGATGCGTGGCGGTCCTCCACAGTGAGGTTTTCAAGGAGCTTTCTTCCACGTACCTACTACAAAGCTGTGGAATGAGCCTCCTTGTGCGGTGTTTCCGGGACGATACGACATGGATACCTTCAAAAAAAAGCGCGTACACCTTGGTTGGGGTTATGGTGCTATTTTCATTTGAGAATTTCCTACAATACTTCAAAAATTTGTATACACTCGAGTCTTTAAAGCAAATGTCTAAATGGTGTCAGTTGGAAGTACACAATATATATTATGATAATAATTTAAATAAATATTTATAATGACGATTCAAAAGCGCTTAGTATAAGCCTATTTGAATAAAGTTTGACTTTGATCATAAAGAAGTAATGGAAGATTAGAGGCAAGAAAGAACAAAATATGTATATCATGGATGACACCGACTCCAATTACGGAACCACACGGGAAGCACCAGCTTTCAAATAAAAAAAGAATAATCAAAATCGGTTCATCCAGTTGAAAGCTTTGAGTTAACAGACATTAAAAAAAAACATTTCGACAAATTGAGAACCTCCTCCTTTTTTGAAGTCGCTTAAAAATATATTGAGATGCAACAGTAAAATGTTTTCTTTGTCTTTTAATTATTCTTTATGACCTAGGTTACAAATAGCGCGATAACCCTCTTCTTCAGCAAAGATGGTATTAATATTATTACAATAATTACTACCAGAAAAAACTAAACCTTTTTCTTGTGTTCCGCTAAATTTGTAAAGTAGAGTTTCATCTCTTTGCATGTAACAAATTTGTAGAGAATCGATAGTGACGCAATGCGACCCGTTAAAATTGTCCTATCTAGGTAGTTGCAATTTCAGCAGATTTATATATTTATTTAAAACATATTTTACTCAGAGCGTATCTATTACTTTGTATCCAATGTTTTGGTTCGACGTTTGTTTCTCCGACTTACTTTACAAATCTGACTACCACTAAAAGTCTAATTATTTTGTTTTAAATGAATACTTCCTTCGATACTGATTAACAACCACTCATTCGTTTGTTTTTCTGTACGCATGAAAAGGATTATGTTATGATAAAATAAAATTTACCTACAATTGACTTACAACAAATTTCTGTTGATCGCAATACTAAATTGGCAAGCCGAGCTTTTCTTACACTATTTCCTGTGGTAGGTATTTCAATGACCTTCGAAAGGTTGTTCTTTCATTCCATATTTGTAATGACGTATTGTTGTTTTTGGCTTAGATTTGGTAATGAAGATTGACATATTAAAATTAAATTTTCAATACAGATAAAAAAATAGAGGAGGTACTGTACTCTGTTCGATATTGGTAGGTGTACTTTATAATCTACAAGACTAATAGAGTACTCTTGAATACTATTTTTACCACATCTAATTTTTATTTGCATATGTTAGGCAGTAATTTGACGTAAAAGACTTTCTTTTTACAAAAACTACTTTACTTCAGCCAGAAAAATCGATCGCTTCTGAACGCAGCACAAATTTGTGAATATAATGTAAATTTCTTGAGCCAAAAAAGTTTTTAAATTTTTTAATAACTGAAACTGATACTCCATTTTATTAATCTATACTCTACATCTTCCAGAAAACGTTGGCAAACCTTAATACAGAGGCGAACGGCAAACAAAGCAAAAACCGCTACACCAAAGATTCAACCAATATTGACGTGACGTTTCGTAGTGCATAATGACGAATTTATAGAGTTGCAATTAGAGGCAATTGGCAGTTAAGGTCGGGCGCGCAGAAGTCTCTCGAACATTCGAACTCGGTACTTCGCTACATTACTATTTAGAGACAAGATGCGATGGTTACAAAGAGGAGGATGCCTCAAATAGGGCAGATGCTCATAACAATGAATCAAAACATGTAGAGAGACTCGATTGTTATGTTTAGAGCACTGTCAGCGTTAACTCGAGTACATATTGATACTATTTATACCTCACACCTTCTCGGAACGCGCTTTTGTAGAAACTGACGTGATAACGTGACATTGTGCTGGTAAAGAGATATAATATTAAAATCTATTTCTAATACCTATAATTTTTATATATTAAAAGATTTCCTCCTATGCTTTGACTCATCTCGATTCTCGACATATCTCGAACCATAAGGCGTAGAGACTTGTAATTTGGTAGGAATATTCCTTTCGCCGAGTAGAGAGAACGGATTTTACGACATCCGATTTACGATTTCTCGCACTTGACATATTCATACATTTGATAACGCTTAATACGATTCGCCATCCCGTTTAATACGCTTCCAACATATATTTATTACCTCTCGTGGCAGCGGTTAGCGGTCACTGAGACTGTCCATTGATGACAATGTGGCACCGAACAAAATTCAATTAATTGTAGTCTTATTGAGAATGTGAATATCACACAAAAAGAGGCATGATGAGTCAACTATGATGTTGTCAAACGATCTGACATTATCAGCTGTTAATGATTTAAGACGCTATGTTTCTTTGAATCAAAACGAAGATGCACTGCAAAATGCATCAGTAATTTCCGGTCTAACCAAAACAAATGTTTACCAATTAATTTTATAAGTGTATAATTTAAAACCTACATATACGAAATTAGAACATACAATATAATAATATGTAGTAGGTACACTTTATTTTGCCTATCCCGCATAATATCTACGCTCTCTCGCTTAAGACGTGTTTTTGGTTGGGTCCCCTGAAATCGTCTTAAACCGGTTCTACTCTATTGTATAAATTGTATTGTTTTTATACAGAGTGCGTTAAACAATAAAATTTCTTATCAGTTGAATTACGCCTTAAAAGACTGTTTGCTCGAGTTTTTTAGAGATATTTTTATGCTATAAATTTGTAATTCTTGTAATGTTCAAAAGAAGTTTGCAGAACCGTTGTCTCTCACCATAGAGTTTCCGGTTCGGTCCTCGCCCGCCGTTTTCTAATTCATATGTACGTTTATATGACGCTTTATAAGGTCGGTAATGCCCTTGTGATTCCTCTGGTGTTACAAGAGAAAAGGGCTGCGGTGATCAAATACCATCAGATGGTATTTGATCACCGCAGCCCTCGTTTGTCCTCCTTTTTCCTCTTTAAAAAAAAGTCAGCTCACAAACTCGTGTTAAAGTGTTGCTTCAGTGATGACAATGCAGCTTTTATGATCCAATACTGCTAAAGGTTAAGGGTCCTCCCACACGTTGCACGATTGACACTCAAGTTATTCTCAATAACCGTAGTTTTTCTTTTCTATCCGATGTTCATTTACATTTTTTTCTAAGTTTGTCATTTTATAACTACTTTTCTCTTAGCGAAATATGATGATGTACCGCTAACATTGAATGCTAATACGGTAATTTTTAAAATCCCTTGCATGAATGTCGGGCTGTTGGGAGATTCCTAAAGTTGCGTCACATACGTGTAATCCGCACTTTTATAAATAAAACCCAACCCGGCATTTTAGTTTCAATTATTAGCAAAGTTTAACAGAACATGTGGCACGTCAACGTCACACATTGTTCGAGACTGGCTCGAGTACGCCCACTTGGGCGTAGTATTAGTTACCGCTCTTTGCGACTACACCTGCGGTATGTAGTTGGAGCGCAGCGGAAACCTATCCTTAATCTAAGATTGCATTGATATTATTTATTAAAATACGAAACGTAACTCTCTTTCTTTCTATAGTCACTATCTTATATATCTCTCAACTCCCTCTCGCCTAGCCCGATAACACTTTTCGTAACGCTCTCGTCTCAAATTCACCAACTTACTCACCAAGTCAAGCGTACGTAAAGAAGTTTTACTTCAAAAATGAAGTTTTACGTTATCTGTGATACTTGTTGTGTGATTGTACGTTTAAGCTTCCTTCACCTCGGCTGTAAATAAGGGTGTTCTTGAGAGGGTCTTCACGCCCTTGCTAATAGGGTGACTTGGCAGTGTGGCCCACTCGTGTCTATGGAATTTTCCACTCGCAATCGGCTTTTGTATAATCGGTCAGTGTTCCGAGTTTGATTAGAATTAATTCTATTTTATACATACCTGTAATAAAAAATTAGGCGTAACTTCATAGACTTCGATTGAACTAGCGAATAGAAGACCTACAGCCCGATAGTGCGTGAACAATTTTATTCCATGTGTGCTTTAGCTATTGTTATAATATTCAAAATACTATGGAGCTCTTTCTAAGCTTGGCTGACTGCGTATTGGTCTAAGATTTAAGAGCCCGTGGACCCCAGACCTACATTATTTTATAAAACCTGAAAGTTTGTCAGCGCATTCTCACGGTGATATATTTAGAAAAGTATTTAACACACCTTTAGTACCGTCTACCTGCCAAAGCCACTGCAACCCAAACTCCATAAAGGTCCATCGTTCTTACCTGTGTTGGAAGCATGCGCTGATAAACTTTCAGCGTTTATAAAATAACGTAGGTCTGGGGTTCACGGGCTCTTGCTCTATATGACTTACCAGTCGATTCGCTTTCCTTTTCTATTACAGATGTTCCTCTCTCTCGCAAACATTGTTTGTCTGTACAATTTTTTATGTACACTAGTTACACACACAAAGACGCGGAAACTAATGACGTATAGATTACGTAAACACTTTTACGTCATCATATTATTACGATCTTTTCGGTTCGTTCAATTTGAGTTAACATACGGCTTCGATTTAAATAATATCTTTTATATTGGTAGATGCAAAGTGATTTGCGGTTAAAATATTTTCCAGACATAGATTGCGAAGCCACAAACATAATAGCTTTAATCTACTATTGAGTTTCCATTCCAGCGGGCCTACCATGTACTCTTATTGCGATTCAATTGACAACCTAAAATGAACTGCTTTGCTATTGTACCACGACGTGATTAGAGCTATCTAATTTAGGTTCACGTCAAATCAACTTATTAAATCGCAATGATGTCAATTGAATCGCAAACTGATTTAGTTCGTTCATTCATTCGTACCATGAGGTTTTCAACCTAAACTGGATAGCTTATGTGTCAAAGTGCTACTACCTTTGAGGAAAGTGAAAGTGTTGTTATTAACTTTTAAAAAATAGTGAAAGCATACAGAAAATGAAAATTTAATTGATTACATATGAGATTACTGGACTTTTTTGTAAAACAATATACTGAAAATAAATACCGAAAATGAAAATACTAAAGACGAATCAGTAAGGGCCCGGGCTATAGCCTGTTCGCAAGAACGAATTAAAATAAATGTATTCTGTACTCTTGTCAAATCAAACATCAATGGAGGTGCGTTCATTACTCGTTATTTTTACGAAAACACCTAAGCAAACATTTAATTTGATATTCAAAGAACTATATTTATTTATATTACTATTATTTAATAAGTACAAAAAAGGGCATAATGGTTTATAATTTGACGTTATAAAGCCAAAGCCAAAAACCCATGCAGTTCAGTTTAGGTACCTAAACTGAACTGTATGGGAATCACATCGCTTATTAATAGCTGATGGTATGCCCTCAGTAGTATAATTGACATCAGTCATACTATATGCAAAATCTTTCTGACCCGTTTGTCTGTCAGGACTCGATAAGCTCAAAAACTTTCGAACGGATATTCATGCGTTGTGTGCCCGAACATGAAGAATGATGGCCACATGGAAATTTTATTGTATATAAATTCAAGGAAATAGCTAAATACCGATATTTGTAGATAATAACAGTTGCATTTAGACATGTCTACAAATTACAATTATTTATCTTAATTTTGTTTAAATATCTACATTTTTAATTTTGCGAATAGAAGGATAGTATGTATCTATTTAAGTCTTATTAATACTATATTATAGCTACTATTTCTGTTAAGCTTTGTCAACATACAGCGAATGAAAGGCGACGAAAGTTCTTTTCTCTTTCTCTTTTACAGAATATTTCTCTTTCGCATTCTTCGCCTTGGTTGGGTGTATCTGGACAAGGCCTCAGCCGAAAGATTATGTTAATACATACTTTATAATGATATGGTGGGAATGTAAGGAGATGACGCATCCATCATAATTTTTTTTATTTTAAGACAACCTACAAATCCGTTTACCTTACTCCATTATTTGGATCTATATCTTCTGTATAAATATAATGATAGTGGTTATTATTTCACACAATAACTACTTGATAGATTTGAAATTTTAATCTTCATTTAATATACAGTGATTAAAGTTTTAAGAAACAAGTTGTTTTTATAAGCAGCTCGTGCTCAATCGTGTGTGTACGCGGACGAAGTCACGTGTCAGCTAGTCGTCGTTTTTTAACTTAACTAGTAATATTAATGTGAGTGGGGACCTCCGTCATGTCTCCCTCGGTCAGTCATTACCAATGAATCCCACAGCTTTTGCCAGAGACCGTATCCATGTGACCGCGAAACACACATAAGTGTTCCAAACTTGTACTTTACGTCAATGTACAATAAACAAGTAGACTACCAATCGCCTTCTAAAACGTCGTAAAGGATCTCCGATCACCGTTGTATATACATATGTATATTAACTAAAACAGATGACATTAAACATTCATTCAAATTAACACCTTAATTCGTGGCAGTAATGTTCAACATCTATTGAATACGCTCATTAGAAGTCACGCGTGAGACGGACGCGAACACGGGGCAAGAACTTTTTGTTATAACAATTGAAATGTATTTATTTAGCAAAATGATTTAAAACGTCAACTTAGTTACACAACTTTATTAACTTAAAGGGGCATTTACCTGAAATACGACCTTCCTTCCTTTTTAAGTTTGGGTATCTGTTATTTGTACAATTTTTTACTGAACTGAACACTTTGTCATTGCGTGACGTCGTATTCAAAGCGCGGTCAGAGGTCAACGAAAACTCTGCCTAATAGACGCGTAAGCAAAGTATTGCTTCAGACAATTTTTGAGCGTGATTGTGAGTTGACTAGCTGTTCGCCAATGTATATTAAGAAACGATTATTGTATTTGAAAATGTAACCTACTCTGATGACAATGATGTCATCTGCTTTTACGTTGTGGGATCTTTTTGTGTATTACATCGTGTGCATTGAATTAACTCGAGTAAAATAATGAAAGAGTTGCCAGAACTACATATTTATTATATCTACAACTTCGCTGGATGCGTCTGGGATTAGGGCTACAGTCCAGATTTATCCGGATATGTCTGAAATTTTATATTCTATTCCGGTTTGGGAACAATATTCCTGTCACCTAAGTTTAGATGTGTCACTAATCTGCAATACCCTAATTATAATATCTATCCCCATGATATATATTTGTCATCATATTAATAAAAACTGTCTCTTAATATGAATCTTCGAATTAAAGTAAATATGTTAAATATATATTATATTTAAAATTATAGTTTGATCACTTTTTTCTATAGCCTGTAGGCACTGTGGATCTAAATGTCGTAGTTGAGCTTTGGAAGTAGGAAGTAGTCTAGTATCTAGCGTAAGGAAATTTTTTATGAGTGAGTGTTCAATAGAAGATTGGTTATGGTTATTATAAAATAACGGAATCAAATTTAACTAAATCAACTTTAACAGTAGTGCTATATGTATTTCGGTTTATATCGACCTCGATAGGCAGAGAGGCAGTGCCTACCTAGGCACTGCCTCTCTGCTCTCTAATTGCCTATTGCCCCTGGCCTTAATATAAGATCAGTAACATTTTTATATTGTTGGGTGATTAAATTTAGGTGACTGATCTATTATTTTAGGAAAAAATATTATTTATTAGGTCAATGAAAATGCATTTATTATGTAATTATTATTTTAATTTTAAATTAAATGGAATACAGAAATGTTAGGCGTTTTGCCAGGACTCTTTGAAATTACTAAATGGTATTAACTTTTATTAACTATTAAAGCGTGAAGCCCCAGTGTTCGTTGTATAAAACATCGGTCTGTTGAGCACCTGAGTGAGATAACTCATCCAGACGCTTCTGTATACATCTAGATGAAAGTGTTTATTTCAATCTACACGTGGTGGCCATAAACACACTATGAAAGATAATATTGAGATTAATTGCTGATTGTCTCGAACACGTGCTTCGTGTATGCAAATCTTCCGTAATAACTGCGATTTATAGCGGAAAAATGTAAAGGCTTACGTCTAGACGTGTACCAATTGCTTTGGTTTTTGTTGCAAGGCTCCATTCACAAAAGCCTTGAGTGATTGTGCGGATTGGATGTTTCGAAAGCTCCTTATTGCTTGTGAAATAATACATAATTTTGCTTCGCTTAATGCTGTAAATTAGGGCTTTGCTTGTTAATTATTGACTCGGGTTCGGAATACTAAAAACGCTACATTACATTTTATCACTTCTGTTTGTCGCAAAACAATCATTGTGCATTGTAATTTTCCATCACAGTGGACAATTGTTTTGGAGGCAACTGACTGGAAAGTTGATCTGTTGTTATGTCGTCTGGCTGTAGTTCATATATCTGTAAACGAACAAATAAAATAAATGGTCTGGGATGTATATAGATAGGTAGATGCTTTTTTTATGCTAATAAGGGAGGAGACGAGCAGAAAGTTTGGCTGATGGTATTTGATACGCCCATTAAAATGCAGTGCCGCTCTGGATTCTTGAAATTCTTGAAAAATCTAATAATTCAGAGCGGCACTACAATTGCGCTCATCTACTTGAGACATTGATGTTGTCTCATTGCCCAATAATTTGAGCAGCTACGGCGCCTATCAGGCGAAAAAAGAGCGCCGTTGTGGTACTCATAATCTAGCCGTCATTCTGTTCAAAGAAGCCTCCCACTGGTAAATGCCCTTAGACGCCTCTTACGACACCTTTGGGCCTGGGAATTATTGGCCTATTTTTAGTGTGATAACCCTCACATCTAGGATTAATACACAAATAAAGTTTGAAAAACAAAATTTCAACCCACGACCTCTGGCGTTCCGTGCCGGTGCTCTAACCAACTGAGCTAACCACAACCTGAGAGTTGAACAAAGCTTACAATATTCTTTTTATGTCTCGGGGAAGCATCGGCTTACTGCAGATTCTAATTTCGTGACAGATGTAATATCAAATTGCGGCAGTCCGCGAAGACATTCATTAATAGTGTAACTGCGATCAGATATCGCACACTTGTGAAAATTAAACTACTCGTATTGGGACTGGTATTCTATATTCCGTCAACAAATAGTTCGTGCAGATATTCTATGATAGCTGTTTCGATCTGTATTTTGGCCAACTTTTTTCAATCTAATGCCGTATAATATGCAGCTGTTTCTTATATCGATTAAAGTTATGACTATCGATAAAATTGTATTTAAATGTCATAGTGTCATAGGTTGAAGCTACCGGCCCCAAATATTTTTTGTGAAATATTATGGAAATATGGGATTCTTTTTAACGCGAAACTTTGAAGAGTAATGTAACCGAATGTAAGTCGCCGACAGATGTAGATTATGTGACCGCTTATATACGTGTTCGTTGTACCCACGTGACAAATGACAACTTTTTTTTTTATGGAATAGGAGGTCAAACGAGCGTACGGGTTACCTGTTGTTAAGTGATCACCGCCGCCCACAATCTCTTGCAACACCAGAGGAATCACAGGAGCGTTGCCGGCCTTTAAGGAAGGTGTACGCGCTTTTTTGAAGGTACCCATGTCGTATCGTCCCGGAAACACCGCACAAGGAAGCTCATTCCACAGCTTTGTAGTACGTGGAAGAAAGCTCCTTGAAAACCGCACTGTGGAGTACCGCCACACATCCAGATGGTGAAATGATATCCTAACTTGTGGCGTGTCGTGCGAAGGTGGAATTCGGCGGCAGGAATCAGGTTAAACAGCTCTTCGGAACACTCCCCGTGATAAATGCGGTAGAAGACACACAATGAAGCGACGTCTCTACGCAACGCCAAGTGATCCAGCCGTTCACAGAGCACTGGGACCCCGACAATTCGAGCTGCTCTACGTTGCACGCGGTCAAATGGATCGAGCTGATACTGGGGTGCGCCAGACCAGAGATGACAGCAATACTCCATGTGTGGCCGGACCTGCGCTTTGTAGAGCGCTAGTATGCGGGCCGGCTTGAAGTATTGCCGTGCTCTATTAATGACGCCCAGTTTCTTTGAAGCCAATTTGGCTTTGCCTTCCAGATGACCACGAAATTGGCAATCGCTCGAGATTTCGAGACCCAGTATTCCGACAACCTGCTCAGAAATCAATTCTGTTTCATTTAAGACATCTCTGAGTTAGATTTGTATTTTTAAGCAGGGATTCATTTTCTTACCCAATTGAACCGAATCTATATATACTACTGAAAAATTGGCATTTTTGTTAGAAGTCCTCAATGAAGTGGGCAAGAGTCGCCGAACTTATTAAAAAAAGACTCCATTTCACTATCTACTAATTAACGAATAGCCTTGATAATGCTTGAAAAGTCGTAATAGAATTATTGAAAGTATATATAATGTAAGAAAAAAAACAGAGATTTTGACGGCTTGCAGCACAGATAGTGTCTTATATAATTTCCCATTTTAAATTATTACAGTTTTCTGTGAGCTTATGTTACGCAGTAACCATAAAAAAGGAGCGGATAATCCGCGTCCAGCGCGTCTGTAACTTGTATATTGTCTCACAAACTGTGGTCATTGTATTCTTTGAAATATGTTTGGGTTTGTCTGAACATATTATTAAGAAATCTTTTTAATTATGTCCCTCACCGTGAGTGTTTTTTATACAATATGTACATAGTTTCTCACCATGAGTTTTTTTTAAACAATATATACATAGTTTCCTGAAACATATTTTATTGATATCGATTAATTAAAAGTTCCGTAGATCAAAAAGCCAATTAAAAAAATAAACAAAATACATAGTGAATGTGTTCACAAAAATTTTTAAAGCATAACAACATGACATAAAATAATTCATTCAAATTACATTAATAGTACATTATAATAATTCCAGCGCGTCTGTAACAACTGTGGAGAAATTGGATGATGATTCTTTAATTTGGTCGGTCCATCTTATTGGAGAAAGACCGCGCGATCTTTTCCCTTCAGTACTTCTAACCACAATATATTTTGCCAAGCTTACGCTGCCTTTACGCGTTGTTTGGCCAAAATATGAAAGAATACGTTGTACGTATATGGTAGACCAGTAAGTTTTTATTCGGAGCTGGTTCAGTATCGATGCATTGAAGCGTGGTAAAAAAAGCACAATGAGAAACTATTGAAGTGGTGTTCTACATTGCGCAAATAACGTCTATGCGCACATCATGGAAATTTGACTCCTATGTTTATATACACAGAGCAGTATTATTGAAGATTTTGCATTGCACATTTGTTATGGCTTCTCGTTCGCAGGTTGTTATCGAATTAAATCTGCAACGTGCCCGAATTACAAACAGCGAAACATTGTTGTTTTAGTTTAATAAACACAACAGCTTCTATTTTATACAGTATACACCCAGCACTGTGTATCGTCATATATGACCCCTATGGATTGGACCGTGAGCGTACCGAGGAACGCTCGAAATTATTTTATTTTGAACTCCTCAGTGAACGGACTCACGTAGAGTTTAATATGACGCGAGGGAATTAAGCCGCCCCAGCATAGACTTACTATAAACAGCTAGACTCACAATCTCCTATTAAAATCTCGTTAAAAATGTCCGAGCGGCGTTGTTTATACATTAACTTATACAGATAGCATTAAAACATTCATTCAAATTAGCACCTTACTTCGTGGCAGTAATGTTTAAAGTCTTTTGTATACGTTCATAAGAAGCTCATTGATGAAATGCTGGAAATGTGTGAAAGAGATGACTGTCTCTTTCGCACAGTTCATCGCATTTCGCCGGGGATGTATTTTGTTTTTCCAATTCAAATGTAATTATTTAACCAAATGTTTAAAAACGTCAAGTTAGTTACGCAATTTTGTTAATTTAAAGTGGTACTTAACCTGAAATACGACACTTCATCCTTTTTAAGTTTGGATATGCTGTTATTGGAACACTGAACACTTTGTCATGTTAGGCGACACGTGTGACTCAAAGCGCGGTCGAAACACAACTGCACGAAAACTGTGCCCAATAGACCTGTAAGCAGAGTTTTGCTTCAGATAAATCTTGAGGGTGATTGACAGTGTACTTGTTAATTGTACGTCATTGCGCCCAAGTCAGGCTTCATTCCATAGACGTAAATACTCTACAATTCACACCTGTGAGTTAATAAAAAGAAAAAGCTGCAAAATGAGCATTTATTTAGTTAATTGGATAATAAAAATTGGAGAACATATGAAGAATGTATAAGTGTTGACCTTCTAATAATTCTTTTGTTAGTTCAGTTCTTTTGGTAAAAATTTGTTTCTTTCCTCGACATAACAATAGAACGCTCAACAAAAGGTGAGGCTTGCCTATTGTCTCACAAACTGTGGTCATTGTATTCTTTGAAATATGTTTGGGTTTGTCTGAACATATTATTAAGAAATATTTTTAATTATGTCCCTCACCTAGAGTTTTTTTTAATACAATATATACATAGTTTCCTTAAACAAATTTGATTGATATCGATTAATTAAAAGTTCCGTAGATCAAAAAGCCGATTAAAAAAATAAAAAAAATAGTGAATGTGTTTACAAATTTTTTTAAAGCATAACATAACATAACACACATAACATAAAATAATTCATTCATATTCACCATAATAATAATTATTAGAATTCATAGGTTAGTTAGTGGAGATAAAGTGTAAACGCATAAAATTGATATATATATATATATATATATTAAAATACCATGGACGAAAAAGTGATTGCGGAATTTAAAATCGTATTTATTCATATCGTTTGACTTATAGTTTTATAGAATAGGTACTGGGTTATCCAAATATACCTATATATTATGTCGTAGGTTTATACCGCCGTTATATAACAATACTTGTAGAATAGTTATATTAATTATAATTAACCGGTTGTCAATCGACTTCATTTCTTACAATTTAACGGCCTGGTTTTAGTGACATTTCACAATTACATTACTGTCACGGGTACACTATAGTGATATTATAATAAATCTAGTTGTATTACAAATGAAGTTAGTAGTGTGAGACGTCGAGCGTTCTGATTGGTCAATTTTTTTATACGCCATTTGCAAAACTGTAATAGCAAACATTGGAGCGTGTACACAATTTTCCATCTGAAATTTATGTTAATATAGTAGAATAGCCGATTCGATTGTGGTCAACAGTCTAAATTTGTTTTTGAGACCTATAAGTAAACAAAGGCCGATTCGCTTTTAGATAACAATTAGTTGATTACACTAATCCATACCTGATAAAATAATAACTATACAATAAATACAAGAAACAGACCAATCAGAGACGTCCACATATACTAACAACCAGTAAAATTGTCAAAATATGCCTTACAATATCACTATAGTGTACCCGTGACATTACAAATGATTAAAAAAGTATGAATAAAAATGAAAAAGCAATTGCTGGATTTATACATACATTTATATATATATTACTAGCTGACCCAGCAAACGTTGTATTGCCGATATTAAAATCGCGATACAAAAGTAACTGTTGATCGTAGATGGGTGAAAATTTGAAGTTGTATGTATTTTTTAATGCTGACTCATAATCAAACAAATTTAAAAAAAAATCGTGTGGACCACCCTTAAAATTTAGGGAGATGAAAAATAGATGTTGTCCGATTCTCAAACCTACCCAATATGCACTCAAAATTTCATGAGACGATTCTCCTGAAATTTTGAGTCAAGCCGTTTCGGAGGAGTTCAATGTTTAACATCATGACACGAGAATTTTATATATTAGATTTATTCAAATTTTGCAAACTGTGCAGTTCCAACTTGAGCGATATGATAGTTTTCGTTACCCTTAATATTTTTGAAGTTATACTTCTTTAGACGCGTTATGAAAAAAATATGAGAGTGAAATTTTAAGATGCGCCCACATCACTGTAACATAAAAGTAACACGGTGAAATTGTTTCCTAAAATTTTCTGACGTTTACGTCATTCGTTATTTTTTTTCTAGGACAGGCAAAGGGTTCATGCCCATACAGCCGTATTCGTTATTTAATAATTAATTGTCAAAGCCATCTTTGCGTGATTATTACTATATACACACATAAGTACACACATTTTTTTTAATTTCAAATTTCATTTCTGCATGAATAATTCTATGTGATATATTTTTGAGCAGTTCCGCTGTGGCATTATTTCATTACAAGAACAGGAAAAACAAAATAATCATTGTAATGGTTGAACCAAAATATTTAACATTTTGATATCAAATTTTGAATGCATTCTATAATATCTATCTATCATGTTGTCAAAGAGAATAATGATTGTAAATGACGATTAAATACAGTTTGCTCTGTGTTCGTGTAGATTCTGTAATAGCGCGGATGACCTGGTTACACATCCTCTCTGAAGTCCTTTAATGCGTTAACGTACCATCTCTTAGGGAAGTCCAATTCTTCAACCACTTAAGATACATCATCACTGCAAAAGATCTGATTAGATTCATGAAAAGAACCAATCTTAACAGTGAGTTATAGTTAACAGTGGCTATCACAATAGATCACATTGGTCGCAGTGAAACAGGGCTGAACTAAACTGTATAAAGCCATTTTACAAACCATAATCATATATTTCAGTCACAAATAATTTTCAGTGAATTCAAAATAAAATAGGATTTACGGCAAAACTGCATTGTATAGGTACCATGACCTGGGCTTCCCCGGGGCCTAAAATGAATATGGAAGTCCCAGGCTGAAGGGTGTCGTAAGAGGCGACTAAGGGAATTTACCAGTGGGAGGCTCCTTTGCACAGGATACCGGCTAGATTATGGGTACAACGGCGCCTTTTTCTGCCTTGAACCAGTAATGTGTAAGCATTATTGTGTTTCGGTCTGAAGGGCGCCGTGGCTAGTGAAATTACTGGGCAAATGAGATTTAACATCCTATGTTCAAGGTGATGAGCGCAATTGTAGTACCGCTCAGAATTTTTCGGTCTTTCAAGAATCCTGAGCGGCACTGCATTGTAATGGACAGGGCGCTCGTCTCTTCTCTTTTTGTTATAAAAAACATGTGTTTTTGTAGAATTATAAAAAATCTTAAAGTAATGTCGGTATTTCCATTGATTTTTTCTATATATAACATAAATCTTTATCCTATTAGATCTTTAAAGATATAAATATATTATCCATATCCCAAACATAACGTTTATTATTAAACCAAAGGCCTTGTTCATACCACGTGCAAGTACATTGCGTTATCTATCTCAGGTAGTTAGGTAACTTTTTTGTGTCACACATTACAAACTTATTATTTTTTTTGACAAGGCTTTATAAAAACACACCAAGTCTTGATTCAACTTGATAGACCTGGTTCAAAAAAAAAATTGTCAGTAATCGAAAATTTATAGTGTGTATAAATACATCACTTTTTTTATGTATTACATTTTTCCTACCACCAAAATGATGCTTAGTTTTTCTGATATTGATATACAGGGCACTTTATGAAATATCAACAAGTTCGTAGATGCGATGTAATATTATGCGCTTTATTTTTAACATTGTGTTATTTCTGTGTAATATTTAATTTAATGTGTTTTATTTTGTTACAAGTGACATAATATAGTAATAATAAGTAATAAGTGTCCGAATCGACGCACGCACACATACAGACGATATACACGGCTGCTAAGCAATCTTGGGGAGACAAAACTATTGCTGTACGCCGCCGAAACTGGTCGCTGTCCGATTTAAATCAGCTGCGCCGCGCCGTCCGTGTCGTTAATCTTTTTATGTGCACCAACCCTAGCGCTCCGCCCTGCCATTGTTGGCACGTTCTAGTAAATAAACCTCACTTTCAATGTAACTCGATAGGAAATGTTGAACCTAAATAGCTTTAAATCCCGAACTCAAGGAATTTAAGCTTTTCTCATTAAAACCTTTCCAACGATATATTATGGAGGTCTGCAGGGCAATTCTGTTGAATAACTGCAACTGCACTGCTACGTTTGTCGTGCAGTTGCAGTGCTTAGTTGACGTATGTCAATAATCTTCACTGCACTGCTACTGCATGAATCCTGCAACAAAACTGCTACAAGTAATGTTACCATATAATCAAAATACTTTCTACCAATGAATGATTTTTTTTATATAAAAGGGGGAAACGGGCAAGAGGTTCACAGGTTGGGTAGTGGTGACACAACCGCACATGGACATCCGCAACAACATGCGTCAAGCGAGATGCATTGCCGGCCTTAAAGGTGGAAGTATGCTCTTTTCTTGAAGTTCCCCAATTTATATCGGTTTGTTACCGTAAAATTTCAATAGATATGTGATCATTTTTAACCTTTTTTTTATTGTATTCATAAATTAATACACATTTTAAAATAAAACTTAATTAGTTTCGCGAGCCTTAGATTCATGAATCTATTTTAACACATATTTTGGTGGCAAGCACCATCCATTTGCTCTAGAATTTATTAACAACTAACGTACGTGATGGAATGTTTATATTTCTTACTTTGATTCTATGTATGCTATACGCTATATAAAACATCTATATCTAATTAGAATAAGTACCTATTTAAACTAATCTAAAGTGTGTTAATTTAATTGTAATAAAGTTTGAATTTAATAAGATTTAATATTATTTTTATATTTCATTGTTTACTATTAAAAATCCATAAAAGTGATTCTAATAAATTATATGTAACATTATTAAAATAAGTGTACTATCTATCGGCATATCATAAATCCAAACATTATAAATTTTTACTTGAAAATTCGCAAAATTACAGTGCAAATTTGCTTACGCTCTACTTCATTAAGCCTGCAAAATAACTGCAGGAGAACTGCTGTCATTACAGTTCAAATGTCAAAATAATTTAACAGAATACGATTATTTTGCAGTAAGCGTGCAGTTGCAGTGCAGTTTTATTAGTGGAATAGCTATTCCTGCACCGCAGCGTTTATGCAAAATAACAGCAAGAGGCTTGCTTAGTGGAATACCCATATGCCAAATTTGACATTTTAGACAGGCGTGGCGTTGCAGTGCAGTTGCAGTTTTTAGTGGAATATTTCTGCTGAGCCTATCTTCGTTGCTGAGGTATAACATTTCGAAAGTTGTCTTTGTGGTTTATATACAGTGTAGCACTACAGTAGCGACATTGAATTTTCCGGAATGATATTATATACATATTATGTGTTCATTTATTGTCGCCATTACAACGCCATGCTGTTTATAGATTCTTTTGTAGTTGTTTATACAAATGCCATTAGTCTTTACTCTTTACGTTGAGATAAGCTTCCTCTAAACAACTGTCGTTAGTGGGTCGATGTTAATGAGGATATTTTGTCAACGGTTTAGGCACTGTATCCCGTTCTATAGCTAGCTATTCATGCATTCGTTGTATAGCATGTCTTTAATACGCTTTCTTCTTTTCGTTTTAACACATCATTACTATAATAATTAATAATTTAATCCAATATTGTTTTGAGGCTATTCTTATTAATAACGCGTATATTTTTTGATAACCTAAGCAAAACTAAACTAAACTTGCTACAAAAGAGACACAGGTCTCTAGCAAGTTTAATGCGCTTTCGAGCTCCTTTGCAAATATTCCATCCGTTCAATTGTTCATGAATATAACAGTAAAAATACGAGCTTTGGGCATTCCATTTTATCATATCCCAAAAAAAAAAGAAATACACATTTTGTTGCAAAATCTTATCTATTTTTTTCAAATTTTCTTTGAAGTTTTTTACGTAGAATTTTTTAAAGAAATACATAAATTAATAATTAAAACAGGCTGCAGTTTAAGCTCCAATGGGATTTTCCAGCATTTATTATGTTTCTAATTCGAACATCCATACATATTCATAAATAAAAAATATCGTTATTAATAACTAGATTGATAAAATTTTGGAAGGTTGTATCAGCATTAAAATTTAATTATTTTTAAAATCAATTTAAAACTCTATTTTCAAAAACTACCATTTATTCCAAAATTTATACCTCAAGAACAACCTCCTCTTTCGCTTCCTCATATTTTTTGTTGTAACTAATTTCGTTGAAATAAAAAGCCTGAGGACGATCGTTAATCTGTGGTATCATTAAGAAAGTCATTTATGTTATAATAACCTTTACCACATAAACCGATAATAAGAACCGAAAATATTTCCGCTAATTTAAAATGGCTATTTTTTACTCTAAAGCATCCGTCAGTTCTATAGAAATACTATAATGTACGAGTATGTCGACCGGCAGATCTAGTTCGTCGGTCATCGTACTGAGTTCTCGCCATTCACACAATAAATATGTAATTCAGAGTTGTATTGGCCAACGTCGTCTCAATAGATAATCTGGCCATTAAGTAATGAATCGTCACTGTTGCGACCTCCGCTCTTCCTATCAGTGTTGTGACGGCCGTGTACACTGTCAATTGTCGTCGCATTTGTGCTCGCTCTGATTAAAACCTCTTTTCTGACAAACTTTATTCATTTACTAATAATTTCGTTCAAATTATAATAAATATCGTTCACAATGTTAGTGATGTCTTGTGAAGCTGTGTCATGGAACTGCTTGTAAATTTCCCCATGTGAGTGTTGTTTCGTGTTTTTCGTGCTGTGGATGATATTTGTGCAGAGAATGCGGTGATATTTGCTAAGCGGCTTTTGGCAAGGAGGCGATCTGTATCGAGCCAAAATGACGTTACAGATAAAGGTGAATTCTGTTTAAAAAAATATAAATTTGGATTAAATAAAAAATAAATTACTTTTCGGAGATTTTTTTCTGTAATAGCGATATAGAGTCTAGCGACATAAAGTCCACTGGGGAATTTTAATAAAACCGTTATAACGTAGCTTCTTCTTTAATAAAATTTTTTCCTTGATCGTGGTGATGATATATATTTAGTATGTATAACACGTTTAAATAAAAAGTGGCCAAGTGCGAGTCGGACTCGCCGCTGATGGGTTCCCTTGCAGCAAGTAGCATAATATAAAAGTTCTTGTAGTTTGTTGTATCTTTGATCGATGTTTTAATACTAGAGTATTTTTTTAAATTAAGTTCATGATAATACTAGCTAGGACGTATTAAAAAAACTACTTATTAGATGTCATTCAAACCAATTTTCAGTGGAAATTTGCATAGTAATGTACATCATATATTATTTTACTTTTATCATTCTCTTATTTTAGAAGTTACGGGAGGGGGGGGGGGGATGATATTAGAAACAACTTAATATCATTTTTAAAGACCTATCTATATATACCCCATATACCACACGTGTGGGTTTGATGAAAAAAAAATTGAGTTTCAGTTCATCTACTTACCAAGTTTCGACAGTATATGTCTTATAGATTCGGTATAAATAAGTGGCTGTGACATACGGACGGACAGACAGACAGACATTGCAAATCTATCAGGGTTTTCATTGTCATTTGGCTACAGAACCCTAGAAACGTTCGATTTGTTTGCCTCTCGAATCTTAATAAATAAATTTTGATAACTTTCCAAATATTGTATGTTCATTTAGTTATGCCTACACGTACACTAATCCTATTAATTTCTTACAGCAATAAACCTCGCTAAATTACACGCATTTAGAAAGGCGCGTGTTCGTTGAGAAGTTAACGGTTTCACTACTCAAGACGTACAGTGAAATAATAATATTATAGCTTTCCTAACAGTTTACCAAGAAGTAGAAGTCATAAGCCTTTTATCAAAATTACTTAATATCTTATTGTTATCACGGCTTGGTATCACAAGGCTCTTTTTTAGTTGTTTGATTTATAATTTAATTACATGAGCATCTAAGATGTTTTTTAGTATCAGTTATGTATTATGACTTCTACTTGCTATGAATATTAATTCGATACCACTTGTGTACCGTCTACTACTGTTAATTTCTCTATCCTATACATATATGTTCCCATCTCTTTCACTGTTCCGTTGGCTATGTTGCAAGGGCTCTTGAGCAGCTGAGCTGATCGGTTTTTAGTTCGATCGGAGAGATCGGAGTTTCTTATCAGTTCTTCTCTCTATGTAAAAAGCCCCTCTACGAACTATTGTAGCTTCTTGATGTTTCCCATGTGCTGCAATATATTATGTTATTGTCTCTCCCTATGGTACAAAATATCTTATATATAAAATTCTCGTGTCACAATGTTCGTTCCCGTACTCCTCCGAAACGGCTTGACCGATTCTCATGAAATTTTGTGAGCATATTGAGTAGGTCTGAGAATCGGCCAACATATTTTTTTCATACCCCTAAATGTTAAGGGTGGTCCACAATTTTTTTTTTTTAATTTTTTCTGACATTTTTTTTTAGTACTAGTGAAAATTCCTGGATTATCTTATGTCTTAAGGTGACGAGTGCAATTGTAGTGACGCTCAGAATTTGTGTGTTTTTTCAAATCCTGAACATTGTAATTCGCAGGGCGTATGAATTACCATTAGCCGAACGTCCTGCTCGTCTCGTCAGAGCTCGTCTAGTAATTCCGCATATTCGAAAATCCTAAATGGCTTATGGAGTTCGCTAGAACTTTGATAAGTTCTTCGAATATTGTTGTTGGTTTACACTTGTCGGCTTAAGTTGATTCGACAGCGGTTGTATCGATCGAACGTGGGCTAGTAAGTAGAGCAAACAATATGCGGACAACATAAACAAGTTGCGGACTTTGTAGATAAACAACTAGAGAATAGATAATATAAACGACTTAATAGTTGACAATTTTTATGAACTCCAGGCCTACAGTGATGAAATTGTTTAGAAATATCTTAGGAATTTTTGATTTGGATGACTATTTACGACTGGTCAATCAAAATCGGTTACAGTAACAATATATTCGCTTATCTTTTCTATCTAGCTGTATCTCCGTTAGAGATGTTTTTCTTTACAACACTTGTCTTATTCTTAGGGTCATCTATAACTTTATGGCGTGCTATTTCATCTTATATCATTGGCATAGCTAACGATTTATTTCTGATTGCGTTACTACGATGAATGCTTTCGGCCCCATTCGCTGGTAGGCGTCGTGTCCTTCGTTCAATCAACACATTATCACGTGTACGCGCTAGGCAACAGTTACGTAAATCTATACTTACTTACTGCGCTGTTATTGAACGATTGAAACAAATTATTCGTTTTATCATTGTAAATTATCGATTACCCGTAACTGTTAATTGCAATATGAGATTGTGTCGGAACAAATAATAATATGTTCAGCTCTTATCTAAAATTTAGATTTTATTTTAAACATTACCTGCTTTACAAATGGTACTTGATATAAAGTTATAACTGTGAATAAACCAAGAATATGTAAAATGTTGACTATATAGCTGACAATACTGTCAATACAATGATAATTCTGAAGTTTTCCGAATGTCAAGCAGCCTTGCAAATAAACGCGGGAAACGTTATACGTCCGAATAAACCAATCTTAAGCAAAATGTCTATTTGTTTGCATATTCTTGGTTTATTCTCAGGTATAACTTTATAACGAGTTTATTTCTAAAGTCGGTAATGTTCTATGAGCTACAGATATTTCTTCCGTGTACGACTACTATGTCTTACACGCGTTACGTTACGCACGATAAGAAAGCGACAGACGCCATGTTAGTGACGTCAAGTCCAGTCTTAGACAAAACAATCACAAATTGAAAGTACAGTTTGCAAGCAGACGACTCGCATTTTTCATGTCAACTGTTTTATCATGGACTTGCATTGGATGTGGGAATACGTCAATGATGTGCAATCGGTTTTATAAATTATGACACTTGATTATATTTATACTAGGCGCTATGTTACTAGATGTTTGAGGTACGAAAGATAGATTCGGGCGCACGCGGATACCTGGAGGTTGCTAAGCAATCGGTTGCCAATCGTTCAATTTGACGCGTGTGTCGGATATAATCCAGTACTAGTAACTCTTATTACTCTTTATTATTGTCCAGTGCAAAATTATTTTTCCTTTCTTTGTTTTTTTTTTGTATCTGTTGTTTATTTGAGTTAAAGTTTCGCTAAATATGGAGAAAAATAAATAGTAAACAAATTTGGCTTTTATAATATGTTGGACAATGTTAGCTAGAGAGTAGGTTTTAGTTAATTAAAACATACTTAAACATTATCAAGGTACCCAAGTAGGCAAGGTAAGTGGGTAGTTATTTTTCTGTTATAAATCCTTGACTTTATCATATTATTCATCGGTCTTACGCATTTTGTTTTTTCAAATGTACGACAAAAAAGTTCTATTCGTTTTGTTTTTGAGGTAGATTCCTTACTTAATTGCTCGCAACACAACACACAAACTGAACGTGAAAATGGCGCCTGCTTTCTTTGTCTGGCGCGTCACCCTGACAAGGTTGTCTATAAGAATGTATGAGTAGATTGTAGTGTACGACATCTGATTTATCAATGTGTTCCATCCCTTATTTTTTTATGATAATAAGGGACGAGACGAGCAGGACGTTCAGCTGATGGTAATTGGTACGCCCTGCCCATTAAAATGCAGTTCCGCTCAGGATTCTTGAGAGACCCAAAAATTCTGAGCAACACTACAATTGCGCTCGTCATCTTGAGACGTAAGATGTTAAGTCTCATTTGACCAGTAATTTCACTAGCTACGGTACCCTTCAGCCTGAAACACAGTAATTTTTACACATTACTGCTTCACGGCAGAAGTAGGCGCCGTTGTGGTTCCCATAATCTAGCCGGCAACCTGTGCAACGGAGCCTCCCACTGGATAAGCGCCAGGCTTAAGTAGATATTTCTTAAAAATATTTCAGTCAGTGGAAGTTCTGATCTATTACTCTATATTCTGTGTTGGTACGAAATAGGAAATTAAACGGAATACACACATAAAAGATTAATTTGAGAATGTCATTAGATTCCATTTCAAAATTCAATTTTGTTTTTTTAAAGTTAGGTTTAACAAACCTTTAGTCAAAACGAAAATAATATGTGGGCTGCACACGAACACATACTTGATAATAATGCTTCAGATAATGAAGTAGTATGTTATGTGACCTTTAACTATTCTGAATACGGAGAAATGTTGATGAGTTTGGAGTCATTACCCGTTACCCGATAAAAATACGACGCTTTGTTAAATATTAAAACACGATTAATTATGCCTCTTCTACTAGAGATGTTCAAATAAATAGGTAATTTAGTTGCCATTAGTATTTACTGAGAAATCACATCAAAAATATTTTTGTTTTCTTTATGAAAATAAGGGACGAGACGAGCAGGACGTTCAGCTGATGGTAATTGATACACCCTACCTACTCATTAAAATGCAGTGCCGCTCAGGATTCTTGAAAAACCCAAAAATTCTGAGCAACACCACAATTGCGCTCGTCACCTTGAGACATAAGATGTTAAGTAAAATTTGCCCAGTAATTTCACTAGCTACGGCGCCCTTCAGACCGGAACACAGTAATGTTTATACATTACTGCTTCACGGCAGAAATAGGCGCCGTTGTGGTACCCATAATCTAGCCGGCTTCCTGTCTATAGGAGCCTCCCACTGGTATAGTGTTAGTGCTACTCTCAATAGAACAATTCTAAAATAATACTTTCTATTGCTTGAATAGACCTTGAGATATATATAAAGGTAGCGACCGAATCGGAAGTAAAGCTCGTGACCTTTAACCCAACCTAGAATGCAGTGAAAATATAAATGTTAAAGCGCATTTAGTATTGAAAAGAAATCAAATCTACACTGCTTTCCTCTATTACTTTGGAAACGGTAGGCTCTAATGAGAAAAAGTGGCACGAGAAAGTCATTGGTACTCATTTAATATCAATATTTACATCATTTTATAATATTTTTACACGATTTTTATTAGATTCACCTGTATACGTATGTTTGTTTGTTTGTAACCGACTCATTCGAGCGCGATTTTGACCCAATTTAAACGGCCAGATTTCGTTCATAATTTGTAGATTTATCGAGGAGCGATGACAATTCAATAATTTGATAAAATTATTCAATTTCTCAATTCGTAAAATAGGATTTTTGTTAATTTATTGTAGAATATATTTATTTTTTCATCTATCGTCGATAAGGCATTAATTGATGTCAGCTATTATCTTTTGTTTATTAGTTTTATTAACTACTTTTTTTAAGTATAATAAACGCAACGCAATTTAAATATTTGTCACTTACTACACGGCCACATTATCTCTGGAACCTAGGTGGAACGTGAAGCCCCCTCCCGTACTCCTTTCACCGCCTCGCTCGTTTTTTTAAATAGGAGGGGGCAAACGGGTAAGAGACTACAATATTGTATGTTTTATAAAAAAGAATGCTGGGAGAGTTTCTTGCGCTTCTTCTCTCTCAGAGCGCCATTTGTTTCCGAACCGGTGGTAGCGTTAGAAATGTCAACAAAAAGAATTCTTGAGGAATCAATTTTGAGAAATTAAATGCCATTTATGCCTTTAGATTTTTGTTGTTAATAGTTCTGTATTTTCGTTCGTTATCTCTTGTTATAACAGTACCTACTGCCAAAAAAATAAAATTTATTTTACACAACCCAGATTTTTTCATTGATTTTTCATTATTATAATAATGATCAACATCACAACACATGACCTTTACATCAATCATTAATACTGAAAAAGTTAATCGTTGTTTTTATCTTTATAATAATATCCTAGTGATGCTTGTTTTGCTCACCGTACCAAAGTAACGATGTGACGTCATAAAAGTCAAAGTCAAAAATATTTTACTGACGTAAAATCAACCGATTACCCGTCAAAGTCAATCACCAAATATACATTTCAAATACAGCATGTATTTGTAATTACATAAAAGTTAATACATATATATATATTTAAAAAATTATGCAATCCAATAAAACAATACAAGGCTGAACCATAACATCCATAAAAAAGAACAGCTATAATACTATTCAATTCTACAATGTAATATCGTTTACGTAATCTTCAATACTGTAATAAGGCTTTGACATGAGTCTGCGTTTAGTAAATTAATTTTATCTACACCAATGCTTTAAATCCTCTATTAAAGATTCTGAAACAGTTAGCTTATTGCCAACATTAAAACAGCCAATGTTCTAATAACCATTACATCATCCAAACGAGTGTTGTAATGTTGTACTGAATTTCATAACAACACTCCTATGTTTTTTTTTCGATCCCTTCATGCGCAAAGAGTTTCAACAGACAGCCACATTCTTATTGCTCGATGCGTGGTATCTGTATGAATTTCAAAAAAAGAACATTTTCGTTTATGCGCGTTCCACACTCGCGCGCCGTAAAAAAAAGTAGGTTATTCGAATCCCCGCTATTTTTCTTTGATATTTTTATTGTTTTGCTTACAAAAAATGAGCGATTTATTTTAAACGCTGAATATTCGAGTGAAATTTAATTATTGCACTATACAAAATGTAAATGACTACTAAATAAATAATTGATACTTTAATACTTAGTTTATTTGTGAATAATCAGTAATGAATGATATTAGGCTACTACTAGGACTGGTGTTTTAATGTTAGCAGTAAGCTAACTGTTCCAGAATCTTTTAGAGGATTCATATTCTGGGTGTAGATAAAGTCTTGTATGCAACTGTTGATAATTAGGTATTAAAACACTCGTGTGATCCACATTCGTGTTTTAATACCCCTTATTACACAACAGTTGCATAAATAACTATTTCAGAGCCTAGTTGGGGCGTAGTGTTTAAATTTGGGTTGTCGCTTATTTTACTGTATAAATTATAATGTTTATGTACGTGCAGGAGATTGCTATAAATATATTGGCCGTACATTGTCATAATATGAATTTCTTTGAATTTTTTTCTTAGAGATTCTCGTGGGCTCATTTCGTATATGGCACGTACAATACATACAACATATGTACGTACGTATTTCTAGGCTCTGTAGGTCATATAACTTACTGGCCAAATCGCAGAACATTATTCATTCCGCTTGCTCAATATAAAAAGATAATACTTAATTTACACATGTGACTTAGAAACCTTGTTTTCATATTTTCATTTGAAATTATATATTACAATATTTTTAGATTTTAGTTTATAAATTGTTAAAATTACTGTCCTAAAAGCGTAGTAAAAATTATGAATGCTGTGGTAGCTTATAAGTGAATTAAATCTTATCCAAATTATTATTATATTTTAAGTTTGAGCATGTAAAGAGTGTAATTTGTTAGTTGCCCAAATATATATATAAATAAAAATAAATAAATACAGCTCTTTTTTTGAAGTATCAAGATATTATTTACTTAGGCTGCACTACTAGTATAATGCCATATGATGTAACGCTATGAAAATAGCTATAATAGACAATCTTGCAAAATTATCTATGTCACTAAGTTCTCGTATCCTTTTTAGAGCAAAAGCTGCTGAACTTAATTTACTAGTGCTTATTATTTACTCGACTTGACCGTCCTGTTTCATCATTAATAATTCCCATATAGTTTTATTAATCAAGGCTCAGTGATAATGTAACCAGAGATAATGGAAGTACTTCAAATTTTTTCTAAACAATATTCTTAAACATGACGTAAAAGTTTGTTTTAACACGAATACCCTTGAACTCTTTTGAGAGTCGCAAATGTCATACAATATCGCAATGTCGCAATTTTAACGTGACAATTAAACGTCTTGGGACTCTTGTAGCGTATTCTTGTTCCCGTCTGGCAGAGCGCCAACCGGCCCTAAAAGAAATTTTCTCCAAGCTGGACGCCTCATTAAACTTCTTTTATCGGATGTTTCTTCGTCGAAAATCTAAGAGAGGAAAAAAATTAATGCCTAGGTGTTTGTCAGCTACTAAACTTAGAAGTTCAGTTCTTATAAATGCATACTGCTAAACGGTTCTAATGATTTGAAAGAAATTTACTTGTTCAATCATCTATTTTCTTATTTTTTACTTATTAATTTTGCATCAAATGCAAATAATAAAATATAAAAAAAAATCGGATAAATTAGACAAGCGATTATTTAGATTACTTGTCTAAGTTGTGAGGCCTTATAAATTAGGTTTAATATTATAACTTCTGAGTATGACCCATATCTTATTGAGCCGGAATTATTGATTTAAAAGGCCATGAGAACTAAACTGTCCCAACTACATTTTTTTATTGATTTCTGACAGATAAAATTAATCATTTTTTAGAACCAGGGTGGTTTTATTGTTTTAATAAATTATAGTAATGTAAATATTACAAATTAAATAAATTTTAGGCTAGTCTGGTAATACTAAATGTGGTTCTCATGGCCTCAATTATTATAATTGCGTATCTAGCTAGTTGGTCTGTAAATATGTCAAAGGCCATGCGAATCCTGTAATTAATCAATTTACCCATTCCAAGTTAGAGCTCTTTCAATTGGTCTTGAAAATTATCCTCTCGACTTTTATCTCACTGTCTATTAAGAACTAAAGCGGTCAAATCAATACTATTCGTTAATATTTATTTTTATTTTTAAGTGATTATCCTCTTTCGGGGTCATTCACACTGGGTATACCGCGAAGTTAATCGTCCAGTGACGTATCGTTCGTAAATCTAAGCGTGGTTGGGTAAATCGGCGATTTTAGTCGTGAAATTTGGAGCATCAAGTTTGAATACTTATATTTTGTCATTGAAATTTGTTGAACATATATCACCATATTGTATCGTAAAAAAATATCTTAGGAAATACACGATTTCAAAAAAAGAAATACATAAATTTCAAATATATATTTAGCAAGTTTTTCGTTCATTATATATTCATAATACAAAGTTTTTTTTTGTTCTTCGATTGGTAGGACCAAAAATGATCCGGCTCGTTTTGGTTAAATATAAAATATTATATGCGTGCAATAGGTATATCTTATAATATCTTGAAACGAGCAGTTCTAGTATATAAATACATATTTAATCTGAATCTTAATTTCGGGGGCGAGAAATATATCTAGCTAAGTTTCAATTTTAAAAAATATATTGTATTATCCGTGTTTTAATGAGAAACAGCTACAATAAAATTAGAATACAAAAGTTAATTTCTTAAAGGTATATACAAGACTATAATAGCTCAGATGGGACATTGGCTGATCCGGAAAGCAGAAGACCCCGGTTCGAATCCAGATGTCCTGTTAGTTTTTTTTGTTCAAGTTTTGTACATTTCACAGTCGGTCGTCTAGGTACTATGTATCTATGTATAATAGTAGAAGTAATATACATACACGATCAGGCTCCTTAAGGCACAAATTAATATAAGTCTAGATATACTGTAATATTTACCAGTAGGAGGCTCCATTGCACATGATGCCGTCTAGATTATGGGTACCACAACGGCGACTATTTCTGCCGTGAAGCAGTAATGTGTAAACATTATTGGGTTTCGATGTGAAGGGCGCCTTAGCTAGTAAAATTTCTGGGCATATGTGACTTAAATTCTAGGTGACGAGCGCAATTGTAGTGCCACTCAGAATTTTTGTCGTCGTCCCTTATTTTCATCTCATATCTGTGGAAACGTGAAAAAACATTGAATTTGACAGTCAACCTCTATTTTAAGCAGTAAAACACCAACCGAAACTGACATATTAATCGCGAGTGTAAGACCTAGCTTGTCATGCACACTAAAGTAATAAACCTGGCCTGTTTTCATGGGCTGTCTAGCAGTAAGGGGCTCTATCTATACGTATCTATAAATTATCTGAGCGTATTTTATATGTCATCCCGATAAGTGATTCGCTGTTAAGCGTTGACTGGATAATACACTAAGTGAATAATGGCCGTTTAAACAATAAACCCGCCACGCGACATCTACCACTATGTAACCTCCCACGATGTTTGGTTACTATCAATTATCTTGTATAGACTTCTACTGAGCTGAGAGAAAATAAACCTGGCCATGAAATGAAACTTGCCTTATCATTACCTTGGTTGCTAAGTTAAGTAAGTCAGTATTCGGAACGACGGCTAAACAAAGGCTTTGTATGTGGACCAAGCTGATCGCTGACCGCAACACTAGAGGTCAAGTGATGCTTTGCCGGCCTTTAATTTGGGAGTATACTCTTATCTTTAATGTTTCTTAGTCGTCTCGGTTCGGGAAAATTGCAGGCGGCTTTTGATACCTCAAAGTAGCTGGGCAAGAAGTACGTCGCAAAACATGTGGATGTGGAACTATACTATGTGATACTGAACTGTGTTCTCATGACAAACTCTTTCGGCCTATCAAATAAAATTGGCATAAAGTTATAACTAAGCATAAACCAAGAATATGTAAAATGTTTACAAATAGACATTTTACTTACGAATGGTTTGTTCGGACGTATAACGTTTTCCGCGTTTATTTGCAAGGCAGCTTGTAATTCGGAATACTTCAGAATTATCATTGTATTGACAGTGTTGTCAACGATATTGTAAACATTTTGCAATTTCTTTGTTTATCGTCAGTTATAACTTTATACCAAGTTTATTTGTAAGGCCGTTTGAGTTCCTTACGCCGTAAGTGACATAGACATTGCCAGTGAGTAGTAATGTCGCAAATCCCGCGGATCCCCACTCGTTTTGAAATTATTATGGCGGGTACTAACGATATATATTTTATATATTTGATGTGGATATTTCGATCCAATTGCATGAATCGTGGTCACGGCGGTACTCCGCTGGCGGCGAGAAACAATTGACACATTGACACTTGACACTAATACTACATCAATCTGTCCACTTGGCGCCTACTTCGTTGTGGTATTGAATTCCCTAATTCACGACACACACTACTGACGACGTCCATACTTCCAGATCTTTTTATTGCATTCGTACTGCAGAGAGAGACCACGAGATTCCACGCGCTAGCCTAAAACCATCCTCCCTATTAAAATTGTTAGGATGCTTTTTAACTTGTATAGCTTCTCTAACAAGCCGTGGGATATATTGGCGTTCAGCAGAAATCACTCGTTGGTTGTTTTTTTTATTGAAATTATTATTATTGAATATTCGAAACTCAAGATGGATAGATAAGATCTTGTTACTGATCATTAAACGGTGACAGCAATGCATCCGTAAGTTAAACTAAGGATAGAAAGATTATTGAAAACGGCCGTTAGTAAACATTTTTACCTTGGTTTATTCTCGAGTTAACTTTATACCAAGTTTATTTGTAAGGCCATAATTGAGTTGTATTTCTGGGAGTTTGTCTATATCGTGCGTGTCTGGCTGTCTGTTTGTTGCCAAACACTAGAAATATTTATAGCGTTTGACGTAAACCATATGAGCGCGTGGCCGTCTGCCAATGTGTTCGAAAAGACGTGCAGCGCTCTTGGGTATTTTCCGTATTTCTTGAAGTCTTCGAGATATATTGAGACATCTGTTTATTAGCGTCGGCTGACGTAATAAGCATTACTTCTCGTCGCGTTTTGGCGACAAAACATACCGAAGCCCTTTTTTGAATTAAAACTACTTTAGGCGCGCTGGTTATTGAAATTGAATGAGCTGTCATGTTACATAGGTGATGCTCGTTCGAGTTGTTTCAACGAGCGTACGCCACTGGTCCGAGAAAAATTGAACGGAATTTAGCGTTCGACAGACGACGGTCAGCGCTGACGTAGATTTTTTTTATGAAATATATTATATTTAAAAAGCTTTTAACTTTGAACATGATTCATATATTAGATGCAGCACATTACAAACTAATTTGTTATGTATATTACAGCTACCGTAAAATAATATATTTGATTTAAAAGAATGGCCTTTGAGTTTCTTGTATGTTTTCTCACGAGCTCTACTTTTTCCGTACATATGGTAAAATCAGTTATTTCATTAAAACATTTTTATAATGACGATTCAAAAGCGCTTTGTTTAAGCCTATTTGAATATAGGTTTTTTTTTTTTACTTTGACACACTTTAATTTTTTATATTTATAATTTCAATACTAGTATTCATTTCTTATAAATGTTTAAATTTATACATTTTACCATTTACCAACACTTTTCGAAAGTGACAAGAAACTCATTGCAACTCTTTTGAATCAACAATTTACAGAGCCTGATCATTTTACGAATGACTTAAATTACAATCTATGTGTAATGTGATGCAATGAAAATACTCAAAAATTAAAATATGTTGTTTAATTAAAAATCTCAAAGTGGATACATCAATCACACGCACAGTAAAAAAATAATGGGAGCATTTCGATACCTCCGTTCCAAAGTCTGAAATTCAGTAATATTGAGATAAGTATGGGAAATGGTTCCATAAACGATAGACAGACAGACAATTACCATTGACAAACAAGTCGATAAGTAAATGCGGTTTCGCTGTTTAGAATATTTTCGTTTCAAACAATAACAACTCGAGTTGTTTTAATTTCGGAACCCCTATCTGAATTGTTACTGTTCGGAGCTGAAGTATCGATAAAGATATAGATCTATTTAATTATAATAATAATAATATAAATTCTGAAACAAAAAATATGCCTGAGATCTAAATACAAAATATTTTGGCCTCAATTGAAAATGAAATACTGTAGAATTGAAGTTATACGGTGCAATAAATATAGCGGATGGAGTTGGTCGCTGTTGTGATTAATGAAATCGTTGACCTGTATCGTTAGTGGGTCGCACCACTTACTTCAAAGTTTTGCAATTAATCACGAAGCACAAGGGAATTATATTTACTTATTTTTTTATTTAACACCAACACTACAGGATAAACCTTAATGCATAAGGGTAGATGTGTAAAAACACAATTACAATATGTCAAAGTAATAGCTACATATGTATAAGAGCTTAGTCATATAGATTATATTTAATATTAGTCACACAATGTGAAAACCAGTTGAAATAAAATAGAACTAACTGAAGTATATATAAAAACGCGTGTAATTGTAGATGTTTTTACATTAGATTTTTGCGTAAAAGTATGTAACTTTTTAATAAGAAAGCGGTGCGAGACCATAGTTCTATATTCAAATTTAAATTCAAAATAGGATGTGACATCACTTATTCAAATTAAAAAAAACTACCACCCATTCCAAAATGAATGCCTCAGGCCTGAGAAGAATGGGCGCAACAAACTCAGCGGGCTTTTTTTTCCCTCAAAAATATGTTTTACAATTAAAGTAACATTTACAAAGTAACATTGTACAATTAAACTTATTATTTAATAGCCTGAGGGCGGTCGCTCCATTCCCAATCAGTGGTATCATTAAGAAAGACATTTATGTTATAGTAACCTTTACCACACAAACGTTTTTTAACAATTCTTTTGAATAACGTAATACTTTTGTTTTGAACATTTTCTGGGATCCTGTTGTAAAAGCATATACATCGCCCCACAAAAGACTTGCTAACTCGACTTAGTCGAGAAGTTGGCATTATAAGCTTATGTCTGTTCCTGGTGTTAACATTATGGTTATGACAGTTTCTGGCAAATTCACTTATGTGCCAAGATGTTAATTTCTTTGAATTTTGCTCTCAATGGTTCCTTAGGGCCTAGGTTATAAATAGCGCGAATACCTATAATACCCTCTTCTGCAGCACAAATATTGTATTAATATCGGCAGCCACCCCACAGCAATATGCCATAGGACATAATACTATGGAAGTAACTAAAGTATACAAGTCGCGCCGTATCTATGTCAGTTAATTGTCTAATCTTTTTAACCGCGTAGAACTAAGTCTGTTCGCCATTGTAATTTGGAATCCAGAGTAATGCTAAGAAATTTAGCAGATTCCACCGATTTTACCACCTCTTCGCTTAACAAAACACTTGCATAAACATTTTTGACATTTGGTACGGTAAATTTTATATATTTCGTTTGCTTGCTATTTAACATATAGGCTATAGAGTAGTTGATTATAGTAGCTCTTTGCATTTACGGTAATGTTTCTGCGCAGAATTAGGGCACTTACGGAAATGCACGAGTCGAATTAATTCACAATGAATACTTGACCTGATTGATCTTAGTAAGCTACTTAGTAGTATCTTGTGACGGTTTTCAAATTATACAGAATTTGTATGCGATGAGTTCTCGATTTTTTAACAATTCCTTTGAAATTCGTAACAAGCAGCAGCAAACCTATCGCCATACAAAAGATATACTTACTCGGGCTAGCATAAAAAGTTTATTTTTGTTTCTGATGTTAACATTATAATAGCTATGTTCATTGTCAAGCATATTTTGAGAGGCAAACAATAACTTAATTAATTTTTTTAATTTATTCTCTCAATGATTCTTTAGTGTCAATTTTATAAAATGTATACTAAATGCATCTCATTTTAATGATGACATAAGAACTAATTTTATGTATGTGGCAATTTTAATCGTAATCGCGAAAACCATACAGGCATTTACGGATTTCTCTGTTCTTGGAATTCAAGTTCTGCATTTGAGTTGTGCGCTTTCTCAATATCACACTTGACCACATAACATAGCAATTTTCTATGTTCTATGCACTTGACTAAGATGACTTTTCATTTGCTTCTAGCATTGAACGGTCTGGTCTACTTTTAAAGTTTAACTACTCCTTGATGCAAAGCGAAATTATCATGGTAATATTTGCGCTATCCTTCTGACTACTTTGTAGTATCTGGAAGATATTAATAATTAACCAACACTTATTATCAATTGTGAAATCGTTTTAATCGTTCGCGGCAAAAGATTAAAAAATCTCCAATAGGGTTCACGTATTATCCAACTTGCAGGTGGTTTAAGCTCTGCTTTTTACGCCTTTAGATAGTACCCCAACGTTGTTACGGCATGTACAGGTCATTATATTGTTCAAAAGAATCGGCAAAATTTCGCTCAAAATTTTCTTGTGTACTTTAAACTTCTTGAATCTCAAAGTTTACTAGTAGGCTCCATGAAACACGTGTAGTATACAGTAAATTTTTAACAATAAATGACTTACCTACCTCACTTTCCACTCGATTTTCTTGCTGGCAACTGACGAATCATTATTATATGAATGACAGTCGAATATATATGTTTTATTGTTGCAGCATGAGGTCACGACGGTGGTGCGGTGTCCGCATGGAAGCCCGGCGGACTGCTGATCACGCGCTGCACACGCTGCGCGCGCAGTTACGTCGACCGTTGCCGGAATGGACCACGCGCGCTTCTCGTCGTCGCCGGATCGCGAGAACAATCGGCCGGTCCAAGGAGGACCCCGCGGAACCACTGAAAACCCAACCTCACCAGTGGAGGCCCTAAACAAAACGGAAACTCCGCGGCTAGCATCGCGTGCGCTTCCTTCGATTCCTGAAAGTGAACCCTTGATCCGTGATCCACTTAGTATTAGTGATGTGCCGCGGAAAAATGGACGGACACTTCACGTTCAGTTTGACGCTCAGTCGCCTCCTGCCCCAGTATCGCTCAGTGGATCCAGCTCGAGCTCGAGCTCGGATGATGAAGATATTTTGATAGCTGAAGCGCGTCCACCTGATGGTGGATGGGGTTGGGTTGTCGTTTTCGCCTCATTTATGGTAAATCTCATAGCTGACGGTATAACGTTCAGCTTTGGTGTGTTCTTCCCTCATTTTTTGGAGTACTTCGGTGAAGGCAAGGGAAAGACCGCCTGGATTGGTGGAATTTTCATGGCAATGCCACTATTGTCAGGCCCTATTGCTAGTTTCCTGACCGACCGATATGGCTGCAGACGAATGACAATTTTCGGATCAATCCTAGCAGCTTTAGGATTTGTAATCTCAGCCTTCGTGGATAATATGGAAACGTTATTCTTGACATTCGGTATAATGGCTGGTTTTGGATTAAGTCTATGTTACGTAGCTGCCGTAGTTATAGTAGCCTACTACTTTGAGAAGAAGAGATCTTTAGCAACAGGTATATCTGTATGTGGCAGTGGAATTGGCACATTTTTATTTGCACCATTAACATATGTGTTATTAGATGAATATGGTTGGAGAGGTACTACGCTTATATTAGCTGGATTCTTTCTCAATATGGCAGTGTGTGGACTTTTATTTCGAGATCTTCCTTGGACAACTACAATGAATGAAGAAAAGGCAAAAGAAAGAAAGCGTAGAAGAGAAAGGAAGCGAAATAAACGATATGGTTCGTCAGCTGATAGTTTTACAGATAGTAAAAGTAGTGCTGCAGGTTCTACTAGGGTAGTAGATGATGAAGACATTGAAGCAGTGACACAGACGGCAGTACCGCAATTCAGTTCGCTCGTTGACTTACCAACATATATGACCGGAGGAGAAGGTGTTTCTTTAGAAACTTTCGAAATGATGTCCAATAAAGGTCGAGCCTACGCTATTCTAGCCCAAAATTATCCTGGTGTCATGCTGCCATCGAGAAGTTTTAGTGATAGTGGTCGTCTCAATGAACAATCTCCACCAAAAGCTCTTATGTCCCCAAGTACTCTATCCCCAGGACCGATGTCACCAACTTCCGCTACTATTTCAAATACACCGACGACAAATAGTTCTAGAGTTGATAAAGCTGCAATAACACTATGGCTAAAAAGGCAAGGTACTGGGGCTACGAAACGACCTCCAGCTTTTCTAAAAGATTTGCGAATACACAGACACTCTTTGACGTACAGGGGTGCTATGTTAAATATAAATAGATACAGATTGAGGGCATCATCTTGTCCCAATATATTCCGGAATTCTATGACAACAATTGCTAAAGAAAAGGTAAATAGTTTCAAATACTTATTAAGCTTTTCAGATATTTGTTATTTCCTAGTTTTTATTAATTACCAAAATATTTTGTTGGTATCGTCTTTGCTATATTACCTTGAATCCTATATAATTAGATGATATAGACGTGTATTAACACTCAAGCAGGATTTATAAGTTTACAGTATTTTTCCACTTGTGTGGCTCTATATGTAATAGCCAATATGTAAGAGCCAGCTCAGTGCAGTAAAATTGCATTTTTGTTTTAACATTTTGAATCCTCTTAATCCCTGTACTTATTTATATTGTTTTCAGTTGCAATGGTACGCCGGCTTATGGGATCTGTGGGACCTGATCGTGGATGTGTTGGACTTCTCGCACTTCCTGAACCCTGCATTTCTCGTGTTCGCTATATCTAACTTCCTGCTATACATGTGGTACGATGTTCCCTACGTGTATATATCGGACCACAGCATGAGTATGGGATTCAATGAGTCGCAAGCTTCTATGCTGATATCCATGATTGGAATCCTGAATATGTTTGGAGAGGTGAGTCTCTGTGAAATCTTTTATATGTTCCTTTTATAAAGCAATAGTGGAAGAATAATTCACTCACATGGCGATTAAGCTTGCGAATGCAGTAATCGAATATATTATCTTGCCAAAAATCTCTTATTATTTATTTTATTAAGTTAATTTTACTTTTAATAATTTCTTGGATTTTGTGCATGTATTATGTATGAATATACTTTGAAAACGGGCTAAGGCCCCAGGTGTTTCTATACAGGTCGGTCTTGTTTGGTGACCAATATGGAATCCAAATTTGTAAAGATGAACTATTCAATTCAATCAGTTTTCTTGTGTGTTAATTCCATTAAGATTTGTCTTTAAACAATTCGACACGTATTTGGCCTCTACACGAGGCATTCTCAGGAGATGTTGAGTCCCAAGTCAAAATACTTAAGATTATCAACTGGAAAGAAGTGGATATCTGGCCTTTAAAAATATACAACAATAAGAACAGAAAAAAATAGTAAAGAAATACTCAAAATTGCAAATTATTGCAAATTGTTATAAAAAGGCAAGGTGACATTATGAAGGACTACAATGATAATGAAAATGGTGATGAAATACCAAGTATCATGAGAAAAGAAGTAAGAAGTGCGTTAAATTCACACTAGACAGAAACAAGAGTAACAGGACCGGATAACATTAGCTCAACATGCTTAAAGGTGGGAAAACATGTTGAAGATACACCCATCCAGTGAACAACAACAGAAATCTCAATAATACATGAAAAAGGTAGTGTTCGATATTTTGAAATGGACTGTATACTGTTTGGTACGCGTAATTAATACAACTATCAAAAAAGTAACTGTGCTTATACCACCTACCTTTACTGCTCCTCGCCAAAAAGCATCCACCGGTGCACTGCAATACAGGAACCAATCTAGGGGCGGCTGAGAATGTCTCGGACAGCACCTTCTCGTACGGCCGCGGCGGCTGCAAGCAGAAGAGGGGGTGTGCAGGCTAATGTCCAGATCCCATATAAGCCACGCGATTGTCGCACCTAGCGCCACCAATTTGCTACGGGTTTCAACTTAGGGTTGCGATACAGTAGCGATAGTAGGATAGCATACCCATGGCCCGTTGAATTGATGTAGAACTGCATTTAAAGCTTGTTACACAATTTGAAAGAATAGATCGTATAATACTACGAGCAACAATCCTGTATCTTTGAAATAAAAAACCAAGGTGCGAAGGTTGGGTGAAAGTAAAGGAGCCTTAGAGTGGTAAGGTAAATCTGCCTGTGATAGCCTACCTACAAGGTACTACCTGAAGAATTCTGATTTATCAACAAAAGGTGATAATTCATTTAATGATAGCGCGAATTTGTTAGTTTTAATTAGTGTTATCTCCTCTGCGAAGTAATTTTGTTGTGTGAGTTTTATGATCACATCATGTGAGGTACTGAACTCTTTAGTTGTAAGTGTACCTACCATACGATTTCTTTGATTTATTCTAGATTGCCGACAGTTATTAATAAAACGTAGACCGTAACCGTGCAAGCGTTCGCTGTAATTTAATAAAAGATGAGATTATCTAAAATATATTTTCGAAACTGTATTCGATTATACGATTTTCAGATACTAAGGTAAATGAACCAATAAGTGAATTTTGTAATTCTTTTTGAGATAATCTGGTTTCTGAAACCTGAATATTAGATTTAACTAGAGACTCTTCACTTGAACTTGAAGACGACATCCATCGCGAAGGCACAAGTGGCACTGCATATTTTTTTTGCGACATGTGTGTAGGTGCTGGCCATGCGAAATGTTTTCGGCGTCCGAGCATGTTTATGTCTCACCGCTACTGCGCCGACAAGTCAGAAAAGGGCCTTACCATCGATAAGAATAAAAAAAATTTTAACAAAAAAATATCCGACTTCAAAAACACTATTTCGAAACAAGATATAATATGCACTAAAAAGTAAAAAAAATAATTGCGTATTTTTTTACAATCTAATTCTAGTTACGTTTATTGTCATTTTTGGAATCGGTGTCCTTCCGCCGCGAATCGCTCTCGCCTCCTCACAAATCAAGCACTTCTCATCTATAACTATGTATATAGTCACAAACCTATGTTGGACGACACCGACTCCAAAAATTACAATAATCGTAACTAGAATTAGATTAATTAGTTAGATTGTATAAAAATACGGACTAAGGACTAAGGACTTAAATATCCGTATAGCATAAAAAAGATTCGGCCGAGTATCGTTAATTTGCTCCTAAGAATTGAAGAGTTCCGTTACTTTGTCATGGATTCCGTAATCAGAACCTAACCAAACTATCTTTGAAGTATATCCTTTCCAATAAAAAAAGAATAATCGTAATCGGTTGGCGCGATATTGAGTTTTCTCATGGACGCCATTGTCAGACCTGGACCAAATGACAATGGGACCACACGGGAAGCACCAGCTTTCAAATAAAAAAAGAATTATCAAAATAGCTTCCCAGCCAGTCGAAAGTTTTGAGGTAACAAACATAAAAACAATACACCGATTGAGAATTGAGAACCTCCTCCTTTTTTGAAGTCGGTTAAAAATATCGACAATCCTTGAATTATTTTAAATATCCCTTTATAAACTGTTGTTAAAAGGCATAAAAGGCATTTATTTTCTCAAAATTGATTCCTTTAGAATTCTTTTTGATGTCGTTTCTTATACTACTAGATACTACTACTGCTTCGGAAACAAATGGCGCTCTGAGAGAGAAGAAGCGGCGCAAGAAACTCTCCCAGCATTCTTTTTTGCGTTCTTTTCAATAAAAATATACAATATTGTACAGTCATTTCTATCGCAATAAAATAATCACAATCTAGTCCCAGGCTGTCCGATCATTTAGATATTCAGCAGTGGAGTAATAGGATTTACGACAGAGCCATTTTTTTATAAAACATTTAAATTTATTTATAGATAATGCCTGAACAGTGGCTGGGTATTATTGGGCTGTTAGTATCTATATCAGGAAATTTGGTTTATAAATTCGTACTCATATTTTCTTACATAAGCTTCAATTAATACAGTCAATTGCCTTCTTGTAGTATTTATTATCCGTAGCCATATCGCTTACCATCAAGTAAAAGTCTTGATCATTCCGTCGATAGTACATATTATTATCTATAGTTAAATATATAGCGTTATATTTCCTACAATCAAAGTCCAAATAGTTACAATAATCAAATACAATGATAATACTCCTCGTTATCGCTACAACAGTCTGTTATCGTTAGCTCTTAATTTGACCCAATTCAATCGTAGCTGATAATCTTAGTTACATAATGAGTAATGACAAACTCCGTTATAAAACGAACGAAACACAACCCGTTACTTAGTAATTCTAATTATTGTATTTGGTTCTTTTATTTCCGCATCGCGAATAATAACAGGTAATGGTTTACTGATTGCGTCTCGTCGATACTTTAGACCAGGTTTAAGTGTATTTTGTCTCTTTTTGCACAGCTATTAGGAGGAAACAGAGGTCTTTTTCATAATTTATGATTTCTTAAACAACATACCATACGTTAATACGGGCGAGATAATTATAATTGGGATAAGGACCACTGCATCTCCTATTACTAATCGTGAGTAAAATTTTATAAAATCAGGGGTTAGTGCTCGAAAATTTTCTCCTCCAAAAATTTATTGATCTGGGGATGGAAATGGGAGGATTTCTGTGTCGGATATGTTTTGTCTTTTATTTTGCTTATTGTTGTCGGATTTATATACTAGGCTAGGTTAGCTGCCTTTATCATTAAGCCGGTTTAAGGAATTTTTGAAGTAAACTAGCAATTTAAAAAACAAAAATATCAAATAAAGCAGAAACAGACAGACACATACAGTCGTGGACAAATAATTAGGGACATTCAAGATAGTGAAGAGAAATAACCGGTTATGTGCATATAAATCCCTATTGATTTCTCAGTAACTATTATTTGTATAATTTGGTCAAACTATTATGCAATAAATGGCTGTAAATAAAAGATAAAATTAATAGAAAAAAGTGTTTAATATACAAGGTTAAACATGTATTCAATTTAAGGTATAATTCTGTAGCTAGACATTTAATTAAGGAAAGTAAAGTAAAATGAAAAATAGAGTTAAACAAAACTAAAATTCAGTACCCAGTAGCAAAACCTTTGTTAGTTATTATCGCTAGACACCGATGTGGCATAGACATTATCAGTTTCTGACATGTTTCGACAGGAATGTTTGCCTCACAAAAAGCTTTATTAAGTTCATCTAAAAATATGGTATTAAAACAGAGCCTAAAAATGGATCTTTCTTAGCTAACCTGGTTATCTTTGTATCTTCTTGCGGATTTGTTTTTCTCGATCCTTTTTATCTGGGCACATTTAAAGCTGTGTTGTTGCGCCGTAAATGTTGCACTGCATTGCACACCATAGTTTTTTAAATATTCTGCTATCCCTCGGTATGACCAACCACGCTCGACAAACTTCATGATGATTTTTCGTAGTGTTGTATCGCAACTTTTATTTTTGCCCATTTTTCTTCAAAATAGTTCTCAAAACTTTAAATTAATAATCTTGATTGCCGCCAAAACCACCACGAAAGAATAGGAGAAGAAATAAAAAAATATTGAGATTCAGATTTTGAAAATAGAACGGAATATCTCAGTGTCCCTAATTAAATGACCAGCCAGCATATTTTGAACAAATAGCACTGTGATAATCGATCGGCTATACTGTAAAGAGTTTTAATGTTTAGGACGTTGTTATTGTTTGTATAATTGGGCACATAAATTACTAATTATACTTAAATGTAAGGGATATGAAATCTTGTTTAGACTCGTTGGAAAATAAAAAATAAATTCACAATTTGGTTTAACTACAGAGTGTCCCTAATTAGTTGACCACGACTGTATATTGATTCTTACTGTACATTGATGTTATTTGAAAATAATTTTCCTGTCCCAAATGTTTTCTCTTAACCTGCCGAAATCGGCAGTGCCCCAGGACACTAGATTTTTCAGATACACCGAAATCTAAAGATCTGAACCTTATTTTGTTTATAAGATGGTTTATTTTGCATGCTAGTTTCAATAGCTTTAAGATACGTTCACTCAAATCATCCTAATTATAAGCAATCTATTAATACACGTAAAATAATACGCTTTGACAGAAAGCTAAATTATTGAGCACAGTAGCTGCATAAATATTAATGGTATTTTGCCAGTATTTTAGGCATTTATAAAAAATATACAAACATTTAATTTTAAAGGCATAAAGCAGAGTTCTACCAGAACATCCTGCCACCACAAGAAGCGAACAGAAGGAAACAGAGGTCTTTTTCATAATTTATGATTTCTTAAACAACATAACATCGCGTTAATACGGGCGAGATAATCATAAGTGCGATAAGGACCACCGCAGCTCCGATTACTAATCGGGAGTAAAACGTTATAAAATCAGGGGTTAGTGCTCGAAAATTTTCTCCTCCAAAAAATTATTGATCTGGGCATTGAAATGGGAAGGATTTCTGTGTCGGATATGTTTTGTCTTTTATTTTGCTTATTGTTGTCGGATTTATATACTAGGCCTATCCTGCCACCACAAGAAGCGCCTGTTCACAAACATGACACATCGGCTTTAGTACAAGCTTTTACGGGCCACCTGGTAAAATCTCAATTCGGAGATTTTTATTTGCGATACTTTTGTTTCTCGTAGACCACTTTCTAAGTGATTCTAGTTTCGGTGAACACCCCTCACCCTGCGATATCTTTACTACATTCCTAAAACTCGTCAAGAAAGAATGAATCCCGCCATTCTCACCAACTCGCTGGTACGCCTGTAGACTACAGGAAGCTCGACCAGCTAAAATGTCATTTTCTATTCAATTCATCACACAGTTGTTTTTATATAGAAGCGTTGTCACTCTGTAGACGCAGCGAAATGTAATATTGATTATCTTGTATACAGCTTGTCACGTTTTCAACATGTGAGCATACAACGTGCGTACATCTATGTTTATTCATCGCTTGGCAACTGTTTTGGATAGCTGCTGTGTAAATACTACTCATACAATAAATGAAATAGGGCTGTGTTGCCTGTCGATATAATTTTTGTCTTAACTAACATTTTTATGTTTAACTAGTTGACCCAGCAAACGTTGTATTGCCATATAAAGTAATAAGAAAATAAATAAATACATTTTTGGGGTATAAAAAATAGATGATGACCGATTCTCAGGCTATATATTTATGTTATATAGTATCTAGGGTTATCATTTACGGGACTTCAAAATAGATGTCATCTGGAAACAGCTGTTATATTTTTGAATGTTGGCAAAGAAGTGCTTAGTATCATTTAGAAAGAAAGATATATAAAATCTAAATAGTTATCGTCAAGTTTGCGCGTTTACCACTAAAAAAACCCCATTTGTCGTATCACCGCTCTTCGAGAACACTTCTCTTAAAGCCGCGCCTAGTATCGGAATACTGGGTCTCGAAATCTCGAGCGATTGCCAATTCCGTGGCCATCTAGAGGGCAAAGCCAAATTGGCTTCGAAGAAGCTGGGCGTCATCAATAGAGCACGGCAATACTTCAAGCCGGCCCACATTCTAGCGCTCTACAAAGCGCAGGTCCGACTTAACATGGAATATTGCTGTCATCTCTGGTCTGGCGCACCTCAGTATCTGCTCGATCCATTTGACCGCGTGCAACGTAGAGCAGCTCGAATTGGCGGGGACTCAGTGCTCTGTGAACGGCTGGATCTCTTGGCGTTGCGCAGAGACTTCGCTTCATTGTGTGTCTTCTACCGCATTTATCACGGGGAGTGTTCCGAACAGCTGTTTAACCTGATTCCTGCCGCCGAATTCCACCTTCGCACGACACGCCACAAGTTAGGATTTCATCCCCACCATCTGGATGTGTGGCGGTCCTCCACAGTGCGGTTTTCAAGGAGCTTTCTCCCTCGTACTACAAAGCTGTGGAATGAGCTTCCTTGTGCGGTGTTTCCGGGACGATACGACATGGGTACCTTCAAAAAAAACGCGTACACCTTCCATAAAGGCCGGCAACGCTCTTGTGATTCTTCTGGTGTTGCAAGAGAATGTGGGCGGCGGTGATCACTTAACACCAGGTGACCCGTACGCTCGTTTGTCCTCCTATTCCATAAAAAAAAAATAGTTTTTTATTTTAAATTATTCTGAACGATGGGGGACACATCAAAGGAAAAACAAAATTTTTGTTTATATTTATTTTCGTCCGAGAATTTTCATATTTATTCACCTTTTAAACCTTCCCTGGACTTCCACAAATAATTCAAGACCAAAATAAGCCAAATCGGTCCAACCGTTCTCGAGATTTAACGAGACTAACGAACGACAAATCATTTTTATATATATAGATAATGTTATAATTACACTGTCATTTTGAAGTGATAACGTCTTATAAATCGATATTGACACACTTATACAAATTATCTTGCCCCAAACTAGGCATAGCCGGTACTATGGGTGCAAGACAACGATATATTTAATAAAATACACTTACTTAAACATACATAAATAGAAATAAACAAACATGACTGTAATAGTAGGTGAACTATGTGAAACACGAGAAACATAAAATTTTGATCTACTATCTTAAATCAAGTATCAAATTCATTACACCGTAATCTACGAATTTAGTCAAGCAGTCTAAATATTTTTTTCCACAACATAGCTTCCTTCTCTTCTTGTTATTATCATAATATATATAAATTACGTGACACGTTGTTTGTCCGCGATGGACTACTAAACTTATGAACGGATTTTAATGGGGATTACTTCATGGAGTGCAGTTTAGTCCAACTTAAGAGGTACGATAGTTTTTATTTCGATTTGGGAAGCATAATTATTTTTATTTCAAATATTTGTTTTGTGTGGACCAATTTTCTATGAGAGAATTTAGTGACGCACGATCTAACAATTCTACTGTGAAACCATTTCATTATAACAACAGGGAACATTATTTACGAAATAATTCTTGATGTTTTGAAATATTATTGGCAAATTCCTATAAAACGACAGATATTCTATTCAAAATATACAACGAATTAAATATTGTCAACCTAAAAATAATGCAATAATAAAATAATAACTAAGTGAAATAAAAAAAAATTATTGACAAAAATAAATCTATAGTCCGACTTGTAGACTTTCCACTACCATGAAATCGGTATCTACTCGAGTGAAACCGCGGACATTGCAAGTATTTTTTTACATTGCATTGATTGATATAAGATGAATAAAGTAGTTCTTAACATAAATTAATATGACCTTTATCAGTCAACAATGCGGGCTTCAAACCGGTCGTTATAAATTGCTTTTGTAATATCGATTGCAGTATGTACGAAATAATCATCTGCATCTGATATATTGTTTCAATTTATTTAGATTGACGTGATAAATGAAGGCAATTGTGTGGTTTTATGCAACCAGAATACAAAATAAATTTATTTTCACAATATAACATATTAATATCAGCATAACATTCGGAAGTTTTTATATAAAGTATGCTTAAATCCTACTAATATTATAAATGTGAAAGTTTGTATGTCTGGATGTACGTTTGAACTTCTTTAACGCAAAATCTACTGAATAGATTTTGATGAAACTTTACAATAATACAGCTAACACACCAGAATAACAAATAGGCTATAATTTATAAAACTATAGTATGAATTATACAAAATTTAAAAGAAGTGTGATTGTTACTAATGAATACAACTAGCGCCATCTCTTATGAACTAGCAAGCACAAGATCAATACAATTTATATGGCAAAACATCGTTTGCCGGGTCAGCTAGTAATTCATAAAATAACAATTAATAGTCCGCTGTGGGGTTCGAACTTCGAATTCATGCTACCTCTAGGACCAACAGATATTCGGGTAGTTGATATTAATGATTCAATTTCTCCTCTGCTCCGCAGACGGCTGTAAAGCGACATCCAGTAGATGCACATAAAAATTTGAGGCGATGTAGTAAAAGTTTCAATTTAAATAATAAATTAATGTAATGAACCGAGGATTATCACCTTCAGTCAAGTGAGTCCCGTGCTCATCCGTAGATTTTTTTCATTTATCATAAAAAGCCAAGTTTTATCACTATGATTACAATGTAACCTTAATCTAATAAGCAATTTAAATTTAACTTAATTTACCAATTAGAATAAAACAAGAAAGCGGCCATTAGCACTTTTCTTATTATCTCTAATAAGGGGAAGTAACTATATTCTTTGTTTTTAACAGTAAGTATATGTTAGTTTCACTATTTAATATGTTTCATTATTTAACTGCACTATATTACACTAGCTATTCACTACACTATTTCAACGGGTTTAGTTCTTTTGATTCTTCTCAGTAAGGTTTGTGTTCATCCGAAGATGTCTTTAAAGAAACCTTTAACGAAAGATAACTTAATGTCTGTTCGAATAGTAACAAAACAGGTTTTTTCCATAAAACAATGCTGTATAATGTATTCATGAGAATACTTTCGCCGGCCTAAATACTTTGAATGAAAGCGAATCACAAAAGGTCATTTATGTGTTACCATTGACGTGATCGTCTCATTACGACTCATAAGTTGGTAGTCCTATTGACGTGATTACGTCTTATAAATCGATGAACGCCGGCTGCACGTACTTAAAAGAGTCACGTTCAGCCTGAGCCGAGCAAGCAAGAGCGAGGAACAATGGATAGAGATACAACTAAAAATTTTTACGACTCATATTAACGATCGTATAAACAAATGTTTTCTTTTGCGTTATCACTTTTAAATTATATATGTAACCTTACTTTTTTTCTATAGAACGGATTAGTATAAAGTGATTACTTTATCACAGTATAATTTACTTTTGTAAAGGTGCTGTTAGACTTGCGCATTCACTTGTAATGAGCATTCTAGCGAATCTAAAGCGAACACAGGAGCATTTTAACAAATATTGTAGTGACGGACTGGCTGAATGACAGTAAGGCGCTGGTCCCACTGGCGGTTAGAGTTCCAAGTTGTGCGTTCCACGTCCGCTGTAACCAACGTGGGCCTATAAAACATAGTGATGTGCCGAGTCGATGTAGTTTTGGTGGATGGAGTCGACTCGAGTCGATTCATACGGTATTCGAATCATGACTCAAAATCCGCGGTTCGAGCCCAGTACTTGAGTTTTTGAGTTGAATCGATTCCAGAACTCTACACTGGAAATTCGAGTCCGCTACCAATTTTTGAACAAGGAAAATAATCGAAATGGAGTTAATCCAACATTTCGTTTCGTATTTTTAAACATTACAAAAAAACAAAACAAAAAATTTAACTATGTGGTTCCTAGGAACCAGAAATGATATCAATATCTATAAGTTTTATTACCCAATAAATTTTTTTAGAAGCTTTTGAAGAACTTAGGATATTATAGAATCGAGTCAGCGAGTACAAAATTGATTTTCCTGACTCGAGTACCAGAAGCGACTCAGACGTACTTTTTGTCGAAATCAAGTTGAAGCACGATGTCCAACGATATGGCATATTTTATCGAGCCACCTAACCAGTGGCAAAGATAACCTACTGAAACTGAACTCCAACCTAGACCGGACCGCTCGCAATGTGCGCAAGTAAGTCCGCGGAACCCTGAACTGGAAACTCTGACCGCTAGACCGAAAGCAGTGGGGTCGGCGCCTATAATTTCTTTTTGTCGAGTTTTTTTTTGTCCATCATCTTCTTTCTTTTTATAAAACGTTGAAACTCTTGCTTGTTGAAACAAGCAAGCTGTCAATTATTGTTCTACAAATTTTACGCAAATGTCGCAATAATAAAAGAAATAATTTTAAATAAACACGGACTATTAAAAAAAGATGGACTCCATGCCGTGATATTAGCAAGTGAAGCACCTTTATGCTAGTGTGTGTGCGGTTACGGGGTATAACAATTACACAGTTTATGTCACAGACGATGGCAAATCTCATAATGGCGGCTGATCGGCTTGTATTAGTGTAAGTGTATGAGTGGGGCTATGTATTTACACGTTTACCGGCTTATTTTGTTGCCTCACTGCTCTGTAAGGTGACACGGAGTCATTATTTTATCTGGTCCGTGTAAATAAAATACTGTTTTACTTGATCACAAAAATATGTGTTCAAGCTGTTGATAGTTGCATTGTTAAAAGATAATATCCGTTGCAATTGTAAAGTCGTGATTTACGAGATGAATATTCCTGTACTACCTCATTTGTATTATTCACTATACGAGTACACTCATTAACAGATTGCCTTTTGCAGTCACTGACATTGTAAGCATTTAATTAATATTATATAATTTTAATTTTTAAACTGGTGGCTGTGTTAATAATATTTTCTTTGAGTATTTTTAGTTTTACGAATAGGCGACTGTCGGTTAAGCTTATATGAACTTTATTTCGATAAACAATACTAAAATAGTGAAGAATTTGACATCTATAACTGCTACAAGTTTTGAAGGTTTTATAATGTCGGGAAGCACAAACAACAAAGCGTTTTATTGGAAACAAAACAAAATTTAATAATAAAATAAAAACAAAATGGAATATAATTAATTCTGTAACTGGTAGGTAAAGTTGCCGAGCACTTAATTCTGTTTCAACATAAATGAGCGTACTATTTATTCGGAAAAAGAAAACGCAGAAGAATTTGATAAATTGTTTTCTGAAATACCAAAATTATCATAGACGAAGCGAAGAATTTATTCTTTAATAAAAGGAGCACTTATGTGCCTTATTATGCCGTATGGCTTAACCTGCATGTATATGGCAAAAGTTTGTTTTGCCATATAAAGTATAATTCACGCGATAGTTTTATAAATAATAGCCTATGTGTTATTCTGCCGTATAAGCTATATTATTGTAAAGTTTCATCAAAATCCATTCAGTAGTTTTTGCGTTAAAGAAGTTCAAACATACATCCAGACATACAAACTTTTACATTTATAATATTAATAGGATGTTCAGTTTATTTAAAAAAATATAATGGACTCATGGGACGATACAACTAATATTGCTAGGAATATAGCTAAATGTACCTCCTGATCAAGCAATACGTAATATTTAGTAAATGATGTGGGAGTGTTCTATGATTTTATGAAATACAGCAAAATTATAACCATTATGTTGCCAATTTCAATACCAATTTCTGTGTTGCCTTTTTAGAAAAACATTAGCTACAACAGCTACAAATGTTTTTTTATACTTGTGTGTCATCTACAATAAATGTAGGTGTAGGCTCCATTTTAAGATTTAGGGATGTAAACGATATGTAAGAAAATTATTTGTGAAAGGGAAATATAAAATATGCAAATAGAATAAATTTTGCCACCGTTATGTTTCGGAAAAGATGTTAGAACGGCGACAGAGAGACAAGACAATGCGCAATAAACTTTCTAAGATTTTTCCGCGCTGATGAAACATAGATATGTAAATTATGGTACTATAAAACTATAATACTGGTTGTTATGCGCGGGAGCCACACGCGAGCACGATAAGGGAACAGAGAGTGTCATGATTAGTGCGCGCGTTTCATAGCGACGAATCCAATTATTATAAAAAATCCAGCAAATATTTGCGATATATATCATAGTTTACGAGGTCTATCTAATAAATCATTAGTTTTTAATTAGTTACTATTTAATTTTAATTCTAATTGAACAAAATTCTGATTGTTGATACTGAGTGATTTGGTGTGAATTTGTTAATTCAGTTATTATAAAATTATGGGATGTTGTTGTTATTAAGTTACAAATCGTCCAGAACGAAAATGTTAAAATATAACACACGTCACAGACTATCGCCACTTGAGTAAATTATATGGTACAGAGAATAAGCTTCATAGAACCACCTTCATACATATCAGGGGCTCCGCCTACTCCTTAAGAGGGAACACCTTATTAGTTAGTAGCAAGGATGCGAAATATTGTATGTATAAATTAATTTTGTTTTAACAATAATTATATTTAGTGTTATTTCTGCCAATCTTCTGGCTCCTGAAGATGCCTCCTGTAGAGGCATCTTCTTGCATCACTTGCCAAAGATCATCTTCACCATGAACTCCAGCTGCAAATAGGACTGTCTCCTCACGAGGGAACTCCTCAACTACTCACATGAACATGAAACTTTTAATATTTGTTTAAGCTTAAGTTACAAAAGCATTTTTAATGAACGGTTATCATCAATACATGATTCTTATTTCTTGCTTTCTATTCGTATAACTTATTTATTGCATTGCTCTAGCATAAGTTTCGCGAATATTTCGATTTTGAAATAAATATTCTCAATATCGGCAATGTAATACTTAAAAGTTGTGTCTTTGATATGCCATGCGATTGTTTTCTGTAAAACTTCTTAAAAAACAAAAATTACAATAAATATTATTATTAGAGTAGGCAATTTGTTAATTTATATTCATAGACTTTTTGTTAAAAATTGTTGTTGTTGTTTTAAATTGAGTATCTAGGTTTATTTAATATGGATGATCAAACCCAATTAAAAAGCAATAAAAAAATGTTTTGTTTAAATTATTTTATTTATGACAACCCTACCAAAATAGGTAACAATTTTGCCCGCTCTTAAGAAACTTTTCCTCTGTACGGTTTATTTACTCATGTGCTATCGCTATCTCATTTACATACGCCGACAGCGAATCTAGTGACAGAGATATCTTCTATGTTCGGATTGCGAAAAATTTACATTTTGAAAATTCGGCACCTTTGCACGCTCACATTTTGAAAGATTGAGGTTGACAGGAGTTGAGATGGTAGTTGCTATTGCTGTTACTGTGAAGTTCAGTGCCATTTATTAGCTCGGAAGTGGTATATGCAAAATTTGCTGTATGCCTAAAAGACATTTGCCTAATTTTATGAATTATACAACTACTAATTGCTGTTAAATGCGTTTAAATTCTTCAAAAAATATATTATTTGAATATTATGTATATTATTAAGAAATAGGTTGTCTGTAAAGTCGGTTTACGGTGATAACGTCATAAGAAAACAGCTATTTATACGATCGTATGAATTTAATTTTTTTTTTGTCAAAATTGTAACATATCCTACTGCACTCGCCGATCGATGGTGCTTTTTTTAATAATCAAAGAACAAGATGCGGCACAACCCCAACGCGTATGCCACAGTCTATGCCTCTAAGGATTCTATAGACGAGTCATCAGCGAATACACTATACAGTATGCGATAGCGAGTTTGTTATATTTGGTTAGCATCAAAAAAATACGCTTCGATATTATTTAATCTAATATATTGACAGAAAATTCGGGTATTAGATTAGAGATTTCTTGCTGTATTACATTTAAAAAAAAACAACTTACTGATGAAAGGTTATGTTTGGTTCCTTTCGTTCACTACGCCTTTTACAGCCAATTATACAACAGTTATAAATATTGCCTTTTAGAATATAGAAACAGTCACCAAGTAGTACGAATAATGTTTTTACAGTTTTTATCATAAAACTCTTTAGTGCGAAAAACGACAAAAACAATACGCAAATAGAGACAAAAAACTTATGGCTTGCCCTGCTCTTACATAGACATTTTGACCTAACATCTTCTCACTTTCGTAATTATTATTATTGGTGGCAAATCTATATACTCTACCTACGGCTTAGGCCGATCGTGCCTCTATATTACCTGTTCCTCGCTCTCGCTTGCACGCTGGGCTCAGCCGGAACGTGACTTTTTTGTGCGTTCAGTTATCACATCAAATTAATGAGGTTTTTAATTCATCAAACTATTTTATTACATTAAATTATTATTATTCAAATCGGCCTAATCGGATGGCCGTTGGAGCAGTAAAGTCCTCGAATGGCAACCACATATCGGAGGACGCAGTTAGTTGTCATAGAGATCTATGGAATAGGCCCGGAGTGGACGTTTTCCGGCCGATGGTGATGATGATGATTCACATCACATATAGATACAATGAGTAGTGCGTTGACACAAAAGATTGAATATCTTTGCAACATATTGTAGCACGTAAAAGTACATTTGAAACGCGATTAATGAGTTTTTCGGGATGTTTGCTGAATACTGTAAAACTTTATTCCAGATCCTACTTGGCTGGGTTGGAGACTGGGAGTGCGTGGACGCTATCCTGGTGTACGCCGTGTGCATGGTGCTATGCGGGGCTGTCACCCTCATCATGCCACTTCTCTCCTCCTACCTAAGCCTCGCCTCTGCCTCTGGCGCGTTCGGAGCCTTTATTGCCGCCAACTACTCACTCACCAGCATCATCCTGGTGGAGCAGATCACCCTGGAGAAGTTCACCAATGCGTACGGGCTGCTGTTGCTGATGCAGGGCGTCGCAAATCTCGTCGGGCCGCCATTTGCAGGTGTGTATATGCCTTTTTAATTCAACTTTCTTTTTTTTTCATAATTGTAGAATGGCTGGTAATATAAACACACAAAATTCTAATCATCACTGTATTTGGGCAGAGTTTCCTTCTTAGAATTCATAATAAGTAATGAATGCTCGAACTTAGCACTATAGTGCTAAGTTTAAGCTTATAAGCTTGAGCTTGGTGAGCTTTCTTGTGCGGTGTTTCCGGGACGGCAACGCACCTGTGATTCCTCTGGTACTGCAAGAGAATTTCGGAGGCGGTGATCACTTAATACCAGGTGACCCGTACGTTCGTGTATCCTCCTCTTTCATAAATAAATAAGTGGAAGATTTTTTTAAAAATAAGTCTGTATTGAAAGTCAAAAACAATCCATTCCAGTCCATTTCCAATCTGTGGTATCATTAAGAAAATCATTATTGTTAGAGTAACCTTTACCACACAAACGTTTATTAACAATTCTTTTAAATTTCGTAATACATTTGTTTTGAATCTTCTTGTAAATAAATAATATAATAATAATAGTTCAGAGCGGCACTACATTGTAATGGGCAGGGTGTATCAATTACAATCAGCTGAACATCCTGCTCGTCTCTTCCCTGATTTTCATAAAAATAAACAAAGATTATACTTATATTATTATTCCTTGCATTTTCAGGCTGGGTGTTCGACATTACTGGCTCGTACGACCTGTCGTTTTACATGGCAGGGCTTTTCATCGGTCTGTCAGGGTTAGTGCTCCTCGTCTTGCCACTGTATCGGTGCATCAAGAAATACAAGACTAAGCGGAAACGACAAACCCACCAGGAACCAAAGATAAACGGCGTTATGCCGAGTAACGGGAAAATTGTAAATTAAATTTATGGGCTTAAGATGATTTTATGTATAAGTTTCATAATCTTAGTTATGTAAGGTTTATCTGGTTCCTATATTAGAACAATGTGAGCTAGGTACTCGTAAGTACGTGCTATATATTATGTGTCGGATTTCGAGTGTTTTCATAACGCAGAGTTTTATCTATAATAAAACTATGTAACTACATATAGAAATAGTATCAAAAATTTATTGGAAACTGGTTATATTATAAGATGTATCGTAAATACTGCTTTTAAATTGCTTGCTGATTAAAAAGTAGCCCATTTTAATCTGAATATGAAGTGAATTAACAGTTTTTTTTAATATTATGGGCAAAAGTGACGGTACTAGGAAGGAGTTCAACTAACGATGGGGTGCCCTACCGACAATGCAGTATCGCTCAGGGATTCTTGATTGAACACTAAGTTATCGGCATCGCAATTGCACTCGACAACTTGAGACATAAGATTTTAAGTCTCATTAGCCCAGTAATTTCACAAGCTGTGGTGCTCTTCAAACCGTAAAACAACTAGGGTTGAGTTCGAACACTTCGTGCGCGACGGTACCAAGGGGTGACAGACGTCAGGTGGTGTTACGGAGAAGGGCAACGCGTGAAACTGGAGTAAACCGGTTCTCGCTGACTTCTTAGTAGTCACTCCGTCCCCGCCCCCGTCTGTTACCCTGTGGAACGGTCGCGCACGTAGTTGTCGGACTATAGCGCAAGTAACGCAACAACTACAAACGCAACCTAAGGTGTAGCAATCCGCGATATGACCTTGAACACACGTACTGACACGGCATCGTCAGACTTATTTGAAATGTCATGTACGTGTTAGTACACGTTCAGCAGTTGTTAACACTTCATGACTTCAATAAACCTGTACCTTCTGTCCCTGGTTCGTTGAAGTTTTCACAGCGATATTAGACTTTATTAGACTTTAGCATAACATTAGGTTCAAATAAAAGCAATTAATTAACTGGCAAATAACTTATCCACTCACATCGAAACTTAAAACATAAATTATGATAACATTATTAAGCCTTAGAAAATATAGTTTGTCTTATATCATAAGAAATTAATTACTATTTTGCGAATAAAGATAATAAAATCATCAATAGTTCAATTTCATTATTTACTTAACTAAACAATATGATGGACCATAATAACATTACTGCCAAAGTTGAAATATAGTTATAATACTAATATAAACACTAATAGCGAGTCAACTTTGGACATTATACCGATAAAGTACCATAAAACTGTCTCGACGACTAGCCCTTTAAATATGGCAGGGTTGGCATAAAACTTGCATAGGGTTTTCACTACAGCCATTTATAGTAAAAACTTTACAAAAATTTAGTTGAGTTACAAAATTTTGTTGTGAAATGAGAACATTTGGTGTTCTCATGCTTGCAAACGATTTCGGGTACGTGAAATGCCTAAAAACGAGTATTGATGCGCAATGGAATAAACCGGTTCGAACGCAGACTTCGCGGGTAGGGGAGGGACGCCGCTGTATTTTATTGCGCATCTCATTTTTGCTCAGTCTCCCGGCCAAGATGCTTCAGTCTTTGTATTTATTACGCATATAATACAAGGTTTACATAACTTTTATAACCATTTTCGTTATTTAAATTATAGTATAAAAGGTAGGCCGTGTAAGCTATTGGTGTGAAAAATATAACATGACATGATGGTTAGAAATAGACAGTTAATCGTCGGTTTCCAATGAAATATTATTAAGAAAGGATTATTTTTAGCTCCACAAATCATGTTATAAATAACGAAAACACGGCCTTAGAGAATTTTAAATACCTATAGGTATTATACTTTGTTAGGTGTAGTCAATTTGAATGTTGAGGAATAACATTATGTAGGCATTATTAGCAACTTTGAATCGTCACGACGTACCGATATTTAAGTATATAATAACTCGTACCGTAGGATTAGGTTAAAATTTAGTTTTTTAAATATGTGTACCGCTAAAGGACCAAATTTGATTATTTATGTCAAGTTTCAATTTTGATTCGATACATCGTGTATTTTGTGTGTTGATTTGCTGCTTTGTCAATATATAATACCCGGATTCATTATCTGGGAACATGACGTCACATCGTCGCTTTTTTACGGTGTGCAAAATAAGCCTCACTAGGATATTATTATTAATAAGTAAACTACGATTTATTTTTTTCTGTGTTATTGATTGATGTAAAGATGTTGTGTTGTGATGCTGATTATTATAATTATAATTATGAAAAAATTATGAAAACATCTAGGTTAAGTTCATAGAGTTTTTATTTCACTGACCAGAACTATTAAAGCGACACAGAATAACAGAAACTACTAACAACAAAAGTTAAAACATAACAATGAAAACTTAAAAACAAAGCAGTGATGTCATAAAAATATCACGACATGTACCTAACGGTAATGAAACTGTAAACCGTACTGACGCAGCAGGATGAGCGTGAGGCGGTGAAAGGGGAACGGGAGGGTTCTACATGTTCCAGCGAGGTCTAAAGATAATGTGGCCGTGTAGTATATAATATACATTATTTACTTTTACAAGTATATCATATAAGCTTTCTTTACTGTTGCAAAAAGTATCCGTAATTAGCAAATATATAGCAAAAATATTTTAGTATTCTTAAAATTATAACACTTCACTCTACAGATATTGCTTTGGAATTGATTCTAAGTCACGTTTAAATTAAAAGTCTTACAGTAACTTATTTTATAATGGATATAATCTTTGTACCATTCGCATTATAAGTAAAATATTATGAAGTATATATTATTCTCTTGAAGATTTGTGTTGTATGGTATCAATCAAATCAATATTGATATCTTCTGGTAATCACAAGTAACCTTAAGCAAATGATATAATATATAAGTATAAATAAATAATAATATGGCTTACAGTGCTCTGAACATTTTTTTGAGGTTATACTTAGTGACTCCCTGTACAGAGATTGAGAACGATCAATTTCATATACAAATTGAATGTGATTTGTTGTAACTAAATTTATAGCTGTTGGTACCTTTTAGTTGATTAATTACAGCACTTGATTTTTTAATAATAGAATATAATTAACGGTAATGTTAAGGTGACCAGTTTAAAACTCTACCCATGACTTAAATCATCTATTAAAGATTCTGTAACAGTTAGCTTATTGCCAACATTAAAACACCCAATGTCCTAATAACCATTACATCACACAAACAGATGATGTAAAGTTGTACTTAATTTCATAATAACACTCGTTTGTTTTTTTTTCGATCCCTTTACGCGCAAATAGTTTTAACAGACAACCACATCCTTATTGCTCGATGCGTGGTATCTGTATGAATTTCAAAAAAAGAACATTTTCGTTCGATTTACCAGAACGTCGCGCGCCGTGATAAATAGTAGGTTATTCGAATCCCCGCCATTTTTTTTCAATATTTTTATTGTTTTTTTTTTACAAAGAATGAGCGATTCAAGTTTTGACAGCACTCCGCCTATTTTTAATGCTACAAATTACTACTAATATAAATAATGATTTCATTAATACTTAGTTTATTTGTATATAATCAGTAATGGATGGTATTAGGTTACTACTAGGACTGGCTGTTTTAATGTTAGCACTTAATTTAATTAATGGTAGAATCTTTTAGAGGATTAATATTATGATTATATGTAGATAAAGTCTTGTATGCAACTGTTGATAATTAGGTATTAAATAACTCATGTGGTACTATTATAGTGTTTTAATACCACTTATTACACAACAGTTGCATAAATAACAATTACAGACTTCTAAGGTTTTCATGTCAGAAAATTTCAATGTTACAAAATATGACATTTAATAATACTATAGTAATATTTCTTCAAACTAACCTTTATTAACACACTTTGTTATATATTCCCATAATCAATTATATTTAATTAAAACCAATATTCAAGTAATTATTGTATTTTAAGAATTTCTCACATATTTCTTATAGATAGTTTAAGGTTATAGTTATAAATAAATAATATTGGTCAACAAAATATGCAAAAAGTAACTGTCGATAAAAGTTAAAAGTTACTGTCGATCAGAACATTAAGTAATATATATGTGAATGAGGTCATTGACCGAAATTTTTTCGTAATTTGCGACACAATGTACATACTAGCAATACGGATGGTTTGGAACAGTTATACGGATTTCAAATAAATTACCTATAAATATATTTAATACGAAAATAATGAAGATTTGAATAACAATTAGTACTTGTTGATCAATTAAATATAAGTACGGTTTTAGTGATGGGTCGAATGTGATTCAAACCGAATACGAACGTCGGCCGAAAATTAGTAAAAATCAAAACTTTGGTTCGGTTGATTTTCGCCTCGCTTTCCCGGGAGTGACAGGTCGCGTTTTGTTATCGCACCCCCGAGTGGGTATGGGCCGGTCGGTGCTCATTAGCAAATACGTCATCTTTGGAAGCTTAAGTTGAGAAATATAAATGTTTTCTTGTTGCAAGTGGCTTGTTTTATTTGACAATATGATTCGTTTAACAGATATGGCAATGGATTAACAGATATCATAATGCCACAGTTCGGTTAAGCCGAATGTAAAACAAAGTTCGGCCCATCTCTAGTTTTTTGTCAATAATTTATAAAATATTGTTCTATTTCCGACATAGTTATAAAACGGCAGTGACACCAAAGACAGCTTCTTATTGAATTACAACAGTAGCACGTTAAAATCGATTCATGTGTATTTAATATTAAATAGCGTTTTACTGAACATTGTAATAATTAACTAGAAACAAACGTTAAAAGTGCACTGTTTGATATTTGATAAGATAGTAGTTACGGCTTATAACTGATAACGTAGTTATAATCTATCACTTCTTGTTATCAAACAAGTACAGATAACTCGCGAGTTGAATGCATAGTTCAGGAATGCGATAGTGATGTGACCTAATTATAATTGATGACGATAATCATGAGTGTGTCGATAAATTTTAATTATGCTTTAAGTTTAAAATTTTAACCTAGTAAATAAATCTCAAATTTAATTCTGCCTTTCTTAAACAATCATGTCTAAAACATTTTTCGCCATTTATCAGGATTGGTAATAAATAAAAACTATTTTTTTTTGGATCGGAAAATGATGGACTCGGATCGGTCATTCCTAAAAAAAAAGTGTGTGTGTACTTATGTATGTACGCAAAATCTTATAGTTCTTTGGCCTAACGAAGAAAAAATCATTAAAATGATTTAAACCTTGTGCTATTCTACGTTTTTAGATAGAACCATATTGTAAAAATCTCACAAAGATGGCTATGACAATTAATTATTAAATAATGAATACGGCTGTATGGGCTCAAACCCTTTGCCTGTCCTAATAATGGACGAAGAAACAAAAAAAAAAAACGAATGACGCAAACGTCAGAAAATTTTAGGAACCAACATTTCTTTTGTGTTACAGTGATGCGCGCGAATCAAATTATATTTTTAAATTTCATTCTCGCCATTTTTTCATAACGCGCCTAAGAAGTATAACTTAGAAATGAGACGGGATCGCTACTTTAATGTTAACGCGATAACTCGGTATTCATTTGAATTTAGTTCTTGTGCAGTCCTCTTAGAGAATAATTTAGTAGGCGGCAAAAATCGCGTATCGAATAAATATTAAATAAAGCTTGCCAGTTTTAATAAATATTAGATTATATGATTATTAATATATAATACGTTATTTTATCAGCTATCTAATATAACGAACACCTCTAGACTACGGCACAGCAGACGTGCGAGGAGAGGCGTGCGGACAGCGGGGGGAGAACCTCCCGCTCTTCATCCCAGGCCCCGACTGCATTCAACTCGCACGATATCTTTTTATAAATAGGTACAAGTCGTACTTTATGTACTTTTATGTGCGGTTGTTGATGTAGTGTTAAGTATTTTTTAAATAATTCTGTGAGACAACTTTTTTTTTAATTTTTTATTGCAGTCATTTAGGAATCCGCCATTTTGTTTATAATAATATAGTAATAATAATACATACTCTGTCAATATTTCAGCTGTCTCACTGTTGCCACAGTACATTAATAGGACAGTACTTTAACTTCATACTAGAGCGCCCAAATCCGACGCAAGCACACAAATACACACGATTTTTACTGCCGCTAAACAATATTTTACCAGTGGGAGGCTCCTTTGTACCGGATGCCGCCTAGATTATGAGAGACTTGACAACTTATGTCTCAAAGTGACGAGCGTAGTTGTAGTGCCGCTGAGAATTTTTGGGTTTTTCAATAATACTGAGCGGAACTGCACTGTAATGAGCAGGGCGTATCAATTACCATCAGCTGAACGTTCTGCTTGTCTCGGCCCCAATTTTCATAAAATAAAAAAATATTTGTGAGCAAAACTATTGAGCCACACCGTTCGCCGCTAGTCTAGAGACTAGTCGCTGCATTTTTGTATGTGCCAACCCTACCTCTTCGCCCAGACGTAGGTATAAATATCAACCGCTGAGATACATTACTGTTCTATTACTTGTATTGTGGTATTGCAGTTCATCGCCTACAGCCTGCTTACAATAGAGAGTCTTACAATATACTAGCGCATAGACGAACTATTTGTGTGAGAGAAGAACATCAAATCAAATCAAAATCAGTTTATTCACGTAGGTAACAGAAATGACACTTATGAATGTCAAAAAAAATATTTTTCTTATTGAATCTATCGCTACTCCGTATAGGGTTGAGCTAATGAGAAGAAGTAGCAAGTACTCATTGCCACTCTTTTATATCAAGATTTACATTTAAGGAGATACAGCAAGATAGAAAAAGAAAACTTATCTATTGTTGCTGTAATCCGATTCACAACATTCAGCCATGGAATAAGCTCCTCATCATCTTGCCACATATGGAAATATCAAAATTGGTTACAAATTATCGGGCTGTCAGAACGTCTATTCGCTAGTATATTGTAGGGCTATAGTGACCGTGTTTCCTTTTTATACGGACGCTGGCCTCAAATTTAAATTTCTCTGCTGTTAACATACTGTAATCCTCTACTCTGTGACTCGTATGCGTATTGTTATATTAAATAAATAGGTATGTTTGGATTGTTGATAAGCATTCAAGTGATACGTAAGGGACATCCATAAATTACGTGACACGAATTTCATGATTTTTTGACCTCTCCCCGTCACATGTGAGATCCGCCCTTATATTTTGAAAAAAATGTGATGAACATAATTCGGGACTCCTCTCCGCTCCTTGTCATACAATATCACAATTTGTCGAACCCTCCCCTTAATGTGTGACTTAATTTATGAATGGCCCAAACTGCAACGGAATGATAATCTTATGTAAGATAAAATATTCCGTGTTGCAGTTGTACAATAGTGAATCGATTCATAGATTTTTTTTTTATATTTGATTTAAAATAATTCTGTAATGAGAACACTAGCGCGAACGACCGATTTTTTGTGTGTAGAACAATTATATTGTAATATTTGAAGGCTACAGCTGATTTCTCTTTCAAATATTTAAGGCTTTAAAGCGGCGTAGAATCTATTCGTTCAAGTCGGCTTTTAAGGTTCATTCGTTCATCGTTATTTCTTTTTTATAATGGACGAGACAAACATGAAGTTCAGCTGATGGTTATTGATACGCTCTGCCCATTACAATGTAGGGCCGCTCAGGGTTCTTGAAAAACCCAAAAATTCTGAGCGATGCTCGTTTCCTTGAGAAATATGATGTTAAATCTCATTTGCCCAGTAATTTGACTAGCTACCGCGCCCTTCAGACCGAAGCACAGTAATGCTTAGACATTACTGCTTCACGGCAGAAATAGGCGGCGTTATTGTACCCATAGTCTAGCCGGTATCTTGTGCAAAGGAGACTCCCACTGATATATGCCCTTAGTTGCCTCTTACGATACTTGAGACTTTTCTGTTCTATTTATGTCCCGAGGAAGCACAGAGCAGTTAGCCTCAAATCTTTAAAACAACGAAAATTTTAAAATTTTAATAATAGTGACAAAAATTTTGGTTATATCATTGGTGTTTCTATCATATTCTAAAATAACAACGTGTTTTGTTGGATACTTCGGGCCTAGTTTGTATATGAGTTAACTTAGTCACTGATGGCGCATTTCATTATGTATTTTGACGTCACAGTGTGCGCTATTTTAAAAATTTACTCCTATTTTTTTTATTACGCGCCAATTGAAGCACAATGGCTTCAGTAATAGGCTTTTCTTTGATTTTATAAAATACTAGCTTTTACCCGCGACCTCGTCTCTGTGGGATAGTTACTATTGGCAGCATTTTTTATTCGTTACGATACTTTGCATATATTACACACACAAACTGCTCTTTACGCTGCCGGCGCGGCGCTCTTCTACGATACAGCGGCTATCCCTTGTCATTGTGGACAGTCTCTTTAAGAGTATTTCCCTGCGAACTTCTATCTCGTATTTCATCCCCATGTAGGTCTAAGTTTTAAAAATTACTTCTTATTAAATGCCTAAGTACAAAGTATCATGGCTTTATCTCCGAAAATGATGAATTCCCATACAAACTTTCATCTCTTATTTCAACCTGTTCATGCCTTTTTTTCAACTAAAAATGGTAGCTTATGTCCTTTCCCAAAGGGCTGTATTGTACCTAATATAGTCAAAATCGGATTCGGAGTTGGGCGTGAAGGTGTGACCTTGTTTGGACTTCCATACATACGAATTTTCATCCCTTATTTCATCCCTACACCATTCGAAACTTTTTAAAAACGCTAGACTAAAATATATATATTTATTCCCTATCAAGTGCCTAAATACAAAGTTTTATGGAGTCATCAGTCATTATCGAATATTGACGAACTTCCAAACAAACTTTCATCCCCTATTTCAACCCCTCCGTTTATTAATTCGCAACAAATGATAGCCTATGTCCTTTTCAAAGCTTTATTCTATCGTTGTATTAAATTTCATCGAAATCGGTTGAGTGGTTTAGGCGTTTCACACCATAACAAACAAACTTACGTTCACATTTGTAATATTAGTAGCGGTTATATTCAAAAATGATCGTAAAGATTCGATAGCCAACTGGTATTTTTATATTCCCTTATTAATTAAATTAAATTATTAATTCCACTTTATGATAAGAAAAAATTTTGTATAGTTAAACAATAGTCATTTCATAGTCCGTATCGTTTGTGTGTTGGTAAAAGCAAATTGTTTCTGCTATAGTGACGTCACAAAATGGTGGCGGCGTTTCCAATCACGTGACATACAGATAATAAAACTATGATTTTTAATTTAAAAATATAAATAGTACTCATTATCTTTATAACAAAATTAGTATTGAATTTGTATTTCTCATGGTAAAAACTCTACAAGTAACATACTTTCGTAATTTAATTTTAATAGATGAAATTGACATGTTCTTTTTATACTACTAAGTTAATACCAAAGAAAGATTTGGTGCTTGTGTGAAGTCTGCTATTTGGTGAGCTGATACGTTTCAAGTGAATCACTGTTTAAAACACTAATAGCTCTTAGAACAATCTAAATCTCTCTTGGAACAATCCTATGCTGGGAAAGTAAACATAACTATTTCTTTTTTAATTTCTTCATTGTCTTTGGGCTCATGCATTTAGTTACTCGACGTTGACGGAGCCCTATTCAAATTTAACTCTGATTTGATTTAACATATTACAATAATGTGTTGCTGTACGTTGGTTCTATTCGAATTTAAAGAGTGGATCATAGTGACGTATATACTTAATATATAATCACATTGAATATCGTTGTAACTGGAATTTCGTACTATTAAATCAATAAAGAAAATAAATCAAATAAATTAATAATAATATTCTAAAAAACATCAACATTGACAATACTGATTGTTATTTCGTCAACTTCTTATTTTTTGTCTTATGGAACGACAAAAGTTCACTATAGTATATTGTAGTAACGTGATCCAACTTTGGTTTGATTGAAAGAGAGTACTGTGTGAATATTTAATTCGTTTACTGCAAGGATTTTGTATTATCCACTCTATATAGATATATTCCTATAATGTTTATTCTTAAACAATATTATTATAGTAGCCAAAAACAAACGGGTAACAAATGTATTATGTATAATATCATGTGTGCGTCTTTAGTAAAATAGCTTTAATTTAATTCTTGTTTTATTTGACATTTTTCCAAATACTTAGACTAACTTATCTACCGAGATTGAAATTGAAGTCTCTGCCAAATATTTTAAATATATTTAAAGAGCTGTCTAGCTTTTTGCTATTTCTATAGTTTTACAAGTTTAAGGTGGAAAAAGTGGTGGTGGTGAAAGAAGATATAAAATGCTAGGGTACAAATACTATTGTCGGAGCGATATTATGTGCAATTGATAAAACTGCGTTGGTTTGGATATCCTGAATTTTGTATGGGATATTCTAGCGGGTACCTACTACGGGTTCTATAATATTATATTAAAGGAAAGCCCTTTGCGAGGTAGTATCAAATCATACACGGCGTTTAAACCCGTTTTTTTAAGGCATTAAAGCCGTTTTCTCCACGTAACATCACGCAAGGAATTTGACTCTATTATTTAGTTGTCCATCTAAAGCATTATTTCCCAAAGCGAACTAGACCCCCAGGGGTTCACCGGGGTCTACATTGGAGTGATAAAAATGGGGGTTTACAATTCATAAGGCCAAAAATATTTTTTTGCTTTTTGACTTCACCTATCAATGTAAGCAGATAATATTTGAATAATTTCAGTGACTGTTACTTGTAATAACTTGCATATTATTCCATATTCAGTATGACGCATGTTCTTTGCACGTCAAAGGGACGAGATAGGACTTGTGAGAGATGCATGCAATCTTTACTCATTTGTTTCCCAAATTTTGAAAAGTAAATTGATGTTTGTGTTTGCCAGTGTCGGAAAAAGTCATTTACCTGTTTATTTGGTAATTTATCGTTTCTGTTTCCAGATGGACGGAAACAAAAGATGTTCAGGTTCAAACAGGCACAACCTATCGTGTCTGTTTGTTCGTGCTCGTTAATGGCATAAACGGTTCAAATCAAATCAAATCAAAACGTTTATTGAACTCATAATATTGATTAACAATGGCTTAAGTTCAGTCACACACTTAATTTCATAACAATAAATAAATAATATCAAACATATAAAATTAAATCAAACAAATCAAATAAGTAATATAAATAACATCAAACAATTAAAATCACACTTAAAAATAAATAATCTTGGATATTGTAATAGCATTTGCTGCTTAATTTACTTTTTGTGAAAATGAGCGCGTAGTTGACACAGTATTACTTAGTTTTTCAAATATTTTACTCACTTACAGGTTAAATTGATTTGAAACACCTGTTTTCATTGATTAGTGCGGCCAGCTCTCCGTAATATTTAGTATTCCGACAGGTTCTTAAACAAGAAAGTTATTAAATTATACGTCGAAATCTATTCTATAATTGCATAGATCTGGGATCGTATATATCTTTGAGGGGCGAAGTGGAGTCTACATCCCTTTTGCTAGCATACATATTATCATCTCAAAGTAAAAAAACAAACAATTTGGTATCGTATCCTTTAGTTAAAAAACAGTTTTTATGTTTAAAGTAAAAAGGTAGAGTGCATTGAATTGGTACACCCAATTAGCCGTGTACAACCTACTTATGAGCCTATTGAAATAAAACTCATCCCATATGAATGAATAAATTTAAACCAGAATTCCCAATAAGCACGACGAATCGAAAGCCCTGTTGAACAAAAGTGAATATAGAAATGAATGCTCATATGGGAATATGAATTCTGTGCATATTATAAAGAAAATATGATAAAATTCATTTTTTTTGCCATATGCATCAATATGTTGTTTCAGGTTGGTTTTGTTGTTTCATAGGTGTATTTTTTATACGCTTAGTATTTTTGTACCGGTATTTTTGAAAGTGATCTTCACGCACTTCAAGACGTGGATTATGTTTACGTGATTGTCGCGAATGTCGTATGAAGCAATAACAAATGAAGAAATAACAAATCTTTTTAAACTTTAAATTTAAATGATGTTAGTTGCCTTATTTAATTTATTACTTTTATTAATATTGTATGTTTCAGGTATTGTGTTTTTTTTGTTGTTAATTAAGTTTTTCTATTCTATTCTATACTAGTTATAAGTACATTTGATTCTGTATTACGACCAAAAGAGGGTGATCCAAAGTTCAATATCAAGCCGTAACGGGACGTTAGGAAACCATCTTTTTACAAATTATGGACAGTAACAAAAAATAAACTTTTTTCTCAATTTTTTGGTTATTGTGGTTAATGTTGGTTATTTTGGCTACATAACGTATGTTTAATCGCAATAAAAAATAATAACGCAATTGCCCCAATTTTTCTTAGAACTTTTTGCCGAACTATGAGTTCAACATTTTCAAAATATCTTGACTCTGACATAGCCATTTTTTAAACTGGTACAACAGGCTATTACATAGTAAGCTGAATTTAATTAAATAAATATAAAAATAGCTTTAATAACTCGTTATAGTATCGGTTATCTGCAGGTAAAGTCCCGTGAAAATCCGACAGATGGATACTTATAAAAAAAATCTGGTTTGCTTTATGTATTTCATGTAATCGTTCATAAAAATATTTTTTATGGTCACCGATGCCATCAAACGAATGTCAGTGTGTCAGCTATTGTGAAATGGCCGTGGGCAGGACACATAGATCGGAAACATGGCTTGTGGGACAAAATGGACTTGGAGTACCACAGATGCGATTAAGATTACTTCGTCTGGTTTAATCCGTATTTTGTCTGGATTTTATTTTAAATTAGATGGAATATAGTAATAAAACTACATGTTAATTAATATCAAATGAGTCTATAAGAGGAACGAAATCTAAATTAGACAATTTATTATGGTTTAAAGTAAAAACCCTCACCTTCTGGGATAACGCACGGAACGCGAGAGGTCGCGGGTTTGAATCCCGCATCGTTCATAAAATCTTGTTTTCAGTTTTATTTGTGTAAATGAGACAGTTAAAAAGTCCGAACTTTTATCGAATTACTAATTAATGGTAACCCTAAATGTGATTGAAGTATGACTTCCAGAAAATTGCAAGGATGAACTGGTTTGAAGTAGCGCAAGACCAAATTGTGTGAAGGAAGTATGTGAAAGAAGCACAGACCAAACCAGGTTAGAATGGCTGTTAGACAGAGAATAATTCTTTTGAATTTCACGACAAGCTTTAATTTTGATACTATAAACAGTACTTTAACATTTCAATTAAACGTATGATAAATATACAAATTTATTTTTGTACCAAAATTTACGAACGATGCGGGATTCGAACTCGCTCTTACCAATAAGCCCACCGTCCATCAAAAAAGCAAATTAATAATTATAAACACAGGAGTTATTCAGTACAGTAGATGCATCAATATATAGGTACATAGCATTATGCAGCATGCTCGCAGCGTTTTATTAAATTAAATATATAATACTATAACTTTAAGTTAATTACATGAAGGAAATAAAAAAAACATGAAGCAGACCTCCTGGTAACAAGATCATCCAGCCACCACAAGTAGCGCCCATTCACGAGCATGACGCATGCACCAGCCATTGCCTCCATCGACTATATTTTAGGGAAGGAAGCGACCCCTTACAGAGTTACAGTTGAAAATCTGCTCAACCCCAATAAGTTCAAGTCCCGCATCGTCTATAAGTTTCGTGATAACTTATTCAAACAAAACAAATCTTATAACTATATTTACAATATTACGACTACATAGAATGAAAACTATCATTACGTGGAAGGGTACCAAGAATACTGGCAGCATTTCCGCGTTGGATAGCTAGGCTGATCCGTTGACCGAGATAGCTGCCAGCGCTTGGGTTTCCAGTAGCCTTATTGATAATTATATACAAGTATATTTAATCCCGGAAGTGAGGGATATCACTTAAGAATAACAAACTGAATGATAAATAGATAATCATTCAGCATAGTTTATTACTATGTCAACTGATAGCCAGAATAAAGGTGACTGAGGTGAATTTGATAAATGTATTTAAGTGCTCGTTAAGACTTAATAACATTATTTGGACTCTTTTAATATTATTTTTATATTTTATATTAAGCTATTGCATAGCTTCTATCGCGGGCCTTGAGCGTGGAGACCGAATCCAGAAATTCCGTAACGAAAATAACCTAACCCTGGGGGTGTAGATGTATATAGATATTTCGCCACGGTCATTACTGTTGCCGTGGAACAGCGGTTACCACGTATGCTTTTTGTGTAGAAGGTCCCAGGTTCGAGTCCGGGGTACGTTTGATTTTTTTTAATTTCTTTATTATTTTTATCACGTTTTTTTAATTTTTAGTTAGTTTCACCTGTCCTGTTGTCTGTCTGTTATCAAATCTTGCAAGTTAAATTTTACTCACTTCACGTTTGCTTTTTTTTTAAATTAATTTTATCAAAAATAACCTCAATATTGTTACTTTTTTTTATTTTTATTCTTTGTTGTTTTTGAAATATGAATAATATGAAAATGCGTCAGTCGACAGTTGTGGTCCATTCAATGGGAAACGAGTGCCATCTTGTGTTAAAATATAGAACTACGATAAATAAATTTATCAGTTTCTTTTCACTTTTTTGGATCACTTTGTGTATCCAAAAAATAATCCGAGCAACTGGAGTACACTGTAGAAGGTTCGAAAATACTTGCTACGAATGGTAATAAATTTCCACTTATTTTGGCTGGCAAATTCAACATCAACTTCGCTGATAAAAAATCAGAGCGGTTGACAACGTTTCTTTCGAAGATATTGAATTTGTATTTTTATTTATGTTAATTGTCTCCCTTATGTATTGTAAAGTATGTTTATTTCACGAAATATATTTTTTTAATGATTTTTTCGATTTTTCAAAGTGAAATTAAAATATTTATATTTAAAATAGCATATAATATCACTTATTTAAAGTCAAAAACTACCACCTATTCGAAGAGGTATGCCTCAGACCTGAGAAGAATAGGCTTTTTTCATAAAAATATGAATGCAATGTAAAATCATACAATAAAATGTATAATTAAATAGCCTGAGGGCGGTCGCTCCATTCCCAATCAGCGGTATCACAATATGTGGTATAAGAAAGCCATTTATGTTATACTAAGTAACTTTACTACTCCGCCATTTTAACCATATCTTTTGAATTTCGTAACACATTTTCTGGAATCTTGTTGTAAAAGCATATATATCGCCCCACAAAAGACTTACCTACTAACTCGACTCGCCGAGTAGTAGGCATTATAAGTTTATGTTTGTTCCTTTTTACTATAATAGTTATGACAGTTTCTTGCAAATTCACTTATGTGCCCATGGGATACATAACATTATAAACACTATATTGATAGGCAACAGTCAAGATGTTTATTTCTTTTAATTTTGCTCTCAATGATTCTTTAGGCGCTAGATTATAAAATATAGCGCGAATAGCCCTCTTATGCAGTACAAAGATGGTATTGATATCGGCAGCATTGCCCCATTGCAATATACCATAGGATATAATACTATGAAAGTAAGTAAAAAAAACTACGTTTAAAAAAATGACTTCAAAATCTAAAAACTATAAAATAACTTAAAAATTTTATGTAATACACCTCTTATGCAAACCTTTACCTCTAATATTAATAAAATACTATTATTTGTATGTGCTACCTATTGACAGATTTTAAGTCGGGAGACTAGCCACAGCCTAGTCAGAAATCCACATACCGCAGGCCTCACTGAGTCACACAGTAGTAGATACATCACGAAGAAGAATGAAAGAGTCCGTACGTCTTAGCATTGAATTCTGAAAATTCTTTTAAAGCGTTGCTTATTATTTCCAATATTTTATTACTAGTCTAGTTGAATATACGTGTAGGATCCTGTTGCCTTGTTTCGTTGTAAAAAAAAGTCCAGTTGTAAAAACACAAGCTTGTTAATGACAACTCGTTTGCAATATCCTACTTTCCACCCTTGTATTCCAATGTAGTACACATAGATTCCGACAAACTATACGCCAATGCAATATTATGAACAGATTGCTCTGCTAAGTCTGTGGTGTGAGTCCCAAGCCATTAGGCATTATCCCACTACTATTATATATCTTCTGCTTAACTACTAATACTGCAATATTCCAAATCCAAAGGTTAAAGCTCAATAGATACGAAGATCAAAAAAATCTAACGAAATAGAGGCTTTTACGCCTTGCACAGCTGCAGCATATTGACAAATAAATAGAGAAGTTATGTCAGTCACGTTCCGATGGTCTCAATCAGAGCGGGGATTCGATATCCCGGCGCGGCCCGCTCGCTCAGAAATCCTCTTACGTGCCCGATAGGATTAGAAAGTTGTGTGATATTAGAAAAGTTATTGAAACTGTATGGATAGAGATGGTGTCTAACGAAGTTATAAAATTAATTCTTTGAACTTGTGTGTAAATTATTGATTTTCATGATGATTTTACACTTAAGACACTCCTTACATACCTATCTATCAATTCTGGATTTGACTTTGCTTTTGTTTGGAATAGTAGGACATACGTGTTAGGTTCGTGGCAAGCGATCGCTAGAGGAATCGAATCAATCAAATCAAAATCACTTTTGTCAAAGAAATGACACTTATGAATGTCAAAAGTTTGAGAGGGTTGAGCTTTAATGAAAAGAAGTAGCAAAAAACTCATCGCCACTCTTTTAAATCAACATTTACAGCTTCATATTTTTACAAATCATTTTAGGTACAATATATTATGTAAAGTGATGCAACAAAATTACTCTAACATCAAATACTCAACGCCTAAAATGAGTAAGTATCACAGGCGCGCATCATTTAGGAAGATACGCGGGTTTCTTCAAAACCAAGCAAAAAGGTTTATTCCAAGGCATTAAGGGGAGAGTGGTCAAAAATAGTTTCGTAAACACAACAAATGGGTTATGTGGCTAACGTGCAAAGAGACTTCTGTGTTAGCCACTGTAACAATATTAATTTTACTACTTTCCGCGACTATTTCAAGAGAGGACTCGATAGACATCTTTTTGTAATATTTGTAGACGGTCACTTTTAAGACCTATAAATAAAGGAACCGTGTTGTCTACGGCTGCTGTCAACAGGTCGACTTGCTAGGTACCTACTGAAAATCAGTGTTGGAATTGGGGTGATCCTTATTTCAATTCCAAAAAATGCTGAGTGGGTGTTCTTTTCATGACGCCGTATTTTTAAATTTGTTAATTTTACAATGTATATAATGTTTTGTGTTGTCATGAATAAATGAATACTTTACTTTACTTTACATACAAGTTTCAGATCTGTTAAATGCATTCATGAAAGAGACCTGAATAGACGTACTTTAGATGTCGTGTACACGGTATCTCGTCATCTGCCATCAGCCGATAGAAGAAACATATTGTGTAGAAAATATCACATTGCCTTGAACAAAAGGTGTGAGCTTCAACAGTTGACAATAAACAGTATGAAAGAACCCCGTTAGAAATATGTGATCCACTACTAAAATTCTCTCGGGAAGCCCATATAATGGAGTTTCGAGAGAAACTTATCATCTCAAGTCTTTTTCTCTTCCTTATAATGGTCGCTGCCCATTCACACTAGATTTTCTAGAAGATCAGTAGCCTTCTTGACAAGCGACCTGTTTAAACAACTGGAGTAAATGCAGAAATGTATAGATATATCAGTCGAAGCTTATTATGGTGTCGTTTGTGGCATATTTCAGCTTGATTTTGTATGACATGCATTGGCTATATGTATAAAACGTCATTGGTTGGGAAGCTAAACTATCCCCAGGTGACGAAGGCTATATTATATTTTCAAAAATATTAGCAATCCTTACTAAAACTCCAATAATGTAAACTTAAGGTGTAAAAAAATACCTAAAATATTCATTAAATCGCGTGCGCTGCGAAAACTTTTCATGATAGAATAAAATAATGTTTGCAGAACACAGCATTATTTACAAAAAATGTCGGAACAGAATTTGTTATAGGTTTATTTAAAAAAAAAAATAATCGGTATATTACGTAATCAGTCCTATATGTACGCGGACGAAGTCGCGGGTATCAGCTAGTACAATATAAATTTTTAGGTAATATATCATTAGTAATATATCATTAGTAATAGATGTTATTAATATCTCATATGAAATATTAATAACGTCTATTCCCTAAATATTAATAGCATCTACACTATCAGCTAATCTATAAAATTCTTCTTCAAAGAATGGCTGAAATGAATCTCAATATTATGTGAGATGTATGAATTTATGAAAAATGATTTAGTGAGATGGATAGGTATCACAAAATTGTATTATATTATAAGCGTGCTTGGAATAGTGAAACCTTGAATTATTTTCCACTTTGTTGGACAAAGCACCATTGTGTATAATCAAATAATATACTTAATCATCCTTAAATATCACGAAGCCAGAATTATATTTTTATTCCAGAGGAGATTTATACGTATATAGGCCCTGAAATAGGGCCCAATATGTCGGGCTCGGGTGTCCTTGTATTTTAATTTCTACCCGCATAGTACTGATTATGCGGGTAAAAATTAAAATACACTGTCTTCCTAAGATTATATTTGTCGTTAGCACCGTAAGTGCTTAAGGTCTTTTCAATTATTCTAATCGAAATCGAGCTGATGATTTTTTTTATGCACTGGCATGTTTGTCGTACTCCGGAAAAAATATTTGAATCAGTTACTCCTAAGATGGAGAGCAATCAAAGCTCAATAAAGAGATTAAATGTATCCTTTCCGCTTATCTCATTTCCGCGACCTCTCGGAGCCACAATCTGCGATTTGAACCAGATATGCGTACTCGAACGGTTGGCTCAGTTGGAAAGAGCGCTCAGACGGCACCCGAGAAGAGTTCGAGTCCCGCATCGTTCATAAATTAATATAATTAAAAAAATTACAAATTGTTTAGATTTGTAAGAGCGACATCTCAAGTCAATTTCCTAATATGTTATTATTGGGGTTGAGCAGGTTACCAACTCTAAAGTAGATCCTGTAGATGAACCCACAAGATGAATATCTCCCTATTTTGACCAATGTTATGATTTTCAGTCAGAACCTGTTCAGTACATATTTATATATATTTTTTATAACTCGAGCGCTTTAGAGAAATTGCTTTGTTTATAACTTTAAATCATTCTTAACATTATATTTATTAATTAAACATGTTAAGACATCATCTTTTGTTTTAATCTTTCAAAATTATCATGTAAAATTAATGAAGTGTCTATGTGATTATTATCAGCAAGCAATAGAATAAATATATAGCAATCAGTAATCTTATTAAAAGGGTTGAGATCCATTCCTGCGAAGTGATCTAATTTGGGTCAGAAATAATATTACGGATTTTGTCTCAAGTTGGTAACAAGTTATTAATTAACTGTCCTATCTTCGATATTCAACGGAATTACCTGCCTACAAAGTTCACTCGATGAAAACAGCCGATTAATTCTACTTTTGTTGGAGAATTCGATTCATGAACTTAATCACTTTCAGATAACTAGTAATATCGCTAGGAAAATATTAGGGAAAGAAGGGGCAAGAGACTTATGTGATGGAACGTAAGGCAACCGCCCATGGACACCACAACACTAGGAGTCATGCGTTTAAGTTGGGAGTTTGCACTAAGCTTGAGAGTCCCTAAATCATATCTGTTCGGGAAAACTGCTACCTGTAATTGGTTTTGTGGCTGTGGCTGTACGAGGCAAGTAATTTTTCCCAAAACTCACGTTTGTAAAATGCCAGACGTCAACATGATGGACGTAATGTCTGATTGTGGATTTCGGCCGCTTAAGTATTCTCATTATAATTTGTGATAAAAAATATATGGTGCGATTCTAAGGCTTTTTGTTAAAAATACAAAACACGCCTCAATATGAAAGAAAAACATCACAGAACGAATCATTGCTCTCGTTAACTTTTTTTTTTATGAAAATAAAGGACGAGACGATCAAGACTTTTAGCTGATGGTAACTGATACGCCTTGCCCATTACAATGCAGTGCCGCTGAGGATTCTCGAAAAACCTAAAATTCTGAGCGGCACTACAATTGCGCTCGTCTACTTGAGACAAATGGTGTTAAGTCTCATTTGTCCTTCTTCACTAGCTACGGCGCCCTTCAGATCGAAACACAGTTATGTTTATACATTACTGCTTCACGGCAGATATAGGCGCCGTTGTGGTTCCCATAATCTAGCCGCCATCCTGTGCAAATGAGCCTCCCACTGGTAAAACTACGCCACTTTATAAAAGAGTAAAGGCTAGTAATAAAACTAAATAAACCAACCCAGTTTTTATTACGTACGTAATTACACAGACGAGTAATAATAGACTAAAAGGCTCTTGGGTCCGGAAAAATATAAATGTTTTCCTGAAACAAATATTTAATCATTCAGCGAGTTGCTAAAAAAGCAACTCAAGAACATTTATCTATTTATCATATTGGGATACAGATAGAATGGCAAAAACTTCACTCAAAAGTAGAGGTTAACTTCCTTTCGTATCTAGCTTTCCTTTAGCAATGTCCTATTTTTCTATAATCTTTATGAGATGAGAACTAGACGTTAAATATAATGAAAAAAAATCTGATATGCACAGAATTGGATCAGAAAAATTAAAAAAATAGGCATCATCACGAACTTTTGGCGAAAATACCACATCACATGGAAGCGATTTACGATTTAGTAAAACACGGTGGAATTCGCAATAAAAATCATAATTTATAAATATTTTGAGTAAAGTGTCTTTTATATCTTATATAATAAGAAAATGTAACAGTTATCATATTAACATTGTTAGTAATAATCATTCGACGTTGTGAACGAAAACGGTGAAGTGCAACGTTTGATTGCTACTATATAAATAGGAGTAGATAAGGTTACCAAATATCATCATGTTGTCATATGATTATAAATTGAGAATATAATTAAAAAAAAATTGTTTAATTTGTATTAGTTGGTGTAACTTCAACGAGATAACAAAAATGAATGAATGAATTGCATGATTCACCCCATCATCATATTCGAAGGTAAATACTGAATTATCGGTTCTTCGCTGTGGTCAAATAAGCTATGTGTGTGCACTATTTGTAAATAAAAACACAAATTAAAAAATAAAATTTAAAACAAAACCCTGTAGATGGCTCGTAAAGTTCAACACTGAACCGGTTTCATTGAAAAAAAAAAAAAGAATTGAAACCATTTTAATAATACTTCTTGGTTCGTGATTTTTGTTCTGATGATTGTATTTTGTTATTTAGTATATTTTGTTTTTTCTATTGTTTTCTCTATTGTAATTAGTTATTTTTTTTTGTTGTAATGTTGCAATGTAGAACGTACGGCACTCCACACAAACCCAAGTGGTTTATGGGTGCTATTGTATTGTGTTATCCTTTATGTTCCTTATAATAAATAAATAAAAATAATAATAATTTATGAATGAAAGTAACATTCCAGAAGATTTAAACTGTCTAAAGTCTTTGGATACACTTCTTTCACTTCTAGTCACTCTTTTCACTACACACCGTGAATTTGAGTATCACTCTGGCTATAAACACAAAAAAAGTACGAAAAAATAGTAAATTTAATTAAAACACATCGTACGTATACGAGAATTTAATTTAATTGGTTTTACAATCTCGTTGGTTTTAGACATAGAAGTAGTAGCATTTCGATCAATTATTTATATCACATTTAAAAATAATCTACAAGTTATAATGAAAATTTAAACTTCTTTGATAGACCTCCTTCAATCAACCAGGCTGTACCACTTTCAGCTTTTTCAAATATTTCAATCGCCGCTCTGCCCACAGAATCAACTTTTTGCCAAAGTTGAACTTTCATAAATTCAGTAACGTAATCACTTATTGTATCATCGAACAGACTATAATTTTTGACCAGGTTTGTTTCAGTTAATCCTGGGCATATTGCCACGACTCTCACACCAGATCTCTTGAAATTGTATTGATGTCCGAGTGATTTGGTAAATCCCAAAACAGCAATTTTTATGCTTGATACACGGGACTAATCGGTTCGCTTCTAATTGCATAAACGGACGCTGTATTTGTGATTGTTCCACCTTTTCCAAATTTATCCATCCAATTGTGTTCCCAAAACATAAAAGATAATTCAATTAATGCGATAACATTTACATCAATACTTCTTCTTACATCTTTGTCCTGTACTATCCCGGCGTTATTCACCAAAACATCAACATCCTTGAAGGTATCAGTTATTGTTTTACAAAGAGTCTTGGCACTTGTTACATCACAATTGGCAAAGTATACCTTATCGTTCCCATATTTTGAACTAAACGTGTTAACTGCATTACCTCCAAGTTTTTCATTGATATCAACTAAAATAACTTTATTGGCACCTTTTTCGAGAAATCTATCAGCTATCTCGTAGCTCATGCCGGAAGCACCACCGGTAATCAAAACCACTTTATTCTTGATATCTTTCGATATCATGAACTTCAACAAGTCTAGCTTGAAATATATACAGACTGTTATTTTATAAGAATGTGCATTCTTTATCTTCAGATTAATATGACCTGCAGATAATCTTGATATATATAATTAAATCGTAATCGTGCCGTGTCTGTAGATAAAATACAAAAAATTAAACATTTAGTAGGTACGTACTAATGCCATTCGTCTGTGCGTTAGTGCATATTAATCACTTAAGCAGATTAAATAAAAATTTTGTTTCCCATTTTGTAAATTTCTTGTATTTATTGTATTAGCGACAGTAGAAGTTATTTTATCTGGATTGTAATGGTACAATTTAGGCAAATTGATTCTATTTTATCTATAATATTTAGCTGAAAAATTAAGATGGTATAATTGACCAATTAATGGGGCGTTACCATTTTGCCACAAAGAACTAGACACAAAAGTGGAATGGGGAATTGCAATAAAAAAAATATTGTTGTTGTTTGTTTGTTACTTTTGAATTAAGTTCCTGGATTTACAACATCTCCCAGTAATCTGTATTTTAATTAAGTACAAACTAAACACGTAACTTCACGTAAACACGTATTCTGACAATTCCAAACAAGGCTAGGTAGGATATTTGGTTCTATTATGGAGTCTCGACGCCAACCTTCTGGCTTCATCACCAAATCTCTTCTTTACTAGTATTTTTACGTTCATGTTTGGAAAATCCTTCACTATAACTATTTTATTTAATCAGCTGGTTATTCCGCGTAATTTATAAAAAAAAATATTCCTGAAATCACAATTTTACTTATATGATCTACCATCATGAACCACCACTACTTATGTCTCGTTTAAGAGGACCAGTAAGCTTAGAGTAGGTGTGTTTTCTAATTTTAACGGTAATGGTTGGTGCTAAGATTGAACAAAACATTTTTTCATATTATACTTGAGACAAATATGCATGCTGTTACAATATATAGACAAACACTGATGAAATTAATACTTATATTAAAATTTTCAATTCCTATGTACTTTAAAAAAGGTATGCCGTGTCATTTGTGGGCAAACAATTCAACCTGTCTTATCTATGAACTAAAAACTTAACTTTGGTTAGAGCAGACAATTCCAGCACTTGCCTGGCTACTTAACATTTTGTTTTCATAAAACAAAATGTAAGAACACTCCCTTGTAGACCGTAACACACTTAGAGTCGAGTTTCTGACTCAGGCGTTGCCTTCTCCGCCGATTTGAACAAGATCAAACAATAAAAATCAAGAAAAATGGCTGTTAATATAATAAATTTAATTCAAACACGTATGTGTCGGACGTATCTAACAATTTTATTTAATTTAATTTACAATCTCCTTGGTTTTAGAATTAGTGCGTTTCAATCTGTTATCAGATTATAAAGCATTCCAAAAGGTAGGAACGTAGGCAATTTAAACTTCTTTGATAGGTTCACCTCCTTCAATCAACCAGGCTGTACCACTTTCAGCTTTTTCAAATATTACAACCGCCGCTCTGCCCACAGAGTCAACTTTTTGCCAAAGTTGAACTTTCACAAACTCAGTAACGTAATCACTTAAAGTATCATCCCAAAGACTATAATTTTTGTGCAGGTTAGTTTCAGTGAATCCTGGGCATATTGCGACAACTCTAACACCAGACCTCTTGAAATTGTATTGATGTCCGAGTGATTTGGTAAATCCCATAACAGCAAATTTTGAAGCTTGATACACGGGACTAATGGGATAAGATCTGATTCCATAAATGGAAGCGAGATTTATAATTGTTCCACCTTTTCCAGATTTATCCTTCCGATTGTGCTCCCAAAACATAAAAGATAATTCAATTAATGCGGTAACATTTACATCAATACTTCTTTTTACATCTTTTTCGTGTACTATCCCGGCGTTATTCACCAGAACATCAACATCCTTGAAGGTATCAGTTATTGTTTTCCAAAGAGTCTTGGCACTTGTTACATCGCTATTGAAAAAGTATACCTTATCGTTCCCATATTTTAAATTGAACGTTTTTATTGCATCACTTCCAAGTTTTTCATTGATATCGACTAAAATAATTTTACAGGCGCCTTTTTCAAGAAATCTATCAGCTATTTCGTAACCGATTCCAGAAGCACCACCGGTAATCAAAACCACTTTATTCTTTATATCTTTCGACATCATGAACTTCAATAAGTCTAGTTTAAAATATATACAGACTGTTATTTTATAAGAATGTGTATTCTTTATCTTCAGATAAATATGACCTGCAGATAATCTTTATATATATAACTAAATCGTAATCGTGCCCTGTCTGTATATCAAATAAGAAAAAAATTTAACATTTAATAGGTACGTACTAATGCCATTGGTCTGTGCGTGAGTGCATATTAATCACTTAATAATCAACATAATTGAATGTGTTTTTATATACTGCGGCACCCTCCACGTGTTATATAGCAAAGTGTATTAGCGACAGTAGAAGTTATTTTATCTGGATTATAATGGTACAATTAAGGCGAATTGATTCTATTTTATCTATAATATTTAGCTGAAAAATTAAGATGGTCTATTTGACCAATTAATGGGGAGTTACTATTTTGCCACAAAGAACTAGACACAAAAGTGGAATGGGGAATTGCAATAAAAAAAATATTGTTGTTGTTTGTTTGTTACTTTTGAATTAAGTTCCTGGATTTACAACATCTCCCAGTAATCTGTATTTTAATTAAGTACAAACTAAACACGTAACTTCACGTAAACACGTATTCTGACAATTCCAAACAAGGCTAGGTAGGATATTTGGTTCTATTATGGAGTCTCGACGCCAACCTTCTGGCTTCATCACCAAATCTCTTCTTTACTAGTATTTTTACGTTCATGTTTGGAAAATCCTTCACTATAACTATTTTATTTAATCAGCTGGTTATTCCGCGTAATTTATAAAAAAAAATATTCCTGAAATCACAATTTTACTCATATGATCTACCATCATGAACCACCACTACTTATGTCTCGTTTAAGAGGACCAGTAAGCTTAGAGTAGGTGTGTTTTCTAATTTTAACGGTAATGGTTGGTGCTAAGATTGAACAAAACATTTTTTCATATTATACTTGAGACAAATATGCATGCTGTTACAATATATAGACAAACACTGATGAAATTAATACTTATATTAAAATTTTCAATTCCTATGTACTTTAAAAAAGGTATGCCGTGTCATTTGTGGGCAAACAATTCAACCTGTCTTATCTATGAACTAAAAACTTAACTTTGGTTAGAGCAGACAATTCCAGCACTTGCCTGGCTACTTAACATTTTGTTTTCATAAAACAAAATGTAAGAACACTCCCTTGTAGACCGTAACACACTTAGAGTCGAGTTTCTGACTCAGGCGTTGCCTTCTCCGCCGATTTGAACAAGATCAAACAATAAAAATCAAGAAAAATGGCTGTTAATATAATAAATTTAATTCAAACACGTATGTGTCGGACGTATCTAACAATTTTATTTAATTTAATTTACAATCTCCTTGGTTTTAGAATTAGTGCGTTTCAATCTGTTATCAGATTATAAAGCATTCCAAAAGGTAGGAACGTAGGCAATTTAAACTTCTTTGATAGGTTCACCTCCTTCAATCAACCAGGCTGTACCACTTTCAGCTTTTTCAAATATTACAACCGCCGCTCTGCCCACAGAGTCAACTTTTTGCCAAAGTTGAACTTTCACAAACTCAGTAACGTAATCACTTAAAGTATCATCCCAAAGACTATAATTTTTGTGCAGGTTAGTTTCAGTGAATCCTGGGCATATTGCGACAACTCTAACACCAGACCTCTTGAAATTGTATTGATGTCCGAGTGATTTGGTAAATCCCATAACAGCAAATTTTGAAGCTTGATACACGGGACTAATGGGATAAGATCTGATTCCATAAATGGAAGCGAGATTTATAATTGTTCCACCTTTTCCAGATTTATCCTTCCGATTGTGCTCCCAAAACATAAAAGATAATTCAATTAATGCGGTAACATTTACATCAATACTTCTTTTTACATCTTTTTCGTGTACTATCCCGGCGTTATTCACCAGAACATCAACATCCTTGAAGGTATCAGTTATTGTTTTCCAAAGAGTCTTGGCACTTGTTACATCGCTATTGAAAAAGTATACCTTATCGTTCCCATATTTTAAATTGAACGTTTTTATTGCATCACTTCCAAGTTTTTCATTGATATCGACTAAAATAATTTTACAGGCGCCTTTTTCAAGAAATCTATCAGCTATTTCGTAACCGATTCCAGAAGCACCACCGGTAATCAAAACCACTTTATTCTTTATATCTTTCGACATCATGAACTTCAATAAGTCTAGTTTAAAATATATACAGACTGTTATTTTATAAGAATGTGTATTCTTTATCTTCAGATAAATATGACCTGCAGATAATCTTTATATATATAACTAAATCGTAATCGTGCCCTGTCTGTATATCAAATAAGAAAAAAATTTAACATTTAATAGGTACGTACTAATGCCATTGGTCTGTGCGTGAGTGCATATTAATCACTTAATAATCAACATAATTGAATGTGTTTTTATATACTGCGGCACCCTCCACGTGTTATATAGCAAAGTGTATTAGCGACAGTAGAAGTTATTTTATCTGGATTCTAATGGTACAATTAAGGCGAATTGATTCTATTTTATCTATAATATTTAGCTGAAAAATTAAGATGGTCTATTTGACCAATTAATGGGGAGTTACTATTTTCCCCACAAAGAACTAGGGACAAAAGTGGAATAGGGAATTGCAATAAAAAAAAATACATTCGCTTCCCAATTTTAAAATTTGTCTACATTATTTTGAATTTGGTGAGAAGGTAAACATAAACGACGAAATTATTAAAAATCGATATACCACCAACTTAAAATGTGGAGAAAACCTTATTATTTAGTTTTGAGTTAACTAGCTGGATTTTAAACATTTCTCAGTACTTGGTATTTTTATTAATGATGAACTAAACATTAAAGATACCAAGTCCACGATTATAAACTTATGGATACATGAGTGCATGAAAATTAACGACGAATAACCATAAAAATGTATATAAATTGTAATAGAAAGACATATACAGAAAGAGTACATCTCATGACCGTTCTGAAAACTCCATACACTGCTAGGATATTTGACAAGGATCGGCTAATAGACTTACTTCTACAGTTTTATCAGATTGTAAAACATTCCACATGGTAGGTACATAGTAAAGTTAAACTTCTTTGATTGGTTCACCTCCTTCAATCAACCAGGCTGTACCACTTTCAGCTTTTTCAAATATTTCAACCGCCGCTCTGCCCACAGAGTCAACTTTTTGCCAAAGTTGAACTTTCACAAACTTAGTAACTTAATCACTTAACGTATCATCCCAAAGACTATAATTTTTGACCAGGTTAGTTTCAGTGAATCCTGGGCATATTGCGACAACTCTAACACCAGACCTCTTAAAATTGTATTGATGTCCGAGTGATTTGGTAAATCCCATAACAGCAAATTTTGAAGCCTGATACACGGGACTAACGGGATAAGATCTGATTGCATGAATGGAAGCCAGATTTATGATTGTTCCACCTTTTCCAGATTTATCCTTCCAATTATGGTCCCAAAACATGAAAGATAGTTCAATTAATGCGGTAACATTTACATCAATACTTCTTTTTACATCTTTTCCGTTTGCTATCCCGGCGATATTCACCAGAACATCAACATCCTTGAAGGTATCAGTTATGGTTTTCCAAAGAGTCTTGGCACTTGTTACATCACAATTGGCAAAGTATACCTTATCGTTCCCATATTTTGAACTAAACGTGTTAACTGCATCACCTCCAAGTTTTTCATTGATATCAACTAAAATAACTTTATTGGCACCTTTTTCGAGAAATCTATCAGCAATTTCGTAGCCCATGCCGGAAGCACCACCGGTAATCAAAACCACTTTATTCTTGATATCTTTCGACATCATGAACTTCAACAAGTCTAGTTTAAAATATATACAGACTGTTATTTTATAAGAATGTGTATTCTTTATCTTCAGATAAATATGACCTGCAGATAATCTTGATATATATAATTAAATCGTAATACTGCCGTGTCTGTAGATAAAATACACAAAATTTAACATTTAGTAGGTACGTACTAATGCCATTCGTCTGTGCGTTAGTGCATATTAATCACTTAAACAGATTAAATAAAAATTTTGCTTCCCATTTTGTAAATTTCTTGTATTTATTGTATTAGCAACAGTAGAAGTTATTTATCTGGATTGTAATGGTACAATTTAGGCGAACTGATTCTATTTTATCTATAATATTTAGCTGTAAAATTAAGATGGTATAATTGACCAATTAATTACCATTTACCATTAGTTACCATTTCGCCACAAAAAACTAGGCACAAAAGTGGAATGGGGAATTGCAATAAAAAAAAAATACATTCGCTTCCCAATTTTAAAATTTGTCTACATTATTTTGAATTTGGTGCCATAGTAAACATAAACGACGACATTATTAAAAATCGATATACCACCAACTTAAAATGTGGAGAAACACTTTTATTTTCTTTTAAGTACCTGGAGTTAAACCATGTCTCAGTATTTTGTATTTTTATTAAGGATAAACTAAACATTAAAGATAACAAGTCCACAATTATAAACATATGCATATATGAGTGTACGACATAATAGGGTGATCAAGTAGTAATTGTAGAGAGGGACAATAACCATTAAAATGTAAATAAATTATAGTATAATAATATACAGTGCGTCTCATGACCGTTCTAAAAAGTCCAAACAATGCTAGGATATTTGACAAGGCTCGGATAATAGACTTACTTCTGCAGTTACTAAGTTCTGTAGATAAAAAGATTAGATAAGCAATTGATTTGAAGACGGTTAGTTCACTTTAGTTATTTTCATAGTATTATGTCCAATGGTACATTGTTATGGGGCAGTGCAGCCGATATTAATACCATCTTTGTGCTACAGGAGAGGGCTATTCGCGCTATTCGGTCCTTATAACTTTATACCTACGTCCTAAAGAATCATTAAGAGATAAATTTAAAGAAATAATAAGTTTAAATATCTGATCTCAATATATTTTTGATAAGGCTATGTTCATAGGCACATTTACGAATTTTCTACAAACTGTGATAATCATAATGTTACCAGGGACAAGCAACAACTTATTATGCCTTCTACTCGGTTAAGTCGAGTTATTAAGTTCTTTGTGGTGCGATGTTATATGCTTGTGTGTACAAAATTTTTCTGGGAATGCTTTTTATGTTGTCATGATCCTAGAAACTGTACAACACAATTAATGTGGTACGAAATTCAAAAGAGTGCATAAAGCCTTCAAACACACAAGTCTAAAAAGGCGCGTTATATCTAGCTAATGCCTTTTACATCTTATAAAAAAATATAACTGTGTTTATAACAACTTTGTTTATAATATCATTCAACATTGAGAATATACCTAAACGGTTAAGTGCAACGTTTAATTGTTGCCATTAAACAAAATGGATTTGATAAGATAACATAATATAATTATAGAATAACATAGTAAAATTATAATAATAGAATAACATAATATAATTATAAATTATTTAATAAATTATATAATATAATTAAATATAATATAATTATGTTATTCTATTATTATAATTTTACCAAAATAATTTAAAATATTATTGTTTTAATTTGTCTTGGTGTAGCTTTATTGAGGCACCAATAATATAAATTGATTGATTCAGCCCCATTATCCTATTCGAAGATGTAAATGGAAGGAATAAAATACATTATACTGGGTCGTCAGTTCTTTGCTGGGGTCTAACAAGTGGTGTACTATTTGTCAATAAATACATATGAATAAAATTAATTTTCGAGTAGATTATGAAAAAGTTTTGAACACACTTTTTTGCTAGGAAGTCTTTGAACATCTGCCGATCTCAGCAACTGACAGGTCGAAGAATCTTCATCTACTGACCACAATTGAAAAAAGATCCGAGGTTGGAGTTTAGCTATACGTTCAGCCTTCTGTGCTGATATATACGATACTGCATTAACTGCAGTGAACGAATATAAAACATGGATGCATTTCTGACTCTTCATAATAGCGCAACTTAACAATACCGTTAGTGGGCAGGGCTTACAAACTGTCCAGGCACGCGAATTAGTTGGTTAGGCGAGTGAGTACGATCTTTTTTTTCGACTCCTTCTACTCTCATATAAAAAAAATGAGTACGTGCCTTCTTATTTCACGTTATTATTCATTAAGATTAATATAAGACAGGGGTCGTAAAGATTATGGATAAAAGCTGTTCAATTAGAGACATGGAAATGATTACTAATAATATCTAACAAGACATCTCAAATGTCATCACTTTTATTTAAAATTGAAGATTTCCAAATTTCTATTTATCCAGTGAGAAATTCACAATGGTTTCTAAGAGCGCTGTACGGATTGGTACCAGGAGAATTTATTTAGCTTTATGGCAATCCGATTCTGTTCAATGACATTAATTTAATTCCTTTAAAAAAACAGAATTTTTAAGCACACTTCTGCACTTCATTGCAAAAATGCTTCATATACTGATCTAACCAAAAATTAAGTTTATTGACGATTTTTCATCGAATATAAATAACATGCTTGTAATAAAGTGCGTCATATTAATCTTTCAAACATAAAATTATATTCAGTGTTGTAACACTAAATTTCTCTACCTTTTTCATTTTTAACCATATCAATTTTGTTTCTAAGTTTAGTGTGAATTCTTTTTATGATTTTTAATAAATATTCTGGTGTTAATTAATTTATTATTGACAATTCATTTATGATTTAAAAATAAAATAATAAATACTCACAAATTCTTAAATGAAACCTTCACCGGATATTATATGTAGCCTAGCTATTTTCTCCTAGCACCACAGGATTCACAGAAGCGTTGTCGGCCCATTCGAAAAGTGTACCTATGCCCTTTTTTGAAGGTAAACTTTAATCTAGCTAATATGTTTAGTTCAAAAATCAATTTCTTTTATAATGACTGATCCCCTCATGCATAACGCATATATCGTCCACATATGTGCTAAACATTGACAATATCTCAAGCGCGCGAACCAGTTACAATTACAGATAAGCACAATTCAATATCGACCCAGATTTAATACCAATAAATCTCTTTATTTAATGCAGTCATAGTTTACTGTTTTGTGACTTAACGGTAGATAGTTTGACAAGACTGCTTCCATGTTTTTTATGCGTATGATTAACTAACACTGTGAATTCGAGTATCAGTGTCGCTATAATTATCGTAATTACGAGAACAATAAAAAAAGAAGAAAAATGAAAGTTAGTAAGCAACCCTGTGCAAATAAATGCAATAAAGCCATTAAAGGCATTTATTTTCTCAAAATTTATTCCTTTAGAATTCTTTTTGATATCATTCAAACACATCATTCGTATTAAAAAAAATATTTTATTTATCTTCTTGGTTTTGGAATTAGTTTTTTTCGCGTTTCAATCTGTTATTTTTATCAGATTAAAACATTCCACGAGGTCGGTACATAGTATATTTAAACTTCTTTGATAGGTTCACCTCCGTCAATCAACCAGGCTGTACCACTTTCAGCTGTTTCAAATATTTCAACCACCGCTCTGCCCACAGAGTCAACTTTTTGCCAAAGTTGATCTTTTAAAAATTCAGTAACGTAATCACTTAACGTATCATCCCACAGATTAATTTTGTTTATTAGGTCAGTTTCAGTGAATCCTGGACATATTGCCACGACTCTAACACCAGACCTCTTGAAATTGTATTGATGTCCGAGTGATTTAGTGAATCCCATTACAGCAAATTTTGAAGCTTGATACACAGGTATAATCGGGTCAGCTCTGATTGCATAAAGGGAAGCAATGTTTAAGATTGTTCCCCCATTTCCAGATTTATCCTTCCGATTGTGCTCCCAAAACATAAAAGATAATTCAATTAATGCGATAACATTTATATCCATAGTTCTTTTTACATCTTTGTCGTTTGCTATCCCGGCGTTATTCACCAAAACATCAATATCCTTAAAGGTATCAGTTATTTTTTTCCAAAGTGTCGTGGCGTTTGTAACATCAAAATTGTAAAAGTATACCTTATCGTTTCCATATTTTGAACTTAATGTTTCAATGGCATCCCTTCCAAGTTTTTCATTGATATCAACTAAAATAACTTTACTAGCGCCTTTTTCGAGAAATCTTTCTGCTATTTCATAACCGATTCCAGAAGCACCACCGGTTATCAGAACTACTTTATTCTTCATATCTTTTGACATCATGAACTTAAACAAGACTAGTTTAAAATAAATACCGACTATTATTTTATAAGAATGTGTATTCGTTATCTTAAGATAAATATGACCTGCAGATAATCTTTTTATATAATTAAATCGGAATCGTGCTGTCTATACTCTACGTACACAAAAAAATTAAACATTTAGTACTTCTTGATAGTTTTATTATAAGTTTGGATGAGGACAGTGCAGGACCTATCGTCGTGGAGATCGTTGGCTTTTATCATGTTATAATAAATTGCCCAGGACCCAGTCGTCAATACAAAATGTTATTATGAGGCAGCAATCTTTATGTATGGAATAAACAGCAAGGCAAAAATTCACACGAGTATGGCCATGAATAATTTAGCTTTCGCCTCATGCAATACTTCCGTGTTGAAGCAGTGTTATTTAGAAGATTTACAGCCCATTTATTTAGATCTACCCGCATTTATATCTTAGATTATATTATGTCATGCAACGTTCGAAAGAATTTGAACCTTAAGACGCGGTCATACTTCAATATCCACGAAGATTGGTTTCTTAGACAGTCGATTACAACATAACGCAATTAACATAATATTAAACCCAATAGTATATTTATATATAATTTGAAATATCGAATAAAAAATTTGGATATTGCTCTCAGAAATTAATTTGGAGTCGAAATCTCAGAATCTGCAGCCCATAAATACCCATTTGCAGCTAAGCCACATGATCAACACAAATATTGTATCAGACTGACTAGGATTATAAGTAACCAAGTAGCGTTTACAATCCTAGTCAGTCCGCACATTAAGAGGAAAAATTAGCTCAGGCCATGTTAAGATTTTATAATTTTAAAACAATATACGGTCGCAACAAAATAATCAGTGTTAAAAGGACATCAGCTTCAGCTTCGACTAAAATCGTGAGTTAGAAACACAAAAAGGGACATACATTATGTTCTCGGCAATTTCTTCCTCCAAAAATTAACCAAATTTACTGTGTCTCTACTGCACCTTATATAATTGATCCGTTTTAAGCACTTTTTGAAATAAGCAAAAACAATAATATCACAAAACGGAACGATTCGGAATTTTGTCGATTTTCGTCTCGCGTTGCACGTTCTGTGTCTGAATGCCAACTGAACGCGCATCTAACGTCATTTTGTTTGTAAAGGTCATTTGACCGCTGCGTGGTTCAAAGGGAAGCTTAGCAGCCGCATTAATGTCTTAACGTTTTGTATAAATTTGCTTGCTGGATTTATCGTTGAAAAAACCAAAAACGCCGAAAATAAACTTATTATTGAGGAGTTCCCTGTATTAGTATAATTTCTGGTTTAATTAAAACTTATTCTAAAGCTAATGATACGAACAATGCCTATTTATATAGAACTAGGTTTTGTTGTAAAAATTGAAACACAAACAATGACAAATAAAGTAAGGCATTGTACACATTCTCGTCGCGTCTATGGAGGTTTTGTAGCACGTACAGAATTCACGACTTAACGCTTTTAATCCTGACTTGTAAAGATTCAGCACAATACTTTAGCTGAGATATGAAATAGTAAAGCATGAAATATTTGTTTTACGCCAGTTAATAGTTATTTATTTATTGCTTGTTGTAAGTCACTATTGCCCGGGTTGAAGCGTTCATCTTTTTATCAGTTTTAGTCGCCGTCTTCTAGTATTTTAAGAAAGTACATTGTGGATTAGTCAATTACAATTCAGTGCCGCTCAGAATTCGTGAAAATCCGAAACATTGTGAGTGGCTCTACAATTGCGCTCGGCACCTTGAATTATAAGTTGTAAAGTCTTATTTTCCCAAAACTAAAAACAGTTTATAATTATAATTATAAGATAATCATTTTTGCGAAGAGTTTATAGATAAATGTATGTTAATGAATGTGCCGTGCCTCGTTTCCTCTTCTCGAAATATAAAAATTTTGATTATTAACCGTTTCAATAAATATTTATTGATTTTATATTTTTTCTATAAGCTCAAGATTATTAGTCTTTGGAGCAATTAATTGACACCCATGCATTCTTATAATTCAATTAATCCTAGGATATTTACATAAGTTTTTGATAAATGTTAATGTTATTATCAAATAATAAGTTACGATTATTAATAAGTTTAAAGCCTATTAGCACTATTAGCTTTCTTTAATCGTCTTTGCTCAGTCGTTGTATTTCTTCTATCCTTCATTTGCTAATTCGTTTATCTCTTGCACTGGTCAACATTCCTTATTCTGCGCTAAAACTTAAAATAACCACGTCTTTTGTTAACTTGGTAGATTATAACGCACGGTTGATGTCACAAGTATATTATGAAATAATGCTAAGTGCATGGGGAGATAGGTACGTGTTGGGAATTCATACAGCCAGTACGCATTACTTGGATCCACACAAAGTAAACTGATATTTTTAAATTAGTTACGTTACTTATTTTACTCTGAAAGTCGGGTTAGCTCATAAGTTCTTAAGCAATCGGAACGATGTGATATTTTTAACGTTAGTTAGTTTTTGACAGCGCTATTATATATTGCTATGTTTTAAAGCAACTTGTAAGTTTTATGCATTGGCGTCATATATAGAGCACGGCAATACTTCCAGCCGTCATTCTAGCACTCTACAAGCGCAAGTCGGCCACATATGGAGTATCGCTCGCACCCCAGTATCAGTTCGTTCCATTTGACCGTGTGCAACTCAGATCTGTTATAGTCGGGGATCCAGTGCTCTGTGACGACTAGATCACATCACGTTGCGTAGAAGAATTTATCACAAGAAGTGTTCCCAAGTCTGTGAAAAAAATGCCTGCCACTGAATTGCACCTTCGCAGGACACGTCTCAAATAGGGGTACGAGTTCAACGCCACCATCTAGTGCGGTTTTCAAGAAACTTTCCTGGATGTACAACCAAGCTGTGGAAAGCTCCTGATATTCCTGGTTCTTAATAAAACTTTATAATACTTGTATACCTATTTCCTGTATAACCTACGGTTGTCGGACTTGGTGGTCTACGCAAAGACAGATTTAAAAACTAGAGACTTGCCAAAGAGCCTCGGACGGGATTATGTTGGAGCAAATGTATCACAGACTGTTATCCCAGAAACCGAAAAAGGAAACGCCCCCCCGTTTCCTTTTTCGGTAAAAGCTATGCATTATTATAGTTTTTTAATACATGAATGTACTACTATAAATATAACTTTACTATAATACAAAAACAAGTCCAAGCTTAGTAATTATAAAGATGTATTACCATAAAAAAATTAATTGAATTAAGAATATGAACACATCCCTAAAAGAGAAACTGCGTTTTGAACGCAATTCCGGCCAACTATCTATCTAAATTTATTAATACTCATAGATAATGCTTGCAGCTTTGGTAATATTCTCGTGAAAATGGTTCCTCGCCTTCATAATAATGCGAAAATACATATATTAAATACTTTAATTAATAGCACTAATTTAGCAAATATGCACTATGCATTGTTTTCCATTAGTTAAATTTGTCTTGCATAATATTTTCATGAATTATATATTATGTAAAGACTAGATTTTCTTTTTACAAGTCAATATGAAAAAAGAGTTACAGTTATCTTAATTAGATTTTAAAATCTTTAATCACTTTTTTACACAAATTAAGAACCAAGTCTAAAATATTATTATAAATTAATAAAAGACTATTTTCAAGTTTATACGCAAGTATAGGGAAGGATACTTGCGTATAAACTTGAAGTGTTCTTCAAGTATTCCGTGTGGCCAAAATGTTCTAGAATCAGATCTAAGAAATATTAACAGATCAGTTAAATCATACGTATATCTCTACTTACGATGCATAGTCGACTGCTTGGTGTTTCAATGGAATTTTAGGCAAATAAACGACGCAATAGGTACAAGATTGTTTACTTTAACACCAGCAACCACTTGACGACCTGTATAGCCGAGTGGTTAGCGATCCTACCTACTAAGCCAGAGGTCCCGGGTTCGAATCCCGGTAGGTGCAAGCATTTATATGATGAATATGGATGTATGTTTCCGAGTCGGGGATGTTTAAATGTATTTATGTATGTTTAAGTAAGAATATTGTATTCAATATATCGTTATCTTGCACATATCGTTATATAACACAGGCTGTATATGCTTAATTTCGGGCAAGATAATTTGTGTAAAACGTGTGTCAATATTAAAAAAAAAAAATTGTCTGGTATTTTTCAAAGTCAAAATAAGTTAATCTTTAAAATAATCAATCATATTACCACTGTTCGGAAAATATTGATCTTTAGTTTATTACTTATTGCATATATTTAAATTCAATGTTTAAGTCTTCATCATTTTAAAAATTATTTTAAATACAATCCTTGAGAGCTGATGCTACAAAAATTCTCGAACATCATGAAATTACATGAGTAAGTAAAAAATAAAATTATGTAAATAAAAAAAAATGTTTCAATCTGTCATTGTAACATTTTTCAACAAGTCTCATTGTGCAAGTAAAACTTACTTTATTAGAAATTTTGTGGCTAACATACATACCTTACAAGCCTTATATGTATGTGTGTTTTTGTAGCAATACCCAAACCTAATCATAAATAAAATAATATAATTTAATATAATCTCTCTGGGATGAATGATCAAATGGATTCGCTCAGCACATCACATCCAGGCATATACTTCATCCTAGAACTCATTTAGTGCTCTTTAAAATTCTTGTTCACTCTACCAACGAAGTGTCCAATTACATCAAAGCAGATATTTGATTAGCTTTATATTAAACAAGAAATTGTTGAGAAATGTTTCAGTTGAAGTATTTTAGGGGAAAATGGCTCCCTTTTGAAACGGTTGTAAAAGGTAACATGATATCTTGAATTTCTGTTTCATAATTGTATTTCAAAAGCAATGCCTACCTTTATACTTATTTTAAGCAATTATTCTTTTAAGTTAAGTTTATTTGTCCTGTAGTGGAAAAATAAACTTAAAAATAGATGCGCTTTTTGAAATGTTTGTAGGTTCTTAAAAATAATTTTTGTGTAGATTTTAAGGTTTTAACTGTTTAATTCGTTAATTTTTATCCCGATCTTTATTTATTTCTGACCCTTAATTCTTTTTCATGAATTGCAGTTGTTGCATATCAAAAATTTCCAGTTTAAATTTATAACCGCTGCTGCCTTGTTTACATGTTCTCGTAGTTTGCCCATTTTTAAGATTTCATCGTATTGATAAGGTTTTAAGTCTTTACAAAGTTTCATAATAATTGTGTAGATTGCGCTTTGATGCGGTATTTTTAGTGTTATTCTTTCCCCTGTAATCTTTTTTAAGCGAGTAATACTTTTACATATTACATATTTTGCGGTTCTTGGAATCGGCGCCCATGATTAGGATGTTAAGTGTTTTTGGTGTTCAGACTGTGATACATGGCAGATACGCGTTAAGGAAAATGCTTACTATGCGCGCGCACAGCGACACCGAAATTCGACACCCTACAACACCAGTAGGAGGCCCCTTTGCACAGGATGCCAGCTAGATTGTGGGTACCACAACGGCGCCTATTTCTGCCGATACTCATTTGTGGCAACGAAGCAGTAATGAAATCACTAGGCAAATGAGGCTTAACATCTTATGTCTCAAGATGACGAGCGCAATTGTAGTGCCGCTCAGAATTTTTGAATTTTTCAAGAATCCTGAGCCGCATTGTTTGTATTCTGCTGAACGTCCTGCTCGTTTCGTCTCTTATTGTCTTAAAAAAAACCTGACGTTAGCTGGGCAACAAGACCATTAAATTTTTGTATCATACTTCAGCTACCAATCGACTTATAATTCATAAATCTACTGAACTACGATCAATAGACCAGAATTAAATAAATTTCTATATGTTTAAGTTGTAAAAAAAATACTAATTGTATAAAAATAATCTAATGATATTTAAATAAATATCCAATTGAAGATTATAATTATGAAAAATGACATTAATTGGCTTATGAGTAAAATATCATCACCCATTTATATCTCTCATCGCCAAATCCAGACAAAACGACATTTTTGAAAATATTTTTGCGATGTTTCGTTGATGAAAGGAGATTATCTTCAGCATTTAATTCCGTAGGGCTCTTGTTTCAGATGCGAAGTAAATAATTATATTTGAATTATAAAACACAATTATATTCCTCTATAAACATTTTATCTTATAAAGTAGGGTGCATAAATCAGCGCATAACGTAATTAAAACCTTCCAACTCTCTTTCATAAATCCTTTAGTCGCGACAACTATTTCAACTTAGCGTTATTAACCCAGATATCATTACGGTATCCTGTCTAATAGTAATGAAACTTAGTTTATTTCAGGTTAACTAAAATGACAGTTTACTTGTTTGTTCGTCATTATATTTTATGTCAACATGAATAAATATAATTTATGTTTACGAATTTATGAAATCCCCTTACCTTTGCATTTTAAAGATAGAAGCACATCTTGCAAATGAAGCCATAATTGGAGATTGGTACAAACATACGAAGATTTATGAATGATGTAGGTATCTTACTATTGGATCTACAATTAATCGTAGTGGTAAGTGAAATAAGTTTAAACAAACAGACGATTTCTTTCATGATAAGTAGTGAGAGATGAGCAATACGTTCACCTGATAATGAACACAAAAATAGCACGCAATATATAATATACCAGTGGGAGGCTCCCTTGCACAGAATTCCGGCTAGAGTATGAGTACCACAACGGCACCTATTTCTGCCGTGAAGCAGTAATGTGTAAGCATTATTGTGTTTCGGTGTGTAGCTAGTGAAATTACTAGGCAAATAAGACTTAACATCTTATTCCTAAAGGTGACAAGCGCAATTATTGTAGTGCCGCTCAGAAAATTTGGGTTTTTTAAGAATCCTGAGCGGCACTGTATTTGTAATGGCAGGGCGTATCAATCACCATCAGTTGAACGTCCTGCTCGTCTCATCCCTTATTTTCATAAAAAAAATATATAGTTACTGCGCCTTTCAAACTGATACAGAAATAATGCTTGCATACACTCATACCATCAGCAACCGTTAAACCTATGTTTATTCTTATAGAATTGTAAAATTTATAAATTAAGAATAAAATGTATGTAGCTATTGGGTACCATAGTGGCTGTGGTACCCAATAGCTAATATTAAACCGAGCATAAATTCTTAACAACTGGATGGTTATTTAAATTATACCAACACCTCTTGATATTACTATATTTGGGAGTTTCCACCTGTTTGATTTATCACTAAGTAATGAACTCGAGAAACAATCGTATTAATGGTCAAAAATGACAACAGTCGGGAAATCAACGATCTCACATAATTCGTATTGGAATTAATTTAACTAAGGATCTGAACATAAAATGCAACATAGTTATTTATAATCACTGTATTTATATTATTTCGTTATCAGTTTAATGTTGCTGTCATGAAATCTGATGGTAAAGTGATGGTATAGTACTGCTGCCAATACTGGCGTTTTGTGTGGCGTTTAACTCAAATTCTATCACCATTAATGGCAGATGAAGCCACTTAACGTCAGGTAGTTCATCTCTGTGGTTCATCTGCAGGTTACGTCTATTATTCAATGAATTACGTACAGGGGCGTTCTTTAACCAGGGACGCCACAGAAAGCTCCACATAATCTCACGAGGAGGTCTTCGCAAATATCACGTAATCTTTAAACAATGTAAAATAGTGAATAGATTATTTTTTATCATATATTTTTAATTTTTATTAATAAAAACAGATACTTATTTATTATTTTTATTATTTGAACTCTTTGGTAGCCCCGTTTCATTTTATCTCCCACACACTGTAGCATGTCTCTGAAGATAGAAAATAAAGAAGAAGATCTCAAGAAAGTGTTTTGCAGACGTGACATTAGAGTTAGGGGAAGGGTGTCGAACAAAATCAAACTATCACCATCATAAGTTTAGCGAACTAAATATTTTGATTAAAAATTTGATAAAAATACTAAATTATGTTATATTTTCACAATCAATACATCACCTGCAGAAGAGGGCTTTTCGTGCCCTATATTTATAACCTAGTTCCTAAAGAATCATTGTGAGCAAAATTTAAATAAGTAAATATTTTAACTGTAGCCTCTCAATATATTCTTGATAATGTTATGAAATTACATAGGCACATAAGCGAGTTTTCTTTTGGCTGTGATAATCATAATGTTACAACCAAGAAAACATCTTAAATTGTTATTGTTTGTTATCTCAACAAAGAAACTTCTTATGCCTACTACTCGGCTAAGTCGAGTTAGAAAGTCTTTTGTGGGGCGATGTATATGTTCTTACAACATGATCTCAGAAAATGTTTTTGAAAATTTAAAAGACTTATTTAAAAACGCTTATGTGGTAAAGGTTACTATAACATTCTATGACTTTGTTAATAATATCACACGTTACTAATGGAGAGTTCGTCGTCAGGCTATTTTAATTATAACTTGGATTTTATTGAACTTTTATAAAAAAAAGCCCTTTCTTGTGCCCGTTCTTCTCAGGTCAATGTCTCAACATTCATTTCCTATCGTACTATCCATTATTTGACTTCCAATAATTGAATTTATTATTCTATTTGAATTAAAATATTTGAATGTGAAGAAGTAACAAGGAACTGATTGCCACTCTTTTTATTACTCTAAGTAGTTAAGCCTTATGAATAAAAACCGAATGGGTGGTATTTTTGGGTTTCAATTAGTGATTTCACATCTTATTTTGATTAAAAATATTTAAATAACATAAAGGAATATAGAGCAGCTCAGTCTGAATGAATAGCAAATGAAAATATCTTTCATCAAAGATATTTTAATCATCAGAATCCAACATAAATAATTCGACAGAACTGTAATCAGTTAATTAGAGTTTCTGATTCGTGTATTAATTACATCTGGTGAAAAGATTGCTTTTAGCAATCCAATGCTAAGTCAACGAACGAAATAGCTGGGAAATTTCTGTTACCTGTATTTTCTTGTGCAAATTAATATTCTTGACTAGAGACTTATATGAATTTAATATTCAAATGAGCGTTTTTAATTTGTTGATGTTTCATAGACACATAATTAATTCAAAAATTATAAATGCATAATTGACCCACATATTAGCAACTAGCTGTTACCCGCGACTTGATCCGCATTAACCAGTGTTACCTTATTAGTTGGTGTTCTAATGCTGCCACATACATAAAAAAAATATATTTATACTTAGTCTGGCCATACATACTGTTACAATAAAATATAAATAAAATACTACATTTTAATTTGGATTTTTTATAATTAATTGTCTGTCATTTTTATATTTATTTATTTATTTTAAAAGATGACTAAGGACTTGCAGCCTATAAGGGAGGTACTGGTCATGTCTTAGCCGATAGTTTAAAGAAGAATAGGGTGGTAAAATCAACTATTAGTGATTATTTTTATTTTACAACTCATATATAATAATTTATTTAACTCTCGTCCCGTTTAAGAGATTTGATAGCTGAAGTATGATACAAATCAGTTACACGTCAGGGTTTTTTTATGATAATAAGAAGAGAAGAGTGGGATGGTCAGCTGATGGTAATTGATACGATTATTGAAAAACCCAAATATCTGAGCGGCACTATAACTGCGCTCGTCGCCTTGAGATATAAGATTTCAAGTCTCATTTGCCCAGTAATTTAGCTAGCTTCGGCGCCCTTCAGATCGAAACACTGTAATACTTACTGCTCCACGGCAGAAAAAAGCACCGTTGTGGTACCTATAGCCTTGTAGCGGAACGGCAATAGTGTGCTTAAAGACAATGTAAGCAATCTTTTCTCTTTAGTCGTGTGACATCTGTAACTGTCCTAATCAAATCTGAAAAGAATAAATATTTTAAATTGCTACTTAATGGCCCATATTTAATTTAATAGACATAAGTGATATTGATATTTTAAGCAGCTGGAGTTAATGCGGCAATGTATAGACATTGCAGTCAAAGCTTTTATGGTGTAATTTGTGTCTTGTTCCATATTTCGGCTTTTTTTTATCCGAAGTGACTTGTCGTCGTTGGTTGAATGGCTTATAATAATATCAGTTTTGATTTTGTTTTTGTCCATCATAGCATATAGCCTGAGAAACATTTAGATCGATTGACCATAGATCCTCAATATAATAGGAGTGCCTCAAGGTTCTATACTGGGTCCTTTCCTATTTCCAGTTTATATCAATAACCTTTTGTGGTAAGTGAAATAAATTATGACGATTTCTTAGATTTGAAATCACTCGAGGAGAACATGAATTTTTATATGGCGATTTCAATAGCGTTGTTATCAAAACTGGGAACATCAAAAGTATTAAATTCAAGAATTGTGAACATTACTTATATCGCACCACTTACAAAACTAATAACTGGGAACAAGCAAAAGCTATTGCTCAACCAAAAAAAAATACGCGGCAATAGTCATTCGAAGAATAGATGAAATTACCTTGAAGCACTGTATATTCAGGAGGTCGGTATCAGCGTGATGGCTTGGCCATCAAGAAGTCCTGATCTCAACCCGATTGAACACGCCTGGGATGAGCTTGGGAGGATAGTCAGAAATCGCAGACCACCACCTACTACCCTCAGGGCACTAAAGCAGGCCCTGGTAGAAGAATGGGAGAATATTCCCCAACATCGGCTCCGAAACCTAGTCTTCAGTATGCCAAACCGGCTCGAAGCTGTAATCAGAGCTCGAGGAGGCAATACCAGTTATTAAAAATTAAATAACATGTAATACATTTTAGTTGAATTTTTTCACACTAAACTAAAAATGTCTATTTTCATTGTTTTATCTTTTTTAAGTTAAAAATGTTACTAATGTATAATTTTAGTTTCTAATAATAAAAGCCTATAAAATTTGCAACAAAACGTTTTTAATCTTATATCTCTACCTTCTATAGTAAAGAAAAAAAAAAATAATTTGAAAAGTGTGATATTTACTTTTGCAGACCAGTGTAGTATGCCTTAGAAGACCTGAGAAGAACGAGCGCAAGAAACTTAGCTGACTTCTTTTTTTTTCATAAAAATATAGTTACAATGTAATATCGTACAATAAAATTTATTATTTAAGAGTCTAAGGTCCCTTCATACGAAATCTATGGTATCATTAAGAAAGTCAATTATGTTATAGTTACATTTGCCACACAAACGTATTTTATCAATTCTTTTGAATTCTGTAATACATTTGTTTTGAACATTTTCCAGAAAATGTTCCCAGGTTCTTGTTGTAAAAACATATACATATTTCGAACTTGTAAGATAATCTATCCCAAGCTTAACAATGAATCAAGCTCAAGAGCCAAGCGAGTGATTAGTGTTCAAACCGCAGATAACCGATACTTTATCAAGCCAACTCATTTGAATGAAACATTGTCCTCAACAGCTATCTATTTACGTCGGGTTATGCCGTTAATAATACGCTCTACGCATCGCGAGTAATCCATTCGTAATTAATTACTCGTAGTTTGTTATTGTAGAATCCAGCCTCCAAACTTTGCGAAATTAGTTTGTATTGTATTTACAGTGCTTCTACATTACCACATTGTTTACTAGCATCTGTCCTTGACTCCGTCTGTGTGAATATTATTTGAATGGTGCTCACTAGAAGTCGAATTATAAATTCGATACGAAAGAGGGGTTGTTATTTAAATCACACACTATTCTTGTAATCACTGTGATTGCACTTCGAATTCATAATATTTAATGAATATTCGAACTTAGCACTCTAGCATATATAGGGTACGACAACTTACTGTGTTACACAAATGTTAATTGGCACTGCTGTAGAGCCAACTAACTTACAAGAATCAAATTAAAGTTGACTTAACTATTATAATTATTTATAATCATCTTTAAACAATTATATTTATATTATTTCATTATCATTATAATCAGATCATAAACAGAAATTATTAGTAGACATTATATCATCTTAATTGTATGTTGGTACTGTAGTGGAAAACTTTGGTTTATTAAGTCACTACTGATCAAAGTGTTCTTTAAACTAAAATTACTAATAAAGTAATAAATAATAGCAGTTATATAAATACAATGATTAATTGGGATATCCTATGGCGCTACATGACTTTGGTAGCGCTTGTAAACATCAATTAAGAAATCAATTTTATAATATTGCTCATAGATATAAAATGTACCTACCCTATAGAGATATCCATACACCTGAGAACGTTTAAAAAGCGTGCAACAAATCATGATGATACTCAAATCATGATCATTTTAATACTTTGGACATGAAAACGCAATAAGCAAACTGCCATAAGATTTTTAGATTTCTTTTAAGTATATAAATAAGTAGTCCCCCTGAAAACGTAATCTGGGAAGGTCTCGAAACGTCAGGCTAGCGAAAGTAATATTTAAAAATGTAAACTTTTCGCAAAATCTAATCTAAAAACACGGATGAGTAAAAAAAAGAAGGACTTCGTGTCACCTTACATAACAGAGAAGCACCAAAACAAGCACCACACACTTACACTAATACAAGAAAATACTATATATATAAAATGTTTTCATGTTACTAGTGATGCATAAAATTTATTTATTCATACCATTGATACATGCATAAGTAATATTTAAAATTTAAGCTACCAATATCGTTGTAAGCATGAGGCAAGAGTAAATAACTAAGCATGTTTAAAATTCATTGGACATTTCTCAGGCGAGGCTTTTGCATGCAAAGTCAAGAAGAATTACTTTACAAGCTTCCCGTTTTAATGTTTAATTTGTTCAATTATGTTGGATGAACCTTGAATTAAAACATAATTACTTCATCGCATTTAAGCTGCTAAGATTATTTAAATTTGATTTTCAAGTTTAAAACTATAAAACACTACAATGATTGACAGTCTTATTTCTATAAAACCATCACTTCTTCACAAAACACAATAATATGTAAAAAAAGGGGAATCTACTAGCATTATAATCGTTAATGTTTTGTAATTGGCTATGGGGCACAGGCTCAAACTCGTATATTAAAATACTGCAACGGTTCCAATTAAAAGTGGTCTGAATGATCACTTATCCTCTATGGTATATTAAAAACGAACGTCTACATCGAGAATTAAATATAAAAACAATAAAGAAGGAAGTAGTAGACTCATTACGAACTTATCAGAAGCGTATGCAAAATCATCCAAACCAACTTGCAAGGAACTCAATGAAAAACAAACCCAGCACAATTATAAAATAAATAATATTAATTATAAATAAATATCCATTTATTCACCTCACAAAGTCTGAAGTAGGTTGACCCTGTATTACAGATCACCAGGACCTCACCTCTAGATATAAGGATCACAATTATTAAAACGGTATACATCTGTAATAGTAGCTAGAAGAGCATTAATAACAGAAGATGATTTTAAATTTGTAAAGTACTAGTAATATATTGTGTGTGTGTGTGTGTGTGTTTGAGTGTTTTATAAGACAATTACAATATTTATAAGATATGAAAACACGAGAGCAACGAGATCTGATGGACAACTATATAGTGAATAATATTTGGGCAAATCACTTGATACTGCTCCAAACATGATCCCTATTATGTGTAGTATATATAGTATATGTATACTTAAAGACTAACTTAATATAAATAAGACAGACTACAGGAAAAATAAGAATTAAAAAAAAAATATAATACGTATAACGTTAAGTAACGGCAACTGTAGATTTTACTACGTTTCATAAAACAGTTGGAATGGAAAACATAAAACTACCCGGGTGTTGTGTGTAATGTAATGGTATGCTTATAATTAATAATATTGTCAAATAGCCTGGTTTATCTTCTCCAAAAATATTTGAAAATCATCATATTCTGATCCCAAGACTTCTGACTGACGATTCAGTTAAATGTAACCACCTTTGCCGCTAGACACTGTCATCTTTTTAAATAACTTAAAATTAACCACTTGATAACGTAATGAAACCAGTGCCAGAAACAAAACTAAACTAAAAATATACAATACCAAATATGTCATATTTTCATCCGATAGATATCTACATGTTAAAGATTTCCACCTATGTATTGACTCATCACGATATCTCTGGAACCATAAGGCGTAGAGACTTGTAATTTGGTAGGAATATTCTATTTGTCGAGTCTACTGGGCTGACCTCTAGGTCAGTTAAGAACTTTACGAAATTCTATCGGCATGAGTTTTTTATTATGAAAAAAACAACGTGCGTCGGGTCAGCTAGTCCCTTAAAAGTACGTAAACTCTTATCATATTATATGACAGTTAACATGAAATATTATTACCAGTGAAATCTTGAGTAATGGGCAAAAATCTTAGGCATGGACGCGTCTAAATCGTCCTGAGATCCTAAACTTAATAGAAAACTGATATGCAGCAAACTTTGAATAATATTAAATACATTAAAATGTACCTTTCCTAAGAAAGCAAATAAATGTGTAATAATGAAGAAAATATAAAACGAAACACAATAAATATATGATACACATAATATATATTGTAAGAATGTGATCTCTATGACCTAAATATACGTAAAGTATTGAATAAAATTATTTAAATAAGTTTTCATCTATCCTCAGGATAGTCCGTATTTCTGGTTTTTATAGATTCCCCCGTCAGAAGACACTTACTTATAACTTATTAGTCTCCGTTCGTTTTAAGTTTCAAATTAATCAAAAAACTTACGCTCTTACAAATAATCATGCAAATAAACGCGGAAAACACTATACGTACGAATAAACTGATCATAAGGTAAGTATATTTGTAAATATTTTGCATATTCACATTTTATTTGCAAAATTGTTACTGTTTAAATATGTTTTTATAGCGATAAATATTGTCATAACAATTATTATATAAATAAAAATAAAGATTTAATATTTATTAATAGATGTATGGCGTCAATTTTTTAAAACAGTATTCATATTAATCATTAACGTTTTCTGATATTTTCAATTTTAGTTTGTCCAATTACGTATGTCGTCAGCGATAAAATATGTGTACATATTTGATTGAAAAAAGCTTTCCTAACTCTTTTTCTCTTCGCGATATAGGTAATGAGCGTGTGAGTTACATTTGGATTTTCCTCCACTACTCGTCCGCTACGTGCCAATGTATTTCGGTTTTCGAAAATTCTTGAGATTCCTCTGAGATTAAATAAGTTTGTCCACCTCTGACTTAAACCAACCACGGAAAACAACTCTCAATAGTAAATCGAGTGTAAATTGTAATTTAATTTAAAACGCCCATAAAGTAAATTAAGACATCAGTTCAAAATAATTGAATTTCTTTCGTTTATTTAACATGGAACTCGAGGTAGATTGTCGCGTTTATAAATTGTTGTGAGTCTGCAGAAAACAGCTTTTGTCTACAAAAGCATATTGTTCGCTTGCATCTGAAATTGTTTGTAAACCTGGGTGTTTCTACTAAAACTTTCTAATAATTATTTCACTCGCTTTTATAGGAGTAAATATGTTTCTAACGATTTAAAATTTGTAAAAATTAAGTTTACTCTTTTTTTATATCTAAATTAACGACACATTTATTTAAATTATCTATAAAAAACTGCAAAACAAAGTGGCTTTTTTACAGTTTTCGACCGCGCTTTGAATACAACGCCACGCTATGACAAAATGTTCAGTAAAAAAATGTCCGAATAACAGCATATCTCACTTGAAAAGGATACAGTGTCGTATTTTAGGTAAGTCCCCTTTAAATTAACAAAATAATTATGTCACTAACTTGACGTTTTTTATCACTTTGCTAAATAATAACATGGAACTGTTAAGAAAAATACATCGCAGATGTCCGAGACGTCCGTGTCTGTCGCACATTTCGCACGATGATATACGAGTTTCTTATGATCGTAATAGATTTTGAACATTACTCTCACGAAATAAGGTGTTAACTTGTATGGATGTTTTAATGTTATCTGTATAAGTATACGTATATACAATACAACAATTTTTGACGACCTTTAAATAGGCGATTGGAAGTTTATAGTACACAAATGATTTAAGTTTTCTTTAGTGTTATTTCCGCAGACATTTGTTTTTAAAAACAATTCGACACGTGTTTCGCCTCTACACGAGGCATCCCCAGGACGTGTTGTCTCGCCAAAAGCTGGCACGAGACTGAATCAAATGAACCAGAAGCCGCTCTTTTATACCCTCGTCCCATGAAATGACGCGCTGTGATTGGTCGGCTGTTGTGACGTATTACCCCCGGAAGAGACACGTAACAAAGGTGATGGGACTAAATTTTTTTGTTCATTCAACAAAGGAAACATGTTATTTTTGTGTTTTATTATTTCTAATTGCTCTAACACATTTAAGCGACATCCATTTGTTTTAATGAAAAGATCGATTAGACGTTCGGTGCCTGTCAACGTATCGGTAATAAAACAGGATATGTGGTATATAAATCTCACCATGTAATTAGACTCAAAATTATTAAATCACACTTCGCGAAACATTTAATTCATACAGGTCACTTACTCGGAAACAATAATAATTTTAATATTTTACATACATGTGAAAATGGATGTGAAATGTTGGCGGAATTAACACTAAAGAAAACTTAAATAATTTGTATAATTATGGATTTCCGCAAAGTAACGCCTAATTCAATAATTTTTTTTTTAGTTTATAGTACGTCAATGGAGTACACCTAAATCGCATCGGTTCAGGAATACTTCAAGCGGCAGATGATTCCACAGATGGCGGCTGTATGAGGCCAGCGGTTCCTAAAAATATGCCCTGTTATATAATGTCAAAAGTTATGGAGATTTAAAGAACTTGTGTTACTACGGCAAATTTATTATTATAGTACCTATATATGTCTAGATTACTGGATATTGACATATTTTGTATAATATTGGTCTCTATTTATATTTAATTTTATATTTAATTTATATTTAATTTTATTTAAGTTCGATTTGTTGATAAAACAAATTTTACATTATAGGCTCCGTGTGAGTATCGTTAGTTTCCACTATTCTGTTCTTTGTTAATATTATTATGGCAGCGTTGGCAGTCAAACTGGAAAACAGAAAAACACAAATTAATAAGATTTTTTTTTAAAACATTTGCTGTAGTGAATTAATAGTTTTCTAAAGTTCTTAACCGTTTCTAAAAATATAATTTGTTATACAATTATTTTTATACACTTTTGGGCATATTTTGTCCGTCTTTACCCATAAATAAATTATAACGATGAGTCAATGCGGTATTTGAGGGTATTTGTATAGCTTAATTTAGCCGAATGTCGTCCAAGACAATTGGACAGAAATTCTATGAATAATTTACCGTAAGGCCGAGAGAAAGCTGCCTCAGTAATGTCAGTTAGCGTCAAGAAAATGATATGCTAATATGATAACATGTATTTATAATAATATGTATATAAAGACTGTAAAAGTCGACACAATACTTTGTTATTTAATATATGGCTGTATTGACTTAACTGTTTAAAACATCTTTTACATTAACATTTACTTATTTAACTATTAAATTAATATTGTGTTCGAAAGTATGATCATAGTGGCAGAATTTTATTATTGAGTAAAATTTATGCATATTTTTTCACAATTTTTGAATTTGTGATCAACGCTTGGACTATAAGCAGTCAAGTTGAAGTAAAGTGGAATTATCGATAAGGGCCCTCATTAGGAGCTTCTTCTCCTCTAACATCGATGCTTTATGTTTAATTTTCAGTTGCTAAATCGATCTTTGCATGTTATTTAGGCGTTTCTATGAGCTAGTGTGCCCAGACGATTTGGACTCCTTTCCAATTATTGTTTGTAGATTTTTACAAAGATAACTCTTTTAATTTGTAAATTTTGAGTTGTTTCTGAATTTCTGAGATTTTGATAAACCATGGTTGTTGTATTTAAAATGTTTTAGGGTGGTGTTATGCATTCTCTGCAGCATGTTGATGTTAGAAGCGGCAGTATAGTCCCAGAGCTGTATAGACCAGGGTCGATAATTTTTGAAACCAAAAAAAAATTACAGTAGGATGAAACCCATTAGTAAAGGACGAGAATATAACAAAAATTAAGGGAAAAATAAATTACGGGCAATCTAAGGTCGGGAAGTGGAAAAGGGGGGGGGTGTTTTAGGGTAAAAAACGGTTTATCTCGATTTCCGGCAAAACTACAAGTCTTATGGCAAAAAATTAATTAGCAAAGTTGTAGGTAATAAAGAGATCTACAACTTTTGTAATTACACTTTTTTCACATAACCTCAAAATTTAGGTGAAAAATTCAAAAAACCAAGTTTTTGGTTTTTTATATATATCTTTTTCAAAAATAAATATTTTTCTACGAAATTTGGTGAAAACTTACCTTATTATGTCCCAAATACATTGTAATTTATTTGATTTAAAATATTTATTTTTTCGCCTTATTTTAACTTAATATCAAAAAAAGCATCCTAATTTTCAATCGAAAATTCTGACGTCAAAATATTAGCTTTTTTCAAAAAGTTTGGGGGCTTTTTGTTCGCTGAAATATCTCATTTTTGATAGTGTAACAAAAATATAAATTACAATTGTAAATATTCGGAAAATTTAAGTCCAACAAAAGGCATTTCATGAAGAATTCACACCTGTTATTAAGTAGCAGCAAAAATTTGACGAAGTTTATCAACAAAAATTATACTATTGTAATAATTCTAATGTCTTAGGAATGCAATCTTAGATAATAGTATTATAAAAATAGCAAATTACCATTATATTGGGTAAAACTTCTAAAAAAACAAGGGTTCTGCGCACTCCCGCACTTTTTTCCGTTAACTATTGTATGCCAACATCCCATTGTCTTTGTTCTTATTTGTACAGAATTTAACGGACTCTTATTCTTTTATAACTTAAAAGGAAAGAAGCACTTCCTCATAACAATATAAAGCGAAAATCGAGAAATTCTCATTCAGTGACGTCTTTTTTATATTAAATATGCAGCGTTTTGTCCTTTTCAAGAAAAAAGCGTTAAATAATTTTTAACTTTAACTTTTTTTACATCAGTTGTAAAAATCTTTTTGTACTTTTTGATGATGAACTTAAATATCGATCTCATTATGAACCTACCTAAATATGATAACATTAACAGTGCTTCGTGGTTTCTTTCTTTTCTTTCTTTCTCGAGATTTATTGACTGATAATAATAAGTCAGCATAAATTGTTTATTTACACCCAAAAATACGTTATTACTCTTGAAATATGGAAGTTTCGACACCTATAACTTTCAACACATATTTTTTTCAATTAGACAAATAAATATTACTTTTGATTTTAAACGTACACAGTCAAGTAGTAATAGCCACACTTCGCTTCTATGGAAGAATGACCAACTAGCGTTAAAAAGCATAAAAGGCATTTATTTTCGCAAAAATTGATTCCTTTAGAATTATTTTTGATGTCATTTATAATATACTAGATACTACTACCGCTTCGGAAACAAATGGCGCTCTGAGAGAGAAGAAGTGGCAGAAGTAACTATCCTAGCATACTTTTTTTGCCCTCTTTTTAATAAAAATATACAATATTGTACTGTCATTGCTATTGCTATTTTTTTTAAACATTTCATTTATTTATAGATAATGCCTGAACAGTGGCTGGGCTTTATTATAAAAGTGTATTCATTTACCCTTAAAGCTATTATTATGTATCTTATGAAGCCTACTAGAATTAGTCACAAGCAATCCCTTATTTCTAGTGTTATAATAAACCTTTTACAGTTAAGAAGACCAAAATTCTCTTAAAAAAATGGACAGAAATCATGCCTTCATTGGAAAACATGCCTTATGCAGTGCTAAATGGCTTATAATTTATCTTGGATTGTATTTGCAGAAAACCACCGCGTAATTTCGTCGCAAGTTATACCTTATATTATCTTCGTACACAAATTTTAATATGTGTGTGGAATAATATACCCTATTGCTTGTTATTTTTTTGCCGACGAATGTGTGCTGGAAATAGATTGCTGGGTTTCTGAAAAATCTGTCCGGGTCACAAGACCATAGAGAAACTGTGTTTTTAACCGACTTCAAAAAACGATATGTTTCTTAATGTGCTGTGTTTTATGTTTCTTACCTCATCATAACTTTAGATTCGGTGAACCGAATTTAATGACTTTTTGTAATGCTGATGTCCCGTATAGTTGGTGTCATTTAAGGTATGTTTTGTAACAGCATACACAGTTATAGGTGAGATAGCTCATCTCATGTGTCGCACGCGCGACGTGACGTGGCGAGAACGGGCCCGCGGCGGGAGGACTCCGATTACAAAAATAACAATAATTGTAACTACATTATATTTTCGTAATAAATTGTATGACAAAAGCTACTTTAATATTTTCACTTTATATTTCTTAGGAGTACTCTAAAAATAAGATGATTATTAAGTTGTAGAAGAATACGCAATTATTTTTTTACTTTTTACTGCATATCTTTTAACTATATTTACAATACTACGACTACATAAAATTAAAACTATCATTACGTGGAAGCGTACCAAGAATACTGGCAGCATTACCGCGTTGGATAGCAAGGCTGATCCGTTGACCGAAATAACTGCCAGCGCTTGGGTTTCCAGTAGCCTTATTGAGGCGCGAAGATAGTATTTTGAACATTCTCCGCCCCTCTGGGCCCCGCGGGCCAAGTGTCTCGACACCAAACGGCACAACGATGTATGACTCACTGAGAACAACATATTTGCGACGCTTGCTGTCTTCGGCAGTCGAAGCAGCAGCCCCAGCACCTGACGTAACTTGGACATGAGAAGGAGCCAGAGTGTCGACGCAAGTAGCGTCCCACACCAACGCCCTTCCCCGTGCCCAAGCCACCAGCGTCATTTCATCAGGACGCTTGCCATCGCGGCGGGTAATACCATTTGGCTCTAAAACAGCTGGTATACTAAGAGCGGCAAATGTCCTGCGGATGACTTCATTAATGCTGGCGTGACGACTGATACGGCCTGCCGATTTTAGGTAGAATAACCCGTGACGTCCAAGAGCATCTACCAGAACGCCACATCTACATTGATGTGGTTCATTCAGATTTATATTGTATTCGAATAGTTTTTTTGGCGTCCGTTTTTTTTGTGTGAATATATTACCTTATTGGCGGCGTTCTTACTCCGTGACTTGCCTAAGTGACAGGTAACGTGATACTATACACTAGTAGATCTCATAACTGATTTCCAGATCACTTATCGACCTAAGGCGAGGCGAGTTCATGCAATTCGACATCAAACACATTGCACTAGAATGTCACTTTGAGAATTATTAATATCACGTGCTTGTTATTATAATAGAGGTTAAAGTATAAAATTGCCGTTTCATAGTAATAGGTACTTCGAATTGAAATAGAACCTTCATGGTTTGAGATTATTGAGTCAAACGTTTTTTCACATGATGTAGTTCTTCATATAAAAAATTTGCAATATTTGGTTATGGACTTTCAGTTGATTTTTTTTATTCAGCTTAGACAAGAAAGATGGATACATCGGAAATTCGAGCCATATTTGAATACGAGAACCAACGTGGAACTGGCGCGGCAGAAACAGCTTACTGGTTGCTGGTTTAAACGCTTTCGTGATGGAAACTTTGATTTGAAGAACGAACCACGTGGAAGACACCCACACAGCCGAATAAGAATGAATTGAAAGAGACGATGGAAGCCCATCCGAGCCAAACTACCTAGGAATAATCGGCATTGTTAACGTTACCTTACCAGCAATATTGAGTCGTTTGCGTCAAATCAATAAAATAAAACTTATGAAAAATATTTGCTCATGATTTTAATGATCTGCAGAATGAAACTCGATACAGAACTGAAGGAATATTGGATTGAACTACTTTACGATAAACGTAAGCGAAAAATGCAATGGCTGACCCCAGGTCAAACGCCTCAACAGTGTCCTAAAGCAAAGCTTACTAATAAAAAGGTAAAGAGACCTGTTTGGTGGTCTCAGCATGGTGTTATTCATCAAAGTTTTCTCCAATCTGGTCAAGCGATAACGGCAGATGTCTAATGTGCCGAACTCCGATCAATGATAGCTAAACTAGCAATGAAACAGCCACGACTCACGAATCGATCTTCACCATGATTCTAAACAATTTGTTATGTTTTTAAAGTGATCCCTCACTTCTAGGATTAAATCACAAATAAAATTTTATTAACGACGCGGGACTCGAACCCACGACCTCCGGCGTTTCGTGCCGGAGCTCTAGCCAACTGAGCTAACCGTTCGAGTGACGTATCGTTATAAAATCTTGTATGCTTTGTTCAACTCTCAGGTCGTGGCTTCATCTACAGGATATATAAAGAATTAACAAAGTAATCAGATAAAAATGTATTCATATAATCTATCCCCATCTTATTATCTAAAACGTCTAGGCATACTTTGAAAATGATTTCAATGAGAAGTAAATAATGAAAAAGTCGTAAATTATGGCTAAATACAAAAAAAAAATACAAAAGACAAAAGACAAAATACCAAACAGATAACAGAAACACATACTTATGTCGACTTTAAAAAGATATCTGATGAGTTAGTTAGTAAATCCATAATATTTAAAAAAGGTTGCAAGAAGGTAGAATTCAAGAGTAGGTACTTCAAGTGTTTGTAGACCTGAATATAACGTTGTAATTTTCAACTCGATAACTCCACGCGTTCCTTAGATAATGGATCTTGACAGACACACAGACGGATGTATGGATGGACAAACAAAGTGACCATATATGTCGAAAAATGAGATTGTATGTTAACTCTAACCAAGCAGTATCGTATACCGTCTAAATATTCTATACACAAATAAAAAACATTTATTCACATATTCTATACACAAATATTTTGTCTACATATTTCGTTTTTACACGCTTTTTATTAGTTTCACCTGTATGTATGTTTTTGTAACCGACTCATATGGGCGCGATTTAGACCAACTTTAAACGGCCAGATTTCGTATTATAATATTGAGGAAATTTTGTGCTTTTTATTTCTTTATTAACTATTGTAAATATTATTTATGACGACATTCAATGCTAGCTAGTTACGATTATCTTCTGTGTAAATATTTACTAAATTAAATGAAATGTTATTAAATTTCTTTTATCACGAATGGCCCCAATCAGAAACATTTACAAGGCAGCAAATGTAAGTATTACACATTATCAAACATAAAACAGAATACGATTTCGTAAACGAAATAATATTTGATAAAAGCCAAATCTCTCTTTCTTTATCTCAACGACCCTCTTTAAAGGATTTTGTATGCAATAAGCCTTCCTTATAAATACTTATTTTTCATCATTTCTTTATCATGCGGTAATATTTTTTCATTGTTATTGCCAAAACATACTGGAAAGAAGCTTCTGTAATTTTTATTACATTATAAATTATTAGTAGAAAGTTTCCAATTCCGAATTCAGGGCCTTATGTAAGATGGCGAGATCTAAATCTTAGGTAATTTATACGTATTGATAGAGCCTCTTGCTGCTAATTGCAACCAATGAAAACAGGCCAGGTTTATAACTGTCTAACAGCTGAATATCTAAGTGATCCGACAGCCTGGGACTAGGTTATGATTATTGTATAGCAATATCAATGACGGTACGATATTGTATACCTTATATCTTAAAACGAGCAATTCTTGTATATGTATATTGTATATAATCTGAATCTCGGAAACGGCTCTAATGATTTTCATAAAGTTTAGTATACAGGGGATTTCGGGGGCGATAAATGGATCTAGCTCTTCAATTTAAAAAAATGTAGTTTTATCCGTGTTCTAATGGGAAAGAGCTATAATAACCTAAGAATACAAAGGTAAATTTCACCACTATATGCAAGACTATAATAGCTCAGATGGGACATTGGGTGATCCAGAAAGCAGAAGACCCCGGTTCGAATCCAGATGTCCTATTATTCAATTTTTCAAGTTTTGTAAATTCTTAAAAATCCGAGCAAGGTCGTCTAGATATTACAGGCTATTAAATAATAAGTTTAATTGTACGATATTCCTTTGTTACAATGCAACTATTTTTATGAAAAAAAAAAAGCCCGCTGAGTTTGTTGCGCCCGTTCTTCTCCGGTCTGAGGCATTCTTTTCGAATGGGTGGTAGTTTTTGACTTTCAATAAGTGATTTTATATCCTATTTTGAATAAAAATATTGGAATTTGAATTTGAATATACAAAGTGTAAGCAATCCTGTTCAGAAAATATTGTTGAAAACCAAATTACTAGCAACGCAACACGGTGTGAAATATTAAAACGAAGAGGCAATTCTGCATTGGAGAATGAATCATTCTTAGAATAAACAAAATTCCCAATTATTCCTATTTTATTTTCTGCGTGTAACATATTCAAATATTTTTATTCAACGTAGTATTTAAAATAACTTATTAAAACCCATTAGAAAAATTATTAGTGTAGTGTAGCCTCAAAAAAGAACGGGCGCAGGAAACTCAGCGGGATTTATTTTAAACAATATGTCATGTTTTTTTTAAATTGATAGCCCTCACTTCTAGGATTAATACACAAATAAAATTTGAAAAACAAAATTTTATGAACGATGCGGGATTCGAACCCACGACCTCCGGCGTTCCGTGCCGGTGCTCTAACCAACTGAGCTAACCGTTCGAGTACCACCTCGTTATACAATTCTGTATGCTTTGTTCAACTCTCAGGTTGTAGCTTCATCTGCAGGATCTACTTTACAGTTGATAACCTGCTCAACCCCAATATTTGCATATTAGGAAATTTACTTGAGATGTCGCTCTTGTAAATCTAAACAATATGTTATGTTTTTTTTTAAGTCATAACCCTCACTTCTAGGATTAATACACAAATAAAATTTGAAAAACAAAATTTTATGAACGATGCCTGATTCGAACCCACGACCTCCGGCGTTCCGTGCCGGTGCTATAACCAACTGAGCTAACCGTTCGAGTACCGCCTCGATATAAAACTCTGTTTGCTTTGTTCAACTCTCATTTATTTTATTAATTTATTTACAAAATATGTAGTATCGTACAATAACATTTAAAATTAAATAGCCTGAGAGCGTTCGCTCCATTCTGTCCGTCAGTGGTATCATTAAGAAAATTCAAAATCATTAAAAAATATTTGGCACGCGTAAAGAAAGCCTTTTTAAGCAATACGCATTAGTCAAATATATATATATATATATTTTCAATTAAGTAGAAGCTTAAATTTATTATTTCTACTCACATTGTTATGCCTTCTTAAGTTTCTTTGTTTCTTGTAGCCATATTATAAGTTTTATTTTTATTGTTTTTTGTTCTTCAAATGAAATTGGGAAGTTTTTTTTGTACTTTTTGTGCTCACCATAATTGTCATATATTTCAGAATAACAAATTGTAACTGTAAAATTGTATTGTTTATGATGTGGTGCACTTTAATAATTAATAAATAAAAAAGAAAATCATTTATGTTACAGTAATCTTCGATACACAAACGATTTTAACCTTTAGATTTTTATAACACACTTATCACGCACGCAAAACCAGCGTGCTTTTTGAGACAAATTATGGAGTCAAAAATACAAAAATAACCTGATTGTATGAAAAAAGCCCTTCAGAATGCAATCACGACATGATTACAATTATAAACTTAAATCCAATGAATCTTCTAAATAAATAATATCAAAGAGAAGTAATACTTCGGATCCCTATAGTAAGGACAGAGTAAATTAGTTTTATATAGAACTGCCGACAAGTTTATTGGATAGCCATTTCTCTCCAACTCCGGGCTATCTTAATTGAAGGCAGATGCTGGAACTACAAAAACTTTCATGTCTGTGACGGGCCTTTGTAATCGCTTTGAATAAAGAACTGAATGTGGAGTGATACCGGCATTTTTAAATCTGTTTCTTCAATTTACCATTTTTCAACGAGAAAATAAGTTAAGTCATACGTATTTACAATTTGTGCCTGCTCACATAGACTGCTAACGATAATGCCTTAGCCGTTAGCGAGTGTGAAGCAGTCAAGGAAAATAAAAGTAGTGTTTTTTCACATTTTTTCTCATTCACTTTTCAATCTATAATCTGGCAATTATTTAACAATACTTTAACGATGCAGAGTCATTAATTCAACACCGAGTGAGACATTTATATTACGCCATCCCCTCTCCTCTTTTGCTCCTCTTCTCTACTCGCCTCAATTCACACCGCTACAGCTAGGTAGCTAGAGCCTCCTCTGCCACACCCGATTCTCACTTTGATACTACCACAGAGTAGGAATAGATACTAAGCTACGTATTAACTACTACCATACTCGGCTTGTGACGCGTCTTATGTAGTTTTACACATGACTCATAAACAGTTTTGGCATCGTCTTCATATATTTTAGTAAAATATTGATTATTTTCTGGCAGGGTTTCTATCGTCATGCTACTGCTCAATAGTGAGAGGTACAACATGACAAATAGGATAGTATTTTTTAATTCTCGTTGTAATGTATTGAAGGCCTCACCTACTATCAAGATTATTCTAACCTCATCTGCTGCTTGTTGACGTTTCAAATTCAAATATTTTTATTCAAAATATGATAAATATAGGATAGGATAGGATAGGATAAATATTATCAGTTATTGAAAGTCAAAAGGTATGGCTCAGACCTGAGAAGAACGGGTGCAACAAGCTCAGCGGGCTTCTTTTTTTTTTATATAAAAACATGGTTACAATGTAAAATCGTGCAATAAAATGTATTGTTTAAAAGCCTGTGGGCGGTCGCTCAATTCCCAATCAATGGTTAAACCGTATAGTTTACACAGGCATGAAAATAGCTTAGGTCCTCTGTGGAATTCTAGGAAAAATGAGATACCTTAAGTCATCAGAAAAAAAAAATAACTAAGTTCTAATTTCTCTTATATAAAGCCAATATATCCATTTGAATTCTAAATGGTATATCGTATCTTTTGATCTAAATTTATTGATCAATCTAGAAGAACGCTTTGATTAAAAAAATCCATATGAGATGAGCTGGAGTTCTGAGGGTAAGAAAAAATTATAAGCTCATTGAAAACTCCCTCCTTTTTATCTTGTTTGTTGGAAAAGCTAGAATTATATCCGCTTAGTTCAACTAATAGAGTTAATATTTCAAACGCTTCAGACCATTAAATTACTGCAATTTACTATCGGCTACGCTAAATCTCTATTAATTTAAGCTATAATTATTATGATGATTCAGCAACGGGCCGAATATTTCCAATCGATTAGCTTGGACTTGGCTTAACTTAACAGGCTCTCATAATGTTTACACTCAGTCTGATATAGGCTAGCACACAAGTGAATTTTCTAGAACGTTAACACCAGGAACAAACATATAATGCCTACTACTCGGCTACGTGGAGTTAGTAAGTCTTTCGTGGGGTGATTTATATGCTTTTACAACAAGTTTCCAGAAAATTTTCAATACAAAATATTATGTATTACGAAATTCAAAAGAATTGTTAAAAGACGATAAATGTGGTAAAGGTTACTATAAAATAAATGAATTTCTTAATGATATCACAGATTGGGAATGGAGCGACCTCTATTTAAAAAAGAAGATGCCCGCTGAGTTTCTAGCGCCTGTTATACCCAGTCAGTATTTTATTTTAATATTTCTTTGTTTTCTACTTTCAGAAATACGTGATTTTATATCCAATTTTGTATTCAAATATTAGAAATTTTACTTTTAAATGAATCCAAGTCCTGTCCGGTACCAGAATATTAACCTACGCGGCTAGATTACTTGGCGTTTCGTCGAGACGTTAAAGACATTTCTATATTGCGTGTCATCTACGGCATTTATCACGGAGACTGCTTAAATTGAACAGTCGTATGACTCGCCACATATATTATCATACTGACTTGAGATTTTAGTTCAAGCATTGCAACTCATAAATGAATGACTTCTCATTTAAGTTCGCAGAACCTGGAGCCCTATTATCAAAATCAAAATACGAAGTTTCGGTTGTCGTACGATCCGTCAAAATTTTTCTATTATGAATGTGTTTCGGATCCGAAGACCGATACGAAGTTCGCGATAAGACCTTATTCCTAAAGTCACTTCATTAACTGTTTTGTTGTTTGAAATTATTATGATCGTAACTACAACTACACTATGGTTCCGCAACTAAATCCGTCCGTAATAGGATTTAAATTGAAAATCTTCGTTCTTTCGTTTCGGAACGAAACTTCGGCTTTCGGTTTTAATACTAGACCTCATGTATTACATAGAAAGAATGATATGTTTATTTGTAATGAATAGTACACGAAAAAACAAGATGTTAGTATTATTAGAAAAAGACAAAATAAATTGAAATATTATATCGTACGTTAAGAACAGGTCACAACTAAGCATGTTTGCTGGTTTGAAAACCAGAGCTGATCTTCCGTTATGTTATTTAGTGACGTCGCGATAAAGATATTATATAAAATAATAACTTATTTTAGCTTGTAAACTAATAAAACAATGCGTAATAAATAATTAAAATAAAGACTTTTATGTAAACATTTTTTATTACCTATTTAATTTTACTTCCTTATATCTCGGACTGTCACAATTAGTAATTATGTGCTGTTGTCTTTCTTCCACATACAACTGAGCTGTAGAATGAGCCTCTTTGTGCGGTGTTACCAAGATGATACAACTTGGGTACTTACATGCAAATAAAACCCAATCACTTTCCTAGAAGGCTGGCAATATTTTTAATTACTTAATATTACGCGTGCGTTCGTTTGTTCTCATATTCCATAGCACGAATAAACAATAATATTTCAAAACTTGCAAAATACATAACTTTTTCTCATAAATCTATCAAACATTATAATTAGTGAAAGCGGGCTTCTAATATCGAACGTCAAAGGAACTTTGAACCGCAAATCAGAAGTTCGTAAAGATAACATTAAATTTTGCTATAAGCGTTCAGATGTTCAAATTATTCAAAAACCACCAACGGACGGTCTGTTTGAGAACTGTTTACAACTTCTGAAACAGATGTACAAAACGTATAGCTTTTATCAAGCTAGCTTTAGTTCGTCAAAAGTATAAACTTTTAACTATATGATATTAAGTAAGACATTTAGAGCAGTCCTAAAATTTTTTGTGATCGAAGGTATATTTTTGTTGTAACCTAGACAAGTTTTGTTTTTCCGTTTACAACTATGAGTTATCCTATTTATTGTCTGCGAGATAAGATATGCTGAAGACGAAGAGATTTAAAAATGTTGCAAACTGAATAATTTTTTGCGTTGCGTTGCAAGCCTATAAGGAAAATGTAATTGACGGATTCCTGTCCCACGTTTAGGTGACCAATGTTGGAGGTTGATAAAGAGGGACGACACTTTTGCCGTTCATGGCGGTTTGGTGACCTACCGCCTGTGCTTAGGTTGTGTAGCTTATGTGTGTGTTGGTGACGATTTCTAGTTCGATGATGATGTCGTCATCAGGATCGACTATGGCGATGTTGTCGTATCAGTTTACCAGTGGGAGGCTCATTTGCACAGGATGCCGGCTAGATTATGGGTACCACAACGGCGCCTATTTCTGTCGTGAAGCAGTAATGTGTGAGCATTACTGTGTTTCGGTCTGAAGGGCGCCGTAGCTAGTGAAATTACTGGGCAAATGAGACTTAACATCTTATGTCTCAAGGTGACGAGCGCAGTTGTAGTGCTACTCAGAACTTTTGGGGCTTTTCAAGAATCCTGAGCGGCACTGTATTGTAATGAGCAGAGTGCATCAATTACCATCAGCTGACCGTCCTGCTCGTCACGTCCCTTATTTTCATTAAAAAAAAAGAGTTTGACACTCGGGTACGGAGAGGACGGTCGCTTTGTCCAAGAATATTATAATTAGCAATGCTAATGCATGCTTGGTTTCAAGAGGCTCTCGTGAACAAAGAGCAGGTCTTGCTGTCCTCATATGTTGGTAATGGAACTCTTGAACCAAATTCAATTGTAATTTTAGTCCGCATGAGTTGAAGTATTTGACATGTCCGGTTTTATTGGGCATCGCGAATGGTTTTGTTATTCGTTTAGTGAATTACTGGTGATAAGGTCGGCGTGTTCACATGGCTACTAGACAAGCTTCACCGGGTTGTTTTGAGCTTGCCAGCGAGAGCTTGCAGCTTGATCATGTCTCTGTGTGCCATAATGCATGCAATTATTAATAGTATCAGTTTGACAGTATCAGTGCTCTGTAAACGGCTCGATCACTGCCCACGGCTGGCTTTGCTTAGAGACGTCGCTTCATTGTGTGTTTTCAACCGCACCTATCATGGGGAGTGTTTCTAAGTGCTGTTTGACCTGATTCCTGCCATTGAATTCCACCTTCGCATCACACGCCACAAATTAGGATATCATCCCTACTATCTGGATGTGTGGCGGTCCTCCACAGTGCGGTTTTCAAGGATCCTCCTTCCAAGTACTACAAAGCTGTGAGATGAGCTTCCTTGTGCGGTGCTTCCGGGACGAAATGACTTGTGTATCTTTAAAAAAAGCGCATACACCTTCTTTAAAGGCTGGCAACGTTCCTGTGATTCCTCTGGTGTTGCAAGAGATTGTGGTCGGCGGGGATCACTCCTCCTTTTTCACAAAAAAAAGTGACAGTGAGACGATGAAGCCACCATAGTTCTTGTATTGCGCCACAACCACTGGTGGCCAGTGCCGTTGTGCCGAGGCTTAGTGTTAACAGGGTTTGTGATCGGTATCGTCCGAAGTACGGTCTCCCTGGTTGTAGTAGTAGGAGATGCACTGGTGTGAATGGGCCGCTAACTTCATCTCTTAAAAACATCAACATGTAATATAATATCAACACGTACATTTTAATCTCATAAAATTATACGCCAAACTTTAGTATTCAAACACAGAACAGTGTAACAGAACTTCTATTTGTTATTCCACACAATATCGTCTATCACAGTTATCGATGTACGACGTGTACACTGCAATACACTGCAGCCTCTGCAGTACAAAACATACTCTCACATAAACTGGGTATGATTTTGGATGGGTAATTTTGCAATTACTATTTATTGTAAAAACAGATTTTTACTAAGAAGTACCCTGAGTCAACCCTGAGCCCACCCTGTGCTTCCCTGGTGCGTAAACAGCATAGGAGAGTCCCAGGCCCAAGGGTGTCATTGTTTGGGTGTCTTATAACGTCAGCACAAACGGGTCAGACTCGATCGGGTTAATTACCACACTCGCACAGAATACAGGCGCCTCTCCACTAGAGACAGTGGTCCTTGAACAGATTTTACCTCAGAAGAATACCGGCTGTACCAGAGTTCGAGAATCCCTCCCCAAGCATTCTCGCTCGAGCCGTCCGTCGTATATCCGAGACGCTCATTCGTCCTCCTTTTCCAAAAAAAAGTCAGGTCACAACAAAAAGTAATAATTTTCATCTTACCCTTCATCGTTTAAGAAAAATAATATATGACGTCCAATGTGAATAATGAACTATCAATAAGTGAAGTTAAATCTAATAACATGAGTTCATAACAATTTTATGTTTTTATTGTATTCGTTTTTTGCTAGAAGAAAAGTACTTTCTTTGTTTTTTTTTTATTTCTCAATTCAATTTTGGATGTGTTTACTTTCATTTTAGTTTTCTTTTGACAAGTTTAATTATGATTTCTAATTTTGGAAACTTTACTGGTGAAGGATTGTATGTTTTACTTAAATAAATAAATATTAATAAATCTATATGGATGACGTATCATATTTTTCAATATTGTTGTTAAACATGGCGAACTTTCAAAGGCTATAAATGGTTCGAAAATCGAATTTGTTGCATCTTGCTTTTATGCGTTTATGACTTTCTCTTACGAGGTCGATCATTACTTTACAGTTTTCTTTTGTAATAAGTTTTCATATACTTATACGGCCTTACAAATAAAATTGGCATAATGTTATAACTAAGCATAAACTAAGAATATGTAAAATATTTACAAATAGACATTTTGCTTACGAATGGTTTGTTCGGGCGTATAAGGTTTCCCGCGTTTATTTGAAAGACAGCTTGTCATTCGGAAAACTTCAGAATTATCATTGTATTGACAGTGTTGTCAACGATATTGTAAACAGTTTGCATTTTCTTTGTTTATCATAAGTTATAACTTTATACCAAGTTTATTTGTAAGGCCGATAATATATACCTACATAAGTGTTTTTGCTGTAATGATTCACATGTATTTAATGTTAGTGTATAAAAAATGTCTGGGGAAAGTTTAATAATTTATTTGTATTAAGTGTTGGTTATTCATACAAATTTTTTGTTGTCGCCTTCAAAATATGCTCCTTCAGAAACGTTGAAATCATCAAAATATTTTTGAAACGCTTTTTCCAGAATCGACTAAAGTTTTCTTTTTTTTTGCAGAGGAGGAAAGTACATTACAAACGAAACGGAGCCCATAGAACACCCCTACCGACTTAAAACCTCTTCTATGCTGTCAGCCCTGAAGGCTTTTACAGCGACATAGAACGTGGACCGTAGAGGCCGCAAAGACTACACAACTACTAGACTCGAACCTCGGACCGGCTGTGTGCTTGTGGGAAGGAGAGAAGATGAAAAAGAAATTAATTGAAATAGTAAGAATGACACACTTACCGGCGAGTGCGGTTATGAATTGTGCAGATTGTGTATGTATGTATGTGTGTAAGAGAGTGTATATGTTTGTGTGTATGAATGTACGTGTTTGTGATTGTGTATATGGTGTATGTCAGTCTGGCAGTCAGTCCGTGTGCGAGTGTGAGTGGAATGAAACGATGACAGGACGAGGACTAACGTCTCGTCGGGTATCAAAACAATGTGTGTGCTTGGTTTTTTCTAATTTGCGAGTCGCTTGCCATCGTCAGAGTGACGAGTACCAGCGCTTTTCTGTGCTTGACCGCGTCTGAGCCTGCGAAGGGGGTGTGTGTGCGTTTGTGTTGGTGTCGCGTTCACGATTGTGATTTCGTCGTCCGGGACTATCGTGACCTGCAGGGGGGCGCCTCAATGGGTTAAGACTACGGTGAAGCGGGGTGTACCCACATGCCTTCATAACCAAGATGTTGGGATGGCTAGGCGCCTTGACATTAATGCGTCGCGATATCTCCTTAAAGTACTGAGCGATTGTCGGAAGCTCAAGATCGCGATTGAGGTCCACGTTCCGGAGTTAAATTCTCGTCGCGAATCTTGCTTTATATCTTCTATCGAGTGATAATGGGCGTCACAAAGTGTAAAATTTTAATTTAGAAAAAGAAAGTAGTTCGCTGGAGCCATATCTGGTGAAAAAGGTGGTTGCTGTTTTTGGTGCTAATTTGGATTCCTAAATATTGGGTTTAAATTGACACGTTTTAGTATGTCCTCAGTGACTCAAATGCGATTGAGTTTTTGGAGAAAATTCAGGTCTTTTGGGACTAGCCAAGTGGCAACATGTTTCATACCCAAATGATTATTTAACTCAAACCGAGAGACATAGAAATTTATGCGGCTATATCTCTTTCAAACTTGTCTTGAGACTTTTGAGTCACTATTTCCTTCGCTTTTGCAATGTTTACTTCAGTCGAAGATGTTGATGGCCAACCAGAGCGAGGCAAATCTTCATGCATATCTCGATCGCTTTGGAAAGCTTTGTACCATTCCATCTAAAGCGATTAGCCGTAAGCGTTCTAGACCATATTCAGTGTCTTTTTTTATGGAATAGGAGGACAGACGAGCGTACGGGTCACCTGGTGTTAAGTGATCACCACCGCCCACATTCTCTTGCAACACCAGAGGAATCACAAGAGCTTTGCCGGCCTTTAAGGAAGGTGTACGCGCTTTTTTTGAAGGTACCCATGTCGTATCGTCCTGGAAACACCGCACAAGGAAGCTCATTCCACAGCTTCGTAGTACGAGGAAGAAAGCTCCTTCTGCGTTCACGGGCTTGGGATTCGAGCAATAACTGTCGACAACGACCTGTATGCTGCACCCAGTGAGGAAGCTAGAGGTCCACTTGTATAAGCTCTCGGGAAGCCCAAATGACGGAAGTTTTGCAAGGAGCGCCTTGTGCCATACACGATCAAAGGCCTTCGCTATATCCAGGCTAACTGCCAGGCCTTCCCCCTTGCTTTTTATACTAGAAGATCGCCAGTCAACCGACCATGGCGAAAGCCGTACTGCCAGTCGTTGATCAACTGGTGACACTCAAGGTATACCATGAGCTGGCGGTTAATTATGCTCTCCATGATTTTGGAGAGTAGAGAGGTAATAGCAATAGGCCTGTAGTTTGCCGGATCCGAACTGTCTCCTCTTTTTTGGGTCGGATGGACAAGGGCTGAATTCCATGAGTCAGGGACTGCTGGAACAAACGCATTAGCACCGGCGTCAACTCAGGGGCACACGATCTAAGCACGATTGGAGAAATGCCATCCGGCCTGCTTGACTTCCTGACGTCCAACGAAAACAGAGCTCGCCTAACAGTTTTCTGACTGAACTGTACTTCAGGGATGGAGCTCTGACACCGCGGGATGGTCGGCGGTGTTATTTCGTTGTCGTCAAGAGTCGAGTTGGAGGCAAAAAGAGTGCACAGGAGAACGGCTTTCTCTTTTGCCGTGTTGGCCAGGGTGTCATTCATGTGCAACGGCGGTATGGACGGCTGGTAGTGGAAGTTACCGAGAGCAGCTTTCGACAACGACCAGAACTTGCGTGTTCCAGTCGGGTAACTGGAAAGCTGCTCGCCAATTTTGACGACGTGCTTTGATTTCGCACGGGCGATTTGCCGCTTAAAAAATCTGGAGGCACGGTTATATTTCCTCTTCAGAACTTTGCAGTTCGGATCCTTTGAGCCCAGCGCCGCAACCCAAGTTCGATACGCTTGGTTTTTGCAATCAGATGCTGATTTAACTGACGCATCGAACCAGGGCTATGATCTGCCACCAATCGGTACTACAGAGCTTGGTATAAAAATATCCATGCCCTGCAGTATCACATCAGCTACTGCAACGGCGCAGGCATCCTAGGATCATCCAAAGAGAAACAAACCCTGCCCAAGGGTAGGATGCAAAAATGGAACGCATCTTATCCCAATCTGCTGACTCGTAGTGCCGAACGCGGTGGGTCGCTGGTGCTCTGCGACGTTGGCGTCGGATAGGCACTACACTTCTGACCAGGCAATGGTCGGACGTTCCAAGAGGGGCGTCGACAGAGACTGGGTCAGGCAGATCCATCGGGATGTGTAGTCAGCAGAAGATCTAATAAGGACGGCATGTGGCTATCCACATCCGGGAGCCTCGTTGGCGACTCAACCGATTGGGACAGATCATACGCCAATGCAAAATTATGCACAGATCGCCCTACGTAGTCTGAAGTACGTGATCCAAGCCATTCGGCATTGTGCCCGTTGAAATCACCCAAGACTACGATTTCAGCGGAGGGGATCTGAGCAAGCACGTCATCAAATGCCGCTTGAACGCAGCCCATGAGGTGATTCGTTTCTGCGTTACCACTATGGGACCTGTAGACACACGCATAGATGCGGACGCCGTCCTCTAAATCTACGCGGAGCCAAAGAGTAGACAGGTAGACCCTCAAAATTACCGAGACGGTGACAGCAGATATCGTCCCTAACGTACACACATAACCCGGCATGAGGCATAAAATTATGCTCAATTTTGTACCCAGGGTACGTTAAATATGACGCTAGGTCGAGATATCTGCGTCTCCGTAAGGAAACACAAGGCCGGCTGCGCGGTCTCAAGGTGGTGGTGGAGGGGAGGAAGTGATGGCCTCCGGTCCTCGACACTAACCTATGCGAAACATAGCGGCACTGTAACCCGGACGAGTCTGGCCCGATTGTGCTAACGTCAAAAGACGGCAGCGTGACTCTCCCACTTTCAAAAAGCCCGTAGTCGCCTCTTACGACACCTTTGGACCTGGGACTACCCTATTCTTTTTACGCCCCGGGGCAGCACAGGGCACAGTCTAACATTCAATTTCATTGATGATGTAAAATTTAGGAAAAACTCGATGTTTTTTCCGAAACTTTATGAAATTCGCAATATGCACATGATATGATCTAATTTAACTAACAGCACTGTATTTAATCTATATATATTAATTTTAATTAAATAATGAAATAAGAAAAATCTACAGACTAAAATAAATACACACACACGCAACACATCATGGAAACAGTTTGGCCATTTATTGTATTTTAAATGTGTAATCCATTTTTAGCCATGTTAAAAAAATTAAAAACATATAAAAGTGAAAAACAAAAAAAAAACAAAAAACTGAATTTGGAGCCTTAAAAATATCACCAATTCCCGACAGTTTTATGACAGAATGTATATTTGGTTTCTTATTCAAAAATCACCTTATTCTAAGTAAAAAAAATCTAATCCCTAATGAAAATACGAAAGTATCCCACCCTCAAAATTCTTTGGAGTAACATTGAAATTCACAATTTTCTCTCCATAGTATTTCGTTTTTATGATATCGTAAAAGCTTCAGCAAAACTGTTTCCGTTCGTTTTGATACGTTCCGTTCATCTGGAGAATCGTTATCGAGAATGAGTGAATAAATGAAAATTCAGCCACTTTTATATTATTGCGTTTATAAAGCTATTTTAAAATAAGTAAATTGAAAACAGATTGAATTTTGTAGAAAAATGAGTACTATAATATAACATAAAATTAAGTATTAGTAGTGAAGGTTAAAACATGCATATATTTTTAAATTATGACTTCTTATGGGAGGGTAAGCCGCTTCGTAACGTAACGCGTTACGGCGCCAGTCTGTCTGGCTTCCCTTTCTCTCAGCTCCTATTCTCTCACTCTAACCAATTGTTACTTTTATAGGATTAAATAATGATAATAAAAACATTATGTACATACATACGCAAAATTCTAATGTACCTTTTCATGGATTGTAACTAAGAATAATTCTATAATCAATAAAATATTTTACTAACAAAAAACCTTTCCTTACATTATCATATTTATATACATAAAATATTGACCATAAAAATATCTTACGATTTAAAATTTCTAAATTTTAATTGAGAAACTTTGACTAGTTATGCCTGCCTGGTTACAAAAAAATCAGGCCTTTAGTTTTATCCAAAACTAAGTTATAAGAGGTCAAAAATGGCCTGACCTGTTTCGAGAAAAGGATAGTACGGTCTTGGCGCTTCTTTTTGGTCGACTTCGCAGATAAAGTCAAAGATTGAAACAATAATAATCCAACGTACATTCAATACTGAGACGAATTAATCACTGGTCACGTAACTCAAGAAGAACTTATAGAAACATGATCAAACATTTCTCTCGCAAGGGGTACTACAATATTGTGAAATGCCAAATGTGACGGTAGTACTTCAAGTTCTTAATGAAATAAAAATGACAAGTGAATAAATGAGTGATACATAATAATAAAATCCAACCAGATTACTAAAACATGGGGCACACTAAAAGCTTTGCACTTCTAGCTAATCGAAACTATTTGAATTTCGAATGTTATATTTTTTGAAAGGTTGCAACCTTCTTAGTAATAAAAGAAACAATTGGTGGGAAATTATTTGTCTTTTGTTTTTTATCATACATCAAAGTTTTACGTATGCAACGAAAAAATTGGAATTAAGTCGAAAAGATTTTAGATCGATGATTTTTTATGATTTTAAAAGTTCTCTCTTTCCGCAAGACTGTGCCGCTGGTCTTCAAAATGCTTTTGGGAGAGAAGCACCTTGCTTGAGCACCGTGAGGCGATAGTTTGCTGAATTTGAGAGAGGTCGGGTTTCTTTACATGACGAAGTGTGGCCTTCAACTGCCGTCAACGAAAATAATGTGGCATTAGCCATTTTTCCCGTTTAACATCAGTTAAGCGGCTAATTTAATTTTATTCCACGGATTACCTATGAGACAATTTAGGACTATTGGGGATTGAAATGACCCAAATTCAGAAAATTTTACACGAAGAATCGAAAGTGCGGAAACATTGTTGTCGTTGGATCCCACGTGAACTGACAGCGGAGCAGAAGCGGGCTCGCGTGGAATGGTGCTGACAGATGCTAATGAAGTACGACCACGGACATTCTAATGCTGTTTATGACACTATCACAGGAGACGAAACATGGATTTATTGATTTAAACCCGAAAAAAAATAGCAATCTTGTGAATGGGTGTTTGAAAATGAGAACAGGCCAACAAAGCAGGCGAGAAACGTTGGTAAAAAATGATCGCATTTTTTTCTCAGGTACGGGTCCCATCTGCACAATTCCACTCGAAGATGAAAAGAGTGTTAATGCCGAGTGGTATTCTACCATTTGTTTATCCAGGGTATTAAAAAGAAGACGCGCATCATCATGACAACATTTCTTCACACACGGCCAAAAAAACTAAGTCATTTTAAGCTTCCAAGAAAGTACAACTCGTCGCCCATCCTGCACATAGAAGCCGCAGATATTTGTATTTTCCCCAAAATCAAAGATTTGATGAGAGGTTTCACTTTTACCAATTCCGAAGAGGTAGTGATAGCGTTCAATCAGCACGTAGAAAACATGCCTGTTGTGATCTGTGGTCCTTCTGTTTTACAAAATGGTTTGATTACTTAAAAAAATGTTTAAAATGTAAAGGAGAGTATTTTCAAAAGCAATAAACATAATGATTTGGTTATAACATGTTATTTTGATAGTTACGCAAAACTTTTAGTGTGACCTACGTACAACATCTTTGACGCATTTTATTGTGTTGAAAAACCTGATAGAAGCGTAACGTCGCTTCATCGTGTCTCTACCACCTCATGTATCACTTCCTGCCGCTGAATCCCACCTTCGCACGACACGCTACAAATTAGGACATCATCCCCTGCATCTGGATATGTGGCGTTCCTCCACAGTTTGGCTTCCAAAGAATTTTCTTCCACACATTACAAAGCTGTGGTATGAGCTTTCTTGTGCGGTTTTCGTTACGATAAGAGATACGTTAAAAAAGCGCGTACGACTTCCTAAATGGCAGGCAACGCTCCGGTGATTCCTCTGGTGTTGCAAGAGAATGTGGGTGGTGGTGATCAATTAGCAACAGGTGACCCGCACGCTCATTTGTCTCTTTTTCCATAATATTTTTTTGTTATAATGTTTCACTTCGAGATCTCGCGTCATACTGGCAACGCCATATTGCTTACTGAGGCATTTAGGATCAGTAAGTGGCTAGAGGGGAATGACAAACACAGCCACAATACAAGTAATACAACAGTAACGGCGCGCCCGCAGTTAATTTAAACTCGGACAGCGACTAGTCTCGGCGGGGTACGACGTGGCACTCAATAGTTTTATCTTCCCAAGATCGCTTAGCGGCCGTGTGAGTCGTGTGTATGTGTGCGTGCGTCGATTCGGGCGATCCCGTACGAAGTTACAGTACTATTTCCATTACTGTATTGAGACACGGTCCTCATCCAGTGGTTATTTCATCCAAGGTTCAATAATAGTGAATGCCTCACTAATGTTACATTTAGGCTTTAGTGATAAGACTGAATAATGTAACATTTAAGAAAATAAAAATTCACCGCTTGGTACAGTTGTGCAGAGGAGAGTATCAAAGGAATTTTGAACAACAAATTTTATAGTAAGCTTAACTTGAACATCAGCAGTTAAGGTGACATTGCCCAAATCTCTTACAGCCGTTTTGATGTTCAAATAAAAACCACAGAGGGTTTTTGAGGAGATTGTTTATAGCTTTTGAAATGAGGTTAAATAATTGTTTCACTTTTATAGCAGCGGTGAATGTTCGTTGAGTTAACAAGATGGTTCATCAAGGAATAATTTGACTGTGCGGGTTTAAAAAATAAAACAATAAATTAGATTATTAAATGAGATAGATTAGATATATGAGTCTACATATTTAACCGTAGGGAGTTCTCATAAAGGTAATAGAGGCACATTTTTATAAAAATCTAAAGGGGTTATTTTATATTTGAATCTTCCATTTTAACAGTATTTAATGCAACAGTTGTATAATGGGGGTCAAAAAACAAGAGTGGCGTGTGTTGTTGGTTGTGATTGACGCCACGAGCGTTTTTTGAATACAACGTGTCGCTTACAATATTTTTTTTCACAACCATGATAAATAAAACAAATATGTTTTCGAGTAGCCGCTTGAATAGGCAGGAAATGTATTGTAAACTTATCTCTGGTGAGTGGTTTCATTTTTACTTCAAGGAATTACAAAGGTACAACCACAAAGCCAACGCGGGAAAATTATAAATTACAAAATATACCTAACAGCATCTTGGTAAATTATATTAAAAAAAAATTCTTAATTTGAAATCAAAATGTTAAGTCTAATGGTATGTTTGAAGCGTTTATGGTATTTACGGAATGTTTAGTACAGATCGTTGATATACACCTAGAAGTAGAAACATAGTATAGGCCCTAGAACACTGCCCTGCGGGATACCGTAGTCACTAATGTGTGTCTTTTTTAATTTTGATTACAATTAAGGAGATAACCACTCAAATTTAAAATTGTAAAGTACTCAAAGCTCAAATACTATGGTGATCACAATATGATTAAAATCCAGATTTATAACCGTGTCGGAGTAATAACCATTGTATTAGAAAAAACATCACGGGATTGATTATTTATCATAGGGAGCATTCCAAACAGACGATTTACCTGATCTGATGGCAAGTATTCCTATCTGTACACCACAGATTTAAATATCATCTTATCTCTATGACCTATAGATTTTACCATGACTGTGGAAGTGTAAAAATTTTCTCCGCGTTCTAAAAAGGCCCGTAGCACTTCTCTGGTGTTCCAAGAATTACCCGGTCATATTATCAGCTCTGGACTTGACGTCGATGACGTCACATCGTCGCTTTGTTACTGTTTGCGATACAAGCATCACTAAAATATTATTATTATTAAATATACTACAATTTGTTTTTACTGTGTTATTGGTTGATGATGAATAATCAATGAAATCATCTAGGTTAATTACAAAGATTATATATTTTTCTGACAGAACTATTACAACGACAGACAGTTAATAGAAATTACAGAACTATTAACAAAATAAAATAAAAATAGTTAAAAAAAACTAAGAAACACGCTGTGGTTGAAAAGATAATGGTTGAAATTTAAAATGAACATCAATTCCTGCCTTATCGACGATAGATGGAAAAATTATATAAATTTACAAAAATCTTATTTTGCAAATTTAGAAAGAATTAATGTATTATCATTGGTTCTCGATAAATCTACGAAGGTTTAATGAAATCTAGCAGTGTTTAAAATGGGTCAAAATCGCGCCCTATTGAGTCGGTTGCAAACAAACATACACGCAGGTTAAGCTAATAAAAAGCGTGTAAAAAGTCAAAACGTAACAATGAAAACTTCAAAAACAATGCAGTGATAGCATGAAAATATCATGACATGTATGAAACTGCAAACCGTACTGTACAATAATTTACTCGAAATGTTATATTTAAGGAATGTATTAATGGAATTGTAATAAATTGAAATTGAAAATGAAGGGGACCGGGAGGGGACAGTACATTTCAGCAAGATCCAGAGATAATGTGGTTGTGTAGTACATTAAGATGACCCTTACGATCGTTTATCCCTCAATTCTATAAAAATAACAATAAAACATTTAATACTAACAAATGATAAGCAATTCCATATAACAACGCGACGAAATAACATATTTACGTTTTATATTTCCAATAGTATTCTGTCATTTGGTTTATCTTCTCGGATAATATTGGAAGTGAAATAAACACTTTGAGAGTTATGACTTCTCATTTGCTGGCGTATTGAAGAAATATCTTCAGTGAAAATATTAACCATCTGAAATATAAGTTCTTTCATATTATTTTCCAAATATGTTCGCAAATGAGTGATTATTGAAGAGCTCTTCAATCGATGGCTAGTAATAATATTTTTTGTGTTTTACTTTTAAAAATTCACAATATTCATGTTTTTTCTTAATGAAAATAAGGGACGAGACGAGCAGGAAGTTCAGCTGATGGTAATTGATACGCCTTGCCCATCACAATTCATCAAATCACATTAAAATGAATACTTAGGCTGTCCCTCTGAAAATGGCAGGAATTGTAGGGTTAAAGAAAATAATGTAGAAACAGTTACTATTGTGTTTAAACCAGTAAAAAGTGTTTTATTTAAATGTAGTGGTAATATCTAAGACATGTTCCGATGGTCTAAATGACAGTGGTTACTATGTGAACTGCTCATAATTAAATCCTAAATCTGCCCGATTGAATTACAAAGTTGTGTAATATTAAAAAACTTCTGAGAATGGATGGCTATGAATTATTATATCCGACGCAGCTTTTAATGTTGCTTCATTTTTGATATAGTTTTGATATATTGTTTTGTGGAAATAATAATAGTCGCCGTCTCAATCGTTTTCTACGGGATACACAAGTTGCTCATATTATAATCGCACAATTTTTTTTTATGGAATAGGGGGACAATTGAGCGTACGGGTCACCTGGTGTTAAGTGATCACCGCCGCCCACACTCTTTTGCAACACAAGAGCATTGCCGGCCTTTAAGGAAGGTCTACGCGCTTTTCTTGAAGGTACCCATGTCGTATCGTCCCGGAAATACCGCACAAGGAAGCTCATTCCACAGCTTCGTAGTACGAGGAAGAAAGCTCCTTGAAAACTGCACTGTGGAGGACCACCACACATCCAGATGGTGGGGATGATATCGTAACTTGTGGCGTAATTCAGCGGCAGGAATCAGGTTTAACAGCTCTTCGGAACCCTCTCCGTGATAAATGCGGTAGAAGACACACAATGAAGCGACGTCTCTACGCAACGCCAAGTGATCCAGCCGTAGACGCCCAGTTTCTTCGAAGCCAATTTGGCTTTGCCCTCCAGATGGCCACGGAATTGGAAATCGCTCGAGATTTTGAGACCCAGTATTCCGATACTAGGCGAGGCTTTAAGGGAAGTGTTCTCGAAGAGCGGTGATACGGCAAATGGGGTTTTTTTAGTGGTAAACGCGCAAACTTGAGTCTTCTGGGGGTTAAATTGGACGAGGTTCAACTTACCCCATTCCACGACCTTCTCGAGAGAGGACTCGATAGAAGACACAAGTTTCTCCCGGCACTGGTCGACGTTTTCCCGAGAGAGACCTGCATGGCCCGTGTATACGGCATCACCAGTGCTGTCGTCCGCATAGCAATGCATGTTGGCGGTGTCCAACATATCATTGATATGCAGAAGAAACAGCGTGTGAGATAGCACACAACCTTGGGGCACTCCAGCGTTCACGGGCTTGGGATTCGAGCAATAACCGTCGACATCAACCTGTATGCTGCGCCCAGTGAGGAAGCTGGAGGTCCACTTGCATAAGCTCTCGGGAAGCCCAAATGATGGAAGTTTTGCGAGGAGCTCCTTGTGCCATACACGATCAAAGGCCTTCGCTATATCCAGGCTAACAGCCAGGCCTTCCCCCTTGCTTTAATAGCCGCCGCCCATCTATGTGTTAGGTATACCAGAAGATCGCCAGTCGACCGACCATGGCAAAGCCGTACTGTCGGTCGTTTATCAACTGGTGACCCTCAAGGTATACCAAGAGCTGGCGGTTAATTATGCACTCCATGATTTTGGAGAGTAGGGTGGTAATAGCAATAAGCCTGTAGTTTGCCGGATCCGAACTGTCTTCTTTTTTTGGGATCGGATGGACAAGGGCTGACTTTCATGAATCAGGCACTACGTCTTTTGAGTAAGAGTGCCGGAATAAACGCGTTAGCATCGGCGTCAACTCAGGGGCACACGTTCTAAGCACGTTTGGAGAAATGCCATCCGGCCCGCTCGACTTCCTGACGTCCAACGAAAACAGAGCTCGCCTAAGAGTTTTCTGTCGGAACTGTACTTCAGGCATGGAGCTCTGGCACCACGGGATGGTCGGCGGTGTTTTTCCGTTGTCGTCAAGAGTCGAGTTGGAGGCAAAAATACTGCACAGGAGATCGGCTTTCTCTTTTGCCGTATGGGCCAGGGTGTCATTCCTCATGTGCAACGGCGGCATGGACGGCTGGTTGAAGTTACCAAGAGCAGCTTTCGACAACGACCAGAACTTGCGTGTTCCGGTCGGGTAACTGGAAAGCTGCTCGCTAATTTTGACGACGTGCTTCGATTTCGCACGGGCGATTTGCCGCTTTTACCTTTATGGAAGAGTAGGACAAACGAGTATACGGGCGGCGATCACTTAACATCATAAGTGATCGCCGCCGACTATATTCTCTTACAATACCATATGAATAACAGGAGCGTTTCGGGCCTTTAGTCAAGCTGTCCGCGGTTTTTTAAAGGTAAGTTATTCCACAGCTTGGTTGTACGTGGAAGAAAGATCCTTGAAACCTGCACTGAAGGATCGCCACATATCCAGATAGTGATAGGGATGATATCCTAATTGGTTTTGCGAAGGTAAAAGTGTTACAATTCATAAACATGTAGTGTAAATTATGCACATGTTTGGCTGAGCTGAATTGTTATTAAACGTAAACAGCTGTTAACCACCCCACCATTTGTAAATAATTGTTACTCCAGCTTGTTTTGCTAGTGGACTCTGTCAAAAGTGGAGTGGTAATAAAATTTTTAATAATTTAATAATAAATCCAAACTAATTTTATGTCTTGGGCGAAAGAGTGTTGTATAATCCTTTTACAACATGATCCCAGAAAATGTACAAAACAAATGTGTTACAAAATTCTAAACACTTGTTAGAAAACGTTTGTGTGGTAAAGACTGGTAAAGGAGCGACCGCCCTCAGTCTATTCAATAATAAATGAAATCTATTAATTTATAAAGACTCCAAACTTAATTTCTTCAAACTTTGGACATTTATAATATTGTCTCGTAAATTTGCCTTATCATTTTTAAAAAAAGTCGAGATTTCCCCGTTAACACGTGGACATCTCTCTTTCGTCAATATGCTTACAAAACGTTTGATTTTACACAAAAACATTTTTAATAAGACATCTTGTAAGTAAATTATTATTTAGGAATGTTCAATTCTTTTTTTTTTGATTCAACAAACTCAGTTTAGTACCATTTTAAAAGTTTGTGGCAAATGTGTATTATCTAGGATATGGCAATAATTAGATCAATACAGATAATAATTTCTTATACTACAACAACGGCACTTCATAATAAAATAAAATGGTAATTTTTCATTATTCAGCCACATATTAAACTGTGCTTTTCGCTTTTTCCCTGAAACTAGACTAACCCAAAGGCTTAAGTTGTTACAAAGCGGACGTTATTAACTTAATTTAAGAGTAAACACGCGGGCAGAGATAACCATGTTGCTTTTACTGGGTAGGAATAATTTCGCCCATATTTGTCGCCCTCTGGTATTCAAAAACATCTGTTGAAAGAAGATAACGTGTTTTTTCGTGTGGCATTTAAATTCGCGGTTAATCTGTGTGATTTAAAAAATCTGTCTGACTGTAAAAAAATACTTAATTGTTTCTTGCTTATATAATTAATACGTCTAGATAGAGCCTCTAGCTGCTGGACAACCGATGAAAAATGGTCACGTTTATAAGTTTAGTGTACGTGACAAGTTACGTCTTACACTCGCGATTTAAATGTCATTTTGTGTTGGTGTGCGTGCATTGCTCAAATTAGAGGTTAAATGTCAATCTAAATTTATTTTGGACATTTTCACAGCTGTCACAGTCTATCTAGATGTTTCTTTTTCATGAAAATCAGGATTCTTGAAAAACCCAAAAATTGTGAGCGGTACTACAATTCCGCTCGTCATCTAGAGATATAAGATTTAATGTGTTGTCATCGGTCTTCGATAAATCTAGGAAGTTTGAACTTAATCTGGTCATTTAAAATCAAGGGGTCAAAATCGTGCCAAAAGAGTCGGTTACAAACAAACGGTGAAGCTAATAAAAAGCGTGTAAAATTGACAAAATTGTAAGTTATCTTGAATTCTAATTCAAAAGTATTGCCCATCCGAACTGTTTTAGAGTTCCCGAATGACCGATACCAAATTACCACAGTCAAAGCCGCGAGCAAAACTACTACTATATAAAAGTGTTCAATAAAACGTAACTTTACAACTATGAGAGCACAAATCTGAGGGTACGTGACGTGGTTTTTAAAAATAAAAATTTCAAAGAAAGTTTGTAATAATTTTCGTCTCAGAGACTTGAAGTTCTGCATCCAAACTAAGTCGCAATCTACGTTCAAGTCTGGCTGATTGAATGAAATTGTGTTTGAAGTTAATTGCAAGTATAACTGAACTAAATAAAAAGATTTTATACATCGTGGAATATTATCAGTTCTGGTATTATGAGTTTCCTAACAAAATAAGATACCTTTATTTATTTACGGTGTGTGGACGATGCTAACAATAACTTATGTTTCATATTAATTTACATTTACTTTTTTGACTTCCTCCAGTGAGGCATTAACTGGAGTTCACATTTCAGTATTTTCGTTGCATTACACATAATAATGAGAAGCCTCATGGCTACTCAGAGGGCAATGGAGATAGAGCAATATGCCATGCTCGGAGTTGAAGAAGTGAAGAGATCCGTAGGAGAACCAAAGTAACCGACATAGCCCAAATGATTGTTAAATTAAAGTGGCAGTGGGCAGGGCACATAGTTCAACGGACAGAAGGCCGGTGGAGCAGTAAAGCCCGTCGATTGGCGACCAAGTACCGGAAGACGCTGTGTTTTTAAGCCGCCCACAAGATGGACCGGTCTATGGACTTACAGAATACGACGTCAGCGTAGGACCGATTATCATGAGGATATTTCCGTGTAATGATAATGATGATGACACACTTAGAAAAAAGTATTTCTTAAATCGCAGTAATTTAATAATTATTAATTACTTTTCCTGCTATCTATAACATATTGAAGCCTTATCAAGTTTAGAACAATTTTACTTAAGCTCTCACCTTTTATCCGTAGTAATTAAATATTGTTTACGTATGTAGCCGGTACAATTGTTTTCTATTATGTGGGAAATTACTTTGTGAGTTATACAGTGCCGGATTTGCAAGCCAGGGGCCCGTAGCATATTCTGTTGAGGTTTTGGTCCTTGGACTGCTATGGGATTAAATGTTAAAGTTAAGTATTGTCTATTGTACCGATACAATACAATAAAGGTAGTTGGATATGTATTATTATTAGATTATATTTTTTTTTATAAAAATAAGGGACGAGTTGAGCAGGACGTTTGGTTGTTGGTAATTGATACGCCCTACCCATTAGAATGCAGTGCCGCTCTGGATGATTGAAAAACACAAACATTCTGAGCGCCACTACAACTGCGCTCGTCACCTTGAGACATAAGATGTTAAGTCTCATTTACCCAGTAATTTCACGGCGCCCTTCAGACCGAAACACAGTTATGCTTACACTTTACTACTTCACGGAAGAAACAGGCCATAATCTTGCCGGCATCCGGTGCAAAGGCAACTCCCACTGGTAAATTTATACGGATATTTTATAGAGCCTATTGCTGTTAAACAACGCATGAACACATACCACTTTTATTACCTTAGTGTGAAAAGCTACGTCTTCGGGCTATATATTTCAACGAGACACCATGGCGGCACAACCAGTCGCCGCTACCAACAAAATATATACAGCTCTATAGAGTCACTCTATTGAGTTACTTGTCCATTTGGTTGCGCAACGAATTTGGTGGCGCGACCAGCTCGGACGCGTCATTACTTTGGTGACTGTATGGTGTCTAGTATGGTAGCTTCCAAACACTTACATGGGTCGTGTGACCAGTGTGCGTGCCTTGTTGAAGATAAATGCTGACAGTTCACCGCTAATTTTATAGCCGTGTTTACAGCTGTGACAGTCTATCTAGATGTATAAATTATATAAGATTATTAGTATGTAGTATGTACCATATTGTAATAGAAACTTTCACTCAAAGAACGCTCAGGTCAATCAATATCAATGGCTACCCTGACTACTTGGTTAGTCCGGCACTGCAATTATACTCAGGGATATTAAATTTCTAACTCTTGTTATAAACTTTTAAGTAAGTAATAATAAGGTATTCGTTTAAATATATTTTTATGAACAGACTACGAGTTATTCATCATATTTTACTTGTGGGAGGTTTTATATTATTTTATATTGTGGGACGATATTAACTTTTTTCTAATCGTCGGTTTGTCTGTGCATTTGTGTACACTAGTCTCCGAAATAGCCAAACAGATTTTTTATGCAGATTTCACTGATGTATTATAAGCTGTCTGTAATCTAATATATAAAACTCTCATGTCGCGGTATTTGTAGTTAAACTCTTTCGAAACGGCTTGACCGATTCTCATGAAATTTTGAGTGCATATTGAGTAGGTCTGAGAATCGGACAACATCTATTTTTCATCCCCCTAAATATTAAGGGTAGTCCAAGCCATTTTTTTTTAATTATTTGACATTTTTTTAAATTTGTTTGACGTTGAAGTTGTTGACTCATTCAACATGAAAAAATTCATACAAATTTTAATTTTCACCCATCTACAATCAACAGTTACTTTTGTATCGCGATTTTACTATCGGCAATACAACGTTTTCTGGGTCAGTTAGTATCGATATAATTTATGAAATTTTTCCCTTAAAGCTTCGCCTAGTATCGGAATAATGGGTTTTGACAGACAAATTGCCTTCGAAGAAGCTTGGCGTCATTAATAGATTCCACCCAGCTGACATTCTAGCGCTTTTATGGAGCATTGCTATCATATCTGGTTTCACGCAACCTAGTATTGGCTCGAAAGATTTAACTGGCGACGCTCCTGTGATTCCTCTGGTGTTGCAAGATAAAGTGGGGGGCGATGGTCACTTAACATTAGCTAAGGCTCGTTACCCTCGTCTTTCAAGAAAGAAATAAATCATGTTTGTTTTATTGAAATAGGGTTTCAAATAAATACCTTGAGTTCTTGATTGAAATTATACGCTATTTTAAAAACAAAAATGATAATAAACTTAAAACCCTAATACATTCGTGAATAAAATCCAATGTATCTGTCACATTTTTACTCGAGCTACTAAAATGGAAATCGCATGTTTTCATTTAAGCAAATTTTGCTGTCAATATACAACAAGAACGATGAAGCGATAATCAGGCATATTTTATATGTAAACGAATATATAAAGGAGTAATACTATTTTATATACTCAAATGTCACAAACCCTCCATGATGCATCCAATAACTGTTTTGTTAAAACAAATTTCTTATAACGGCTTGTGAATTCAGTAAACATGAAAACACTTCTCTTTTCCCATCCAGGGACCCCACCAAACTACAAGTACCTTGCTGTAGAACTACATTATTTTAGAAAAATTGTTTTTGTATGTGCATAAAAATCTATAATCACATCCCAAAGATAAAAAGAGAGGTATTGTCAAATAGGAATTTCTCATCTAAATTGAAAATATACCTTATTAAAAACTGCTTATATTCATTTGACGAATATTTTCAATAAAAACTTGATATTTTTTTTTGATAATTTAATATTAATAAATAATACTGCTACTTACCTTTTGTTAAACTGATAGTATTGTATCTAATGATTTAGAAATGTATTTTGTAAAATTTGCACGTCATAATTGTGGCAAACATGTACTTTATAATATTTATTTACGTAACATCAATCTAACATGCTTATGCAAATAATAACTTCGACTTTGACTTTTAACTTTCTCAGCAGAGTTAAAAGCATTTTTGACATCTAATTTTAGAAAGACATCACCAGAGTTACTCTCCAAAAAAGTACGCGCAGCGTTGACTGCAGTCTCGCAACCACTTTTGCAGCCAAAACCCAACTGAGTTGGGATGAATTTAGTTGATAGGAAAGGAGAAATATGTAAACAACGAATTTTAGAAACAAGGCGTCGAAAGGTGCAGCCCACGGCTATAGGTCGAATACCACCATCTTTTTTCTAAAGAGCGCATATATTCACGCCATATAAAATTTCGGTATTAACTTTGCCAGAAAACATGAAATTTACTAAGAGAACAATTTCCTCAAGAAAAGATGCTGGGATGTCAGTCCATCGGGGCCGCCGGCAGAACCAGTCTTAAAGAACATTATTGCTTTTAATACATCAGCATCGTTTGCCCGTAGATGATTATCGGAAAAAGATGGTTCCGGAATAACACAATTAGCATCAGGTGATGGGTGTTTACTTTGTAGAGCATAGGTCACATTTCACAAAATCACCAGCTTGGCAACAAACATTGTTTATATTTTGATTATTATCACTCATTAAATCACTATTCACTATTGGTCCATTTAACAGTCACTTCACACACAAGCTCAGCTATTGGTCTGCGAATGACACGAACTGCGCGTTGCTATGTGCAGTAGACAAAAATCTGAAAACAATAAATACCTTAGCAACAACATTAACAGGACAAAAATACTTAGGAAATATACTATCCTAAAACATTGTGATGGGTAGCCACACCGACATACCAACACTTGTACCGATGCAGCACCACTTTCTGAGGCTGGAATGGGACAGCAAGCGCTGATTTGCAGCGAAAATAATCTGAAACAGAATTAAAATATGGAGTATTTATTTAGTTCTGAATAAAATGTCAATTGACAAACAAAGTTGACAAATGTTACACGTAAGAAAGATATCGAACGATATGATAGTTGGAGCCAACTCTTGTTGTCTCTGATTTATAAAAATAAAAAATAAATATTATTTAAATACATATAAGCTTTTAATTTGAAGTAACATGGGAACAACAAAAAATAAATAAAAAATGTTATTTTATCATATAAAAACCCTCAATATTAATTGAGTGAACGAAGAAGTTCACACACATTTTAATGAAGTGCGCAGAATTTTTGTTTTTTTTTTGAAGCATCTATCATCTAAACTATATTTCGAAGACATTACAATAATTATAATGATATAATATATACTTTTTGTACAAATAAATTAAACTTCGAATAGCGTCCATTCAGGTCACGGAAATGACACTTATTAATGTCAAAAAATAAGTAAACTATTTTTCTTATTGAATCTACCGCTACTTCGTAAAGGGTTGAGCTAATGAGAAGAAGTAGCAAGAAACTCATTGCAACTCTTTTATATCAAGATTAACATTTAAGTACATCGATTTACAACTAATTTCAAATTACAATATAATATGTTAAATGTAAAATGATGCAACAGACACACTCAAACGTCAAATAGTCAATGTCTTCCACGAGTAAGTCAAAAAAGTAAATGTAAATTAATACAAAAGTTATTGAGTACAGTAGCTGCATCATCCACATACACCATAAATAAATTAAGGTTATAAGTAACAGTACCCTCAAATATTTGTCAGCCTAAATAAAAATAGTAATATCTACCCAAACATTACAACAGCTTAATTGCCACTTCGTGACGTCATTGAAGAGTTACGGTGAACGATTAGACTATTACGGCCACCCATCCTCTACGTGCTATTTATTTTATTCGGATAAGTGATATGCCTTGCGGCTTTTTGTTTATTTTTCTTCTTCTCTACTTCTATCTGTCATTCATACTGCCGCGATAACTTCTATAAATACATTTTTTGAGTCTTTTAAAGCCTTTAATACTCTATAAAGGCATTCGTTATCTTACTTTAATGTCGCCGAAAAGAACAGTTTTTTATGTACCATAGACAACAAAATCAAGGTTAGGTTTGGTAGGTAAATTAAATTATTAAATGCGGCACATTGTATACAACTTGGTCAAAAAACACTCGTGAAGTCATTCATTGCGATGTTCGCCTGTTCACATACTCACATGGCAACCCACGCCACTTACGTTTTTTGACCTTTCTTATATTATATATTATAAAGGATTGGTCAAATTGTAAGTAGAGGTATTGTATCTATGCATATGAGAATTTTTTTGTTATTTGGTTGAGTTCTCGTGACAGGCTTCGTCATGCTCGCTTAAATGTCACTGCTTGTGGCGTCGACATGGGACGGGTCCTTCCCTTCGTGGTGGCAGGATGATCCTGTTTCCAGAAATTCTGTTTTATTATACTTATAAGTAATTATATTTTTTTTATAATTCCTAATACTTTATTTATCTCCCAAAATATCTTTATTTAATTACGGTGTGTGTGGATGATGCAGCTACTCTCAATAACTTTTGTTTTCTATTAATTTACATTTACTTTTTTGACTATCTCGTTTAAGAGATATTGCCTATTTGACGTATGAGTATTTTTATTGAATTACTTTACATAATATATTGTAATTGTAATTACTTGGAGGTGTATATGTTGATTTAAAAGTGTCGCACTGAGTTTCTTGCTACTTCTTCTCATTAAAGCACAAACTTTTACAAAATGGCGTTAAATGTGAATATAATAGTAAAATTTGGTATTCATAAGTGTCATTTCCGTGATCTACATGAATTTTGACTTTGATTTGATTTGATTCAACTGTTGCATTAATTAGTATTTCGAATATCGGATAAATTGTTTTAACAGGGGTTATAAATGAATGAAACGGTATGAGATTACTTAGATTTTGCTTAATTTAATAATTATGTAATTTAGTATAGAATAAAAGGCTTTTTATAGTTTTTTTTTATTTTATTGTTTTCAAGCCCAAAAGGACTTGTCATCAGGAGTCAATGACTAAACACATATAAAGTGTTCTTAAAGACAATGTAAGAATACTTTCTACTTAGTCGTGTGTCAACTGTCACTGTCCGAATCGGGTTCTAAATGCAAAGTTACGTCACCTAAACTGAATAGATGTTTTACATTGCTGCTTATTCACCAACACTATTTTAAGCAACTGGAGTAAATGTGGCAATGTATAAACATAGCAGTCGAAGTTTATTAAGGTGTAATTTGTGGCATGTTCCTAATTTCGACACTGTTTTAATACGACCTGATACATATTGTTAGGAACACTAAAAATGTTATTATTTCTTATGTAGTGTACTCACGGAATAGTTTCCTTAAGTAAATAAATGCATTATCATGTTTAATAAATCATCTCACCACAGGATGGCTGGCTTGCTGTAATAAGGCAATTTATAAACGTAAACATGCCATACACACCGTTCTTATGAGACTGAGATAGTGTTTTAAATATTGCTATATGAAAAGACTAAAATTTTTTTTGCAAACTAAGTAATGTTATTTAAGTAAACTAAGTAATAATGAGTGTCATATTGTACAATGCCTAAACAGAACACACGGATATACCTAGACAGATTCTATTTATAATTTAATTTAAAATAATTTATTTGTAATTTCTATAAATTTAATTGTTATTTTATTTTATTTGTATTTTCTCTGGGTTGATATGGGTGAAATAAATGATCTCATACATTATTATTTACAAATATTGTTCTCATATAAGTGACAGAAAATACTATGTTTTTAATGACAATTAAATATGTTCTTTACCGACCAAACCGAAATAAATGAATATTATTAATTTTATTATTTTTACAATTTGTTATTTGTTATGTTATTTTATTATAATTTACAATTTCTAGAAATTGATGCGACAAAAATACTCGAATAAGTAAAAGTAATATTATATATTTTAAACTAATTAAAAAACCAAGTGCATTACTAATATACCTCAACCAACCTATACTATGAATAATAAAAAAATAAAAATGCGAGTATTACATCAACATTTTGAAGCGTCGATGGCCCATTGGTTGAACCGTTGACTTTCACCACCGAGCCCCGGTTTGATCCTCACCCGAGACGTACCAATGTGTTTTATTAGGTGGGCATGGGTGCATCAATCTCCTTGTGATTCGTCTGGTGTTACAAAGGAACGTGGGCTGTGGTGATCACTTACCATCAGGTGACCGAAATGGTCGTTTATCCTCCTCTTCCATAAATATCATCATCATCATTTTCACATTAGCCTGAAAGCGTCCACTGCTGAACAAAGGCCTCCTTCAAAGATCACCATGACGATTGGTATCTGCGCTGCCCTCAGCCAACCTATTCCGGCGATCTTAACCAGATCGTCGGCTCATCTTGTGCAAACACTACGTCTTCCGATACGGGTCGCCGTTCGACGAATTTACTGCCCCAACGGCCATCTGTCCGTCGAGCTATGTATTCTGCCCACTGCCACTTCAGTTTCACAACCATCTGGGCTGTGTTAGTGACATTGGTTCTCCTACGTATCTACTCATTTCTGATCGACCTCGCAGGGAAACTCTGAGCATAGCCATCTGCATTGCTCTCGGAACTACCATGATCCATAAATATATTTAAAACTATAAATCCTACTAATATTATAAATGTGAAAGTTTGTATGTCTGGATGTATGTTTGAACTTCTTTAACGCAAAATCTACTGAATAGATTTTGATGAAACTTTACTAATAATACACGCGAGAAAAACACATAAGCTATAATTTATAAAACTATAGTGTGAATTATACAAAATATAAAAGAAGTGTGATTGTTACTAATGAATACAACTAGCGCCATCTCTTATCAACTAACAAGCAAAAGATCAATACAATTTATATGGCAAAACAACGTTTAACAAGCTAGTATATAAGATAACTTTAAATTTAACAAAATGAGACAGAGTCTAGATTACAGGATTATTCAAATACCATAAGTAACGCCCGTTCACGAGTATAAAGCATGGACTAGTCATTGCTTCTTTTAACCACATTTTTGCGAACCGCTCCTCTCCTCAATGCTTTTTTTATAAGTAATAAAAAAGTATACGCACTCATAATACATAGATATTTACTTTGAAAACATTTTTAAGAGTCATTCTCAGAAACCTATTCACTCATTGAAGCTTGCATAGACATAGCCACAAAATAGGACTTTTTCACCAAATATTGAAGAAAAGCCCTAAAAGTGTAGTGCGGAAATTTCATCGACTCTAATTCATTGTGAATCTAAACTACAATTTAATAAATAATAGTTAAAAATAACTAAAAAGCACGCTTTATATTAAATAAAAAAAAAGCACCCCACGCTTTTTTTTACAATAAAATATTTTTTTTTACACTATTTTCAATTTAAATTTATTTTCTATTTTTAGTTAAATTTTATATAAAGCGTGTATTTTAGTTTTTTTTAACTATTATTTATATTTCATTTTTCAGTCAAATTAGTGTAATGTCATCGGTCCTCGATAAATTTACAAATATGGAACGAAATCTAGCCGTTTAAAGTGGGTCAAAATCGCGCCCAAAGAAGTCGATTACAAACATACAAATATACAGTTGAAGCTAGTATAAAGCGTATAAAAAGGAAACAAAAATAATAAAAATCTCGTATGTTTTTATCGGTATCAGAAAATTTCAAGTCGCTTTATTCACTATGTTTGAACATCGTTTGAATAATTAATCAAGTTAAGATAATACAATTAAAGGAAACCTTTTCAAGTAACTTCGCTAGCAAATACCCAATTTGTTCCAATACACCGGGGTAGGCTTCAATAAGTTTATAAATTGTAATCGTTTTTCAAGTTTACTTTGTAACCGTAGATAGATGAGTGGCCATTATTTTATCTTCTTAATCGTTCGAGTTTGTAAATTTGAATAAACGTTGGTTTTCCTCAAGGGTTTCATAATATAATAAATAACTAAAAACTCTATTTGTCGTATCACCTCTCTTCGATAACAGTTTCCTAAATGAGGCTTAAGTAACACTGCTTGTGGCAGTGACATGGAACGAGTCGTCCCCTTCTCTAAAATATAGTCGAAGGAGGCGATGGCATGGTCCTGCTCGCTTCAGATTCTTAAAAGTTATTTTGTTATAATCGCTTATAAAATGCTCTCTATTAGTATCTCTAGTTGTATTCAACTTAATTTATTTACGGTATGTGTGGATGATGCACTTCTATACTCAATAACTTTTTTTTGTATTGTTTATTATATTATTTATTTATTTGCATTTTTGACTCACAAGTGTCAGATGTTATAATAATAGTGTATAATTTAGAAGTTACAAGGGGGACGACACATTTTACCACTTTGGAAGTGTCTCTCGCGCAAACTATTCAGTTTAGAAAAAAATTATATTTAAAACCTCAATATCATTGAAGACCTATTTGTATGGGTTTGATGAAAAAAAAAATTTGAGTTTCAGTTCTAAGTTCTAACCTCCAAAGTTTTTGTTTTGTTTTTTTTTTCTATTTTTGTGTAAAAGTCTCGATGCGGTTCACGGTTTCGGAAAAAAGTTGCTGTGACATACGGACAGACAGACATAACGAATCCATAAGCGTTCCGTTGATTGCCATTGGCTACGGAACCCTAAAAATTGATGTTGGATGGTTTGCCGTCCGTAATATGTGTGTACCTTAACGGCTCATCATCATTTACACACAAAATATAAGATCTTTTGCATAAAATAATAAGAAAAACACACAAATATTTTTGTCATAAATATCTTGATAACCTTTTGTACTGTATTTATGAAATTTAGATACTAGCCAATCTGAGGCGTTTTAAAGAAATTTATAATATTTCATGTGCTTATAGTTTATCTTTTTAAATTTATTATATATATATATATATATATATAAGTTTGTTTTGAGACCTCCTGAGAAAGTTAGAAAGATATAAAGATTCTAATTAGTTAATCATTTTTTTTAAACTGTTCTTTCAATTTGATTTCTGAACGACATCAAAGGAAAAACAAAGTTGTTGTTTATATTTAATTTCGAGCATTTTTATATTTATTCACCTTTTAAAACTTCTCTGGACACTCATTGGCATCTTTCGAATTTTGTAACATACGCTTCGTGTTATTCTAAATTGAACTTAAAAAAATACAAAATAATTAGTGACGATAATATGTGATCCCATTGTTTTCTTAATTTATTATACTATTATTTTTACAAAACGCAACCCGGCATTTTAGATTGAATTACTAGCAAAGTTTAATAGCGTAACATCTGGCACGTCAACGTCACAAATTGTTCGAGACTGGCTCGAGTACGCCCACTTCGGTATCTAGTTGGAGCGCAGCGGAGATCAATTCTTAGTCTAAGATTATATACTTGCAAATGAAGAGCAGTTATTTCCTTCGGTTAATCTGCGAATACTTCCAATAGATTCAACGTATTTTGTAGGTTATATTATAACATAATTTGTGGTGGTTACTGATCCGGAAACTGTATTTTTTGTCATAGAACACCTATATATCTGCAAGTCAAATAATTCTGTCAATGACATAACATTACATATTATTACTAGCTGACCCAGCAAACGTTGTATTGCCGATTGTAAATCGCGATACAAAAGTAACTGTTGATCGTATATGGGTGAAGTGAAGTTGTATGTATTTTTTAATGCTGACTCATAATCAAACAAATTTTAAAAAATATGTAAAAAAAATTAAAAAAAAAAAATCGTGTGGACCACCCTTAACATTTAGGGGGAAGAAAAATAGATGTTGTCCGATTCTCAGACCTACCCAATATGCACCCAAAATTTCATGAGAATCGGACAAGCCGTTTCGGAGGAGTTCAAAGTTTAAAACCATGACACGAGAATTTTATATATTACTCGTAGATGACAATTCATACAAATAGCGGGCGCGAGGTACTTAATTTATATGGCAAAGCAACGTTTGCCGAGTCAGTAGTAGTAGTCACTTGTAAAAATATAGAGGTCAAAAGTAGGTTGTTGTTATAACATTTAATTGGCTTAATTAATAAATGTATGGATTTTCCCGGAAAAGTTAATGATTCATTGATTAAACTGGCAATGTCGTATATCCCTACAGGTTACAGACTAGTGGATCACTTATTTTACAGATTTGAAATCTCTTATTGGATGACAAAACTACTAGTTATTCCAAAATGTATCCCTTAGAACTGAGAATAACGAGCAAAAGATACTAAAGGGCTTCTTTTTTAAAAATAGAATTTCATTACAATAATTCTTTTTAGATTTTTTTTACATTTCTTATACTTGCATTCTTTTTGGATCATGCTATGAAAGCATAGCCCAACTTACTCACTGGAATTAACCGGGTGTTTAGTAGACGTAACCTATCTTATTAATAAACGCAATGTAAAGTTACTCCGAGTTTAAAATTACTTCTCCCTGTCATGTAATTTTTGAATTTGGAATACCTTTACTTCGCGTTTATTAATAACACAGTATAATTTTATATGTTTGTTCTTGGATTCCTTAACATTATGATTATCATAAATTCTAGAAATTTCGCCAAAGTGCCAATATATTATTATAATGTGAAACATTTCAATTTGACGTTATTAAAAAATTCAAAGCCCTACTTTTCTGAAGTGATTGTTCATTGAATATTGGGTTTCAAAAGTTTTAAATTTACAGGGCCTAGTGACTACATTATCGTTAAGCAGATTTTTTTTATTTGTAAGTTGCAAACTTATTATGAATTTATTAGCATTATATTTATAATATATAAGAAAAATAGTCTACTGTAAATTCTAGAACCTTAGATTAATTTTACGTCGAAAAAGTTAAGCATAGTGTTAACCTCTATATTGAGCAATGCACGCACACTAACACAATGTGTTATACAAATCGCGAGTGTAAGACGTAGCTTATCACGCAAACTAAAGTATTAAGCGTGGCATGTTTTCATTAGCTGTCTAACAGCAATAGACTGTATCTAGACACATAAATTATATATGTCTATAACGTATTGTGCTACAGAACACCTTTTGAGGTTACAACAAATCCTGAATCTATCTTCGTATATTTTACAAATGACATTTTATTTCTGAAGAGATTAAAAGTTAATGCACAGAAAATTATATTAACTTTACGAACCCAACTTAATCGCCCTCAAAAGTTGGGACGTGCAAATCCTCTAGTAATTATATTTTGATCTTGAGCAACCCCGGGAAAACTTTTAACCACGAACCCGTATCCTTCTCTAAAATATTCCCTCATGCTGTGTAGAGTAGAGAATCCTAAGTTTGTTACTTTATAGTTACTCATCAAACTTCATAGCTATTTTAGCAGGTAATTATGATTACCAATACTAATGATCGCAAGACGAAATTCATTTATTTATTAGGTTTTTATATTATTATAAATAAATCTAAATATAAAGATTATTGCACTAACAGGCAACGAACACATGCTAATCGACTAATAATAATTATTTGTGTGTATGAAATAGAAGGTTCTTTTTTACCGGAATGAGGCTAACGCTCTTTTGAAACTGTTTTCTATTAAACACATGCATGTTGTGTGTCATTCAAGCAGTATTGTGTGTAATATTTATTTTATTTAATGTATTTATAAGTCATTTTATGTAACAAAAACAGCTTATGCACTTATTCTCCATATAAGTTAAACTGTGTTATCCAGATTAATATTCCAAAAAATATATTGTAAGCTAGCTTACATATAGCTAGCTGATGAATAGATGATTTACTGTCAGCCTTTGAATGAATATATTAATAGAAAATTTAATAAATTAAATACTTTCACTCTAAACATATAGTAAATTTTAGTTGGTGGTTGAATATTAAGTAAAAATTAAATGCATAATAATTTTATGAGGTTCTTGTTGCAGGGAGATCGTGTACTGTCAGCTTTTGAAAGCATATTTATAAGGAAATAAAAATAATACAAATACTATGCATTCGCTATGCAACTTCTATGCTTTTATTGATAAAAAAGAATGATTTAAATGACAAAAAAAAATTAAATTAAGGTCGTATGACACAAATAAAATCTTCAAACTTCCTTTACAGGTTCACCTCCTTCAATTAACCAGGCTGTACCACTTTCAGCCTTTTCGAATATTTCAACGGTAGCTTTACCAACAGAGTCCACTTTTTGCCAGAGCTTATCTTTTGTAAACTCAAGAAATGCGTCCTGAATCTTATCATCCCAGACAATGAAATTTTCTGTTAGTTTAGATTCAGTAAATCCTGGACATATCGCCATAACTCTGACTCCAGACCTTTTGAAATTGTATTTATGCCCTAGAGACTTTGTAAATCCCATAACAGCATATTTTGAAGCTTGATATACGGGAAGAAACTGATCAATTCTAAATCCGTAAATGGATGCTAGATTTATGATTGTACCTCCTTTACCAGACTTATCCATCCGATTGTATTCCCAAAACATTAAAGATATCTCGATCAGTGCTGTGACATTGATATCAATAGTCTTTTTTACTTCTTTGTCATTTAATATTCCTGCGTTATTCACCAGAACATCTACATCTTTGTAAGTATCAGTTATTTCAGACCAAGTTGTCTCTGGACTTGTAACATCACATTTGTAAAATGTTGCTTTGTTGGTTCCATATTTAGAATTTAGCGATGTAACAGCATCTTTACCAAGTTTTTCATTGATGTCAATTATAATAACAGTTTTGGCACCTTTTTGGAGAAATCTATCAGCTATAGCGTATCCAATTCCAATAGCCCCACCTGTGACTAGCACAACTTTGTTCTTTATATCTTTCGACATGATTAATTTAATACAATCTGTTTTGAAATAAATTGTTATTGTTATGGTGCGAGATATATATACTCTACAGTTATCTACAAGTCAAACATCTTAACATAAACATGACTATAATAAACTATAATTATTTTAATCATTAATGTTTTGAATAAACAAAACCGATTAGAGTTAAAGGTAAATCAAGGTTAAGTTAATCTAAAGGCACATACTCACGTCCTCATTTCTTTTACTTGACTAAAAAAAATGAATTTTATAAAAAGCATTTGTGCATGGCATGCAAGTGGATTATCAACCCAATCAAGCAAGCGAATTTAATATGCGAACATTTAATCCTAGTATTTTTATTTTAACACTTAGTTGGTATTTTTTTTTTGTAAATTAAATCGATAATATTGCATTGTACATAGTTACTAACTCTTAAGTAGTATTAAGATTTTTTTTTATTATTAATGAGCCTTATGAGTAGAATAAAAATAAACAAACTTAACAATTAATAATATACATAAAAGATAAACTGAACTAAGAAGTGAACTTCCCATTGACCTAGAATTACAAAAACTGGGGAGGAATTAGATTGGAAGTATTTATTTATAAATTAAATCGATAATATTACACTGTAAATAAGGACCAACTCTTTTGAGTAATATGAATAAAAAAAAAATACATTTGTGTGGCAAATGCGTAGAAAATATCATACAACTCCACACAAAAAAAATATTTATTAGGTAAGCTGCAACACAAAAGGAACTTCCCAATGACATAGAATTACAAAAACTGGGGAGGAATTAGATTGAAATTATTTATTTGTAAATTAAATCGATCATATTACATTGTACATAGTTTCTATTTCTTTTGAGTCAAATTAATTAAAATAATAAATTTGTGAGGCTAATGAGTACAGAAAAATAATCGAACTAAACAATAAAATATATACTTAATAGGTCAAATGAAACATGAAGGGAACTTCCCAATGACCTAGAATTACAAAAACTGGGGAGGAAGTAGGTCAAAGGCAAAGAAAAAAAATGAATATAGTATTTGTTTTTATAATAAATGTTTGTTGTAGAATATTTACAAACTTAACTCGCAACAATAATATTGATGGCAAAGTGTGCATACATTATAATGTTATGTTTTTTCTCCAATTTATCGTTAAATTAAATACCTTTGTTTGGATCGTAACGGTAAGAAGAGGTCTGAAAGTCATGCCTACTTCACTAAGAGGCAAGCGTAATTGTATGAAAGTTTGTTTTCGTTATTTCATTACTACGGAACCCGAATGTGAGATTCTATCTAGTCTGTTTTTTTATTATCTGTTGCTTTAATTTTTGATAGGAATTTCAAATTTTTAATATAATTGAATATATATGATATCCTATTGCAATTTAATTTAATACCATTTCACGCTACTTAAATTACTCTATCAATAAAAACAATCAAGAATATACAGAACTTTACCCAATTATCTGTACATATTTAAATTATGTTATGTATACGTTGCAAAGGAGGTGTATAGATAGTAACAATTACTTCATAACAGAATATAGACCAAACAAATAAAAAACAAAATATTCATGTCTCTTATTTATTTAGTTCTGATGAACAATAGCATTTTTTTATGGAAAATGAGGACAAGCCTGCGTACGCGTCACCTGGTGTTAAGTGATCACCGCCACCCACATTCCCTTGCAACATCAGAGGAATCACAGGAGTATTTAATATAAGGATTAAAAGGATTTAAAGGATAATTTCGGTAGAAGACACACATTGAAGCGACGTTTCTTCGCAACGCCAAGTGATCCAGCCATTCACAGAGCTCTGGGCTCCAATTCAACCAACCTCGACAATTCGAGATGATCTGCGTTGCACGCGGTCAAATAGATGGAGCTGATACTGGGGTACGCCTGATCAGAGATGACAGCAATACTCCATATGCGGCCGGACCTGCGCTTTGTAGAGCGCTCGAAATGTAGGCCGGCTTGAAGTAATGCCGTGCTCTATTTATTACGCCCAGCTTCTTCGAAGCTATTCTGGCTTTGCCCTCCAGATTAGCGCGGAATTGGCAAATTACTCGAGATATGGGATACCCAGTATTCCGATACTAGGCGTGGCTTTAAAGGGAAGTGTTGTCGAAGAGTGGTGATATGACAAATGGGGTTAAATTTGACTAGGTTCAATTTACCCCATTCCGCGACCTTCTATAGAGAGGCCTCGATAGAAGCTGGAGGTCCACTTGCATAAACTCTCGGGAAGCCCAAATAATGGAATTTTTTGAGAGAAGCGCCTTGTGCCATACACGATCTTCACGGCCTTCGCTATATCCAGGCTAACTACCAGGCCATCCCCCATGCTTTCGTTAGGTATACGAATATTTTATAATATATAAGAAGATCGCCTGCCGACCGACCATGTCGAAAGCCGTACTGATGGTCATTGGTCAACTGGTGACTTGGTCATGCTCTCCATGATTTTATTTTCAATAGAAAAATTGTTGTAAAGTTAATTAATTTTACATATTCTTATAATTTTAATTTATTCCAAATTTAATATTATGTTTTATTATAAATACAACGGAACTATGTTGTGTACCAAGCTTTATCATAACTATGCATTTTAAATGCGTTTTATGTGTTACATAATAATATAAGATTAATTAATATACTGTAGCTAAGTAAAACTTTGTATAATTATGTTTAATAACATGAATTGTTAAATGATTAAACTAAAATTGGAATTCAAACCCCAACAACGAAGAAATGTTTTCTGATACGAATTTGCGAATTGGAAAACTGAATAGGGATTCCGTACAGCGGTGGTACATAGAGATTGCAAAGAATATAGCGTTTGGCCAGTTTGATTCGCTTTTTTTTCAAACGGAAAGAATTTACAACAAGAATCTTGAACATTGTACGTGTATTCGGACCCCGAATTCAGAAAGTGAATGTGTGCGAGAATATCGCGTTTGGAACTTTGATTCTTTTTTTTCAAACGGAAAGAATTTACAACAAGAATCGACGACGTTTTGTTCGACACATTTGGAACCCGTATTCAGAAGTGGAAAGTGCCCGGTCAACATAACGCTTTACCTTGAAACTTGTTAATGTTTTTGAAATAAGACCAAAAGAGATTTTTAATAACAAATTTTAACACCATCCATAATAAGCTATCACAAGCGGGAGGTGCAGCGGCGGAATCTGCCGAAAACCTAAAGCGGAGGAAATATGTATCACTCGGTGCTGGATACATATTTGTTCCCTTTGGGGTGAAGACGATGGGTCCTTGGGGTTCATCGGCACAAAAACTTGTAAAAGAGCTATCCAGGCGTCTAACTGATTTAACAGGTGACCCAAGATCTGGTACGTACCTCTGTCAAAGGATAAGTTTGGATATGCAAAGAGGTAACGTTGCCAGCTTCATGGGCACCTTACCTGCCGATAGCGATCTTAATGTTATTTTATATTTGTAATTAATTAATTTTGTTAGATTATTAAGTTCTATTTTATTATTATTTATATAAATAGCTATCACCTAAATAATTACCTGTAAATTTAATAGAAAAATGTAACAAAAGTAGAATAAATCAATTTGCTGAGTTTCTATGACACAATGACTAATACTCAAACAGTTATCGGATAAATAAACGCCGTAACTCGTCAACTGTTGAAGTCGTTTTTTAAAACGAAGCGGCTTTTTAGCACAGGATTCCCAGATGTATATGATGACAGGATAGATGACCACATGATGACCAAATTTTTCTGCCGTCAAGCAAGCAAGAACTCTTTGTTTCAAAGGGTGCTAATGCAAGTGATATTCAATTTGAAAACATCTATATCTATATATATACATATAAATGAATTGCTGTTCATTAGTCTCGCTAAAACTCGAGAACGACTGGACCGATTTGGTTAATTTTGGTCTTGAATTATTTGTGGAAGTCCAGAGAAGGTTTAAAATGTGAATTAATATAAAAATGCTCGGTATTTAATAAAAACAACAATTTTGTTTTTTCCTTTGATGTGACCCCGTATTTCAAAAATCAAATTGAAAGAAAAGTTTGAAATTAATAACTAATTAGAATTTATACCTTTCTAACCCTCTCAGGAGGTAAAAAATAAACTTAATTTTTTATTCAGAACAACGTCTGTCGGGTAAGCTAGCTAACCAATAAATTAAGTTATATGTAGGTGCAAAACTAGGGAAGGCTAATCCAAGTTGGTAGAGTAAGTAATTAAAGTAGTACAATACTATGATTTTAGGTATTATTTTGTGGGTACAATGAGGCCTATTAAAACACGTGTGTCTCGGGATGCCCCACAAAAGTGATAACTTAAATTAATCTAAGTTGAACTATTTAATATTGAATATGTTTAACTTGAGAAACACTTAGGTTGTTACTTAAAATTTATGTATCTAAAATCTTTTATTAATTATAAAATATAATTAATTGTAAGTTACAATTCTTGAATATATCGTCCATTATTATTCTGTGTGAAAGGTTATTTTAAAACATAAGAATTTTGTGTATGTACATTATAAGTATCATTATATTTTAATCCTATAAAAGTAATAATTGGTTAGAATGAGAGAGGAGGCGCCTGCCTACCGCTGCCGTATGCGTGAGAGAAAAGGAAGCCAGACAGACTAACGCGTTACGTTACGAAGTGCTTTATCCTCCCTTAAGAAGTTATCACTTCAAAACTTATAAAAAAAGATAGATTACAGAATAGATTCCAATCAGACACACGTTGTTATGTTTAATTATGAGGTAGAAATGATTGATTGAGCTAGATTTAATCTGTGTCCGCGTAGACACAGCATTTCATTTTTATATAAATAAATAATCTATCTACATATATAAAAATGAATTGCTGTTCGTTAGTCTCGCTAAAACTCGAGAACGGTTGGACCGATTTGGCTAATTTTGGTCTTGAATTATTTGTGGAAGTCCAGGGAAGGTTTAAAGGTGAATAAATAGGAAAATGCTGCTAAATTAAATAAAAATAACAAATTTGTTTTCCTTTGATGCGTCCATACATAATTTCTATGAGAGAATTTATTGACGCACGGTTTGACAGTTCTGCTGTGAAACAATTTCATTACGACAGCAGGGTGCATATTTTACGAAGTATTGTATGATATATTATTGACAAATTCATATAAAAACATTATTTTATTTGTTATATACAGAACAACGTCTGTCGGGTCAACTAGTAATAAATAAATATTGACACACTTTTACACAAATTATCTTGACAAGATTTGGCATAGCGTGTACTATGGGTATAAGACAACGATATATTTAATACAATATACTTACTTATAATTATAATATAATTATTTAAATAAAAAAATATTAATATCATTGACAATTGTTCTATTTGAATGAAGTAATTGGTAGGATACCTATTTAAAAACAGTTTGTGAAGAGTAAACGTTGGGTTCAATTACTTAAGTAAATATAATTAAAATTAAGTACATTTGAACTCACTTACATGGAGCCTGATGTAGCGCAGATGGTAGAACACCTTCGATCGTAACTTAATTTAGCTCAACTTTATTTGATGTGAAATAAAATTTGATGACACAGTTTAATAGCTAACATGGGTGAAGATTTTGTCACTGTGTACTCTTGCTTGTATTTAAATCTTATGCTTGTTTGTAACTTAATAAATCAAGTTACTCAAGCAAATTTCGTGTCACAATAGGGCCGTGGGACTTACAGAGCAATATATTTAATTAACAACCTTAATAATTATTCACTACATTTTCACTATAAATATAATATTGACACACTCTTACATAAATTATATTGTCCCAAACTAGGCATAGCCTAAACTATGGGTAGAAGAAAACGATATATTTAATACTATATACTTACTTAAACATACATAAATGCAAATAAACATCCATAAATCGGAAACAAACATTCATATTCATCTTATAATAGATTGCACCTACCGGGATTCGAACCTGGGACCTCTAGCTCAGTAGTCAAGGTCGTATAAAAAAATTAAGAAAAAAACAACCGACTTCAAAAACACTATTCCAAAACAATAGATATAATATATGCACTAAAAAGTATAAAAATCTAATAAATAAATCTAATTCTAGTAACGATTTTTGCTATTTTTGGAATCGGTGTCCTCCCGTCGCAGCCCCGCTCTCGCCTCACGCCTCCTCACTTCACGCGTGCGACTCAAGCACATCTCACCTATAACTATGTAGTTACAAACCTACCTTGGCTGACACCTACTCCGATCGTAACAAACAAAAACGAATTGAGAAACTCCTTCTTTTTTGAAGTCGGTTAAAAATATTAGTACTTATTTTTGTCTGTGTGTAATCTGATAAGTTCGTGAAGACGCTGTTATATAATTCAGTGCTAATTGTAAGATAACTTTATATTAAATTATTGTATATCAAAATAAAATTAATACTGGAAAATCCTATAGTGAAAAAAAAAAACAAGTATACGAAATATACCACGTGGCTTTTTGTAGCACATGTGATAATTTCATGCTATCACTGCTTTGTTAGGGTTCCGTAGCCAAATGGAAAAAACATTTTCGTCATGTCTGTCCGTCCGTATGTGATAACCACTTTTTTCCGAAGCTATAAGAATTATGCTGTTAAAACTTGATATGTTGATGTATTCTGTGAACCGCATTAAGATTTTAACACAAAAAAATAAATTTTGGGGGTTCCCCATACTTAGAAATGTAACTCAAAATTATTTTTTCATCTAACCCATACGTTTGGGCTATGGTTGGATCATCAAAAATGATATTGGTTTTCTAATATAATTTTTCTAAACTGAATAGTTTGCGCGAGAGACACTTCCAAAATGATAAAATGTGTCCCCCCCCCAGTAACTTCTAAAGTAAAAAATAGAGTAGGGTAAAACTAAAAAAGATATATGATGTATAATTTATTACCATGCAAACTTCAACCAAAAATTGGTATGAACGAGATTTAGTAAATAGTTTTTTTAATACGTCATAAATCGTATACATATGCATGAGCGAGTCCAACTCGCACTTGGCCGCTTGTTTTTGACGTTTTATAATTTAAATAATCGGTAAAAACCGCTAAAAAGCTTAGTGCATTTATAAGTTTTTTTGTATCATCGAAGTTTAATAATACAGTAAAACAAAAGTGTATTTTATTTATTAATATTAATATCTAATGCTTGTTTTGCCTACCGTAACAAAGCGACGATGTGACATCATCGACGTTAGTTCCAGATAATATAATGTAACCGGGTAGTAAAATCATCATGATGAGAATGATGTAATATTTAATGTAATGCTGACTTGCTCAATTATTATCAGGCATATTTGACAGTGACGACAATAAACTTTATCATGACCTCAACTTATAATACTCTAGTAACAGCAATCTTACTCAAATGAATCACTATGCATAAGAAAAAAATTCACCCACCGAGGGTTCCGTACATTTGACATGTTTAAAAGGTCATGTTATGACGAAGTTTCCACAGACTTCATAAGCGACTTCTTTTCTAAAGCGATTGAACGTAGTGTTTAAATACTCTTTGAAATCGATTATACTCGTATGTTACACACAAGGCTAAGCAACGTTTTGTGGCACAATAATAGCCATTTTAGGTAATAAGAAGATTTTTAAACTGTTCATAAATGAGTTGAAAGTACGTTAAGATGACGCCTTAGTCATTTCTTCTTGATTGGAAATACGGTAGTTATACTAATCTTAGTAGAGCTATTTAAAATTTAAATTATCTCACTTCAGAAAAGCTTAGGTTATTACTTAAATATTATGTATATTAATATGATAATGGAAGGAAAGGTTATTTTAAAACATAAGAATTTTGTGTATGTACATTATAAGTATCATTATATTTTAATCCTATTAAAGTAATAATTGGTTAGAGTGAGAGAGGAGAAGCCTGCCTACCGCTGCCGTATGCGTGAGAGAAAGGGAGGCCAGACAGACTGGCGCTGTAACGCGTTAAGTTACGAGACGGTTTTTTTTTATGGAATAGGAGGACAAACGAGCGTACGGGTCACCTGGTGTTAAGTGATCACCGCCGCCCAAATTCTCTTGCAACACCAGAGGAATCACAAGAGCCTTGCTGGCCTTTAAGAAAGGTCTACGCGCTTTTTTTGAAGGTACCCATGTCGTATCGTCCCGGAAACACCGCACAAGGAAGCTCATTCCACAGCTTAGTAGTACGAGAAAGATAGCTCCTTGTAAACCGCACTGTGGAGGACCGCCACACATCCAGATGGTGGGGATGATATCCTAATTTGTGGCGTGTTGTGCGAAGGTGGAATACCCTCACATAGGAAGCAATCACTTCAAAAGTATTTATCTTGTAAGCTGGCAACACTTTTGTGATTCATCAGGTGTTGTAAGGTGATAAATTGTAGTCCTAATCAGGTGACCCAAGCGCTCCTTTGTTTTGCTGATTTATTTAGTAATTACAATATATTTCTTAAATCCTAATTCATTACAGTTAATTAATACAATAAAGGGCAACCCTAAATGTAACTTCCTAAGCAAATATCTGATTCACTTCATTACACCACAGTGGGCTTTAGAAACTTTTGTTATCGTTTTTCAAGTTGAATTCGGAACCGAAGACAGATGAGTAACAAAAATCCAATTTTCTCTCGTTAAGTGAGTTGCTTTATGGTTTGGTGGCATTATTTGAATTGCGAGATAATTGATTTTTAACTTTTAACTAAGTAGTTTTGATAATTGTTGACTTTTAAAAATATATAATACTAGTTGACCCGACAGACGTTGTTCTGTATATAATAAATAAAATACTGCTTTTTTATGAATTTGTCAATAATATTTCATAACATCAAGAATAATTTCGTAAAATATGCTCCCTGTTGTTGTAATGAAATTGTTTTACAGCAGAACTGCCAAACCGTGCGTCAATAAATTCTCTCATAGAAAATATGTCTATACAAAACAATTATCGGACGACGGGGGACACATCAAAGGAAAAACTAAATTGTTGTTTTTATTTAATTCCGAACACTTTCATATTTATTCACCTTTTAAACCTTCCCTGGACTTCCACAAATAACTCAAGACCAAAATTAGCCAAATCGGTCCAGCCGTTCTCGAGTTTTAGCGAGACTAACGAACAGCAATTCATTTTTATATATATAGATAGATAAGATAATTGTCTTTGTAATGCTCAAATTTCTTCGTTTGTGGAGTTGTTCCCGTGCCTAAAACATACTCATGAGAGTTCGAGTCACCTGATGTTAAGTAGTGACCGTTCCCACATTTTCTTGTAATACCTGCGGAATCACAGGATCATTACCAGCCTTTAAAAAATACTGTGGAGGAAAGCCACACATCCAGATGGTTTTGTTGATATTATCAAACAGCTCTTCCGAAAACTCCCCTCCTGAACTATAACCTACCACATATTTTAACACTATATTTTCAGAGCATTATTTCACATTATCAAAATTTTAATTTTTATTTTAATACAAAAGTAAATAATTAATTTGTATAATTATGGATTTCCGCAAAGTAACGCCTTATTCAATAAATTTTTTTTACAAAAGTTACGTTTTATATTTACTATTTATGATAAGCGATGGTTGACAGTTAAGAAATGGTCATTTAAAATTAGTATCATCAAAAAATCACATCGCTGCAGAATAGAGCAGTAGGATCATAGGCTAACAAGTCATTATCGAATATTTTAGTAAAATTTCTGACAGGCTGCAACTCAAAATTATCGATAACATTAACCGGCGAATATTGTACGGTTACGGTTAACAGTTAAAGCTATGACGTCATTTAAAAATTGTCAAATGTTGAAACACATTTTTTGCTTAAACGGTACTTTAACATATTTGTTATTGCTAAAGTCAGTATATGCAATCCTGCCTAAGTTTCATAGGCTTTGAATTTTCAATATAATTTCGGTGTGTATGGCATACTTGTTCAATAATTCAGTTAAAAAGGTTGAAAACTGGCAGGGTTGGCTGGAGTGTGTTCGTCTAAGCTGAATAACTTATAAGCAGTTTCGGTAATGGTCGAAGTTTGCAAATACGCTCGTTGTGGGACGTGTTACGGTTATTTAGTGTTTATTAAAAACGTTAATATTGAGATTGAAATGTTCTTGAGGAAATTGCTAAATTCACTTGTGATATTTTAGCATGAAATGTGAACAAACGTTTGTCTATCTCAGTCAAAGCCCCTGGAAAGCCAACATAAACTCAAAGTCAAATAAACTTTATTCAAATAGGCTTACACTAATCGCCATTACAAATATTTATTCTACAATTACGAAACCGAACATATTATATTCGGAAAAAGAGAGCTCGTGAGAATAACATACAAGAAACTCAACGGTCACTCTTTTAAATCAGTGACTATTATAACAAAGCTGTATTATACATAACACATAATTTATAATTCTGTATCCAATATTTATGAATCATGTTCAAAGTTAAAGCCGTTTGAAATATCAATTATTCCTTAGAGGTCGGTAATGCAATTTTTCATTGAAGAAGTTCGTTTGTCCTGCTCTTTCGCAACAAAAAATGACGAGAGGTAAGATGTCATAATATGTCACGTCATGTCTAAAGTGCTTGTAACTCTTTATAATGTTAAGTGTAAGCGTGTACGAATCAAGTTCTCTGACATCACCTAAATAATCACATGAGCGCTGCAGGCATACCTGCACCATAATATGCTTGCAAATATGTTTTATAGTATTAATGAATACCTAAAGTATTGTTAAGTTTTTGCATTCTTTTTCATATAAGTTGGATAGAGGACACATTTAATTTCAGGCATTTAATTCATTTCAAGGTGCTCATATCGAGTGCCTTTGTTTGAATTTCACAGAAGCATTGAATGATATGTATTCCTTTTTCTTCTTAAGCCCCACTTCTTCTTGTTCAAGTTGACTTACCACCAGTTGAACAAAACATGCTTAAAGTTTAGTTTCATTTTTCATGAATGCCGCTCAGGATTATTGAAAAACCATAAAATTCTGATTGGTTTTACAATTGTGCTCGTCTCCTTGAGAGATAAGATGTTAAGTCCCTTTTGCCCAGTAATTTTACTTAACCTGTTCTTGCTAATGTAATTATTAATATCCTATTTACTTATTTCCTGACGGTGAACAATAACAAAACAACTAAACCATCTATAATAAAGACAAAATACAATTTTAATTATCTAAAGTTGATTGTAAGCAATAATCGTAAAATGTTTATTTCATTCGTGCTAAAGTCTTATCGTGTTCATTGATGAGCTTTATTACATCCTAATTCAGGTTTCTAAATCTCTCGCTTACGAACATAAATTAGACTTAACCTTAATTATAATATGTTTTGCTGCGAGTTTATGAGCTGTACGGGGAGCATTTTACTGCCGACGTCACGTCAAATTGTATTTTTTTGTAATCAACATATAGTATAAAATAAATCTTGCCTTTATATTTCATCCATTTTTCAAAATATACAAAGTTTTCATTCTACTAAGCTAGAGGTCTCGGGTTCGAATCCCGGTAGGTGCAAGCATTTATATGATGAATATTGATGTTTGTTTCCGAGTCATGGATGTTTATATGTATTTATGTATGTTTAAATGTACTTATGTATGTTTAAGTAAGTATATTGTATTAAATATATCGTTGTCTTGGTACCCATAACACAGGCTATATGCTTAATTTGGGGCAAGATAATTTGTGTAAAAATGTGTAAATATTATTATTATTATTCTTAAGTTTGTGGGACATACTATATCATTGTTAATTTTTATACAGAACTGTTCAATATTTATATATGTAATAGTAACTTTATATTTACATTAGTTTTTGCGCAAATGTTACATTTTTATTATTAATTTATTTAACCCAACGTTTCTTGACCTTAAAAAAAAGGTGAATGATATTGCTTGCTTGCGATTTTGAAAGAAAATACTAACCGTTCAAAATTTGTCAACAGCCAATCAATATAACATGATTATTCAAATTTTTCACGTCATTTCTTTATTTAGTTTCAATTTACGAACAAACGGCTGATTATACCCACATTTGGTCTCTGACTAAATAAGAACTAGAATAAAAGATACTAAGACTAACATAAGAGTTAATTCCTGGATTATTTATATATACACAAATAAAGAAAAACGCAAATTTCTAATTAATAAATCGTACAATTATTCAGTTTCGTTCAAAATATAAGCACCTTCTTTAAATTGTAAGTTAAATGAATATTCAACAAAACGACATTAAGAATATTAATAATAATCTCCACCTTATTTAATCTAGTCCAAAACGTAACAGTCACATTATATTTTTATCTATCTTTTGGTGGATAGAGGAACAAATGGTTTCCGTTTCCGACCTTCAGTATCCCAAAAATTATCGAACAAAAATTTAGCTGAACTGAGTACAGTAAGCTCTATCTCGTGATGTAATAATGGCTTCCCTCACAGTTGGATTCATATTGGCAATTCCATCAACGCGTATTTGTATCGGATGGGACAACACGAAACAGCGTCCAATCTAAATTGGCCAAATGCTTGCAGCAATTATATTAATGGTAACAATTTCGGCTTTATTATAGAGTCGCAAAGAAATCCTATTTGCTATAATGCTTATTATATTATAGTTCACAATTTAAAATATGTAAATGAGTCAAAATCTTTTTTACGTTACGTTAAGTTTATCTACTGTTCAACAGACTTAATTTTTTTTTATGACAATAAGGGATGAGATGAGCAGGATGTTCAGCTTATGGTAATTTATAGGTGCTGCCGATTACAATGCAGTGCCGCTCAAGATTATTGAAAAACTCAAAAATTCTGAGCAGCACTACAAATGCACTGGTCATCTTGAGACATAAGATGTTAAGTCTCATGTGCCCAGTAATTTCACAAGCTACGGCGCCCTTCAGGCCGAAGCACGATAATGGTTATACATTACTGCTTCACGGCAGAAATAGGCGCCGTTGTGGTATCCATAATCTAGCCGGCATCCTGTCCGATGGAGCCTCCCACTGCTATAAAAATGGAGGTTTACAATTATTTGATTTCCTCCGTCACTCTCGTGGTCATCATTGTACTTAGTAGTACACTTGATTCTAGACGATATATTGAATGTATGCGCATTGTGGTACGAGTATGAGGCATCAGTGTGACGTGTGTAAGTGACGCGGTGACACTTACATTTCTCCACCTTAAAATCAATGCAGTAAACACGAGCTGAAACAAACCCACCATTACGTCACACAGTTCTTGCTAACTTACTAACTAAACCAGATTATTTACTATACATATAACTATATTGACCACTCAGGCCACAATATGGAAGGGACCTGCAGGAAAGAGAAATGTGGGCAGACCGCTTAAAAGGTGGACCGATGAGATTATAGAGATTGGCGGAACTAACCGGCTTGAAACAGGGAAAAATATGAATATGATCCATTTGAAAATTATGAACTAAACTAACATAGTGCACGCATTATATCTTACTAACATGAAAGTTAAAATAAAATAATCATGTTTGTCGACTAACTGTACTAACATACATACTAACAGTAAAATGTAGAAAATCTAATGGAATATTAATAAAAAGTATTTATTATTATTATAACTGTATATATATAAATTAATTGTGACTCCCAATGAAGTTTCCACTTCTGCCGTGCGGTCTGAAGCACCTAATAGTATTTCTTTTTTTAGCTATAGCTGTAGTAGATATCTACAATTTGCTGTTGAAATGACTGTTAAAAAGCTTAGAACTGCTGAGTGAATTGATTAAAATTTTTTATAAAGTTTGTATACACAAAGTATCATTTGATGAAGTGAAATTAATCTTATATTGCTGACATAATCTTTAAAATGGGTTAGGGTTAATCTAAGCGTGATGTAAGTTAGTAGAATCGCAAAGAATTCATAGAATACCAGTAGGTACTAACTTATTATATTAGTTTTTAATTAAAATACACACATGATAAAAGATGAAGGCTTAAAAGTTTTCACACAGGGGACTCCCATAAATTATATGAGGATTAAACAAAAATAATAACATAAAAATTATAAACATTACATAATTGGATGCGCTGCAATTATTATTGTTAACGTTATTTGGTTGTGGCTAATTTATGGTCGACGATTCCTGTAGACAAAGAAATACGATAGACAACCGACGCATTGTCATCTGTGACGTTCACATATTGACAGTTGTCTATTTCACCGCTAATATAACCAAAGCCAAAGAGAATTTAAACACTACGTTCAACCAAAGCTTTAAACCAAAGTTGTCACTGAGCAATATAGATCGCACGCAAAATCATTAAAATTGGTTAGGTTAAGTTATGTTAGAATAGTTAAAACAACGCACGAGCCGAGCGTAGCGTGCCGCGGCAGCGGCGATAGATGTTTGGGGATTGATGAACATGAACAATAAACCCTTTTATAAATGTTTTCCTTTCATCTAAAAATAATTATTGATGAAGCCGTTTAATCTGTCATAGACTATTTGTTACGTTTCATTTCACTGTTTTTCATACAATTTATGGCTGTATGGGCTAAAACCCTTTGCCTGTCCAAATATTTTACGAAGAAACCAAAATCATTTCATGACAGTTTCTAGCCTCCCGCCGCGATGTCAGTAGTGTTTATTTACGTTATTTATCTGTTTTAAGTTAGAATTTTTATCGTTATTTTGTTGAAAACGGTGCATTACCTTGTAATAAGAGTGGTATCATTGTAATCGTGGACTAAAGCTGTATCAACTACAATATTTTTTACCTCCTAATTCGTGCTAAGAGATACTAAGTCCAACCCGACTTATCAGTGATATAATCGCAAGAAGTTCTCGGTGTAACGCATGAAAGCCTTTTTCGAAGAAAAAGAAGGAAGTCACATGCACATTACCACCAGGAGTTCCAAAAGGACTAGCGGGGGCCCCCAGCTGCAGAACATCGCGTCCAGGAATACCAGGTACGTCAGCATATTATATATGTTAGCCATAATTGATAGCGCAATAAAAAAAATTATAATCATATCTCAACAACGCACGCGTGCATACAATAATAAATAATACTCGTATTCTTATTCATATTAATTCAAATTAAAATATCAAACTCAAGTCAAAAACCCATTCGCCAAAAGTAGGCCTCATGCCTGAGAAGAACGTGCCCAAGAAACTAAGCGGGAAAAATATTATTACAATGTAATGTCATACAATAAAATTTATTATTTAATAGGCTTAGGGCGGTCGCTCCATTCACAATCGACCTCAGATCGTAATGAAAGTCATTTATGTTATAGTAACCTTTACCGTAAAAACGTTTTACAACAATTCTTATGATTTTCGAAAAACATTTGTTTTGAACATTTTCTGGGATCTTTCTTAGGACTTATCCGATTAGTGGGCATAACAAGACAATCATGTTTGTTCCTGGTTATTACATTATTGTTATAAGAGTTTCTAGCAAATACAGTTATGTGCCTATGTATAAACAATGATAATGTTAATCAAGAATATAACGAGAGGTATCAGTTAAAAGATTTTTTTTAATTTTGCTCTCAATGATTCTTAAGAACCTAAGTTATAAATATTGCAAATAGTCCTCCTTGGAAGCACAAAGATGGTATTAATATCGGCTGCATTACCCCATAGCATTATACCATAGGACATAATACTATGAAAATTACGACACGCCACAAATTAGGATATCATCCCCACCAATTGGATGTGTCCTTTGTGCGGTCCTACACAGTGCGGTTTTCAAGGAGCTTTCTTCCACCAACCACAAAGCTGTGGAATGATCTTCCTTGCGCGGTGTTTCCAAGACGATACGGCATAGGTACCTTCAAAAAAAAGCGCGTACACCCTCCTTAAAGGCCGGCAACGCTTTTGTGATTCCTCTGGTGTTGCAAGAGGATGTGGGCGGCGGTTATCTCTTAAAACCAGGTGACCCGTGCTCCCGTTTGTCCTCCTTTTCCAAAAAAAAATAAATTTCATAAAAAGTAAACTAATCGCGCCGTATCTATACAGTTAATTGTTTTAGCTTTTTAACCGCTTTGAACAGATTCAAATACTTTAATTGGAACTTCTCGTTCCTTAATACAAAGTTTTAATTAATTCAAACTTAGAAGTATTTTAACTGTGTGAATCTCCGTTCCATCCAAGATTCGTTATATATGCAAATGAATGTGCTAAACACACCATTTGTAATTGAGTTCATTTATCTCAGATACGTAGGCACGCGTCAGTGAATTCAATCAGTAACGTTTATACTGCGAAAATTGTCGACGTTTCGAATAAGTAGTTACACGATGCGTGGCGATTATCTATCTACGCTTAAAAGTTATAATAATGAATGAAGGATTTGTTAGTATTCACCGTAATAACGTCTTATCTATACATATAAATATAAAAAAAACTTCATTTACAACAAATGATTTCGTTTGGAAGTCGTTTATATAATAAACGTAGCCTAAGTTACTCCTGATTACATCAGCTACCTGCCAATAAATGTTGTCGAAATCGGTCCAGCCATTTCAGAGATTAGCCGGAGCAAACAGACAAAAATTAAAAAAAAAATATTTTGGTGTATGTACCGTATATATATTCATTCGTTTATATTTTTATTTTTTAGTGTCAGTTAATAATTATAATATATAATAAACCTGAATGAAAACTCCAAAAAAAAGCCGTATACAAAAAAACAATTATGTCATCGAGGTAAACAAAAATTTTCATAAAAAATGTTCATTTAATGAAAACTACGGGGCCAAACTATGTAAAAAATTTATGGGACCAAATGGCATCCAGTCTGCATTGAACTAAAAAAATTACGCAAATCGGATCATAAATGTACATACATAAAAAAATACCGATCGAATTGATAACCTCCTCCTTTTTGAAGTCGGTTAAAAATTGGAGTGTCTGTTTGTAATATTGAAGTAACCGTTTTTGACTACATGTATATGAATACGGTGCATACACCAAAATAACATTTTTTTTTAATTTTTGTCTGTCTGTTTGCTCCGGCTAATCTCTGAAATGGCTGGACCGATTTCGACAACATTTATTGGCAGTTAGCTGATGTAATCAGGAGTAACTTAGGCTACGTTTATTATAGAAAAAATCTTTTATTTTAGAAAAATAAAGTAATGTTGCAATGTCCAAGAAACGGTTTAACTCTTAAAATAATTTATATGGCAAAACAACGGTTGCCGGGTCACCTAGTATAACATAAATAATAAACAGGAGTGTAGTTTATTACATCAAATCGTACCTAATGGAGATATTTTATTAAATTTTGAAAAAATTCCGATATGGAATCAATTTATTATTGAAATAAGGCTGAAATTAAAAAAAAACGTGATCACAATTTTTTAATGAAAAAAAAATTAACAGTAACTCAATATTGATTAATCTGATGATGAGTATATGCTGTAGAGTTAAGGCTGAGATATAAAGAACGTAATTAGACTTTGCTAAGACTTTACTTACGTAAAACTCAGTTCCCAGGCCGAGTTCAAACTTAGCATAATGTTTGATTTGGTATTTATAGTCATAGACAGCTAAGATTATACTGAGCTCAAGTTAGGACAGTTCAATCATAGAAAGGTCAAGCGCGGGACCCATTATACATATAAACTAAGTCTGGCCATAAATACTGCTACAATTAAAAATAAACAAACATTACATTTGAATTTGGAATCTGTCATTTTTATATGATTGTTCATTGAATTTTCTCATTTTGGCGCCAATACATTGTACAAAATTTTGCTATACTAAAATGGAGTGGGATGATAAAGAGAACAACCGAATTGCTGTGAATGCCTTACACAAAGTATGTATGGAGCCAAATGCAATTTTTAAAATTCTCCATAAGCTTTTTATATTTTTAATCGTTTTATATTTATGTATTAAACTAACACACTGTAAAAGTAATAATGTTATTAGCAATAGAACATTTTGTTTTTTCATTGTTTCAGTATTTTCGGCAAGACTAGGTACCTATATGAATGCATACAATAGAAAGTATATTAATTATAACAGTATCCAAAAAGTATCTTTTTAGTTTTATCGAAATAATTGGAAACGATGAATGATTTATGCAAAATGCAGACTTGATAACTTATAAGGTATGAGTAACGGAGCGTATTTGGCTGTCAGCTATGCGTAACAGACAATGACGTAAAACTTTAAAAGGTAAATTTTATGGAGAACTCCAACCAGAAATTCCTCAACTCTCACACTTTTCAAATTAAATTTTTTTCTTAACTATAGAAGGTAGAGATTTAAGATTAAAAACGTTTTGTTGCAAATTTTATAGGCTTTAATTTTTAGAAACTAAAATTATACATTAGTAAAATTTTTAACTTAAAAAAGATAAAACAATGAAAATAGACATTTTTAGTTTAGTGTAAAAAAATTCAACTAAAATGTATTACATGTTATTTAATTTTTAATAGCTGGTATTGCCTCCTCGAGTTCTGATTACAGCTTCGAGCCGGTTTGGCATACTGAACACTAGGTTTCGGAGCCGATGTTGGGGAATATTCTCCCATTCTTCTACCAGGGCCTGCTTTAGTGCCCTGAGGGTAGTAGGTGGTGGTCCGCGATTTCTGACTAGCCTCCCAAGCTCATCCCAGGCGTGTTCAATCGGATTGAGATCAGGACTTCTTGATGGCCAAGCCATCACGCTGATACCGACCTCCTGAATATACTCTTGTACGATATGAGCCGTGTGTAGCCGGGCATTATCATGCATCAGCGTCGATCCATCAACCATATTTGTTAAATACGGCCCTGCATACTCATTGAGAATCTCTTGAGCATATCTTTGCCCAGTGAGGTTGCCATTTTTTATGGCTACTAGCTCTGTGCGACCTTCTGAAGATATGCCAGCCCATACATGTACACTGCCTCCACCGTATTGGACTCTTTCTGAGATGCAGGCTTGAAGGTATCGCTCACCAGGTCGCCTATAAACACTTCGCCTTCCATCAGAAGTGTAAAGGGAGAATCGAGACTCATCTGCAAACAAAATTCTTGACCATTCTTCTTCATCCCACTGCATGTGTTCACGGGCGTATCGCAGTCTCGCTACTCGATGCTGTCTCTCGAGTTTTGGGCCACTCGCTGGTATTCGGGGTTTCAAATTTGCTTCAGCAAGTGTTCTTCTCACTGTACTGTCACTAATGTAGTCCCTCCGGGTCTGAAGTAGCTGTTGCTGCACTTCAACTGCATTTTGGTGGCGATTTCTTAATACAGTGGAAATAATATAACGATCTTCTCGGGCACTGGTGCACCATTCCACTCCCATTACAAGGTCTCCTCAGATGGTCTCCAGTCTCTTCGTACCTTCGCTTTACCTTCTGGACCGTTCGTACCGTCACACCCACCATTCTTGCAGTGCGACGCATACTTATGCCTAGTTCCAGAAAAGCCATGATCCTAGCACATTCTTCAACTGAAAGAGGCATGATAAATAAATTTTATGTGCTTTTTAGCATAAATTTTTAAAATAAGACCTATCGATCTTGAAAAAAATTTAAAACAGAAAGAAAAATGTGAATGGTAAAATTGTAATTCGGAAACGTCCACTTTGAAAAAGGAATGGTTTTGTTTTTGAAGTTTTTTTTCAGCCAATTCTTAAAAGAAGGTTACCGACTATAAAGTTTTTATGTACAAAATTAAATTCCCTTTGGAGTCCTTTTTATTTCGAAAGTATATCTTGTGAACTTAAAACGTTATCCCAATTTTAAAAGTGTGATACTTACTTTTTGAAGGCCAGTGTATATGCCGCTTACGTTTAAACCAATCCTGCACTCCAGTCTTTCTAGCTAAACTTAGAATTAGGGATCATTTTCTATGTGATTGTGGCCTTAATGAGGGAAACATGGATCATTTATTCTTTAGCTGTCCCTTAATGCAATCTTCTCTGCACAATTATATACCCGCTGAAGTCCCCCGTCCAACCTCCGTTAAATGTCTCCTCTCCCTAGTTTACACTCCTTTTGTAAATATTTTGTGTAAATATATAAAAATAAATAAGATTAAGTTGTAAATATTATTTAGTACTTATATTAATTAATTTTTAAAGTATTTCTATTTGTGTATGTCGTTTATAGTCTTACAAGCATGTATATTATTTGTTTCAGATATTATTAGAAAATGAAACTTTATGTAATCTGAACACCGATTATTACCGTTAAACTTAGAAGACACATACTCAAAGCTTGGTAGTCTAATTTAACGTGATTCTGGCAAATCTGTGGTATATCTTCCACAGAAGCCACAGTAGGAAGAATAGAATAGAATAGAATAGACGTTCTATACATAGAACGTCATTGGTAACAGGCATATAATATGTAAGTATGGGTAGCTTACGGGAATGTTAACACGTCGAACAACAGCTGTTATGATGTTCGGCTTATTGTCTGAGTATTTCTTAAGTCTTAATTTCCTAAGTCTATTAGCCAGTCCTTCATTACGGGGGCAATTGAATCAAGGGCAATGCCAAGAAATATTGAAACTTCGATCGGTTTTACTTTCTCACCTTCTAACAAAACACTCGTATCTACATTTTTGTCATTTGGCACGGTACATCTCTTATATATAAAATTCTCGTATCGCGATGTTTGTTACCAAACTCCTCCGAAACGGCTAAACCAATATGTTTGGAAATTTGTGTGAATATCAGGTACGCCTGAGAATCGGCCACCACAATTGTTTCGCAGCAAAATTGTCAAACCGTGTGTCAATAAATTCTCTCATAGAAAATATGTCCATACAAAACAAATATTGGAAATAAAAATAATTGTTTGAACGAAATCTGGCCGTTTAAAGTGGGTCAAAAACGTGCCCAAATGAGTCGGTTCGCGAACAAACAAACATACAAGTGAAGCTAATAAAAAGCGTGAAAAAAAGAACACACAACTTGAAATGTCACTGTCACAAAGGATAATTGAAGTAAAGAAAGTTCTCACGCACGTAGCGGAAATCGTCACTCACAACGATATAAGATGCACTATTATATTATACATATTGTTTGTCAAAATATATAATATAATATTATGGTAGGTTCAGAAATTTAATTTGTGACAAAACTTAAGATTTATAAATCTATTTAAAAAGGATCTGATAGATAGTTAACAACTGTAGTTAATCTAACAACTATAGTTAGCTAAAAATTAAGTTTATTTTAGCCTCCTGAGAAAGTTAGAAAGAAATGTAAAACTTCTAATTAGTTATACATTTGAAACTATTCCTTCAATTTGCTTTCTGAACGATGGGAGACATATCAAAGGAAAAACAATTTTGTTGGTTTTATATTTTAATTCCAAGCATTTTCATATTTATTCACCTTTTAAACCTTCTCTGGACTTCCACAAATAATTCAAGACCAAAATTAGCCAAATCGATTCAGCCATTCTCGAGTTATTGAGACGAACGAACAGCATTCATTTTTATAAATATAGATTTCGATTTGTAGCGATTTAACATAAGGTTATCAGAGCTTACTCCAGTACACGTCAGATGGAATATCGTTTACTTCCATAGACATAACTTGGTTTCTTTTGACTGTCAATATGAGTGAAGTGTCATAGTACAAACAAAGTTGCAAAAAGTAGTACTTTGTGTTTTTTTTCATATGATTAGGATATATATATTCATATGATATTATTTAAGCAGAATAATAAGAGTTACGGTCCAAAAATAAACCCTTGTGGCATACTTAGCGAAGTCCCAGGAGATCTGGCCATTTATATTGACCTTCTGAATTCTTTTAATATATAATATTCTATGTAAGTGCGCTAATTGGCCGCAGTATAACTATAAATTAAACATCTGAATAATATGAGCTTGGAAATTTGAAAAACTGTGTGTAGCGTTGAGAATTTTGAATATTCGGATTATTGCGGGCGTTTGGGTTATGCTGTTACGTATACACTATTTAATCAACTTAATTACTATATTACTTATTGTACGGGTCTATTTGAGGCAATAATGCATAACATTAAGTAATTTTATATATTTATAGTTGTATTTTATGTCAATTACTAACAAACAAGGCTGGGGCTCACTTGATGGTACGATCTCTCAATGCCTTGCTCTATGCTCTGTTTATTTTACTTCAAGTAATGGAGGTATTTGGAAAAAATTATTTTTTTCATATCAATAATATTTTTCCGTCATCACTCAGTCATTTACAAATAAGCATTTTGCATTTATATTTTACGTGATTGCATTTACAAGGCAATTTGACAATAATTTTAAATCTGCACATGATAACAAAAGCAAATTGCTTGTTAGCATTAAAGTACCGTCAAAAACGATCATTTCAGAGATTAGCCAGAAAAATAGATAGACAAAGACAAAAGTTTTTTTTTTACATTCTTTCCAATATTATTATTTATTTTATTAATGGAAAAGGAGGACAAACAAGCGTACGAGTACTCATTTTTACAAGATTTTTAAATAATTTAAGTTCTTTTTGAACGTTGTATTTTTATTGTAATGATAAAACATGTTACTTACATTTTTTAATAAAAACTTATGTTTCTGCTGTCAATCAAAGTAAAAATTTTTTTCTTACAACATATTAATTAAAAGCTAGTTATAGGATGGCTCCCAAGCTCCCCACCACCTGGATGTGTGGCGGTCTTCCACGGTGCGGTTTTCAAGGAGCTTTCTTCCACGTGCTTCAAAGCTGTGGAATGAACTTCCTTGTGCGATGTTTCCGGGATGATACGACATGGGTACCTTCAAAAAAAGCGCGTACACCTTCCTTAAAGGCCGGAAGTGCTTCTGTGATTCCTCTGGAGCTGCAAGATTAGCAAAAAAAATCTTTTACAAATAACTCGCTCGAAACAATGGCGTGGCTCTTCAAATATTTGAATTTCCCATAAATTATTGCTGAAAATAATATTATTGTCATAAATATAATTTGATGAGGCCATTAATTGGAACTAATATATTTTATTTAAGAAAAAAAAAAATGATTCTTATTTAAATAATATGCATATTTTGCAGGTCGATGAGACATTCCATCTTGAAGGGTACGATGGCAGGTCCATGTGTCAACTCGTGAACGGGTGCGGCTTGTGGTGCCAGATCGATCTGATATAGTTAATCATTGTATTTGTATGATGCGATTACTAATTATGACAGTAATCATGACCATCAGTTCACGAAGCATCCGTACAGAAACAATGAATTCAAACTCTGCAAAGGGTTTGATTGCATTTTATATTTATAACGATAATTTATATTTATACAGTTTATTCTTTATTTAGAAGACGTTATTTTATATTTTATAAATTATTTATATTATTATATTACTTATTTGAAATATTTTATATTTAAATTCTTCTCCCGAGTTCTACATTTTCTGAAGTATGGTAGATTTAGTAATATAATAGAAATATTTACAGTGACAATTCAAAGCGCTTAGTATAAGCCCAATTGATTAAAGTTTACTTTGGACGAAGTTTAAATTTTAAAAATATTGATTAAAGTTTAAGTTAACTTCCGTGTTTTTTTTATAGAAAAGGAGGACAAAAGAGCATACGGGTCACCTGGTCTTAAGTGATCCCCGCCACCCGAATTCTCAACACCAGAGGAATCACAGGAGCGTTGCCAACCCTCGAGGAAGGTTTACACTTTTTTTTTTGAAGGTTTGAAGGCACAAATGGCACAGGATGATGTAATTGTTGTCGTATCTCATTACGTTTTACTACTCAGCCGGGATGAAACCTAGTAATATTTCAGCATCCACTTTGTGCAATCATTGTCTAGCCGCTATAATGCCGAAGCATAGTTTTGAAAAAATATTTGCATTTGGTAGGTTAATTCTTGAGGAACGTGAAGCTTTCTAAAACACGCTTTACCTCTTAGGGACAAAGCAAATTATTCTAGAAACTGCATGAGAATGAACGTCACGCAAAAAAGTTATAGACGGAGGTTGAGAGCGGTTCATTGTGTCAGGTGATATTTAAATGCCAACGGTGGGAGCACTTTTGAAAATCTGACACAAAACTGCTATGTGCTAACACAATGGGTAATCTTTCTAAGTGAAGTTGCACTTAATGTGAGTGGACTCCGCGACGAGTAAAACGGGTACAAAATAATATTTATATTTTTGAAGAACCGAAGCTTGCGTTTGAGGCCCCCTCAAACGGAATCACTTAGATTACCGCTGCTAAGGACTTTTTGCAGTCTCAGTGGAATTACAAATACGTCTCCAGTGCTATTGCGATTAAAAGAAAATAAACTCTAAAAGTTACTCTAATCAATTATCAAAATTAAGATGCATGAAAATTGTAACTTCAATAAAATGTCCTTATATTTACAATTAAATTTTATCAGTGAGTATTTTTATTAATTTTATTCTTGTATCGAGAAAAAAAAATATTATATGCCATTCTTGAAACCTTTGTTTTTAATAAAACGTATGGTTATCACTTTTTTTAATATCAGAAAATGTAACTTTCACATATCTACTGCACTCATGTAAACCGTTTGCCTTCCCTTCCGCTCGTACAATACCCTGCATAGCCAATTCGCCATTTTGTTTGTTCCATGTTTATATAAGTTAACTCTTAATAAACACTTTTGGATGGTTTTTTAATATTAAATTCCTACTTTATATTTTTGCAAGCCATTTTGTTCCATTGACTCTCTCAACCTTTCTAAGTCTTTTTATATATCCTATCAGTAGAATCCATGGGTTTTAACCGTTTTCATTGGCTTTTTCATTAAAAGTATCATTGTCTTCTTTCGCCATGAATCTATTCTACCTCTTCCCACTGTGAAACCAAACTGATTCTCCGTCAGTGAGATAATAGGCATTAAGCATATGCTGAGCACTCCTTCTTATGGTATTATATATTATTGTTTTTATCATATCGGGAAGTATAGTTTTATGCTGCGATTTTCCCACACTTTCTTACCGTAGTGCTCCACCAGGCATTTGTCATTTCTTCTGTTTTCTATCTTTTCTTTCTTTCTCTTTCTTGTGTTCATGGGAATAGCTTTTCTGACTTCATGATTTCGTATACGGATCCTTGTATCCTTAATTCTTCAGCTTCAGCTTGTTTAAGCAACTTCTCATTTGGATAGATTTCTTTATCGGACTTGAGTAGTATGCGTCTGCTGATGTAGTCTTACAGTTCTTTGTTATGCCTGTGCTAAGCTGCTGAATTTTATTTTTTCAATCAATCTTTGTTCAATCGCAACGCATCTTCTCACATTTCCGTATTCTATTTTATGTTTCAATGACTCACTCTATTACCATTGAACAGACGTTTCTTTTCAGATACGATAGCTTTGATAAACACCAAAGTTTTCGTCGTTTTTCTACTAAGTTTACTTTAGTTCTTTAAGCATTGAAAATCTCAAGTCCATAAGTTTTAATATGTATACCTAAAGGTACAAGCAAAGGTTTGAAAGATCCAGGGTAAAAGCTATAACGCTGCAACAGGAATGGAGAGTTATATTAATATCTGCGTTTCGTAAACATAATGTATAGCATGTAAACAGTTCATATTATGATTGGTAATTTTGAAAGTGTCTAACGGCGGTTCCCAATATTCAGTCAATGTCTTACTTGAATTCAAAATCGTAACTATCGTTGACTTTTCTGTCCCAATAAACTCATGGACGATAACTCACCTTATACGTGCACGCTGTCTGTCAATTGGACGGCGTATAGCTTACCAGCGATATAAAGTGTGGAATTTGCAATTTACGCGTCCCAATATAAGACGATAAGAATGACTTATCGGGTATATTGGAACAGCTTCAGATTATTGACAGCTAATTACTGACAGTAGAAGGTAGTAATTTATCTCAATCTGTAGATAGTAGTCACTATCATGTCATTAAGATACCAGCCCGTCCCCATCTTTTTGTGCGAAGATTATACATTGATTTTACGGTTACTTAGAAATTAAGTATTCTGGTTATAAGAGAAGCCCTCTTTCTATAAAATTGAGAACTGTAAATATTAATTTGATAAACAATTTTCATTTCAATACTTGGTTGTTTCATCACGTCTAAATCTTAATTACTGTTTGAAAACGAATGAAATTAAAGTATATTTTATTTACATAATATAATAAATGTTTCTTAATTGAATATTCTCAGCAGGGGTTGAATGATCAAACCGCTTCGTGAGTAAGTAACTCTGGTTTATAATAATATAAGTTTTTATTTGACTATTGGAAAATATTTTTTTTTAATGGAATAGGAGGACAAACGAGCGTACGGGTCACCTGGTGTTAAGTGATCACCGCCACCCACATTGTCTTGCAACACCAGAGGAATCACAAGAGCGTTGCCGGCCTTTTGATATAAACTAACTTTTTCTACGAAAACAATGAAAAGAAAACAATTTGATTACCACGAGACGATTGATTAAAGTAGTAATTAGGCTAATAAATGTTATAATATTATAGAAAGTATGTGTTAAGCTTTCGTTTTTGTTGCATACCGATTTCTCTCTATATGTATGCTTAGATCTTTAAAACTACGCAACTGATTTAAATATGGTTTTTTTAATAGATAAAGTAGATTAAGAGGAAGGTTTATTTGTATACATATAATACATTCATAATATAGTAGAGAAACATTGATGATTTTAGAGGTTTCTAATGTGATGTCGTAGATGAACACATTTTTTGCGCTTACATTGCGAACTCTGGCTGAAGCCTACGATAAAGATCATAATAATGGACTACAGTATTGTACATAATATTAAAAATATATTAAAAAAACGTCCATACTGTGGTATATATCAATCTCTTATATATTACCCACAATAACCATTTTTTATCCATTGTTTTTTACGAGAAATAATGGCACATTTACGAAGTGGTTTTAGGCACTTCAGCATTCACATCAATATGGCCCTTTACAGCATGTAATTTATAATATGAATATTTTTGAAGATATCACAGGTTTAAAATGCTGGGACTTAGCAGTTGCGGTGATACCGGTTGGGACAGCATTAGAATGAATATTATTAAGTTTAATATATAGAATTGCAGTCTACGGATCCTACAGTTGTATGTCATCGTAGTTTATTGTTGAGATATAAATAACTGAATCACTCGTAAATTACATTATGTTTATTTAATTTTACTTTTAACTTTTGGCAGAACCAAGTCTGTCCAGGCAGTTTGTATTATATAGGCTAGTTAGTAGAGTCTTAAATATAATTTGTGTGTCGATATTACTGATCCTTTATTTTTTAGAAATATTATGTATAAAATTAACGTTAAAATGTTTATTCATAATTTGCATACATTGAAAATAAATCTTTATTTATAACTAACTCATGTTGCGCGTCAACTTAAAAATAAAAATCACAATTTTGTCGCATTACCGCTCCTTGAGAATACTCACCTTAATGCCTGGTCTATCAGAATACTGGGTGTCGAAACTTGCGATTGCCAACGCCGCGGTCATCTGAAAAACAAAGCTAAATTGGCTTCGAATGAAGTGGGATTTATAAATAGAGCACGGAAATACTTCAAGCCGTTTCTTATTCTAGTGCTCTACAAGCATAGGTCCGGCCACATATAGAGTATTGCTGTCACCTCTGGTCTAGTGCACCCCAGTATCAGCTCGTACCAATTGACCGCAGAACTGTTCGAATCGTCCGAGATCCAGTGCTCTGTTAACGGCAACCCCAACGGGTCCCACATTATGTGTATTCTACAGCATTTATTACGGGGAGTGTTCAAGAGCTGTTTGACCTTCAAAAGCAACCAAATTCCACGTTCATACGACATGCCGCAACTTAGAACATCACCACATGCATGACTGGCGGATGCAGGGATTGTACAGTGCGGATTTCAAGTAATTTTTTTCCACGTACAACTAATTTATAGAATACCCGTACAACTAAAGAATAACTGTAGACGCTGTTCTGTCAATAGAAAAAATAAAATATTTATGAATAATGATGTCTGAAGCCAGCGGAAATTATTGATTTTATAACATGTAACAATAAACTGATAAGCATTAATATCGTATTTCTGAAGCTGCCAGACGACTTATTTTTTTCCGACTCCTCCAACAAATATCGTTAATTTATACAAAATATTTATAAAAACTAAATAAATTATATACTTAAACCTTTCTCGAGAATCACGCTATCCATTAGTGAAAATAACCTGACAATCGGTGTTGTAGTTTTTGAGTTTATCGCGAACAGATAGACAGACAGACGCGGTGGAGGACTTAGTTTTATAAGATGTAGTGAAGTGACACGACATGGGTATCTTAAAAAAAGCGCGTTCACATATCTAAAAGATTTCGATATTGTCCTTAGCCTTATATATATTTTTGCTATCTGTGACGTACGGAATAGGTGTAGAAACGGTTTTAGGATACTGATCACGTCTTTATCTTATCTATACTTTCCTTTGAAATGTGAGTTTTACGTAAACACTTTGCATAAGTTGCAGCCTTTCTTCGCAGTTTTTAAGGTAGCTAATTCCTTCATCGTAATGTTTTTCTACATTACACAAATTACACAAAGTAGTATGCAGAAATATAATTATGGGTCGATGACACTTCTTGCTCCTGTAGTTTTAAGAAGTCTTCTTGAATACGTTGAAACACTTAGGTTTTTTTGTTTGATACTTTTTATTTAGTTTTAACCCGCTTTCTAGCTCCTGATTATTCCTATTTATGTTCCTCTTTCATTGATTTTCATTATTATAACACTAGAAATAAGGGATCGCTTGTAACTAATTCTAGTAGGCTTCATAGGATACATAATAGCTTTAAGGATAAATTGTATACACTTCTATAATAAAGTCCCAGCCACTGTTCAGGCATTATCTATAAATAAATTTATTTGTTTTATAAAAAAATGGCTCTGTCGTTAATCCTATTACTCCATAGCTGAATATCTAAATGATCGGACAGCCTTGGACTAGATTGTGATTATATTATTGCGATAGAAATTACTGTACAATATTGTATATTTTTATTGAAAAGAGCGCAAAAAAAGAATGCTGGGAGAGTTTCTTGCGCCGCTTCTTCTCTCTCAGAGCGCCATTTGTTTCCGAAGCGGTAGTAGCATCTAGTATATTAGAAATGACATCAAAAAAAATTCTAAAGGAATTTTGAGAAAATAAACGCCTTTTATGCCTTTTAAGAATTATAAATAATATGAAGATTGTCTGATGATCTTCAAATTTGAAACAGGCTGTTTACCTAGGTTCCCCTTTTTTTGTTAGAGTGTGTATACCTGTAACTAACATGTACAGGTATATAGTGAAACGACTAAAACACGACAAAACGAAAGCCTATAGTTAATTACCTTACACATTAAAAATTGTACATTTATTCTGGCGTTTCGTTAAATTCACACAATTTAGTTATTATAATAAGAGCATTTTAAATATTTGAAGAGGTATTTTATTTAATTGCAATATAAAAATATGGCAATATCAAAAAATATGATTGATGTTTTTCGATTAAAATGAATATTTAAAAATAATAATATTTATTCGATTCTAATTGAATTATACTATCACTGGCTTATGGCTTATTGGCCCATTAACTGAAATCAAATCACAAAATCAAACAAGCAAATTCCATTTACGTGACATCAAGAAAAATGGTTGGGCATAATGAGAAAAACAAATTTTGTAATGTAGGTTAACCCTCCCTTACTCTCTACAGTTCGCAGCAAATTAATCCCAATATTAAACCTAATATTATATATCAAACATATATTTTTAATATTTAAATGCTTTGACGACGGCTCCATTTAGTTTTAGCTAATATATCCCGCCGAATGAGTTTCACATTAGAAAACTGCACAGAAACTGATCCTTTATGTAAAAGCAGCGATATTCAAAATCTACGTAACTTTCATACAGTCTTATAAATAAATATTTACAGCAATTTCACAACAAATAATAATCATAATAAATTTTGTGTGTAAAAGTAACTAATACACAGCCTTAAAATGTAATTTCACACGGATCCAGTGTGGTCTATTCATGAGAATTTATTTCGGTCAAGTATTGACACGTTCGTTAGAAGGCAGCTGATTTATAGAAAGGTCCTACACGGAACAAGGATTACAATCTAATGTTCAGTGGTACCTAATACCTCGTACATTTAATAATAAAGATACATAGAGTCGTCATTGTTGTTGAAAACTATTACATCAAATGTTTTGCTTCGATGCATTTTAATAAATAATTCGTTTTTAGATGTTGAATGTGTTTTATCAAGCAAAGCTCACGAAACATATCTGTTGGATAGATAGTCATAAGTGTTTAATATAAAAAATCACATGCTAGAATGAGAAAAGGTATTCAAAAGGAGAATAATTGTATTGTTGTTTGGGAAGAAGAAGTGTACACATATAAGTTTTGCAAAAGTGGCGGGTTATAATTATTATTGCAACAAATATAATGTCACCTGCTAATAGAATTATAAAAGTCGTTGAGTTTCTTGTCGATGTTTTTCAAGGCTTTAACTCTTTTTCCGAACATTCCATATACATTACAATATTGTATGCGCGTGTGTTGGAAAACATATGATATTATTAAAATTGCAAAATCAGTTTTGCTAAATAATAGGCCGACATATCTGAGATTCTGAGGTGAGATGGTATGCACCTGGTGATCCTCTCGGAACTCCTGGTGCTAAGGTGCGTGTTACTTCCTCTCGGCTTGTGTAGGTAAAGGATTTATGAGTGGCGTTACATTGAGAACTTAATGCGAGGCAATAAGGTCGTTGACCACTGATTTAGCATCAATTTACTATTATATTAAGCATATATTATGCGTATACTGCGATATGCGTGTGAACTGTGTTGTTCGGTGTAAATTTTTGTTATATGCGGCGCAAGAGACAACTGGCATTAAATTAGCCTCTCAGATGATAATGAGTCTGTTGTCTATGGTATCCCTCTATGTATTTTCTTTCTACAGGAAATACGTCTTCACTATAATTTGCCGTAATAAAATAACAAGAAAAGAGAATAGATAATTGCGGTGCGTCCAGTTTGTGTTTCCGAGTCATGGATGCTTTTATATATTAATGTATATATATCTTTGTACCCATAGCAATGGAGATGCCTAGTTTGGGGCAAGATAGTTTGTGTAAAAGTGCGTCAGTATATCCAGAGTTATGACAACAGAGCAGAGGATAATATTAAAATACACCTGTGTAGTAATTGCAACGCATCAACACTCTATTGTATTCTGTTACTGTTTATTGGAGTGCAATAGTACTCAAACACGATTGGATGTGGACTACAACACTGCAAGCGTACGTGACCGTCTCAAATCACGTCCCGACTGGGTGCTTTTGTCCTCTTAATACAAAACATTGCCATTTTTCCATACAAATGTTCTCTTGTCTTTTTCCGTTGTTCTTAACACTAGATCAATTTATTTTCAAATAAGATCAATATTGTCATTATCTGTATCGCGTCGTTGTGATTTCAAAGTCGATAAAACGAAAAAGCGAGACAGTAAAAAGAAACAGGACACATAAATACATAAAATATAACATGGGAAAAACTGAGATAGGAAGCATTATACAGTGTTTTGCTACCAGGCGATCATAGTTGAAGAAGAGATTGTCTTATGTATGACGCGAGTATACCTTAATATATTCTGACGTCATGCACATGACGTATTACTTAGTTAGACATAAGGATAATATAAGTATGGTAACGGTGATAGTAATGTCTTACATAGCGGTTGAAAACATGTGTAATGCTAGTAGCATGTACAAGGACTTTACATGCACCTTAGAGGTTTCATGTAAATTTTGCATCGGATACAGCGATTCCGTTTATTGCGTTTGTTGGACGCCAAATTTGCAGCACTGTATCAATAACAAGATCAAAAACAGTAATTGACGCAGTATCTTACATATATATTGACCATATTATGTAAGTATTTATTTCATACTTTATCAAAATCGGTTCACCCAGTTGAAACTTCTGAGCTAACAAACATAAAAAACCTCCATCCTTTTTTGAAGTCGTTTGAAAAGCTTTTATCCCTTTTATTCAATCTATAGATTATTTCTTCCTGAATAGTATCGTATAATCAGCAAAAGCTTCTATCAAAGTCACATTCAATTCAATTACAATCCGGTGCTCTATTTTATGCAGCAGCTATTGCATAGCAATCTACTTGAACGAGAAGCGCTTTCTTCGGTTATCTCGGTTAAGGTAAAGTTATTTGAATTTCATTGACATACTACAGCTGAAGAAGCTCTTCGTTTAAATATACTTCGAGATTTATGTATGCATTTTTTTATTGAGGAAGTCAGTAAATATCCTAGCGTCGAATGATTTAAATGGTAACCGCCAGCACAATATTAGTATGCCAGGTGTTGGCCAAAGTAATCCAAAAATTACTTTCGCATCTTTACACTTTGTATTCACACTATTCCCCCATATTATTGACAATACAACGCCAAAGAAATTATACGGGTACAAGTCCCCCATTCACAGCGAATAAAGTGTTGCAATTACTCAAAAACGCTTGCACCCATGTGACGTCCGAGTACTGGGCAGGTGTGGTGGAGGGAACTAAGAGAGTCATAATGTCTGATTGAGACTGTGACATTGAATTTCATAATTTATGAACACAAGAGCTAATCATTAATATTACTGAATACTCCTCATCCGACGAATCTAGTATAAATGACGATTCTGACGATTTATAATTAAAGGATTCAAACTATTTTAGTTGTTTTAATCTTAATATCTTAATATTTTAATTTATTGGTATCAACCTTAAAAAATTGTTTTTTTCCTGATTTAATAACTCATTATACCTTATTTATAAATACATATTTGGTTATATTATCGTAGTAATCGTTATGTGTTGCACATCACTAAGGGGGTGGTACCCTTACATGAAGTACAATATTATTTGTATGAAATTTTAACTTAAAGGAAATGAAACTTCAAGGGGGTGAGCTGTCAAAAACTATTAAAATGAATTTTATTTTTTTGATTATGTACCGACAAATTTAAACGACACGTGGCCTGATCGAAAATTTCGTAAGACAGTCGTTGATATTATGGATGAAAAATTAATTGTTCTAACTAATTATAGTTCGGCTATTTCTACTTAATGATCATACGGTCATTGGACCAGTGGTTGAATCATTGTGATTGCGAAGCCGAAACACCGCGGGGTCGAGGGTTTGAATTTCAGCCGTGAATTTTTTTTCAGTTTAATTATTTGGTTTTTAAGCTTTGTCATTAGCGAAGACTCTCCCTAAGGCGATAGTTCTACTTTATTTCTTTGATTAAGTTTTCACTTCTAGCGTCACTCCCGGAGTTTAACCCGTTTTTTTCTTAAAAAATTGGGTAGGGTGATAGTTAACTTCTGAAGTTTTAACGGTTGAACATCACAGTTAGAGAGATTGTTTTGGAATAGAAGTTCTCGAATAGAATTTGGACATAATAATATTTGAATATTACTAAAGCTTTCTATTTAAATAATTCGGATATCGTTTTTTGAAAGTTTCTTAAGGCAAACAGTGAATACATAATATAATTAATTAATTCGGTTATAATATTTGAAAATGACTAGAGTAGACATAAAATTTGAATATTACTTAAGGCAAACAGTTATTTTTTTTTCAATAATTCGCATATAATTTTGACAGAGAGTCTATTATGTGAATAATTTGGTCATAATATTTGAATATTACTTAAGGCAAACACTTATTTATTTCAATAATTCCCATATAATTTTGGAATATTAGTAGGGCAGAGAGTCTTTTATTTAAATAATTTAGTCATAATAATATTTTGAATATTACTTAAGGCAAACTATCTATATATAAGTTATCTATTTCTGTAATTCGAATATAATTTTCGAATATTAGTAGGGCAGAGTGTCTTTTATTTGAATAATTTGGTCATAATATTTGAATATTGCTTAGGGCAAAAACTTATTTATTTCAATAATTCTCATATAATTTTGGTAGAGAGTCTATTATGTGAATAATTTTGGTCATAATATTTGAATATTACTTAAGGCAAACAGATTTTTATTTCAATTATTCCCATATAGTTTTGGAATATTAGTAGGGTAGAGAGTCTATTATGTGAATAATTGGTCATAATATTTGAATATTACTTAAGGCAAACAGTTATCTATTTCTGTAATTCGAATATTAGTAGGGCAGAGAGCCTTTTATTTGAATAATTTGGTCATAATATTTGAATATTACTTAAGAAAAACAGTTACTTATTTCAATAATTCGCATATATTTATTTTATATTCACCATGATATAAATTAGCTTGGCATGATAATGATATGAAAAAACTGGCCGTTGAGTTTTATGTATGTTCTTTTCACGAGCTTTAGATTCTGTAATTCAAATTACCTAAAAAAAATTAATGACGATTAAAGCACTTAAATAGCAATTAATTTAAGCCTAATTGAATAAAGTTTATTTGACTTTGACTTTGAAAATATAGAATTCGTTTTAAATATTATTTTCACTCAGATTAATTCGCTAGGTATGAAAATAAATGTTACATATCAAACACAGCTATTTTCATGCAACTTTAGTAACATGGGACAGATGGATAGTAGAATGGTTTATGTTAGCAAGCCTTCCAACGGTAATACCTGAAAATGATAATATGACATAATATGTTAAAGAAAATGAATCAACATGCGAACTAAGCAGAAATTCTAAAAGTTAAAAATTATTAAAACGACTAAAACACTCTATTAAAACATTCCTCAGCGTAACAAAACTGCCAAGTAAACAATTTCACATTCTTTCACGTAGTAACTGAAAGCTAGTTCTACGCTTTCATCTACTATTGCTAAGAGCTAGGAAAATATTTATACTCACATAATGTACAAATCTCGTAATTAAAGTAATATTTTCGGACTATGGACCTGAATTTGGGTCAGGTTTCTTTTGTTGATATCCTTTTTCAAATATTTTAAAATATTAAATCTTTGTTATGTTATTTTCTTTCCTAGCATATGGAAAAGAGAGCTCGCTGAATACTTTTACTTAGTACTTACTAAGCTCTGACACTTCGGTATGCTCGGCTCTGTGTTATTATTAACGTTCAGAGTCAATAAAGTGTCTAGAATATCGGCGTTCTCTTTATCGTATGGTCCAAGCTGTCACACTAGATGCGAAAGGTATTATGAACAGCTAGTTGAAATTACCAAGAAGAGCTTTCGTAAATGCCAATAATCTGCAATTTGCAACGTTGTGAAGGTGGAGGCTCAATAATATTTCCTTTCCAAATCGGATTCTTTGTAAATTTCACTCTTTTTTTAAGGAAAAGAAGGACTAACTAGCTTACGGGTCACTTGGTGTTTGGTGATCAACGCCGCCCATATTCTCTTGCAACATCAGAGGAATCAAAGGAGCGTTGCTGTCCTTTAAAGAAGATGTACGAACCAATTTTGTGGGTACCCCATCGGATCCGTTGAGCCCAGCGCCGCAACCCAAGTTCGATACGCCTTTTTTTTGTTGCAGTCAGATGCTGCTTTAACTGACGCATCGAACCAGGAATGTGATCTGCCACGGATCGGTACTACAGAGCTTGGCATAAAAATATCCATGCCCTGTAATTTTCACATCGGCTACTGTAATGTCGAAAGGTAGGATGCAAAAAAGGAACGCATCGTGGTAGTTTGCGACGTGGGCGTCGGATAGGCTCTACACTGCTGACCAGGCAAAGGTCGGACGTACCGAGAGGGGCGTTGACAGAGACCTGGTAACTATCGGGATGAGTAGTCAACAGAAGATCTAGTAAGGATGGCATGTGGCTATCCACATCCGGGAGCTGCGTTGGCGACTAAACCAATTAGGACAGACCGTACGCCAGTGCTGAATTATGCACAGATCACCCTGCGTAGTCTATAGTACATGATCCAAGCCATTCGGCATTGTGCCTGTGGAAATCACCCTAGACTAGGATAACAGCGGAGGGGATCTGTGGTGGTCTGTGTCGTCAATTGCCGCTTGAAAGCAGCCCATGAGATGATCCATTTCCGTGTTACCACTATGGGACCTGTAGACACACGCCTAGATGCGGACGTGGTCCTCAAAATCAACATGGAGCCAGAGAGTAGACAGGTACCTTCAAAATTGCCAAGATGGCGACAGCACATATCCTCCCTATTACATACCCCGGCGGCATGAGGCAAAAAGTTATGCTCAATTTTGTACCCGGGGTACGTTAAATATTATGATGCATAGCTAGGTGGCTTCACTGTGTTAGTGTAGGTATTGCTTCGTGTAAAGTCACTTTACACCCAAGTAAAACCTATACATCAACAGTAGGTATAGTGACTATATAATTTCAATATCATGAATGAATCCACTTTGACTGAAGGAATGACTTCATGAATTTGCCATATTTTGTTGTGGATGGCACGTACAGCTCGCGAGTGTTTATGTAAAGTAGACGGTGTGTGGTACAAGTTACAAATGATTTTTCTTTGTATTTTTTTTAAGAATACTGATAATGTTTTGATAATTATTGGTATTTTGGTGCTTTTAATTGATAGATGATTTTATCGATGAAAGGATTTTTTAGTTAAGTACTTTTAAAAAAGCGTTCACCCACTTTATAGGCTGGCTTCGCTCTTGTGATTCATCTTGTGAATTGGTGGCTCATTTGGCCTCCAGTTCCATAAAAACATGATCTTAGGCTTAAGACTACACGTCAAAACCGTAAATCTCATCATCTCAAGGTAAATAACGAAAAATAAATAAAATTTGTTTTGTTCAATATTCATACAATAATAACATTTCAATTATAATAAGTAATATAAATAAATCTTGTAACTTTTACCTATTTGATCACGCTCTTATAGTCGGTTTGAGTCGACTATAAGAGTTTCATCCAATATCTACAATAATATTGAGTGTGGCTAAAGAAGCTATCACACCAACAATAATAACGAAAACATGTTTTAAGTTTTGGATATTTTTAAACGCCTAGATAGAGCCTCTTGCTGTTAGGCATTGCATGACAACAGGCCAGATTTATTTCTGTAGTGTGCACTTGCTGAAAATAGAGGCTAACAGTACAAGGCAATTTTTTTCGACGTGTTTATAGGTGACCGTTTATTTAGACATATTATAAGTTATTTTAGTATTTAAGTCATATATTTTACTGCCATGTTTTTTTATAATCAGGAATATATTCAAAATCCATCTCTTGCGCACATATGAGCTTTGTCGCCATATTTTTTTTTATGGAATAGGAGGACAAACGAGCGTACGGGTCACCTGGGTCATATTCATTTACTATATATTATACCAAATTAATATGTTACTTTACATTCAAGTTGGAATCGAAGGCAATTGAAATTAAATAAAACAAATCTCTGTATTTGTTGAGTTGTTTTATATGATTTAATTAAACCGCTTCCTTTCGTGACTTGTAGGACTCAAAAATGGGTCTACCAATGACGCGCGTCTGTCTGCTAGCGACGTGATATCAAGTGATTAATAGACTGTCACTCCAAGAAAGCTCTGATATTTGATAGCTTCATCACACATTATAACCGAACTAGCCGTTCCCACCCGCTTCGAATTTGAAAAGGAAATAAATTAAATTTTATTTATCTTATTACAAATACAATATAAAAATAATTAGCCATAAACCTTCTAGGATAAATTTCGCATCGAATGGCGGTAGTAATGTCGATACGATCAGTGGTTTAGCCTTGAAAGAGCCTCAAACAAAGACCTTTTTCATTATATAAATAGATATATTCCAAAGTTGTACCTCTTTACTAAAATACTTGAGAAAATAACATTATCAATAATTGATCGAAAATTGTTAAATTCCTTAACTTGTCGATTGTACCGTACCTATACCTGTCATAGTGAGGTGAGTGGGTGAGGGTTGTCATTTACAGATATTATTTTCCATGCCGATCTACAATTAATAGTGATACCTTTAACAGATTTTTAAATGTTTGTTATTGGCTTCCCATCCGTATATTCTAGTGAAAAAATGTATTGATGTGTTTCATCCTTAGGGATTTTATTTTACAGTTAGCTGAGCTCGGTTTGAAGCGGTGTTAGTTAGTTTGAGTGGTTTTACAATCGCTTGTGGTAATTTCTAACATCAGAACAGATTTTCGCATTCACGGTGTTTTTTCACGATTGTATTTGTATATTTCTGCATTATTGTGATTGATGAATTGCTTGCAGTACAAGAGCCGACTATCATAAATCCAGATAGGTTTAGGTATGGACTTTTCTAAAAATTCAATAAGAATTGTGTTCATTGTTATCCACAATATTCCTAGTGTCAAGAAAACCTTCTACCGTATGGTTATATCATGGGGATTGCTCAGAGTCCTGTTAATTATATATGCGTATATAATTATTGTTTTACAGAGCATATTCTTTCATTATTTAGGTACTTTTGCATTCTTTGAAAGCATTGTATAAGACAAGTCGTGGAAATTTACTTCCTTGTTTCTTGTTTCAGGGACGATATGACATGGGTACCTAAATGCAAGCGCATACACCTTCCTTATAGGCTGGCGACGGTCCTGTGATTCCTCTGGTGTCGCAAGAAAATGTAAGTGACTCTTGTTGTCTCTTCCATATATCTAATGTTAAGTCTTCCATAAAGTTATGTAACGCATTCACCGCCTCTTTAAGGGCCTTTAAGCCGTATTCCTCTAAGCTTTATGTATATATTATATTTGGCCCTGACTGTATGGTGATTGCATAATTTTTTCTTATCTTTGTTCTTGAGCCCAAAACACATTATTTACCTTAGCGGAAGGTAAGGGCACGTCGACGTGATGAAGGACAACTTTGCTTTGAGGAAGCTTCTCGCAAAGTTTTGCCTAAATCCTGGCCAATCAGCAGTAACTGTATTTGGTTTTCAAATATTTCTTAGTATTGTCCGGATTTACTGAAAAAAGAAGCAGCTTTTTTCTTATTCATGCTTAGAATTTTCTTAACTTTCATAGACAAATCTTCAGAGGGATAGACGTAAAATTCACTTCTAGAGTAATTCGCAAAGACGCATAACAAAAGACCTAAAAGTAAATTAACAGAAAGAATATATTTCACAGAACTGAACAAGCGTAAGAAACTAAAAAAAATGGCTACGTGTCTCTTTTTAAATAATCTTACCCTTTTTCAAAGTAAATAAAATAAAATAAATTAACAATCGCGCAATTTTGTATGCCCCCTTATTTAAATACAACCCATGTTAGTGAGTGATTAAATACCATGCTACTGTTGAAATAATTTTAAAAAAACTTAAGTTATTTTTACGTTGATTAATTAAACGTTATTCCAGAAAAACGTACCAAATCACAATCATGTCGAAATTGAGTTAAGAACACAAAACTGGTCACGTGATTCATATTAACGGAGTGACAAAAAATGGCAGCCCTACTGTCACTATTTAAATGATATCATGACTTAGTAGCCCAACCCACATGTATGGAATACAGTAATATCTACTAAACTTTAAACTCGAATTCCTTAAAATGTGATATTTGTGGCTTGGAACGTTTTTCAGGAACTACGTCCAATAATTACTCTATCCTCTTTAACTTATATTGGGTATCTTTCTGCCATCACATTTAATCAGTTATAACCAAATAGAAGTGATGTAAAGTTCTACTGATCTAGCATAAAAGCAAAACTAAATTTCAAACACTGTATTAAACAACATAACCTAACATCGTATCGACACGAAGCAACCTACTTCTACTATTATCAATGCAATTTGCGGTCCTGGAGGAGCCATTCCAACTGCAGGAGCTTTACATGCAAATTACTTCGCTAGCTTGTTTAATATAACAGCGAACATTCATATGTGAGGTGATTTAGTCTATGGCTTACTGGTTTAGGACAAAGGCAATTATAAACTATGTTCAGATATTTTGCTTAGTCAGGCAGTTTTGAACTTAACAAATACATATACGTTAATTGTAGTTACGCTTATTTAAAAAAATATTATTATATATAATACTACTATTAATAATTAAAATAATGTATAAAAGTTTATTATTTGAATTAAATTGATAATTAAGTAACTATATGAATATAGTTAGGCTTTATTATAATATGTATTTTGTATAATTTGCACGTAGAAAATATGAAAAACATATACTTTATAATATTTATGTAACATCAATTTGACATGTTTAAGCAAATAAATACTTTGACTTTTGACTTTGACAAATGAGACGCATGCTCCTTCAGTACACAATATCAAATATTACTAAAAATGCTAATTTTGAAAATGACTAAAATTGGCAATTACAAAGAAATATTTTAGCCAGAGCTAATTTTGACATCATTATTATATTTATCAAGTAAGAGTTATGTACGTATTCACAATTACACTTGTTTGTTTAGGGCCACAGTTCCAAATAGGGACGAACTTAGTTTTTAGGAGAGGTTGCGTCAAAATTGTCGAATATGATACTTATTTCTTTTAAATACTAATCTCATATCTTTCGTAATATTATTCATATTAGCCCAGAGGTCTAAATTCGATCATAATTCATAATATTTTTAAGTTTAAACTTAATTAGGGTTTATATGTAAATACTGTACAATGTATGTATTGTATGTAATTTAATCAGTAGTGTGTGTTATATTTATTTTAATTAATTTAATGTATTTGTATGGCATTTGATATAATAAAAATAGCTTTATAAAAATACTTTTTCACCATATAAACATTAACTGTGTTGGATTTCACGTTCCTCCGTTGCCGCAATTTTTAAGAAAAGTTGTATAAAGTTTTCGCTATACGTATTAATTTATTCATAATATAATTACATTAATTATATTACGGTTTTTTTTTAAAGTGTTACCAACTGGACTCTTGTACCGGTTTTAGCTGAACCTTTCAGAAATTGTACTTAATGGTCTTATGCTTAGATAATTTATACGTCTAGATAGAGTCTCTTGCAAGTGCGTCTAGTTAAGTGTGCGTGACAAGCGATATCTTACACTCGCGATTTGTATGACACTTTGTGTTAGTGCATTGCTTAAAACAGAGATTAGTTCTAAACTCATTTTTATTCGATGTTCTCACAGATTTCATTGTCAATTTACGGCCGTTTTCAATAACCTATCTATCCTTAGTTTAACTTACTAGAGGTGGACAAATCTATCCTTTTACGCTTACTTAAAGCATTTGACTATAACTATATTGGACATATAATATATGGATAGATAAGATCTTGTCATTAAAACGGTGACAGTAATGTATCCGTAACTAAAGATACGTTATTGAAAATGGCTTCTAGACGTATAAATGATCTAAAGTCTAATAAATAATTTTGACATACATATCATTTATTTGACTTTCAGATGATGAATCAAATTATAAGTAGAAATTATATTAAAATATCCAAAGCAATAGATTTATATATAATACAATAGAATACAATAGAATTAGATATTATACAATAAAATTGCGAGCAACATTATGTAAGCCTGTAGTCACTCGGTGGCGTGACATTGCAACATACAGGACGAAAATGTCTCAAGCGATCTCAACTGCTTTTTGGAAATGGATTCTATTTCTTTTACTTAATGGCAGCTTACCACGGAATGAAAAAGGTCATTTGGGTTGTATACCTTCTAAACAGTACAAGAAAAAAAAAATTTTTGGCTTTTTTCTTTATTTTTTCATTGTATTTTCCTTTATAAAGCATTTTATTGTTGGATGTGAAATTATAAATTATTCTTTATTAGAGATGCTTTTTTCCATGCATCAATGATTTAGTTCAAATGGAATGAAAATAGCGATTCTGTTTTTTCTTTTGAAATTTATTATGAGCAACCATAGTTTAATGTGTGAAGTCCAGCTTAATGTTTAATAAAATCACAGCTATGTATATGTATTTCTGTATGAATATGGTATAAAAGCATCTGCGCTCGATCTCATATTAAAATAATTAAATTCAGAAAGTCGATATGAATGGCAGTAGATCTCCTAGGACTCCTCTCCACAGGGGTCTATTCTGAGACCGTTACTTTTCCTAATTTACATAAATGATCTACCTAACCTTCTAGAAAAAAAAAACACAAGGTAGTATTATTTTTGGATGACACTTCACTCATATTCAAAATGAAAAGAAACCAAGTTTTATATGACGAAGTAATCAATGCTCTATATGACATCGTGTACAGGTTTGTAGTGTGGTAGTTTTTGACGTTAATTAACTGATTGTCAATGCTATTTTGAATAACAATATTTGAATTTGTATTTGAATTACCTCCATATCAACCACTTCTTCATGTGTGGTCCTGAAGGTACTTTAAGAAACTGAAACTCAATAGTAGGTAATGTAGAAACAACGGGTACTTAAAATTAATTAAAAATGTCGGTTTGTTTTGTTCACATGTATTGGCATTTCAAGCAACAATTTTGAATATTTTAACCAGCCAACCAAAGTACCGAACGTGTCCACTCGTCTAAGAACTTTTATTTCTTTCTTCAATAATTATTAGTTTTCCTCCCGTGTGTTGTCAACACAGTAACCTGCTTGATGTGAACTAATGTTACAAAGCTTTTAGTTCCTCTCTCTCTTGTTCTCTCTCTCACCTTGTGCAACATTACACAAAACATTGGCCAGACATCCTGAAAGTTATATTAATACTATACATAAAATTCGTGTGATTCATGCGAAGAGTAGAGTGCATGTAGAAAATGCGATTGAAATAAATATTATTGTGTCATAGTTACATTTGATAAAATGCATTTCTTGGACGAAACGTGAAGTAGGAATTAATTTAATGTTACATCTAATGTAAATATTCTGGATCTGGTGAACCAGAAACTCCATAAATTCTCAGCGGCACCGCAATTACGCTCGTCCTTTCAAGAGACAATATGTGAAGCCTCTTAGGCCCAGTAATTATCACTCCAATAGGCACGAACTTTTCAAGTATGTCTGGGTCAAGCGTTTCGGACTCATTATGTGATTTAAAATCACTTAGAACGTTGAAAACCACCTCCCATTCGAAAAACTATGCTTCTTTCTTGTTACAATGTGTTATCGTAAAATAAAATGTAATATTTAATAGGCTGAGGGTGGTATGATACGAGCCACTGGCTTTTCCATGGACTAAAAATAATAATTAGTTTTAGAAGGCATGTGGCCTGCTCTAAACAATACATCGACTTTGTCGCTCATGAAATTTCCGGAGCAAGCATCCACTAAACCCATGGAAACAGTATATAAATCTATAGATACATGACCATTAAAGCCTGTATTAAAGCTTAAGATAGTAATTTCGAATATAATTATAGTTAGTTAGTGCTTATACTTAAAAAAACAAATACGTAAGGCACGTGGGCCACATTCACTAACGGGATAACCTTAGTTATTTGAAGATGAGATAAAGTCAAAAATGTCAAAACAGGAATTTGTTTTAACTCTTAATCTCATTTTTAGTTCCTTATATAGATGATTTGTTTCAAATGGATTACATAGGTGGTAATATTTACTAATCCCAATTATTTTTGATGGCGTACCCGCCAAGCACCTGCATAAAAGTTTGAATTGCTAATGTAGCAAGAAGCTCTGAATTTACCTGTAATCTAATTTAAATATAAACCGCACGCATCAAGCAATAAAAATTCTCAAGTTTCGGTACGAATTTGAAGAATTATGTCTTATAAAAGTAACATCAAGTATTTTTTTTCTATTAGCCGTTAGATGGCGCTGCTTCAAGCTGTGTGAGAAATAAGTACACGCTTTAAAGGTTTTAAGTGAGATTACTCTACCAACAAATTATATTAACTAGTGTCTTTTGCAAGTGAATGCGGTGATTTGATCACATACCGTCAAATTATTTTTGCAGAGAGCTTTAGCAGAAATTGCTAAAGTACTCCAACAATAATGTTTGATCATAGTTTAGACTATGGAATATACATGTATTATGTATACTGTATAATTTTTACAATATGACGTGCTATACTAGGTTTCCGCAGTCGCTCGTCGTACCGCTTCGCTGCGGCGTACATTTGAGTGAAGTGCGGTAAACTAAGTCTGTGTACAAACTACAAAAACAAAGCAAATTAATCGAAACAAAAACAATAAAAATAATATTTTTGAATTTGGCGCCATATTGAAACACGAGCAATTAGCACGTTATTTGGTCACATGAGAAACTTGTGTTGACTTGCAAATTCAATAACTAAGAACCGGGCAGTCGAATCACTCTGGACTTTTGCCTGAATATACATCTGGCCATACTTAACATTTTGAGCAATATCAATATCATAAGAAAATCGGGCAAACGCGGGACATCTTGTAGCTAACATTGCATATGAGAAAGTTATGCTGATTTGCAAATTCAATAATAATCAAATCGAAATTCAAAATTCTGTCTCGAATAACCTAGAAAATTTCGAAAGCGTATAACAACGCTCGTCAGTCAGTGAATAAGATTTTTTTTAAGTTTGCCTCTTGGACTATACGTTTGATTTTACAGATGCGGATGCAAATAGTCAATACTGATCTCAGATCTACCGCCAAATTGGATTGGGTAAGCGACCCGAACGATTGTTTGATTTAGTTCTGGACCATTGCTTCACTCTTCAGTCCAGAACGCAGAACCGTGGCCATTTGCCAGTTACCAACATATGTGATTGCAAAATAATAGCTACTTGTTACTAAATACCGGCTGACGAACCATCTATGCTTTTTATGTTAATATTCTGTTAATTATAATGATCAGATTCTGTTTACTCTGTTATTTATTAGACTGTTTCCATGGGTTTAGTAGCTGCTTGCTCCGGAAATTTCTTTAGCGACTCGAAGTCGTCGTGTTGTTTATAGAGAGATTTATAATATTAGTAGCTGACCCAGCAAACTTTGTATTGCCGATATTAAAATCGCGATACAAAAGTAACTGTTGATCGTAGATGGATGAAAATTTGAAATTGTTTGTATTTTTTAATGTTGACTCATACTCAACAAATAACATTTAGGGGGAAGAAAAATAGATGTTATCAGATTCTCAGACCTACCCAATATGCACTCAAAATTTCATGAGAATCGGTCAAGCCGTTTCGGAGGAGTTCAAAGTTTAACACCATGACACGAGAATTTTATATATTAGATCTACTTAACTTATCCCTTAAATATACTATGGAAGAGTGGCTCCTAACATAGGCACTATACAATGCTGTATTATTGATGTAACATAACTTACGTTTGGTAACGAAAATGAACATTATTTTAATTTTTACTCTTTTGTTGTACAAACAGAAAAATTCACAGGCAGAAGCAATTCATTAGCAAATTTTGAATTAAAACATGAAATAACAAAACAATATTATTCCAATACAGTCTGCGCGTGTACTGATCATAATTTGCTTCATAGGCTATTGTTGTTTGCTTTTTATATCATCGAATAATGAGAGACGATGTATTGTCTCCTTTCTTTTATTGTATGCATATCCTTGGGTGTAATTAATACGCGGTTCTTCATTATTTCTGCGATTTCATGTACAGCTTCGTAGTACACCTTATAATTGAAAAAAAACTTTGCGTCATTAATTGATGCGAAATACGTATCGGCTGATTTATTTTTATCGTTATATAGTATTGTAGCTCGTGAGTCCTCCCTCACACGCGGGATCGTTAAACAATAAACATTGTTACTTCTTTGAATGCATATAAATGATTTGAGTTTTCTTTAGTGTTAATTCCGCCAATATTTGTCTTTAAACAATTCGCCACCTGTTTCGCCTACTGTCACTAAACTCAAACAGTCTCGTGCCAGAGTTTGGCGAGACAACACGTCCTGAGGATGCCTAGTGTAGAGGCGAAACACGTGTCGAATTGTTTAAAAACAAATATTGACGGAATTAACACTAAAGAAATCTCAAATCATTTATATAATTATGGATTTCCGCAAAGTAACGCCTACTTCAATAAATTTTCTTTGAATGCATATATTCTTCTATTATCTCTTTATAATTATAGTACTATTTATGTTATATAAAATTTTGGGGCGAAGGCCGACCTTTCTTACTTTACTTCATTCTCTATATTGTCTTTATTCGATTGTCTTCTCATTCGCGTCAATATTTTAAATTGCTTTACGGCCAACAATAGAACAATGAGTTCTTATATGTGGATAAGAACTCCTTGTTACAGTATTTTCTTTGATTAACGCGAGTGTAGCACATATAAATAAAACATTTTTAAAGCAAATACCACCTCCGAGGCAATAGATGGCGCTAAACTTCATTATGACAACTATGACAAACACTATCTTTGACTCACTTCATCTGCAGTCCCCCTGAAAACTAGATCTGGAAAGGTATTGAGACGCTGGGTTAACTAAAATAAAAATAAAAATGTTTCATTTACGCAAAAATCTAATGTAAAAACACAGTTACATATACACGCGTTTTAATCCTTTAAAAGTGTTTTATTTAAATTTTTATCGTTTTTATCAATATAATTATTGTAGTTATTGTGGTGTATCGCTTGTATTATAGGTTAATATCCTACTGCTCGATTCTGAAGCTACCTGTTTTTTTGATCAAACTAATTTTAAATGGATCTTGAGGGAGTATGTAATGTATTATGCGACAGGTTGCCTAGAACCATTAGCAGCAATTACCTGTTGTTAATTCCGATATAAATACTGATTATAAATATTAAGACTAAAGCATTGTCTAGTGGGAGGCTCCTTTGCACAGGATGCCAGCTAGATTATGGGTACTACAATTACCCTATTTCTGACGTGAAGCAGTAATGTGTAGTTACTGTGTTTGGGTATGAAGGGCAAATGAGACTTAACATCTTATGTCTCAAGTGACGATCGCAATTGTAGTGCCGCACATAATAGTTGGGTTTTTTCAAGAATCCTGAGCTGCACTGTATTGTAATGGGCATGGCGTATCAATTACCATCAGTAGAGCGACCTGCCTTACTCCTCCCTTATTTTCATAAAATAAGAAAAAAATAAAGTATGTTTTAGATACTGTTACAATTATGTATATTTTCTATTGTTAAAATTTATTTAATAATAATCGTCAATGTACTATGTTTAATCACGTATAATGAAACGTGCGCTTTACCTTTCTATTGGGTTGTCAACTAAGTTTTACGTAAGTAAAGTCTGAGCAAATTCTAAATACGCGCTCTTCTATAGAGCCATACTTTGTATGGCTGTTTTGAAGTAAGACAACGAACATATTAAAATTAAGACTTGTAAATCTCGCAACTTGTTAAAATTTCTAGAACCAGTTACTAATGTGTTGGCTGGCGACAAGAAAACATCCCATCGGATACTCCATTGGGAGTGCCGCTTGCGCCTCTCTCTCCTCAAGAGAAGGTCACCTTCGATGAAGGCTTAGAAGGCACTTGACCAAAGCCAACCTCAGGTAGTGTTTAGTGGATAGGCACTTAGGTTTTACGAGAGTCCCACATAACCACGGTATACATGAGTATACACCACATCCCTCCCGTCGTTATCCCGGAGGACAGGCCTTTCCCATTGTCTGGGTGCAACTAAAAAAACAAGAAAACGTTTAAAATGGCACAAAATGAGGCTTCGATGTACAAAAATAATAAAAGTATCGCAGCATGACATAAGAACGGTGTGTATGACATGTTTACGTTTATAAATTGCCTTATTACAGCAAGCCAGCCATCCTGTGGTACGATGATTTATTAAATATGATAATGCGTTTATTTATATTTTCCTGATGGCGTGTTGAGGATTTTGCATTTGAAATTTTAAGATCATTAATTGATGTAATTTTCTTTTGATATAAGTTATACTTCTTTAGGCGCGTTATGAAAAAATAATGAGAATGAAATTTTAAGATGCGCGCGCATCACTGTAACACAAAAGTAACAAGGTGACGTTGGTTCTAAAACTTTCTGAGGTTTGCGAAAACCAATTTTTTGGTTCTTATTTTTATCTTGTTCAAAACGTTAATTTTAATCAAAATTTTAGTTCGTATAAGTTACAGTGTATTAGGGACATAAAAAGGTATTTTTTCACAAAATTACGTGAAAAAAAAAATTAGATACACATGACCACTCATAACTGCTCGTTTTGGTCTCACTGCCAAGCCAAATGTGGTAAGAACCAGAAGTTAGTTAATAAGAACAACGCTTATAATTCCTTCTCACTGTATATTTAACTATGCTAATTATAACTAGTTGTAATATAGATAATATTAAAGAAATAAATAAAAATAGTTGTATTATTTATGACACTTATATTATTTTGTTATTAGATATCTAGGACTAAACTTACTACAGTAAGACATGTAAAAGTGCTATTATTTTGGCCTACTTACAAAATAAAATTTTGAATTGATTTTGAATTTAAATTGAATCGATGAAAGCCTACCGGAGACGATTCAAGATGCTCTTCGTTGTATGCGGTCAAATGGAACACAGCTCGCCTAGAGGTGACAACAGTACTCCATGGGCCGCTGAATTTGCGCCTTACATAGTTGCAAGCAGTGGCTTGTGATGAAGTAGTGTCTTGTCTTATTAAGTACGCTAAGATTTGTACAGGTCACTTTTTACATCTTTTCCAATTGACCACGCCGATCATGCCAGTTGTCAACGCCAGCATGTGGCAGTTAGAAGAGTGATCTTGACCTTATACGTTTGTTTGTAAAAATGGAAACAAACTACTTAATTTTGCTTTGTTCCATTAAAAATAATATTGCACTGAAAATTTATACAAATGAAAGCGTTTTTAAAAACATTTAAGCTCATTTCAATTAGAGCGCGCCGTTTAAGCGCGTTCCATTAGTAAACTCGGTTCTGTTCCGTTACACGTATGAGAGCGTTGTGTTTATAATTGAACGACGAATAAAATTAAGCGACTCAATCGCTTTTTTAGTTTTATTATTAATTTTGTACAAGACTTTTCACTTTTGTACGAAATTTCAATTTGTAATTTAAACATCGCTTTGTTTGTCCGTTATAACAATTAGCACTATTGTTTTGGATTATGCCCATTGTAGACTTTTTTATTAAAGAAGAAAAGACCTTTTGTTAAGTCATCACTGCCGCCAAGATCGTATCGTCCTGGAAAACTCCACAAGGAAGCTCATTCCACAGCTTGGTTGTATGTGGAAGAAAGTTTCTTGATCACCGCACTGCGTAGGAACGTCACACATGGTGGGGATGATATTTATATTTCTGGCGTGTCGTGTGAAGGTGGAATTCGGGGGCAGGAATCAGGTCAAACAACTCTTCAAAACACTACTACCCCTGATAAATGCGAGAGATGACACACCATGAAGCGACGTGTTTACGTAATGCTAAGTGAGCCGTTCACAGAGCACAGGGTCCCCGAAATTCAAGCTGCTCTACGTTGCACGCGGTCAATTGGATCGAGTTGATACTGGGGTGCGCCAGACAAAAGATGACAGCAATATTATTTATAATATAGAAATATGCGGCCGGACTTGTGCTTTGTAGAGCGCTCGATTTTGGGCGGGAATTGTATTGTAAACTGGATTGGTTAATAGCTTTCGTTAGTTAAGCCGCACGCTGTGCTACTATACCTCTATAATCTCCAATGATACCTCTGTTTATGACGAAATGGACCAGGAATATACGCATTGAAGCGATCTGAATAATGTATAAAAGTACGTAAAGTATCTCACACTCAAACCTTCGCATGCAATTGAAAGAATTTTTTCTTGTGAGTTTTTATCGTCACTGCGTAACAAAAGCTTATGGAATACTGCTAACTTAAGTTATGAGTATTTAGAATAATTAGAGGCAAAAACACTATCAATTGTGCAACCTTTCAAAATAGCTAATTCCCTTGATTTTCAATCTAAAGCCGGTTAAACTATAACTTTGGGTACTGTTATAGATATATTCTGTTAGTAATATTATTTATGAAAAGAAGGGACGTCTAGCAGTATGTTCAGCTGATGGTAATTGATACGTCTTGCCCATTACAATGCAGTGCCGCTCAGCATTCTTGAAATACCCAAAAATTTTGAGCGGCACTACAATTGCACTCGTTACCTTGAGACATAAGATGTTAAGTATCATTTGCCCAGGAATTTCACTAGCACTTTCACGGCAGGAATAGGCGCCATTGTGTTACCCATAATCTAGCCGGCTTCCTGTGAAAAGGAGCCTGCCACTGGTATATTAATGACGCTACAATTAAATGCCTTACTAGCATTTCGTAAGACCTGATATAAAGGACTTTCAGAGAGCAGTCAGTCTAGATGTCAATGTATTAATTTGCGTGTGTAAATAAATTCTTTTTTTTAGATGTGATGTGCTGCAATTAGACTTGCTATATATACACGACATTTATAATCTTTTTATTGATAAGATTGGTCGTACCATTTTTTTAATCATGAGAAATATTACTGCATTTTTAAAAATAGTCGCATTTAAATCCCCAAGGCATATTTATTATTATTTAGTATTGACTTAAGTAGTTAAAAAAGTGGTATTGTTACACAACATTGAAACTTACAAACCAGTTCCCCACACATTCATGGATTTATAAAAATTATCTTTACAAAGAACTAAATATATCAACGGAATTTAAAAGCAATTTCATACTATATATCTTGCAAAGTATATCAACACCTATATAATACCACTATATAAATCTGTAGGCTCTGTCTGTAACTACATTTGTGATAATATAAAATATTGACATAAACAGTACTGGTATGCAATGCTTTATATAATAAACTCGTTACATACTTTTTAATTAAGGAAATCTTACACTTAACCCGTATGCTGCGAATTGTAAATAAAAATTATATTAAACCATAGAACACACTTTCGTTCTATTCAAATATTTTCAAAAGGATAACAAAAATGAGTTTCTTACTCAGCCACTAGCTAAAAATTCAGGCCATGGTAGAAGTTTTGTAAAGAAAATATTGCTTTCAAGACTTCAAGCTTTGTATGGTACGCGGGTGTGAATATTTTCGTAGCCCGTAGCAGTGGTAAGCGAAAGCGTAGAATAAACTCCTTTTTATCTCGTAGTTACTACGTGAAAGAACTTTATACTGTTTACTTAGCAGTCTGTGTAACATACACAAACGAGAAAATCTTTTAGCTGCTTCAGTACATTTTTTGTGTTATAATTCTAGCCTTAAAAATACTGCGAATAAAAGATCTCAATTTTCGATACTCTATCTATTAGGCTAATGACCTATAATTATAATAATATATTTGTTTATTATTTTAATATGTTTCACATTGCATAATACCTTAGATTAAGAAATGGTCTTCAAATTCAAATTCAAATATTTTTATTCAAAATAGGATATAAAATCACTTATTGAAAGCCAAAAACTACCACCCATTCAAAAGAGACTGCCTCAGACCTGAAAAGAACGGGCGCCACAAACTCAGCGGACTTTTATTTCATCGAAAAAATATGTTTACAAAGTAATATTGTACAATTTAACTTATTATTTAATAGCCTGAGGGCGGTCACTCCATTCCCAATCTGTGGTATCATTAAGAAAGTAATTTATGTCATAGTAACCTTTACCGCACAAACGTTTTTTTACAATTCTTTTGAATAACGTAATACTTTTGTTTTGAACATTTTCTGGGATCTTGTTGTAAAAGCATATACATCGGCCCACAAAAGACTAATCAACTCGACTTAGCTGAGTAGTAGGCAAGTTTATGTCTGTTCCTGGTGTTAACATTATGGTTATGACAGTTTCTAGCAAATTCACTTATGTGCCTTTGAACATACATTACATTATCAAGAATGTATTGAGACGCAACAGTCAAGATGTTAATTTCTTTGAATTTTGCTCTCAATGATTCTTTAGGAAATAGGTTATAAATAAATAGCCCGCGAATAGCCCTCTTCTGCAGCACAAATATTGTATTAATATCGGCAGCGTTGCCCCATAGCAATATACCATAGGACATAATACTCGTACTATAGATTCTACTATGGAAATAACATTAGTTATTTCCGTAGTAGAATCTATGTCAGTTAATTGTCTAATCTTTTTCACCGCGTATGCTGCAGAACTAAGTCTGTTCGCCAATCCTTTGATACGGGGGCCCCATTGTAATTTGGAATCTAGAGTTATGCCAAGAATTATAGCAGATTCCACTGGTTCTATCGGCTCTCCGTTTCACAAAAATGATATTTTGTATTGTTTAATTCAAACATTTAATTTGTAAGATAAAATATATTTCATCAAAGTATTTGATAAGAAAACTTTTCTCATTCATACTTATGAATGAGAATGAGAGAGAGTAATTTCCTATACGTACATGAATAAACTAATTTTGATTTTATTTTGATTTGATATTACAAAGCGTGTAATTTCTTCTGTATTTGTGTTCATCAAGTTAAAAGGCGGTGAGTTTTTTAATACAACTCATTCCACTTAAACAACATAAAATTACCGCGATGATCGAACTAACATTCGTATTGTCATGTCGTCTACGAGAAATAAAGAACCTTCTCTTTGGGTCCCGACAGTTAATTTTTTGTTGGATCGGTTCATTAATGAATTAATTCAAAACTCATGTTTTATTTTATACTGAAATATTCTTTTTCAAGTGAAATTGTCGAGTTAAAGACGAAAATGAACGAAACATGAATCATTGCGATACTACATCGTTTATATACCTTTATTATCCAACATATCTTCGCATCATATCGTGTCATCCATCTTTTTTATTAGCTATTACATTATTTAGACTGCATGTTTACTTGCTCACAATTGTGTTTAAATTACTTTGATATTAATATTATATGGACTCCTGTAAATCATATAGTGTTTGTATAAGTGCTGATTATAAAACGCTAGTTATTAAGTGATGTCCCGAAAAAATGTTATTGATGTAATTATGTGATAAGAAATTTAACTAAACACGTCGTAATAAATGTTATTTTCATAAAATATCGTCATCATTTCAGCCGGAAGACGTTCCCTGCTGACAAAGGCCTCCCCCAAAGATCTCCACGACGATCGGTCCTGCGCTGCCCTCATCCAACGTATTCCGGCGATCTCGACCGGATCGTCGGTCCATCTTGTGGACTACTTATATTGCTTCTTTCGGTACGTGGTCGCCATTCGAGGACTTTACTGCCGCAACGGCCTTCAGTCCGTCGAACTATGTGCCATGACTACATAAAAAATATATATTCATGATTAACAGCTCTGCAAATAAAAACTCATTACTGTGGGCAAAGTTATATTTTAATTAGTTTTCACCAGAAGAAGGCTCCCTTGCACAGGATGCCGGCTCGATTATGAATTCCACAACGGCGCCTATTTCTGCAGTAATGTAGTAATGTGTATGCACTATTGTGTTTGGGCCTGAAGGGCACCGAAGCTAGTAAAATTACTGTGCAAATGAGACTCAACATCTTATGTCACTAGGTGATGAGCGCAATAGAATTTTTTCAAGCATCCTGAGCGGCACTGCATTGTTTGAATAGACAAGGCGTATCAATTACTATCAGCTGAAGTCCTACTAGTCTTGTCCCTTATTTTCTAATATAAAAAACCACTAATATAACGTACCTACCTCTCACAAATGACAATATTAAAATATCATCCTAAAATAAATTGTTATGGTTTCTTTGAAAATCTATTCAATTTATATATAAATATAAACCTCTTGATATTAATTTATAAAATAGGACTTCAATATGTATTATATACACAAATGGAACCTACTAATGTCCAAGAAATTTAACATTATTATGTTATGGGCATATTAGATTAACATAATATCATATTCTTTCTGGCAAACGACATTATCAAAGCAGCTATCTAATGCTTAGGGTAAATTATTCATAGGATTTTTATCCAATTGTCTTTGACGATATTTGGTTTTATTATGATATGTATACAAAAACCCTAAAATACCGCTTCATATCGGCTATAGGGTCATTTTGATACATACATTCAGTGGCAATTTTGTTGATATCTCTAGAGGTTTGTTGTATATTTTATATACAGTGGGGTTTTTTTTTATAGAATAGGAGGACAAACGAGCTTACGGGTCACCTGGTGCTATTGATCACCGCCGCCCACATTCTCTTGCAACACCAGAGGAATCACAGGCGCGTTGCCGGCCCTTAAGGAAGGTCATTCCACAACTTTGTAGTACAAAGAAGAAAGCTCCTTGAAAACCGCTCTGTGGAGGACGCCACACATCCAGATGGTGGGGATGATATCCTAACTTGTGGCGTGTCGTGCGAAGGTGGAATTCGGCGGCAGGAATCAGGTTAAACAGCTCTTCGGAACACTCCCCGTGATAAATCCAGTACAAGACACACAATGAAGCCACGTCTCTACGCAACGCCACGTTATCCAGCCGTTCACAGAGCACTGGGTCCCTGATAATTCGAGCTGCTCTGCGTTGCACGCGGGGTGCGACAGACCAGAGATGACAGCAATATTTCATGTGTGGCCGGACCTGCGCTTTGTAGAGCGCTAGAATGTGGGCCGGCTTGAAGTGTTGTCGTACTCAACTTATGATGCCCAGCTTCTTGGAAGCCAATTTGGCTTTGCCCTCCAGATGGCCACGGAATTGCCAATCTCTCGTAATTTCGAGACCCAGTATTGCCATACTAGGCGAGGCTTTAATGGAATGTATGTTGGAGGTGTCCAACATATCTTAGCGATCCTACCAACTAAGCTAGAGGTCCCGGGTTCGAATCCCGGTAGGTGAGCAAGCATTTATATGATGAATATGGATGTTTGTTTCCGGGTCATGGATGTTTAAATGTATTTATGTATGTTTAAGTAAGTATATTGTATTAAATATATCATTGTCTTGTAACCCATAACACAGGCTATATATGCTTAACTTGGGGCAAGATAATTTGTGTAAAAAGTGTGTCAATATTATATTATATATTATATTATATCATTTATATGCAAAAGAAACAGCGTGGGAGATACAACACAGCCTTGGGGCACTCCACTGTTCACGGGCTTCGGGTTAGAGCAGTATATTGGCACTGAAAATTTTCAAAATAAAATATTATGTGATGCAGATTATATATATGTTTTTTACTTTTAATTTAATCTTTTTAGTTATACGATTTCATGACAACAGAATGACATGTCTTTTCGCAAGTGACTTTCTACAATATATTTATTTTGTTACGTTGATTAATTAATTACAGAAAACAGTTAACAGAATTAACATTTATTACGCTATCAAAATCAATGACTTTGTATTATTTCATTTATTTTAAAACAATGAATCAGATTGAAATTCCAAATATGATATAAAAACAATTATTCAACGTTAAATACTACCGCCCATTCAATAATCTATACCTCAGACTTTAGACAGACCTGGGAAGAATGGTCTTTTGAGAATATTGCGAACCGACAAACGCGGCGGTGGACTTTGTTTCATAATATGTAGTGATTACTGAAATTAAAATGATATAATTGAAATTTAATAAAGCAAATATAGTTAACTATCGATGAAACTTATCATTAATTTCTAAGAAAATCGAATATAAAGAAGAGCGGAATAAAATATCAAAATCAACAGCATAAATAATTAAGTTATGGTTCGGTAAGATATAACTCATGGACATATTATCTGCAATTTAGTTCATAATGGCGGGTTCAGGTGCCATTTGCTGAAAAGTTCACGCTCCATTGCAGGAAGTATAAAAATGTGAAACGCATTCAGAGAAGTTAAATATTTCCTGAATGACTGCCAAGCCGCAGGCATGAGAACGACAAGCTATCGTAACTAGTACAACTTTTAATCATACTGTTGTATTTAACTGAGAATTCGTATTGTATTCAATATTATATTAAAATAATAATAATAATAATTATATTCCGCGAGTCAAATAGAAGTAACTATTTTTTTTTAGTAACTGTGTTTCCCGGCTTCTGCACTAAGCAAGGTGCTAATTGTAGAGCCACTAATAGACTACAAAATACTCAAATATTCATAAGAAAGATTAAGTGTATCCTGTTAAGTTGAATTACTTTGTATGTATCTTAATTTTGGTAATAAATTTATTGTTACTGTTATATAATACATTAATAATTACTATCAAATTCAGTTTATTTATATACTCGAATACTATGAACCCACCATGATGCGTTCAAGAACCGCACATTAAGACACCATAAAAATAAACTGTTTTGTTAAAATAAATTTCTAGTCTGTAAAAATGTTATTATTGTTAAGTATTACTTAACAATAATAACATTCAACAACCTCGATTTCGATAATATCATTTTATTCAAATTTCGAACTTCTTTGAAAAACATAAAACTTTGGTTTCAACTCTATTCTAATATCAGTGGAGATGACGCGGTCGTTTAGTTCGAAATGAAATGTCAATCTGCAAAAAAAATTGAAATATTTTGCAAGTAGGTACGATATCAAACGATATTATAGTTGGGGCCAACACTAGCTTGTCTCTGAATTAAAAATAAACCGCTGCCAGAAAACTTCCTTAACACCATTCCTGTTTAAAAAATGCGGCTTAGATCATTCATACGTTTAGATAGACTATGACAGCTGAAAAAATGTCTAAAATAATTGAGTTTAGAATTAACCTCTTTTTTGAGCAATTCACGCACATTATCTCGAAGTATCATACAAATTGTGAGTGACAGATAATTTATTCATCTAGATTGAGTGTTTTGCTGCTAGACAACCGATAAATACAGGCCAGGAATTAAACTTTAGAGCGCGTGACAAGCTGCGCCTTACACTCGCTATTTGTATGCCACCTTGTGTTAGTGTGCGTGCATTGCTCAAAATATAAGATAGTTCTTAACTCAATTTTTTTCGCGGTCATAGTCTACTATCGTCTAGATAGATCTAGACGAGTAAAATATGATCTAAGAAATAGGCATCAAAACACTCGTGTGATGTTATCTCTTCTTTAATACCCTTCAGTTTGTATAGTCACATAAACTACTATCACTGTCATTTTATGCTATTATAAATAAATAGTTTAAAGTTCTATAAATTTCTATCTACGACAATAAGTATAATCTTTTATAATTATAACATTAGCTATTCTTCATAAAATGTCAAAATACCATTAAATATATCAATTGTTTAGATTCGGCTGCACTTAATACCGAATCCCATGAATCAAACTCAAAAATAATTTGTGTAATAACTGTATAACTTACTTGAATCTAACAAAATATATTTTTAATATCTACATACGTATTTACTGATGAATTTAACAGAAATTAAACGCCACAATAGAAGCAATACATTATTTATCCCGCCTGTAAAATTGTAAACAATTCTCCTCAAACAATCCAACTCTTAGTGGTTACAGGGAATAATTTGTACATCAAAACGCTTGTACCGGAGTTGCGTGCTATCTTTCCCAACTTAACTGTTGTTGTTTAAGTTGAGCTTAATATCGAATTTGTTATTCAAAGTTCCATTGAAGTTATATATTAGAAACCGCTTATACTTTTAAGTACGTAACAAAACCAATGACATTGTTATATTACTTTTGAAAGAATTTGGTACTTATTTTAATGAAACGAAAAAGGACTTACTTGAACATAGACTTAGAATATAATAGCGTATAGATGTACAGACAGCTCGATAATTCATGAGTGGTTTAATATTAAAAACAATAATAATATTAAAGTGAGAATCAAATAAACTTTATTAAATTAGGCTTAAACTAAGCGCTTTTCTATAGTCACTATAAATTTTTCTTTTAAATTACTGAATCTACTATATGTTCGAAAGAAATAGAGGTCGTGAGAAGAACACACAAGAAACTCAACGGCCAATATTTTTAATCTAAAAGGGTATTTTACAATGGCTGTAATATACATAACAAATTACTTTGTAAGATGCTGCATCCAATATTATATGAATCGTGTATAAATAATATCAAATATTTCATAAAAAGTAATATAGAATAAACTGTATAAATATAAATTATCGTATGTATCTATATATCGTATATATCGTATGTATGCATAATTTTTGGATGCATTAACCTTTAGAACTTGAACTCATTGTTTGTGTAAGGATCCTTCGTGAATTCATGATGGTCGTGATTACTGCATTATATGTTTAGGTGATGCGAAGCGAAGAATTAGATTGTATTAAAATACTTTTTTTTTTTTTACTTTCTAGTATAATTTATATCTATTGTATTGGAATAGTTTTCTTTTGATGTCAGTCTTTTTTTGTTGATGTTAATTTTAGTGAATCTGGAGTACACTCACTAATAATTTGTCGAAATATGTGTAGACCTACATAATATTGCAATGCAGCAAGGAACGTAAGCGCATTGCAAATTGATTACAGACAGAAATTCTGCCACATATCGCACCATTACTGTAAGTCGTTAAGGAATTCCATTGATCATCATATTCGACTACGACAATAACTTGACCGTCACAACGCTACGGCATGGGCACTCAAATATCATTAATTTGCTCCTAATAATTGAAGAGTTCCGTTACTATGTCATAGATCCCATAATTAGAACCTAACTAAACCAACCAACTAGTTTTATTTATATTTATTGTTACCAGTGGGAGGCTCCTTTGCACCGGATGCCGGCTAGATTATAGGTATCACAACGGCGCCTATTTCTACCGTAAAGCAGATATGTGTAAGCATTATTGTTTCGGTCTGAACATCTTATGTCTCAAGGTGACGAGCGCAGTTGTAGTGCCATTCAGAATTAATGGGTTTTCAAGAATCCTGAGCGGCACTTGGGTTGGGCGTATCAATTACCATCAGCTGAACGTCCTGCTTGTCTCCTCCTTTATTTTCATAAAAAAAATATTGATTCATATCAATAGTAACTTCACTATTTGCCAAAGAAACATAATATGGAATTCTAAAACGCTGAAGAAAATACGTACTAAACTGACCTAAATTTTAAAGTCGTCTCTGTTCTTGCTTCCTTTTTCACTCTATTTAATGTTGTTTACTGCTCCGTTGTATGTTTGCTTCTACAGTTCGTTGGAGACTAGCGTATACTTTTATTTGAAACTTCAAACAATTTCTACTTTTGTAATATTTTATTTAGGTGTGAAGTATGAAATATGATTATTGTCCTTTCTTAGGCTACATAGAGTTGAGCAGTCTTGCAGAATAACTGTAATAGTCCCTATATTAAGAAACAAGTTTGGTATTATAGTGGTCATTACGCGAGCCACACGAGCGTGATAAGGAAGCCAAAAGTATCATGATTAACGTCAAATCACCACCAGTCCAGCTACACGCGTTTTAAGCCTTTTAAAAGTATTATGTTTAAGTCCGCATTAACGCTTTTTCTCATTGAAATCTCTATCTTCCAAAGAAAACCAATTTTCATTAAAAAAAAAATTGCATAGTGTTTGTGAACGAGTAATAAATTAAAAAAAATGTTTATCTATCTAAAAATCATATCGACATTTAAGGCATATGAACTTGGGTATAAGAATGACGTACCCGTATATTAGAGCATGTCTATTAATCCCCAGCGTCCCCAAAAACAATATCTGCAATATAACTCAAATATTCAAAATTCTCAACGCTTCATACAGTTTCAGTCTGCATATTTCCAAGCTCATATTCAGATGTTAAATTTATAGTTACACTGCGACCCACTGGCGCACTCACCAGCCATAAATCCAACCAATAAAATGTATATTCGCAACAAAATTTCAGCTTTAACATCGTGACAAAATTTAACAGCGTTCTTGTGATCGTTACGACCGATTTTTTGGTGAATTGCCGCGTTCGATCAGATCTACTGGGAGGAATAATTGCTCGGGGACTAGTTACAACTTAACGCATTGAATCTTTTTTTGTTGAGTGTAAATTATTCGTAAATTGGCATGATTTTGTAGTTTTATCTCTGCAAACTGCTTCAAAAATATTATTCATAATGAGAATCATCGGTTGCACGTATATATTATTATTTTCTTCGATTAATGCGAGTGTTTCACAAAACACTTTTAAGGAGTAAAACGCGTGTAATTGTTACTATATTCTTACATTACTTTTTGTGTAAATTATAATAAAAATGTAACTTTACACGAGTTTTAATCCTTTAAAATGTATGTTTTATTTAAAGGAAAAAAATAATTGAATATGGTTTTCTTTGAAGGAAAACGAGCTTAGAGTTTACCTGATATTAAGTTTATTGTTCATAATTTTTTATTTAATAATTTTATTTGCTTATAATAATTGCTGCAAGGACGTGGTAATCTTTCTAAGAAGAAAACTTATAAACCTATGTTACAAATATTTATAAGAGTATGTTTATTATGAAACGAAATAATTTTATATAAATTAGATCATCTAAGATTTCAAAAACACCTTTTTTAATGACAATAGGGGACGAGACGAGCATGACGTGGTTCAGCTGGTGGTAATTGATAAGCCCTGCCTATTACAATGCAGTGCCGCTCAGGTTTCTTGAAAAACCTAGAAACTCGGAGTGGTACTACACTTGCTCTCGTCACCTTAAGACAAAAGATATTAAGTCTTATTTGCCCAGTAATTTCACTGGCTACGGCGCCCTTCATACCGAAACTGAAATGAATGAAAATGCAAAATTATTACAAATTACTGCTTCACGGCAGAAAGAGGCGCCGTTGTGGTACCCATAATCTAGCCGGCCTCCGTGGAACGGATTGTTCCTTTCCTTAAAATAATATTATGGTCTCGACCATACGGCGATTTCTGGTCCATGCATCATGCTCGTGAACGGGCGCACCTTGTGGTGGCAGGATGATCTTGTAACAGAAACTCTGCTTTATGTTTTTTAAATTAAAGTCAAACACGGTAAATAAAAAATACCTTTATTTATTAACGGTGTGTGTGAATTGATGTATCTACTGTACTCAATAACTACGTATTAATTTACATTTACTTTAATGACTCGTGTTTACATAATATTATATTTTAGTTGAAAGCATTTGTAAAATGATGAACCTGTGAATAATGATTTAAAAGATAGGATAGAAAGGTAATTGTTTACTTCCCACTTCTTCTCATTAAAGTCAACCTTTTGCGAAGTGGCGGTAAATGTAAAAAGAAAACAAAACTTGACATTCATAAGTGTCATTTCTTTGGCTTACAAAGTGATTCTAATTTGATTTGATTTATATTCCTAGCGCTAACCTAATAAATGTAGATAATCCCAACGCATCAAACCGTGTAACTGTTTATTCGGAACGTCGACTATTTTCGGAATTTAAACGATTCTGATTGAATTCCCTGACGCGTGCCTACGAATTTGCGATGAACGAAAATTATCACAAACTACTTAAACACGTGGGCTCTTCTGTTACAAAATCCAATGTTTGAAAATATATAACTTAGAACCTACAATTCATTTGAAAAGATATGACAGACCTGAAGAAAAAGTCTATTTTCATATGCCCTACTCCCTAAGTAATGCTTTTTATGAAAGAGGACAACAACCGAGCATACATACATACATACATACTGATGGTAAGGGTATCGGGTAGTGTATTTAATATCCTAGGTAATACATAGTTATAGGTTTTTTTTACCATATACATTGTTATATTTAGGTAGACAAAACTTATTAAGGTGCCTACCATAACATTCATAAGTGTAATTTCGTTGGCTTAGTTTCCTACAGGGTAACCTGATGGTATGTGTTCTCCCCGGTCCATACACTCTTGTTACACGGGAGGAATCAATACAAAGTATTTAATAAGCATAGTGCAATAGTGCATAGTTATAAATTCGAAAACCGAAAAACATTGACGTACAATAAAAAATTAGACACAAAATCACTCCCAAAAATTGTCTTAAGCAAAACTCTGCGTACGCGTCTATTAGACACAGTTTCCGTTCAGTTGTGTATCGACCGCGCTTTGAATACAACGCCACGTCGAGACAAAATGTAAAGCGATAAACTGTGGAAATAACAGCGTATCCAAACTTAAAAAGAATGTGGATGTTGGAGTGTCTTATTTCAGATAGGTGCCCCTTTAAATTAACAAATTCATGTCACTATAGCGAGAGCCAACGGTTCTGTCTATTGTGTCACAGACGGTTTAAAAATAATATCTTTTATGTAGTCACTTATGTAGAAGCCACCATTACACAAGATTTAAAAAAAAAACTTTTAAATAGCCCAAATCATGTACACAGTCCGTATTCTGTAACGATATCATTTTAACGAATAGGAGATCCATAATGGAGCCTGAATTTAGAGCCAGATTATTGCTGAAAGCTGTTTGTACGGTAGGTAAGTGATTGGTGCATTTAGAATAGATACTGTTTCCTGTAGTGTAAACCATCGGCGATTAATCGGTGTTGAATTGCGAATACGAACCCAACTGTGAGAGGAGTCTGTTACTGCATCTAAGTCTGGGTTGCAGCAATTAACTTTAGCTATAACAGCCATGTTAAAATACCGGTTAAGCAAAAAAAATTGTGTGTGTACGCAAGAAGTTATACTTCTTTGGCCTAACAGAGCAAAAATCCTTAAAATTATTTATTCCTCGTGCTATTCTACGTTTGTAGAAAGAACAATATTGTAAAAATCTTGCAATTGTAAAAAAAATACACAAATTGTAAAAAAAATCGTGCTCAATTTTATGTAGGTTTTCTTGATTTTTCTCTTAAATTTTGCTGATTAGTTTTTATTTAAGTACAAGAAAGTATTTAGGAAATTCAGTATTTTAGGAAATAATAAATTACTTAAAATAGGTATTATACACTACTCGCTTGTGTATGCGGCTGAGCGCCTGCGCACGTCTCATTTAACGGTTTTATTCCACGCACTTTTCCACGCACTTTTTTCCACGGAGTTTTTCTTACGGTCTTACTATCACATTTTTTTCAGATCGGTCGCGCAGCAAAATCCCTATCCCCTACAAGCCTGCCGTAAGGAACTTCGTTCCAAAATTGATGTGGTGTCGTGGGACACCAGGTAGGAACGAAGTTCCTTCGGCTAATGTAGAATCGACAAAAAGAGGGAGAAAGAGAAAGGTATTATACACTACTCGCTTGTGTATGCGACTGTCCCGCCTGCGCACGTCTCATTTAACGGTTTTATTCCACGCACTTTTCCACGCACTTTTTTCCACGGATTTTTTCTTACGGTTTTACTATCACATTTTTTTCAGTTCGGTCGCGCAGCAAAATCCCTATCCCCTCCAAGCCTGCCGTAAGGAACTTCGTTCCAATATTATTGTTCATTTACTCTTCTATTTATATAAAAATTATTCCAAGAATTTGTAGTTATATTAATTACCATTCACTTTCTGACTAAATTCGACTTTGATCCGGCAACGCAAAAGATCCAATTACAGTCAATAGGAACGCCGCAATTAATTAGCGTCCATCAGTAAATAATTGTGAATGCGGCCACGCTCTGTGGATTATTTCGGTACTATTTAATTGAGGTATTTCGTTGGATTGAACTAAATATTACATTTTAGAGGCTTGATTGTGGTTCAATTAAGATACTTTTGTCAGTTTTAAAGTGTTAAGTCACCATGTTGGTATTTTTACATTTGTGTATGAATATTGTTGTCTTGTCAAATAAAGTAAATAAATATTTGTATTTTGTTATGTTTGCTGAAAGAACTGTTTATTTGTGTTTCATTACATCAACTTTTATACTGCTTCTATTTAATATGATAAATTATGAATGCTAAGAGTAAATATTATTGAAATAATATAATTACAATAGAGTATATAATGGCACTCATATATTAGTAATTGTCAGGTTTATTCAAATAAAAAATAAAGAAGAATAATGTTAATATTCAATGTAAACAATCAATTTTACTTGTTTACTATGGCTGTAAATGTTAGTTACTGTTATTACTTATCCTTCGTAAACGTAACGTGAAAGTATATTGCAATTGGGACATTTTTATTACTGAAAAAGTCAACGTAACTACAGTTGTGTTATACATTTGCCTTTAGGAAAAGCTGCGGTGTAATTCATACTACAAAATACGAGTAGATATGTTATTTAGTATTGTAAAAATAAGTGTAGGGTTTATATTATTTCATCTAAAAAGCTCTTGTGTTGATATTCTATTAACGCTGAAGCCATTGACTTAGTGTAAGCAACTACACAAATAAAATTTACAAAACAATATTTTATGAACGATTCGGGACTCGATCCCACGACCTCCGCCCTTTCGTGCCGGTGCTCTAACCAACTGAGCTAACCGTTTGAGCGACATATCGTCCTAAAATATTGTATGGTTTGTTCAAGTGTCAACAACTAATCTTAATGGCCTAGCAAAAGGTTGTCAAAAAATGTCCGGGCGGGGTTTACATTAACTTACGCAGAGAATATTAAAAGATATATTTAAAATAACATTAACACAGAGTTTTGCTGCGAAAAATTTTTGAGCGTGAGTCAAACAGCTTTATTTCCACAACGTTATTCCAGATTATCATTTTACTACAAATATTGAAATATCATATTATACGCCACGTGATATTGTTGATTATATTTTGTCTTTAAGGTATGTTATTTATATAATATGGGTCCAATTGTCTCAGACATGTTATCGCATTATTGAGAAAAATATACAAGTAACCTCTATTACCGCTTATGCAGCCTATAGCGTTGTTTTGCTATATTATATGTTGGAGATTCTATTGAGCTTAAATCACAGATTGCTTTACATTTCTTTGCGTATTCAAGTCAAAATTTAACTTTTCTTTCACACGACGCAATGTATGTTTAAAGCATTGTAAGGATCAATTGTATAATATTGTTGGTACGCGGGGAGAACAACGCGCGGTCAAGATAAGGTCCAATGAATAGTCGCAAAATTGCCAGTTGTGTTTATTGTCCTCGTTGTCGGATACATAATGCTCCGAGGCTAACATGGCATTTCGTAGCCAAATCGGCCACACAATTTTAGAGCAAGTCAGATTCCACAATATACATAATAACATACTATACCTTTATGTCTGTATTTTAAGTGACATATTTATTTAAAAAAAACTTATAGCTATATTTACAATACTATTATTACATTAAATTAAAACTGTTATCTTCCTTCCCCTTGTACCCAGAATACTGGCAACATTTCCGCGTTTGATAGCCAGGCTGATCTGTTGACCAAAATAGCTGCCATCGCTTGGATTTCCAGTGGCCCTATTGAGGCGCGTAGATAGTACATTCTCCGCGCCTCTGGTCCCCAAGGGCCAAGTATCTCGACACCTTTGTCTCTCTTTGGGTTTATCTTCTTCTAAATATATTTAAATAATTTCCTATTTTACCTATGTATTAACTCAACACGATATCCCTGGAACCATAAGGCGTAGAGACTTGAAATTTGGTCAGCTAAGACGAATTTTATGAAATTTCACCCGCAAGAGTGTTTTTTTTAGTATGTACAGAAAAACGTCTTTTGGACCAGCTAGTAATATTATAAACATAATCTGTTTCTATATCCTCCGATGTCATATATGACTGTATAAGTAAATGTCAAAAATATGCAACTATTTTCACTAGTGTTCGCCCAGAGGTAAAATATCTACCACAATTCATTTTACTTCTAAGTTTGAATTATAACGGGCTTACTAATAAACTTTGTATAAAATTATACCTCAGAATTAAAAAAAAATGAGCAAAATATTTAAAAATATACATTTAGCCTAAAATTAGTTTTATCGGATGTACATGACGTTTCCCGCGTTTATTTGCAAGGCTGCATGACATTCGGAAAACTTCAGAATTATCATTGTATTGACAGTGTTGACATTTTGCATATTCTTGGTTTATTCACAGTTATAACTTTATACCAAGTTTATTTGTGAGGCCGTATAAGACTTTATTTGTCAAAGATTATATATACCTCTTTGTGCCCTGCCCACCGCCACTCCTATGGATATCCTCATTTCTGATTCGATCTCGCAGGGAATCTTCGAGGAGAGGAGCTATGGAGAGGGCTATCCTCTCCACTCCCGGCTGATGATGATGGTGATACCTCTATAATGTATGTGTGTCTATTGTGCTTGAATTACACATAATAGTGTGTAACACAATAGTTAAACAAAATTAATTGCCATTTTTATAAAAACATTTAAATTTTTTCATTTTAAAATATTTAATAAAAAATACTCCTCCAAGTGATGCAATAAGGATACATAAATTACAAATAAGTGAAATAAAAATTTAGTAAATAACAAAAATAAACTTTGAAAACAAAATTTATTAACTTCACGTCACTCGATCGGTTGGCTTAGTGGAAAGAGCGCTCGCACGGATTGAGAGAAGTCGCTGGTTCGAGTCCCATATCGTTCATAAATTTTTTTCAAATTTTATTTGTATTAATAATCCCAGAAGTGAGGGTTATCACTTTAAAAAAATAACAAATTGATTAGATAAACAAAAAAATACCTCAAGTGTAAAGTACAGTCAAATTACAACTCTTTGTACGTAAGCAATGGGACAAGTGCGAGTCGCGACTCGTCCACCGAGGGTTCCGAACAGATTTGTAGGAACATAATGTTATTAGGTACCTGTTCTTATAAAGAAAAAGATTTGTTTTTCATTCTTCGTTATAAATAGAAAACTGTACAAAAAAAAACTTAAAAATCTGTTTAAAAATAATAAGTAAGTTTGGAATTGAAGATTATCTCATGTCCTATTCAAGTTCCGGTTCCCGTTTTCGCTTCCCGTTTCCAACATATTATATTAATTTTATTTCGAGGAAGATTGCCATGGAAAATTTAACCTACTATTAGTATTGTTAAAGCTCATCGACGTGAATTTGAGTTTTTCCCAGGATAAAATGTAACCTATATCAAGCTCTAGTCTACCGTTGTAATTTCAACAAAATCGGTTCAGTAGCTCTGTTGTAAAAGCGTAACAAACAAACTTACATTCACATTTATAATATTAATAGGGTTAACACTATATAAACGTTAAGTACAACAGGTGTTCGTAATGTTAACAGTGTCCCGAGTTGAACTGGTTTTCCCATCACAAAAAATGCCAACAAGCGGATGTAACTATATACTTACATACGCAATATATTATATGTACATACTAATACATATAGGTGTCAGAATAGGTAACAGTAACAGTGTCGCAAGGTCATTTTATTCATTCATTTCACCTAAGAAGAAAACAACTTCAAAAAATTATTATTCTATCAATTATAATTATTAATTTCATTATTGTTCACAACATTTAAAAATTTAATAAATCTCCAGACTACCAATTCTAGAGTTATACTTATATATGAGTAAAGTTATATAGATATTAGGAAATAGGAAAAACATAACTATAATGTTATATTCTCATTTCGAAATAATTTTTGTCTTAAGCCATAAAAGTTGTATTACTCATAAAATGAAAATAACTTTTGTAACCCCAGTTAATCGGCAGAAAAGCTTGGAGGCACAAATCCCCGAGTAATTATATTTTGATCTTGAGCAACCAGGGAAATTACTCACCAAAACTTCTCTGTGAAACGGTGGATCCATATTGAATATAAAAAGTCCAATTTTATACTTTTTTAGGGTTTTGTAGTATTTTGGTATCCTTAGAGGAAAATTTCATTTCCTTAAAAATTAAAGATTGTCCACCATCTTGGGCACTCATATTCAATTTATTTTTGAAATGAAATGAATAATATCTTACCAATGAGAGGCTCCTTTGTACATGATGTCGGCTAGATTATGGATACTACGAAGGCGCCCTTTTCTGCCGTGAAGCATTAACATGTAAATTTGTATTAGTAACTAGCTGACCCGGCAAACGTTGTTTTGCCATATAATTTATTTTTAGAGTTCCTTGGTTTTTTCTCCTATGTATTTTACAAATATAATTACTATGAAAAAGTTTTTTCATTTTTTGGGTTAATATGTATATATAGGACACTCACAAAAATTAGAATTTCTATTGGTAACAGAATTTTCAAAATCAGTGTAGTAGATCCAGAGATAAAGGGCGGCAATGCTCTTGTGATTTCTCTGGTGTTGCAAGAGAATGTGGGCGGCGGTGATCACTCAACGCAAGACGCTATTTAGTCCTCCTTTTCCATAAAAAAAGATTATCCTGTAAAAAATTGTGATAATGATTTTACATGAAAGAAAGTATTTTCTTTCTTCGTCAATTTTTCACTGATTTTATATTATTCTGCGACTTAGGACGGAGGCAAATCCAACAAATAAAAAAATCATAAAAATCAGTCCAGCCGTTCTCCAGATATAAGTATTCGAACAAATAAATTGTGTAATTAATGTTAATTTGCACTAAGATTTTTTATGATTATTTCACCAATAGGTATTATAAATGCTATAGTTTGTAAGGATAAATAGATCGGATGTACATACATCCGATCTATTTATCCTCAATCATCATATACATATATGATGATTGATAGTAATGCATAAGTTATAGGTAAATACTGCAATATATTCCTATGTCCTCCTAAATCTTGTTAAACGATTTATTTCAGTCATAAACATGCAGATTTTGCGATTTAAAAACGCCTGAGCAACTTACGTAGAGTTGGCCTTAGGAAAAACATGACAAGACCAAATGTATACTTGCTTCTTTTAGGGTTTGACCCTGCGATTTATTGATAGTCATTGAAATGCAAATCAATAGGAACTGCAGGCGTTTAAAATTAATAACCCCTCCACCCGCAGCAGTCCCACCGCCTGCCACCGGACCGCACCACAATATCGCGCTCTCGGTTGTTTATCGTCATCGTCGTAACTATTCAAATATTGTTCAAATAAAATAGTATAGACAGAGATTTTCTACTTTACATATCTGTGTTATATAAGTATGATTCTGATATGTAAGCTATATTATTGTAAAGTTTCAATAAAATCTGTTAAGTAGATTTCGTGTAAAAGAGCAACAAACATACGTCTATACAAACTTTCGTATTTATAATATTAGTGGATCCTTTTTTTGAAAGCCAGAAGGTAGGGCTGAGATTTTTACAGGTCTATAAATCCAGACATCCATACATTCTTACAAACTTTCGTATTTATAATATTAGCAGATACTTTTTTGGAAAGCCAGAAGGTAGGGCTGAGACTTTCACAGGTACATTATATCCAGACATCCATACATTCATACAAACTTTCGTATTTATAATATTAGTAGATATTTCTTTGGAAAACCAGAAGGAAGGGCTGAGATTTTCACAGGATTGTAAGATTAAGTTTAGTATATATCGATGTATCTATATATTAACCTAAAAGACATGTCGTCTCAAACAGCTTGCAGCAATAATCTGGTTGTGATTTCAGGCTCCATAATGGAATGGAGCTGGAGTATCTCCTATTCGGTAAAAATCAATGATATCGTTACAGAATATGGACACGGGACAATTTAAAAGATTTCTTTAAAAAACTTGTGTAGTTTTGGCTTCTGGGCGTTTTTTTATTTTTTGTACCTTGACTTTTGTACTGTTCTATAGATATTTACGCCTTTAATAATTTTTTTACGTGAAATTATTTTTTTGTATGAATAAACATGAAAATATCGACTTATTATTTTACGGCTAATAACTGTTCCTACATTCAGGTCAGCAATAGAATAAAGGGATTTTATCTCAAATTGATATAAACTTCATAATTGACTCTCCTTCCTCTGATACGCGAGAAAATTTTGAACCATTTTATCTTTTATTGTTTAATAGTTACATAAGCTACTCAGTAAATATACCAGAACTAGTAGGATTTAAAGTCGTCGTAGTGCTTATGAAGAGTCTTAGATTATCTTTATATATGTATATATATAGTATATATAATCTCGCTAAAACTCGAGAAAGGCTGGACCGATTTGGCTAATTTTAGTCTTGAATTATTTGTGAAAATGCTCGGAATTAAATAAAAACAACGATTTTGTTATTCCTTTGATGTGTCCTCCGTCGTTTACAAATCAAATTAAAATAATATTGTAAAATGATCAACTAAATAGAACTTTTACATCATTCTCAGGAGGTAAAAAATAAACTTCATTTTAGCTACTATAGTTGGTAGATTAGCTACAGATGTTAACTATCTATCAGATTATTTTTATGTAGATTGATAAATCTTAAGCTTTGTCACAAATAAAATCTCTGTACGCAAACAATATTATTTGACAACAAACTGGTAGATTGATAAATCTTAAGTTTTGTCAAAAAAAAAAATCTGCACCTAACCGCACCACAATACAAAACTAAATATAGTTTATCAGAAAGCTTTAAATTGATTAAGTTTAGGTCTTTTATTTATCGATTGAGCCTGTAAGAAGTCTGTCGGGTCAGCTAGTTATGGATAAATTGGATAAATTTTGACTGTGTTTGATTTTTTGTTTTTCATTCAAGTTGAAAAACTAAATTGTTACCTTTTAGAGTTATTTTAACTCTCCATATTTGAAATCAGTTAAATCGGCTTGCGAATAAAGTCTATTTCTAAGTTTTTATGTGGTTTACTTAACTTCCCGTGTAAGGTAGAATAGTAAAGTTATAATAATAGTTCGTTATTATATGTGGGTCAAATATTAAACTGGGTTTTTGAGTCTGTTACGCTCGACTCAATTTTGTTTTAAAATAATATATTTTATCATCAAACCGGAAACATGTGCGTAAAAATTGTGTTTTGAAATGTGATGAGAATTAAGATGAAAGATTCTGTTACTAAGACAGTTTGATCAGTTTACAATAAATCTTTACGTATTGCTTACAAATATACATTACAATTATAAATTATTAATAAGTTTATCTTAAACATGTTACGACAATATTGAAGTAAAAATGCAAATATCATCGTAATAGTTCTTTTTTTTTTTTCACAAATTATAAGACTGCTTTAGAAATTGTTTCGTAGTTATATGTTAAATCTTAGATCATGATTACGCTTTTAAAGACTTTATTTTTATACTATTTATGACATTTGTGAAAGATTATTTAGCTTAGAGTTAACCGTCGCTTCATTGTATGTCTTCTACCGCATTTATCACGGGGAGTGTTCCGAAGAGCTGTTCAACCTGATTCCTGCCGCCAAATTCCACCTTCGCACGACACGCCACAAGTTAGGACATCATCCTCACCATCTGTATGTGGGGCGGTCCTCTACAGTGCGGTTTTCAAGGAGCTTTCTTCTTCTTACTACAACGATGTGGAATGAGCTTCCTTGTGCGGTGTTTCCGGCACGATACGACATGGGTACCTTCAAAAAGCGCGTACACCTTCCTTAAAGGCCGGCAACGCTCTTGTGATTACTCTGGTGTTGCAAGAGAATGTGGGCGGCGGTGATCACTTAACACCAGGTTTACACTTTACACACTTTACACTCGTTTGCGGAGGGCAAATATATTCAATAAAAAAAAATCACGCACACTAACATAAAGTGTCATACAAATTGCGAGTGTAAGACGTAGCTTGTCACGCACACCAAAGTATTAAACCTGCCTGTTTTTATCGGTTGTCTAAAGGCAAGAAACTCTTATCTAGACGTATAAATTACCTAAAGCTTAAATGTATAATTGCATCATAGATTATAGATCCAGATCTTTCTTTACATTATATTTGCTGTAAAATATTTGAAACGTAATTTACAATCTGCTGTTTCACGTGGTATCCATCCGACACTAATCCTGTTTGATTGAATTACCAATATGAAGCCGACTGCGGGGAAGTTTCATTATTAGATTACGTTATAGAGTTTAACGTAGCTCGATTGAAGCAAAAATCGGTGTAAATGAGTGTTCAGTTTGTCTATGTATGATTATCAAACTTTTTAAAAAGGATTTCGATTGCTATTAATCCCGCATTCATAATCATACACTAACATTATACACGCCACAAGTTAGGATTTCATCCTCACCATCTGGATGTGGGGCAGTCCTCTACAGTGCGGTTTTCAAGGAGCTTTCTTCTTCGTACTACAACGATGTGGAATAAGCTCCCTTGTGCGGTGTTTGTGGGACGATACGACATGGGTACCTTCAAAAAAAGCGCGTACACCTTCCTTAAAGGCCGGCAACGCTCTTGTGATTCCTCTGGTGTTGCAAGAGAATGTGGGCGGTGGTGATCACTTAACACCAGGTGACCCGTACGCTCGTTTGTCCTCCTATTCCATTAAAAGAAAACAATATACTAGCGTACTAGCTCACCCGACAGATGTTGTTCTGTACATAATAAATAAAATACTGTTTTTTATGAATTTGTCAATAATATTTCATTACATCAAGAATTATTTCCCTGACCTTGTTGTTATATTGAAATTGTTTCAAACCAGAACTGTCAAACCGTGCGTCGATAAATTCTGTCATAGAAAATATGTCAATACTTAAAACAAACATTGGAAATAAAAATGATTATGGTTCCCACATCGAAATAAAAACTATACTATCTCTCAAGTTGAACTAAACTGCACTCCATGAAGTAATCCCCATTATTAGTTCCCCATTCATTATGAGTTTAGTCCTTAAAAAAATAATTGTTAATCATTTTTTTTTATTTTACAATCATCACAATGCTGTTGTTTTTATGATAAGAGCTGGTATGAAGCTTAGATTTTAGATAAATTAAGTAATAATAAATTTCGTTTATTTCAAAGATTACACATACATTTTTAGTGGTTGAGACTTCCCAGTAAGTTAGGACACTTGTATTGGGTATTCCCAATTTAATATTTCTCGCAACTTCCTTAGCACATACATATAAAATCAAATTTTTCAATTATCGTACAATGAAAACACAATGAAAAAGTACACTAATTGACAGCCAAACTGAGTTAAGGAGTTCACTGGAAACAAACATCAGGACAATGGATATATGTATATTAAAATAGACAAACAAACTCCTTTTTGCCAGTTTGAAATAGATCTTATGTGTATCAGGAGTCCCAATTCAGTTTGTATTAAACGTACCACTTTACGTTATCTTCTTCTTTAGTAGAACATAAAAGGTCGCAATCGGAACAGTGCCTTTTAGTAAACTCTGATTCGAATCCTTTCCTAAAGGCAAGTCCGCCAAGCAATTCTACTTTTAAGATTTTCTATTTTCATAAAACCCGCTGACCTGGCCGCTTCTTAGATGAAATCCAACTCAATCATTGAAAGAAAATCGGAATTATTCGATTTCCTTCTTCCATTTTACTTAATTAAGTTCATTTGTGCAGTCTTCAACAAAATTATATAATGCTATCATTTTCTATGTCTTCTGTTATATTATGTTCTTTCTAATATCATAAAGAGGTAAAAATGTTGTTGAGTTTGTGTTTTGTGGTGGGTAATCTGTGGAGTTAGTGAACTGCTTTAGAAATATTTACCAATAGAATGCTAAATTATTTGTGTGTGTATTAGCCCGAAAAATGAAAAGACTTGTTTGTTGCCCTAATGCCCTGCCCTATCATTATGATATATAATAATAATTATAAACAAGTTGCTATTTAAAAGTCATATTATTTATCCGGGATTAATTATACAAATTAAATTTGTAACAAAAATTAATGCACGATGCGGCACTCGAACTTGCGACCTTTAGCGTTCTGTTTGAGCAGTCTCTCCTTTACAGTTGATAACCTGCTCAACCCCAATATTTGCATATTAAGAAATTGACTTGTGATGTCGCTCTTGCAAATCTAAGCAATTTGTTATGTTTTTAAAGTGATAACCCTCACTTCTCGGAATAATTACACAAATAAAACTGAAACCAATATTTTATGAACGATGCGGGACTGGAATCCGCGACCCTTCGCGTTCCATGCGAGCGCTCTTTTCAACTGAGCGAACCGTTGGAGTGAGGCATCTTTCAAATTTCGTAACATACGCTTCATGTTATTTTACATTTAAATTAATAAACTACCAAATACTTACAGATGATCCAAGTGTCGTTCTTATTTCTTGTAGTATTATTTTCAGGAAGTTTTACTACTCAACCCGGATTTAAGTTTCAATTATTAGCAAAGTTTAACAGAACATGTGGCACGTCAAAGTCACACATTGTTCGAAACTAGTAACTAATTGCCGCACTTTGTGACTACACCTGCGGTATCTAGTTGGAGTGCAGTGGAGACCAATCCTTAATCTATGAGTCTATGTTTAAAAATATTGTTACCGTATGCCGATATAGATAAGAGAGTAAACAATTATTGTTGACTTGTTTAAAATTCATTGGCTCGCGAGCGGAGCTCTTGCTGAAGTCAAGAAAAATTACTTTACAAGCCTTCTCTCATTTTAATGTTTAATTTGTTCAATTACGTAGCAAGGGTCTTGAATATAAACATAATTTCTTTATGAGATAATTACTGCTTAACCAACATTAAGCCTTTTATCTATTCTCGTGTTTTGCGACTGTTTTTTGTTATGCTATCTCTATCAACTCAGCTGGATTATTGTAGCAAGACTGATCTGTAAAAATAAAATCATTTCATTATCGTTAACTTTGGAGAGAAGCTATAGCAGGTCCATGAATCATGCTCAAAAACGGGCGCTACTTGTGCCGGATATCTTCGACGTAGAGAAAACTAGGGTACTTTTGATGTCAATTTTAAAGTTATATTATTTATTACTTCAAAATGTTTGCATAGTTGTTGTATCACTTTTTTTGTTCATCTATCCATCCGCCCATCCGTACGTTTGTCTGTCTGTCTGTCAAGACCCTATATCTCAAGAATGCGTGTAGATATCGAGTTGAAATTGAAAAGATATATTCAAGTCTACAGTCTCTTGATGCTGTGAAAAAAAACCTTCTCAAACGTTATTAATGCTGCAAAAAACGTGTAATTCGACACTCGCAGGGGGCTTAAAACCATTTATCTACGCGGGCATCAGCTATTATTATATTGCTTTCAACAGATTCTATCGTGGAGCTGGATATATGTTTTTTTTTGTCAACAACATTGTGCTCAACAACTATGTGAATCAATACGAAACATCAATGACGTATGTATAGAACGTCATTGCAAAACATGAATTTAATTTTAAGTTCAATTTAAATTGAATATAATATTATTTTTCCTGTTGTCCTCAAATTATTCTATAATGTCAAAATTACAACATTTACATTAAGGAAATGTTAAGTAAGATAAGAAAGATTCTCAGAAAATCACTCTTCTTTTTGTTAGTTATAAAAATTATAGTATTTAAAGCCATACTTATGCACATCATGTGATGTAACTTATGCAATGTACATAGAATGAACAATTTGTTCAAATTGAATTATTCCGTATTCCTGTGCTATAATTTCTAAGTAGTTCTAACAAATCACAACATATTATTTTATATATTGCCGAATATTTTCAATACTTTATTTTTTTTTTAAATTTATATAAAATAACTAAAACATAGTTAAATCCAAATTAAATCAATTAATATCATAATCACTTTATAACAGGAAATGACACTTTTCTTTTTACATTTAAAACAACTTCGCAAAGCTATAGTGAGAAGAAGTGGCAAGAAATTAATCGCCACTCTTTTCAGATATTTGCAAAACAATATGAACGGTTTTATCGTTTTACAAATCATTTCAATTACAATATCTATAAAGTGATGCAACTGTTATTGGTTGCTAACTTTTAATTTTAAATTTAAAAAAAAATTAGAAACCCTCTGAATTACATAATTCGTTAGATTTTCTTAATCGAGGACACTAATTTTATATTTTTTCAGATCATTATGTGATTTGCTCCCATTATGTAACACAGTATTTAGTCCAGCTGTTATTAATTGCGGTGTTGCCTTTAGCTGAAATTGAATCCTTTTTGAAGGTCAGATCAAAGTCGGATCTGGGAGTGAATGTTTGAGAATAATTAATATAACTGAATTCAGTTGTTTTTGATTATAATAATAAGGCTTTCGTACTAATTAAACGCAGTTTAAGTGAAAATTAAAATGTTCATGTCTGTTTAAACACGATAAAGGTAAATTTACAAAGTCATAAATTTTAATATTTACCACAACTTAAGAAAGGTAGAGTTTTACTGAAAAATTGACAAGGAGGACAAAACGAGTGTACGGGTCACCTGGTGTTAAGTGATCACCGCCACCAATATTCTCTTGCGATACAGAAGGTATCACATGAGCATTTTCAGCCCTTTAGAAAAGTGTATGCACTTTTTTGACCCATGTCGTATCGTCCTGGAAACGCACAAGGAAGCTCTATCCACAGCTTTGTAGTGCGTGGAAGAAAAAGCCTTGAAAACCGCACTGTGCAGGACCACCACACCATTGTGGTGGGGATGATATCCTATATTATGGTGTGTCGTAAGAACAATAAAATCATTTAAAAAAAGTAAAAACACTAAATAAAAGCAAACGATTTTCTGAACCATTCCGTAAAATTTAAATAGGTGAGGCATGTAGGACGACGGGAGATGGACCAACAACAAACTTTGGAGGCTTTTATCTGTCGAGGGTTTCTTGCATACCGAATAGAAGCTTAAGGTCAAAGATGTACAAATTATATAAATTTGTATATATAGATAGCATATGTACTATGTATCAGTTACCATCAACTGAACGTCCTGCTCGTCTCGTCCCTTTTTTTCATAAATATAAAATAAAATAAAAATTAATGTAAAGCCTATTGACTGCTTGTCCCTACGTTGAAGTAGGGAAATGAAAGTTCGGTATGGCAGAAAAAGCATGAAAGCAGAATTAACGCAGTTGAGATGCGATCAATGCGTAGTATGTGTGGGGTGAGACTGATTGATAGTATTCTGAATGCGGTATACGAGCGCGCTGTGGTCTGAAAGAACATGTCGTGACGAGAATTGAGAATGATATGGTTTGGACACGTGGAGCGAATGAGTGAAAAATGAATAACTAAATATATATATATATATAGCCGGTAGGTCGCGGAAGACCTCGTAGGACATTCGTCGAAAAAATTTGGGAATATTTTGAAAAAATCAAATGTTCGAAGCACCTGGAACAGGCGAGCATGTATGTAAATAGTAAAGAATGTAAAGGAAGCAGGAGAAGGAAGGTTTGCAAGATCAGAAGCAAGCAGTGTTCTGGTTTCTCAGCCTACCCCAACGCGAAAAATGCGTGAGTGTATGTATGCATATCTCTCTGTATTGTTATAACGAAATCAGTAAAATCATTTGTTGTATTGTAATTATTAAGATATTACTACAGTAAAATTACTATGTACAAAAAAAGCATTTCTTGATCAAGAGATTTGAACGAAAGTTTTATTAATTCGACCCAAATTCATTAAAAATTTTCGCGAATATTTCAAAATTAGACGTGCTCTGTGAAAATATCAGCGATGCATATAGTAAGTATTTATATTAAGTCGTATACCATCAAATTCGCAATGTGAGGTATACCGCGCGATCTGTGTTTCCCGGAATAGTAAGGCTAGTTATAAATTGTATTAGTATAATCAAATTTGTACGCAAAGTCAACAATATTGTGTTTACCATTTTGCATTTAATTTAGTTGATTATTGAATTGATGAAAAGCAGTTGTTAAATCTCGAATCTCGAGGTTCGGGTTTTGTTTAAATGTGATATTTAGTAAGATGTTAAACGTATCAATATTTAACATACAGGTAACGCACGGGTCAAACGGTGAATAAATATCGTGATCTTTGAGATCTCGACAATATTTATTGATGTGTAAACGCGGCAGGAATAAATATTGAGCATATTGAAATAAAATCTAGATTTTTTGTGATTATTCAGGCAATATTTATTGACTGCGTGAGCGTGCATGCTGTCTATATCGTCAGTACGTAAACGATCTTTGTCAACTGCATTTGCAGTGTGTGACGACGAAACATTGAGTGCGGCTTCACCATCTTGTATAGAAGAGTCCGAACGATGTAATAACATGGTTCCTACCGGAGTAGTGGAATGTCACAAATGCCTACAACAAAAACAATTATAAAAGAAATGAAGCATTCGATCGTCTGTTGTCTATTTACAAAAATTGGAAGTCAGACGCCTCGAATGTTCGAATAAAAAAAAACAGCCCAAAATCAAATTAAAGTAAAGATTTAAAAATAAACATCAAAACGTTTCGGTGTAGGTACAGATGAAATTTAATTCAATGCCAATATTATGCCAATAAAGGCGTTACTTTTATCGTCCATTATTATGTAACACGTCTATTCGGAAGAGTGATCTTCTGAATACTGACAATATTGAAGTCAGTATCTGTTGAAAGTGTAGTTGGACCAGTTGATTCAATATATATTGAGACAGTTATCGTGATATTGGATCGCGATATTTATTGATCGTCTGACCCCTGCTATAGATTTCAAAATTTCGTGGCATAATAGGTCATAAGTGGATCTAAGCGACACGAAACGTCAAGCTGTTGTTTACAGTAAATTTTAATGTTTTGTTTTTATTTTTTGGAATAGACTGGAGAGACTGTCATGAAAACTCCAATATTTATTTCTAAAGCTGACAAAATTAATATGCATCAAAAGGTTTATCCACAAGGAAAATTCTAATAAATTATTTTTATTTATCAAATAAACTGCAAGTGCTATTGGAAGTCTTTTTGTCAGACTTTTTAATAAAAGATACGGATTTCACTGGCTGACTAAGAGTTTGTGTGTATATTGTAAATAACCAGTATCATACTCCGACAATGAATGACTTCTACTATTAAAATTCTTTTGTGCCTGTTTGATATTCGCCATTTTGGCGCTGTTGGCCATGTAGCGAGAGTCTGCGGTAAACTAGTGATGACAACCAAGTGGACAACATAGATGGTGGGAAACTAGAAAAAAAAATTTTTGACTTTATTACGTTTATTCTTGAAGTACAAATAACAAGGAAAACGAACGAAATTAATTCAAAATGCAAAAATACACTTACTCGAAATACGACGCTCAATCCTTCATAAGTTTGGATATGCTTTTATTTGGACAATTTTTCACTGAACACTTTGTCATTGCTTGGCGTTGTACTCAAAGCGCGGTCAAAATAGAACTGAACGAAAACTATGCCTAATAGACGCGTAGGCAGAGTTTTGCTTCAGGGAAATTTTTATGTATGATTGTGAGTCTATTTGTCAACTGTATGTACATCGATGTATGACAACAATAAAAAACTTTGTTCGGAAAAGTTAAAGTATAAAATAAATATTTTTAATATAATTAAATAGAGTCGCAGTGAAATGTGAATAGTTTACAAGGACAAGCGTAGCGATGTAGCACCAATATGGCTACAAGGCTACCAAATTATCGCTAGCATAGGATGCTACATCGGCGTAGCAGTAACTAATGAATTAAATTACTAGGTTAGTGAGACTTAATTTTGATCTAATGTTTCAAAGCGATCAGCTTGGTTCTGACATAATATAATTATGCGTTGTGAGCCAAAGGCATAGTAACAAGTCTTACAAATCCAAAAATCGATTCATATTATGTATAGTATTGTTCATTTATATTAACTTTGAAATAGTTAAAAATGAAGGGAAATGATCAATTAAATATTTAAAGTATTATTAAATGAGATATCTGTAAGTGGCTTTATCGCCAAAAGAACGTTAGCGTAAACGCCTTGAACGATATGCATGTCTATGTAGCGATTGCAGCATGTTCTGCATAAATTCAATCTTTTATTTGTTGCTTATTTATACGTGAATATTGTATATTTTTTTTAGATTTTTTAAGTTACCCCTTTTTAATTGAAGAGAGGACAAAAGAGCGAAAAAGTGAGCTGATATTAAGTGATCACCGCCACCCACATTCTCCTACAATACCAGAGGAATCACAAGAGCGTTGTGGGCTCCTTAAAAAATATTACTTGTATTTTCAAGTTTTTTATCAAGGTACCCATTTCGTATTTTCCTGGAAACACCACACAATGAAGCTCATTCCACAGCTTGGTCGCACGTGGGAGAACCCTTTAAAACTCGTTGCAGTTAAGAAGGTATTTTTGTAGTGAGTATTTACTTTGATCTTATTTATTTATTTAGTAGGAAGCTCGCGTTGTATAGATTGTGTTGCCTGATGGCAAATTTACAACCTTATAACATAAATTATGTAACATCGTATACCCCACTTACGGGCTAACTCGACATGCCATTAAATAAATTACAAGTACTTAATAACAATATTTAAAAAAATACAAGCGTTCCTTGTTTACTTAGTATATAAATTACTTTATAAAATACACAACAATATAAAATCATATAAAACTTTAGAAATTAAGAAAATTAAGCAATTATTATTTAATAAAAAATTGAATATTAATATATTATTTAATTTAATGATTTTTTAATTTCCGCTTGAAAATCGATGCATAGTTCCAAAATATGTCCAAATCTGTAATTTTAAACATTTTTATAGGACATAGAAATTGTGTTTGTAGAAGTGGTCCTACCGAGTTTACTCTTTGTAATTCTTGGCGTGTAAGTTATTTTTTTTATTATATGACCAAGAATTTTGTCTTGGAACTGCTAACCTTATTCTGTTTAGTAAGTTGCTAAGCTGTCAAACAAAGATCTATTGGACTTCTACGATTGAACAGTGATATGGTTTATAACGTTTTAAGTGATCGTTGGTATTATTAAACTCTTTCAATATATTGTCCTTGTATGCTAAGTGTTGTAAGCATTATTTTGTACTCCTTCTATCCTGTCTTTATGGACTTGAATTCGTGTAGTTCTCAATGAAGATTCAACACAGTATTAATCAAAGTGCGAAGTCCAGCCGGAAAAAGCGATGAATTTGATGTAAAGGTTGGCGTGCACCAAGGGTTCGCACGCAGTCCTCTGTTATTTAATATTGTAATGAACCATATAACCTCAAATTTGCAATCTTATATGCGGACGACGTCGTCATCATCAGTGAAGATGTAAACAACCAGCAGCGGACTTTATAAAAATGGAGGGAAGCTCTGGAAACATCAGGTCTGTGAATAAGCGGAGAAAAGACTAAGTACATGCATTGCAACTTTAGTGGCGTCAACAGTAAAAACACTGTCTGCCTCCAGAACACCCATCTAAAAGAATCGGAGCATTTTAAGTACCTAGGGTCAGTAAGCAGTAAAGATGAGCGAATAGCTTTTGATGTCACCCATCGCATAAGTACCGGTTGGATGAAATGGTCTTTATATTATGGTGTATGAAAAAGAATTATTCAGGGTGCTATGCGATAGCCGAATGTCCGTGTGCATAAAGGGACCAGTATACAGAGCAGCCGTCCAACCAGTCATCACGTACGGAGCCAAATGCTGGTCACTCAAAAAGCAGCACGAAAATCAATTACACTGCGCAGAGACGAAGAATCTCAGGTGAACAGATCGTGTAACTAGGCTGGATCAGGTCAGAAACACACACATAAGAGGCACCTTCAAATTGAGACCTATCCCAGATAAACTACAGGAGAGCCGTCTGCGGTGGTACGGACACATTATGAGGTGACCATCCAACCACATGATTAGAAAAGTGCAAGATTTATAAACTAAACCCCGAGGATGACAAAGACTCTGATTCACATGGATGTCTGAAGTAAATAAGAACCTCAAAGAAGTCTCAAATCAACAAATAGACAACCCAGGACCGAGGCACGTGATGAAACGTCATCATACGGAGGGCTGAGTCAAAATGGAATGGGAAAGGGCCAGGCAAAGAGTTTGGTAATATATATTAATATTCAAAACCACAAATGTTATTAGTACTGAGTAATCAAGGTGTGTTGATACATGAAGAGCTTAGCTAATTAGTTATATCAGGAAGACAATTAGTCACAACGGTAATGCGTCAGACACATATTGCCACCGGAAACGACGACCTTATCGCACTAGCGTTGATAAACATATTATTGCATTTAATTTTTTTCCTATGATGAATATTGAAAATATTTGTATTGAGAAGGTTACATTCATTATCTAAGCATATATTTTTTTTAAAAACAATACAAACTACTATAAAATTTATATTTTAATTGTTTTACTGTATCATGTTAAATTAATAAATAAACAAAGATAGATTGATAAAAACTTATCAGTTGATCATCGACTGAAGGTTTTCACCATGGTCGGTCAACGGAGATCTTCCATATGGAGTATTTCCAGGACGACATGGGTACTTTCCAAATAAAGCACGTATACCTTTCTAAAATTCCAAAATCTATAAAATTATATACTTTCTTTATATATATATTTCCAAAGTATGATGAGAAGTGTTCCTAAGAGCGATTTGACCTAATACCTACTGCCTAATCCCATCAACGAAACATAAAACACAAAGTAAAACATCATCCACATCTAGATGTGTGGTGTGACAACAAAAACTTTCAATGACTTGCGCGGTGTTTTAATGTCTTCAAAATTGCCCTTCCAGATACCTTAAACTCCGGTAGCGCTCTTGCGATTCCTCAAGTGTTAAAACAGCGTAAATGACTGTTATTATATATACAGAAAAAACCAAACGTTCAAGTCAAATTGACTATGATCAAGTTACCAACTATAATAAGCTATACAAGTTGCCTATTTTTAATAATAACGCCAGTGTGAAAGCCACAAGCTTCACCATGCATATTGCATGTGTTCATAACTCTTATCTTTAATGGATTCTGTTGTTGGATTAATGCCTGCAATTTGGACTAGATATCTAATTAACTGCTGGCATTTTCGGCTACGTTTCAGTGTTGAGTATTTACTCAACGCTAGCTTTTTATTTTCTTGCTTCTGCCTGTGACTTCGCTCGCATTGGATCCTTTCCCATACAAAAACGTCAAATGAAACGCAGGTAATGGTCTCTTCTGTTTCACTGGCCTCACAACCATAGACTTAAGATATACTAGCTTATAGACAACTACAGAACATATTTCACCTACCTTGTTTTTACCTAAGAAGGATTGGTAGCGCATTCTTCTAAGGTCTGAGTTTTTCAAAGGGTGGTAGTTTTTGACCTTCAATAAATTATTTTTAATCCTATTTTGAATAAAAATATTTAAATTCGAATCGCAATCCTTCTGAAACTTCTGGAAAAAATATTCACCCTTTCTTTTTCTTTAACCTTGACAGTGTCAATGGACTGTAATTGTTATATTGTAACAGTTAGACAGGTGAAATCTAATGGATGTTCATAAATCATTATTACTTTACTGTTACTATTACGGCTTACTTTATTTTTAGACGTAGCTTTGGACCTTTTTATCGAGAAAAATACGTTTCTACCCTATAATATGATATAAAGACTGAATTCCGATATATACATCTAGTACCAAAATATAAAATACAAATAACTTTACAGGAAAGGAACTAAACTAGGCACTTAAAGTCTCGCTGCTTCGACTTGGGCTTAAAAAACTGAATTATCATCATCGCATCAGCCGTAAGACGTCCACTGGACAAAGGTCTTTGAACCTTATTTAATTATAATTATTTGTCAGTATTCAATTTTTTTTTGATTTTTTTTGTCTCAGTCCTCTCTTCGCCACCGCGCGTATTTATTGTTCGAATCAATTATAGCACGCGCTTCCCCGGGTTTCGGTAACACAATACATCCCTTTTCCCACAAAATATATCCAGAAACTAGATGATGAAATAATAATTACATATCAATGAAACAGAAAAATAACATTAGGTAACGATAATAATTTAATTGAATTTAACAACAAGAATATATTTAACAGGCAATATTTAACAGTTCTCTTTATTTATTTTGTAAAAATTAATCACTGCTAAAGCAATACAGCCTGTATTATTTATGTACAGTCACATGACACATCTTTATTGAGAAGGTTTATTGTAGAAAATATTCTTTATATCGCGTTGTAAAGGTTAAGAATTTGGGGCACGAATAAAGTCCCTTTTATATTTCGTTCACCAAATTGTATCTACGCGATCGTATAATAATCTTTAGTAAATTATTTGCTGTCTCGGCTGTACCGATTATTGTCCGTTTTTACTTGTATAATAGTTTACTTAAATCTGTTTCACGAAAACATAAAATTTTCGGAATCGTTCTCATTATGGTAGTATAAAATATATAAACGAAACGGTTCTAATTCTGTGATAGTCGTGCACGCTTATGGCATTTAAGGCAACTCTTTTAAATCAACATTTACGGCCTTACAAATAAGATTGGCATAATGTTATAACTAAGCATAAACCATGATATGTAAAATGTTTACAAATAGACATTTTGATTACGAATGGTTTGTTCGGACGTATAATAACATTTCCCGTGTTTATTTGCAAGGTAGCTGTCATTCGGAAAACTTCAGAATTATCATTGTATTGACAGTGTTGTCAACGATATTGTAAACATTTTGCATTTTCTTTGTTTATCATCAGTTATAACTTTATACGAAGTTTATTTGTTTAGCCAAGTGGTTAGCGATCCTACCTGCTAAGCTAGAGGTCCCGGGTTCGAATCCCGGTAGGTGCAAGCATTTAAATGATGAATATGGATTTTTGTTTCCAAGTCATGGATGTTTAAATGTATTTATGTATGTTTATATAAATTTATGTATGTTTAAGTAAGTATATTGTATTAAATATATCATTGTCTTGTAACCCATAACACAGGCTATATATACTTAACTTGAGGCAAGATAATTTGTGTAAAAAGTGTGTCAATATATTATAATATTATTATTATTTGTAAGGCCGCAAATAGTTTAATCGTTTCACAAACTATTTTAATAATAATACAATTAGTTCGCTCTTCGACTGAGCTAATATGAAAATATTGGGGTTGAGCAGGTTAGCAACTTTAAAGTAGATCCGTAGAGAGTTGATGGAAAACATCAAGATTTATGAAGTTTACGTCAAACGAATGGTTGGCTCAGAGGAAGATCAGAGTCCCGCATTGTTCATAAAATTTGTTTTCAATCAAAATTTGTGTTATGCATTATGCGAGTCAATCAAAAAATGTAAATCTTAATATATATAAATCCAGTGTCCTGATCTTTGTTCCCTGTGAACTCCTTAGCAAATAAACGAATTTTAATGGGGATTACTTTATGGAGTGCAGTTTTTAGAATAGAATAGAATTGTAGAAAATTTAAGACTTTTATGGTTTTCTCATGGTTGCCATTATCAGATCTTAACCAAAATGGGACCACACGAAGAGTACCAGCTTTCAAATAAAAAAGGCTAATTTTAATAACAATAGAGTTAAATTTAAAGTTTTAAAAGCACGAGAATAATCAAGCAATACTAAAATGGTTACTTTACCCACATCCTGAGCTGCTAGAATGTTGTCAACTACATCTAAGAGTGCATTTTTACCTACCTCTTTTCTTTCTGAATCCGGATTGATGTTCTAGCAAAATTTTATAGATTTCTAAATAATTTATTAATTGATTATAAACAATTTTTTCCATTATTTTAGTTTCGGTCGGATAATAGCATGACGTTTTTTAATAAGTTTGGAAATGAGTTAGTCTGGAAGGAGACATTTATTATATGTGTTAGTACGGATAGTATTTTAGGCATTGTCAGTAGTAACATGTTTAGTGATATATCGTCAATACCAATCGCTTGGGATTTAAGTTCATAAAGAGCTTTACGTACTTTTGCATCCGCATCATTTAACTATTAATATATTTACTTTTATTTCATCCGTAACAAAAAAGAAATGAAAACATTTAAAACCTGTGTTGTTTCAGTATTCAGGCGTTTGAAGTATATAAATATTGAAAATCAGTCCGATAACGAACAAAAATACCAAAACGAAAAACTGAGTGATGTTTGTGTGAAAGGCGGCGGTTTTTCAATATTTGAAAATTCGTTAAACTTGTAGTACGAAAATGTTAACAGTATAAAAACTGTTTTTCATAAAATGTACATTCGAATAAAATATTTAAATTGTGACCAGTTATTCACAAGTTAACTTATTCTCATGCAATACTAGGGTAGCGATTATTTCTAAATAAATGAAATTGAATTAAATTTGAAAATAAAACACTACGAGAGAAGGTTATGTTTTATATTATTGTTTTTACATTGTGTCAACGATTTTAAAAGTGTGTGGAGTTAGTGCAATGAATTTAAATTAAGAGAATAATATGATGATTTACGCTGTGGCTTTAGTTATCAGGAAATTTTCCACAGATTTCAAGTAGCATTTGGTGATAAAGCATTATTTTTTCATTGTTCAGTAAACACACAACTACAAATTGAAATGGAACTCATAAAAAAATTTAACAAAAAAACAACCGTCTTCAAAAACACTACCCCAAAACAATAGTTATAATATGCACTAAAATGGAATGCTCTCACAAACTACTTTTAAAGTATATCCTTTCATCCAATTAAAAAGAGAATCATAGATATCGGTTGGCGCGATATTAAGTTATGCGTTAATATGTCGCGAACATACTTATAGCAAATTTAAGACTTTTATGGTTTTCTCATGGATGCCATTGTCAGATCTGGACCAGTCGCAAGTTTTGAGGTAACAAACATAAAAAAGAACATACTGCCGAATTGATACAACCTCCTCCCTTTTTGAAGTCGGTTAAAAATACAAAATGTCAGCAAATCGTATTGCATTTGAATGTACATCTGATGGTTCAGAATAATACTTATATAATGATGTGAAATGGAATGAGATGAATTATATCTTAATTGCACATCACAAAATAATTAAATTTAACATGAATCAAAAAAATAAAACAAGTTATTGGCGGCCTTATCGTTTATGAGCCGTTTCTTCCAGACAACCGTTACTGGATCAACTGAAATATTTTTAGTTGATGCAAATAATAAACCATATTCGCGATACAAATAATAATTCAGTAATGACATTTCATTACATACTCGTAATATGTTTATGGGTGCGGAGTACTTAATTTAAAACGAAAGTAAACCGACCCGGAAGGCAATGGTTTTCCAAATCAACACTTGTATAAAATATGACCTATGAAAATATGACACCCTAAATTAATAAGCCTGGACTGCTGCCGTGTGTTGCCTTGCAGCTAGACGTATACATTATCTAAGTTAGGCACTTATTATAGTAAAAAGATTTATATCCAAATTATATCAAAATAAATCTATTTAAAATATTTATCAAGTCATATTTTTTCCAACCAGGCCTGTTTTTTGTTAGTTCTCGGATTGTCAGCTTCCGTGATCGTTCAAATATATTAAATTCTTGCTGCATCACATAGCTTCAGTCTGCATTTTTCAAGCTCATATACAAAGGCTAAATTTATAGATAGAGTCCAACCTAACGCGCTGACCAGCCATAAATCCAACAAATAAAATATTTTATTGCCGACAAACTTCAGCTTTTAACCATCCTCACAAAATTTAGGAGCGCTCTATTGATCGTTACGACAGATTTTCTGGAAAAAGAAATTCTTCACTCGTTTCGGATCATTAGGGAATAATTTGTAGGGCGTTGTCTAAATACAGTGATTAATTCAATGGACAATGCTTTTAATGTTAGAATTATAATTAAGCATTATATTAAATAAACCAGACAAGTGCAAGACGGACTTGCCCACCGAGGGTTCCCTACAATATTTTTATGATTTTATAAAAATGAATAATTTTCAGATTATTCGCTATGCTTGTAGTAAAAGTTTTAGTTCTAGATCAACGGGAAATACCCTTTAAATTTTTATTCCATTGAGAGTGATGAATATACGTTTTTTGCGGCATAAGGTTCCGTATCTTTTTTTAAAGTTAACCTTGAAATTTGATTTTATCACAATTTTAACACAGAGAGCTGCTGCCACACTATTCAAAACACTGCACTGTAAACAAATAACAATCACACAAACTGAAATGTAACCTACTCTCGGAGTATTTCTTATTCAAATATCGTAACTGCTTTTTAGATAATTATTTCAATACAAATGGCTACTCCAGAAAACTATTTGTTCAAATATAAGACTACACATATAGTTTAAGACTTCCATCAAAAGTATGGACGTTTTTCAGTACACTTACTTTCACTTAACGATAAATAATTATGCCTAAATGTAAAATCTTCCAAACAATATAATCCTGAAAGGTAGATCAACCCTATATATTAGAGTGTTTATTCAGAACGTCGACTATTTTCGTAATATAAGCGATTCCGATTGAATTTACTGATGAGTACGTTGGTATCTGCGATAAATGAACTTAATTACGAATGGTGTGCTTAGCACATTCATTTGCATATATAACGAAATTGTATGGAATTAATTGAGTTAAGGTTATGGCGTCGTCTTGATTTATAACACACAGGTCCATGTGGAGTTTTAACATGTTTTTTTTTTTTATTTATTTATTTACACACAAATAAATTTGAAAACTAAATTTTATGAACTATGTGGGAATCGAATCCACGACCTCCGGAGTTCCGTGCCAGTGCTCTGCCAACTGAGCTAACCGTTCGAGTGACGTATCGTCATAAAATCTTGCATTCCCGACTCGTGGTCACACCAGTTTGTCACACCAGTGTGACTACGAGTAATTTTTTTTCCTCGTCGTCACACCAAGGGTTTTACTACACCCTATTGGTAATTGATATAAGTGATGTTTCAATTTCTATTCTCATGATCTCGACATTCTCGATAGTTTAGACGGAAAATATTTTGTTCCTCGTCTTCACCACGGGTTCACACACACACACACTTATATATCTCTTCTACACCTTTTATATCTTTACGTTGGTGGTGTGATACTTTTTTCAAAATCGGGAATGAAATCTTGTATGCTATGTTCAACTCTCAGGTTGTGACTTCATCTAAAGGATCTACTTTACAGTTGATAGCCTGCTCAACCCCAATATTTGCATATTAGGAAATTGGCTTCAGATGTCGCTCTTGTAAAAATTATATATTGTGCGTGTGTGTTGAAATAGTGTTTTTGTTTGATTAATATATTATTAAAAATAAGTTTTAAAAATAAATTGATAATAATAACATAATATACATTAATTAAATTTGTAAAAATAATTCTACTAGAAATAAGAAAGACAGTCGGATCACGTACCATCAGTAAGTATTTTGTATTTTATTAATTTCAATGTAAAATAACAAGAAGTGTATGTTATAAAATTTTAAATGCCATTGAGTGTCAAGATGCAACGCACACCAGCATCTTATACTTGCCGTACTAAAAAAATATATTATTTTTAGACAGTGCGGTATCTAATTGGAGCGCAGCTGACACCAATCCTTAATCGAGGACATAACATAAACAGAGTTTTATTAAACAGCACAATAATATTATCTTTGCCTATTTTAATAATATTATTAAGGCACCATGAAGTTGCATATTTTTTTATCAAACTGAGCGACGAATAATAATACAATAACGTTATTCTATTTAAGATCGGAAATACAAAAGAAACGAAAATCTTATAAAATAATTCCAATCTTAAGTGTCTTAGTAATAAACGCAATGTAAAGTTATTCCAAGTTTAAATTTAATTCTCACTGTCGTGTAATTCTGTAGTGACAAAAGATTATATATATGACTAGCTGACCCGGTAAACGTTGTTCTGCCATATAAATTATTTTTACGTGCCAATAAAAGTCCCGTCAAAATCGGCCCAGCCATTTCAGAGATTAGCCGGAACAAACAGACAGACGAACAAAAATTGTAAAAAATGTTATTTTGGTGTATGTACCGTATATACACTGGCCTGCAAAAGTAAGTATCACACTTTTCAAATTAATTTTTTTTCTTAACTATAGAAGGTAGATATTTAAGATTAAAAACGTTTTGTTGCAAATTTTATAGGCTTTAATTCTTAGAAACTAAAATTATACATTAGTAGCATTTTTAACTTAAAAAACATAAAACAATGAAAATAGACATTTTAGTTTAGTGTAAAAAAATTCAACTAAAATGTATTACATGTTATTTAATTTTTAATAACTGGTATTGCCTCCTCGAGCTCTGATTACAGCTTCGAGCCGGTTTGGCATAGGAGCCGATGTTGGGGAATATTCTCCCATTCTTCTACCAGAGCCTGCTTTAGTGCCCTGAGGCTAGTAGGTGGTGGTTTGCGATTTCTGACTAGCCTCCCAAGCTCATCCCAGGCGTGTTCAATCGGGTTGAGATAGGGACTTCTTGATGGCCAAGCCATCACGCTGATACCGACCTCCTGAATATACTCTTGTACGATATGAGCCGTGTGTGGCCGGGCATTATCATGCATCAGCATAGATCCATCACCCATATTTGCTAAATACGGCCCTGCATACTCATTGAGAATCTCTTGAGCATATCTTTGCCCAATGAGGGTGCCATTCTCTATGGCTACTAGCTCTGTGCGACCTTCTGAAGATATGCCAGCCCATACATGTACACTGCCTCCACCGTATTGGACTCTTTCTGAGAAGCAGGCTTGAAGGTATCGCTCACCAGGTCGCCTGTAAACACTTCGCCTTCCATCAGAAGTGTAAAGGAAGAATCGAGACTCATCTCCAAACAAAATTCTTGACCATTCTTATTCATCCCACTCATGTGTTCACGGGCGTATCGCAGTCTCGCTACTCGATGCTGTTTCTCGAGTTTTGGGCCACTCGCTGGTCTTCGGGGTTTCAAATTTGCTTCAGCAAGTCTTCTTCTCACTGTACTGTCACTAATGTGGACTACATCCGGGTCTGAAGTAGCTGTTGCTGGACTTCAACTGCATTTTGGTGGCGATTTCTTAACACAGTGGAAATAATATAACGATCTTCTCGGACACTGGTACACCTGGGTCTGCCATTACAAGGTCTCCTCAGATGGTGTCCAGTCTCTTCGTACCTTCACTTTACCTTCTGGACCGTTCGTACCGTCACACCCACCATTCTTGCAGTGCGACGCATACTGATACCTAGTTCCAGTAAAGCCATGATCCTAGCACATTCTTCAACTGATAGAGGCATGATAAATAAATGTTATGTGCTTTTTAGCATAAATTTTTAAAACAAGACCCATCGATCTTGAAAAAAATTTAAAACAGAAAGAAAAATGTGAATGGTAAAATTGTAATTCGCAAAGGTCCACTTTGAAAAAGGAATGGTTTTGTTTTTGAAGTTTTTTTTCAGCCAATTCTTAAAAGAAAGTTACCGACTATAAAGTTTTTATGTACAAAATTAAATTCTCTTTGGAGTCCTTTTCATTTCGAAAGTATATCTTGTGAACTTAAAACGTTATCCCAATTTTAAAAGTGTGATACTTACTTTTGAAGGCCAGTGTATATTCATACAGATGTAGTGAAGAATGGTTATTTCAATATTACAAACAGACACTCAAATTTATTTATATGTATAGATGACATATATGATATTAATAAGACAAAAAAATTTAAATTTAGAATTACTTTACTTCGCGTGACACAGCTAGAACCTTATAGATTCACTAGCTGACCCAGCAAACGTTGTATTGCCGATATTAAAATCGCGATACAAAAGTAACTGTTGGTAACTGATCGTAGATGGGTGAAAATTTGAAGTTGTATGTATTTTTAAGGCTGACTCATAATCAAACAAATTTGAAAAAAAATGTCAAAAAAATTAAAAAAAAAATTCGTGTGGACCACCCTTAACATTTAGGGGGATGAAAAATAGATGTTGGCTGATTCTCAGACCTACTCAATATGCTCACAAAATTTCATGAGAATCGGTCAAGCCGTTTCGGAGGAGTACGGGAACGAACATTGTGACACGAGAATTTTATATATAAGATTTGACAGTAAAATTGTCTATAGCGGCGGAGTGCATCTTGTAAATGTATTTTCAATAATGGTGTACAACGATGATAATGATTAATACAGTAAAATAGTACACAGTACAGTTTGAGGCTAAGAAAAAAACATGCCTATTGAAGTTATAACAAATATAGCAACGTAATACAACTAATTGCAACAATAGCAAACCATTGCATATTATTTGGAAATAATTACGCTTGTTAATATATATTATAGATGTTTATATTATACAAAGTTTTGTTGTTCTGAAATGCTACATAATATTATTATGTAGACGCAAAAAGGTAACACGAGAAAGCTTTTAAATACCATCTGTTACTACAAATTTCAAGGTGCCTTAACGTTATATTATTTACGTACAAAAATAATTTTCTGTTCAAAATTTTGAAGTAAGTGCCAATTTAAACATAAAAATTACTTTAAAATACTGTATTGGTAGACTCAGGTAGATTTTTACTACCAATTTCAGCAAACAACAGTAAAAAGCGAATCTATAGGCAAAAACAAAAACTGAAATTTGGCAATTTTAGAGTATGCCCATAGAAGTGAAAACTTAGAAGTTTTAGTATTAAAAATTGAAATTTAATAATGTTTATAAACAGTTTAATTATATATTTCAATTTATTTTCAATAATATAATAATCAAACACAAAACACTCTTTTAAAAATACATAATATATACACATTTCACTAAATCTTTTCAATTTCACTTATACGATATACACAGCACTATTGTTACACAATACGTCAGCTGTATAGCTACAGATATACTGCTATAAGCATTACGGTGACACGAACTCGTCGCAAAAAGTATTGAACTATATTTTATTTATTTTTTAATTATTTATTTATATAACCACACTACAGGTTTATGCTAATGCGACAGAGTAATGAACAAATAAATTTATAACAATAGTATCATTGAATATTTCGTAAAAGAAAAACTTAACTAACTAAATAATATTACTCTAATTGAATACAAACTATACAATTATATTATATATATAAATTATATATTTATTACGTGCGCCAGTCATGAACATGTCGGTGAACCCAAAAGATTTTCCCATGTGACTAACACCAATAAGTGTCCAATGCGGCTGAACAAGCTTGCACTTCAAAAATACAATGGCGTTTTATTCATTGTTTATGAAGTTAGTTGAAAATATGTTATTAAGATTAGTTAAGTATTCACGAGCCATAATACTCTGAAGTAAATGAGACATTTAATGAAAACGATCAAATTATAGCCGATAGAAACACCACACTTACCGTCCGTCAGTAAATCATTGCGAAATCTGCAAGATTCCCGGATAATTTGTAGTCTTAATCGTTATATTAAGCAGGGAAATTGTAGAGAGTTGATCTCGTTGTTAACAATAATTTTGAATAAAATGTGGTGGTCATTTTAGCATATAGAAATATCTTCTGATTAGTCAATTTTCCCAAAGCTAATAAGATTGCCCCAATCTAGGTAAATATAGGTCTTATCAAAGGAATATCTTCTCTTTTTTTTTGTCAAATATTCCAAATTTTAATAACACTCTTAAGGAATTTTTCAATGTCCGACATATTTGCTACCAACTTTAAATCGAACTGTCATGCTCATTTGAATTTAATTAATTTCTTTTGTGAGCAACAATGGTTGCTCCATCCTCGACAGACTTAAGTTGAAATAAAATGTGGCTGTAATTGTGTTCTGTGCACATGACAAGTGCTTCTCCTTTTTACGGTAGAAATAGGTGTGTACAAGTACTGCAGATAAAGTAAGTCTACTTTCTCACAGGACTACCTTTTAGTTTTACTACTACTACCATACAGTTTCTCCACAAACTCTTCAACGATATGAAAAAATAGATATTATTTCTGAAATTCACTAAAATATTTGAATTTCATAGGATATATGATAATATTGTTAAAGCTGTTTTAAAATATAAAATGTTGGGTGAAATAATTCCTGTTCAGCAAAAGCAACATGTTAATCTCTAGCTGCGTATTTTACGAGAATATCTTTTATTCTCGTTCTCGATGAAGTTTAGCGTTAATCGAAGAAGAAGCTACGAAATTTATCATAAATGTAAAAAAAAATTATGCCTACCAAATTTACATAAATAATGTAACTGGAAAAACAGTAATAATTATAAAAGAGTGGTAGTGAATGCAATAGAGAGTCTTTGTATGGTTGTTCAAGTCTTCGGTTGTAGCATTCTTAAATTTTGGTGCCAATTAAACTATATTTAATCCTAGAAGGAAGATTACTTGAAATTGAAATAGATGATATTATCATGGATGATTTTAAGACTCTTGTCAACCTCAATCACATGTTCCGTGTAAGTTTTTTTAGGACCCTGCTCATTACAATGCAGTGCCGCTCAGGATTCTTGAGAAACCCAAAAATTCTGAGCGGCACTACAATGGTGCTCGTCACCTTTACATATAAGATGCTAAGTCTCATTTGCACAGAAATTTCACTAGCTACAGAGCCCATCCGATTGAAACACAATAATGCTTACACATTACTGCTTCACGGCAAAAATAGGCGCCGTTGTGGTAACCATAATTTAGCCGGCATCGTGTGCAAAGGAGCCTCCTACTGGTGTCAGTCTTCGAAACAAGATCATAAAACCGCAGCACACTTTTAGCACAATATGTTCATTATGCTTGTGATACAGTCCATTTCTGTAAGCCACACATTTGCAAAAATAGTATGGAATATAAATTTATTTAAAGCAGGTTTAAATAAAGTCCGTTGCTTATTGAATTAATTCCAGCCTGCTCCTGACATAACGAAGGGCTTGAGATAAAAATGTATATTTGCAATGGCAGTCGGGTTGATAACTTTTTTGTATGAAACTTTATTGTAAAGCTTTTGTATTTCAATTTTTGAGATAATAATTGTTTCAAAACAATCAGATTCTACGTGCTTGAATGGACACTGCTCTGATTTTTTAAGGTTACGCAAGCTTTAAGGGAGAAAGGGTGATCCCTTATGCTCAGAGGACTTGTATACTTGTTTCATCTCCTATCCTATTAACCTAATTGGTGGTTGAAGGATGATCAATATTTTAATATTGACACAGAGTAGGAATGGCTAGGAACTAAAATATTACCGAACATTCTAATTCTGTCGGACGCGTAATAGAATCTCATTGCGAGCGGGTCACATCGGAATATTGAATCATCGCTCTGAATAAGGCTATCAGAACGTGACTGACATACCTTCATTATTTATTAATCAATGTCCAAAGTGTATAAATTAAATTGTTATAATAAAGTAGTGTATAGTTAATAAATATTGCGCTATTTATAACCTAGGTCCTAAAGAAGAATGAAGAGCCAAATTTAACGAAATGAACATTTTAACTTTTGCTTCTAATTATATTCTTGATAAATTTATGTAAATATATAGGCACATAAGCGAGTTTTGCAGTGGAAATGATCATCATAATGTTAACACCAGGAACTAGTATAAGCTTGTTATGCATACTACTCGGTTAAGTCGAGACAGTAAGTCTATTGAGGGGCGATGTATATGCTTTTACAACATGATACCAGAGAATGTTCATACCACAAAGCACACAAGATCACAATACCTATGGATACCAAAATCATTATATAATTAGCACTTTACAAATTAATTAAATAACAGTACTTAATTTATATTAATAATATGAAACAGTTTATTTGTGTTTGATTAGTTATTTAACTATTTAAAACTATAGAGAACAGAAAACAGAAAATGTTCAATATTTTCACTACGAATATTCCTGCCATGCGCTAGCTATTGAGGAGTCGTAATTCTAAAAGTGTATATTTCACTTCCAATATCATTTGAGAATATAAACCGAATGGCAGGCTACTACTGCAAATATTAAACGTAAATATTTTATGACATGGCGTAGTTATGTGAAATTGTATATTACTTGATAGCATTAACTGTTTCATTTCTTAAACTTGAACGCTTCTCTTGGGAATACATCCGAGTCTTACAACTATATTGAGACACTTCTTACAAGGGTACGACAATTTTATAGATGACGAGCACTGGCTCTTTATTTCAATACACTTAACTATTTTGTTGTTATTTAACATAGTTTCAAATAACTGCAAATTAGAGAATCTCCTTCATTCATTTCATCATCATACATTCATTCATAAAAATACATTCATTTATATGGGTTCGTCATTTTAGAGAAAATGGTGCACAAATAAAGTAATAGACAAAAATTATAGATATTCAAATGATTTGAGTTTTCTTTAGTGTTAATTCCGCCAATATTTGTCATTAAATAAATTGACTGGCAATTAATAATAATAATCTGTATAGTCTGGTGTCAGATTTTGGCGTGACAACACATCCTGAGGATGCCTCGTGTAGAGGCAAAACACGTGTCGAATTGTTTGTAGACAAATATTGGCGGAATTAACATTAAAGGAAACTCAAATCATTTGAATATCTATCATTTTTGTCTGTTACTTTATTTGTGCACCATTTTCTCTAAAATGGCGAATCCATTTCCGCAAAATAACGCCTATTTCAATAAAAATGATTGAAACGCATCTTTTATAAATGGATCCTAAAAAAATGTTAATATAACAGACACGGTAATCTTTCGATATTTTAATCTGCATCTATCAAAATTGCCATTTTATCGTAACTAATTTTAAGAGGAATGTGTTTTTTACAGTTTGCTACCTTAGAACTCTGCCATTTATACACGGATTATATATTGATGTTTAATTGAAATTAATATATTTGATTTGCAAACAAAGGCAAGTGAATTTGTACAATTTTCTTTGATTGACAAGAATATCACACATTAAAATAATGTACGACGGTGCCATTTGACAGAACTTGGTGGCGTGGCGTGTTTCAACGGTACGTTTTGACATTCACGAGCGTTCCCTGAGGATAGCGTGTTGGCTGACCTTTTGTTTGGATATCCACCAAGCCGCGCCAACCGCCAAAGTTTTCCCATTCATGGGTGATTTTAGCACAGCGCTATTCCATGCGGCCTGTTGGAGCGGTCGTGAATACACAGCTTTACATATTAATTGTTAAAAATGATAATTTTAGCTCGATGTTTTAATTTTGCAATGATAATGATGCAAAATATATTCCAGTTATGTGATCGTGTTATCTGCAATCTGAAACTCAAAATAACACATATAAAAAAAGAAAATAATAATTTCAGTAAATTTTACCAAAACCAAGAAATAACTTTCTTGGCTAATTTCAACCGCAGTCTAAAACGTTGAAAAGGAAAAAAATTCTAAGTAAACGCGTAGCAGTGCATAATACAAAAAAAATATTTGAGTTTTGATCACGTGCCTACTAACGATTTAATAGAACAACAAACAGAATGAATGCAATCTTAAGGACATCAGCGCTGTCTGTCTTATTGTCAAGAGTCGTTATCACATGAATACCTGGAAGCAGCATATTGAAACTGTACGTTGTCCCGTCTATCCCTTGTCCTAAAGAGCTGTAAACATACAAAGAGAATAATTCAAATAGTGAGTCCGTTTTCAAGTCATTTGAGAGTAAAGATAAACAAAGAAAGCTATGTTTAGGAAAACATTTATCTCTTGTTAGGCATCTATTTGTTGTCATTTAAGTTTTATGATAAATATGCTCACAAGAAACTCTAACCATTTACGAATATTATAAATTTCATGTGCAGTTTTGTGCTACAAATGCTGGCAGATCAGTTACAAGTCGCATAATGTTTTTAGCTGGAGTAATAAACAAAACTTAAGCTCTATCTATATATAACTAACATAAAACAAGTGAAATACTCATAAAATATACAGTTAGACACACGCCTTTCTTACATCATGCGTTCTACTGTAGATAGCTTACAATTTAAACATCAAATATATTATATATACATCAAATATATATATGGCTCATTCGATTTGATATTACAAATATCCATAAGCTACTAGGGATAGAAACATGTCTGATTTTTACAATAAATTTCTATCACGATTTGTTGCAGTCGCAGGTTTCAATTATCAAATCAAGAAAGAAAACACCACAAGAACTTAAAAACCAATTTGGATATTAAATTTGAAAATAATTAAAGAGAGAAACGTTAATTAAATAGTTGGAAGCAGATAGAATGTAATTTGCAATGGGAATACTTGATTGTCTCCGACTTCGTCTAGACAGAGCGGTTTAACTCTACAGTCACATAAACTTTAATATTGTCGTTTCGAATTATTTTTAGGTCTAACAACAATAAGTTAGCATATTTTGATGCAATTCTTTTGTAAACAAATTGTTTTGTGTTGAAATTACGATGAGGGCTGATCCTGTCATAGAGCAATCTACTTGTGATTTTCAATTTAATGCTAAAATCTGAACGACCGAGCCTTGCTTGGATTTTTATGAATGTACAAAACTTCTTTTTCTGCTTTCCGGATCACCCAATGTCCCATCTGAGCTATTATATATTAAATATATATTAAATTTACACTTGTAGTCTAATGTTATTAAAGCTGTTACTCATTAAAAACGGATAAAACTACATTTTTTAAAATTGAAACCTAGCTAGATCGATTTCTTGCCTCCAAAACTACCTGTATACTAAATTTCATTGCAGCCGTTTCCGAGATTCAGAATATATATACAAGAATTGCTCGTATAAAGATATATTATATATTCTTTAATGTTCTTTAAATGCCTAACATGTTCGCATCATTTATTTATTTATTCAAAGTGTGTGTGATTTGATGTATTTCCAATACTCAATAACACATGAGAATGTTGTTATTATTACAAACTTTTTTATTTTTTGACTTCCGTTGTTTGAAACATTTCATTATTTGGTGCTTCACGTCGTTAGCATTGTATTTATGTATTTTTATAATGACGTAATTTATATTAATTTAAGATATGGCAATGAGTTTCTTGTCACTTTCACTCATTAAAACTCAACTTTTCAAGAGTAGTAGTGTAAACTGTAAATTGTATAACTTTGAGATAAATGTAATTTTTTGACTTATATGAATAAACAACTTTCAATTTGATTGATACGTCAATCATTGTACTTTATCGCAGTCTTCTGAATAAGAGTTTTTTTGAAGCATTTATTAAGGAACTTATTTCAACATTTCAAGAAAATTCGAAAACAGGTGTAAACTGTTCTATTGGTGATGATATTCTGTAGAAATGTTCTTGGAAATGTAGATTACCATTGATTTTGTTAAATTGTCGGGGTTGCTAGGTGTAATGAACTGCTGCATTGGTAGGTGTTATGGAGCGATGTCAATTATTTGTGTGTCTTTACTAGATTTTTGGAACAGACCCTATAGGGTCTGTTCCAAAAATGAACAGTTATTGCTCGAACCCGAAGCTCATCAACGCTGAGTGCCCCAAGGCTGTGTGCTATATCCTACACAGTTTCTTCTGTATATCAATGCTATGCGGATGACAGTAGATATGATGATATGATATGATCTCTCGGGAAATTGTCGACGAGTGCCGGAAGAAACTTGTGTCTTCTATTTAACCCCCAGAAGACTCAAGTTTCCGGGATTACCATTGCTTTTCTGCTTTAGAATACTTGGTCTCCAGCGATTGCCAATTCTGCGGTCTACTGGAAGGCAAAGCCAATTCGGACGCCTAGTTTATTCGAAGCCATTGAGGGCTTTAATAAACTACGGTAATACCTTCTCAAGAGAGTCGCCGGCACTGGGCGACGATTAATCCGCAAAACAATTTATGTTCGAGGCGTCCAACTTACCTTACAATGAGACATCCAACAGTGTAAGAGATGACCATAGCCTTGGGGAACTTCAGCGTTCATGGGCTATGGTTTCCAGCAATAATCGTTGACAAGAAAGCTGGTGGTACACATAAACTCTCGGGAAGCCCAAATGATGGAAGTTTTGAGAGAAGCGCCTTGTGCCATACACGATCAAAGACCTTCGCAATACTGATGCAAATGTATAAAACATCGTTCTAGCGCGCCTAATAATTCATTTTATGACGATCATTAACTCAGCCGCTTTCATGAAAGCGTAAAAGCAAGTAATAAAACTATAAAGTGCGCAATATATATCAACTAAATAATTACACGGACAAATTACATTAGATGTAAGGCTTCCCAGGCGGGAAATAAAAGCATTTTGGTGTAGCTTATTTAATATAATTGGTTAAAGAATTTATAGTTATATTTTGTCTCACTGAATTCTATACGCAGAAGATAAATTATTCAGAATTTTTTTTGAGGCTGACATTTTTTATATAAAAATTAATATTTTCCGTTAGTTTAATTTTAATATTAAGACCTTATATTATTTAATCGTCTAGAACATAGTTTCTCAACCTTATTTTGCTCACCGCCCACTTTGTATAAGTTTAAGTTAAGAATATGTTTTTTTCTAGAGTATTTTCGTGTATTTTTTTGCCTTTTTAGACTATATTTTTTAATCTACCCATGCCCCATCTGCACCATCTCAATGCCCCCTAATTTTTTCTGGGTCTACTGCCCCCCCGAAAGTCTCAAACGCCCACAAGGGGGTGTTATCGCCCACGTTAAGAACCTATGTCTAGAATCTAGGTAGACTGTGAGAGCAGTGAAAATGTCGAAAAAATTGAGGTTGACAATTAATCTCTATTTTGAGCAATGCACGCACACTAACACAATGTGACATCCAAATGCGAGTGCAAGTAATACCTTTTTTCAACAGTTGTCTAGCAGCAAGAATCTCTATCTCTACGTATAAATTGTCTAAGATTAAGACATCTTTATGACATCGAGAGTCTAGATACCAGGTCATAAACTCCAAAAAAAAAAATCGAGATTGTTTGTTTTGACAGTTGACGAAGTTTGAGCCATATTATCTTATATCTTTAAACGAGCAATTCTTGTATATACATAATCTGAATCCTTGAAACGGCTCCAACGGTTTTCAGAAAATTTTGTAAACAGTAGATTTCGGGGGCGATAAATCAATGTAGCTAGGTTTCAATTTAAAACATGTAGTTTTATTCCTGTTATAATTAGAAACAGATTTAATAACATTAGAATACAAAGGTAAATTTCGGCACCATATACAAGCTCAGATGGAACATTGAGTTAACCGGAAAGCAGAAAAAAAATAAAAAAAAATATTGACAAATTAATATTGTAAAATTAAACTTATTATTTTATAGCCGGTCACTCCATTCCCAATCTGTGGTATCATTAAGACAGTCATTTATGTTATAGTAATCTTTACCACACAAACGTTTGGACAAATTATGGATTCCCTATTCTAATAGGTGTCGTCTGTATTAGACATAGATGATTCTTCAGAAGAGTCTAATTCAGTCATATTTATGACAATATAACACAGAATTATGTAACTCAGTAACCGTTTGTTTACATTCTTCCCGTCGTCTTGTTGGCCATTGCATAGATAAACTTAGCTTAGTCAGAATCCTTTGACGAAGTTGACACTACTAACTACAGAATATAACCAAATCAACCAATTGCATTAGAATTTAAATAGTTCTACCACGCTAACATCCTATTAATATTATAAATGTGAAAGTTTGTATGTCTGGATGTATGTTTGAACTTCTTTAACGCAAAAACTACTGAATGGATTTTGATGAAACTAGTTTCTATCTACAGCTAGTTTAGAATATAGATAATATTACTATTAATATTCTTTGAAACTGTGACGACATTAAAACTCGGAGCCGGAGCTAGAGAATCTTCATTAGGTGCCCCACTTAAATTTTTGATACTATCGAATACTGGCCGTTATGTTAATGAGAGAAAAATAGTTAAAAGCATTGCAAATGAGGTTAAGCGGTTTAAATGTTAGCAGAATGCTAATGTTATTATGGAGGTCGTCTCGTAAGGTAATTGCTTCGTAATTAAAAAGCGTTTTGTCTATAAAGTTAATTCAAAAACTTTGTAGTTAAAATGTTATTTAAAACCAATGTTTTTTATTGAAGTTATACTTCTTTAGGCGCGTTATGAAAAAATGATGAGAGTGAAATTTTAAGATGTGCGCGCATCACTGTAACACAAAAGTAACAGGTTGAAGTTGGTTTTTAAAATTTTCTGATGTTTTCGACATTTATTATTTATTTTTATAAATTTCCTTTTTGGTTTTTTATTCAACAATATATACTGAAAGTACAAACATATGTATAATCATGCCTGTCTCTCCTTCGATTGTTGTGCAGTTTTATCTTTTCGATGCTCTTATAAATCCTTGGCTTTATTGAGATTATATATATTGCTTTTAATAATAAAAAATAACCGTATTTTTTTATTATAACATGCTTTTTATTATCTTTACCTGTATCTGTAACGGAATCGATATCTTCGATAGATCTCCATAGGATTTTAAATATTAAAGCAGTAGCTATCGCACACATTGACATTAGAGCTATTGTAGTAATAGGGTTTATATATATAGTTACGGAACCCTTCAATATATTGTATCCACTCTCGTAACCGACAATTCATGCTTAGAAATGTATCAAACTAGAAATTTCCCGCGGTTTCACTCGCATATCTCGTGGTAGAGAAAAGTCTATTAAGTCGGACTGTAGATTTATTTTTGTTTATATGTAAGATTTATTTTACTTAGTTTTTATTTTGTTATTGTATTATTTTCTTTAGATTGATATTTTGAAATTCGTTATTTCTTTTTAATGTTATGTCAGATTTTAGTAATTTAAAGAGTATTTTACAGGTAAAAAATATTCATTAAATCATTTAATGAGATAAGGATTAATACAGAGATATGAATAATATGATTCGATTATTATCGGCACTTTTACCAACTTTTAAAATGTAAATAAGTATTTATATTGGCATAACTAGTTGGACATGTGGTATTGCGGAGTTTTTGTAGATATTGATTTTGTAGATATGAAACACGTACATAACTTCACTTGTAACTTGAATAGCAATTAAAAATTATAATGTTTCCTGTGTTGATGCATATTACATCTATCTTAATATATATAAATTACGTGACACGTTGTTTGTCCGCGATGGACTCCTTGACTAATGAACGAATTTTAATGGGGATTACTTCATGGAGTGCAGTTAAGTCCAACTTGAGAGATAGGATACTTTTAATTTCGATTTGGAACCCATAATTATTTTTATTTCCTATATCTGTTTTGTATGGACATATTTTCTGTAAGAAAATTTATTGACGCACAGTTTGACAGTTCTGCTGTGAAACAATTTCATTATAACAACAGGGAGAATTTTTTACGAAATAATTTTTGATATTTTGAAATATTATTGACATATTATTCAAATAAAAAAAAAATATCTACAGAACAAAGTCTGTCGGGTCAGCTAGTATTAATTATAATTCAAAATGCAAAATAAATATTACAAGCTAAATAATTCAAATTGTTTTCATCTATGTACGTACACTGCTTTATATAACCTCCACGTAAATATTATCGTTGTTATTTGGCAATTAATTATCTTACTTTGAAAACCATTAGTGCTTAATGAGGAACACGGGCCAGCCAGATGTAATAAACATCCACTCACTGCTAATTGTTGGCGTCAGGTTATTTACCAGTAAAACAAGGGATGTTAAATGTAATTATTATCCGATGCCCTAATGCAATTTTCCATGCAGACTAGCCTTAACGTTGAGTGAGATAATAATAGCGAAATGCTTTGGAGATAAGATTAAAGCGCTTTTATATATTCTGAATAGATTAATTAAGACTTTGTAGTAAATAATATCAATTTTATGTAGGAAAATGTGTTTTTTTATTGTATGTTGGTTACCCTTTTCCGCCTTAAATTTTCAACAGTTTTTGAAACACAGAAAAAAGTTTTCCACGGGTTCACAGCTGCTCTCACAGTCTGTAAAGACGTATAAATTAAAGCTATTTTTTTATCATATTGTTAGATTATTTCGTGTGACAGTGACGTGAAAATTTTTTAACGTCAATAATTTTGCGTATACTCACATAAATTTTATAACAATAAAAAATATATAAAGATATTATTGTTGTACATAAATTAGGAATTAAAAAATAGGAAGGTGATTGCTGAAGATAATTCTTAAATGTCAGTAGCGTCTAATTGAAGAATTTTATTGTAGTTACATAATTAACTCAATATAATAAAGGTTAATATAATTAACTTATTCGTTGAAACTGAAAATTTCACCCAAATTTCACAATTTATTAGGTTTGTTTTAAAAATCTAAAATCATTCCATCAGTTTCTAAAAATCACCGTACATAAAGACGGATAGTAAGATATTAAAATTAAAGGACTATAAATAGTTTTCCGGGTACGGTAAGTTTACGTTATTATAACGGCCGTTCCCAATATTCAGTCTATCTCTTACTTGAGATAAAAATCATAATTATCGTTGACTTTTCTGTCCCTATAAAGTTATCCCCCTCATTCATAATGGTCCGCTAACTTTAAAGTGCCGCTTGGGAGTGTTTTTTCTCATTCTGACTTAGGTTAATAGAAGAAGACAGAGTGAGAATTAGCAATGCTTTAAGTTAGCAGACTATTATGAATAAGGGGGATCGACGCTAACTCACCTAATCCGTACACTCTGTGTGTCAATGGGACGACGTAAAGCTTACCAGCGATAGAAGTTAGTATGGAAATTTCAATTCACGAGCCCCAATATAAGGCGATAAGAATGACTTATCGGCTATATTGGGACAGCTTCAGATTATTGACAGTAGAAGGTTGTAATTTATCTCTTTCCGTAGATAGTATATTGGGAACGGCCTTAAGTAGACATAGATTAGATTTACAGCAGTGAAGTGATTGCACTGCTCCTTAACGATATTGTCTTTTAAATCAGTACACCTGTTTTATTTATTTTTTTATGTTTCATTATTACTGTTTTATTATGTTGAAGTTACTTATTTTGTTAAATGTTCCTTTTATATATTAACTGACCTATGTTTAGCAGTGTAATTATATTGCCAATAAAGTTATTATTATAAGCTTATCTTAATTTCTTTTTGAGTAATTTGTAGATAGTAATAATAATTAAGGTAATATTTTTGAAAAACTAAATCATCTTGTTAGAAGTAATTTCTAACCGATAAGCTCTGGTTTCGATGCTGTGAATAATTCTCATTCACTGGCTCAGTGGCTATAACCAGGGCTCCGTGCTATCTTTACTAACTTAAGTGTTCTTGCTTAAGTTAAGCTTCCATAACATAACATCACGAATTTGTGCTTCAAAGTTTCTTTGACATTTAATATGAGTTCAAAATGCTCAACAGTGAATGAAAAAACTGAAAAAATATTTTTCAGATCGCATTGTGTTTAAATTTTACTCCTTTGTGACGTTATTTAAAAAAATGTTTTTTTTTTTTATGAAAATAAGGGACGAGACGAGCAGGATGGTAATTGATACGCCCTGCCCTTTATTATGCAGTGCCGCTCAGGATTATCGAAAAACCCAAAAATTCTGAGCGGCACTTCAAATGCGCTCGTCCTCTTGAGACATAAGATGTCAAGTTTAATTTGCCCAGTAATTTCACTAGCTGTGGCGCCCTTCAGACCGAAACGCAGTAATGCTTACACATTACTGCTTCACAGCAAAAATAGACGCGTTATGGTACCCATAACATAGCCGGCATCCGGTGCAACTTAAGTACTTAAGTACAGGTGGACGAATGCGGCATCTGTAAGGGAGAGCATTAAACTTTACGACAGACCACTGAAAATGGACTGTACTAAATTCATGGACTGCAATTTCATTCTGTTCAGTGAAAATTGTTACCATTAATTTAGTTTCAAAATATTTCAAAGACGTTTTTGTATGTAAGAATATTTTTGTTATAGATTACCTTCCTTATAATATATATAATGCAATAATAATATTCAATATATTTTGTATTATTTAAGTAAAACTTTCGTTGCTCCGAATAATACATTATATTTTAAGTTAGTGCTATATTTGTTTATCCTTTATTAACACAATAGTTAATGTTCATTCTTCCAAATCTTTATTTATAAAAAAATCGTGTCAAGTTATTTGTCCTCCTAATTGACTACTGAACCAATTTAAATCTATCTATCTATCTCTATAATATTTTGCACATTATGTGCAGTTTAATACGACTAGAGAGATACTAGAGTTTTTATTTCGATTCGCGACCCCATTATATTTTTAAATTTCAAATTTTATTTCCGCATGAATAATTCTATGAGAAAAATTTTTGACGCACAGTTTGACAGTTTAGCTGTGACATTATTTCATTAAAGGAACATTGAATACGCAAATAACTATTGTAATGATTGTACTTCTAGAAATTTCGAAATTAACAAAAAATATAATTTTTTCCCACCTTGATGAAATGCTCGCTTTTAGTCCCTGGAACGAGTGGCCGATTCTCTCCCAACAACACGACTTTTATCCCTCGTACCAGGAACTAAAAGCAAGCCTTTCATCCAGGTAGGAATTGCCACCCGCGACTGTCATAATATTCCGCGGATGAGAAGTACCTACTTTTCTTACTCCCTAATATATTTTGATTTGCATATTTTGTATATTATACGCATTTGTGTAGGTGAAGTGAAGTACATCGGTATACTATAAAATTAAGATTCAGTTGTCCCTCAATAAGTATTTTATTTCAATATTAAATATACCGTGTGTAGTTATCTATACAGAATAGTTTCGATGCTTTACGTTTGCCGATGTTCCCGCGGCATTTTGTTTTAATCTGCGGTAATTTTTGTTAGTCTGGAAATAGAAATGCTCAAATATTGGAACTCAGTCGGATAACGAACAAACGTGTGCAAATAAAGAGCTGAGTGTTTGATTGTGGGTTGGGCGTTGAATATTGTTTGTTTTCTTTGTTAGAACACTAGAAATAGCCACATGGTACAAAATAGCTTTCACAATAAATGTTTATAGGGAGATTCATAGATAGGAATCATTAGGAGAAAAATTTAAAGAAATAAATATGTTGACTGTTGCTTCTCAATTTATTCTTGACTAGCTGACCCGACAGACGTTGTTCTGTTTATAATAAAAAAAACTCTTGCGGATGAAATTTCGTAAAATCCGTTCTTAGCTTACCTCTACTCGGTGGAAAGAATATTTCTACTAAATTTTAAGTCTTGAGCTTTAATGGTTCCAGAGATATCGTGATAAGTGACTATATACGTGGAAATCTCTTATATATATATATATATATATATATATATATATATATATATATAGATAATGTTCTATATGTTCATAAGCACAGTGAGGAATTTTCTAGAAACTGTGACAATCATAATGTTAACACGAGGAGCAAACAAAATGTTATCCCTACTACTCATGCTTTTACAAAATGATCCCAGAAAATGTTCAAAACAAGAATTGTAAAAAAACGTTTGTGTGGGAAAGTGGAACTGAAACTGAAGGAGTTATGTGAAAGCATTATTGCGATTTGGTTTGGTTTGACGCCGTAACTCGTAATATTATTGGAATAATGACAATTCGTATCCAAACTGATGATCTCATTTAAAGCCCAGAATTTTGAGTTTTTCAAGAATCCAGAGTAGAACTGAACTGTAATAATGTGTAAAAAACTATTATTTCACATTTTATGTCATTTTCAATGTACAAATTTTAAAAATTTAATTTGTACCATAAATGTATGGACGATGGGGACTCGAATCCGCACCTCTCGGGTTCCGTCCAAGCACTCTTACCAACTGAACCAACAGTCCAAGTGACGCATTGATCATAAATCTTGGTATGTCTAGTTCAACTCTTAGTTCACATTTTTAATAAGCAAAGAATTTTTTACTGACTTCAAAAAAGGAGGAGGTTCTCAATTCGACAGAATTTTGTTTTATGTTTGAGAACAGAACTTTCAACTGGGTGAACCGATTTCAATTTCCTTTATTTTATATTGAAGCAGGTGCTTCCCATGTAGTGCCGTTGTAATATGGTTCTGTTCTGACAATGGCATCCATGAGAAAACCATAAAATTCTTATATTTGCGTTAAGTATGTGCGCGACAAATGGACGAATAACTCAATATCGCACCAACCGATTTTGGTTATTCTTTTTGTCGGTGTCAGCCAAGGTAGGTTTGTAATAACGTACATAGTTATATATAGGTGAGATGTGCTTAAGTCGTATGCGCGACGTGACGAGGCGAAAGGCAAGACGTGGGGACAAAAAGAACAAATGATTGTAACTAGAAATAGATTTATTAGAGCATATTAAAAATCGCCATTATATTTTTACTTTATAGTACTTAATATATCTATTGTTTTAGAATAGCTTTTTGAAGTCGGTTGTTTTTTGTTAAGTTAAAGTTAAGAATTATAGACTGAATGATTTTCTGACGATTTTTTAGTATCAAAATAATTCAAATATTTAATCTTAGGTAATTTATACGCCTAGATAGATTCTCTTGCTGTTATACAATGCGATACGACAGTCACTTATAGTGTGCTTGCGTTGCTTAAGATAGAGGCTGGCAGTTTGCCGGCATTTTTTTCGATATGTTCACAGCGGTCACAGTGTATCTAGAAGTATAAATTATTTTCTTTTGAAAATGCTTTGATGCAACAAGTGGATAGCTTAACTTGCGTAATTATTAAAATTATTTGTTATTTACGGAACTCTATAATGACATATATTATATTAGCAAATATTAATTATACTCGTATTTGTAGAATTGATTAAAATTTAAACACATCATATTCTGTTCAAATAGTTTTCGTAGAAGTTATCTTTGAATATTTTTAACAGACGCTCAGATGATCGTTGTTATTACTACATAAAATGATTATATTTAACAATATTTTTTTTGCACCAATTCCTATGCTCTTTTTAAAACTGGGCTGTGTACACAAAATGTATAGGTTATCCCGACGACCTGAATAGCGGAGTGGTTAGCGATCCTACCTACTAGGCTAGAGGTCCCGGGTTCGAATCCCGGTAGGTGCAAGCATTTATATGATGAATATGGATGTTTGTTTCCGAGTCGAGTGTTGATATGTATGTTTATATGAATTTATGTATGTTTAAGTAAGTATATAGTATTAAATATATCATTGTCTTGTAACCCATAACACAGGCTATATATGCTTAACTTGGGGCAAGATAATTTGTGTAAAAAGTGTGTCAATATTATTATTATTATTATCCCATGTGTATGTCTTACTTGACTTCGAAATTTAGAAAATATTAACTTTAACTATTTGGTAACGTGTTTGTTTCTCTAATAAAATTAAAAGTAACGGCAATAATAATTTATTATTCTACCCATACAGAAATGTGTACGAAGATACGCAACGGCAAAATTACCCAGCGGGTTTCTGCAAATACAATCCAAGATAAATTATAAGCCATTTGGTACTGCTAAAGCTTGTTGTCCAGTGGATGAGTATATTCTGTATATTTTTATTATCACTACATCCAAATGCACATAGACCTTTCATTTATAGATTTAACCGTTGCAGTGTGTCTTCTTATTATAAATAATACTTCTAAATTAGTTCCAACTTAGTCAAAATGATGATGTGGTGAAGGGTTAAGAACCAGGGGTGAAACCTTTGAAGTAGGAGTATGATCTTACTTGTACTGGTACTTGAAGTACATATAATTTATATCTATATATATATAAGAGATTTCCACGTATATAGTCACTCATCACGATATCTTTGGAACCATAAGGCGTAGAGACTTGAAATTTGGTAGAAATATTCCTTTCGCAGAATAAAGATCAGCTGAGAACAGGTTTTACGAAATTCCATGCGTAAAAGTTTTTTTTTATCATGAACATCGTGTGTCGGGTCAGCTAGTATTATATATGGATTTGTGGCATTCTTCTACAGTGAAGTTGTCAAGGAACTTCCTTCCATGTACAACCAAGCGGTGGAATGAGCTTCATTCAGCGTTGTTTCCAGGACGATACCACACGAGTACGCTAATTGTTAACGTTTCTGTTGATTCCTCTGGTGTTTGCAATGTAGGTGGTGGTGATTACTTAACATCCAGTGATCCACTCGTTTTCTTTATTGTTTCATATATCGAGTAGGTACTTAACTTAAATTTCACAGCATAACATAAATATTTAGAAGTATTTTTTTTGGTACTTAAATGATTAGCTTTGTTTACTATAAAGACTAAATGAAAAGAAATGAAATTATTCATAAACGGAATGTATTACTTACCATTTATCTGAGGTTATTGAAATGCAATGCAAGCAATGCTATATGTATTATAGGCTCAGAACCAAGATGGAAATATTTTTACAACTATTATAGCATTACCTGGATTACAAGGTCAAACAAAAAAATAAAGCCACCAAAGTGTCTAAGTGGGGCAAAGTATTCAAATTAGCCGCAGTAAAACTTTTTTATTTTTTCATTGAACAAAATAGATAGCGCTAAATTAAAACTTAAGCCACGTATAGCCGATAGGAGTTTTAAATACCTGATTAATCATTTATATAGTTGATGGACTTGGTGTTATGAAGCTTATTACGTTAAGGAGGCGACTTAAATTATAAATATAAAATTAAATTTATTATGAAATAATAATAATGTTTTGTGTTCTACGTTTCATCGGCCAATTTTTGTATTAAGTACTTTTTTACTTCATATTTAATCTGTTTTAAGGTTTTAATGAAATATTTTAATCTTTGAATTATCTGCGTTCAAAATTGATAAAATTCACAAGTGTTAAACAATTGTTTTAAAAGCTAATACTAAAAGATTCGCTTAATAATTCTAACAACTAAACCAAAATATACAATATATTATGGAAATTATTCTATAACAATACATTAAATTGTCTGTGCAATACAAAGAAATTGATTTATTGTCAAAAACGTGGGGTGGTCGTTCTTATTCTTCGTCGTTACACTCTTGACAGAGCGGTCGTGGTCATCACGAAGTGAAATCTTTTGGGGCAGATATAATTCGCCCCACGAGACTTCGCCACTTTTCCCTGCTCGCCGACAGGCTGGTACACTCATTCAGTGGATCGGCCACGGCGGACTTAATTTGGTCGGTCCATCGCATGGCGATCGTCCCCGCCCTCTGGTGCCCTGAACGACAAGGCGCTCAATGCACTCACTTTCGCGCTGGAGACGTGTCCGAAAAGTCGTGTACATTAATAAATATAATAAACTAATATCATTTCATATAAAGCACCTTATGTTTTATAGGGCCAAATTAAATTATTATTTAGATAACTTTGTTTTGATTTCCTATTTCAAAAATTACACTTTAATGAACCAGTGGACGTTGTGGAAGGAACTCTACGTATCTTTTCAGTAATACTATACTATTATTTTGCAATATTACAAATACATTGATATAAAATGCGTGTAAAACTATTCCATAATTATTTAATAACATACTTAAATTCAATGTGCAATTTTTATTAAGTTAAACTCAAAAGCAAATAATTAAAAAGCATATATGTGACCATCAAATATATTCCCAGAACTAACTGAGAGAAGCTCGGTTACCTATATATCAAAACCTCGTTACAAGAACGGAAGGTTGTCGCTATAAATAATAAATATATAGTAAATAATAGAAAGCTGTAATGGAATTGTTGAATCACTACGGAAGTAGGAATTGTAACAAGTTTATGAAATATTACTTGAGTCATAAGAAAAACTATTTATCTTTTAAGATTTGAACTATTAGGTAACATCGTTTTATTTACATTACAAGAATTAAACTATGCTGGGACTGAACAATTTGTTATCTTAAAGTGATAACCCTCACTTCTGGATGGGTTCGAGTCATAAATTTTGGTTACATATTGAATTTGTATAAATAATTCCAGAAGTAAGAGCTATTATAATTATTAATGATAATTCAAAAATAACAAAGCCATTTTATTCCATACGAAAAACAATTAACATTGAAAAAAAAACATGTGTGCTAAAATCACACGTGGTAGAATCCTTCAAAACTAAGGCTTCAAGATAATTAGACGAATATAAAATTTCGGGAAGAGGATAATTGTAGGTTTTAGTAATGATCATAGTGATACAAAGTTTGATAATTATTTGACATAGTATTTGTATATATTACATAGATTTATTCACACTCAGAGCTTACATTTTCGATACAAGCGGCTTATGGTAACTAAAGTATGAAATAAATACTTTAGTCTTAATATGATCAATATATCTTTGAAATACTGCGTCAATTAGTGTCGTTAATCTTGTTGTAGATACAGTGCGACAGCTGCACATTTTCAAATTAAATTTATCGTTCAAAAACTCAATCAACGGAATCGCTGTATCCGATGCAATTTACATTAAACCTCTGAACTGCATATTACATAGATTTATTCACACTCAGAGCTTACATTTTCGATAAATGATACAAGCGGCTTATGTTACTAAAGTATGAAATAAATACTTTAGTCTTAATATGATCAATATATCTTTGAAATACTGCGTCAATTAGTGTCGTTAATCTTGTTGTAGATACAGTGCGACAGCTGCACATTTTCAAATTAAATTTATCATTCAAAAACTCAATCAACGGAATCGCTGTATCCGATGCAATTTACATTAAACCTCTGAACTGCATTTGAAGTCCTAGTACATGATGATAGGATGACACATGATTTCAACCGCTATGACAGACATTACCATCACCGTTACCATACTTATGTTCTTCTGGTGTCTATGTAGAAATACGTCGTGCGCATGACGTCAGATTATATTGAGGCATACTCGCGTCATACATAAGACAATCTCTTCTTCAACTTTAATCGTCTGGAACCAAACCACTGTATAATGCTTCCTATCTCATTTCCCCCCACACAATCTTATGGATTTATGTTTCTGCTAAAGAAGTTTTCATTTCAAAAACTAAGAATGCAAAGCAATATACTACAAAATGTTTTAAAGTTCTAGTGCCAACCAAATCAAATTTTTTATTTCATTTTTCTGCCTTTTGTGGTGTCTTCCTCGTTTTCTTTTGCCATCTGTTGTTTACCATTCTTTAACTCTCTTGCTACGTTTTCCCACTTTATCTCGTATCATGACGTGTCCTGCTCATCTCCTCTTTTGTTGGTCGATTCGTGTGAGCATGGAGGTAATTTGATTAATTTTCCTTAAGTCAGTGTTTGTAAACTTATCCTGTCGTTTATCAGTCATACTTCTCTCGTCGTCATCATCATGGGATTCAACTTGTATAGACGCACTAGCAGCCTCTCAAGCACCTCAAATGTGGCGTTGCTGAAAATATTATATGTAGATAATATAATAGTGGGTACGCGCCGCTATGCTGATGGTGACGTATTTCTTGGGTCTTTTCCACCAAAACCGTGATAAGCACGAACCTTTATTAACTGAGTTCTCTAGGTGACCTTTAAATTTTACATGTGATTGGGGATGTAGCAAGTACCTTTGCCAAAGAATAAGTTTGGTAATTCAAAAAGGCAACATGGTTAGCTTCTTGGGCACCTTACCTGCAGTTGTTATTTATTAAATAGTAAATGTTTAATTTTATTTAGTTAAGAATCAGTCTGTTCAAATTTAATATCAGTTTGTATCAAAATGAAGATAACTTCATCAACCACCAGGTGACCATAAACACTCATCGTTAGTTGTCACCGACTTAAAAACAACATTCTACACCTGCTGGAGTAAGCTTAATGTAGTTTTCGTGTTGTACGACGCCAGCTAAAAGCTTTGGACTGTAAAATATTATACTTTTCATTAAGAGCGAACGAAAGTTAACAGGACTAATCTGATGCTTTTATCTCTCGAACGAGTTATTCCACATTTTCACTTCAGGCTTAGTTTTATGCAGATTACGTATGAAGCAATTTTCATTATAAGTTTTAAATGGGTTTTGCTTTTTGGTCAGGATTTTGCTTCTGCTGGAAATTATTTTCAACATATTGTTGCGGAATGAACGAATATTAATGTTAAGTAGCTTAGCGAATACTAAATAAGCGGTACGATCGTAAAAAATCAATTGTGTAGTTTAATGAAACCACGATGCAAGTGAAACTATTTTTTGCAAAATATTTGACATTTTAATATATCAGGATAATAATCAGACAAATTAACTTGCGCCAACCGTTCAAGTGACATATCGTTGATAAATCTTGTATGACTTGTTCAACTCTCAGGTTGTGGCTAAAATCCTATAGATGACTATAGGATTTACTTTGTAGTTGATAACCTGCCCAATTCCAATATTTGCATATTTGGAAATTGACTTAAGGTCGCTCTTTCAAATCTTAACAATTTGTTTTTTAAAGTGATATGAGGAGGTGAGGTGAGGCTTAACACCATTTTTTTGTGTAATTAATCCCAGTAGTGAGGGTTATCTCTTAACAAATTGTTTAACATAATAATCGAAAAAAAATATTTAATATAATATTTTATTTATTCATACAATAATACTTATTCATAAAATAAAAATATAATGTAAAGAAAAACGATTGTCAGGTTACCACACACATAAGATTCAAGCTCTGGTTACCGAGTCCCTTTCGCTAATACCTGGCTCTTTAGACTAATCTGCCAACCCGAATGGAAAGCAGTAGTCAAGAATTTCTATTCCGCGGCCGGTTGTAATGCGACGTGCTATAGATGGACCAAAAATTAGAGGTGACGTAATAACCATTTCACTTTTATAAAGTTGGCGATAAAAAATTGGATATTTAACTAAAGCAGTAGGGTAGAACTAGAGAAGTTTTTAATGTGAAGTTGATATGCCTGAAGCTGATCATAATATGTGGCTATAATATAGTTAGCAGAATTGTCTGCGTAAGTTTGGAAGCCCAATTTTCGCCACACACTAATTAATAAGTTACCGATGGATTACTCGTAATTCGTAACACGTATTACTAACGCCATAACCCGACGTAAATAGATACCTGTTAAGGAAATAAAAATTTTATATACGTTCACAAATTTTTTTCACCTTTTTGCTCTAAATATCACTATTTAGAGCAAATTCATCATTATAACACTAGAAATAATAGTACTAGTAATTAATTCTAGTAGGCTTCATAAGATACATAATTGCATTGAGGGTAAATTATTCGCAGCATTATCTACAAATAAATTTAAATGTTTTATAGAAAAAATGGCTCTCTAGTAAATCCTACTACTATCCTACTTCTGTACAGATTAATACCTAAGTGATAAGGCAGCTAACGGAAACGTTAAAAGGAACTAGATTTTGATTATTATATAGCAATAACAATGACACTAAGAAATTTTATATCTTATACCTTTAAACGAGCAATTCTGGTATATAATATATAATCTGAATCTCGGAAACGGCTCCAATGATTTTAATAGTAGGTATCAGGTAGTTTCGGGGGCGAGAAATCGATCTAGCTAGGTAACTTAAATTTTAAAAATGTAGTTTTATCCGTGTTTTAATACAAACAAACAAACAAAGAAACAGCTACCTACCTAATAACATTAGAATACAAAGGTAGATTTCGCCACTAATATACAAGACTATAATAGCTCAGATGGGACACTGAGTGATACGGAAAGTAAAAGACCCCGGTTCGAATCCAGATGTCATATTATTTTTTTTGTTCAAGTTTTGTACATTCTTAAATATCCGAGCAAGGCTCGGTCGTCTGGATATTTTTATAAAAAAGAGCGCAAAAAAGAATGCTGCGAGAGTTTCTTCTTCTCTCTAAGAGCGCTATTTGTTTCCAAAGTGGTGGTTTTTGGGATTGATGTCATCAAAATAATTCTAAAGGAATAAATTTTGAGAAAATAAATGCCTTTTATGCCTTATATGTATCTGCTAAAGTTTGGAAGCCTGGTTCTACCACAGCAAACATAACCCGACATAAATAGATAGCTGTTGAGGACAATGTTTCATTCAAATGAGCTGGCTTGATAAAGTATCGGTTAGCTGCGGTTTAAACACTAATCACTCGCTTGGCTCTTGAGCTTGATTCATTGTTCAGCTTGAGTGAGACACGATTCGTGTAGTTAATGTTATTTATATAACTAGTGGGTGTATGTTATCGCTTTAATGTAGTTGAATAATCTATTACTGGGATGGAATAAGTCAAACGATTTATCACGTGATGTTACTTAGCTTTTCGATCCTGACCGAGATTTTCATTAGAAGCGAAAATAATTTCACCTCGATCTTATACGATTTCTTTGCCTCCAAGATTTGCTATTTGGATACGCTCAATTTTGTTATTAAGATAATTGATTGTTCGTGAAACTTATACACGAAATATATTATTATCTTTATACCTAACCGATAAAAGTACCGTGAACTATTATGTTATAAGGTTCTGGGTGCTTTTGAAAGTTATAAGAAATTTCTTGTAACCATATTTGTTGATGCTGCGCATGGAGAATCATACAAAACGCACTGACCTCTCCTAAATACCACTGGACTGGCGGCTGTCAAAGTGCTTTTGTCCCTGTACGAAATTCACCATTTTGGACATGTAGCGAGAGTCTGCGGTACTAAAACTAGTGTTGACAACCTAGTGGACAACATAGATAGTGGGGAACTATTTACAAAAAAATTGTGAACTTTATTACATTGATTCTTGAAGAATAAATAACACGGAAAATGAACGATATTAATTCAAAATGTAAAAATACTTCAGAGAATTGTACGTTCCTTCGCAGCCATTTGTTTTATACGTCAAAATTAGTTCTCTGGACTCTCGCAAGTGGCGCTTCAAATAGGCACAAACATTTGCTGTCAAACATATGGAACAGCCTGTCCAGTAATATTTATACAGGCCAGTGTACAAAACCTCACAGCTACTTACTAATATAACTGATCTTGTGCCTCACGCACTCTTGTCTACCATGTAAAGATAACGCCAATGATGTCAGAGTACAAGGACTAACATGCAGCTTAGAAAGGAAACTGTTCATGACTTCAGGGATTTAATTATAAATACGGACACATTGTCCCCTGAATGATTTATCTATTTTTGTTAGCCTTGTGTGAATCAGTGCAAGATTATGTTTATTTCTAGTGTTGCGGTTATGAATGTCACTGTTTTTTAAAACGTTATTTATTATTATGCACAAATATTAGGTTTTCAAATATGTATTGACATGGTACTGTTAATGTTGATCTCCTTAAATTTATCTCTCAATGAATGTCTACTGGATAGATTGTAGATTGCTCGAACTGCTCTTTACTGTAACACATAAATCGTTTGAATATCAGCAACGTGTCCCCACAGTAATATACCGTTGGACAAAACAGTATGGAAATAACTAAAATATTCGACACGCGCCGTGTCTTCGTTTGTGAGCTGGCGAATTTTCCTTACAGCAAATGGTGCAGAACTATGTTTATTCGCCAAACCAGCTTTACGTGGGCGCCATTTAAGTTATGCGTCTAAAGTTATACCCAAAAAAACTGTGGTGTGTACAAGTTCCGAGTACTCCCCATTCCCAAGTACATTTGAATTCACCTTACTGACATTTGGGGTTAGGAATTTAAAAAATTAAGTTTTCTTAGTATTCGAAAGCAAATTATAGCATTGAACCCATGAACAATTTTGGACAAAGCATTGTTTACTTCATCAAAGACTGATTCACGTTTTTTAATCTTAAATAAAAGGGATGTGTCATGAGCGAATATAACAATTTCATGATTATCCATAACAATATCTAGCAAATCATTTATATAGATCAAAAATAGAAACGGACCAAGAATTGAACCCTGTGGGAAACCAACTTTTATGGTTGATCCAAGAGCGCGCTTTCCATTGATATCAACAGTCTGAATTATTTTGTAACATATATTATTTAAAAAAAATGAATTTTCTTTATGTATGTTGCAGTTCTAAAAATATTTACTTACAAAAGTAGAAAATAAGCATGGTTAAATATAATGTATTTCATAATTTTTTTATGCTTATTTCAAATTATTACCAATTACACATCAGGACGTTATTACCAAAGCTATCTTGGCTTATCCAAAAATGATGAAAAATAAGTGTTTATTAGGTACCTTTATTGTAGCAATTTTCTTTACAGCGCGTCGTAAAGGTATAGATGGTATTCGGAGCACGAAAATTGTCTATTTTTTATTTCGTTCACGAAATCTCGTCTACGCGTCCTGCGTCACAATCGCATTGTAATCGTGTAGAAATACACTGGTGTGTTAGTTGTCATCTCAAAGTTCTGATTTTATCACAGTAAAATGTTTGTCCGTTTTGAAACATAATTGTATTAAAAAGAAGTTGATTAAATACTTAGTGATTTTTATTTACAGAATAGGAGGACATACGAGCTACGGGTCACTATTAAGTGATCACCGTCACCACATTCTCTTGCAACTAGAGAAATGACAGGAGCGTGGCCTTTAAGGAAGGTGTACGCGTTTTTTTTAAAAGTACCCATGTTGTATCTTCCCAGTAACACCGTACAAGAAAGCTCATTCCTCAGCTATGCAGTACTTGGAAGAAAGCTCCTTGAAATATTCCTTTAAATTATAACTTTTATATTCATTGATTTTTAATATTAAATAGTTTATTGGCCCTAGCCTACACATATAAAAACAAATCAAATTTAAAAATTTCAATATATTCAAAGACAATTAAATTATGAATTTCAGTTTATTTTTAAACTTATTTCCAATCATCAATGCACTCATTATTTCAACAATTCACAGTATATGCACATTGAACGCACAATATGTCAGCTGTATAGCTACAGCAATACTGCTATAAGCATTTTGGTGACGCGAACTCACGAGATATCACCTATCCAAAAAGTGTCTTACCAAATAGATTTATTTATATTTTCTTTTCAAATCCAATCAAAATCACTTTATTCGTGTAGGTCACGGAAATGACACTTATGAATGTCAAAAAAAAATATTTTTCTTATTGAATCTACCGCTACTTCGTAAAGGGTTGAGCTAATGAGAAGAAGTAGCAAGAAACTCACTGTCACTATTTTATATTATCAAGATTTACATTTCCATCCATTTGTTATTTATCTATCACGTGCGTCATCAATGAAATTGTTTATTCGGAACATTGACCATCACCAAAGTGATGTACAAGATTCCAATTGAATTTACTGACGCTTCGTATCTGCAATGCATGAACTAAGTTACAAATGGTAGGCTTACTAATTCATTTGCATGTATATTGAATCTTGGATTAATCTGTTGAATGATTTATAACTTAGGTACATAATACCAGTTTATCAGTGGAAGGGTCCTGTGCAAAGGGTGCCGGCTAGATTATGGGTACCACAACGGGGCTTATTTCTGCCGTGAAGCAGTAATGTGGAAAGGCGCCGTACCTACCTAGTGAAATTAGTGGGCAAATCACATTAAGCATCTTATGTCTCAAGGTGACGAGTGCAATTGTAGTGCTACTCAGTATTTTTGAGGTATTTCAAGAATCCTGAGCGACACTGCATTGTATTCAGGGCGTATCAATTACCGCACCTAAAAAAAAAATCTTTTGATAAATCTGTATTTTTTCAAATATAATTAAACTTATTTTGATGATGAATTGAAATACATTTTATTGAAATGTTAATATTTGAGTGATATTATAATTCCGTGTTAGTGTTCCTAAATACTCAAGTTATTATGCTACATTAGTGCACTCTTTCCACTTAGAACAACTTAGAACAACAAAATTATGGCCTGCAAAAACCTAAATATATGTTAGAATGGTTATATTTTTGCAGCTATATTTTAGCATTTACTTTGTTTTGAAAATATTTCTTCTAATTTTTTGTGGAGCTATATTATATTTACTGTGTACTAGCCCGACAGATGTTGTTTTGTTCATAATAAAAATAACGGGTTACACTCCGGGAATGCAGGCAGAAGTAAAAACTTAAATTCTACGTTGTGCATTTTTGAATTCTTGAATGTATCAGTATAAAAGTAGCATTTATCTGGTTAAATACAAATAAAACTGTAAAAATATTTCACGACTGAGATTCGATCACTCGACCTTGTGCTGTTTCGGTTTCGCGAAATCAATGAGTCAACCACTCAACCACTGGTCTAATTACCGTATGATCATTAAGTTGAAATAGCCGAACTGTAATAATTAGAAGTATAAATCTTTCATCCATAACGACTGTCTTACAAATTTTCGATAAGGCCACGTATCCTAACGCGAGTTTAACATTTTATAGCAATCTCAAGAAAAGTGCTCAACGCCATTAAAGAAAATTTCACTTCAAAAATTCTGATAAATTTCCTAACTTATTAAGCTGACATTTTCTCCACGAAAGAAATAGTTCTACCAAATTTCAATACTGATCTTTATAGTTCCGGAGATATGGTGATGATTTAATAGATAGGTGGAAATCTCTAATATATAAAGATTAATTAACATTGGCAGTACTTTTTAATTCTATTCAAGACGTATTCAAAATAATATAGTCTAAATAATATACGTTGGTCTTCTAAGGATAGAAAGCCAGTACATAATTAGAAAATAAAATATTGTGTTGTCATAGGTACTTGATATTATGTATGCAAATTTCCAAGTAAATGGAAATAATTGAAATGGTTGAAAACGACATTTAAAGAAGATGCCGTTAAAATTACTAACACTAAAAGCGAGAGTGATAAATATATTTTTAGCAAGAATGATTTTCAGTCACCTTAAAATCATCAAACATTAAGTACAAACAATCTCATTAAAATTTCACGATTTTCCCAATGAGAAGGCAGCGTTTAAATGCGTTCAATTAATAAACTCTGTTCAGCCCCGTTGTATGTATGATGATGTGTTTGAATAAAACGACCTTAACGATGTCCCCTGTAAACGATAACAATAGCTGTACGATAGGGTTATGCTCCATTTATTTAATAATGTCGATATTTAATAAACCAATAGAGAGTATGTCTTTTCATCGAAATAAGTAAGACATGCAGGTAAAAGGACTAACCTGAAGATAAACGATAAACCGTTCGTAACAGTTACAATATAACATAAGGTGTAGCGTAACTATAGCGTAGCCTACCCCGATATAATCCTGATTAAATCTTACCGCGTCCATAATGAGATCAAAGAATAAATGACAGTAATCCTTAAAATTAAGACTGCTACTTTTAAAAATGAACCCTCAAACTAGTTGTCCATCTATTGCATGTCGTCATTATAGCCAGCTGTGGAACAAGGATAAAATTGAATCATTAGTCTAGTTGGCAGAGTAGTCTAAGGCGCCAGATTTAAGCGATGGCCCCCGAAAGAGAGCATGGGCTCGAACCCCACATCCACAAAGGTAATAAAATGTTTGAACATTATAATTTTTTATTTTATTTTTCGTTCGACTATTATGCTAATGGTATTAATACATTACTTTGTGAAATAAACATTTCACTTGCATCGTGGTTTTATGAAACTACAAAATCGCCTTTTTATCTTACCGTCACGGATGTTTAACCCCCCTATTCATAATAGTCTGCTAACTTAAAGCATTGCTAATTCACACTCTGCCTTCTTCTATTAACCTAAGCCAGAATGAGAAAAAACACTCCTTAGCGGCTGTTTTAAGTTAGCGAACCGTTATGAATAAGGGGGTAGTTCACGATATATGATTGCTTTTTGCTTAAATTCAAATTCAATTCAAATTCAAATATTTTTATTCAAAAGAAGATGTGACATCACTTATTGAAAGTCAAAAACTACCACCCATTCCAAAATGAATGCCTCAGACCTGAGAAGAATGGGCGCAACAAACTCAATAACGTTTCAAACATATCTGTTGGCTAGGAATTAGATCGGCTCCTTGCCAGTACCAACTTACGTAGTAGCTACGGGGTAAATGTTTATCTAGCGTAATTACTTTTAAAAGAAACTAGAATTAATTTTTTATTTGTAATTGGTATATAATGTACATATGAATATATATTATACTAGCTGACCCGGCAAACGTTGTTTTGCCACATAAAGTATAATTCACGCGATAGTTTTATAAGAAATAAAATATTGCCTATATTATAGCCTGTACATCATTTTGTTCTATTATCAATAGTTTTTGCAGCGCACGCAAAAATAGGTTTTCGATTTTACACCTTGTGTTACAAAATAGCATTTTTATTACGGATCCCTAATTTTGAAAAAAAAACATAGCCTATAGCCTTCCTCGATAAAGTGACTACCCAACACTGAAAGAATCATTCAAATCGGACCAGTAGTACCAGAGATTATCGCGTTCAAACAAACAAACAAACAAACAAACAAACACTGCAGCTTTATAATATTAGTATAGATAAATATTCTTATGATTAAAGCACAATATTTTGAGAATGTCACAGCATGTGCATAAGTAATAATAATTATTATAAAGGTGTATTTTAGAGGTCTTATAAAATACAACAGTAAGTAATACAATAGTTTGTCCTTAAGCCAAACAAGAATTTCGTTGAATAATTTTGAAATATTGAATTAATTAATAAATAAATATAAGCACATCCCTAGCAGAAATAGTGGGGTTTAGAAGCGGTTCCGGCGGGCTATCTCTCAGAGCCAATTGTTACCGCACATTGAAAACGCTTGCGAATATGTTAATATTCTCGTGGAAACAGGTGAATATTATAACCTCGATATTAAAATTAAATATCAGCTACTGTGTGCCATTTTAGTAAGCGCATATTTTCTGCTAAATAAAAAGATTTTACTTACTTGTGTTTGCTATGTACAAGCTTGGGCATTAAATATATAACGGAAAGTTTTCAACACCTTCAAGATGTATTATGTACAAGTGCTGATGCGGCTAACGTTATTTTGCCATATAAAATAAGTACCCGCTAAAATATGTATGAATTGTCTTATTATGTAGTAATGAAATATCATTTACTGAATTATTTGTATTGAGAATATTATCCCAAATTTGTATTTCAAGTCAAAAAAATATAAGTTTCGGATAAGTAATCACCAACATATCATAATATATTTAAACCATCTCCAAAACACGCTGCATCTTATGACTTACTTGTTCTACATGATGTTCCCAAAATTACTAAATAATATAATAAAAGTTGTTTATGTAATTGTGTTCGTTTTTTTTAAATAAGTTACCGAATAGCATTAAAATTTATATTGGGAATTATTTAAGAATAAACTATTTAATTGGCTGAATACTTATAATTTGAAGTTATAGTCTTAAGGAATTTATGGACAAGTAATTCTAATGTTAGTTGTACTAAGTACAGTATTTGCATGCTAGGTCAAAACATGTTAGCTTATTATTGTTACTGTTATTAATACCATTGTATACCATATTATTTTATTCAAATAAATATATTATTATTATGGTTTAAGTGAACTAACAGACAGATTAAGTATTTTTCACAGAATAACAGAAAGAATCGTCACTCTATTTATAAGTGACCAATGATAGGACAATACTTTCTTTGGCCAAACATCCTAACTAGGAACTCTACAATAATAAAATATATCAACACACATTAGGTATACGAATAAATTAAGGCGATACTAAATACCAATGACCTTGAGTTATTTGACGGCCGCCCACCCACCATCTATGTAGTAAAGTAGTTAAATAAAGAAAACGTCTGGACCTAATTTAGGTAAGTGAAAACTAATAATACCTAATGCTAATAGATGATGGTAGGTAGTAGATACTCTGTATGTACAAGTATAAGCTCTGGAAACGTCGCAGTTCGTGCATCATCGTTTGCAAAGTATAATAAAGTGCCTGATCATATTTTCGAGGAAAAAATCTTGCGTGGAAAACGTAACTGCTTAACATGCGCTAACAGTTCAAGCGCTTACAATCCTTGTTACTGGATTAAACTAGATTAATCTGGATAAATGTACCTCCACAAAAAAGTGCAAGTTATAAGAAGAGCTTTTCTAAGTTTCGTAATAAAAAAATGCGTCATGCTGAGAAAAAACTTGCTTGATGTAAAGAAATATGGTAGTTCAAAATAGCTCTCGAATATAAACTATAACCAACACCAAGCATTGGCAACCTACAATTAAGACTTAAGTGTATGTGTAACAGGATTAAGTAGTTTTTAAAGTTCCAAAAGCTATATTTTCCCCATTAAACTTGTCTAAAACACCTTGTATCTATGTATATCTTGTGTCTATTTCGGAGAACGGATCAGCCTCGTTATCCAACGCGGAAATGCTGCCAGTATTTCAGTGTGACACTTCCCCGTAATGATAATTTTAATTTAATGTAATCTTTGTATTGTAAATAAAGTTGTTATAAGTATTGTTTTGTTTGAATAAAATAATAATAATAAAACAATCGCATTAAATATTCAACATAAATGGAGATGCGGTCAAGTATAAAATAGGAGGAGAAGCAATTCGTTAGTGGCATTCGCTCGGACTGTCATTCGGATATCGAAGCCACTTTGGTACGTGACGAAGTAAACTCAATCATTTAATACGCCTTAATTCAATCGCAAACTGCACTATAATAAATAGCTGCTGCTTTCATAGCATTATGAGTTATAAAATGTAGGAATAAAAATAAAAATTTACATCACGTGTTATGTAACATAATCTCTTACAAACTACTCTACATGTAGGTGCACATCAAAATCAAATTTTGAAACAGACATAAACAGAGTATTACGGTCTAGAAAATTTATATTAAAACATTATTCAAATTGAAAAATAATTATTGAATTATACATTTATTTATTTAAATCCAGAAGTGATAGTTAAATTTATGCAATATTGTTTAGCTAAGATACAGCATGTAAATGTGTGTATGTGTGTCAAAAATATATGTACCTATCTTAAATGATTAAAATATACAATATTCGAGCACGTATTAGTACCTGTATTTTAAATAAAATAAAATAAGAAACCAAAAGATTGTAATAGTTTTGTTTTCTTTGAATACTATTTACATATAAATACTGTTTAAGTATAACAGTAGTGTGTCGGTATTTAGACAGTTTTATAATATATCATATATATATAGGATTATAATCAATAAAATTATGTTAACATCTTAAGTACAGTGTTTCTTGCAAATAAAATTTACTTTCATTTCATACTTTCACTTATAATAGAGTACTAGCTGACCCGACAGACGTTGTTCTGTATATAATAAATACAAAAAAAAAACATACCCACGAATTGAGAACCTCCTCCTTTTTTTAAGTCGGTTAATAATACTGTTTTTATGAGTTTGTCAATAATATTTCATAAAATCGAGAATTATTTCGTACAATATGTTCAAATTCAAATTCAAATATTTTTATTCAAAATAGGATGTGACACATCACTTATTGACAGTCAAAAAACTACCAACCATTCCAAAATGAATGCCTCAGACCTGAGAAGAATGGGCGCAACAAACTCAGCGGGCTTTTTTTTTTTCATCGAATAAATATGTTTACAAAGTAATATTGTACATTAAACTTATTATTTAATAGCCTGAGGGCAATCATTCCATTGCCAATCTGTGGTATCATTAAGAGAGTCATTTATGTTATAGTAACCTTTACCACAAAAACCTTTCTTAACATTTCTTTTGTATAAAGTTATACTTTTGTTTTAAACATTTTCTGGGATCTTGTTGTAAAAGCATATACATCGCCCCACAAAAGACTTACTAACTCGACTTAGCCGAGTACTAGGCATCATAAGTTTATGTCTGTTCCTGGTGTTAACATTATGGTTATGACAGTTTCTGGCAAATTCACTTATGTGCCTATGAACATACATTACAATATCAAGAATATATTGAGAAGCAACAGTCAAGATGTTCATTTCTTTGAATTTTGCTCTCAATGATTCTTTAGGACTTAGGTTATAAATAGCACGAATAGCCCTCTTCTGCAGCACAAATATTGTATTAATATCGGCAGCGTTGCCTCATAGCAATATACCATAGGACATAATACAATGGAAATGACTAAAGTATACTTAGTCGCGCCGTATCTATATCAGTTAATTGTCTAATCTTTTTAACCGCGTATGCTGCAGAACTAAGTCTGTTCGCCAATCCTTCAATATGGGGGCCCCATTGTAATTTGGAATCTAGAGTTGTGCCAAGAAATATAGCAGATTCCATCGGTTCTATCACCTCTCCGTTTAACAAAACATTTGCATTTACATTTTTGACATTTGGTACGGTAAATTTAATATATTTAGTTTTCTTGCTATTTAACAATAGGTTATTAGCGCTAACTGATGTCAGATAAAATATCGTTCACTTCGTCATACATAGTTTTGTTTCTTTTCACTTTGAAAATCAGTGAAGTGTCGTCCGCAAACAATACTACCTTATGTTTTTATGCTCCATGTTGTTATAATGAAATTGTTTCACAGCAGAACTGTCAAACCGTGCATCAATAAATTTTCTCATAGAAAATATGTCCATACAAAACATACATTGGAAATAAAAATAATTATGGGTCCCAAATCGAAATTAAAACTATTCTATCTCTAAAGTTGGATTTAACCGCACTCCATGAAGTAATTAATCCCCATTAAAATCCGTTGATTAGTTTAGGGAGTTCACGGGAAATAAACATCAGGACACTGGATTTATATATATAAAGATAAGTATAGTTACAATGACCATAAAAAGATATACGTTTTTCGCATGTTATATTATAATCCATGTTTCATGTAGAACCTTTCTATAAATCAGTCCTGAAACGAACCTGTCAATACTCGACCGAAATAAATTGTCCCGATACAGTATATGTCAGTACTGTCTGGAATTAGGTTTTTAATCAAATTTATTTCGAATTTATTGGCAGTGATTTATGCAACTTTCTACTTATTAATGTTAGTGGGTATTAAATTTTTATTACGCTTTCGTTACCTGCATTTAAAGAAAATGTAACGAAACTGTTAGGTACCAAATGACTTATGCTTTATGTTATATTTGTTTTTTTCTCTTATTTCTTTTTTATTTTGTTTTCTTGATGTCACAGAAGTAACGACTGTGCGTGCAGTAACACCTTCATTTGTTGTACATTTAACTCATTTTGTAACATTAATATATTTAAGCGTATAAGAATGTTGGTCTATGGTTGTCCAATTAATAAATAACAAATTATGCCATTTCGTTTTTAAAATATTCAAGTTACAAGATATTTATTTGTGTGTCTATGTATTTCCATGGATCTTAAAGACTAATTAAGTAGGTACATTCATTCATACTTAGCCGTCCTTTTCGAGCATAACATTCTTCTTAATAACTGAACTTCCATGTGCGGTGTTTCCGGAACAATAAATGGGTAATTTCAAAAACAGCGTAACACACCTTGTATTAGACACTCGGTTGGGGTAAGCACTTAATCTTTTTTTTATGGAAACAGACAAGCGAGAATACGGGTCATCTGGTGCCAAGTGATCATCTCCGCCAATTGTTATTAAAAAGATCTTCGGAATTAAAACAAATGTAATGATACTCGTTTAATTTATAAAATCTGTAAAACTTTTCCGTTGCCAGGTTCTAGCTTACATAAGAAAGTTTTTTTTTACGGAATAGGAGGACAAACGAGCGTACGGGTCACCTGGTGTTAAGTGATCACCGCCACATTCTCTTGTAACACCTAAGGAATCAGATTAGCGGTGCTAGCCTTTAAGGAAGGTGTACGCGCTTTTTTTGGAAGGCTCCTTGAAAACCACATTTTGGAGGACCATGTGATATCATAATTTGTGGAGTGTCGTGCAAAAGTGGAATTTGACGGCAGGAAGCAGATGAAACAACTCTTTGGAACAGTCTGCGGTAGAAGACACACAATGAAGCGACATTTCTACGCAACGCCAAGTGATCCAGCCGTTCACAGAGCACTGGGTCCTCGACAACTCAAGCTACTCTGCGTTGCACGCGGTCAAATGGATCGAGCTGATACTGGGGTGCGCCAGACCAGAGATGACAGCAATACTGCTTGTGCCGAAACTGCGCTTTCACCGCGACTGAAGGCAGGAAGCAAATTAACTATTTACTTAATATGAAGAAACTGATTTGATATGAAATAGCAAAGATACAAGAATGAAAGTAATAGATTATGATATCACACAATAGCAAATGTTACGAGTAGGTAGTCAAGCAAACAAACGGTAAGCGGTTAAGGTCTCAAACAAAAAATCTGAATCTTTCATTCTATTTTTTAATTTAACATCTCAAAGCTTTAATGTGATGCGAATGCGGGCCGGCTGCTGACTGTTGGCAGCCTAGCGAAACACTCTAACGGCCGTTCCCAATATTCAGTCTATCTCTTACTTGAGATAAAAATCGTAACAATCGATGGCTTTTTCTGTCCCAATAAACTTATCCGATTGTAACTCACCTTATCCGTACACGCTGTCTGTCAATGGGACGACGTATATCTTACAAGCGATAGAAGTTTGTATGGAAATTTCAATTCACGCGTCCCAATATAAGGCGATAAGAATGACTTATCGGGTATATTGGGACAGCTTCAGATAATTGACAGCTATAACTGACAGTAGAAGGTAGTAATTTATCTCTATCTGTAGATGGTATATTGGGAACGGTTGTAAGAAAAAAGCGATTCACTCGATTGTGTGAAACGTGCAGTCAGTAATAGATTGACAGGTGACGGCTTTAATCTTATTTAACCGGAGATAGGCGAAATCCACAACGCTTAAAGCAACTGTTTGCTTACAAACTTAGCTGGATTATACTTCGTCGCCATAATATTGTAAGAACTATTTCAAACTGATGTCAAATCACTGCACATTCTTACAAAAATAAATTTAAATTTTTACTTCTTTACTTTTAATAAATAATATGTATATTAATAATTATATTATAAGCTACCAGACGCTATAATAATCTAGGTTCAATATATTACTGGAATCTTCGGTAATATATTACTGCAAAATCTTCATAATTACTGATCGATCTGTTCGAGTACAGAATTACGAATACATAGAACCATATGGAAGCTTAATTTGTAATCAGCCAGCGCTTGATCTCTCTCAAATATTTATTTCTACTTTAATAAAACGGCTCGAACCAATATTAAATTTAGTAATAAATTTAAAACAAAGAATATTAATAAACACTACATCTATAACTAATACACATCCCAATACCGTTCATCCATCCCTTTCTCACAAACGCAAACACTCGAATAATTCCGCCATCCATAAACACATATTCACACACACACACTAAATTATATGTAAAAGAGTTATTGTTGTCATCATTAGTTCCATAACTACCATTGTTAGTCACCTTAAAATATGTTGATGTATGTTTTCTTTAACATTTTAGATTGCACAACTGGGAAGAGTCTGACCCCCATGTCAAGGGATATCCTAGTTTGGGGGTCGAGGGTTATTTTAAGCAAAATTGTATTTCTTTTTGCAACAATTATCTATCCGCAAATATATCACACTCAGGATTGGCATCGAGAAGAGCATTGAGAGACCGATATTGTAAATATTATAAAATCAATATTGCTTAAAATAAAGCGTAGGAATTTATAAATTTAAATCAACGTGGCTCTTCATTATGTATTCAGAGCGTTGCACTCGTGATACAATTAGCAGCGGAAACAGATATCCAATATTAATATGTTTGTTATACAATGTCGATATCCGGCCGCACATTAGCCTTAATCACTAATACAACCTGCTGACTATGGCAATAATGTACACGACTATTAAGTGTGGCAGGTAATTATAATATTAATAATAAAACTTTATTTTCAAGTTGCTAGAGACTCAAAATCGCTTAGGCACGGTTAAGGTCTCAAACAAAAAATCTGAATCTTTCATTCTATTTTTTAATTTAACATCTCAAAGCTTCAATGTGAGTGAATAGTTATTTTTGGTGAAAATAAATCATATTATATTCTATGCAGGACAGAGTTTCATGTAGTGTACGTTAAGAATATATAAATAGCTTTGGGAAGTTTCCAATATCACTGAATAATTTTGACAGTGAGTAACGGTATAATTTTGTTGATCAATCGAATGCAGATGAAAGTTATAATTGTGAAAAAGAGTTAGAAAACTGGAATAAATTAATGCTCTAATCTTATATATTTAAACGAGCAATTCTTGTTTGTATATAATCAGAATCTCGTAATCGGCTCAAACGATTTTCATAAAAATTAGTATACAGGGGATTTCAGGGGCGATAAATCGATCTAGCTCGCTTTCAATTTAAAAGTTTAGTTTTATCCGTGTTTAAATGAGTAACAGCTACAATAACTTAATTAATTTCGCCACTATATACAAGACTATCATAGCTCAGATGGGACATTAGGTGATCCGGAAAGCAGAAGACCCCGGTTTGAATCCAGATGTCTTATTGTCTTTATTTTGTTCAAGTTTTGTAGATACTTAAAATTCCGAGCAAGGCTCGGTCATCCGGATATTTCGTTTTAATATATAGAAGGTTAACAAGTATAAACAGACGATTTGCTAATTATTAAGTGGATTAAATACTCATTCCTGCATTTATCCATAAAATAAGCAAACCTTTATCATAAGAATTATACCTGCTTCATTTATTTATTAATTACAGCTTTCTTGAGATAAGCAGTTCACTCACACTTGGTACCCTTATGATGTATTTCCCAAGAGAATGATAACACTTATATTATCTTCTTTGTTTACAAGATTACGTGCGCTGTATAATTATTTTTCATTAGGAAAAGCGCTTGATATGTAAGGTTTATGCTATAATTATAGGTACAAAATATATGTATTTGATTCAAATATGTTATGTGGTTGTTATACATACAAATATTAGGTGATTACAATTTGTGGATCGTTGCACCAGACATATAGATGCTCGATTAATTGTATTAGCAAATATTTTTGTCTTTTAAACTCAGAAAAACGCAATTAAGTTGAGAAGTAGCTCGAATGGTTTTTCGATCTAATAAAGCGTTTCATTCGGAGATAAAAATATATTTTATCATCCAACACTTTATGATAAGTTTACAGTCTAGTCTCGTAGATTTTATTATTACAAAATATATGAATGTATGCTGTTATATTTACGAAGCCAGCGAAGTAATTTGCATGTAAATCTCCTGCACTTGAAATGGCTCCTCTAGGACCACAAACTGCATTGATAATAGTACAAGTAGGGTGCTTCGTGTTGATAAGATCGCATACGATATAAAGTTAGGTAATTGTTTAATACAAATTAGTTTTGTTAATTTATTTCAGCTTTTTATTACTTTGTACAAGTTTTTACTTAATTAGCTTAAATTGGTTCTGTTGTCACATCAAATTGACTTCCTTGATCTTCGATCTTCTTTACCAGTGGATTGTTTTAGCATTGGAAGCTGGCTAGATGCGTATTCTAGTTTTTTAAGAACCACCACCACCACCACGCACCAGTGGAAGGCTCCTTTGCACAGGATGCCGGCTAGATTATGGGTATCACAACGGCGCCTATTTCTGCCGTGAAGCAGTAACGTGTAAACATTACTGTATTTCGGTCTGAAGGGCGCCGTAGCTTCTGAAATTACTGAGCAAATGAGACTTAACATCTTGTCTCAAGGTGACGAGTGTAGTATTTGTAGTGCCGCTCAGAATATTTGGGTTTTTCAAGGATCCTGATTGGGACTGCATTGTAATAGGCAAGGCGTATCAGTTACTATCAACTTAACGTCCTGCTCGTCTCTTATTTGAATGTCCCTTATTTTCACAAAAAATTGCATTGTTAATATAGTTATAAACATTGTTTTGGTTTTGAGTAAATTACAGTAATATTATGACTACATCAAAATATGGATGTCCTTCTATTTATAACTGTATTTTATCTATAAATATATCTTATATAGAAAAAACTCCACATTTCATAAATGTTTTGCAAATAATATTTCTTCGTAATAGAGCATTTACTTGACCAGACCATTATAAGGAACGTTCGCATGTTCCCAGCGTTTAAGCCGCATTAACCTTATTTACATTTTTCTTTCCATTTTTACCTCCCGACTAACTTATATTACGGCTAAGGTTCGTCGGCTACCTTAACAAATTCAATTAGGGTATACGATAATCTTTCTTAATGCCCCCGCTTTATCTGGTAAATATGCTGACTCTACCCATTAGTAGTTACTTGATATTTATTAGATCTGTCAGCCCTTCCATTATAGGAATCATATATTTTATAAACGCTCTAAGTATTTTCTTGAAAACGGCAACATACATAAATACAAAAAGGTACTTCATACGTATTTACATATAAATATATATCACACAATATTTTTAATTAATGTATTTATTTATTTATTTATTTTATTTAGGCATGAAACAGTCGCAATATTACAATTTTAATGTTATATTATTACTAAAGAGAAGACTTTTAGTGCCGAAAATTACAATGTTAAATTACATACCTAGTGCTAAACATAAATATAAAGAGTTTAGGAGTTAACTTTAACAAGAAAAGTTTACAATACAATAACTTTAAATATTTTATTTCCCATTCGTAACAAGATTACATAAGATTGAGAATTATTTTCTTTCTTAATTCTTTATAAGATAACCCAAAAACATTCATATCAGAAAAATCTTTATTATAGGAATTAAGTGCTTGTGGTATAAAGCTATTCAAAGTATATTTTTTGTGTAAGTAATGTTCGATAAATGAAACAGTTTTGATAGCAACTTTAGTAAGTTTTTCTACTTGTCTACTCTTATCTGTCATTTATACAACAAATAAATTTCAAACAAAGGTAAAAAGGTAATAATATTTTGAGGTCAGTAATATTTTCATTTGCAAAATTTATGTCTGTCTGTGAAGTTAGAAATTACAAATACCATGCAATTAAGTTTAAAACAGCCAGTTAAAGTTAGTATTTATTTCTATACCAGAGGCTACTCATGCCTTAGCTCACGTCAATATTTTTATTTTATTTATTATATAAACAAGGCCATCTAATCTCGTACACAATTTATTTATATAGCGAGCTAGTCTAATTTCTGTTATATAAGTAGCCTAAATTAATTATTAATGTATTATAAGGTGTAACTACCTGTTGGACCAGCCGTTTGGATTTTAGTCGAAACAGACATGCAGGTAGACAGATAAAAAGGGATACACACACATTCTTATTTTAAATAAATATAACTTTGTCTAATTTTAGTATTTTGCGTCCTAAGTCAAAATATCCACCGCAGGTCGCACACGATGAAAATGAACAAGAATCTAACAACATGTATGGGTGGCTTAAAATAAAATGAAAGCAACAAAAACGCTTATGACTCGTACTCCACAATATCTGCTTTGCATAAACACTCACGAGCTGTGTGTGCCACCAAATGGCAAATTCATGAAGCATTCCGTCAGTCCAAATAGAATACTTATGATATTGAAACTAGAATATATTAAAGATACTAGATATTGTAATTATGTACCTCAGTCTTCGTTTCAGTACCATTTCGGTGACATATGACATCGCAGTGGTACGTGACCCTACCTACTGAACTAGAGGTCCCAGTAGGTACCAACATTAACAAATGACGAACATGGATGTTCGTTTCTGAGTTTTGGATGTTTATGTATATCTTGGCTAACACCCCTAGTTACAGGCTATTCCTAGTTTGGTTTATTATTTAAATGACAGACAAATACTGGCGATCGAAATATTTTTAAGGCTTGGTTGGTTCACCTTCAGCTTCCGTATGTTTGTGACCGCAAACCTCAAAAAGTTGTTAACTAATTTCAAACTCTATGTATCAATGTTTATCAAGGAGGATAGTTTCATTCAGTTCCGTTTCAGCAAAAAAATTCCCATGAGTCATCGACCTATAGAAGATGACGTATAACTTAATTCAAATCATATTTACTTCATATGATAACTTAGATGTGCGTTCAACTTTATTGAATTTGTTCACTTTACCAGCGAAGTATTGGCTTACATCAAAGCGTAATTCTGATTGCTTTTAACAAGAAAATATTCATAAATTACTTTACTAAGTTTCATGGAGAAGTGTGACCTTTACAAATGGCCGTGACAAGGAACATGAAAGCATAAATTGTAGACTTTTGCTGCAAAGTATTACTTTAATTATTTAATGTTACTTTCTTAAGAATAGTAGTAGCCTTTATAAAAATTATTTTGTCGTTATTTTTATTACACACTTTGTTATTTAGTACGCTAAACTTAATTTTATATATTTGATGAAAGCAATTTATTTATTCAAGTAATCACTTAGGTGAAGACCTCCTGCGGTCTAGTTTCCAGGAGTTTCAAACCTTGTTTTTAATTCAGTCAGTAATATTTGTGTTCTGAATAATATAGTAATATCCCTACTTCCCACTTCCTCTCAGAGAGTATTTCTTCGAACTATTTCGATTTATTTGTCTTTATGGTACAAATACTAACACAATATTGTCTGTAAGAAATTGAGAACAATTATCTCAACTCAACTACACTAACCAAATTAAGAGAAATTTGACATCGTACTTATTTTAAATTCCGCTATAATAATGCTGAGAATAGTTACAATAGATTAAAGAAAGATAAAAGATGGGGTTTGACTTCCATTGTTTTATTGTAATTGATGATGATGATAATTTGCCCTCAGCCTCCCCGGGGCATAAAAAGAACAGGGTAGTCCCAGTCCCAAGGTGTTGTAGGAGGTGACTGAGGGCAGTATTATGTTTAGGTCTGAAGTGTGCCGCAGCTAGTAAAATTACTGGTTAAATGAGACTTAACATATTTTGTTTAAGGGTGACCAGTGAAATTGTAGTGCCGCTCAGAATTATTGGATTTTTATAGAATCCTGGGCGGCACTGCATTGTAATGGGAAGGGCATATTAATTACCATTATCTCAACGTCCTGCTCGTCTCGTCCTTTATTGTCATACAAAAACACACTGTATTTTCAATGAATTATGTATTCACAGCACTACACCAGTGTGAGATGGATTCGCATGTCCAATATTGATATGTTTGCATCACTTTATCGATATCACGTCATACATACACTATCCTTAATTAGACTAATTCAATCTGACTGCCACTGTTACGACAGAGCTGTTTAGTATGCGAACTAGTTTATAGCAATACAATTGCATGTATTTAATCATCTTTATAAAGAATCATTTATTTTCTGTGGAAAAGAGAGGCAAGGAAGCGTACAGGTACACTCTTGCAACGTCAAAAGAATCAAAGGAGATAATTTTTAGAGTTCCGTCCCTCAAAAAGAGAAAACGGAACCCTTATGTCTGTGTGTCTGTCTGTCGAGACCCTTTATCTCGGGTACCCGTGGAAGTATCGTGTTATAATTTAAACGATATACTCAAATTTACACTTTTTTGATGCTGTAAAAAATGAAACTTCTAGGATAACGTAAAAAAAAGATACAGCCATTTATGCTGCAAAAAGTACATTTCGGCACTCTCAAGGGAAACCATTTAAATTTGGCAAGAAATATCGTCTTATACTACAAAGTATAGATAAAGTCTGGACACTATACATTAGTCATTAAGGCGAAGAGTAAGCAGAAAACACGCAAACATGGTGTTTTTAGACTGGAGCTATGAACACTACTTAATCCTGTTACACATATCCTTAAGTCTTATTAGTAGGTCGTTAATGCTTGCTGTTGGTTATAGTTAGCACTGCCGAGCCTTTTTGAACTACCACTTTTCTTTGAAGTTAAAATTTTTTTGGTACTTCTCTCAGAAAAGTTATTCTTATAGCTTGTACTTTTTTGTGTAGGTTCATTTATTCAGATTAGTAGTGAATAACGAGGATTGTAAGTATATAAACTGTTTTCCACCCAAGAATTTTGAAAATATTGGCTTTGCTACATAGATGCCGGGCCGGCAGCAGTGAACTCATATCGCTCAAAGTCGCTGGCATTTAGTGTCGCCTTAAATCATAAAAAAATTTTTGAAAAAAAAAAAAACTATATTTATGGAACGGCGGTTCAAATTTTGAATTGAGTTAACAATATTATGTTCTGTATCGTATGAAAGGGCTTCATTAGCACAAGCTTTAATAGATTTTTATTTTTTTTATTATTCTATATTATTATTTTATTTTTAATTTGTATGTTATTTTGATAATGATCATGACACTTATGTTAATAGCAAGTCACAAACAAGTAATAGTAACAAAATAATTTTATCTTTTTAATTACATTTACATTTCAAAATTCTGAATGTACGGCTTCAATCGTAGTCTAAAGTACAAAAAAAAGTAAGAATAACACAATTCAAAGTCGTGGTAGCGAAGTAATTATAAGAATTTTTCAAGCAACAGTACGGCTTCCGAACAATTACCAGATACGAGCTAACAATAAGCTTTTGTTTACGAAAGAGAGTATCTGGAGAATCACAACAATTTTCTAAAGACAATTTTGTTTGAATCTCATTTTTTAGCGTTGACAAATAAAACCTAGAAAATGTAGTGCTATGTTTAAGCTATGTTGTTTAATGAAATTATGCAAATTAATTATTTATTGCCTAAGGTATAATAATTTTCATATATGGAGTTAACCCATAAATTTGGTCAAGAAATGAACTGTAAAGTAGAGTTATCAACTGTAAAGTAGATCCTGTAGATAGCGCCACAACCTGAGAGTTGAACAACATATACCAAAATTTTGGTTGATGTGTCACTCGAATGGTTGGCTCAGTTGGTAAGAGAGCTCGGATGAAACCCGAGAGGCGAGGGTTCGAATCGCGAATGATCCATGAATATCGGTAGAACTTAAATTTGGTATATGTATATGTTATTATTTACTTTTACTTTAAATATTGTTAATATAATTATATAATTGTTTTGTTTGTGGACTTATATAATTGTTCAAAAATTTGCCTCTAATTTTTTCTGTTCTTCGTTGTTCCTCACTGTATGTAAATAAATGAAAAAATTATACTTCATGAGTTGCACATATTTAATTTCTCATAGAGGTGATAAAAGTAAAGTGTACACCTCAGGAGCAACACTATTTTTAACTTGAGTGACAATCTTTAAATCTCTCGCTCCACTTTAGATTCAAAAACACTATCGCTTTAAAGATAGTGGATTTGCTTTCTTGGCAAAAAATGTACTTTCTTATAATTAAATAATAAACGTTAACAAGGAAACTGGGCGTCATAAGCAGTGCACGGTAATACTTACTTACACTGTACAAAGCGCAGGTCTGGCCACATATAAAGTATTGCTGTCATCTCTGATCTGGCGCAATCCAGTATCAGCTCGAACCATTCGGCCGCGTGCAACGTAGAGCTGTTCGAAGTGTCGGAGATCTAGTGCTCTGCGAATAGATCGGCTAGATCATTTGGAGTTTCATAGAAACATCACTTAATTGTGTGCCTTATACCGAATTTATCACTTGGAGTTATCCTTTTTCCGAGGAGCAGTTTGCCCTGATTCCATCTTCGCACGACACGCCACAAATTATGATATCATCCCCACCATCTGGATGTGTTGCGTTGTTACACACTGTGGTTTTCTAGAAACTTTCTTCCACGTTCGACCAAGCTGTGAAATGAGCTTCCTTGTGCGGTGTTCCCAGGACGACGACATGGATCCTTCAAAAATAGCTCGTACACCTTTCTTAAAGGCCATCAATGCTCCTGTGATTCTGATGTTGGAAGAGAATTTGGTGGCGGTGATCATTTAACAACAGGTGACCCGGACAGGTTCACTTGTTTGTCCTCGTCTTATATAAAATAAAAAAAAATACTTATGGTCAAATAATGGTACAGTTTTGAAGCAGTGATGTTTCCTTTACGATGCATTCTTAATCGTCCGCTATCTGCAACTTTGTTCATATAGTTCAGGCACCATTTTTCCCATAAATTACACTTAATTGCGGGAAATATTAAAAATGTAAAATGCATTCAGTGAGTCCGAGTATTTCCTGAAAGTATGCCAAGCCGCGGGCGTGCGAACGACTCGCAAAACTAACTGCTTTACTTTTTATCCTATTGTCATTTTAGAGACACATTGGCAATATATCCGACGAAATATTACGAATGGAGATATTGAGATCATTTATGTTCTCTTTTTATAGTTATATTTTACAACATGGAAAAATATGATAAATTATTTGTTTCACAAGTAATAGCGTTACGATTCACTGATACCATAAAGATGGTCGTTAAATCTTTTTTTTTTATTAACACACAGTTTCGCCTTAAACTTAATAAATTGTCCTCACAGTTTGTGTACAGGAGACTCATTCGAGTCTCATACAATAATAATTTATGAAACTAATTTTACAACTGTTACTGTAAACAAAAATAAATTTAAAAAACTATTGAAGTTTGGTTCCTATCGGATGTCCTCTTTCCCTAGTATAGTGTGAAGATGTTGATACGCCACATCACAGTAAATCACTCAATTCAATGAGAAAAAGTTTAAAAGTACACAGAAACTGCATTACTATAGTGAAACGAATAAGTTTCTTTGGCCATTAACAATACTTATTATGTATATTTTGACGAGCCTTGTACACGGTAAAAATAGAATGAATTTATGTTTTGTGCAACAATTAAGAAATTGTAAATGTAATTTGTTTATAATAAATAAATAAATCTCAATTCATCAAAAAGTTTTGATAGTACAATTACCTGTTATTATAGTTAATAAGGTCTACTTGTAAACAATAGCTGAAATAAGAACGTATAATGTTTTTCTATCTTTGTATATATTAAGTTTCTTAATTAAATCCAGCGCGGTTACTCATCCTCAGATGAGATGTCAAAAGCAGGAATTTTACCCATCTTTTCTCGATTGAATCTGTTGAAGAGAGTTTGATATAGAAAATTAAATCCAGAATATGTTAATATTATCTGCAGAGTTTTTAATATTTTACACTAAACGAAAGCTACTCAACTTAGTCTGTTTTTATTATATTTTAAATAACCGAATGTGAAGAAAGGTGACAATATAAAACTGTGTTTGAAAGGTTTCAGTAATTCTGTTTAGTTTTTAATTTGTTACGCAATTCCTGATGTCAAAGACGTTTTGCTCGTGGAGTCTAAAATTATTGCGCTTGAGACAGATATATAAATCTTGCAGAATGCGACATTTGTCTGTAAACTCCTGCACTCACATCTTGAACAAACAGTTCAAGTTTTACAGCAGAATTAGGTGTCGTGGCAGAGTACTGCCACGACACCTAATTCTGAATATAATAAAAACACCTAATTCTAACACCTAATTCTAAATAAGCAGCAGAGTTCCTCCGGAGCTACTGCTCCGGAGGAACTCTGCTGCGATTCAACTTACAGGCAACAGGTTTGAAAATGACGCAGACGATCGTTATACGCAATCAAGTCTCGTACGTCAGGCGTTCGGTAGGTGAGGTAGCGGATTATTTTCTTTTGAAGCCTTTCAATCCTGTCACTGTGGATATTATAGTCAGGGCACCATACTTGGGAACAGTATTCCAACTTATATCTCACAAAGCTATTAAAAAGGACTCTTATTGTGGATATTTTTCTAAAATGTTTCTCATTACAAATCCTAGAGACTTAGAGGCTGATGCAAGGATGTTGTCAACATGCTCAATAAAATTAAGTTTCGAATCAAGTGTTACTCCCAAATCGCGTATGCTATGGACTTTAGTGATTCTTTCATTTAGGATACTGTATTGACTACTTATTGGATTGCTCGTATAAGCTACTCAAGTTAGTTTAAGTCATCGAAGTAAAAGAATGAAGGTCAAAATAATATAACATGGGACAAATTCAAATATTTTGACGTGATAACGTGTTATAATAATAAATCTATCGAATTAAGCGGAAATCCAGAATTATCCAAATATTGTCATTTTTATTCTATGTAAATTCAAAGCTTCTTGCCGAGTCAATCTTCTGAGGATGCCTCGTGTAGAGGCGAATTGTGTCGAATTGCTTAGTGACAAAACTTAGCAGAATTCATTCTCATTCAAAATCAGAACATTTGGATAGTCTTATAAATCGATGAACGCTGACTGCACGCACGAAATAGTGTCTCATTCCACCTGAGCTGTGCGTGCAAGCGAGATAGAGGAACAAGCGATAGAGAGGCACGATAGGGCTAAGCGTTCGGCTTGTGACACATCTTTGATTATTCAAAAAGTAGCATCGGTCCTCGGGTGCAGTAATAATAGGTAATGTGACAATTTTTACAAAAAAAAAATTATGACTCATATTAACGATCGTATAAAAAGATAATTTCTTATGACGTTAGTCACTTATTGAATGTGTAAATCTACCTTTTGTAAAATACACGCCTCAGACCTTACAACATTTATACGTCTAGCTAGACTGTGGCAGCTGTGAAAACGTCGAAAAAAAAATTAAGTTGACAGTTAACCTCTATTTTGAGCAATACACAAAGTGATATACAAATCGCGAGTGTAAGACGTAGCTTGTACACTAAAGTAATAAAACTGGCATATTTTCAGTGGTTGTCTAGCAGCAACAGACTCTATCTATACGTTCTTTGCGGGCTTTTATTTTTAAATAGAATTTCATTAAAATATTTATTTTTTATTTAATAGCCTGAGGGCGGTCGCTCCATTCCCAAGAGGAGGCGTCAATAATTATTTGTCTATTACCACTTTTGTTATAGTCTCTAAGAAGGAAGAGATTATATTATACATTTGAGTTTCACTGCACAATACTAGACTAGATTTTCCTTACACACATTGAAAAGGTATATAAAGGTATTATAGTCTTTTCACCGTTCGGTCCGTCTTATCAATAAGTTCTAGATAGCCTCGACGTACACATGTCGATTTATAGGACAATAATAAAATGAATTTACATCTTAAATTTTGTAAAACAGTCTGATTACAATTATAACTCTGATATTTATAATAAAGCATTTTATTAATTTTCCATTTAATATTTACATTTTAGGGTTAGTGTATGTCAGTAAGATAAGTGGATAGATGAGATTTTATCCTTAACATTTATGACAGACATTTACACAAAGTATCTCGGCCCAAATTAGGCATAGCCATTAACAATAATTATGGGTTGCAAGACAACGATGTATTTAATACAATAACTTACTTAAACATACATAAGTACATAATATAAACATCCATGACTCGGAAACAAACAACCATATTCATCATATAAATGCTTGCACCTACCAGGATCCGAACCCGGGACCTCTAGCTTAGTAGGTAGGATCGCTAACCACTCGGCTATACAGGTTACGTTACATATCAATAAATATAAACTATTTTAGTTCAGTTCATACTTTTCTAATTTTGAAATGTATCCCAGTTGGGTAAGGTACTAGGTTTACACAAATTATCTTGCCCCATAGGCATAGCCTGTGGCCAACCCATAAGGTTGCAAGACAACGATATATTTAATACAATATACTTACTTAAACATACATAAATAGATAATATAAACATCCATCACTCAGAAACAAATATCCATATTCATCATATAAATGCCGATTCCAGGATTCGAACCCGGGACCTTTAGCTTAGTGGGTACCCCATTACCTTTTTATTGGTAAGCTTTGCTTCAGGACACTGTTGTTATTGCGTTTGACCTCGGGTCAGCCATTGCATTTTTCGCTTACGGCTATCGTAAAGAATCCACTTTTCATCGCATGTCACAATTCGATCCAATATTCCTACATTTCTGTATAGATTCAACAAGGCAATACAAGTTTCATCACGTGTTTCTTTCTGCAGATTAGTCAAATCATGAGGCAGCCATTTTTCATATTTTTTTGGTATGACGCAAATGAGTCAATATTGTTGGTATGGTCATCTATAAAAATGATGACACAAAAATTAAAAAAAAAAAATACTTGTCACATTTTTTCGAGTTGCCGCTTATATGGGCGGGATTTGTATTGTATATACATATTATGTATCTTTGGTGAGTGGTTTTATTTTTACTTCAAGGAATGACATAAGTACACCAAGAGGCAACTAAAAGGCAACGTGGGAAAATTGAAAATTACAGAATATAATCAAATCAAATTTAAATCACTTTATTAATGTAGGTCAAGGAAATGACACATGAATGTAAAAAAATAATCTTATTGAATCCACCGCTACTTTGTAAAGGGTTGAGCTAATGAGAAGAAGAGCCACTCTTTTAAATCCAGATTTACATTTTCATTGTTTTACAAATCATTTCAATTACAATATAATAATATGTAAAGTGATGCAACAAAAATAGGCAAACGTCAAATAGTCAATACCTTACACGAGTGAGTCAAAAAAATTAATACAAATTAATACAAAACAAAAGTTATACTCAATAGCAATGCTTTTTTAGGCCATAGAGTATAGATTTTTTCAAAGACTCTTAGACCAAATTGAGTGTCGTACTTTGTCTGGTAAACATCCATTTAAGTATATTGTTATGAAGTAATTTTAAATCCATTTGAGTAGGGTATTTAGGTCAGTAACAAAATAATGTATTTTATCTAAAGTTGGTAACAAGATGTTAATTGATGCTCTTGTTTACGGTCCTCCACTGAATTACTTTCCCAATGTTCGCTTACCAAAGATCGGATAATTCTATTTTCGTTGTTGAGAGAAGTTTGATCAGCAAAATAAACTTAAGGGTCGCTTGAAGTAGATAAATTATAAAATCGTTTAATTGTCTGAATGAGCAAACTTTCTACAATTTGCGCAGAGCTAGGAGAATTTGGTACTTTTGAAATACATAGCTCAACAGACATGAATAATAATAACAATATTGTCATACTTTTTACACAAATTATCTTGCTCTAAATTAGGCATAATATATAGCCTGTGTTATGGGTGACAAGACGACAAAATATACTTATTTAAACATACATAAGTACATATAAACATCCATGACTCGGAAACAAACAAATAAATGTACTGAAATTTTTCATAAAATACGCAATAATTTGCAAACTTTTATTGTCAAAAGAGAATATTATATAGACGTATTTTCTCAACAGATTTAAAAGTTCGACAAAGGCTCTGCAGTAAGCCTGTTGTAGATTATGTAAACTCAATGTCAAGCTTAGATTTGCTATACTAGTTTTATGAAAGTAAGGGACTAGACGAGCAGGTCATTCAGCTGATGGTCATTGATACGCCTGCCCATTACAATGCAGTGCCGCTCAGGATTCTCGAAAAACCCAAAAATTCTGAGCGGCACTACAATTGCACTCGTCACCTTGAGATATACGACGTTAAGCCTCATTTGCCCAGTAATTTCACACACACTACGGTGCCCTACAGCCCGTAACACAATAATGCTTACACATTACTGCTTCACGGCAGAAATAGGCGCCGTTGTTGTACCCATTATCTAGCCGGCATCCTGTGCAAAGGAGCCTCCCACTGGTAAAATATACTAGTGTATAGACAAACAGAGCTTGCGAGAGGGAAGAACTAGTCTAACGGAGATACAGTAAGATAGAAATGGTAAGCGAATCTATTGTTATTATATTATAGTAATTGATTTTGATTGACAAGTCGTAAACAGTCAGCCACGCTTGGCATAAGCTTAGTATTTTGAATATTGCAACATTACCTAACGCACACATTGACAAATCAAATTTGGTCACGAATTATCGGGCTGTCAGGTCGTCTTTATACTAGTATGTTGTAAGCATACGATATACATGCTTAATCACTCGGAAGCAGACCTTAATTTTTCATATAAATTCCCCGGTAGGTGAAAATGAAATTAGAAATAAACTATATAATGAAGTTTATTGTATATGACATAATGTGGTATGAATTAAATTTTAATATTAATATTTACAATGTTGTTCCAACTAGTAAGTAATAATATAAAAATATGTGCCTCTTAATAGTACATTATGCAACAGTTGTATAAGGAGGGTCAAAAAACTTAAGTGGTGCGGCAATGGCAATGAATGACGCCACGAGCTTTTTTTGACCTACACAATGTGTCGCATACAATATGCTTTCTACGACTTGGTAATTTAATTTATTAATAAACAAACAAATACCACAACTTAATATCTTATGCGCTAATTTTTTAGCATCGTACTATACGGTGGCCTCATCAGCAAACAGGAAGTAAAACGAACGGGAAATGTATTGAATACATACGTACAAAATAATGTCTGGTGAGAGATTTTATTTTTTAATCAAGAAATAGCAAAAGTACACCCACACAGCCAACGCAGGAAGTGTGAAAATTACAGAATATACCTTGCAGGATCTTGCCAAATTATACTAACAAGTTTTTTTTTTCTAAAAATTAAAATGTTTAGTCTGATCACTTGAACATGAAAATAGTACGTATGTAATAAAGTATATACTACGTTTAACCTAATATTTCTATATACCAAACCCTACCTAGATTTAGTTGCCTGTGGCACCACAAAACTGTGCTTTTTTGGCGACTATATAGTACAGTAAACAATAAAGGACTCAATAACGTATGTACTTAAACTAGTAATCGTGGCCGTATAAAAGATAAAAGTAGAGGAGTAGTAAAATATATTTTAATAAATTCAATATAAATTTAGTTATAAACCAGCGCAATTTCATTTTCGTCTCCATTACCTAAGTTTGAAAACAATTATTGCTTAATGGCTATACGCGGGGCTGCCAGATCTAATAAACATCAACTCGCTGCTAATAGAGATAGTCCGGGTATTTGCCGGGAAAAGATGCAATAAAGTATGATTATCGGATGCCCTAATTTAATTTGTTGTACGATCTGACGTTGCTAGCGGAATATGAAGTTAAAAGGGAGGAACGGGAAAAGCTTTTTAACGTTAATCTTAGAATTAAGATTTCTTATATAATAATATTATCTGAGAAATCAGACCTAATACCTACCTAACTCTATCAGATATGATTTCTTGTCTCTTTCTCTCATTTCCCCAAAAAAAACCAAATGTAATAACTTTTATGTACATTGTAATATCAAGTTTTATTATATGAAATTGTTGAGATTGCGTGAGAGTAGTTGGAAATAGTCAAGAATGAAAATAATTTACATAGAAAAGTCGATAAGTTTATTGGATAACTATTTCAGGTCAACTTCGAGTAATATTTATTGAAGACAGATGCTCGAACTTTAATAATATTCTTGTCTGTGAAGGAATTTGGATTTATTCATAATGTAATAGATATGAACAAATTAAATTCAATACCTTTGACAGTTTAACTTTGTAACTTCAAATATTTCTGTATTTTTGATGTTATTTACTTCTTTTGCCGCGTTAGAGAAAAAATATCAGAGTCATTTTTTTATAATGAGCGCCCAAACCTTCTTAGATCTACAAAATTGTCAACATTATTTTAGGTTTATTATTCATCATCATGACTTCAGCCAGAAGACATCAACTGTTGAATAAAGGCCTCCACCAAAGATCGCCATAACGATCGGTCCTACACTATACATCATGAAATATATTCATCTTGTTACCTACCAACACAGCGTCTTTCGGTACGTGATTTGGATTTCGGTGAGGATTTTACTGCCCCACCGGCCATCTCTCCGTCGAGCTATGTGCCCTGTCCACTGCCACTTCAGTTTCGCAACCATCTGGGCTTTGCCGGTGATTTTGTTTCGTATGTTATCTGGCATCAACACACTAGTTAAAAAATAAACTAAATAAGTAAATAAAATAAAAACCCTTCACCAAACACTAACAATTTATCGGTTGCTAAGCAACAATTTAGGAATTATTTTTTATGAGCAATGATTTCAATTAATGCATTATTGCGTAGTCTCACATGAAAAATGATAATTACTGTCCATAAATACTCTATAAAATAATAAAATTTAATTTAATTTATTTTCATCTAGAATTTACAAACTGATAATCCATTTGTATGGCAGGTAACTAAAACTAGAAGAACGACTAAATTTTATTCGAATTTCAAATTGTTATCAAATATAATATCCGTAAAAAGAACATCGCAAATTTTTTGATCCGGAGCCATTAAGGCGCTACCTTTAGTATTCCTATTAAATATTTAGAAGGTATTTCTGCGCTGGGGAGCGCCCGCCCAGAGTGAACATTTGTGAATTTGCACCTAATATAGTTGCAGGCGATGGCTTGAAGTTAAGTATTGTCTAGTCCTACTGAGTGCACTAAGCATTTTAGAGGCCAAATTGGCTATTGACTATGTTAGTTGAAGCAATATAAAACAAAAAATATTTTCATATTAGTAAATAACTTAATTAAATTAAATTCCTCCAAAACTGGGAGAAAACTATGTTTTAAGCTTATAATTATACATACCGTGTATTGTGTGTAGTTAGTTACATATTATAGTTGCTATAACAAACTTGAGACTAGTTTCCCGAGTTAAAAGCAAAATCTGCGGCGAGTAAACGTGAACTGTAGGTTAACTTTAAATACCAACGTGTTTGTTAATATATTTTTAAGTCAAAAATTTAATATTCAGAAAGAAGAAAGTTTGTGGATTACTATTTTCTAGATCTGTTATACTTGGAATTACTTTGCCTTATACAATGACGGTATCTAATTACCTAGTCTTGCTATAAATACTAAAACAAAAAAAAATATTCTATTACAAATAATATTTATTAATTTTACAGTGTGTTAGTTTAATAAATATATATAAAATATATTTATGTATGAAACTTTTCATATTTGAAACAATTTAAAATATAAAAAGCTTATTCGATGTGGTCTCCATTAGCATTAAACGTTGAGACCAGTTATCAATAAAAGCGGGCAGCCTTTCCATGGAAAAATTCTTCACTGCCAATCGTACGGATTGTTTTAGGGACACCAAATTATCAAGGCGATAAGGACAAGCAGTAGTCTCTGAAACTAACCTTAAATCATAATCCAGTGGATTAAGATCGGGACTAGACGACGGCCAGTCTTCAGCTCTGATGAAGTCCGAAACGTTCGTTTCCAATCAAAACTGCTTTTACCGAGCTTTATGACCCGGCGCCGAGTCTTGGTGGAAGGACCATTCTTGGTTATTGAACATGGTGTTGTTAAGGGGCTTCACTAACTTCTCAAGAATGGTATATTGATACAATTGTGCTGATGTTTTGATACCTTTTTCATTAAAGCAGTAAGGGAAAGAATTCAAAGAAATCCTGTCTGAAAGCAAAAGATTTCATCTCGGGAGATAAAGATAGCAACAAGAACCATATCGCCTATTTTAAACGATGACTTAGGGCTTGCAGCTACACTCACCCTGATGAAGAATCTCGGAATGGTCCGAAACTAGTTCACAATTTATTAAAAAACTGATTGAGACAACTAATATATACGAGTAAATTTCATCGTAATATAAAAGCAAACACTAAAAAGTATACAACAAAGGCATTAAATTTTTACTGTAAATGGGCCATGTTGCAGTATGTATAAGTCTACCTTCATTTTGTCATCAAAAATCCTCACTCAAATTATGTGAGTGCTGAATACGTTTCTAGCTAATAGAATATTCTGTTTGGTACAAAGAAAAATAAAAAAACGGTTTCTGTGCTTCTATTATGCAGTCCATTTTAAATAAAGCTGCAAATGACACAGAATATAATAATTTGTACCATGATAGATGGATCATTATGACCGCAAGGTTTGATAAATTATTTGGTTTGTTATCATTGTGACAGGCGATTCAGTGTTGGACTGACATCTGTTTAGGAGTTAGTTAACAATCAATTTTCAGATATTGTATAAATGTATTGTTAGTAAATTTGATGCCATAGCAGTACATATTAGATTATTTCTGTATGTATTTATATGTGCTGGCTCCTCGAATTTTGACGTGATCACGTCTTATAAATCTATGAATGTCGGCTGCACGCACAACTGCATGACTCATGGTCACGTTCCGGCTGGGCGAGCGTGCAAGCGAGAGCGCGGAACAAGAGATAGAGAGGCACCATCGGCCAAAGTAACGGTGATTTTAATAAATATATCTGAAAGCTAGTGATACAATCTATAATGATAAGAGCATATCGTTTGATGAGTAGTTTTAGTTTAGGTTACACAGACCTTTCTTTGGGCAAAAGTTGAAAAACAGTCATATTTTGGAATAAGCGAAGATTTCCACGGAAAACAATTGGTTTTGTTTATAAGTATTTATGGTTTTTTAATCAAATTTATTTGTTCTTTCTTTTCACCAAACCAAAATTAACATGGTTCATAGTAATAATTTGAGATATTCCTGCAGAATGACAGCCACGTAATTGGCGATGGGCAGAGATTGCATGCGTTAGTGACCGTACATTCATAATAATACCTTTTATGAATAGATGTTCAGTATCTAGACTTTTATAATTATATACTGAACGATAGAAAATTAATCTAGTTTCGATTGAAATTGAAATACTTTGGATAAATTATAAAATCAAATACCATATGAAGCAAAATATTGAGTAACGTAGGAATATCACGACATAAATCCGAAGATTTTTATTCTTTATATTATGTCGTGATAATCTACGGTTTCTGTTAAAAGAAAACCATCACATAAATGACAATGACATAAGGTTCTCAGTAATAACACGTCCATCTTAAAACAAAAAGTTACAAAAAAAATTGTTGAAAACTACTTGCCACGACAGAAACTCTTGACCTTAAAGTACGAGATGGCCCTATTGAGATATTGTACGATAATTTTCTAAGTAAAGTAAACATATTTTTACATATTCCAAAATAAATAAACTGTAAAAACAGACAAAAAAAAATGACAGTTCAAAGTCTTTATTCAATTTCCTAATATGTCCTGTTCCTCAAGTCAATTTCCTAATATGCAAATATTGGGGTTGAGCAGGTTATCAACTGTAAAATAGATCCTGTAGATGAAGCCACAACCTGAGAGTTGAACAAAGCATACAAGATTTTATGACGATACGTCACTCGAACGGTTAGCTCAGTTGGGAGAGCACTGGCACGGAACGCCAGTGTACGTGTGTATTAATATTTATATTTATTTGTGTATTAATCATAGAAGTGAGAGTTATCACTATAAAAACATAACAAATTGTTTAAAAACTATTTGAATTAACGAGTGCAAATAAATGTTAATTTATTGATAAAAATAATATATTTTCAATTAACTCTTTTGTATTTGTACAAAATAATGATGATTCAGTGATAATAATTCAAAAGTATGCAATTTTTCATCAACGTTTTCTTGTGAAATTATAAAAAATAGTGATTTCCCAGGAACGTCGTAGCAGATTTCGTATCGACCAAAAATGTTAATTCCCGGTTACCCAAAATAAATGTGTTACGAAATTCAAAAGAATTGTTAAAAAAAGGTTTATGTGGTTAAGCGTATAACGTATAACGAAAATGACATTCTTAATGATACCACAAGTTAGGAATGGAGCGACTGCTCTCAGACTATTCACTTATAAGTTTTATTGTACTAAATTGAATTGTGACGAAGTTTTATTAAGAAAAAGAAGCCCGCTGAATTTCTTGCCTGTTCTTGTCAGGTTTGAGGCATAAATTTTTCTAATAGGTAGTTCTTGACGTTAAATCAGTGATTTTTAAAACATATTTTGAATAAAAGTATCTGTTTTTGAAATTAAGATCTTTACAAAGGACGATGGCGAGAATGCATGTATTTTGGGACCCACTGAAAGAAGTGGCGTAAAGGCATAAAAAGGCATAAAAGGCATTTATTTTCTCAAAATTGATTCCTTTAGAATTCTTTTTGATGTCATTTCTTATACTACTACCGCTTCGGAAACAAATGGCGCTCTGAGAGAGAAGAAGCGGCGCAAGAAACTCTCCCAGCATTCTTTTTTTTGCGCTCTTTTCAATAAAAATATACAATATTGTACAGTCATTTCTATCGCTATAAAATAATCACAATCTAGTCCCAGGCTGTCCGATCATTTAAATATTCAGCAGTGGAGTAATAGGATCTAATTAGTTACAAGCAATCCCTTATTTCTAGTGTTATAATATCATCATGGAAACTTAATAATAATTATTGTAGAACGTAACATAACTAAGAAAAAAGCAAATCGTAAGTAAGTCTAAAAAAGGTACCTTAAAGTATCAAAAAACGATAATAATCTTATTGAACCTTATTTTGAATTACTACTTATTTGAGTAGTTATAGATAGTTCGATGGTGTCGGAAAAAGAACATGCAAATAAATAATGACAAGGAATGTCACGTTAAAAAAATGTTGATGTCAATTGTGCAAAACGTTCCAAGCGCAAGACGACTTATTTTTTAATAAATTATAATAATTTCTTTCTTTTGACTCCCATATTTTAGCACCTCAATATTTTTTTATTAAATCGTCGTATAAACTTATGTTTATCATTACTATAAAGTTACGATGAAGTTACGATGCTTCCTTAATTTTTAAATGATGTGGGTCCATTCTCGCCATCCTCCTATATCACTTTTTTATCTTACATACAACTCAGTACAAGTAGCAATAAATGTCTGTATTCTAGCTCATTCGTATAACTCACGCTGCCACAATTTACCGCAAACTAACAGCGTCTGTAGCGTCTTGATAAATTTGAATCAAGTCATGAAGTAACTCAAAAGTAAGTGAAAAATACTGCCAACTTTTCAAATGCGAGGTCGAGACTGATGAAAGTATTATAATAGAATATATCGGAAGAAATTGTTGATTTAAAAATAGGGGTTAAAAGTTTAAAATTGCCGTTTTGGCGTACTTGCTTTGTATTAAAATAGTATAAATAATTCTTGGAGAAAACTTTTTTCAACTAAAAGGCATATTCTAGATTTAAAAAAATGTATAATTTCGGTTTATTGACCTCCAATTGTTTTCATTCGGTTTTTTAAAAGTAAACATGGATACAGTTACGTTCTTCTCAGGTCTGAAGCAGTCTATTTTGAATGGGTGGTAGTTTTTACCGTTCAATAAATGATTTTGAATCTTATAATGAATAAAAATTTTGAATTTCAATTTAACATTCAAAAATTGTGCATACAACGAAAGATAACAAAAGCTGTTAAAGATACTATTAATACCTCAAGTGATATTGTGCTCTCGTTTGTTCTTATCTTTTTCAAATGAAATTATAAGGAGAATTTTACATAAAAATCTCGAAATTTCGTATAAGGAAATAATATTACAAACCTTTTTGAACTGCGCATATTAAATTGGCAGCCATTAAATTGTTGAATGGCGGTAGGTACTTATTGTGAAACCTACTTGAATTCTAGTTGAGAGAATTTATATTGGCTATTTTGGCTTGGCTTATTAGCCTTTATATGTTGTTTTTTTTAAGTAATGGTATTATTATATTACATAATTAAGTGTTTAAATAAAACAAATCATATAACTATATATACAATAATATAATTACATAAAATTAAAACTATCATTACCGGTTGGATAGATAGGCTGATCAGTCGACCGAAATAGATGCCAGTGCTTGGTTGGGTTTCCATTAGCCTTATTCAGGCGCGAAGATAGTACTTTGTAATTTCTCCGCGCCTCTGGGCCCCACGGGCCAAGTGTCTCGACACCAAACGGCACATAGTCATATTTGCGACGCTTGCTGTCTTCGGCAGTCGAAGCAGCAGCCCCAGCACCAACTGACATAACTTGGACATGAGAAGGAGCCAGATTGTCGACGCAAGTAGCGTCCCACACCAGCGCCCTTCCCCGTGCCCAAGCTACCAGCGTCATTCCATGAGTACCCTTGTCATCGCGGCAGGTCTCTAAAACAGTTATAATAACTTTGTATTTTTTGTAAGTCGAAATATTATGTTAAAAAATATAAGTTCTATGCACAAACCCTTTTACTTTTACCTTACGCTACATTAATTTTATTTAGAGTATTTAAAAATGTAATTGTTGCTATGTAAAAAAGTTCTATATCATATTTGAAGCTATACTTTAAATGCATACCAAAACAATACTTTTATATAAATGGTATAATTAATGTAATTACTGCGTATTTCGACAACTATCAGTGGCGTTCCTTTGCACAGGTTGCCGGCTAGACGATACCACAACGGCGCCTATTTCTGCCGTGAAGCAGTAATGTGTAAGTATTACTGTATTTCAACTTTTAATATTTCTATCTTTTTTATCTTTTATAATGAGATGTATATGCTTTTACAACATGATTCCAGAAAATGTACAAAACAAATGTGTTACGAAATTCAATGAAAGAAACGTTGGTGTGGTAAAGGTTACTATAACATAAATTATTTTCCTAATGATACCACAGTCTGGAAATGGAGCGAATACCCTGAGGCTATTCAATTAAAAATTTTATTGTACGATATAATATATTTTAACGAAATTAAGAAAAAAGAAACAGTTGTGCAATTCAAACGAGGTAGAAGAGAAACCTTCAAATATTTTGGCTTCAAAAAAATGAGACCAATGGGTGGTTCCTTTGTATAGGATGCCGGCTAGATTATGGGTACCACAACGGCGCCTATTTCTGCCGTGAAGCAGTAATGTGTAAGTATTACTGTGTTTCGGTCTGAAGGGCGCCGTAGCTAGTGAAATTACTGGGCAAATGAGACAAAACATCTTATGTCTCAAGGTGACGAGCGCAATTGTAGTGCCGTTTAGAAATTTTGGGTTTTTCAAGAATCCTGAGCGGCACTGCATTCTGATGGGCAGGGCGTATCAATTACCATCAGCTGAACGTCTTGCTCATCTCATCTCTTATTTTCATAAAAAAAATAGATGAATGTAAAATTTCGTGAAGAGGAAAATTGTAGGTTTTAGTAATGATCATAGTGATACAAGTTTGATAATTATTTCCATTTTCATTAGCCTTTAAATACTTTGGTCTTAATATGGAATATATTATATCTTTGGAATACTGCGTCAATTACTGTTTTTGATCTTGTTATTGATACAGTGCGACCAATCTTCTCAGGTCTGAGGCATACATACTATTTCGAATGGGGAGTAGTTTAAGTTGTTTTTGAGGTTCCATTAGTAATTTTTAAATCCTATTTTCAATAAAAATATTTATATTTGAATTTAAAAAACGAAACTGGTCTGACATATTAAAATTTATATTACAAATGGGCACAGTTCATGAAACAACTCTATGACACATGACGTAGTAAGTGCCGGGTCGAAGTTTAAATGCTTGCTCGAGTTTCTAAATAGTTGCAAACTTGCAAGTCGATGAATAGTTAGTTGGTATAAGTTTAACTTGGACAAATAAACTACTTTGTGAGCGTGGTGGGTTTGAGTATGTTAAGGAGACGTATAAACGTGTTATTAACCGACTTCAAAAAAGGAGGAGGTTCTCAATTCGTCGGTATGTTTTTTTATGTTTGTTACCTCAAAACTTTCGACTGGGTGAAACAATTTTGATAATTCTTTTTTTATTTGAAAGCTGGTGCTTCCCGTGATTCCAAAAATAACAATTCCAATAAATTATTTATTTATAATTAGATTTATTAATTAGATTGTATAAAAATACGCAATTATTTTTATACTTTTTAAAGCATATTATATCTATTGTTTTGGAATAGTGTTTTTGAAGTTGGTTTTTTTGTTTATAAAATGTGTTTAAGTTTTTAAAATATATTTTTTATACCAATAAGGGACGAGCAGGATGTTCAGCTGATGGTATTGGGCAGGCCATTACAATGCTGTGCCAGTCAGGATTCCTGCAAAACAAAAAAATCTGAGCGGCTGTATAATTGCGCTCGTCATCTTGAGACATAAGATGTTAAGTCTTACGACACCCTTGGCCCCGGGCTATCAAGTAATACTATTCAATTTTTTTCTCCAATGGTTCAAGTAACAGCGCGTCTTACTGTCATCATGTCCTGAACCAACTCCGAACCGTAGTATCTTCTTGACGCGAGTAAGATATATTTTCCAAGTATTTTTCAATCAGAGGAGAACCTTCAAAATATTTTGTGAAGATGGGCTCCATATTTTAAAGTAATTTAGACGTCATTAAATGGGTGAAAATCACGCTAAGTGTTCCTTTTCATACCTAATTAGTAGAGTCTAAACTAATATTAAGATTGTTAAAAGTGAATATATCCGTAAATATTTTTCTAGCGTACGCTATCAAAAAGATAAATCAAATCAAAATCAGTTTGTTCAAGTAGGTCCCGAAAATTGCCTATTATGTCAAGATTTACAGATCATTTCAATTACAATATAATATGTGAAATGTAAAATGATGCAACAAACACACTCAAACGTCAAATAGTCGATGTCTTACACGAGTAAGTCAAAAAAATAATTGTAAATTAATACAAAAGTTATTGAGTACAGTAGCTGCATCATCCACATACACCATAAATCAATAAAGGTATTCTGTGAGCATTTAATAAGCGATTAGAAATAAATAAACATGTATATATCCATACACATATATATATACAATAACTTTTAAGAATCTGAAACCGAGTCCCCGAGGCAACAGGATCACCCCGCCACCACAAGCAGCGCCCGTTCACGAGCATGACGCATGAGCCAGCCATCGCCTCCCTCAACCATATTTTAGGGAAGGGGACGACCTGTCCCATGTCGCCGCCACAAGCAGTGACATTTAAGCGAGCATGATGAAACCTGTTACGAGAACTCAGCAAACAACAATAAAATAATCCTAATACATCCATATAATCCTACATATCATACAATACTCACCAAATATCTCTACTTACAATTTGACAATTCTGCTTAAACTTGTAATTAATATTATATTTTTACTAACAATAATCAAAAACTCAATCCTTTAGGGTAATCTAATCAAAATCACCTTATTCAGGCAGGTCAAGGAAATAACTTTTCTAAATATCCTTCCATCATTCACTATATGCAATTTGGTTCAAAGTAGTGGAATCAAGCACCATATTTCCCATAATTTACACTCAATTTCAGGAAATATCACAAATGTAAAATGCATTCAGAGAGTATAAATATTTCCTGAAAGTCTGCCAAGCCGCGGGCGCGGGCGTGAGAACGACTGGTAAACCTAACTGCTATACTTTTTATCCTACCGTTATTTTAGAGTCACAATGCTATTGTATCCGATGAAATATTACGACTGGAGATATTGAGATTATTCAGTGCACAATTTATATTTCTTATCAGTTTTATTAATATAAGTTTATTTCTTTGAATCTTATAACTGAATTTGCAATGCTACGATGACATTAAAGTAAATACTACTAAGGGAAAGTTTACCAAGAATACTGTTACCATTTCCGCATTGGATAGGTCGGCTGATCCGTTGATCAAAATAGCTACCAGTGCTTGGTTTTCCAGTAACCCTGTAGTTGTGGTGGTTGGATGAGCCTGTTATCGAGATAGTTAGATTTCGGGAGCGAGCAATTGGGTTTTTTAAAAATAGAAATAAAAATTAATATTTTAGAATCGAAATAAGAGTTTATTATTTACGACCGAGCTTACAGAGTTTGATGCAACACTGCTCTTAATAACTAATATATTAATGCAGAATGCAGAACTTTAAACTATCTTACCAGCTACTGTTATAATAACAAGTCGCCCGGAACGGCCGCCTGATAAGAGAAGTGCTGCGTAAGGCTCTACCGCAGCGTGAAAGCTTAAGGCTCTGTTGCACTGCACTATGGGATAGGATAATATATAAGATCTAGATCTGTGCTTTTGTTGATAATTAAGCAATATTTTATTTATATACTACAAAATTGTTAAACAATTTTCGCATAATTAATACCTTTATGGTTATGTTATGGTTATGGTTTGTAAAGTGGCTTTGATCCAGTTCATTTCAGCCCTGTTACACTGCGACCAATGTGATCTATTGTGATAGCCACTGTTAACTATAGCTCACTGCAAACATTGATTCTTTTCATGAATCTCAAATGGTTGAAGAATTGGACTTCCCAAATAGATGCTACCTTTACGCATTAAAGGACCACATTCAGAGAGAATGTGTAGCGGGGTTTCATCTGCACTATTACAGAATCTACACGCTCTGCAATCTCTGAGACCTAAGATTGAGAGGTATTTGTTTAATCCGCAGTGCCCCGTTAATGTCCTGGTTAATATGCGTAAGTTTTCTCTACTTATTAATACCTTTTATTATGTGCACTGTGTGTGAATTTATGATATACTCATATTTTTAATTTATTCATTTAACTTAAGATGGAATTTTTGAATGCTTTGTTACATCACATTCAATTCATTGTAATTAAAATATTTGCAAAATAATGATGCTATAAATTTGGATTCAAGACAGTCGCAACGCTGTTCTTGCCACTTCTTCTTCAAAAAGCTTCACTTTTACGAAGTGGTGGTATGTATGTATGTATCACTTTGACACATTTTATGAGTGTCATTTTTTGAATCGTAAAATAAAATATTTTAACCGTTCTAAGATTAACAAACTGTATCCGATGAGAAAGCACTTGAGAATCTAATAAGAAGCGCCCTTTGCCTGCCGTTTAATGGATGAAAAGTATTTTATAATAAATGTAATGAAAAGTATACAGCAAGGAAAAAAAATATTTTGTAATTAATGTTATATAATATAAACAAACCATCTGGTCTATGTCGGTATCATAATATATTTATATATATACCGACATAGCCCATATGATTACGAAGCTAAAGTGGCAGTGGGCAGGGCACATAGCTCGACGGATAGATGGCCGGTGAGGCAGTAAAGTCCTCGCATGGCGACCACGTACCATTCGACGCAGTGTTGGTAGGCCCCCACAAGATGGGCCGACGATCTGGTCAAGATCGTCGGATTAGAATGGGTGAGGGCAGTGCAGGACCGATATTCATGGCGATCTTTGGGTTAGGCCTTTGTCCAGCAGTGGACGTCTTCCGGCTGAAATGGTATAGCCATTCAAATAATAAATCATTCAGAAATGGTTGTTTGCATTAGTACTTGTTGATTATTGTGGGAGTAAACACAAATTTTATTTTAATCAAATTATTGATTGACGCGTGTCGTTGTAACTGTATTTTCTTAAATTATGTTCAAATACTTTAATTACCTACATAAAAATTACAATTTATTGGTTTAGGCAGACCACCTGAAAACATAACCCTGCAAAGGTCACGAAATATGGGCTTATTTTAATAACAATATAAATGTAACTTATAGCCATGATGACCCATATAGCCGAATGGTTAGTGACCCTGACTACTGAGCTCCCGGGAGAGGTCCCGGGTTCGAATCTAGGTAGGTGCAATCATTTATATGATGAATATCGATGTTTGTTTCCGAGTCATGGATATTTATATGGATTTATGTATATTTAAGTAAGTATATTGTATTAAATGTATTGTATTAATTGTCTTGTACCCATAGTACAGGCTATGCCTACTTTGGGGCAAGATAATTTGTGTCAAAGTGTGTCAATATTATTATTATTTCGTAATAAAGTTTCTCGTGAAACTTGAACACAAAACCAAATGTAAAAATACAGTAACTGTACACGTTAAATTTACTTCTGTGAATTGGTTTTAATTCATTCACTATTTAAAGGACTTTATTTCAAGTTCCTAGCTATCTCTCTCTCTCATTTACAGTACTCTGAATAATTCTGTTATTCTCTCGCCCATTGTTTGGTAAGGTAAGACACGATATTTCAATTTCGTTTGTTAAAAGAAGTTGGGTTAGCAAACTTGTAGGTACACTTGAAGTCTATCTTCTTTATTACAAAATTCGTTTAATTAACAGGGTGGATAAAATTTTCTGATTTCATGTTGTATTAGGAATATTTGTTGAACGTTTATTGAAGTGAAAGTCAAAGAAACCGTTAATCGCCCTATAATATTTTTTATAAATTACTGAATCTTCCATATTTACGGAAAAAGTAAAACTCATGAGAAGAACATACAAGAAACTCAACGGCCACTCTTATCAATCAATCAAAACACATACTACAGGTTTAATTATTATTAATAATTAATTAGTAATGAGCATGAGTAAATAATATATTTTACTACCTTAGAATATACTATAGATAATAATTAATATCTAAATTGACAGCCCAAGAATAATATCATATTATGTTTACATAAGAATATATGCATGATAAGGGTGTTAATAGCGTGGCAATATTTTTTTTAAATCAAGAACAAAGAGATACTCGTATATTACCGCGGCTATCATTGGGATTTTAGGATAACTACAACTGTCTTGTATTTCATTGTTATGTATCTCTTTCCGTTTATACAGAATTAAATATTGAGACATTGTTGGAATTGTTTTACTTACAAATAATTTTATAGGTTTTGTTAAATTAAACAACGTGAATAAATACCTTACTGATAGTGGAAATAGCTTTAAAATGAGTCACGTGGTTGAGAAGAGTTTTGTGGATACACAGACAGTAGAAGGGAACTTAATGATTCTGATAAGAAAAATCTGCTGCATCTTCTAATAGGTATAACAACATTATCAATATTAATATTAAAAACAGAGTCTTGGGGAACGCTTTTGTCCAGCAGTGGACGCCCTTCGGCTAAAATGGCCATATTATATAAATAATCAATCATTCAAAAATGATAATATAAATTTTAAATTAGGTTAAAATACCTTAATTACATGTGGTTTAGGCAGACCCCCCTGAAAACATAAGCCTGCAAAGGTTACGAAATATGGGCTTAATTTAAAAATAGCATAATGATTCTGATAAGAAATATGTGCTGCATCTTGTAATAGGTATAACTCAAAGATTACAGGGCGCTAATTTTACGTGCCTCTTATGATATAAATATTTATAACAGCCATAATATTTTGATTTTATTTAAAACAGATTCAATCTCATTCTGGTTTCAATTACCTAAGTTTGAAAACAATTAGTGCTAAATGGCTTTACGCGGGGCTGCCAGATCTAATAAACATCAACTTGCTTCTAATAGAGACAGTCAGGTTATTCGACGGGAAAAAGAGGGAATAAAGTATGGCTATCTGGTGCGTTAATTAAATTTGATGAGACCTAATGAGTTTAGATGTAAATTAAGTTATATGAGAGGAAAAATAACCAAAAGCCTTTTTAATTAGGTTCAAAAGTTTGTTTAATATTAAGATCGAAGTCGTATAACGTTAATTGTAATAAAAAAGGATATAATATTCAACTTCTTGCGAGGTTCAATTTAACAATTAAATAGGAAGTTAATAAATTTCTTCTCAAAAGTTTTATATCTATCATATGGGACAAAGGGCATTCATTAGAGATAACCTAAATAAGATATTTACAGAATTGTTATAAGTGCTTATTTGTTGCGAGATACTGTAGTTTAGGCGACTTTCGGCATAAGTAACAAAATGGGACCAATAGGAAAAAGGCAAGTCCAAAGACCCAAGAATGCGGGATAGGAATGGATTATCAGGCCAGGATAGAGAAATCTAGAGAGGCGACCCGAAAGGGGTTCATGTTAAACCATTAAGTATTAACTGTACTAACTTAGTCTACTTTACACTTAACTGTTTTAAGTTTAAACCTTATTTATACATAAACAGAATGTGCGCCTATTGCTGCCGTGAAGCGGTAATCATTGAGTTACGGTCTGAAGGGTGCCGTAGCTAGTGAAATGACTGGGCAAATGAGACTTAACATCTTATGTCTCAAGGTGACTTGCGCGATCGTAGCGCCGCTCAGCATATTTGAGTTTTGCAACAATCCTGTATCTATAATGGGCAAGTCGTATCAATTACCATCATCTGAACGTCCTGCTCGTCTCATCCCTTAATGTTATAAAAAAAATGTAAAATCTGATTCGGAATAAATAAAGCTTTATTATATTATTGTTATATATTTTCCGCCTACACTTAGATTTTTTTTGGGACAATTTGAATAAATTATGAAGGCCTGGAAAGGAATGAAGGAAAAGGAATGAAAATTATAAAGTATAAATAAAAATGATCGCCATATACTTTATTTCAAAATAAAAAAACAATATTTACGTATAACTTATAAAACATAATCGTAAAGTAAATTACAAGTAATTAAAAATACGTTAGTAGTGGATGCTACGAGGTGTACAAGGAGCCTCACGCCAAACTTTGCCCCTTGTTGAAGTTATACTTCTTTAGGCGCGTTATGAAAATATGCTGAGAGTGAAATTTTAAGATGCGCGCGCATCACTGTACAATAAAAGTAACAGGGTGAAGTTGGTTCCTGAAATTTACTGACGTTTGCGACATTCGTTATTTTTGAAATAATACTTATTTAGGCACGTTATGAAAATATTAAGAGAGTGTAATTTTAAGATGCGTGAGCATCACTGTACTTCTTTAGGCGGTTCATGAAAATATGATGAGAGTGATATTTTAAGATGCGCGCGCATCACTGTAACACAAAAGTTACAGGGTGAAGTTGGTTCCTAAATTTTCTGACGTGTGCGACATTCGTACAAATTTTTTTTTAGTTTTTTCGACCATTATAAGGATAGGCAAAGGGTTCAAGCCCGTACAGCCATATTCGTTATTTAATAAATAATTGTCAAAGCCATCGTAGCAAGGTTTTTACAAAATTGTTCTTTATACAAACGTAGAACAGCACGAGAAATAAATAATTTCAAGGATTTTTGCTTTGTTAGGCCCAACAAGTATAACTTCTTCCGTGCATACATAGGTACACGCACACTTTTCATTCAAAAGACTTACTGTTGTTAGTTGTAAAAGTGGTTGTTGCAGTTAAATATGCTAAAACACACCATATATGACATTCGTTGTTTGTCTTCTAGTTGATTATTATGTTGTTTTATATGACTTCCACAAGCGTCCATCTTTCGAGCTGTGATTCCAAACGTCGTCAGGTTTGTATTAGACTATAACGTATTTACATATTTAGTCATGAGGTTAGTAATTATTACCTCAGTTTGTTTTCGATTACTCATAAAACTAACATTTTTGCAGTATTTTCCTCCCGTATGTAGAGCTTTAACACTATACCTTGCTTGAAGTGAACTAATGTTATGAAGCTTTTAGTCTTCCCCACCTCTACATCATGAAAATGATATAAATATAAAAATGTGAAAGTATTGTGGAGACCAGTACTAGAAACATTAATGTAGTTACGATGATAGAGTGTGAAAATTTAATATTGGTATTACGTATAACATTATGTGTATCTTATAGGTTAATCTAAATTATTAACACGCTTTTTTATCAGCTTGGTTTGTATCTATGTTACGGAATAAACAATAATGTAGTTACTATTATATGGGTATGAAAATGTAATATTGGTGTATTGTGTTATGTGTATCTTTTAGATTAATTTAAATTATTAACAAGCTTTTTTATCAGCTTGGTTATGTATCTATGTAAAGGAAGAAACATTAATGTAGTTACGATGATAAAGGTCCCCATGTCATAGCCCCATAATAAACCAATGTAGCTTTATGATGTTAAGCGAGAATTATTGCAATATGCTATGTTATTGTCACTCTCTATGGTAAACTAAAATCATTCTACTCTATTCTATATGTATATTAATATATTAGCACAATTTTTATTCCTAAACTTTAACCACTAAGCTGACCCACATTTCGAAGTCGCCTCCATTCTTACTTCCTTTTTCACTTCATTTAATATTGTTTACTATACGGTTTTATGCTTGTTTCAACGGCTTGTTACAGACTCGCAAATTATTTTTATTTTAAACTTCAATTAATTCCTATATTCGTATAAATTTTATATTTTGTTATGAACATTGAATGTTTTATTATTATTCTAGGTAATAATAACAAACACAATATGTATTTATTACTTTATTTGGTAAATGGAGTAAGGTCTTAATTAATGTATACGTTTTTAATCCAATAAGCCTTGCCATTGCACTGAAACATGGTTTAGTTAAAAAAAATTAGCTTAACATTTTGCAGTAGGAATTTTTTTAAATTGCTTGTAATTCCGAGAAATTCATGCACGCCTTATAACTTAAAATATCCTATTAATTGTTTTATCGATTTCAGAACCCTTTTCAATGTTTTAATGTCTAAAGCTTGTTATATATTTATTATATGCAGATGTTGGGCACTTGAACATATTACTTGTGTATAGTTTTGTGAGAGGTCTGGAATAGTTATTAAGAGAAATAAGGTTTATTTCCAACCACTGATCGTCTATGATGCAATAAAGACTTTGTTTATACAATGTTTTTACAATTTGTATATTATAATTATTTACACAACAGTTTTAACAGAAGTCTTACTGAAAATTCTTGAATTCTGAACTTTGTCCGGCTGTCATTTTGTACTGTTAGTAAAAGGTTCAATTATTGTTATTCATTTTTATTCATTGATATGTTTTCTAACTTAAAATAGAAGAAATTCAGATATTAAACTCCACATTAATTCGTTAAGCCACGTTGATCTCGTAAAGTGTATTGAACTAACAATACAAAAAGATAACTTATTTTAATTTGCACTTTCCATAATATCGCCTTTCAGCAATAAAGTTGTTTTAGTTCGACTGTCTGGCCTCAATAGAGATAGCTCGGAGTTGGCTTAAAATGGCGCATAAACTTATCTATAGTTCGATTAAAACGCATTCATTGGTATCTATCTAATAACATTTCCTGAGGTATTTTTGATGTATTTGTCAATGTAACATATCCAAATTGAAAACAAGCGCTTCAAATTATCATTTTATCAGTTTAGCTGCCATATCAATATCTTATGAAATATTGAAATAAAAACACTGATCATTTATAATACGAATAATTATTAAGTTTAACCATTTTACTCTAAAATTAGTTTGTAAATCATTATTTGATTAAATTGTGATGTCAGATTATTATTAAGAAGCATTAATGGAAAACACGTGCCCGTGCGCCGAGCCCTATAAATGCGGCCATACTGTCGACCTATATACAAAATGTACTCTGTTGTGTTAACGCTCGATTCATTCGTGCTTGAGCTGTGGTACGGTACGGACCTCTCTGGGACGTCGTTACACAGCCCCAGAAATATACGAAAGTAATCAAATATTCGTGCAATTCTTTTCCATGATCCAATTTTGAATAATCACCATCAAGTCAACAATTGTGACGTCAAAAACCGACCAATACCATAATATAATTTAAAGTTCGGTCGGTGACACAACCACAATTGGTTTTCGAATTTGCTAGTGTTATTTATTGAAGTCTTAAATTTAAATATTAATACAACAGTGCTCAAAAATTACTGCGAGTTAAAAAACCAAGTTGGAAACTTGTAACGAACTGTGTTTTGAATGTCGTTACATATAGTTGCAATGACAAAGTTGAGACTATAACCAGTTGTTTGAGTTGGAAACAAAATTTAGCTAGGGTTACAACGCACTGTCGGTAGACTTAAAAACGGTAACATAACATTTTATAGTTGAAAGTAGTCGGTGAACTGCTTGATCATTTGGCGTTGCGTAGAGACGTCCCTTCATTATATTATGTATTCTACTGCATTTATCACGGGGATCACTTGTACGAGTCGAATATCGCACATCAAGTTGCGCTATATCAGCGGTTGCGCCAGCGCGTGCCTATTTTCCATATTTTGTCCCAGTTGACAAGGATTGTTCAAGGATCAATAGGTTTGCGTGTGATAAACCATTTACCATTTTAGATTTAACTCAATAAACTAATAATTGTTCTTAAGTCTTGTTTAATTTTAAGAAAAATTGGTCCTTCGAGCCGTATGTTCCGAAAGTTCCACTTTGGCGCGACATTCCACAATCTTGATTATCACCCATACCATTTGAATGTTTAGCGATACTTTTCCGAGGAACTATCTCCCGCATTCAAACAAACTGTGAAATCAACTTCCTTGTGCGGTGTTTCGAGAATGATACAACCTTTCCTTCTTAGTCCTTTAAAAAAGGATAAACTCATTCCTAAAAGGCTAGCAAAACATTTGTTATTTTTTTAGTGTTGCAAGAGGATGTGGATGGTGGTAATAGCTTCACATCAGGTTAAAAGTAAAGTAAGGATTTTAATATAAGGGCTTAAAAATATACTGTTTTTTGCCATTTTGTGTTCTCTAATTTGTTTGGGAATACTATTTTTGACTTTATTATTTCAAACATTAAGTGGTCTGAGAGACAAACAAATATAACATTTTCGCCATTGACAGTTTACATTTTCGTAGCGTTTTTTCTTACGTCTGACTACAAATAACGCAATATTTAATATTTGAATAAGGTTTTATAGAATTTCACCGTTCTTTACAGAATAATTTATTTAATTTTACGTTAAATTCTTATTGTATACGTTCTATACCTATTACTAGTTAATTATTGGAATTGGGATTATGTCGTACAAATGTGTTTTCGATTTTCGAATTCATATGTATGTTCCTTTCATAAAAAAGCCTTCGTATAAAGACCTTAATTGTAATATAGATATAAAATTTTGTGCCATAGTAAAAACAACAGTGCGATAAGACCTCACAATAACAAAACGTCGCGTAATTAATTCCTGGATTACACCCACCAAAGGCAAAGACACTGAAATTTTTCAACGCAGCATAGAATATTCTATTTCAAATAATCTTAACCTATGCTATTTTTCCTTTAAATTTGTTGAACTTTTTCTTATAGTCCTTGTTTTTGTGTAAGTAAGTCAAACATTATAACTGCTATACGATTAGGTTATATCTAAGGCGATGAACTGCTGTCGCAGGGATATGATAATTATATTTGACGTACTATTAACAACTAGACTCACTATTAAACAGGTGGTCAAAAATGATCGAGCGGCGTTTTATATACGGATTAATTATAACAGATAGAGAGATAACATTAAAGTATTCAAATTAACATCTTATTTCGTGGCAGTTATGTTCAAAGTCCATAAGAAGCTAATTGATGGCGGTGCGAAATGTGCGTTAGTGATGTATTTAGTTTTAACAATTGAAATGTTATTATTTAACAAAATTATTAAAAGTTTAAAGTCAGTTACATAATTTTGTAAATTTATAGGAGCACTCACTTTGTTTGGATATGCTCTTATTTTCACAGTTTTTCACTGAACACTTGGTATTGCGTGGAGTTGTACAAAGGAAATAATTCAATAATTGATTTAAAGTGAAATAGTTTTAGTTAATTTGAGAAGTTTCTGGCCTATATCTAATTTTATGATATTTTTTACTTAATCTCATCTTAAATGTGGAAACAAAATCATTAAAAGATTTTTTTTTCATACGTACAACCAGATGGTCAAAGTCTAAAAAACGTAACACAGAAAGCCATATTGCAGAATGTTTAAGTCTCGTTTTATATCGCAATGAAAAAATCCTCATTCAAATTATGTTTGAGTGCTGAATACGTTTCTACCTACTAGAATATTCTGTTTTGTGAAAAGAAAAATAAACAAAAAGCCCTCAGCGCCTCTATCACCCAGTCCACTTTGTGTGAGGCTGCAAATGACACAGAACAGAATAACTGGTACTATGATAAATGTATTATCATGACCGCTTCTTTTGATAAATTATTTGGTGTGTTATTATTATAATAATATTATATAATAATCTAAATATGATTAGTCTTGGTTTTATTTAATACATGACAATAAAAGTTCATAAAAATGCTCGTCGAAATGGCAAATTGTTAATATTGGGTGGCGGCCGATCGACCTAGGATTATAAAAGACTTAAAATGATTTTGATGCCTTTCAACACCATGAAGATATTTTAAGAGTAAATATGCAACTAATATATAGTTGTAGATATTAATTATAAAGTTAAATCCAATATTCATTTACCGGTGGTTGATTCCTCTTTCTTTTCTCCTCTCCCAATCCCCTTTTCTCCTATCACAAACGATGCATATAAGATGAGTTGAGAGCAATCCCGTAATTTTTTTGTATTCCATTTAACTTTAATCCCGTAACTTTATGTTGATGAATTTCGTATTCAACATCATCATCATCATTTTAGCCGGAAGACGTCTACTACTGGACAAAGGCCTCCCCCAAAGATCAGTCCTGCGCTGCCCTCATCCAAATTATTCTTCGCGATCTTGACCAGATCGTCAGCCCATCTTGTGGGGAACCTACTAACACTACGTCTTCCGGTGCGTGGTCTCCATTCGAGGAAAAACGACGACGGCCATCTCTGCGTCGAGCTATGTGCCCTGCCCACTGCCACTTTAGTTTCGCAATCATTTGGTTTATATCGGTAACAGGGAAAAGCTGATCTCTCTCCAGTGATGACGCACGGAATGCAGGCGTGGTGGCTAACTATGGGCCTTATGAGGAAGCTCATTGTCGCACAGAGGACAATCTTGTATAACGCAGCTTAATTAAATATAAAAAAAATGATAAAATGAAAAATAAAAATGTTCAAGCGACTAATAAAAGGAACAAATTTCTCAACAAAATGAGAAAAAATATACAGAGTTTATTATCGCCAAAATTAGTAGAAATACACATTAAAGTACTGTTGAAAGTCAATAAAATTTACTGCTCTATTGGGACATGTCAGAACGTATCGCATAAATTCTGTTTGCGCACTTATTAATTTTGCTCGCTTGTTAAAAGTGATAAACAGATTACTTGATGAACAGAAAGGACATCCATGCATGGACATAAACATCACCATCACAACAATTTCTCAAAACTCTTACCCCCTTATTCATAATAGTCCGCTAACTTTAAACAGCCGCTAAGGAGTGTTTTTTCTCATTCTGACTTAGGTCAATAGAAGAAGACAGAGTGAGAATTAGCAATGCTTTAAGTTAGCAGACTATTATGAATAAGGAGGCTAGTGTAAGTAAGGTTAGGTTGAGATACATGTATAAAATGTAAAAAGAAAACGGACGTATTTATTGAATGGTATATTATGATATGATGGGGCTATCCCCATACTATTATTGAAGTTTAACTTTGAATTGAAGTAGTTTTAATTTAAAATAAGATTTAAAATCACTTATTGAACGGCAAAAACTACCACCCATTCGAAATAGTGTGCCCACATCAGCTGAGAAGAAGCGGCACAGGGAACTCAGCAGCCAGCGGGTTTCTTCTTTGTTCATAAAAATATTATGAAAATATAATATCGAACAATTAAATTTCTTATTTAAAGCCTAAGAGCCGTTTTTTTATGGAATAGGAGGACAAACGAGCGTACGGGTCACCTGGTGTTAAGTGATCACCGCCGCCCACATTCTCTTGCAACACCAGAGGTACCACAAGAGCGTTGCCCTGGCCTTTAAGGAAGGTGTACGCGCTTTTTTGAATGTACCCATGTCGTATCGTCCCGGAAACACCGCACAACGGAGCTCATTCCACAGCTTAGTAGTACGAGGAAGAAAGCTCCTTGAGAACCGCACTGTGGAGGACCGCCACACATCCAGATGGTGGAGATGATATCCTAATTTGTGGCGTGTCGTGCGAAGGTGGAATTCTGCGGCAGGAATCAGGTTAAACAGCTCTTCGGAACACTCCCCGTGATAAATGCGGTAGAAGACACACAATGAAGCTGCTCAATAGATTTTATTGGGAATACCCAATCTATGGTATTTTGAAGAAAGTAATTTATGTTATGTCTTTAACATACAAACGTTTCTTAACAATTCTTTTGAGTTACTTAACACATTTAATTTGAAAATTGTCTGGGATCTTGTTGTAGAAGCATATACATCGCCCCACAAAAGACTTACTAACTCGACTTAGCCAAGGAGTAGGCATTTGTTATGCCTTAAGCTTATGTTTGTTTGTAGTGTTAACATTGTGAATAACACAGCTTCTAGTAAATTGGCTAATTTGCTCATGAGTTGCATGCATGCATGGATAAAAGACTAGTTTGAGAGGTATCAAATTGAAAAAAATAAAGTCCGAAGAAATTTGGAATGGCGACATATTTACGACTTAGTTCAGCTGCTAAATACATACAAATTTGTCTCAACGTTTAGTCGCAAAAAAGGGCATAATTAATTTCACTTACTAAGTAGCAAAGTCGTATAGGACTTGCAACTTGTTTCATGTACGTCACATGCCTAAGAACTAGTATTGATTTGCAATGGAATTAATTAGTATTGTAATAGTTGAGGCACCATATGTATTTTATAACACATATCATTGGCAAGATGAATATCGCAAATAATACAGAAATCTTTCGAAAATATATTAAGTGGTTTCTGAAAAACAAATATCAATTTCCATCAACTTTTTCTATAATCAAGTATTTGATATACAATACGATAATCAAAATCTTTTCATTGAAAGTTACATAATTACAAAATGTGGTACAATATACAAGTAGATATTATATTACGCTCTGTAAGATCACAGCAACATTTAATATAAGATAATAAAGTACAAAATAATATTATGAAGTAAGTTTCACGGATAATACAACTGTAATTATTTATAATAATATTATATATATATATCTACAATATTATCATATGCATTGCATTGACGAAAGCAAAGATCGCCCAGACTGACTTCTATTATAAATATATTAGTTGAAATAAAAAAAATATTAATCAAGGTTGCATTTTGAAAATAAATAGCATAAGTCTACACGACATAAGACATGAAAACTTCAGCAAGGCGAGATTTAAAACGAGTCAATTTAATTGTTAATAAGCCCCTAGTGAAACCAAATTTATTTTTGTTTAATAAATTATAAAAATGCACTTGTAACTGCTCAAGCAAGTTTTTTCTAAAATTTTACTAAAAACAGACAGCACTTTGCTGTATCAAATGAGGTCAGGGAACACACCCTCATCTATGCATTCGTTTAATATTATTGCGAATTCAAGTGCTATAAATATTGTTTTTAAAATATATGGAATGAATGTCAAATAGCCCCATAGGTCCTTTGTATTTTTAAGGTTAATTAGCAAGTAAAATAGTTTGTATCAACGCTTTAAAACTTAGTCTCATTAAATAAAAATAAAATAAATTGATCAGTGCTGTAGAAGAATTCACATCAATCGTATTATGTATAACCGTTTCACATTACTGCAGCTATAAGTAATATACAATGTTTGAAACAAGAGTTTGCAAGATTTAAAATATCAAATCGCAAACAGCGTCGATATTTGCTTCTGTAGTAGTATTCCACGTAATAGAATAACATCGACGCTACAGTTGAAATATGAAACGCGCAATTTGCAGTACTCTGAATTATTTATGATCCTTTCGTTCTGCATAACTTCCACTGTTTTATGGCAAATCAGCCTTTTGGAAACTTTTACTGTAAATGGGCAAATGATTTGTTATCGCTCAGCACTTGCGGCTCAGAGTTTGGAGTGCTGCCCCAGTCATATTTTTAGCATCACTCACTTGACGCAGCTCAAACTCCTGTCTGGCTGGCTTTACTCAGTACCATGCGAAATCTAACGCTGTTCTGCAGCATGCAAAGTGAGAGTTAGAGGAGAAAAGTGGGATGTTGATTCGCACCCCATTTAGTCATATATTAAAGAAACAAAACACTATAACATTGATCAGAACTGATTACATTGACACAGACACAGGCATATGACAGAATAGTCAAACAGACACATTATATATATAAACTGAACTGTGACACAATAGTTTCAGAGCTTTCGTGCTTGTCATCACCGCCAGCGCACCCCGCACCCCTCACCAAATCAAGACGCGCAATGCAAAGTCATAGTTTGAGACGGAACCTCACCGCGAATTCAATGCACTCAACCTGATGAAGGACCTCCGAATGGTCCGAAACTAGTAGTGTCTCAGGAAAGTTTAAAAATAATTATACCTATTTAAAAGTATACTTACAACTAGCATGCTTATTACTGTCAAATGTGAACTGCTACAGAGCGTATATTAAGCATCGATCGGTGTAATAATTAGAGTCGTTGATTCTTCTGGTGTCATAAGAGAAAGAGAGAGAGAGTGCGTGTGGCATAAAAATGCATAAAAGGCATTTATTTTCTCCAAACTGATTCCTTTAGAATTCTTTTTGATGACATTTCTAATAACTACTAGATACTACTACCGCTTCGGAAACAAATGGCGCTCTGAGAGAGAAGAAGCGGCGCAAGTAACTCTCCCAGCATTCTTTTTTTTGCGCTCTTTTCAATAAAAATATACAATATTTTACAGTCATTTCTATCGCTATAAAATAGTCACAATCTAGTCCCAGGCTGTCCGATCATTTAGATATTCAGCAGTGGAGTAATAGGATTTACGACAGAGCCATTTTTTTATAAAACATTTAAATTTATTTATAGATAATGCCTGAACCGAGACTGGGACTTTATTATAGATGTGTGACCCTTAAAACTATTATGTATATTATGAAGCCACAGCGATCACGTATGCTCTTTAATAAGCAGAATCTGTTAATACTATTATATTTAGCAAATCAAAACGGAAACAATTCAGTTGACACATGATCTCATAAATGCTGGGTCGAAGTTCAAAACGCTAGTTCGAGTTTCTAAATAGTTGTAAACTTGCAAGTTGAGGAATTGTTCACCATTTCAAGTTTAACACGGACAAATAAACTTTTCGTGTGTTAGTTTATTACAGAGTCGAGTTTTATTGCTGGGTTATATTTTATATTACTTTGCTGTTTACTGGTTCCCGGTTTAGCTTCAATAAAAATTCTATTGAAATTTCATTAGCGGTTTAGTTTAATTAATTTCTTAATGATAGCTGAGTACAATTCAATTTGTCATTTCTCTTTAGTTATTTTTCAATAAAGCAAAAATCATTTGTATAAATAGTAGCACATGGAAACCTATATCTGTAGAAATAAACATTAAACAAAGTTAAACTCAACCATTAAAACTCAAACAATCTATAACTAAAAGGCTTAGATAAACGGTATTGAAGCCTTATTATATTTTTCGTTTAATTTTGTGTTGATTTAAATTTTTGTCCGGAAAAAGTTGAAACCATTAGAAGAAAATAAAAGAAAATCATTGAACACTCTTTAATTGAAACGTTTCTGTACAATTATTATAATGTTTAACAATACACAAAATCTTATTTAATATGTTTTTTTTTTTTTTCTTTTTTTTTTCTTCTTTTGGCAAATTTAATATGTTTTATGTATCAAATGTATCATAAATGACAGGAGAAGCAAGATATTTCTCAGTGTATGTCACATTAGCCCAGGAATTTCACTATTCAGCTATGGCCCCCTCAAACGAAAACACTAGTGTTTAACACTACTGCTTGACTATAGAAAAATTGTCCCTGTAGAATCCATCTAGCCAATCAATTTCTGTATAGTACATTACGATACAAGTGCGCAAAATAGGTCGTTCACGATGACCTACGTGCGCACGAGTGTTGTTTACTATTTTTCAACCACTATAATTATTTTCAAACATTCCCGCACGATCACCACATTCCCGCACGCTCTTGTCAACGTGTGAGAAAGTGGTATTTAGCGAACGCAAATGCAAGTGCAAAATCGAACTTTGCGCACGATAATAGGAAAAATATGTTTCATAAACTATCAGTTGAGCTTCATTTCGTCTGCCAGTCACTTAATGATTATAAATAGGTTAGGAATAAGTGTCGATATACCGGCGGCAGGCTGCAAGGAAACGCAATCTGCCGTTGGCAGCTGACGGCGCCCATCGACGGTTGATGGCGTGTACAATTGAAAAAAAAAAAAAAAAAGATATAGCTAGGTCTAGGAATATTTGTATTTTCACGCAAAAAAATCCCCCTTAATGTGTGTTAAGTCCAAACCAAGGAAAATAGAATAGATTACTGCTGCATTTACAGATGCAAACTCCTCCGTAAATAGGCGATCAACATAATACTACTAGCATGCTTGTTTTCAATCGGCAAATTGCGAAGGGCTGTCTATTAAAGTGTCTCTTCACTAATCGTACACATCCTTTATTTTGTCGTTATAAAAGAGAATACTTAAATTTTATCATTCGTATTAATACCCAGTTATTCGTGTCCATTCGTACTAATAAGTTATTAAAGCCCAATCGCTGTGGGTTTTATTGAAATCGGCCGTGAATCGTAATCCGATTACCGATTGATCGTTGATTACGTGGAGTGTAGTATCATTGTTAAATAATTTATTTGTATATCAATGCTCGTTTTGATTACATCACTGTTGAAGATGAGTAGATTGTACACTGTGATATTACGGGTAGTGCTATCCTAATGAACCGGGAAAATATATTAGTTATTTTAAAATAAATAGGTAGTTAATCGGTACCCAAAATAATCTTTAGGAGACCATTAATTTGAATACATATTTGTTTGGATAACATATAGGCCTATCGCATATGACACACTTTAGCGCGATTGAGGCACACAAAAAGTCTGCAGCGCGCACAAAATGTCTTTGGGAGATATTACACAGACTCAACGCACACGACGTACATGTCGGAGTTAAGCCAGGGTTTTCTCGATCATGGACCATCACGGTGAAATAGCACACTAATAATTTCTTAGTTTGATCACTCACAATTACTAGTATAGAATCCAACTTGAACTAAACAGTCTTTACATAAAACAACCGCTTTTATAGCTACCTTACAATAGATAAAAGTAGATACAACTTTTTTTAAAACAACCAAATAAAATTAGGTACTGTAAAATAATTTCTAAGTACAGCTAAATATTTATAATAAATGTTTTAGTGAATTTATATAACTTCAAATGATTTATATAATATGGTTTGTTCATCAAATTTGAATAAACATTAGTAAGTAAGAAGATGGCGCTGCAAGCAGATTCGAAATGCAATTAAGAAAGACTAATTGCATAAAATAATAAAATTTGATACAGAATAATGATATTAATTCTAATACAAATTAATCTAAACATTTACACAGTAAATTAAGTATTTTCACAAAAAATATAACATCTTCAAAACAACCAAATAGTCAAAACAGTGTCTATTAAATATTAGACCTTAATAAATAACGGTTTTATGTTCACAAATAGCTATTTGTAATTAACTCCTGAATACTTTAGATATATCTTTTCTTTTTTTAAGGAATCGGAGGACAAACGAGCGCACCTGTTGTTAAGTGATCACCGCCGCCCACAATCTCTTGCAACACCAGAGGAATCACAGGAGCGTTGCCGGCCTTTAAGGAAGGTGTACGCGCTTTTTATGACGGTACCCATGTCGTATCGTTCCGGAAACACCGCACAAGGAAGTTCATTCCACAGCTTTGTAGTACGTGGAAGAAAGCTCCTTGTAAACCGCACTGTGGAGGACCGCCACACATCCAGATGGTGAGGATGATATCCTAACTTGTGGCGTGTCGTGTGAAGGTGGAATTCGGCGGCAGGAATTAGAAGCTACAACAACTATATTCATTTTAATGATAAACTAAAACATAAATATAGATAGTTGCTAACTATTGCCGGCAGGTGGCAATTTGCGCCCATATACACCTTCGCTCATTTTGTCGGCAGAACAGTAGGGATGTACATGAAATGGAAGTACAGAGATTAAGGTTTATTATTTCGTACTTGAGATATAAAAAAAGAAAAAGAAAAAAGAGAATTTTGAGTTCATCCTTTTCTTTCGGAAAGATTATTAAAGGGACTGTTTCATATTAAACATTCAGCTCTAAAACTATACCCAAATATATTTGCAGACTTCATTCCACAATTTCTTTTGCGGCGCGGTCTGTAAGATCTACAAGGATGTTTTGTGTATCAGTCATCTGCGTTACTGTAAATAATTCAATATGTTTTATTATCAAGGACTTAAAAGTGCGTCACTGATAGTCTGTCGTCTGCGATAGGCCTAACGAATTAAAATTTGACCGGATGCACTCGACACATTATTTTATGGTAATAAGACACAAACCAAGCAGGACGTTGAGCAAATGTTAATGCAGAGCTGCTCAGAATTCTTGAAAAACCTAAAATCTCTGAGCGGCACTACAATTGCGCTCGTCACCTTAACACATAAGATGTCAAGTCTTATTTGCCCAGTAATTTCACTAGCTACGGCGCCCTTCAGACCGCAACACAATAATGCTTACACATTACTGCATTTAGTCACATTAGTAACAACTTCTTAACCTATGCAGTAGCAAACTACTTGTACTCATGTAACGTGTAATATCAATTTCCCTTTACTACCTTTTTTACTTGACTTTTACTACGCTTGCTACATGCTACATGCTGCCTGCTAAACGTTGGGTGCTACACGTTTCGCGCTACAGGCTACGTGCTACGTTGCACAGATACTTTACTATAATATCATTGCTACAAAAAAAGCAATCGAAAAAGTGAATAGAAATAATAAATTACTTAATAATTGATTTTCTCTTACTTTGATCAAATTACCCACGCTTTGCGGATTGTTGCTAGCCCAAATAGATATTAACTAATTTAATTAAACTGTTTTCAATTAAATAATTATTTTAGAGAGAATTTCAGTGAATTATTATTAAAAAAGTGAGTATAGACCAACTGCTGTGATTTCACCGTAATTAAAGATATATTCCACTTCTGCTAACTGTTAAACTAACCTCACTTAAACTTCAAAGCGTTTTAAGGTGGCACGATCTTTAAATATATAATTATAAATACTAATAAGCGGTCCTGGTTTTAAGCTGTTCTTATTATTTTGTACTTTTTACTCAAATTCTTATGTTTTCAGATGAATTTCTTGCTATTACAACAAACTAGTGTGTTTATTCTATTTTTTCACATTCCGTGGCCATAATGGTATAATACGTACTAAATTTAGATGGGGGAAGCTTTAATTTGAGATATTTACCCAAATTCGACAACTTATAAACAATTTTCTGAGTGTCCATGTTGAAACTAATTTATAATACCTGATATTTGTTTCACCTAAACAATATTTAGATAGACAGCTAATATAATTACTATATTATAGGTAATAAATAGGTAAAAAAAGGAATCAAACATTAAACGAAAAGAAAAATGCTGGTTCCAAGAATTTTGTTTCTTTCAAATCCGCCTGTGTGTACTCGCAACTTCAGTAAAAATTCTTGATACGTAAATAAATTAATTTAAATCAATAGGAATACGCGTATTTTCTAAAATTTTTGAATAAAATTTATGAAGCTCAACGTAACCGTGTGGTTATTTATTAGAATGTGAGAATTCCGCTGAACGATGATAGATCTTGTGGCTCGCAGGAAACACCAAAGTTGTATCAAGGTATTTAGGAAAATGGTGCTAAGTATTCAACTATGTGAATAACTTTAAAATGAAATTTATGTTAATCAATTAATGTTCCATCACTTTTAATTTACTTGACTTATTATATTTGTTATAATCGTAGTTACAATAAATAAATAAATATTAGTCATTATATTTTAATATCGTCATGCAAGGAGTTCTCCTTCGGAAATGGGACATTATAGAGGAATAATTCATGTTTTGAAAATATTACAATGCTAATTTTCAAAATAACGTTTAACGGTCAATAATATATGTGCATTACGGTCATTGCTGCATTGTAAAGTTTAATATGTCTATATATATTCAGTCAAATTAGTTTGTATACTTTAAATTCACTTAAAATCAAAGATAAAAAAAAATTAACAAAAAAACAACCGACTTCAAAATCACTATTCCAAAACAATAGATATAACATGTACTAAAAAGTATGAAAATAATTGCGTATTTTTATACAATCTCATCAATTAATCTAATTCTAGTAACGGTCATTGTTATTTTTGGAGTCGGTGTCAGCCAAGGTAGGTTTGAACATATATATACTAGAATTAGATTCATTAATTAGATTGTATAAAAATACGCAATTATTTTCATACTTTTTAGTGCATATTATATCTATATTTTCGGAATTTTTTTTTTGAAGTCGGTTGTTTTTTTTGTTAAAAATATTTTTACTTTTTAGTTTTATGGATCCCATAATCAGAACCCAACCAAAGTGTCACCAAACTACCTTTGAAGTATATCCTTTCCAATAAAAAAGAAAATCGGTTTGCACGATATTGAGTTATTCGTGAATTTGTCGTATATACGAATGTATAGCAAATTTAAGACTCTTATGGTTTTGTCATGTATGCCATTGTCAGATCTGGAAAAATCACAATTAACAGGACCACATTACAATAGAACCACACGGGAAGCACCATCTTTCAAATAAAAAAAGAATTATCAAAATCGGTTCACCTAGTCGAAAGTTTTGAGATAACAAACATAAAAAAAGTGAAAAAAAAAACATACCGACGAATTGAGAACCTCCTCCTTTTTTGAAGTCGGTTAAAAATTATAAAAAAAAAAAAACCGACTTCAAAAAAATTATACCAAAAGAATAGAATATATAATGTCCACTAAAGGAACAAAAATAATTGCATATTTTTAATATTCGAAACTAGAATTAGATTAATTTATCTAGATTGTATAAAAGATGTTTCTATGATCGTGTTGCAATAACGTTCTTATGGATAGAACGTCATTGTTGTGTTGCAAAAATATAACGCAGTATCTAAGAAAGACGTAAATAGGTGTGAATAACAATTTTACTTCTTGTTTACATAGCTATCAATGTAAACAAGAAGAATCATATCTAGTTTACACATAGCTTAAACAACCTACATAACATAGATTTCTATTGTTATAAAGAAATACCCAAAGGGATGTTTGGGTTAGTTTAAATCAAGCCTAAATAAATATAATCAGACAACACATTTAGGAAAGGGCTTCTTCCTATGTTAGTTTGAAATTATTAGGTGTGTACGCCTTTATATTCTGTTTTAATCGTAAAATCTTGAAAGTTTTCGACCATTAAAAGTCACTTATTTTCTCAAAATTGATTCCTTTAGAATTCTGCTTGATGTAATTTCTAATATAGTAGACACTTTTTTAATCAAATATACAATATTGTATTGTCATTGCTATTGCTATAAAATAATCATAATCACTTAGATATTCAGTTGTGGAGTAGTAGGATTTTCGGAACAGCCATTTTGTAAGAACATTTAAATTTATTTTTAGATAGTGCCTGAACAGTGGCTGGGACTTTATTATAAAAGCATATACATTTACCCTTTTAAATTTATTATTATTGCATTATTATTGGTTTTTCCTTTTCAGTTGACTTGTTTCCAACATATTGAGAAATTCCTATGGATTTCTTTCTGATGGCAATAAAAGTACTGTCACAGCTTCAGAAACGAAGTATACAATTTTGTTATGTTTCATTTGATTTTGCTGTAAAATACATAATATATTCCCAGGTTGTCATATAATTTGAATAAAGCAAAAAAAGGGGATACTCACACTTAAAAGTCAGACAATGCTCATGTTATTTCCATCATTCAAATTAGATGACCCCTTGGCTCTTTTATATCCCTATTCATAAATAAACAAATTAATAACAAATTAATTTAATTTCACAAACAACTGTATGCTTACTGAAGGTATATGCAGTACTACGACTAGTGTGACATGTAAGGCTCTCACACATCCTGATACAAACGAACCGAAATGTAATGGATGGCTAAGAAGAACAGTGTTTTAATATAATTTAAGAATTTAACTTAAATTAAAGTATGAAAAAAATACGACTTCATATATATATATATATATATACACTGGCCTGCAAAAGTAAGTATCACACTTTTCAAATTATTTTTTTTTCTTAACTATAGAAGGTAGAGATTTAAGATTAAAAACGTTTTGTTTCAAATTTTATAGGCATTAATTCTTAGAAACTAAACTTATACATTAGTAACATTTTTAACTTAAAAAAGATAAAACAATGAAAATAGACATTTTTAGTTTAGTGTAAAAAAATAAATTAAAATGTATTACATGTTATTTAATTTTTAATAACTGGTATTGCCTCCTCGAGCTCTGATTACAGCTTCGAGCCGGTTTGGCATACTGAACACTACGTTTCGGAGCCCATGTTGGGGAATATTCTCTCATTCTTCTACCAGGGCCTGCTTTAGTACCCTGAGGGTAATAGGTGGTGGTCTGCGATTTCTGACTAGCCTCCTAAGCTCATCCCAGGCGTGTTCAATCGGGTTGAGATCAGGACTTCTTGATGGCCAAGCCATCACCTGATACCGACCTCCTGAATATACTCTTCTACGATATGAGCCGTGTGTGGCCGGGCATTATCATGCATCAGCATTAATCCATCAACCATATTTGCTAAATACGGCCCTGCATACACATTGAGAATCTCTTGAGCATATCTTTGCCCAGTGAGGGTGCCATTTTCTATGGCTACTAGCTCTGTGCGACCTTCTGAAGATATGCCAGCCCATACATGTACACTGCCTCCACCGTATTGGACTCTTTCTGAGATGCAGGCTTGAAGGTATCGCTCACCAGGTCGCCTGTAAACACTTCGCCTTCCATCAGAAGTGTAAAGGGAGAATCGAGACTCATCTGCAAACAAAATTCTTAACCATTCTTCTTCATCCCACTGCATGTGTTCACGGGCGTATCGCAGGCTCGCTACTCGATGCTGTGTCTCGAGTTTTGGGCCACTCGCTGGTCTTCGGGGTTTCAAATTTGCTTCAGCAAGTCTTCTTCTCACTGTACTGTCACTGATGTAGTCCCTCCGGGTCTGAAGTAGCTGTTGCTTGACTTCAACTGCATTTTGGTGGCGATTTCTTAACACAGTGGAAATAATATAACGATCTTCTCGGGCACTGGTACACCTGGGTCTGCCATTACAAGGTCTCCTCAGATGGTGTTCGTACCGTCACACCCACCATTCTTGCAGTGCGACGCATACTGATGCCTAGTTCCAGAAAAGCCTTGATCCTAGCACATTCTTCAACTGAAAGAGGCATGTTAAATAAATGTTATGTGCTTTTTAGCATAAATTTTTAAAACAAGACCCATCGATCTTGAAAAAAATTTTAAACAGAAAGAAAAATGTGAATGGTAAAATTGTAATTCGGAAACGTCCACTTTGAAAAAGGAATGGTTTTGTTTTTGAAGTTTTTTTAGCCAATTCTTAAAAGAAGGTTACCGACTATAAAGTTTTTATGTACAAAATTAAATTCTCTTTGGAGTCCTTTTTATTTCGTAACTATATCTTGTGAACTTAAAACGTTATCTCAATTTTAAAAGTGTGATACTTACTTTTGAAGGCCAGTGTATATATATATATTTATTCAGAGTAAATTAAGTTAAGAGTTTAAATTTAAATAATTACATGAATATTTTGCAGTTGTTACCAAGAACAGTAAGTATCGCTTTTCATAGATTTCGCTTTTTATAGATTATTATATTATTATGCATTACAAGTGCTGATCGCTCATCATCTCGAATCAATTTTAGTATTTCTAAGTAAAAAAATATAGATTCTGGAAAGGTAATCCCCATAAATTATGTACTAAAACTATCTTCGAAATACATTGCATTTATAAGTATAGATTAACATTAATCACAATATTAATTTGTGAGTAAAATATGAATTATTAGATATGGTTACTCTCTGTAATTTAAAAAAAAAGAATAATCTCGTATCTATTATGTTAACCTGGAATGATCGAAAGTGTAGGAATATTCTTGCTCTACTTAAGTTATTTATAATAATAAAATATTAAAGAAACCTCAAAATTAGAATGCATTTGCAGCCATTTTGTTAATTTCAAATGTGCATGAAGTTAGGATAATTACTTGAAGCGTTAGTTTTAATTAAAACCCCTCTCATGCGTGAAATAAAGTTTTAAAACTTGTAGAACAAAATAAATAAAATTTGAAAGCATTTATGTTCAATTCTTGACGAAATTTGTCTCGGGTTTTATTCGAAACTTGATAGAACTATATTTCTATATATCTTGTGAATGCAACATATTACAACTTAACTATGTTGCATTCACAGGATGTGTGCTAATTATAATTGACATATTTGAATTACGTAAAATTTCCCTCAAATATTGTGAGAATTTGGCTTTTCCATCTGTCGGGAAGAGATAAACATATTTGGCTTGATAGCATTACCTAAACTTTAAAAGTTAAATCATATTAGTTGTTATATTCGGAACAATAACATGGCGAACATGTTATTGTTCGAGTACCGAAGTTATTCATAACACAGGCCGACTCTTACGATCCAAGACGGCTCTTAAATCAGTAAACGTTGGTAAGTTATTGCGCCAGAAGGCTAGGTACAACACTTAATTACAATTTTCGAACACCTTCACGTGGATAAGTGGTGGAAATATTAAATTCCAAGATCACTGAAAGTTCCAGAATCGAACGTATAACCCTTTGATCGTTAAGCTTATGCTTATTGCTGTTTTCTCTCTTTAATTAATTTTTTTTTTCATCTCGAATTAATTAAGATTATTTGCAATATGTTGTTGTTTTTTTTATGTAAATAAGGGACGAGACGAGCAGGACGCTCAGCTGATGATAATTGATACGCCCTGCCCATTACAATGCAGTGCCACTCAGGATTCTTGAAAAACCCAAAAATTCTGAGCAGCACTACAAGTGCGCCTGTCACCTTGAGACATAAGATGTTAAGTCTCATTTGCCCAGTAATGTCACTAGCTACGACGGCCTTCAGACCGAAACACAATAATGTTTACACATTACTGCTTTACGGCAGAAATAGGCGCCGTTGTGGTACCCATAATCTAGCCGGCATCCTGTGCAAAGGAGCCTCTCACTGGTGAAATATTAATCTTGTAAAGGTTTTCAAATGAATGTGTAAGTTTATTTATAAATAGTAGAATATTACAAATAAGATTTGTAACCAATATTTATGAACGGTTATGATCCATTTCTTTTCATTTTATCATAAAATACACTATCGAGAGTTAATGATATCCTTATAATTATTGCAGCTATTCAACTCAACACGTCAGTAATTGATGTATACAGTCGTATTGGTGCGGGTTTTATTGAAACTCCCCGTAACCCGTAATCCGATTACCGTTGATCGTTGAATTATTTGAAAAGTAATATCGTAAAGTACACACTTTATATTGATTATATTGCAAATTGATGAAGTGACTGTATGAATAGTGTTGTGTAATTAAATTGAAATCCTATTGGTTTGAATACTTTATTTTATTGACAAGCTGACCCGACTCACATCAAGAATTATTTCGTAAAATATGCTCCCTGTTGTTTTAATGAAATTGTTTCACAGCAGAACTGTCAAACCGTGCATCAATAGATTCTCTCATAGAAAATATGTCCCAAATCGAAATAAAAACTATGCTATCTCTTAAGTTGGACTAAACTACATTCCATGAATTAATCCCCATTAATCAGTTCATAAGATGAGGAGTTCACTGGAAACAAATATCAGGTTACTACATTGTTCTTAAATGACGTCACAAAACACTGGCTTATTAAATATTATGAAGTTATTATTTATTTACTGTCCACGCCATACCTTACTCTTATAATATATCCATCCTTCTCTCATCATCTTTGAACATTTCTGCCACGAAATAAGCTGTTAATTTGAATTAATGTTTTAATGTTATCTGTATAACTTATGTATACCGTTGCAATGCCGCACCGACATTTTTGACGACCTTTTATCAGGAGATTTGAAGCCAAGTTATTAATAGTACGTCCATGTTGGTGAATGACTTTAGAATTGAATCTATCATTCCGTAGTATAGCATGTCTATACGAAGTCTATGTCTTGGCAAATATCTTAAATAAAATGATTATTCATTAAATTACTCGTTTGAAAATTCAGTCTTGTAGTTTGACAAAATTATAATATGAATGTAATCCTATTTCAACTCTTATTAGGGTTATATATATCCCAAGACACCACGTTAGCTACAATACTAGACACCATTCAGTCGCGCCACTAAATTGGTTGCGCCAGCAAACGGACATCAGCTGAGTAACTCTCTATAGAGCTTTTTTTTTTATAGAATAGGAGGATAAACGAGCGTACGGGTCACCTGGTGTTAAGTGATCAACGCCGCCCACATTCTCTTGCAACACCAAAGGAATCACAAGAGCGTTGCCGGCCTTTAAGGAAGGTGTAAGCGCTTTTTTTGAAGGTACCCATGTCGTATCGTCCCGGAAACACCGCACAAGGAAGCTCATTCCACAGCTTCGTAGTACGAGGAAGAAAGCTCCTTGAAAACCGCACTGTGGAAGACCGCCACACATCCAGATGGTGGGGATGATATCGTAGCTTGTGGCGTGCCGTGCAAAGGTGGAATATTTTGTTGGTGGCGGCGACTGGTTGCGCCACCATGGTGTCCCGGTATAATGTAGCCCTAAATTGATCCATTTTGAACAGAACGTAACGGGTGAAATATGTTACTCTGTAGAGATCAGATACAAAAACTAGTGAGATATGCGTTGCATTTAATTTATATGTAGATGAGGAAAGGGAATTCCAATTACAGATAATGGTGAATTCCCAGGAAACAGTTTATATTTCAAGTAGATTGGATCGTTAATTTGCTTACGAATTCTGGACACTTAGGTATATATTGCAAACCTTGTATTAAAAATTCGAAGTAAGATTTATAATACAATTAATATAATAAAACTTGGTATGTTGATACCTTATATTGTCGGTCAACATCTTAGATACGTTTTATCCCGAAAAATTAAAGCTTATATTAAAACTTAATATTTATATACAGATGTCGCTCTATAAAAGGCAGGTTCAATCACTTCATGGTGTATAGCTCCTGCTCCGATGCATCTCAATCATCAGCTCAAACCATTGACTAATTGTTATACAGAGCCACTCGAATCACTAAGGATCAAATACTCCGTGAATGAGTCGATCTCTTATCGTTGCTTTGTACTACATATAATTTGCATTCATGTTTAAGTCTATGCTGCATCGTTATATAAAAAATAAGCTTTTAATCTAGTAAGAGCTGGTAAAGTGACGACTTGAATTGAACTTATTATCAAGTAAGACTAAAAAGATATTTATTTTCTCAAAATTTATTTCATAAGATTAATAATAATATTGACACATTCTTACACAATTAACTATCTTGCCCCAAACTAGGCATAGCCTATATATATATATTTAATACAGTATGCTTACTTAAACATACACAAATACAAATAAACATCCATGACACAGAAACAAACATTCATATTCATCATATAAATAATTGCACCTATCGGGATTCGAACCCAGAATCTCTAGCTCAATAGGCAGGTTCAATAATCACAGGGTCGTCAAATGATCGTCGAATGCTGCTCTGAGAGAGAAGAAGTGGCGCAAGAACTTCTCCCACTATTCTTTTTTGCGCTCTTTTTAATAAGATATAATATATCATTGTACTGTCATTGTAATTGCAATAAAGTAATCAAAATCTAGCTCCAGGCTGTCCATTCACTAAGATATTCACCTGTGGAGTGGAAAGATTTACGACAGAGCCATTTAGAAATATTTTAATTTATTTATAGATAATGCCTGAACAGTGACTGGGCCTTTATTATAAAAGTGTACACATTTATCCTTAAAGCTTTTATGTGCCTTTAAACTAATTACTTACTTCATTAGAAGTAAGTATAAATATTAACCCAAATTCTGGCGAATATGTTATATCAAGCCTAAAAAAGTATGAGACCATAGAGAATCTAAATTAAACAAACACTTTTATCGGCCAACTTTTCCACCAATTTATAAACTCTATTATAATTAGCTACGTTGGGGCCTTGAGAGGTGAATGGAATTAATGAGCCAACATTTGCTTTCATTGCTTTTGCGTTTGCACTGCACACCAAATGCTCAATGAACGCTGATTGAGCGAGGTATATAGGACATATCTCACATTCCCTATTCTCCGCAATGCATAACACAACCAAATATACAAACCGCGTGCTATAATCTCTTTTAATTTTTTATTTACACTATAATATTCCATCTATTATCAGTGTAATACTCTTGTTGTGACTCGAATACTTAGAATGTCATCTTTGATAAGGCTACAATACTACGCTGCTACGAGCTACGCTGTTTCATCTGTTGTTCTACTGTATTTATTTTAGTTTTGGAGAATGTACACATCGTATTATTTTTACCGTTCATTTTATTATTCTTCCAATAAGTTCAAGAAAAAATATATTTTTAGTTTATCATAATTATAGTGGTTGATAATTTGCTTTAATGATTGATATATTTAGAAGGACATAAATTTTTTTTGTCTGAGCGGTGGATCATTAATGAGCTATTTTATATTGTAATATTATTGGTGGACTGTATATTAATTAGGAGCTACTTCAGCACAGATCCACACTACGGTATTTGCTTCTAATCTCAAAAATCTCGTACTGATTATCCAAAGGGAGGGATAGAATAGAACGAAAGCGATACACAGACAGCATATTCATTATCTGTGATATCACGCGATACTTGAATGAAACTAAACATATAGTCACACCTAATATTATATTCGCTCCATCAAAAATAATAAAATATGTAGTCAAAACATATTGATAAAAATGAAATTTTATTACAGTCATGGCTTAAGTAAATCACTAACCAATTAAAGTAAAGATTTACGCAATTAAAATCCATTATAATAGGGGTAAAAGTATCAATTTGCCGTTTTACTGTAATATATAGTTCGAATTGACGTAGTAACTTCATGGTTTGAGGTTTTCAGTGAAACTTTTTTCAAATAGTTCCTATGTAGATCTTTTAAAAAATGTGCAACATTCAATTATCAACTTTCAGTTGTTTTTTTTATTCAGCTTAGACTAGAAAGATGGATACTTCGAAAATTCGTGTGAGTGATTTTTGAATAGTTCATAATTCAACATGAGTTCCGATGCGAAACTAACGCGGCAGAAAACGCTCGCAATATCAATGTTGCGTTCAGAGAGAGGAATGCTAATTAACGCACCGTGCGATTTTGGTTTAAATGCTTTCGTGATGGAAACTTTGATTTGAAAATCGAACCACGTCGAAGAAACAGGTGAATAACAATGGATTGAAAGAGATGGTGGAAGCCCAGGAATACCCAAGGAAAAATGGGTGCGTCATGATTTGACTGATCTGCAGAAAGAAACGCATGTTTAAACTTGTTTTGGCCTTGTTGAATTGATACAGAAATGAAGAAATATTGGATTGGATTGTGACATGCAATGAAAAATGAATTCTTTATATGTCTACTGCACCAAACTCCGAACAATGATAGCCAAAATAGCAGTGAAACAGCCCCGACTCATAAATCGATCTTCACCATTATTGCTCCATGATAACGCGAGACCTCAAATAGCACGAGAAACCATTTTAACTCTACAGGAACTACAAATAGAAATCGTTTCGTTTCGTCACCCTCCATATTCGCCAGACCTTGGTCCAACGGACTACCATTTTTTACGTGATTTGGACAATTTTCTACGTGATAAAAAGTTTTCTTTTCATTAGGCAGTACAAAATTATATCACACAGTTTGTTGAATCTAGATCACCACACTTCTATCACAAAGGCATAAATGACCTTCTTATTAAATGGCAGCAATGTATAGGTATTAATGGTAATTATTTTGATTTAATATAATATCTGTTAAATTCACGAGAATGCAAAAGAAGCAAAGGGCGACAAAAAAACGATGGGAGGATGACCTTAAGAGAGCGGCTGGCCAAGATTGGATAAGAATGGCGAGAGAGAGAGAACGATGGAAGTCTTTAGAGGAGGCCTATGTCGAAGGAAAAGCTGTTAAAAAAATAGTAAGCAATTAGTTAAGGATATATATTTAAAAAAATGTTATTAGTAGTAACAGCAATAAAGGCTTATTTTATTTATTTCTTTATTAGGTTAAATAAAAATACGAGTTTCAATTTTTCAGTACAATTCGGCAATTTCATACTTTAACCCCTAGTATTTAATCTGTTAAACATTTTTATTAATTGTAATCAATGAGATACTATTTTTAACCCAATGCCAAACCAAGACATATTTTACCTAAAGAACCAGATATTTGTAATTATGTATAAATATACATAATCACAAATATCTGGTTAATAATATATCGCCTGAGTAAATTCCACAAATTATTATTTTTTTCAATATTTTTAATGTAAACTCTTATTACATCACCTCAATTTCTTTCATAAATTTATCGCATGTCGCATTACAACCGGCCGTGGAGTAGGGGTGAAGTTGAATTTATTCCATCTACTGCTTTCAAGTCAGGTTAACTGAGTAGTCTCAGCCGCCAGATTAAAGCTCTGGTTCGTACCACCAGGCGAAGGTTTCGTATCACCACTGACAAAAGTATTTGTTTTTTTATTTTATGTATTTATAATAAGTAAAACAAAATATACATAAAATTTTTGATAATTATGATGTTATTTTGGTAAATGGCTTTATTTGCATCGTGCTTTCATGAAACCACATAATTGATTTTGATATGATTCCAACATGATTTTTAATATATTTTTACCGGAAGCTTAATTTTACATTCAGATATTTATGATGTATTATGTAGAAAAGATATTATGTATAATTCATGTATTTATATGACAGCAAGGCCGGTCACATGGTGTTGGAGCGTTTAACACGACAGCATGTAAAACACAGTCTTACAAACACACGGTAAAATAATCAGTCAATCGTAAGTTTTTAGTAAGCAGTTTACAATCGTAAAAGTAGTAAACTTCTCTAACTCAGCAATTACGATTACGTTATAAGAATGTGGTGTTACCGGCACTAGCGTGCGACACAAGCCTCGCTCGATAGTTACTCCTCGACTAACTCCATAATAAGTTACTCTATGGACTAACTGCTCGGTGTCTGCTCTCACCCGCAATCGCACTGCACGCTCATTACACCCGAGCCAAAACGAAAGATAATGAATCATCTTCGTGCTCGCTTCTTATGCTCGATGTTCTTGACTACGACATATTATATATTATTTTCAACAGCTCATATCTATACCACAAATCTATATCTACATTTTGGAACGGGTGGTGGTTTTTTGACTTTCAATAAGTGATGTCACATTCAATTCAAAACATTTGAATTTGAATTAGAATATGTTATGGACATTCAATCTTCAATACTAATATGTATCAGTATTTCTAATAATCAAGTGCAAAGTGCAAGCAAATGTGCACTCTAATTTACACGTCGGTTGTGTTTGTAAACTAAGTCAGCAATGCTCTTTGGGAATATTGAATATTGCTGTCATATCGAAAACTTTGTTACTTAGTTCATGCTCAGTTCGCATGTGAAGTTGTTCTGTTACAATAGGGTGTCTATTATTTTGTAATCAAATTAGATAATTTTAATATATTCATACAATATGTTATTTTGTAAAGGGATTCAATTCGACAGAAATCTAACAATATTGATTAAAGTGATAATTCTGAATAGTCGTCGACTAATCTGGTTAAGAAAATATTTAGTTTATTTTATGTTTAGCCTGCTTAAGTGTTATTCTCCAACAATGCAATTTATCAAATCTATTATATATTTCGCAAACAATGAATAGTAAAATTAACCATAAGATTTGACTTACCCATCAAAATCAATAAACACATTACAAATAATTAATTAAAACTATACCTAAAACCTCAGGTTCTTTAATTTGTTGAGGTCATATTATTATTCACATTATTATATAGTCTATGTTAGTAATTATCCTCAGTGCAAGACTTTAACAAAGTATCTATCATTTAAAATATAGTCAAATCCTTTATAATACTGTACTGGAGTGCAGCACATCTACACCACATAATAAAACTTCAATTTTCCTTTTTGGAGCTGTTCAGTCGACCTAGTTGTCTTATATTATATATAACTCATTGTCACCCTTGTCGGTTTGAGGTATCACATTTTTGAAGCAAGTGGCTAACTTGAGACCAGCTGGTGAATAGTAGAAGTGCAAGCTAAATTTAGAAGCTTTCCACGTTCAAGAACACTTCATATTTGAAGTAACAATATACTGTATGTATGTAACGCTTATACTAGCATAAAGGATGAATATATTTCTCAAAACATGAAAGTTCTTCTGAGTGAAATATAAATTTCTTATTTATAAGAACTAAGGAACTTCTAACACGTAATTTTCCATCTGTATTTTTATTCTATCAGTCAACCAGTTATTACTTTTTTTCATGTTATCATATTATATTATCAAGGTATAAAAAATTCTTTTATTTTCAAGAATTTTCTCTCGCTGGGGGATTATATTATAAGTAACTGTTTATTTTTTTTAAAGGAGGAGACAAGAGCTTCCGGGTCACCTGGTGTTAAGTAATCACCGCCGCCCACCTTATCTTGACTTCTCTCAACACCAGAGGAATTACAAGAGCGTTGCCGGCCTTTAAGGGAGGTGTACTTTGGTGTGTGATTTTGTTAAGATACCCGTGTACTCCCCCCCCCACAGCTTGCTTGTACGTGGAAGAAAAACCGCACTGTGGGGGAACACCACACATCCAGATGGTGATATGATGATATTCTAATTTGTGGCGTGTCGTGCGAAGGTGGAATACGGTGGCAGGAACCCGGTAAGAAAGGTCTTCAGAACACCCCCAATATAAATATGGTAAAAAAAACACAAAAAAGCGACGTCTCTGCGCAACGCCAGGTGATCCAGCCGTTCACAGAGCATTGGATCGCCGACTATTTGTTAATTTGACAAGTTGGGGCAGTCTATTACTATCCATAATATAATATAGTATAGTCCCTTCAGACTTGTTATATTACAGAATGATGGATGGTGATTGTTAACAAATATCTTACATAAAATAAATGTTGATAAAGTTTCTGCTTAGTGAATTTAATTATATACATAATATGTTGTTATTTTTTGTTATAATAGTTTAGAACCATACTCGTATGTATGTGCAAATAAAAAATAAACAGTATTGTATATGCATAGTTTGAATGTGCTCTTATTTCAATTCTAAAACGATCCTTATTTTAGACAACAAAACAGAATGTATCGAGTGAAATATGGAGCTATGTGGAGATCAGATACAAAAACTAGTTAGATATTCGTTGCATTTCATTTATATGCAGATGAGGAAAGGGAATTCCAATTACAGTGTAATGGTAAATTCTCGCGAAACAATTAATATTTCAAGTAAATTGGATCGTATTATTTGTTTACAAAATCTGTCACGTATATATTATTACAGTGAAACCTATGTTTTGTTATGAATGTTGTAACATGATTGCTATGGATAATTTGCCAATGTTGAACTTTAACTATTACATCGTTTTATCTAACGTTGAACAAATTGAAGGTTTTTTGAAAATTGATTTTTGATTGAAGAGTGAATAAATGAAATTTTATGAAAATAGAAACTGACCCGGCTAACACGAGCACTGTGGCAACTACAAGTAACATTTTGACTCGAGAATTTTATATTTATATAGAATTTGTCTTCATGTATATCTCTGATTAATTCTGAATGGGTTAAAATGAATCTTGTCCATTTTTACATCCAGATACAGTTTTGTGTGCTACCCACAGAATCAATCCATCGAATGAATTACCGATACTGGACATCACCCCACAAACTATTACGCCAAAGCATAGATTGAATCACATAATATGTGACATATTCATCTCTGGTCTGATGTACCTCAATATAAGCTCAAAGCTTTAACCGCTTTTACTACAGAGCCATTCATTATGTGAGAATAAAACGCTTCGTAACGTAACGCGTTACGGCGCCAGTCTATTTAGCTTCTCTTTCTCTCACGCACGCAGCCGTCCTACCACTTTTGTATCACTCTAACTATTGTTCCTTTTATAGGACAAAATAATGATACTAATAAGGTAAGGTACATACACAAAATTCTAAATTACATAATATATAATAATTGTAACTAAGAGTGAAATATATTTTATAATAAATAAAAGATTGTTTGAATAAAGACTTTTTATTTATGTAATAACCTAGGTTTTGTCAAGTCAAACAATTTAAATATTAAATAATTTAACTTAGATTAGTTTAAGTTATCACCTCTGTCGGAGTTGCGTCCCGAGACACACGTTTTTTTATTAGTTTCTTGTAAGTCGCTATCATATTATATCAACAAAGGTCATCAACAACTACTTGCTATCTTTTACACATAGTTGTAAATTTTATTAAATCTAAGGAATTTTACAGTTTTACACCTATCTTGATCTTAGGAATCTTTTAGGTTATCGGGAAGTTCACTTAACGATTTTTCTGACTGGTATGCCTAAAAATTTTCTAGTAGGTGTGATACAGATTCATATACTCATCAAACCTGCATTGTGGCTGCTTTTAGTAATTAAGTAAATGTGGGTTATATTACTGTGACCTATATGTGTATAATACGCCTGGACCTGATGAGAAAGCGCAGTCACTTAGAGGCAATAGAAAGGGCTATTTTTCGCTGTAACATGGAATCAAAAATGAGGAGATTTGTAAGTATGAGAACTAAAGTCAATGACATAGCCCCGATGACTGGGAAAGTGAAGAGGCAGTGGACAGGATTCATAGCTCGACACAAGATGGATCAACGATCTAGCCAAGATCGCCGGAATACATTGAATGAGGGCAGCGCAGGACCGATCGACCTGGAGATCTTTGGGGAAGGCTTTGTCCAGCAGTAGACTTCTTCTGGCTGATGATGATGATGACCTATACGCAACCATTTAGGTAATATTAACTTGATCCCCCTTCTGTAACTTTTTATTAATGGAGTCTTTTCAAGTAATGATTGTCTTATTTTAAATAAGTTTGTGGAATTATTCATCTTCTAATGATCGTTCCACTATTATTTTATTAATCAGATAAATTAGGAGGAATATAACTTTAAGTAATATAATTTATTAAATTACTATTTGTTACTTCCTTGACCTCTTAATCGGGTTTTTCATTACCTAATATTCCCTGATGTCCATCATAGTATCCATACTATTACAAATCGAATTTTATTTCTTATTCAGTGAACTCTAGTTTCTTTAAATTAATTTCTTCTTCTTGCGTATTTTTACTTAAAATTTCCATTAATTTTAGGCTGCATCCTCATATTTAAAATAACGTAAAATTTTTTTACTTATTACCTACATTACAACTCATGAAAATTTTATTCACATTTGACTCCAACAACCCACTTTACACAGCTGTCACTTAATATAAAGTAATACCCAAGCGCTGACGGTTAGTTTGAATCAAGCCTAAGTAAATATGAGCCGTAAGCTGACAACACATTTATTAAAAGGGCCGGACCCACGTTAGTTTCAAATTATGACGTGCGTAAAGCGTCTATTAAAATAACCCTTGATTTTCAAGTATTAATTTGGTTTATTGACGTTATATTCTAAGTTTTATTTGAATGAGTTAAATAAAATTACCCTGTGTATCGGGGAATGTATGTTAGAGAAATATCTTTCCAAATGCAACTAAATCACTTTTACATCAAATAAGATTTTTTGGTTAAATTGTCTTATTCTGTGGGTTTCGAATATTAGTGGTTTCTACATAATTATTTTTTTAAGTTGGGGTTTCAATATTCAAATAGGATTGTTAATAAAAAGTATTAAAGGGCATCTATGGACTTAATACATTGAGTCTTTAGGATTCTTGAGACGAAAAATTGTTACCATGTAAAAAATTGTCCAAATCGCGGACACAATAGTAGTGGACTGGGCCTTGTCTGACTGGCGTATGAGGAGGGCTTAGGAAAGTTTCTCAATACAGATCTCATACACAAATACAGTAATAAAACAGTAGTGTAACTCTGGCTTGGTACATATAAAAATATTGAAGACGCGAACGGCGCAGCGCAGCTAATTTAGCTCAGACAGCGACCATACTTGGTGGCGCACGGCGTGGCACTCAACAGTTTTGTCTTCCCAAGATTGCTTAGCGGCTGTGTAAATCAAGTGTATGTGTGCGTGCGTCGATTCGGGTGCTCTAGTAAAAAGTTTAGGTACTCTTCTATTACTGTATTGTGTTTCAGTTTCGCAAGCCCTGTGAAGTTTTACGGTATTTGAACTCAAGCCTTCATGTGTGCTTTTTTCGGAGCTCCTTCTGCTATTAATAAAAAAATAATTGAACGCCAAGCAATTTAAAATTGTATATTTTTTAAATCCAGACATTCGGATTAGATGGATACCACGACGGATATTAACGGAAAATCTTAGATAGACAATGTCACAAGGCGCTTCTTTCAAAATTTTTGTAATCGCTTTTTTGTTACTTAGCATAGTAGTATTTACCACGAGGAGCTGTTCTACCTGATTCCTGCTGCTAATTTTCACGTAAGCCACTATTAAACTACCGTCATCCATGGATGTGTTCCTTCACCGTACGGTTTTGTGACACTTTCTGCAGTGTACAACAAAGCTATGGAATAAAGTTAAGGGGTATATCGATGATATGGCATAGATACCTTTAAAAACATACACCTTTCTAATAGGATGGTAGCACTCTTACACTTACCATCGGATGAGTCCTATCCTATGCTCACTTGACTCGGATGACCCAAAATTTAACAACGTTACTATAGTTTAATTTAATTATCCATAAGGTTTCTTGTGTTCTTCTTTTCATTAAAATTTATTACAAAAGCAGATAATTTTAAAACTTTGCAAATTCAAAGTCAAATAAACCTTATTCAATTAGGCATAGATTTACTGAATCTACCATATGTTCAGAATAAGTAGAGCTCCTTAGAAGTACATACAAGAAACTCAACGGCCATTCTCTTCAATCAATAGAGTATTTTACAATGGCTGTGACATTATTATAAAACAAATAAGTTTGGAAGGTGTTCCATCTAATATATTAATCATGTTCACGTACCGTTCCGTAACCCTTATTATAAACACTTTTATCACCCATGTTTTATTTATAAATTATTTTATTGGTTTTGATCTCACCGTTTTACTCATGGAATATATATTTTTGTTTGCGGTCAGATTATTAGAAACAGAGAAGCTAACAACATAGCCCCATTCCGTTGACGGGAAGAAATCGGATGACGGAAGCTGGATCTAGTGCGTAAACTACCATAGAAATAGTTCTACGACTATAACTCCCAACCGTGTTTTCACAGATACGGAACGAATTCGGATCGGACGTAGTGCAAAAGCACTCTATCTTAGAAGTTTATTTTTTTTAATGTTTCAAGAGACTGTAGATTTGAGTATATCGTTTTAATTTAAGCTCAATATAAAGGGTCTTGACAGACAGCCAGACGATGACAGATGGATGGAACGTTCAATTTTATCCATTTGAAGTAAGGAACCTTAAAAATAGGAGAGTAAAAACTTAGGCATTTTACGAGAGAAAAGTGTGAAAATATTAAAAATTAAACCAAAATATATCAGTCTTTATACCATTTGGCATAAAGTATGCAGTAAATTATATTACTATAGCTCGTTACAATATAAAAAATATCATAGAGGTAAAATTGCACAAAGCAATATTGCTGTAGAGTGTAAGAGTTTTAGAATTCGAACAGCGCACTTCATTCCGAAATATTCATCTCTAGTGCTGTCTGAGGATATAGAATTCCAAATATTCGCAGCTACCTACTTACTATTTGTTACCGCGCAGCTCGCAATTCGCATGGAGTATCAGTGTTATCAGTTGGATGTTGACTTCAGTGCGAAGCGAACGTCGCCCAAGCAATCATTTTTCCGAATTCGTCACAGTCACGGAAACGTTACTTTTAAAACAGAATTTGAAGTGTTTGAAAATAATGTGATTTTTTATAAACCTATGTGAGTGGCAGCTTTATAAAATGGTTGTGTTATTTATAATCTGTGTTTTGATTGGTGAGTTTTATATATATTTTGTTATAAATATTAAATTTATGTATAGTTAAGCACTGTGTATATTTAGCAAAATATCTGGTTGAAATACAATTAATTCATCTTATACAACAGTTCTTACACGACTTTAAAAGTAAACAATTAATGATCAATGAATAATATTATTAAAAATGACAGGAACATATTTCGCCAATCAAGTGGTTGGTGGAATTAAAGGCATTTGTGATATATATATATATTATATAAATTGTAATAAAGTTCTAAGTTAGGATGGCGATTGGCGACTGAATATATAATTATTGTTTCTTAATTAAAACTATGTAGCATATGGAATATCGATTTGTTTCCAGGTTCCAAAATGGACAGTGATTTTTGCATACATCAGTAAAAGATATTATACATAAATACATCACTTCCCTTCCTTTTAAAAAAAAATTTATGTCATATTATTATAAAAATATACAAATTGACGAAATACAATACAAAACAGAATTACCTACTTCAATTATATAAAACAAAAATATTTTCCAATAATCTAAAAGAGAAAATAAAAATGTATATTTCGTAAAAACAAGAAATGTATTTGTATAAAATTAAAACTTAATTAAATTACTAGTTACTACTTTAATAAGTTTATGACTATTTATATAATAAAAAATATCGATTACAACAATAAATGATGTATAATGGGTATGGGTATCTAATTGATAATAATTACAAGATTAAAGATAAAACACACGATGCAAAATACTTCCGTTAAATTTCACTTCAGTTTAGTTTTAAGAATACTTATTTATTTTATTTTATTACACAATTTTCACAACACAAGTTAACTTTTTACGCCACGGAGTATGTTGTTACTACGTGGGATTGATGAGGTGGGTCCCGACGGCTACAACTACCGCGGAATCCCTGGATTTCCCTTCTTAGGTACTTGGTGTACTTTTTTGCAATATCGGCAACACATTAAAAATATTGCAATGATGATAGTCGTGAAGCCATGAACATGCCAAGAAACCATGACTATGAGATTTAATTTGTCGTTCGTAATCTCATGCAGTAGGCTGGTGTTCGCCTAATTTGCCTGCCCGTTTTGGGCAATGATAATTTCTTACCTGCTTTGCGATTTTCCCATCTTGATGTAACACAAACGTAGATAATTAGGTGTTGTCAGATTGACAAATGAATAATTATTAGTTTAATTACGCAGACATAAATCGCACCATAGGATTGATGAGTCGATTAGTTTTTGGTAACGAGCTTGATCGCACCAAAATTCCGGATTTCTTGATAATACTGTGACTGTTGCCAACTCGGATGCTGTGCGGGCTGACGGTGTTCTGTTTTCACTGGCCATTTTGTAATATCCTTATGACTTTACTTTAATTACCAGTGGGAGGCTCCTTTGCACAGGATGCCGGCTAGATTTTGGGTACCACAACAGCGCCTGTTTCTGCCGTGAAGCAGTAATGTATAAACATTATTGTGTTTCGGCCTGCAGGGCGCCGTAGCTAGTGAAATTACTGGTCAAATCAGACTTAATATCTTATGTCTCAAGGTGACGAGCGCAATTTTGGGTTTTTCAAGAATCCCGATCGGCACTGCATTGTAATGGACAGATCAGCTGAACGTCCTGCTCGTCTGGTCCCTTATTTTCAAAAAAATCACGCCAGCCAGTATCACGTCGGCACCAATTTGTATATCATGTGGTTACTGGAATGAAAGGCGATTGAGACATATATATATTGTGATATAATTTAAAATATTTAGTTATACAATACACGATACAGTGCTAAGTTAGGGTGGCGATTGGCGACTGAATATTTTATTGTTTATTAATTAAAACTATGTAGCATATCGAACATAGATTTGTTTCTAGATCCAAATATTGACAGTGATTTTTGCTTACACCAGTAAAATATATTATAGGTAGACACAATATAATAAAATTTCAATTTTGAGCTATTGTGAAAAATTATTTACTGATAAGCCAACAAAATTAAATTTTATTAATACGAGGCCCTTAACTTATTCACTCATTTATAAGAAGACGTTTCACAGGATAATTTTACACACATTAGGCTTAGGGTATACGATACAAAATGTATTTAAAAATTTATTATACCAGCTTGACAGTTGAATAACAATTAGGCCTTAATTAATATATTAGGGGTTAAAGTATGAAATTCCCGATTTATACTGAAAAATTGAAATTCTTTTTTTTTTACCATATTTATTTAATCAAAATCATTTATATTATTATCTATACTTTGCTGCCATCTAATTGGAGAGATCTTGGAATACGGAGGGTGACGAATGGTTTCTTATTGCAGTTCCTGTTCAGTTTTTAACTGTTTCTCGTTTTGTACGAGATCTCGCTTTATCATGGAGCAATAATGGTGAAGATCTATTCATGAGTCGGGGCTGTTTCACTGCTAGTTTTGCTATCATTGTTCGGAGTTCGAAACAGTAGACATTTGCCGTTATTGCTTGACAAGATCGGAGAAAGCTGGGAGCAGCCATTGCATTTTTCGCTTACGGTTATCTTAAAGAATCCATTTTTCATAACATGTCCATTATTTCTGTAGCGATTCAACAAGGCCAACACAAGATTCAAAATGCGTTTCATTCTGCAGATCAGTCAAATCATGAGGCACCCATGTTCATATTTTTTAATTTTATTGATTTTACGCAAATGAGTCAATATTGTTGATAAGGTAAACCTTGCCGCTAATTCCTGGGTAGTTTGACTCGGTTTGGCTTCCACCATCTCTTTCTAATCATTGTTATTCACCTGTGTGGGCGGTCTTCCACGTGGTTAATTATGCAAATCGAAGTTTCCGTCACGAAAGCTTTTAAACCAAAATAACACGGTGCGTTCATTAGCAGTCCCCTCTCTAAACGCATCTTTTTGGTCTAAGCTGAATAAAACAAAACAAATGAAAGTCAATACTCGAATTTTGAAATTTTTTTTAAAGAAGAAGCTACTAAATAGATACCACGTGAAAAGAGTTTCAATCAAACATCTCAAGCCATGAAGTTTTTATGTGAATTCGAAGTACCTATTACAATAAATAGGCAAATTCATAGTTTAACCACTATTATTATATGTTCTAATCTTGGATAATTTATACGTCTCGTTAGTGACAGCTTTGAACACGTCGAAAAAATAGCGGCGAACTGTTAGCCTCTATTTTCAGCAACGCACGCACACCTCAACAAATTGACTAACGTATAGCATTTGCAAGACGTAGCTTCTCATGCAGACTAAAAGAATAAATTTGGCCTATTATAATGCGATGTCTAACAGCAAAAATCTCTATCTAGACGAATAAATTATCCAAAGTTCTAATAAGGGTCAAGAAAGGGTCTTACTGCGACATATTATGGCGTGACTTATGTAAGAATTTTATGTGAAATTATATTGCATGTCTTTTTGTAATCAATTCCTTTGTCTTCGTAATGAAACTTATATAAGCCGGTATGGTAATTTAACTCCAATTTACTTAGCGTGGTTCTAAGGGCCTGAGGGTTAACGGTTGGTTGTAGGTTAAAAGGTTTTTGGAGTTTACTCGATCAGAAGCAACTTTCATTTAAAACGATATAGGATAATTTACAACTTCTACAACTTCAGCGGGGAGAAAATTACAAAGTTAAATGAAGTAGGCACTGCACTATAATATTATTGTGATTGAGTCAAAATATAGCAAATTATTTAAAAAAAACATTCAAACAAACAATATTTTTTTTAATGAAAATAAGGTTGATATACCCATTGCAATGCAGTGCCGCACAGGATTCTTGAAAAACCCCGAAAATTCTGAACGGCACCACAATTCCGCATGTCTAAGCTATAGTTACTGTAGTTTTTCAACTATCCAACGGGAACTCGATAATTTCCCGGGATTAAAAGTATCTAAAATGTTGACCGGCAATATAAGGTACCTTCCCTAGATATCCCTAGTTTTTGGTACTGTTGTTCCTCACTTAATAGATGGTCTCATCCACTATTATGTTTGTAGGTACCTTTTTTGTGAACTGAAATAAATATTTTTTTTCAACTTTTATTCAACAGTTTCAGAGATTAGCCGTACAAACAGAGAAACAAAAGAAATTGAAAAATTCGGGATTTTGTTTTTATTTTTATTTACCTTCTTACATCCTGAATCTGATCCCTTACTCGATTTTGAGCATTTTTTTTTTCTTTGTCCAGAAATTTTGAAGATATTCTGTTCGGTGTTAAAATTGATCCGGATGTTAACTATACGACACGGGTACCAAAAAAAGAAAGAATGAAAGAAAGAAAAAACATTTTTCTCAACACACACAGAAATACCAAAAAGGAAGCAACTTATAAATATACAAATATAAAAACGTGTGGTGTTTAAAAAAGGAGCCACTCGGCGTGTGTTTCAACACAAGTGTGTTGGAACGCTGATCTACTGTGACCCCCGCGTGACACGTGAACGTCAAGGGCGACACCTCGCCTGAATTATATTATTATCGCCTGTATTACTATACTAACTTAACTTACAGCAATTAACTACTGAAAACAAGAACAAACATAAAAATAGTAATTATAATTAATAATACCTGATACTGACAAATAATAAGCCTAGTCTCTTTGAAAAAAGTGCGTCCACTTTTCTGAAAAGCCGGAAACGCTTCTGTCTTTCTTCTGATGCTACAAGGAATGTGGTTGGCGGTGATGAATTAGCATCACGTGACCCGCACATTTATCCTCCTCTTGCATTAAAAAAACTCATTTAAAAATATCAATATTCGTAAAGTAATTTCCTTCATAAAATCAAAATATATATTTTTTTAATTTTGTGTAAAAACTTCAATGTAAAAAAAATATTATGGGCACTCAAAATGGAATTTGCATAATTATTAAGACGAAACATCGTAACCACAATCAGATTCAAATTTGATATCAACTAGCTTTTAGTATTAGTGTGAGTAAAATTTTTACTTAGAACTTTCTTTAGCCCACAAAGTGAAGCTCAAAAGGCTTATTATCAAGATTTACTCGCGCTACGTAAGATAAAGAATTCATCTCTTTGGAGCTAAATTCAGATTCGTTTAAAATAATGCTATTATATTATCACGAAAACTTTAGAAAGTCCATGACTCAATATGAACTATGTTTTTGCTGTTATAATATTGTAAGTATCTATATATACAATCTGTATATATTGTTGTGTATATACAGGGTGTAATCGATTTTTCTGTAACTATTACAGATACCCAAAAAAATTAAAACTGCTATTGAAAGTATGTAAGCTAATCAATATAATGATATCAAAAGCTTTTTTAAAATCAAAATGTATCCAAAATTTTGATATTAAACACTCCCATACATTAAGTATGAGATTAGTAGAATGGTCATTGTATCCCACATCAAGGACATAACAGCAAACATCTGCTTTGAACACAAAATTGAAGTTTCGAAGAAATAAATATAATTGAATAAAAATATAGTTTTATTATTTTGTAAGGTTAATAAACGATTTCCTGTAATATCAGTACTAAGCTAAAATAACTTTTTAAAATAATCAAACTAAAACATATATGTAAAGTAATTAGCAAGTAAATTGGTTTATATCAGTTCAATCAATTTGTCTTAATCCTATTTAGCGGAAGTCCTATCAAGGCATGCCTTAGTAACACGCAACTACTAAGTTTTGATAGCGTTCCGTTTGACAACCTAAACGATATTTGGATAGATTTACTGTACATGAATTAGACCAGCGGGTTTCAGACTATGAAATGGAGTGTTTTTCTGATAAAAAAAAGCTTTATTCTAAAATATTTCATATTTGACAATAACGAATTGAATATTTACTTATGCAAATCGTGTTCCTGCAACTAGAAGTGAACACATTATGCGCATAAACATATACCAACAATTTCATTCCTACATACGCTAAAATTTCAAAACCTTTGATCATTTAAAAGTCTAGATAGAATATGGCAGCAGTGAAAACGTAGAAAAAAATTGAGTTTATAGTTAAACTCTATTTTGAGCAATGCACATAGCTTGTCACGCACACTAATGTATTAAACCTGGCCTGTTTTTATTTAATGTCTAACAGTAAGATCTATGTTGATATCTAGACGTGTAAATTATCTAAAATTCTGATAATCATTTTAATTTAATATTAATGTGAGTACTATTTGAAAATCATAATACAAGATTGAACTCTCGACATTTTTCCGCTCAACTGCTAATTCCGATAATTGGTTATAATAAAACCCCGGCTTTAATAATAGGAAAAGTCCAGGCGCTTAGGTGGTTACTTAATCAACCGTCTAATCTTGCGAGGCCTTGAGATTGCGTTTCCCTACGTTTTTATTTCCTCACGAACCTAACTCACGATAACAATTTTCTATGGCTTGTTGTTATGTATATTATGAAGTAAATAAAACCAGCTTGTGTGTACTGGTATTATCAAGATATGTTATTATAAAGATTACTTCTAAATATGAAACCATCGCTCCAATTTCAATTCCAGCAATACTAGTTTGCACAAAATTCAAATTCAATTATATTACCTTAAATTAACAATGTTGGTATACTTTTGTAGAGCCAATGTTCTTTGTTGAAACTTTTCTTGCACTTGAAAATACAATGTCAATCAAGTTTGTGTATTCACTTCATTGTGTGTCTTCTACCGCATTTATCACGGAGAGTGTTCCGAAAAGCAGTGCGGTGTTTCCAGGACGATACGGGATAGGAACCAAAAATAACAAGTACACCTTTCTAAAAGGCCGGAAACGCTCCTGTTATTCCTCTGGTGTTGCCAGAAAATGCGGACGGTGGAGATCAGTTAACATCAAGCACAAGCAATATATTTCATAACGCTTAATATTATAAGCGATACGCAAAGTTATAACTTATAAAAAATTAAGTAACAACCTCGGTCTTTAAGCCAAGGATAATCTTAAAAGTCTTTCTCAACAAAAATACAACAATGTTTCACATCCGACGTATTTTCCGATATACCAAATAATTTATTCAGCTCACAACGTACGTTGTTACGAAATAAATGTCTTTTACTTTATCTAAATAATTTCAATTGTTTTCATGTAGATACACTCCGAATACGTTGTTTGTTTCTTTTTATTGTACTATTTTTGGCAATAAAGTGTTACTTTTTCACGGATAAAATCGCGGAATGAAATGGGTTTTTCATATATTATGCATACAACAGTTGTTTGTGATATAAAAGGGTTTTTCCTATGTGAATTTACCTGCGAGATCGAAGCAGAAATGAGGAGATCCGTAGGAGAACGGAAGTCACTGACATAGCCCAGGGGGCAGTGGGCAGGCTACATAGCTTGATGCACAGGTGGCCGGTGGGGCAGGAAAGTCCTCGAATGGCGACCACGTACAGGAAGACGTAGTGATGGTACATAATATGTGCCGATGATCTAGTGAAGATCTCCAGAATGGGTTGGATGAGGGCAGCGCAGGACCGATCATTGTGGAAATCGTTAGGAGACTCCTTTGTCCACTTCGGACTCCGGACGTCTTCCGGCTGAAATCAAGACGATGATGCCGAGCTATCATTACACCAATTAATTTACGACCTGATTCATCTTGTGGATATCCACATTCTTAACAATTGGATATGTGGGGTTCCCCAACAGTGTGGTTTACTAAATATTATCCTCCCACAGCTTTAGATGTTGTTCTTTTGATTGTTTATCAAATCAAATCAATCATCTGTAATCTGCTCTATTTCTTGGCATCAAATATCAAGTATTATTTAATTAAATATCATGGTAGTCAAGATTGCTTAAATTGCTACGTTAAAATGCAAAATTGTCCTATACAAACATGGAAAAATATAAATAGCGCGTTTTATAATATTACGTTACATTAACATATACAGAAGAAAGTAGCAGATGCTTGTACGTGATGAAGTAAATGAAAAGGAAGGATATAATGGCAAACAATGATAAGATAAAATAAAATTAAATGGAGGTGAGCCAATTGTAATCAACAATCGTATTTGGAATCAGCTATCAGAGAAAGCTTAATGTCGGATTTCCAATAATTTATTAACCATCATTACACCGAGTAGAACCTCAATTAATTATGGACCGAAATCGTTAAGTTTTACAAAGCATTAACACAGAATTGTTAATGTTATAAATACGAAAGCTACAGATAATTACAAGTTTTTTTCTAAATATCAGCTGACGATGCACAAACAATGATTTCGTGTGGTGGTATATGATCACTTTCGATAGTAAAATAAAAAAAATATCCAAAAATTATATTCCGTTGATTGAGTATGTCAAAGATTTAGATAGCATTAACTGAGGCTTAACTGAAAATGTACACTTTTATACCTTTACAAAGAAGGAAATACGAAATATCACGTTATGATTCATTACTTAAATATGCTAGGACTACTATCAAATAAACCTACTTATTTATGAAAACAGCTTGTTCTTCATATTCTAAACAAATGAATAAAATTCTTTACTGCATTCAAAAATTATATAATATTTGTATAGAAAAAGTAATATTTTCTTTGATTAACGCGAGTGCCACAAATTTAACTGAAATACTTTTTAAATGATTAAAACCAGTGTAAGTAATTGTAACTTATAGGAGGATTTGCCGAAAACTTTTCGCAAAATTTACTGACAGTGTCCTTTTCTTTTTTTAACCGATTAAAAAAAAGGAAGACGTTCTCCATTCGACGGTATTATTTTGTGTTTGTTATCTCTGAATTTTCGACTGGTTGAACCGATTTTGATGATTATTTTTTTTGTTTGAAAGCTGGTGCTTTCCGTGTGATCCTATTGTAATTAGCTCTGGAGCTAAAGATCTGGATCTGACAATGACGTCATTCATGAGAAAACAATAAAAGTTAAATAACTTAAATTTGCATTAAGTGTGTGTGTGTGTGTTAAACGGACAAATAACTCAATATCATGTCAGTTGAAAAACTGATTTCAATTATTCTTTTATTTTTGGAGAGGATGTACTTCAAGGGTAGTTTGATGAGAGTTTGGTGAGGCTCTGAATATGGGATCCATAGCAAAGTAACATAACTCTTCAATTCCTAGGAGTGATATTCAGCCGAATCTTTTACAAGCTATCCGGATATTTGAGTACCCTATCGTAAGGTCGCATGGTCAAGTTATAGTCGTACTTGAAAATGATCAATGGAACTCCTTAACCACTTACAGTAAGGGTGCGATCTGTGGCAGAATTTCAAACTTTCAAATGTATAGCAATAGCAATAGACAGTACAATATTGTGTATATTTAAAAAAAAAGAGCCATTTTTTAAGAAGAATTCTAAAGGAATCAGTTATGAGAAAATAAATACCTTTTATGCCTTTTTAAGATGCACCGTAAGTCGTGTAATACGTCTTTGAAAATTCTGTACGAGTGTAAAGAAGACGGTAAGTAAACAATATAGTATCTATTATGAAGAAAACACTGTGTTCCTTGATTCATTACACTAGATTTTCACTAGTTTTGGTCTTTATCATGCAAAAAGAGGAGACGCATATGGGTATGACAGAGATCATAAGAGCATTGCCAAGCCTTAGAAAGTTTTACAAGATTCTTCGAAGTACAAGAAAACGTGAAGTTGAGTTGACACTAATATAAGAGATTTCGACGTATATAGTCACTCATCACGATATCTCTGGAACCATTAGAGCTAATGACTTGAAATTTGGTAGAAATATTCTTTTCACAGAGTAGAAGTCGGCCAAGAACTTCCAACAATTTTACGAAATTCCACCCCTAAGAGAGTTTATGGAGGCGTTATAAGTTATATGGCAATACGGCGTTTGCTGGGTCAGCTAGTTTATACATATCCAAGTGTCAGCTCTGGGCACGGTATACTCAAGGAACAATGAGCGTTATCAGAATTGAATAACGTATATTGTGTCCTGTATAATTGTCACGTTACTGCAGCACGTCCCACATGATTGCCATAGGCAGGGTATTCGACTACTTCGTTATAATCAGATCTCTTGTGCGAGACTTTCAATTCCGTCAGTAGTTGGTCGCCGAAAAATAATAATAATAAATAAATCCATTCATCGCCGATCGTGTGCAAGAACTGGTACATTGGACTCACAGCACCATGACGATGTTACCAATGAATATAACAACAATCTGAAATATAGATTGATTTTTATTATTATATATAATTGGATATCATTTTTACCAGCGGGAGGCCCCTACGGCGCCTATTTTTGCCGTGAAGCAGTAATGGGTAAACATTATTGTGTTTCAGTCTGAAGGGCGCCGCAGCTAGTGCCACTCAGAATTTTTGGGTTTTACAACAATCAAAAGGCGTTTGAATTACCATCAGCTGAAGGCTCTGCCCGTCTCATCTCTTCTTTAAAAAAAAAAAATTATAAGAAAAACCATTGAAATATGAGATTGATATATATAGAGAAAAATAATAAAACACTAAGTAACACTAAGTACATAAAAAGAACACAAAAAAATTACAAAATGAAAAAAATAACATAAATATATATGCATTATATTATAGTGACGATATTCTTAATTTAAAAGTGTAGTCATTGTTATCTTGAAATATTTTGCTATACATTTTATTACTTTACCATGTCTAGTCAGTCTACTCCATCATTTCCCCTCGTTTAGAGGAAGTTTTGAATTCATTGATATTTGATTTATTAAGTATCAGTTCACAAATGGGCTGCACTAGTCTTATATTAGTAAATATATTTTATATTTGTTTCTGTTGCTAAAATTTCTGAAAATTATTATTTATTTAAACATCAATTGCTATTATTTTATTATTTATGTACCTAGATCCTGGACAGAACTAAAATGATCACCGTTTGTAAAAAAAATACGTATAGAATGTTTACAAAAAATACAATAGTACAGTATTACAATAGTAATTACTCCATGGGTCACCAAGGGGCTGCTGAAAATCAGCGCAGTATTGGTGTTATACCAACGTAGCATGACGCTGTGTCAGCACCTTTTGATAACAATGACTACACAACACTTTTAAATTAAGAATATTGTCACTATAATATAATGCATATATATTTATGTTTTTTTTTTCATTTTGTAATTTTTTTGTGTTCTTTTTATGTACTTAGTGTTACTTAGTGTTTTATTATTTTTCTCTAACCTCTGTAACACTTTTTTAATTGTATTATTCTGTGTGGTTTGTTTTTATTATTAATAAAGTTATCATTCGTTTATTGGGGCCTCCATATTGAATGATTGGCTGATATATTTAGTTGTGCAGCAGCATATGCGGTTAAAAATAAGAAAATTAACTAACATACGTACGGGCCGACAATCAATAAGTGATTTTGAATTTTATTTTGAATAAACATATTTCAATGGTTTTGCTTATAATTTTTTTTTTCAAAAGAAGAGATGAGACGGGCAGGGCCTTCAGCTGATGGTAATTCATACGCCTTTTGATTGTTGTAAAACCCAAAAATTCTGAGTGGCACTAGCTGCGGCGCCCTTCAGACTGAAACACAATAATGTTTACCCATTACTGCTTCACGGCAAAAATAGGCGCCGTAGGGGCCTCCCGCTGGTAAAAATGATATCCATTTATATATAATAATAAAAAGCAATCTATATTTCAGATTGTTGTTATATTCATTGGTAACATCGTCATGGTGCTGTGAGTCCAATGTACCAGTTCTTGCACACGATCGGCGATGAATGGATTTATTTATTATTATTATTTTTCGGCGACCAACTACTGACGGAATTGAAAATCTCGCACAAGAGATCTGATTATAACGACGTAGTCGAATACCCTGCCTATGGCAATCATGTGGGACGTGCTGCAGTAACGTGACAATTATACAGGACACAATATACGTTATTCAATTCTGATAACGCTCATTGTTCCTTGAGTATACCGTGCCCAGAGCTGACACTTGGATATGTATAAACTAGCTGACCCAGCAAACGCCGTATTGCCATATAACTTATAACGCCCCCGTAAACTCTCTTAGGGGTGGAATTTCGTAAAATTGTTGGAAGTTCTTGGCCGACTTCTACTCTGTGAAAAGAATATTTCTACCAAATTTCAAGTCATTAGCTCTAATGGTTCCAGAGATATCGTGATGAGTGACTATATACGTCGAAATCTCTTATATTAGTGTCAAGTCAACTTCACGTATTCTTGTACTTCGAAGAATCCTGTAAAACTTTCTAAGGCTTGGCAATGCTCTTATGATCTCTGTCATACCCATATGCGTCTCCTCTTTTTGCATGATAAAGACCAAAACTAGTGAAAATCTAGTGTAATGAATCAAGGAACACAGTGTTTTCTTCATAATAGATACTATATTGTTTACTTACCGTCTTCTTTACATTCGTACAGAATTGTCAAAGACGGATTACACGACTTACGGTGCATCTTAAAAAGGCATAAAAGGTATTTATTTTCTCATAACTGATTCCTTTAGAATTCTTCTTAAAAAATGGCTCTTTTTTTTTAAATATACACAATATTGTACTGTCATTGCTATTGCTATACATTTGAAAGTTTGAAATTCTGCCACAGATCGCACCCTTACTGTAAGTGGTTAAGGAGTTCCATTGATCATTTTCAAGTACGACTATAACTTGACCTTACGATAGGGTACTCAAATATCCGGATAGCTTTTAAAAGAATCGGCTGAATATCGCTCCTAGGAATTGAAGAGTTCTGTTACTTTGCTATGGATCCCATATTCAGAGCCTCACCAAACTCTCATCAAACTACCCTTGAAGTACATCCTCTCCAAAAATAAAAGAATAATTGAAATCAGTTTTTCAACTGACATGATATTGAGTTATTTGTCCGTTTAACACACACACACACACTTAATGCAAATTTAAGTTATTTAACTTTTATTGTTTTCTCATGAATGACGTCATTGTCAGATCCAGATCTTTAGCTCCAGAGCTAATTACAATAGGATCACACGGAAAGCACCAGCTTTCAAACAAAAAAAATAATCATCAAAATCGGTTCAACCAGTCGAAAATTCAGAGATAACAAACACAAAATAATACCGTCGAATGGAGAACGTCTTCCTTTTTTTTAATCGGTTAAAAAAAGAAAAGGACACTGTCAGTAAATTTTGCGAAAAGTTTTCGGCAAATCCTCCTATAAGTTACAATTACTTACACTGGTTTTAATCATTTAAAAAGTATTTCAGTTAAATTTGTGGCACTCGCGTTAATCAAAGAAAATATTACTTTTTCTATACAAATATTATATAATTTTTGAATGCAGTAAAGAATTTTATTCATTTGTTTAGAATATGAAGAACAAGCTGTTTTCATAAATAAGTAGGTTTATTTGATAGTAGTCCTAGCATATTTAAGTAATGAATCATAACGTGATATTTCGTATTTCCTTCTTTGTAAAGGTATAAAAGTGTACATTTTCAGTTAAGCCTCAGTTAATGCTATCTAAATCTTTGACATACTCAATCAACGGAATATAATTTTTGGATATTTTTTTTATTTTACTATCGAAAGTGATCATATACCACCACACGAAATCATTGTTTGTGCATCGTCAGCTGATATTTAGAAAAAAACTTGTAATTATCTGTAGCTTTCGTATTTATAACATTAACAATTCTGTGTTAATGCTTTGTAAAACTTAACGATTTCGGTCCATAATTAATTGAGGTTCTACTCGGTGTAATGATGGTTAATAAATTATTGGAAATCCGACATTAAGCTTTCTCTGATAGCTGATTCCAAATACGATTGTTGATTACAATTGGCTCACCTCCATTTAATTTTATTTTACCTTATCATTGTTTGCCATTATATCCTTCCTTTTCATTAACTTCATCACGTACAAGCATCTGCTACTTCCTTCTGTATATGTTAATGTAACGTTATATTATAAAACGCGCTATTTATATTTTTCCATGTTTGTATAGGACAATTTTGCATTTTAACGTAGCAATTTAAGCAATCTTGACTACCATGACATTTAATTAAATAATACTTGATATTTGATGAACATGACTTTTATTTGACACAAGGAGAGTTTTGGGACTATTCTGTAGGGAATACAGTAGTTGGAGAGATGAGTGTGCTGCTGTGTTTAAAGGTTTTAATACACACACTACAGAAGGCCAAATGTGTGTGATCTGATGTGAAATGATCACAGTCGCACACAATCGTCGCACAATCACAAAACTCATTCTACACCTATGTTGTAAGTTGGAGAAAGTTTTTTCGAAAACACACTGTAAAGAAATGCTAGGCATCCTGATGGTGGGGATGGTATCTCGTTTGTGGCGTGTCATGAAAGGTTGAATTTGGCGGTATTTAATATTTATTAGATTCATCAAAAGTATTGACTGTTTAGCCCAAACACATGTTGTTATATCATATTCTACAGTGCCTTATTGATATAACAGCTATAGATTATTATTATTGCTACAACTACTCCCTGATTCAAGAAACATTTTTATAATTCTCTAGTGTACGTAATGATACAGCAAGCTCAGCCAAGCGAATGTTTCCAGCTTCAATAGGTTTTCTAACGAGATGACCTTTTATTTTTAACGAGAGTTCTAGATTTAATAAGTACCTTCGTAGTCTGAGTCAATATTCATCATTTTAATTAGAATTAAACGTAAACAGAAAATTGAATTGTATACTAAGGAACGCAACAGTCTTGTCTCAAGCTTAAATTGTATTTTTTGCACATAACTGGTAATAATAGTCAGATTTTGAATTATATTCAGAGTTTGACTGTTTGATATATCAATATTTAGTTGCAGTTTCTGTATCCAATAAATATATTGAACACATTCCATTGTCCTGCCCCTAATATATTTTTCTACTTTTTTTTACATATTATAATATGAAGGGACAAGGCTGGTTACATGGTTAAGATGTTGGTGGATGTCCATTGTTGTGGGTATTTAGCACGACAACAAGTAAAACACCACAAAACACAAACTTACAATGAAACGGTATACTAGTGAGCAAGAAAGCTTTAGACTACGTAAATAATAGATTACGTAATAAGAACGTGGTGTTCCCGGCTTGCGCGAGCGACACATCCACCTTGCTTGATTGGTCTTTCCTGATTGACTGCTCGGCGTCCAACCAGCGACCACACTCGCCCGCACTCGCACCGCCCGCCAATTACACCCGAGCTAAGACGAATACCGAATCATCTCCGTAGTCACTTCTTGTGCTCGACGTACTTGACTACGAAATATATGAGACGGGAAAACTGGCAAGGCTGCTCATGTTATCGGAAGTGAAAAACAGCCACCCATGGACTTCCTCATAACCAGAAGTCAAGATGCGTTGCCGTCCTTTAATTTAGGAGAATGTAAGTAATGTCTAAGATTGCAGTAATTGAGTTTATAAACGGGCTGTGCAATGCCAAAAAGAATTAAGCCGCTCTTGATTGTGTGTCGGCGAATGGAAGAAGCTGATGGTTTTTCTCAAATTAATAAGAGTGAGAATATTTTTATGTATAGTTCTTATTAATGAGCAATATATATATACTCTAAAGATACCGTTAATGAATAATTCTATAGAAATAAGACGACAAAAAACGGCCCCTTAAAATTTTCTCTGGCATTGATCAAGTAAAATGCAAGAGAATGCATATATTTTCATATCACATGTATATCATTGTAATAGTAAACTAAAGATTTATTGTCATAAAAAGTGCTTCATACAATAATTTATCTCCATTTTATTATTATACACAACTACTAAAGTTTATTTATTTAGTGTTTGGGAAACAAGCAATATAATATCTAAAAAAAAAAACAGAAAATATCGTACACACACCAATGCAGTTTCCACTAATGTACATATTACATCAAAAAGCAGTTAATAAAGGTGAAAAAACTAATGCTAACCTAAATGAAATTATAATTACAAGTATTCTCTTTATGGTAATTACGAAGATCTTTAATTGTTTAAGAGTTTTCCAACAACAATAATTTTCTAAACTACACACTTCATAAAGTAAACTTCAAGTATATCTAACGATGCTCAAAAGGCCTCAAATTACGCTCTACTATGCTCTTAAGCTTAAAGTTTGTGCAAAAACTATTTCGTCCCGACATAAGGCTCTACTTACGCCCTTGAGAATCACTGAGACTTGGGTATTTAGCTTAATTTGAAACTTGAAGTTATAGTGAACCCTTTCCGTGACCAATGGGGAAATTAATATTAAGTTTTACAACCATGCCTGTTTGCTATGATATTATAGTTCTCGGATTTTTTGGTGATTCATATGTTATTATAAAGATATATTTTGTATGGGGTTTCCTTCTATTTTCGGGAATTATTCTAATTCTCTCGTCTCTTTTAATTTAATATCTTGAAATTATATTACGAATGTATTTTTGTATAGGTAATTTTGTAAAGTTGGTTATTAGTTCGAGTTTTTATTGTATTATATAAAAAAAATATATCAGGTATCAATCGATACCATATAATGAATGGTTTAATATGATTTAATGGGTTGGGGTAATATGTGACCATCAAGTGAATCCAACGGGTTTGAATCTGTACTTATAAATGGAGAGCCGGCTTATTTGGGTATAGCCGGTATGTTATTAGTCATACTACGAAAACTACTGAACCTATCCGATTATACCATGAGATTCAGCATGATTTTTGGTGTTTTTGTTGATAGTTACTTATCTGGAAGCATTTTTACTTGCTTTTTATTAGCTTCACCTGTATGTATGTTTGTTTGTAACCGACGCATTTGGGCGCGATTTTGCCCCGATTTCGTTCAAACTTCGTAGATTTATTGAGGACTGATGACAATGCGTTAATATGATAAAATTATTCCATTTTTCAATTTGCAAAATAATATTTTTTGTTAATTTATATAATTTTCATCAATCGTCTCCTTACATACATGCAATGCGCGGGGTACTTGATCTATATAGCAAAACAACGTATGCTAGGTCAGCACTTGTTTATAAACAGAAACTAGAACAAAACAAATCTTTTCAATTGATTTAAATCCTTTCATATATTGTAGAGCGTATTCTTATATTATAAATAGGATTATGAGTTTAGAAGTTTGAATGTTACGGTATCACGCCTTAACTAATCGATCGTTACAAAAACAGATTTTCTATTGCTTCGTCATGCTCGTTTAAATGCCATTGATTGTGGCGATGTCATAGGTCGGGCTTTTCCCAAAAATATGGTCGAGGGAGGCGATGGCTGATCCCTCGTGAACGCGTGGTGTGTGTGGTGTTTTATAAAATACTCTGTTTCTTGTTTTTACAATTAAAATTATTTAATATATATATATATATATATATATATATAGTTTTTTTATTAATATTTTTAAAGTCGCTTATAAAATACTCGCTTAATACCTTTATTTATGCAAATAAACCGTATGTTATGTGTGGATTGAATCTTCCACTGTTCTCTTGTGTTTTTATTTATAAATTTACATTTATTTTTTGACTCGTGTAAGACATAGAGTATTTGATTTTTTATGTATTTTTCTTGCATCCTTTACATATTCTGTTGTAATTCAATAATTTGTAAAACGATGAAGATGTAAATGTAAAACTAAAAGAGTGCCAATGTGTTTCTTGCCACTTCTTCACATTAAAGATGAAAAAATACTTGACATTCGTAACTGTCATTTCCTTGACCTAGTGAATAAAGTGATTTTGATTTGATTCTACATTTAATTCTGAATTTAAAAGGTGCTCCCGAGAGAGCTCCATATAAACTTTAGGCTGAGTCCACATCTGTAGATCGGTAGCAATTTAAGGCTATAGAACCAAAGAAGAAAAAAATAAAAATAATGAGCAAAATGGTTGACCCGAAAGAGCACCCCTGCAACTTCTCGTTAATTCTATACCTTAACGCTTCAAATTATACTTACGACGATTTTTAGCTCTCCGAGCTCAAAATTCGATTTCAACATTTTTAGCTGTTTAAGGATCAAGATAACTCACAAAAGTACTTTGGAGAGCATATAAGTCTGCATTTCATTTTAAATGAAAGACCAAACATAATAATTAAAGCTATAAAATGTTTCTCTGTCACCAATTAAAGAAGGAGTAGGTTTTGATCAGAGTAAATTTTTAATGGATTACCTCCAATATATTTTCGACCCATTGTGGTACAACATAGCTTAAAATAATTCAAAGCTGGTGCTAATAGTCAGCCTCTCCAAAAATCAATTGTGACTTCTAATAATGATATTAACTGAAATCAGTTTTAAACCAAATAAGTATAAATTTGGTACTCAATAGAAAAATGTTTTCTTAAGCATGACTCATCAAACCTTAATTAAGTTTTACCATCAACTTCCGAATTAGCTCTGTATATAAAAAAGTTTATTTATGAATCAAAATTTATCGAAGAAGAGGAATTAGAACCCCCGCCTCTAGAATTACGCATCAGCGCTCTAGCCACTAAATCGGACTTTAAAACTTGTTTATGATCTAATAACTACACAAGAAAACTGATCAAATGTCAAAATAATTTATCACAATCTGATTTACTTACAGTATTCGTACAGCAACAGTATAGTTTTATAATTAGTGAAATAGCTATTTACTTGTTGCAGCATTCCTGCAATATTACTGTAGCAGGCCTGCTTCACAAAATAACCTATACAACAATATTTGGTGTTTTTGAGAGGCGTCACGTAGCAGAACAGGTGCAGTTGTTAAGTGAAATATTTTTACTGTTCACTGAAATAGCTTTATTCAAAACGTTTATCTGGCCATTTTTACTCGATTCGAACATTGGGTTTGCTATTGCGTGTACAAATCGACAACCCTGTCAACACCAGATTGTAAAGTAAATATCTCGTTTCCATGTAAAACTTGTGCTGAGACTTTTATTTGATTCTCTCATTTTTTACTGTGCAACGAATATTGTGAACTTTCATCTCAAATTATGATTGTGTGACTGAGTAGGATTCTAACTGAAGAAAATGGGAATATTATTTTCATAAAAAAATATTATGTATTCAAAAACAATTAATATTACGATATTATCAATCCTCACCATCTGGATATGTGGCGTTCTCCCACAGTGTGGTTTTCAAGGAACTTTCTTCTACGTACGACTTAGCTGTGGAATGAGCTACCTTGTGCGGTGTTTTCAGGATGATACGACATGGGCACCTTAAAAAAAACGCGTACAATTTTCTAAATGGTCGGCAACGCTCTTGTGATTCTCTCAAGATAATGTGGGCGGTGGTGAACATTAGCATTCCAGCTTTATAACTCATATTATAGTTGATCTTAGTAACAACGCTGTAAATAAAGAACATAATGACGTCTTTTGCAGCTACCCCTGAAATATTAGGTCTTAAATATACAGCTACATTTATTGTCATTTTGTTCACTTCTACTTCATCAAACTATCTTCAGACACTTAGTACCAAAAAATGAAATTAGAATCGGGAACTTCATTAGTTATTGGTTGAAGCATAATTCTTTACCATCTCTCCTCTACCTTGATTTTATGTGTCTTTCTTACAAGGTACTGCAATATAGAATCATTTTTAAGGATTATTAATTGTTTTTCTAAATAAAAACTGTTCGGCGTAACGTTATATTGCACACCTCATAACCGATGCGTTGAGGCAGAAGCATTTTTTAATTCAATTCAGTCGTTTAATTATTATTTATAAAAAAAAAATCTAAGATACAACTGGACATACACTACACGACAATATTGTTGACAAACTTCACATTTATACTGAGTTATTTGATAATGATGGACTTTGCAATTTTATATATTGTTTTTTAGTCATGGCATTGTACTAGTCACTTGGATCTCCTTAACTCTCTTAATTTTCAATTTAAAATACCACTCACTGTGACGGTGACACTATTTAAGGCTTTCAGTGAATACATAACTATGGCCCATGAGAACGAGTGCATCTACGTACTGTACGTGAACATTATTGTGGAAAATAAAATTATGATTCAAGCACTTTTGGATTCCAAACTATTTTTGTATACTATAGATTTATTTAGTGAAACTGTGTTTCATGTATTTTTCATAGTAAATTTTTCATAATACTTAATAACATAACAGGTTAATTTTCTCTCGCGAATATGTTGAAAAACGTCGGATGAAACGCGTTACTTCAATACATTTTCTGTGTCCTTATCACCTTTTCGTGTGGCTTTATAAGACATTTATTTAATAATGAACTATTTATTTTTATTAGTATAATATATTATATGAAATCTAATTTTAAAATCAGTTTCGTTTGTCTAATCTCCAAAATGGTTGGATCGATTTTCGAACAGCTTTAGTTAGCTCATGTTATTGGGAATAGCTTAGTTCAGTTTAGGTTTATAATTAGGTATAATAATAATTTAACTGTCGATAAAACCTGATTCTGTATTCACATTACTGCATGAATAAAATATTTTAAGATAACAGCTAAAAACTTATTACATTTTGCTTAACGAAACGAATTCAAACGTTTTAAAATATCATTGATAGCAAAAAGGTTCTTGTAAAACATTTTTCCAGTTTTCTCATGTAATTCAATAAGTAAAAGAAAATACAGCAGTGTTATTTTACTTTAGGAGAGGAAATATGACGTTATCTTGGCCAATCTTCGAGCAGCGAAAATGTAAAGTTTTTATAAAACGGTATATCCGTTCGTTAGATGTTCAATATCATTTTTGAAGTGAAACTTCTTTTGGGACATATTTAATTGGATTTTATGAAACGAAATTATCTACCGTCACTTTTTATAGTATATTGAAGGTAATTAAAATAATTTGTAAAACGATTAAGCTGTAAATGTTGATTTAAAAGAGTGAGATGTAAAAGAGTGTGAAAAAGAAAAAAACATTTAACTTTTATAAGTGTCATTTCTTTGATTTTTAACTAAAATTTATGAATGATGTGGGACTCAAACCCGTGCCTCTTGGATTTCTTCTTCTTACTAGCTGAGCCAACCGTTCGTGTGACGCATTGACCGTAAATCTTTTTATACTTTGTTAAACTATCAGGTTCTGGCTTAATCTACAGGATCTACTTTACAGTTGGTAACCTGCTCAACCGAAATAATTGCATATTAGTAAATTGACTCGAGATATCGCGAACTTCCAAACTGTTTAAGTGAGGGATATCACTTAAAAAAATCAAACTGATTAGACATATTGAATTGATTGCAAATCAAATCAAATTTAAATTATTTTTATTACATAGGTAAATCATGTTATACTTGAAATTTGTCATTTTTTCATACAGCTCATTTGGAAGGCAGATTCCTTAGAGAAGAAGAGAGGAGCAAGAAACTTAAAGGTTGCTCTTTTCAAAACAGATAATGTGTTAAAATTCTTATTTTTAATGCAATTGACAAATCATTTCAATTACAATATAACATGTAAGGTGACGCAACAAAAATACCCAAACGTCAAAAACTGAAAGGCTTACACGAGAAAGTCATAAAAAAGTAAATTAATAATATTATTAACACAAGTTATTGAGTTACAGTAGATGCATCAATCCACACATACCGTAAATAAGTATAGGCATTATGCGAGCATTTTATTAAATATAATCTAATATAAAAAATTCTCGTGTCATGGTGTTAAATTTCGAACTCCTCCGAAACGGCTTGACCGATTCTCATGAAATTTTGGGTGCATATTGGGTAGGTCTGAGAATCGGACAACATGAATTTTTCATCCCCCTAAATGTTAAGGGTGGTCCACACGATTTTTTTTTTTTAATTTTTTGAGATTTTTTTAAATTTGTTTGATTATGTATATGTATGTAGCTAGTATATTATAATAACTTTAATTTTAAGATTTGATAATGTTTATGTCGATTTGGAATGAATCGCATAACGATGTAAGGAAAGATCCTTTCGATATAAGAATATCGTTTTGTAAGATTATTTTCAAGTGATCGTCTGTTATGCGATTAATAGACTTAGAATATACCAACGTATATATGACCTGACAGCCTAACGCGTGACCAAATTTACCAGGCTCCTTTGCACAGGATGCAGGCTAGATTATGGGCACCACAACGGCTCCTTTTTCTGCCGTGAAGCAGTAATGAGTAAACATTACTGTGTTTCAGCCTGAAGGGCGCCGTAGCTGGTGAAATAACTGGACAAATGAAACTTAACATCTCATGTCTCAAGGTGGCGCAATTCTAGTGCACTCAGAATTTTTGAGTTGGGCGTATCAATTACCATCAGCTGAACGTCCTGCTCGTCTCATCCCTTATTTTCATAAAAAAAATTCAAAATTCTACGCAGCAAATTATAAGCGTGGCTGTCTGTTTACGACTTTTCCATAAAAATAGATAACAAACAATAGATTCCCTTTACGTTGCTGTATCTCCGGTTTAGATAATCATCTCTCTGGCACACTTTGTCTATCTATACGCTAGTATATTGTATGTTTATTATGCGAAGTATTTTTCTTTGACTCATATTATTTCAAACCTTAATATCTGTGTGATCTAAATCCCCCGCGCTACCTCCATAATCCAAAAATAAATCTGTAGACGTTACTTTCCAATGATGAAACATTGCTTCCAAAATCCCTTTATTAATCCCAGGGAAAATGAAGCTAAAATAAATTTTGTACGCCAATAGCGTTTATTGTTAACGGTTTGATTTATTTCATAGTTAACTGCCCGATGCTCGGTCGGTTGGTTTATTGGGAACAAATTACTAAAAATATATATATTGTGTATAGGCAATTGATAGTAGATTGTTTGTCAGGGAGCAAAACCACTATTTTTTATGAGAGCCCGACGGATTAAAAATTCGTCACTCGAGTTTAGAATAGGGTCGCTCCCGAGGTGAACACTTTACTTTTTTTCACCTCTATGAGTAAATACATAAGTTCAACTCATAAGTAGAATTACATTTGTTTATTTATAGTTACGAACAATAAGAGACAGAAATACTTAGAGGCTATTATACCTATATATAGAGGCCGAAAACACCGCACAAGGAAGCTCATTCCACAGCTTTGCAGTGGAAGAAAGCTCCTTGAAAACCGCACTGTGGAGGACTGCCACATATCCAGATAGATGGTGGGGATGATATCCTAATTTGTGTCGTGTCGTGCGAAAATGGAATTCGGCAGCAGAAATCAGGTGAAACAGCTCTTCGGAACACTCCCCGTGGTAAATGCAGTAGAAGACACACAATGAAGCGATGTCTCTACGCAACGCTAAGTGATCCAGCCGTTCACAGCGCACACATTGGGTTTCGAACCTGCGCTATATAAATCGTTAGAAAGTGGGCTGGCTTGAAGTATTGCCGTGCTCTATTATTGACGCCCAGTTTCTTCGAAGCCAATTTGGCTTCTGGCTGGAGACTAGCGAGGCTGTAAGGGAAATGTTGTCGAAGAGCGGTGAAACGACAAATGGTTTTAGTGGTAAACGCGCAAATTGGACAAGGTTCAATTTACCTCATTCTGCGACCTCCTTTGTCCTCCATTTTCTTAAAAAAAAAATTGCAAAATCCATGCATCCACACCATTCATTTTGTAATTTGAATATCCGTTGGGATCAGCTGTTTCGTTCATCCTTTCTGTTGATTATTATAAAAAAGCGTGTAATCCTCACGTCTATGTTTTAATTATTTTTTAAACTATAATGTTAAATACATTCGGGCGTGCCTATAACCAAAAACCAACAAAAACTTTTATCTGCAAACAAATTCAACCAACCCATTTAATATTTGTTTCAAATAGTTAGAAATTAACACAATCATAAATAGTTATCCAAACTAACTTATTTTTATCATAATTTCAGTTTTTAAACTGTATAGTGCTTAAATGATTACTGTTGGACTTGTTTATTAAGCTCCGGTGAATAGTTTTGCTTAATAAAACAGTAGTTATCAAAATCAAAAGGCTTATTGCTATTTCTCTGTTCAATAAAAGCGTATCAAAAAAATGTAAAGAATCTAATGTTTGTACATTTTATTCATCAGTGATTGTTTTGTTAATTCAAATCTGTATTTTATTCTACGTTTAATGCCTCGATTACCTATTCTATCATAATCTGTAAATTTTTGCTTTTTAACTGTCAGAGCGCTTTCGCTCTACGTCCGATTCGGATCCGATCCGTATCCATGAAATCACGGTCCGAAGTAGTCGTAGAACTATTTCTATGATAGTTAACGAACTAGATCCGGCTTCCGTCAACTGTTAGAAAAAGTCGACGGAAGTTCTACGACTACTTCGGACCGTGTTTTCACGGATACTGATCGTACTCGTATCGGACGTAGAGCGAAAGCTCAAAGCACTGTCACTCAACAATTTTAAAATCTTAGCATCTTTTTAGCAGGCTCATTTCAAAAAATATTTTGAACTATTATATTATGTATAATATGTACGTCTTAGATAGAGCCCCTTGATGTTAGGCAACGCAAGATAAGATGCCGGTTTTTTTACTTTAGAGTGCATGACAGCTACGTCTGACCCTCTCGACCAATTTGTTTTAGAGTGTGTGCTTTGTTTCAAATAGAGGCTAATAGTTTCCCGCCATTTTTTCAAAGTGTCTACAGCTGTCATTGTCTATCTAGATATAGAAATTATCAAAGATTATTATATGACAAAACCTTTGATTAAGGATTGGTCTCCGCTTGTGCTCCAATTAGATACCGCACTACCTAAGAACAAAAAATAGCTGTTTTTATTACGACGACTATTAGATGCTTGTTTGCATAGCATCTTTCAAATTTTGTAACATACGCTTCGTTTTATGTGATTCCACTGTCTTTTTTATTTCTTGAAAAAATATTTTTACTAAGTTTAGTTAAGCAACCTGACATTTTAGTTTCAACTATTAGCAAAGTTTAACAGAACATTCGACAGGCACGTCAACGTCACACATTGTTCGAGACTGGCTCGAGTACGCACACTTGGGCGTAGTATTCTATTCCGTCCGTCCTTAATCTAAGGACAAAACCTTGGACAAATTAACTATTCGACATGAAACCAAATATTAAATAATGACAGTTGCGCTTCAATCTATACACGACAATGACAAGCGCAAAATTTATTTATTTCACGAAAAAAAAGGTACATTAGATAAAATAGTACTTAGACGTGAAAAGACACAATTTTGAATTGTCCAATATTACTTTTACAAAGCAAAACAGCTTAATAGATCATTTTTGTGACATTGTTACCTTTCGAGCTCTCGCATTATACTGGCAACGTCATATTGCTCACTGAGTCTATTACCACAGTATACATATATCTATATTACTACCTGATTATAATATTATCTCTGTCACATCATCGCTTTGCTACGGTGTGCAAAAAAAGTATCACTAGGATAATATTATTAATAAATAAACAACGATTAATTTTTTCAGCATTATATATCGATGTATTGGTGTTATGTTGTGATGCTGATTATTATTATTATTATAAGTAAAAAGTGTTTATTTTCTGGCAGTTCTATTATAGCAACACAAAACAACAGAAACTGCAGCTCTGTTGACAACAAAAGCCAAAACAGAATAATGAAGTTCAAAATCAAAGCAATGATAGCATGAAAGTATCTCGTCATGTACCTAACGGTAATGAAACTGCAAGCCGTACTGACGCAACAGGACGACGGCGAGGGGGTGAAAGGGGAAGGGGAGGAGGCTTCACGTTTCTGCGAGTGTAATAAAGGCGAGACATGATACTCGTTACGCGTCCAGTGCTTAAATCATCCAAGCACAAAACCCGTAGCCGATTTATATATAATTCTTACAAATGAAAATTCCGTACGATAATAAAATTTATTTGCAAATTGATTTTCTAAATCCTTTGATGTTCGAAATAACTTTTAATTCAATTTCTATGAATATGTTGTGTCGCACATTTTTATTGAATTATTGTTGTAGTTTGCGTTTTAAAAGCGAACAATTCTCGACCTAAAAGAAGTTTTGCTCGGTTGTGTAGATAGAAACTTCAAACAGTAGATTTAAGATTGCACATAAAAGTTAGATTAAATCATACTTACTATATACTAGTTTATAGACTAACAAAACGGGCGAGAGAGTAGAAAATTTCTAACGGAGATACATTAAGATAGAAAAGGAAAGCAATCTAGTGTTCCTCTAGCTGATTTTGATTGACAAGTCGTAAATAGTCAGCCACGTTTGCCATTGGCTCCTTATTATTTTAAATGTTAAACCACTAACTAACGGTTACATTAGCAAATCAAAATTGTTCACGTATAATCAGGCTGTCAATCGTGTATTTAAGCTTGTATATCATAAGTCTAAGTCTAAGTCTAGATAGGTAGAAAGGCTAGATCACCTGGCGTTGTTTAGAGACGTCACCTCATTGTGTGTCTTTTACCGCATTTATCACAGGGAGTGTTCCGAAGAGCTGTATAACCTGAGTCCTATCTCTTAATTCCACCTTCGCACCTTCTGGATATGTGGCGTTTCTGTGGAATGATGTTACGCGGTGTTTCGAAACGGTACGACTTAGGTACCTCCAAAAAAGTGCGTACACTATTTTTAAAGGGCCGGCAATGCTCTTGTGTTTTCTATGGTGCTGCAATAGAATGTGATTACTTGACACCGTACGCTCGTTTGTTCTCTCTGCTATAAAAAAAGTCTTAACTATAGTTTTAGAATTTATCGAGACTAATAGTATGGGCATACTTATTATTTATTGATAAAATTGATGTAAACATTGTTTGAGTTATAAACGCGCCTAAAGTTAATCCAAATTCAAAACTTTTTGTCTTTATCTTACCTTTGTCAGTACAGAGCGACATGACAGGGAGAAGTTATTTTAACCTTGGAGTAACTTTAAATTGTGCTTATTAATGAGAAGAAAGTGTAAGTATAAGACATAAAAAGTATTATGGTCTCCTAAAACGAATCACCGCCGGCCATATTCGATTGCCAGAAGAGTCGCAGGAACATTGACATCCTCAACAAATAAAATAATTTTAAATAAAAATGAATTCTAATGAAATTCCCTTCATGTTCTCTAGAAGTTTTTAAATTAATAACTCCGTCCCACTGGTATTCAAAAATACCTTGCTTTTTGAGATAAAAAAAAAAGATTTAAACCATATTACGATCCTTGTTAATTCCTCAAAATTAATCTAGAGCAATATCTCGATTTCGTTTGATTGAGTATAACAGACAGCCGCCAAATTTAGATTTTAGAAACAAAACTTGATGCGGTTATGAAATTGCAATCGAGATAGTAATTCGTGAACGGGTGCTGCTTGTGGTATTACAGAAAATGAATATAATGATGTTATAGTAAATATATATATTAAAAATTGTAGTTAATAAATAACTAAAAACCAATCAAGAACGATCCAGAACAAAACTGAATAGTTAATTAAAACAATATTTTTAAGTAAACATTTCAGTAGTATAAATTAAAATGATGCTCGGTAAATATATATTAACTTCAATTACGCAAAAGTACATAAAATTAATTTTTAAAAATAGTAAAGATATGATATGTAATGATTAGTTAAGTTAAAAAGTATAGGCTATGATATGATTAGATGAATTTATATTCCCTTTACTCGCTTTTTATTTGTATTCTTTTAGATTTAAAAATAATAATTCTGTTATCATTTATTTGCAATATTTATTTTCAGCGTTAATTGCTATTTTTAATAAATAATTTTGTCTACATGTTTTTATTTGTGGCTCCAACAGAAAAACTCTCTTATTCAAACCCATATCAGACATTAAAATTAAGAGTGACTTCATTTTATTTTTTGAGTTTGTCTCGGAGAGCCCTCTCATTTAATTCCCTTTCCATCCATACCCATATCATACTGACATATTGAATTAAGAGTGACCTCATTTTATTTTTCGATTTTGTCTCGGCAAACCCTTTTATTTAACACCCATATCATAGTTGTCCTCAATTTCTACGACTTCGCATTCTTTGGAAGTTTGCCATAATATATAGTCGAACTCTCAGCCTTGGAAAAAACCCGACTCCTACGTTAGGCGTCCTTTGAATCCTGGAAGGCGAAAATCTTTACATTATGAATTTTGATTAAAATACATCTTAGTATTTATTCAAAAATAGTAGTGATTACTGATAAAGATGATTAATATTTTACTGCGCTCAGTTTGATTTTAATAAAACAAGTACAAAATGCAAACAAATGCAGTATTGCAAACCAACATTCAAATTGTAAATTCGAATTATTAGTTTTACTAGAATCAATTAAGCTCAAGTTGTGATTGCTTGGTGTCAGTAAGATTAGTTGCTTATGCCTCGACTTTCTTGAGTTATGGATCTCGTTATCGTTCGAGTTAGGACTTCCTTTTTCCATAACTTTTTAATTTTAATTTATGCATCCAGTCATCATTATTCTATTATATATATTATGTCAGCAGTCCAACGTTTGATTGGTTTTCCAACTCTTTTTTTCCCTAGTAATTCTCCATATCATTTTGTTTTTGGAGTTGTAAGTACGAGTAGCAGTATATCGTGAAAATGTTCTGTCCCTTGCCACTTAAGCTTCAGAGTTTCAGAGTGCATTGTTTTGGATTATCTCATATGCACTCAAGTACTTCACGTCACTTAACTAGTTATAATCTATTGCAGTTTTTATGATTCTTGGTAAAACAATTTAAAGAACCAGTCACATCACATTCCCATCAGCTTAAAATCAAAAACATTTAACAAATGTATCACTTCCTCGCTAACATATGGCTGCCAAATTTGGACGCTCAATAAATACCAATCGAAGAAACTAAATGCACAGGGTAGGGATGGATACTTACGTATTAACTAAAAGTGACTCAAAGAAATATGGAAGTAAACTTTTTAAGTATTAGAATAAAAGACAAAATAGCGAAGAATTAAATAGGAAAAAAAAGTAAACTAAAAGACATAATAAGAATCGCAATAACTGCAAAATGGAATTGGATTCGACACATATCAAGGGCAAGTAACAAATATGGGGCAGTATACCCATTAAATGCCAAAAGTAGAAGTAGAACACTTAATACTAGATGGAGAGACGATCTAGTAAATTACGATGGAGTGCTATGGTCCCGCACAGCAACCATAAGGAATGAAAGAAGAAGGGGGAGGTTTTATATTGTAATAGCCTTTAATAAATAAATAAATCTGGCAATACTTATGTTTTCTGTATTTGCAATGATAAATGATATGTAATATTACTATTGTGATGCGCTTGAAGTTACACATGAACAATCCAATATAATATTATCAGTTTTGTTATTAATTATGCACGATCAATCACACCCATGGCACGCCCATTGTCACAAATCGTAATACTTATTAATATTAATGTTGATATGATTGATACGAAAGCTCGGCAAATATGGAACGTCAAGAAATTTATACATTATTCATATTATCACACATTATTTACATACGTTTATTTTACCTTATCTAAAAAATATAACAATAAAAAAAAATATTCCATCAGGAATTATTATCCGGAAATCAATAATTTTCTAAATGTAATATGAGTTATGTTAAATATTTAAAATCCCCTAAGATTTGTTAGTACCTGCAAATGCACCTCTCGCCTGCTTGCGCAGGCCCGAAATAAGGGTTATGTTAGCTTCAATACTATCAAATTTAAAGCCAGTTAAATTTCTAGCAGTTATTTTTATTCGATCATCTCTTTACAAATATGTTATTATCAACTATGTTTAAGCAATTTGTTATGTCTTTTAAGTGATAACCCTTACTTCTGGGATTAAATACACAAATAAAATTTAAAAACAAAATTTTATGGACTAAAACCCGCGACCTCTCGCGTTCCAAGCGTGTGATCTTCCGACTGAGCCAACCGTTCGAGTGACATATCGTTAGCAAAATCTTTTATGATTTGTTCAACTCTCAGGTTGTGGCTTCCTGAAAAGGCTAGCTCAGTTGGAAGACCACCCGCACGGAACCCGAGAGGTCGCGAGTTCAACTTTCGCATCGTTCATAAAATTTTGTTATCAAATTTTATTTGTGTAACTATGCTTAGCATTATACGTGACAAAAAAATAATGTGTATAGCTAGTTTGAACGCGTTTTGGGAACGATATATGGCTGTCTTAATATTTATTAGTAAAGTGCTGCTGCGACGACTTAGATAAATAATTATCTAAAGTAACCGTCATGAGAATCTATAAATTTTGTAAACAATGTTCAGGAGTTCACAACATTTGGACCATCAAAAAAAATGAATTTGTTTAAGATGTAATAAATTATTTAGTAACAAATATTAATTAACATATATTATTTAAGAATAATTATTCGTCAGATTCAGATGTTTCCATTTCTGTGTCAGAATCAGGGACATGTATCACGAAGCTGTCTACAGTTTTATCAATCATCTCATCGATTTTGAAATAAAAATTATCTTCTTCCTTGATAACACAACGCTTCCAATTTTCCGAAGTAATCTGCTGCAGTCCCTCTTGTAATAATTTTTTTACCTCGTCAAATTAAAAATTTGTATTTTTGCGAGCAACATATCCTTTTACGTTGGCCCAAATTAGCTCAATTGGATTAAGCTTTATTTCCTTAGATGTACTGGCTACTGGCTCCATTATACGTAATAACAAATAAAATTAACGCAACAATTAAAGTAACAACAATAAAAAAATGATAACGAAACAATAACAAAATTAACAATAACAACCAGATCCGCGATATATGCAAAGCAATGAAACAAACTCGTACGCATTCGAAACTCGAATGACGCGTTTATTTCAAAATGGCGTCCCGATAGTTTAGAATCCCTGCGACGGACGCGTTCCGGTACCAAGAAACACAAACGATAGCGCTTTGCGTCGTTAAAATATGATCCGACTAAATTAAAGAGGTTGTTACTTTCATATAACCCATCTATATTTCATGTCGATTGAATATGGTCAATTTATTATTATCTCGCAGTATAAAATGTTTACTTAGTAAAAGATGTTTCTTTACATAATTTATAGCTTCTCGTGACGGGTACTTTACTATCTAATTTTGCCACGAAATCGATTTTTTAACGTTTAAAATTCTTACAAATGATAATTAATTTTTTATGACCTTTTGTAATTCTAATGAAACTCATACGTGTTTTTAATTAAATAAAATAATTCTATTTGAAATTACTAAGTAATTTGGCTTTAAGGCTTAAATCTATATGGATTTGCACTCTGCTGTCATAAGATTTTAAGTCAGTGCTTGTTCTAGAGATTTTTAAGCCAGTTGATGTCCAATGACGTTTATTTATAGAACTTCATTGTTGATGTCAGCAAATTGTTCTGAGCAGGTAATGACTTCTAAAACTGACCATAATCTGTAGCCTAAAGGGATCAGATGTAGGCTAGATGCAGGCCTGTCTTCAGCTTCGGTTCGTGCTTGCTATGCCTCTGGTGCAGTCTGAAAAGTCCAAGGTAAATTTTTACTAAGCGTATTGCTAAGAGGTTTCACAACACAATCTAAAACAATCTATTAATATATTATATGAACAGAAGTCTTCACCCATTTTTCACAAAAATATAGGTTAAGTCACAAACTCCTTGATGAGACACCCCCTACTAAACCATGACTGACACAGTAAGATAACGACGTTACATTTTTCTCACCAATTGTCATGCTTTTTTGGAACTATGAGTGTATATTTTGTGATTTTATTTGTTGTCTTTTCAATTGTGAAATTTTTATCTTAAGTAATGCGAATATTTCTGTACTTTTCGCCCGCTTTTTGCGACAACATTTTGATCGAGCTACTTTCTCTAACTGTAGTATTTAGGGAATGTATATCGACGATAAATTCAAAACTTTGTTAGGGTCTACTTTCCTCGTGTTTTTTTTTTTGTTTCCGCATAGTTTTGCAGCTAATTCTGGTTTTAAACGCACTTCAAGCTTTTTAGTTCTAACAGTACTCGGAAGAATTCTGCCTCGGATTTTTATTGCTTCCGACATAGTATGTGTAGGTTTACCTACCAATAGTGCAACATACGAACATATAACTGATACCAATCTTTTTAAGTGTCTGCAGAATGAAGAACGGTTCCATACCAACTTTAAACAAAATACCCACTGCAATTCAATTTTCTTTGACACTGCGCATATTTAGACTCAACACAAACCTCAGAAAATATCTGAAATGGCGAGAAATGACGAAATTTGTTAAAATTATAAACGAGTTCCTTATTTGACTATAAAACAAAAAAATTAAAAAGTTTTTAAGTTACACATATTTATGGCTAGTCTAGTTTCGTTTATATACTTTTTAAATCTATGGTTCAAAAAAATGACCGTCAACCGAATTTTGATGGCGACAAGCATAATATTGACTAACAATCTCGCTTCCCCAAATCTTAAAACAATTTCGTTCCATTATCCTTATCTCGGAAAAATGACGGCCAATTTCACGAAAAGTATAACAGGCTTTGTGCTTATAATATGAGCATTGTAAGGGATCTGACAACAGTCTAGAAAAATACGGTCGAAAATAAGGAACTGCTTTAGCCTATAAAAAATATTCCGAATTTATTTTCTTGAAACGTTTTAACCAACTTTTAGCAATTAGATTCTAATTAATTCATTTTCCAAAAGCTGATGAAAGAGGAAAAATTTCAATCTAAGACTTTAAATTATTATTTTACTTCAAATAAGTGTAAGAAAATCATAATAGAACAGAGTAAGACAGTGTAATAACTAAATTATGTAATCGTCTTAATTGAAAATATATTAGGCACTAGATACGTCCGTACCTGCCTGCACCTTAGATAGTTTAAAAAAAACATTCTCATTGAAAATAAACTTGAAAAACTTGTAGTAATGTTTTGCTAACTTGACAAGGAAAGCACAAAAGTAGATCTGCAAATGATCGCAGGAAAGCAAGGCCTTTGAAAGACTGACAGTGGCAACAAAGAAAATTAACTAAGTGATTAAATGCAAACATCAATATGTTTCCTAAAGAACCCAATGGTTCTTTAGGAAAGAATAAAAGGAATGTAGGTCTGTTAAAAAACAAATAACGATTGAAGCTATATCTCTACTGAGTACGGTACGGACTTACACGAGCTGTTATGCCGAAAAGTGAAAAAAACATAGAAAGTAGGCGGACAGAACATTAGACCCAATAGAAAAGATCAATAAGCCTGTACCTATTACGTCCGTATCTTATTTTAAGTTTAACAACTTTACTAATTTTTACAGTATAATATTAATGTAGAGGGAAAGGAAAAATTAAGAAAAATATGTACTAAAGACATAATTATTATACTATAAATACAACTTGATTCACTCACAAGACGGGTTGACTGTACTGTGAAACCTGTAACAGAAAATTACATCAAATACACGAAAACAACTAGGACTGAAACTCATTTTCCACCAATAAATCGCTTCAGAATACATCCGAATTCCGACTTATAATACGATCGTTGTTTCATAACAAATAAAATATAACTTATTGTTCTCAAGGGGTTCAAACTAGAGAGCCACATATGAACTTGGGCGTACTGTTAGCTTTAAACTAAGATAGATAAACTCAAGGGACTTTATCGGAAATACACCGATGTTTTATAAGAAATCTTACAAAAAACTCCCAAGTAATATAATTTGGTACATTGACGTTTTTGCTGGATGTTATTTGAAGAAATGGTGAGATTGTTTTCGTTGAATGTCTAGTCGAGAATTCGAATTTACGATAGCCTTTAATGGCTTGAAGCGTTTCGAAGGCGGATCTTTTTCAGATCCATTTACGGTAGCGTGTTGAAATATTGATCCGAATACTTCGTTTTGGTTGGGATTCGCAAAATATACTTCAGTTTTAGTTTATTACTTTTTAACACTTACAATTACACTTTTTAATTACTAATACAGTTAGTGCGTTTAATAGTAATTCTAATACTAGGAAAAAGCGCCTCAACTCAACGTCATCGAGTAGATCATATATTGTCCAGTGTTCACGAGCGAAGGCTGAGTAATGTCAAGTAAATTTTAAAATGAGTAAAGCAAGGCAGACTTTTTCAGACATTTTTGTCGTACATGATCCATTTTCCATCATCAATCTTCCATTTCTTCAAAAACGATACGGTTTCATTACATATCAGGGTGACCAGAGCAAGATGCATCCCTGGCGTCAATACTCCACCACATTAAAAACGCCGACAATGCATTAGGTACAAAAACAACACTATTATTTATACATTTTTTAAATATATCGAATTCCCTCATTATATTCACTCATTTTGACAGCTAGAAAAAATGCCAATGAAAAATACTTGAGTTTAGTTTTATTTATTTAGATTACCTGACCCAGCAAACGTTGTATTGCCGATATTAAAATGGTGATACAAAAGTAATTGTTGATCGTAGATGGGTGAAAATTTGAAATTGTATGTATTTTTTAATGCTGACTCATAATCAAACAAATTTAAAAAATAATATAAAAAAAATAAAAAAATAAATCGTGAGGACCAGCCATAACATTTAGGGGGATGAAAAATAGATGTTGTCCGATTCTCAGACCTACCCAATATGCACTCAAAATTTCATGAGAATCGGTCAAGCCGTTTCGGAGGATTTCAATGTTTAACACCATGACACGAGAATTTTATATATTAGAAGATGTAAGCTTAACTGATGCTCCATAGAATTAGGTTATTAATAAAAACCCTTACGTGTCTAACTTGTTTTAAGCCATCAAAGCTGCGTTGATCATCACCATTTCATATTAATATTCGAAAAATTCATATAACGGACTAAATAAATATAAAAATATTTGAAACATTCCTTCCGAAAATCCTTCATTAAACACGGGAAAATGAAGCTTAAATAAAACTTGATGGGAATAACGTTTATTGCTAGCTATTTGATTTATGCCGTAGTTAACTACGTGATGTTCAGATGGTTTCTTTATTGGGAACAAATAAGAGAACGCGTGGAGTAGATATTTTTTATTCGCTACCTATTCTCCTAGAATTTATTATCTGAGTAAGCAAATCTTTAGTCTGCAGTATAATTACTGCAATATATAAGTGCGTGAGCGGATAAAAATTATGATATTTATATAATTTAAACATTGAATATTTGAAAAAAACGCAGGTTCGGCCAGTCCCAGTATCAGCTCGATCCATGACCGCGTTCAATGCAGAGCAGCTTGAATTGTCGCGGACCCAGTGCTCTGTGAACCACTGGATCAGTTGGCGTTGCGTAGAGACGTCTGTGTGTCTTCTACCGCATATGTCACGAGTGTGTGCTCCGAAGAGCTGTTTCATCTGATTTCTGCCACCGAATTCTACCTTCGCACGACACGCCATAAATTAGGATATCATCCCCACCATCTAGATGCGGTCTCCAATGAGTTTTCTTCCACGTACTACAATGCTGTAGAATGAGCTTCCTTGTGCGATTTAGATTCCGGGACGATATGACATGGGTATTTTCATCTTAAATTGCTTGAGGAAACAAAATTTGTTTTTACATCAAATTTTTTTTTATGGAATAGGAGGACAAACGAGCGCACGGGTCACCTGTTCTTAAGTGATCACCACCGCCCACAATCTCTTGCAACACCAGAGGAATCACAGGAGCGTTGCCGGCCTTTAAGGAACCTTGTAATTACAATGATTATCTGTATTAAAATGAATGTACTTATTACTCATGCTCAGCGTATGTCTTGATAATCCTCTTTAATTATATTTGCTTCACTTAACGATAAGCTGTTTAAAAGTTACGAGGCCGTATCTTACGCTTCGTGAGTACTTTATTGTTTAAATTGTTGAAAAATTAAAAAATCCTACAAGCAAGATTGTTATTTCTACAACGTTGAAAACAATTTGCAATGCTGTTTTTAATTTTTTTATCCTTAAATATTATCACGTTTATGGAAAATACTTCAATTTAAGCTTTCAATAAAAATTAGAAACTGTTCGTTTTTATAAAGCCCCGGTAAATTGTTCCGCTACCAATTGTTTGAAGATCAAAAGGCAACCATAATGACATTCTCTTCCACTATTCGATAAAAGGACGTCAAAGGATTCTCGGAACATACAGCTAACGGCCACTCAATAATAATTTTATTACCATATGTTTTGTATCTCTTGTAAATTGTAGATTAAGCTGTACTTTTGGCAAGATGAGCTCATCTTGCCAAAATCTTGGCGTCATTAATAGAGCATGGCAATACTTCAAGTTGGCCCACATTCTCGCGCTCTACAAAGCGCAGGTCCGGCCATACATGGACTATTGCTGTCATCTCTGGTGGTTGGTTTTCTGGCGGTGTTTCCGGGACGATACGACATGGGTACCTTCAAAAAAATCGCGTACACCTTCCTTAAAGGCCGGCAACGCTCTTGTGATTCCTCTGGTGTTGCAAGAGAATGTGGGCGGCAGTGATCACCTAACACCAGGTGACCCGTACGCTCGTTTGTCCTCCTATTCCATATAAAAAAGATATTAGCGATGAAAATAGTATGTTAGTTATTGACTTTTCTCACAAGCCCATTAATATTATAATGTTGGATACTTATGTGCATTGAGTTATATACGTATACTATATACATATAGACGTCCTAACAGCCCGTTATTGTGTGACCATAATTGATATGTCAATGTGTGCTGTGTGTCAATGTGTTGTAATGGTTTAGTATTCAAATTACTAAGGCTGGGTTGCACCTTGCTACCTTTAGAAATAACAACCATGTTAAATCACTGGTTAAACAAAAAATGAGTAGCACCATTTGACAATTTTTAGATGACGTCATAACTTTAACTGTTAACCGTAACCGTCCAATCTGCGACGGTTAAAGCTATTGTTAATGATTAATTGCCAAATAGTGACCAGGCAAAAGTTTCAATTAAATATTCGATATTGACTTGATATTTCACTTTTCAAGGAATAACATCTTCCGCAGTCTATGTTACAGTCTATGTTACAGTCAGCGTTACTGTTAACGTTAAATTTGACTTAAACTTTAACTATAACAACTAATATAATGCAACCCATCCTAAGGAGCAAATGCAAACGTGGCTAACTGTTTATGAGTTTTCAATCAAAATTAATCACAGTAACAATAGATTCGCTTGTAACCTTTCTCTCTAGCCGTATCTCCCTCAGAGATATTCTTTCCTCTCGCACGCTTTATAGACACGCTGTATTATAAGTCTAAGCTTAGTTAACCTGTGCGAGGCTCCTTTGTACAGGATGCCGCTATATTATGTGTACTACAACGGCGCCTATATCTGTCGTGAAGTAGTAGTAAGTAAGCATTAGCGGGAAGGGCACCGTAGTTAGTGAAATTACTGGACAAATGAGACTTAACATCTTATGTCTTAAGGTGACGAGCGAAAATGTGGTGCCGCTCAGAATTTTTAAGTTTTTCAAGAATCCTGAGCGGCACTTTGTTGTAATGAGCAGGGCGTATCAATTACCATCAGCTGAACGTCCTGCTTGACCCGTCCCTTATTGTAATAAAAAAACGTAGCAACTTGAATTTTTGAAAATTTTCAATCTCAATTTTATAAGTTGATATTTAAGTTAAAGTGAAGACTCTAACAGTAATGTGTTTAGAAACCTCCATTTAATATCAATCTATTCACATCGTAACTAGATTTTCTTCCTTCATCAATATTTCATTAATTTTTTCGTTGTTCAGGTTGCGAATTTTCAAACCATATTTTCTTTCCTATTAATGACACTAAAATATTATTCAATCTTTTAATATGGTTGCATATGTTTGATTATTTTACTATTAATAATAATGAATTTAAATATGATAACCAATCATATAATATTATCATATAAATCAATATGTTTTATTAGATTTTAGATGTTTTTATTTAGTAGAATTGAATTAAAAATGATACCTTTTATCGTATAGGTTTTCAAATGCTACAATAATTATTAAACTTTTGGAGTACTTACATCAGGGTTTAGTAGTTTTACTGCATTCTCTACTGGTTCATCCAAATAGCTATTACTTTTAAGTGAATTTGCCATCATTTGCTATTCAAATAGATTTCATTTATGTGTATCGAATTTTATGTTTATTTTTCATTTTTAGCGCCTTGCTGTCCATTCGCCTTCAGCATTTAGCATTTACTGCATACATAAGGCATTAATTTATATTTTTGTCCAATTTAGCTGTTTGCTGTGGCCCATCGAATTATTCTTAAATATTTATTATTCATACAAAGATCTTATTTTATCATTTATATAATAGTAATCTGACTAATTTTCCCAGCTTCAGTTTAAGAACTATAATAATAAAGAAGAAAGAAAGAAAGAAAAAATGTTTATTGACGTTATTATACATTCTGATAATAGTTCTTAAAGTTATACTAATCTAATTATGATCTAATGACGCCAATGGGCCCCCAACTCAGCATAGTTGTGGTTTCAAAAGAATCCACATAGCTGGTCTTCCGTGGAAACCAGAGAGCGCTAGTAACGCACAGTCCTGTCACATGAAGGTGTAAAAACTATTAATTCTCCATGAGCACAAAGCACAAAAAATAGTGAAACTCGGATCTAAAATTAAAACTAACAACAAATAAAAACAATTAAACTTGCCATTGCCACACAAACAAACAAATTTTTTAAATATATTTTTGGACAGTAATAAGATATTCCTAGTCTCATCCTTTTCAACTTAACGAAACATATTTGAAACAAAACAAATCTTATAACTATGTTTACAATACTATGATTACATAAAATTAAAACTAACATTACGTGGAAGCGTACCAAGAATACTTACTTGCAGCATATCCGCGCTTTGAAACAAAATATAATATTAACTTGAAAATCACAAACGTATGAATTTAAATTAATTAATTTACAAGTACCTAATTCTCATTTTTGTATGAAATATAGTAGCCGAGTTATTCACCACCTCATAACAACTCTTGTACTTTGCATTACTAAATCTTACTAGAAAATTGATTTAGTGAAAATGAGGAAGAAAGAGAATAAGAAATTTATTTATTCGTTTATTTATCAGGGAGCAATATTGTTCAGCAAAACAAAATGAAGTAGGTTATAGTATTTCGTTACTGTGTATGGTGAATGGTTGGTTATTGTTTTAAGACGCCAGCGAGTAATCAATGCATATAAATAAAAAATAAGTTAAGTTAACATGTTAATTACAGCAGAAAACTTTTTTTTTATTTATTTAACGATTTCTTGGAGGTAATTTATTTCATACGAAGTACTTTAGGTTACTTTTATCATAGAAAAATAAAATGAATATTAGTTAGATGAGAGTAAGAATATATTTCTTTTATTAATTTTACAACCAAAGCTAAGAAAATTGAACAAAAAGTAAGAAATATAAGTACAATTTTGAACGTTACCAATAAAATAATTTCAATATAGCCACGAGGAAACATAGTCTTACAATTTCCCTTCCCCAAATCAAAATACAATTTGAGATAAGGAAAATGACGGCCGTATTCTGGGGAACTATTGCAGACATTGGGCATAAAATACGTGAATCGTCGGGGAATAATCAGACTATAACTGTCCGGCGAGAGAAGGTCAGAATTAGGGACCCATAACATTGTGCTTATCTTTGATATATTGACTTCTAGTTTAGTCCAATGTTTATCGATATAATTTATGTAATTGTTCGTATCTTAGTCCTTCTCTTCCCTTTATTCTATGGCAACTATTTAAAATCAAATTAAACTGATTTTATTCGAAATAAATTTAAACAAATGCATGTTGGTTTGGGAGAATCCTAAAGAGATACTTAATATATTGATTGTATTTATTTATATATCAATAAAGATATGATAAACTGCTTGTAACGACATCGATCGAAGTTAAAACAGGTTACTACAGACCAAATAAAAAAATTACTGGATGACCCATGCGATAGGTATAGTCTTAAAAAATTCAAAGTGATTTTGATGTAGCGAAAGAAATAGTTTTGCAAATGGCTTGGGCTCTAATTTAAATAAAACTAGTATCTTATTAAAAATACAATAAGTTATTTAAGCCCAGAAATATCGCATTTACATTTTAACACCACATTAAGAGGATTAAGTCAAATTACTTTAAATATCTTTGAATATTATCGAAGCTAAAATTAAAATTTGTAAAATAATTTTCTCCAAGAAATTCAATAAGTAAAAGTAAATAAAACATTGTGATTTTATGAATGAAAAAATGTTCCATCGGCCCCTGGGATTTATACAATCTTCGAGAAGTGAAAAATGTAATTCTTTCTATAAATCCAGCACTCATTCCAAAAACTTACTTTTACGTATCGTCATAAAATCTTGTATGCTTTGTTCAACTCTCAGGTTGTGGCGGTACGTCACTCGATAGCTCAGTTGGCAGAGCACTGGCACGTAACAACAGTGGTCGCGGATTCGAGACCCGCATTGTTCATAAAATTTTGTTTTCAAAATTTATTTGTGTATTAATTCTAGAAGTGAGGAGTATCACTTTAAAAACATAACACATAATTTTTTATGTTCAATCATATTTTGGATGAGGGCATGGCAAGCCCGATCGTCGTGGAGATCTTTGGGCCATTGTACAGCAGTGGACGTCTTCCGGCTGAAAATGAATGAATCATATTTTTATATTATATAGTTATCAAGAAATATTATCTGCATGAACTTAAACAATTTACAATTCAGTCTATTATAATAACAACTGATCCACGAGGTATCTAATAAATAAACACAATGTAAGTACTATTATTACGTAAATATAATTTATACCTCAGTTATATACAATAGCACATGCCCACATTTAATATATGTCAGCAATGTTAGTAAATATATTGATTACAATACATATATAATATATTTACAAGCGCTATCAACGCCATAAGATATCCAAATTAATACTTACATTTATATAACTGCCGTTATTTATTACTGTGTTGGTCATGTTATCATGTCATGAGACAAAGTCTCGTGCCAGAGTTTGGCGAGTCAACATCTCCTGAGGATGCCTTGTGTAGAGGTGAAACACGTGCCGAATTTTTTAAAGACGAATATTGGTATGTATTATTATAAAACTCAAAACATTTGGATAACTATGGATTTTCGCAAAATAACGCCTAATTCAATAAATTTTCTTAGTCATGTTATTTTATATAATTATCATTTTAGTTTAAAGAACACTTAAATCAGTAGGGACTTAATAAACCAAACCACGGCAGTACCAGCATTCAATTAAGATCATAATATATCGTCTACTAATATTTTATTTTTGATAATGAAATAATATTGCATTGTAATGGGCAGGGCGTATAAATTATCATCAGCTGAAAGTCCTGCTTATTTTCATTAAAATAATTATAATTGCTTAAAGATGATTATTAAATACTAAATATTCATCTTTACTAAATTCACTTTAATTTGATTCATGTCATGTAGCTGGCACTACAGCAGCTCCAACTAACATTTGTGAGTAGATTCACCATAAACTTATTATACCTCCGTAATAGACGAACCCTGTGTGAAAGTGAGATAACTATCCTTACATAAAAACCCAGGCTTGAGAAAAAGAGGGAATAGATTAAGACCATGAAGCCGTTTTGAAATAATTTAGTGTCCATTAGTCTCCTGTCAAATTGGGCCGTTTTTATTACACATAGCAACAATCCAACTAAAGAAACATTTCACAGGTAAATACTGATACTTCAATACTGGTTTCGTGATGTATATTTTCTTAAAATTATAATTATTTAAGTAGATAACACTAACATTATTCATTTTTGTACTATACGATCATTTAAAAACACTTATAATGTGACTAAGAAATCATTAATACATTTTATTCTACTTACTCGAAACTATTAAATAATACGTGCGTACTCACACATTCTGTCAAATGGATGATTACTTTTTCAGTTGCCTTAAAATATTTCAAATTTATTACAAATTAAACAATGTTACATCAGGCCGTATTTTGAGGATATTGCATGAGTTTTGTATGTACAATTTAAATATGATAGCTTCTCTCAGATCTCCATAATAACATGCCAATCCAAACTTTGATGCTAGCGCCGCGCCGCCAATACGGCAGTAAACAAGTCTACAAATACTCTAACATTGTGTCATATGTGACGATATATTGACTTCATCACAGTGACGTGTGAAACAAAATGGCGGCATCAAATTGATAGGCGAGTTTCCTGTTTGGAGAGTGACATGTTTTTGATCACATATTGTGCAAAGGTTTTATTTTATGATACAAATAAGTCTACGATGTCTACTCTCTTACAGCACCGTAAGAATCACTGGCGCGTTTTGACCTTTTGTTGGTGAAGCTTTTGAAATTCGTATAGAAAATCACCGGATCACTCGTACAGCCACATTGTAGAAACAATTACTGGCTGCTGTTTCCGAACCGATACGACTGAGGGACCTTAAAGAAAAGAGCATACTCCCACTACACTAACCCTTACGATCCAATCCCTCAAAATTTAAATTCCTTTGATTTCCGAGCGATATTGGCGAGCGAAAATTCGCGAGCGAAAGTGTATCTATGCGTATTATTTATTGTGTAGCAATAGAATGCTTATAATTTTTTTTATAAAAATAATAATAATAATATTGACACACTTTTTACACAAATTATCTTGCCCCAAGTTAAGCATATATAGCCTGTGGTATGGGTTACAAGACAATGATATATTTAATACAATATACTTACTTAAACATACATAAATTCATATAAACATACATAAATACATTTAAACATCCATGACTCGGAAACAAACATTCGGATTCGAACCCAGGACCTCTAGCTTAGCAGGTAGGATCGCTAACCACTCGGCTATACAGGTCGTCTTATATATATTATCGTATACTTTTATGTGCGAGTAATTGTATTTTTGAGCTCAAATAGCTCAATATCGTCTAATGTATAATTTGAAGCGTTTAGGCATACCTAAACGCTTTTCCATAGAATTAGCGGGATTTTTTAGTGGAAGAAGCTGGGATGGTCTTTAGGGTCAACCGTTATCCAAATTTTTTTTATTAGTTCTATTATTCTTAAATCTGAATAAGGTCACACACAGCCAATGTCTCCTTAAAGTATCACAAACACCATGAAGGTTACAACCTCATCTCAGAGCTTATATCGCCATATTTAAGTCTACGAGGAGATTGAATACTTGTCTAGGACATACGTATCATATAAATTCATTATCTTAAAATAAAGAAAAAAGTGTTCATAATTACAAAAGTAAAGGTTACGTTAATATAATATTATAGTAGAATATTAATATACATTTTACATAGACGATATTATTATTGTCCATAACATGGACGGTGGAGTTATGACGCTGTTAAATATTTAAGTGTCATTTGCTATTCAGCCGCTTTTCACGTCTCTAATTCAGCCTAACCGGGGCTAAGCATAATTCCTGATGATACATCATTGATCAGCAAATGTCTGTTTCATTTACTGTGTGGGTAGAAATTATTACTATCGCAACATGTTAGTTGAAATACTGTTTTTGGTGTGAGTAAACTGAATCAATACTTCTTTGCCTTGTTGTGTTCATTTTTTTAAAGATATTTTATAGATTATCTAACAAACAAGCTAACATCTTAATAATTAACTCTGTAATTAAATAGACCTATACAACGAAAAATTAATATTCGAGTAAAAATTGGGCAGTAACGCCCTAACTAGTCAACGGTTGCAGTGGAAGTGTATCAACGCCATTTTTTTTTGAAGAGGAGGAAAATACATTTGCGTATTGAAGACCCCGAAACAGGGTCTATATTATGACGGACTCGGGAGTCTGCGTAAGCAGATACCTACCTAACGACTTAAAACCTCCTCTATGCTGTCTACCCTGAAGGCTTTTACTCAAAGACTACGCAACAACTTTGAGGCCTCCACGTCGTCCTATGTCCTATGTCAATGCCAGTGAGACCTCGCCTTTTTTAAACATCTTCACGCTGTTAACAATATTTATATAAAATGCAGCGTGTTTCGGAGAAGGTTTAAGTATATATTATGTTGGAGATTACTTAACCGGGATCTAAATTTTTTTGACTTATAATTACCTATATATTCACAATACAACTAATTCAGTCAAGCAATTTAGATGAGCAAGTGTGGGGTACTAACTTTATATGGCAATACAAGGTCTGCCGGGTCAACTAGTAAACCTGTAATTAAAATTAAAAAAAAAAAAAAATTATATTTATAATAGTAACAGCCAATTAGTTATTGATAGAATAAGTAGTTTCATAAGGCAGCTAGTGAAGTTATTGAGTTGGTAAGACTTAAGGAAACATAAAATATCTATTTCAAATCTCACAGTTTATTCCGATTTACCGGAACGGTGCATAGAGACTGATTTCATAGGCTCAATTTGTACAATTCCTGCTTACATAATCTCTTCAAAAATTAAGCAGTGATAGCACAAAAATATCACAAAATGTACGTTACAGTAATGAAACTGCAAACCGTACTGACGCAACAGGATGACCACGAGAGGGTGGTGAAGGGAATGGGAAGGGGCTGCGCGTTGCAGCGAGGTCAAGAGATAATTTTGTCTGTAAGCAATATTAAACTTTCTACGTCTATCACGTAACCGCGCGTGCCAGTGGCGTAAATGCCACAAGTGAGCGAAACCGAATTATAACTAGTCGATTATATAACGAAGAAACAGAAAATTATTGCCAGTATCAATTAATATTATATCAATTCACCAAAAAAACGCTGTAGCTTATGTGTCCGTCAAAACAATATGTAGAACTTGAACAGAACTAAACGCAAAGTGCGCATTCGAAGAATTTTAAGCGGTTGTTAAGCCCATTTTTTTTTGTTTTAATTATGAAAAATAGAATTACAATTTATTATTATATAACAGGCCAAAAACCACAGAGGTTTGTCCGGCATGTTAGAAGAAATACTATTATCGATTACAATTACAATAAATATTAATATTAACTTATAAATACACAATTTATAATATAGGTACAATACAAACGAAAAAATTAATGTAGGTACATCAACAACAGTACTTATTGTAGCACGGGTGAGTCGCATGGCCTGCCACCGCAATGTATTGAATTTTTGAATGACCGTCTGTTTAGATATATTAATTAGTAAACAATACTCAACTTTATACCGAATAGTTAAGTACTCAATTGCGGATAGCACATCACGCTACGCACTAATCATGGCTTCGACAACGAAAGGCAACTCAAGGCATAAAGTTATGACCAATATACAGGTTGTTTAAAAAGGAATAACTTTGATTTAGTTTTAATATTTTTTGTATTTATCTTGTTTCATATTTCAGGATTGATTGTATTAAGTAGGCGGGGTACTAAGTATGCTGTAGTTCTCTCACCGTATACATTTCTGGCTTTCACCGTTTTATAAAATTTATTTGTTTGATTGCGTGTAATGGTTTCATGATTATATTTTTGTATAATGTTCTCATTGAACATTTGTTCTTTTAATATATTGTAGTAAAATTTAGATTGTACTGGTAGCACCTTACAGTATTTGAATAAATTGAACTCATCATTTTGGTTAGTTTCTTTTATGTTTTTTGAAACAATTTGTTTTAAAATTCTGTTTTGCAACTTTTCGATCTCATTTAAATACGTTTTGTAAGTTCTACCGTACGAACTAATACCATAACTTACTATTGTATCGGCCAATGTGTTATAAAGCAACAGTAAAATTTTATAAGGTAGTTTACTTTTAATTATTTTAATGTTTGCGAGGAAAGCTCTAAGCTTATCACAAACTGAATTTATTTGAGGGTGCCAGTTAAATTTATGGTCTATAATTAATCCAAGATATGTGTGCGTTTTAACCGAGTCAATTGTAGGACAGCTGCATTCTATGCAGCAGTTGTCTAAATTCAAATACTTATTACCTACCTACCTAGTCCCCCCATTTGATATACTCGTTAAACCAAGTAAGTATTTCAAATATTAATTCGCACACGTTTTGCGAAATATCATAAGAACTGAATCTCTTACACTTGCAGGCCATAAATATCTTTCGTCATAGCCATCACGAAAACATAACTTTTGTTCACATAAAACACTAAACTACAACTACGTATGACGTAATAAAACGTATTGTTTATAAATCCATACAAGGTCGAAGTTATAACCCTCGTAGGTTGGACATTTGTAATATAAACTTGATAGACGGAGTACCTGCTAAATGATCACGTCATAAATAGAGCACGGCAATACTTCAAGCCGGCCCACATTCTAGCGCTCTACAAAGCACAGGTCCGGCCTATGCCGACTCTGTCTAGCTGTCATCTCTGGTCTGGCGCACCCCAGTATCAGCTCGATGCATTTGACCGCGTGCAACGCAGAGCAACTCGAATTGTCAGGGACCCAGTGCTCTCTGAACGGCTGGAACACTTGGCGTTGCGTAGAGACATCGCTTCATTGTATGTCTTCTACCGCATTTATCACGGGGAGTGTTCCGAAGAGCTGTTTCATCTTATTCCTGCCGCCGAATTCCACCTTCACACGACTCGCCACAAGTTAGGATATCATCTGGATGTGTAGCGGTCCTCCACAATGTGGTTTTGAAAAAGCTTTCTTTCAGGTACTACGAAGCTGTGGAATGAACTTCCTTGTGCGGTGTTTCCGGGACGATATGACATGGATACCTTCAAAAAAAAGCGCGTACACCTTGCCTCAAAGGCCGGCAACACTTCTGTGATTCCACTGGTGTTGCGAGGGAAAGTGAGCGGCGGTGATCACTTAACACCAGCTGACCCGTACGCTCGTTTGTCCTCCTTTTTCCAAAAAAAAACATTTGTTCTCAGAGATAATTGGAGTGAAACATCCTATTATCAAACAGAAAAATCATCAAAAGTGTAAGAAATTTTTATTTTTCCGTAACGATTTTGCGATTCTTCTGGTGTAATTGGTGTTCATAATCAATGGTGTTCTATTAAAAAAAGCACGTAAACTCTCCAGAGTAGCAAGGAACGTATCTGGAGTAGGTATTTTCTAGAAATCTCTGAAATAACTTTAATGCATATGTTCTCTCTAAAATCTTTTATAGTCTTCAGCCGGACCTTCTCCCTTCAATAATGGATGTTAGTAAATCGAATCAATGTTCGGAAGTTTGCTGAAAACCAAACTTTCGTGTGTTACCTGTGTAGCTTAGCTTGCAATAATCCCAATCAAATATTTTTGTCACAATACTTATAACTATCTTACGTAGTAAAAATATTTTTAAAAACTTGAAAATATATTGCGTATTGTTTTAAATAAAAATCATACAAAAAGTATCGAGGTGTGTTATTATTTTTAACAATTACTATTGTCTATATATATGATTAAAAAATAGGCCGGGAGTTTCTCATTAGTCCTGCCCCCCATGTTAAAGCCCCTTTACGAACAGATGTATTTTATGACGATTAAAAAGTATCGCAAGTAGTAAATAAATATATTTCTGTCCTATTTTAATTAGTTTATTTAAGAAGCGTACCCTTCGCATGATGTTAAGTGATCACCGCCTGAAAGGTGTGCGTGCTTTTATCTTTCTTGGTAGGTATTCATGTCATATCTTCTTGGAAACACCGTACAAGATGCCTATCTCATTTCAGAGATCAGTTTTATGTGGCAGAAAGCGTCATAGAAACCGCATTGCGGAGAAACTCAATATGATGGTAAAAATGACATCCAACTGTTTCATATGTCAAACGTTAGTGATCTTCGGGGGTAGAAATCAGATAATACTGCTCTTCAAAATGGTCCCTGTCACTAATGCGGTGGAAGGATATCTTAACGCAACGTTAAGTAGTTGAACCGTTCCGAAAGTAGATTGTCTCCGATAATTCTAGAAGCTCTGCGTTGCAAGTGGTCATATTGTGTAAAGCAAGAGTTGTCCACACGGACTTTTCAAAATTATTGTGTCCTTAAAATTCACATCATCCCGATGCATGCTCCCTTTAGTAAGGAGCATGAGTCTTCTTCTAAGAGTATGACAGAGTATTTCATCCTTTCCGCATCTATATCTGTATCTTTACAGAATCTAGTCCTGGTGGACTCACTAAATGCTATTCTATTTAGATGTTTGTAGCAGCCAGAAAATGTGGTTGTACTTAGTTGACCTACCTTGTCTCTATTGAAAGAGAACAATTACTATTCACACTTCCTTATGTCAAAGGCCTCTTTTTAGGAGTGAAGAATAAACGAGAATACGCTCTTCTCATGTTTTTTTGCATCACCGACATTGAGGAGGAAAGAAAAATGAACAGCGAAATCCCAGGATCGTAATATTTATGGTTTGTTTGTACGAGGAAGAAACTTTCCTGAAGACCACAGTGTAGAGAAATACCAAATGTTTGCCTTGGTTTTTGGCATAGTTATATATAGTTGTTTATTATTGCTATTGGAGCTATTGGGGGTCTTTCGGTACCTTTTCTTACTTCCTATTTACCTTTGACTTATGTCATAAAATTTGTATTTTAGGGCCTCTTAGGCCATTTGACGTTCCAGTTATATTTTTAATTTTTTCAAGCTTGTATTAGGTTCACACCTTAATTATGTAAAAACATTTTATTTCATTTGTAGCTTAATGATTGGCCCTTCTGTTTTAATGTAACTCCGTCGCGAATTAATATTTAAAATACCTACTAACCAAACGTGCGGAAAAGTAACATAAGAATCAAGTAGCCAGAAAAATTAAATGTACAAATGTGAAAAGTAAAATGCAGTATGTTTAATATTGTTGCAAATACATAATTTAATAAACGTACGGCAAATATTTCAATTTGACTGAATATTTGATAAAAGTGAAAGTTATTTCCTAAGCCAGGGAGGATGCTAATTCGTAATTGGACACCCGTATTTTCGTCAATGTGTATTTTAGAAGTTAATTAAAACTTTCATATTGAATTTTCAATATTTAATTTTGCCTCTGATGTTTATGTTTAATTCAGATATTTTAATCATTTAAGCTGCTGTATTAATGATTATTTTTATGGAAGAAGGGCAATCGAGCGTACGGACACCTGATGATAAATGATCTCCGCCGCCCTTATGCTCCTGTAACACTAGAGAGCACAGGAGCGTTGCCGGTCTTTTGAAGAAGCTGCACGCGATTTCATTAGACTTTCTCATGTAGCGTTTTGAAAACTAGCCAAGAAAGCATTCCCCAGTTTAATTGTTCATGGCAGAAAGTTCCGTAAAAAATTCCACACTTATAGTTGCTGAGGTTAATATCCATCTTTTTGGCGTGTCATGCGAAAGTTGGATTTGGCAGCAGAAAACAAGCAGATCTGCGTTGAACAAAATATGGATCGAGCTGATATTACACCGAGGGTACACTAGACCAGAAATTAGAGCAATACGCCAAGTGTGGCTGAACCTGTACTTTGAAGTGCGCTAAAATGTTTGGCCAGCTAGAAGTATTGCCGTGTTTTACCAACTTCATATAATTCAACTTTAACCCTATGCCGCGGCCGACTATAATGCAACATGTAATAGATTGACGAAAAAAAAATTGAAGCAATGTAATAAAAATTTCACTTTAAAACTATTTCTCAATTTAACCTGACCTAACCTACATATAAATCTTAGATTATGACATATAAACCTGTTTACAAAATGTATACAACTAACGTATACGACTTTGATAAATTTGCTGAATTCGCTCCTAAGATAGACTACCTAGACGACTTTTTACAATTTTTTCCTTGAAAGAATATTTATACATAAAACCAGTTGTTATGTAAAGATAAATCTGATGTGTTATAATTTAGCGACATGTTACGACAAAATGCCAAAGAACCAACCTCCATGGAGTATTTTTTAACTATACAAAAATTTAAATCGATTCATGAACTATCTGAGATATGCAGTAACAAACATTCGCAACATAACTATTTATATCAACCCTTATTAACTATAATGAATAATAAAATGTAAAATGAAAAAAAAAAAACATGTTAAAACATTGCTTTATAAAAAGTTACAATAATAGAAACGAAGATTGATGAATATAAAAGAATTATATGCGAAAAAAAGATCGCGGAGCAGCGTGAAATGACGTGCGATCCCTCCATTACCGGCATAATGAAATAGAACGGTATTCATCAAAAACGTAGCAAAAAGCACCTGAAGCTTTATAAACAAGGGAGAGAATTAGCCGTGATTCGTGCGATATTATGCCACCTAATACATTCCGCCGGCCTTCCACGTGATAATATAAACTCGCTCATAAAAGAATTCGCGCGAAAAACATTAGCAAAATTGTTGCTCAAAGGCGGGCCATTTTTATGTGAATGGGCGTATACTTTTTGGAGATTTTTTCGCTAAATTTGTGCATAACAAATGAATGTGCCTTTAGAAAGCCTTTTATTCTTTAGCGTTTTTGTTGTTTGATTGTAAATAATAAGTTTAAAGATGGGTCCGGCGCTAATGGCCTAGAACCTAGCATTATTAGATGAGGTAAGAAATTTTCTTTAGAATAGCTTTTCATGTCTGCATTAATTAATCAAAGTAATGAAAACTAATTTTTTCATCCGAGGCAATTATAGATTCTTAGACATTTGTTTGCAAGCTTTTTTAATGATAAGAATTTCCCGAATGAGCGAAAGTTTTAGCTGATAACGAATATGTACTGGCTATAATACGGTACTTCTCTAGGTCGCATATAACTCAAAAATTAATCAGCACTGAGATTTTAAGTGAAATTAAAATAGCCTACAAATAACTGGTAGGTGGAGTTGGTACCCAGCAAGCGGCCATATTGATTAAGTTAATGATATTATGACGCGTCATAATAACTTAACGACGTCAAATATGCGTTTGCGCATGGGGGGGGGGGGGCGCTTTGGGAGTTTTGATATAACTTCAAATTCAATCTTCTTGGACGATATTTTTTGAAGTGAATACCTCTTTAGTGGCGCTGCGTACTTTTCTTTGGATGGGTATAAAATGTTAAACTCGCGTCAGGATACATGGCCTGATCCAAAATTCGTAAGACGGTCGTTGGAATTATGGATGAAAGATTTATACTTCTAACTTATTGTAATTATATTATCATTAAAATGAGCGCAAAAAAAGATTGCTGGGAGAGTTTCTTGCACCCCTTCTTCTCTCTCAGAGCGCTTTCCTTTTATTATAGTTCAGCTATTTCTACTTATCGAAAATGTGGTCATTGGACCTGTGGTTGAATCATTGTGAATGCGAAGCCGAACCATCGCGAGGTCGAGGGATAGATTCTCAGCCGTGAAATATTTTAATTATTTGGTTTTAGGCTTTTGTCATTAGCGAAGACTCTCCCTTAGGCGATATTTATATTTGTATTTCTTTGTTACTAATTGTTATTTTGTTTAAATTAAATTTTTTATTTTATTATTTTGTTTCTTTCTTCAGCTACCATGAACTTATTGCTAGTAATGAAGATGGTGAAAGAGTCGATGAATATATAGATGAAGGTTGATTTTTCTAAGAGATAATCTTTTTAATTGAAAATAATTGTAATAGTTATGAAGTGTTATAACTTTTATCTACTACAAATTATCGTTTTTGTGTACGATAGCGCAATAAATGCTATCACTTTTTTACTGATATATAAAGCAATATGTGCAAAATGATTTCCAAAATATTCAAAAATGCACAACGTTAATGTTCAAGTTTTCACTTCTGCCGGCACTCCCGGAGTGCAGCCCGTATTTTCTGTTAAACAAGAGGAAAAAAAAGGAACGTGCGCGTCAGTTGATGTATAGTGATAACTGCAACACCCCAGAGAGAGATACTGTAACAAGGAGTTCTTATCCCCATATAAGAACTCATTGTTCTTTGGTTGGCCGTCAAGCTAAAGAATGGTTTTATTTTTAATTTGAATATTGACGCGAATGAGAAAATAATCGAATAAGACAGTTTAGAAGGTAGTGTTTAAATTCTCTTTGCAGGTTAGAGAATGAAGTAAAGAAAGACCGGTTGGCCTTCGGCCCAATATAAAATATAATATATTAAGTTGTAAATGTATTAAGTTATAAAATGAATATAATGCATTTGAGAGTATTAGATTGTTTGATAATGCAACGATCCCGCGTGTAAGAGAGGACTCACGCGCTTCAATACTCATGTCTAATCGTCCCAGAAATTACCATATGAATAATTACGCTGCAAGTATATAATAAGCTTGTATATAATAAAACACATCAATACAAATAATTAAACACATCAAAACTCAAATATTTTTAATTAAAATAGGATTTAAAATCACTTAATTAATGAATAAAGCCTCAATCAACTACCACCCATCGAAATAGTACGCCACAGACCTGAGTAGAACTTTTAATGAAAAAATAAATAAAAGTTAAATGTTCTTTTAATGATTCTGTAGGGCCTAGGTTATACTGCGACTAACCCTCTTCTGCAGCACAAAGATGGAATACCATCTTATATATTGTAACATTATTGTAATATTAATGAATAGTGGTTGCACTGCCCTTAACTATATACCGTAGGAAATAATACTATGATAAAAAAAACTACATTAAAAAAACTGACTTCGAAAACTGAAAAGTATCAAATAACTTAATATTCAATTTAATACACCTTTACCTTTAATATTAATAAAATGCTATTTTTTTATATGTGCTACCTATTGATAGGTTTTAAGTCGGTTTTTTTAAAGTAGTTTTTTTATTTTTTACTTTTTAGTGAAAACTATGGGGCCAAACTATGTAAATTTTTATGAGACCAAATGGCATCTATTTCGCATCGAACAAAAGAAAAATTACGTAAATCGGATCATAAATCTCAGAGTAATCGGTGTACATACATAAAAAAAATACCGATCGAATTGATGACCTCCTCCTTTTTGAAGTCGGTTAAAAACATCTAAAGTAAACTAGCCGCGCCTTTCCTATGTCGGGTGTTTAATTTCAGAACTAATTAATTAAAGATAAAAGGGCATTCGTGTGGTTCTATGAAACCACGATGTAAGTGAAACCTTTTTTCACAAAATAACATTTTAATATCAGCATAGAAAAAAAACTAAATTCTATATTAAGATTTACATATTACTCTGGTACTAGTTTGATACTCCGCGAGCAATGCGAAAGTTTTTCTTTGATAATTTTGTAGTTCTTTTTTAATACTTCAAATGACTATATTATACACAGCATAAAAATATTATGTTTTCCCTGAATGGGTCAACCCATTTTCATTTTCAGTAGGCGACTTATGAGGGGCTTGAAGAATTCGACCCATTACTCTACGACTTAAGTAGTTAATTAACCCTTCTGAAGGAAATTGTACATAGTTCGGTATAGTATGGTATGTAATACATAATACAATAATAAGTTATGCTTTCGAGACTAATTAAAAAGGACATTATTGTTCTCGTGAAGAGTACGGAATGGGGTAAAGTGAACAGTTGGTTATATGATTAGCTTAAGCTCTAGTAGACTCAACTTATCATGTTAATCACTCAGACATAATATTTACGTTACCAACTAATACCCCTACTAGGCTTGTGCCTACTACTGCAGTACAGCAAGGACTCTATGTATCTGAAAACTGAGTCTCGAAATGTCCAACAATTTTCAACTTAGATTAGAAAGAATTTAAAGTCAAAGCTTATCTTTGAAAAAGCTGGAGGTCTTCAACACAACGAGAGAATTATATTTCTTGGCATCCCACATTTTATCATTCTATAAAGATGAGCCTAGATAGCTATGTCAATTATTTTTAGTCTCGTGCACCCCAGTACAAGCTCGAATCTGTTGTTGTTGTTGATCCAGTGCTCTGTTGTTTCGCAGAGACGTCGCATCATTAAATGTCTTCTACCGCATTTAATGGAGAATCGAATCGAAGAGCTTTTTAATCTGCATTACACTATTACTACCATTCCTGGTGATTCCAGTTAAGTACGACCAGTATATCAAAGAAATCCGCGATTATCCAAATATAAGGCTAGAAACGCTCCTGTGATTCCTCTGTTTCAAGAGAATCTGAGTGAAGGTGGTCACTTGTCATAAGTTGACCTAGTTTTTCCTCCTTTTAGATAAAAATAATACAAGTTTATAATTCTTATATTCCTTTTCCAGCTTCGTGAAACTTCAGACGTGATAGTCCTAAATAATAAGCCGACATTCATAAATGCTGCGTAAAAAAATTTTGACTTTGTTATTCTTTATTTTCAGATATTGCATGAATTAAACTATAACATTAAAAATAAGGACAGTCATTTAGGTATTTTAATTAGGTACCCTGTTGCTAAATCTTGAATCAGCAATTCGTTGTACAAAAAAAATCACATTTTGAATATCGCACAACGTATAAATGCATAAATAACTAAATCTTGTGAAAGCATCCCAAATTAGAGATTTTCAAAGATAAAAGGAGAATAATATCAGATGTATCCTTACTATACAACATCTGTCACGGTACCAGAGTCTGCAAGTGTTTTAGTATTATTAGTTCCTCCACGGTGTGGTTTTCATAGAACTTACTTCCACGTATAACCAAGCTGTGGAATGAACTCTCTTGTGCTGTGTTTCAAGGACGATACCATATGGGTCATTCAAAAAAAGCGCGTATACCTTTATGGCGGTGATAAATTTAAATTCAGGTGAACTCTGCGCTCGTTTGCGCGACCTCATCCATAAAAAAGTGTCCTTATACTTCCTGAGAAAAAAAACTATGATGTTATTGGTTAAATAATATAAATGCGATGGAATGACGCTGGTGGCTTGGGCACGGGGAAGGGCGCTGGTGTGGGACGCTACTTGCGTCGACACTCTGGCTCCTTCTCATGTCGTCAGTAGATTAGTAGATTAGCACCAGTATTCTTGGTACGCTTCCACGTAATGATAGTTTTAATTTTATGTAGTCGTAGTATTGTCAATATAGTTATAAGATTTGTTTTGATTAAATATATAAATGCGACATCAATACAATATATTTCTTTGTCTAACACTCCAAATCGAGCAACAAGTTCAGCCCCACAATACTGAAAACTCTGTACATTAGCTTTCATATAAATGTAATATGCGAATGCAATCAATAGCTAAATGCGACTAGGCCAATATTGACTTAGCATAATTGTTCACATGTGCGACAGATGAGTATAGAACAAATTGTTTGTGGCAAAAGTTTTCTCGGTCGGTAAAGTCGGTTATCAACTAACTGATATCAAAGATGTGAATAAGTAGCACTTAATATATTAAACAAAGTTATAACTAAGAACGTGCTAAAGTACAAACTTAAGTTTCTTGGCGATATTCAGATTCTTGAAAAGATAAAGTCTAAGCCAATTACGAACAAAAAGTTGCAGTTTTGAAATAAAATATACTACTAGTTTTATTACTGTTGCGCTCGAGAAGGAGACATTTTAAGATAGTCTCAGCTTCTACTCTCAGCCTTTCAAAGACTTGGCTGTATGGGATTTGATCAATGCTTCTAGAACAAATTTTGATAATAATATGTCTAATATTTTACTTTATTTTATGCGTTCCCTATGCACTATGGTTATACTTCAATTCGAATTTATGGCCCTCAGTTATTGATAACCTTATTAAATACTTGCGTGCCAAATACCGTATCTCGTTCAAGTAATCTTCGTAAGACAATTTCCATAATAAAGTAGGATTTTCAATCACACGAGTAAGAATTTTGAAGTGACACATCTAAAAAGATCCGCCTACTCAAGGCGAAAACACAACAAGGCGCCTAGCGCTCAACTAAATGGAAATTTTAGTACGTGAACGAATGTATTAACATTCATGCGTTTGGTGAGTTATATTTTTTTTATGGAATAGGAGGACAAACGAGCGTACGAGCGTCACCTGTTGTTAAGTGATCACCGCCGCCCACAATCTCTTGCAACACCATGGGATTCACAGGAGCGTTGCCAGCCTTTAAGGAAGGTGTACGCGCTTTTTTTGAAGGTACCCTTGTCGTATCGTCCCGAAAACACCGATTATTCATTATTTTATTTTATATTATTTAATAATTATTTTGTACGTACGTACGTACATACGCTGAAAATGCAGTCTTTCTTTTGAAGCTCAGATTTTCATATTACTAATATTTTATTTTTACATTGTATTTTCTTTGTAATTATCTAGTAATTTTATTTTTTGATAAAGCTCTTGTATGCAAGAACTTTTAAATGGTTTTGTGATATATATTAACAGATGATATATCTGTAAGTAAAAAAAATAAAATAGCATTGTAATATACGAGCAAATTACCTAAAGTTTGCTTATTTATATAAAATGTTTTAATTTGTACGTCTATACTCAGTATATGTGCGATTAATTAAACTGAAGCTATGCTGGAGAAAAAGAATGGCCGTGCAATTAGAGCTTCCAGTAACACGAATTTAACATTCACACAATACAGTATTTCAAGTTGTGTGGGCAAACAAAAACGAGATTGCGGACGAGACGAGCATTGCGCAGACTATGGTAATTTATGAAAATCTCTGCGCTGTTCTGCTTAAAAATATTTACAGTGAACAAAGTTGAATCTGTTCTTGTGGGAAATTAATGTAACATGTATTATTGTTGGAGAACAATGCTACGTTTAGGGATGTTATATTTGCAATTTCCTATTGTTTGAAATTTCTTATTTACAAAGAGAAGTCAGTAATGTTTTCGAATGACAGTTTCATAATACATCTATCATAAAAGTGTTCAGAAACTTTAAGTCTAATTATAAGATATTATTCTACTTTCAATTTATATAACTAATCCAAATGATATGAGTTCATTATGTGTTAATTCCGTTAAGATGTCTTTAACCACATCTTTAAACAATTCGACAATGGAAGCATCCTCAAAAAAATTGCGTATTTTTCTACAATCTAACTAATCTAATCAATTAATCCAATTTGAGTTCCAATTATTGTTATTTTTGGAATTGGTGTCCTCTCGCCGCGGCTTCACCCTCCTCTATTACCACGTTGCGCGTGCGACACAAGCGCATCACACCTATACAACCTTCCTACAACTATGTACAAACCTACCGTGTCAGACACCGACTCCAAAAATTAATATAGTTTTAACTAGAATTAGATCAATTAATTAGATTTATTAGATTGTATAAAAATAAGCAATTACTTTTTTATTTTTAGTGCATATTATATTATCTATTATCTTGAAATAGATTTTTTTGAAGTTGGTTGATTTTTGGTAAATTTTATTTTTTTATTTTTAGTGTGTCTGAAGTACACTTATTAATAATTTGTTTAAACATGTGTAGACCTACTAAATTTTGCAATGCAGCAGTGAACGTAAGCGCATTGCATTTTGATTACAGACAGTTAAAAAATCTGCCATAGAACGCACGGATTGATCATCATATTCGAGATCTTTAAAGTATATTCTTTCCAATAAAAAATGAATCATCGAAATTGGTTGGCGCGATATTGAGTTATTCCTCCATTTACAGTTACTTATAGCAAATATAAAACTTTTATGGTTTTCTCATGGATGCTATTGTTCTGGACCAAATTACAATGTGAAACATGGGAAACACAAGTAGATAGATATCTATCGGTTCACCAGTCGCAAGTTCTGAGGTAACAAACATAAAAAAATACTGACTTGTTCGTAGTTTATGCTTATGAAAAATTCTATCTATTATTTATTTTGTTTGTTAACGTCCTAGATGGCTCTATTTACAAGGTGTGGTATCATTTACAATGTATTATTTAGTACAAAACTAGCATTTAAAAAAAATCGAATTTCCCGATTCTTTTCTTTGCACAAATTTTCTGGGATTATGTTGTAAAAGTATAGATTTAGTTCAAGAAAACATTACGTGCTTAAAACTGAGCCGAGTAGTAGGCGTACCAAGTTTATTTTTGCTTCCGGTGTTATAATTATGGAAATCACAATTTATTGAAAGTTATTTTATGTACACACATTGCAATATTAAGAATGTTAGCGACACATTCGCAGTGTTAAGAGGCCGAATTAAGACGGTCTCGCAGAAAATTTGGTTTTGCATACGATACGTCCTTCCAGCCGAATCATAATATGGTAAGTGCCCAGTGCCCTGATCTTGTTGAAGAGGAAAATCTTGGAAAATTAAAAAGTAGACTGTAATTTTTTTTTTTGTAAAGTGCAATTTACAAAGGTTAATTGCGTTAACACGACACCAGTCCGTTCGTATCTAAGTGACAATCGCGCGGCTCCCTGCAACGCGAACGTGTCGTATGCAAAACCGGTCTGTCCGCGCGACTGTCCTAATTTGGCCGATTAACACAGTGACTGTGTCGCTAACATAATCCTGGCGTTGAAGTATCTTCAGCAAGACCAGGGCACTGGGCGCCTTCCAAGAATTTTTTGAGCGGAAACAGTCTGGATGTAAATTATTCTTTTAATCGTGCCTTAGTTTATTCATTGAGCGCATTGCCTCGAGAATAACTATAGATGCACATTATCACCGACTGCATTGCTTCGTAACAATATATCACCGGATATATCCAAAGTACCATTACTCCCTACATTTCTCACAACATTACTCCCTCTTTTTCAAAGAGAAAGTATTCTTGAGTACACAATAAGAACTGAATAGAAAATATTATGGTATACCTTGCCTATCCATACTGTCAAACTATACAGCCAACCAATATATACTTTTATTACTTAGATACGAAACAAATAAACATGTTTTCTTCAAAATATGGGTCAGACATTGTCATTCGGTGTCTGTCTGTAACTGCTCGTAAAAACCACTTGGTTACATGAGAAAAGCATTGCTCACTCTGATAATATCTTGGGATGTTTATTGAATGAAACAGTATGCAGATATTATGAACCCTATTCTTATTTGTAAAGAGGGCACGCTTTTGTAACGCAGTACATTTAAATGATTTACATTTTGCTCTAATGAAGTTCATTACTCGACGCTGTTTTGGTTTTGTATATGCAAAATGTTAATTAGTATGCTTAATTAGATTCTGCGTGTATTTGATAACTATATTATTGTGCTGTTTACATTGTATGTCAATATATATGAACGAGTTTACGTATAATATCTTAAAGCAATAAGTAATTAGACCATTATACAAGCGAAATTTGTTTTCTAATAATGTGGCTCTTTTATGCTCAGATTTTCTCAGTATTTTTACTTTCTTTGCTAGGATTCTCCACGTCATAATTAGCGTTAATTACTTTTATTTCGAGATCAGTAAGGAACTCTTCATCTACACCATATTAAAACTATTTATGTTAATTAATTAAATTTCTCTGTTGATAAGTAATATATTCATCTATAATCAAGTTAATAAGGTATTAAACAGCGATAATAAAATAATCTTCTATATTTATTCAATGATAATCTAGTGGTAGTTGAATTAACTTAAAAGAAGTAATCGTTCAAGAAAGTACCAGGGCTACACTTTTTTTTCTGTTAATGTGAGGCAATTCTACTTGTGTATTTTAGTTTAAGTACCTTTTAATGAAATAGAGAGAGAAACGAGTGTACAGATCAAAAGATCGTAAACGTACTCTCTTCTAAAACTAAAAGATTAACAGATGGATTACCGGACTTTTTGGTTAGACTCATGTCATGTCATCCTGGAATAAAACACAAGGGAATCCGTTCTATAGTTTCGCTGCTCGTGGAAAACAGTTTTTCAAAAACTGTACTGGGGCGTAATACCACGCATCCAGGTACCAACGCCAAGCCAAATTCATTTGTTTTAAATGGTAGTCTTTGGCGTGGCTGAAATTCGACGACTAGAAAATTTTCCCTGGGAAAAAAGTTCTTGACGGAAGAACTGGCAATGTAAAGACGACCACTTCTTAAGAAACTTAGTATTCACCTAAGTAAATTAAGAACAATAAGTGTAAAAACAATAAAAGGCAAATATTGAACAAACAAAACATGCAATACAGTAAATAACCTGACTAAACACACTTAATATAACCCTAACCAAAAAATCTCAAACATTCTTTCCAGCCACATTAGTAAGTCTAAGTAAGTCCCATCGTGGCAGACATCGCACACAAAACATTCTCCAAATGGAATAAGGCGGTGTGTGAGCTCCGAAACCCGACATCTTGTTTGTCTTAAGCCTCTAATACTGTTTGCTTTGCCCCAATCTTACGTATCAGCGAACGAATGAGAATACTTTTATTGATACGAGAGTGGAATATTGGAAATTTGACTGTTGAGCTATAAAAAATGATACGTTCTAAAAACATCTAATTTTATTTTATTCAAATTCGGAAAACGTTTATTCTGTTTGAAATTTCGAACACTTTTCTTTACCCTTTAACCTTTCCGCATCGGCCGTGCCCGCGGGCACTGGTAATTCAAAAAACAATGAGGGCGGCTGTGCCGCGGGGCACTCTTTTACCTCATCCAGTTTTCACCCTTATTAGGTGTACAAGATGGTTTATTTGCCTACGCAGTTATGAACGAGTGAATTCCCAAACACATTTCGATCCGTTACGATTCAAGGCCACCAATATTCGACGTCATAGCTTTACGGACAAAGCACTTATGTGTCCACTTGTTCCCGGCCGGCGCAGCGAGCGGTCGTTATCAAGACTTTACACGAAGATCGTTCTTTGTGGAGATTTAAGCTTAATTTTATAATTAACATATACTATTCATTACTAAAACATAAAAGGAAATAAATAAAACAAGTAATTAACAATAATAACAATATTTATTTTAAAATATACCTATTTTTACACTTTTTTTCGAATGAAAAGTCTTTGTGAAATAAAAAAGAAAGACAATATGAATAATTTATACATGGTCTTATAGCTTGTTTCAATAGCTTTCAGTGACAGTCACTCAAATCACCCTAGTTATAAGCATTTTATAACTACACGTAAAATAATACACACGGGGAAAATGCCGCGAAAATGCCGGAAGCTTGCCGATCTATAGTGTACAGCGAGATCCGGAGCGCGCTGATGCGGAAAGGTTAATACGAAGAACGCATTAATTTTTTATACCATATGACGTTGCTAGGCCTGTCACATAGTATGGATCTGGACGTGGTTGTCCATTGTTGAGAGCATGTAACACAACAGTATCACTACACAGCCATAATAGATTACATAATAAAAACGTGGTGTGCACGGCATGTGCGTGCGATACAACCGCCACGCTTGATAGTTCATCCCTGACTGACTGCTTAGCGCTCGCCCGGCGCCCACCTTCAGCCGCACTTGCACCGCACGCCGTTTACACCCGAGCTAAGACGAATACCGAATCATCTTTGTACTTGTTTTTTCTTGCTTTCGTACTTGACGTTCTTGATTACGATATATAAATAAGAGAGAGCAAACGGACAAGAGGCTCACGTGGTGGGGAGTGGTGAGACAACCACCCATGGACATTAGCACCACCCAACACCAGGGGTCAAGAAATGCGTTCCCGGCCTTTAAGGGACGCTCTAATCTTGAAGGTCCATTTGTCTTATCAGAAAAAACTGCAGCTGGTAATTGATTCCACAACGTAGCTGTGTGAGGCTAGAAGTTCCACTCAAAACAACCAGTTATGGAATGTGAAACTTCATGATGATGAAGGAGGAATTTGGCATTTTGACGTAATGTCTGGTGGTGAAATTCGGCTGCTGATATCAATCCGAAGAACTTTTTCCCTTTTTCTCTCTTTTTCGAACTATAACTAAACTAAATTATCCTTGTTATATTATGATATAATATTAAGATTGTTATTTATTATTATTATTTTATAAGGTAAACATTTTCTGCAACACATACACCAAGTCACTACACACACCTACACATAACCATCACCCACACTAACACCAATTGTCTGCTTTAAAACATACTTTGGTATTTGTCTGGTTTGTATTTCCCAACACGGAAAAAGGTTTTCTCTCAATAACTTTCTTTATCTAAATAAGATTTCTATATTTAATTAGTTTTTATTATAATATATAAACTTTTTGTATATTCAACATCATAACCATGTGCTTTGGGGGCCCGGTGACTTGCAGCACAGGTATTCGTTACCTATTTCAAGCACCGGTCTCTCACAATTCAAACAGTGTTTAAATATAGATTTTAACAAATAGTGTGTGTGATAAAAAATAAATATATTTTGAATTTAAATTTGTTACAGCTCGTACCATGTGCCACACAATCACCCAGATGGATGTACCGCGGTGGGCAGATCCCAGAATAGATGCACAACTGAAGTGTCAATACACTCGCCAACCTGGTGATCCAGGGCTGCACTCTGTTAAGTGGTACAGGGGCAAGCATGAGATATTTAGATTCATGCCACAAGAGGTAAGAAGATAACTATTATTGATTACTAACCAACTTTAAAAAATGGAAGTAATTCATTTGAAAGGTTATTTTTTTTCAGATTTTTGTCACCAATACTATTCTGCCGGCAAAATTATTATCAATTAAACATTCCGCCATATATTAATATGATGATGATAAATTTCTAGGTAATCAACACTTGTAATGTAATTTAATCAATTTTAAGTTCTAACTTTCTATTAACTAAAATACCAAGTACCAAACACAAATTTAATTTATTGGAACTGTAAATAATCTTAACTTTATGCCTTAATTAATGGTTTGTATTTTAGGCCAAATAAATAAATCTTAGATTATTTATGTGTAAAGATAGACGTGACAGCAGTGAAAGCGTCGAAAATAATTGAGGTTGATTGTTAAACTCTATTTTGAACAATGCACGCACAATACAAAGTGAAATGCAAATCGCGAGTGTAAGACGTAGCTTGTCACGCACACTAAAGTAATAAACGTGGTCTGTTTTCATCGGCTGTCTAGCACCCGGCTCTATCATAATATATTTATTATGATAGAGCCGGGCAGACGATTCCGGTTAACATAAGTGGACCATTAACTCGACTATCACGTACATGGGACAGATCGACAAAAAATTATAAGTTAGGTAGAATGTGTTTCAGTTATAACTGCTAAATTTATTTTAAAAGCATATTCGATAAAAAAATACTAATAGAACCTGAAGAGTGCCAAGTGTGAGATTTCTTACCTAATCGATCGCGTAAAAGTTAACTACGATTTGTATGGCGTCGAAAAAGCACCATCTAGTGAAAGTAGAGGAAAACAACATACACAGATCTTACCAGTAATATTAACGGTGTACGAACCGGATACCGGATAATCTAGAGTCGGACTCGCCCACCGAGGGTTCATAAGGTTTATATTTTTATTATTCGTCATAAAATAATAACTATAATCCATAACTAACTAAAAACTTGCTTGTGTCAATGAAGCGCTTATTACGATATATACATGACAAGATTAACAATTCAAAATTTGCACTGCCCTGCCTTGCATAAAGGGTTAAAGTTCCTGTTTTTATTGGTAATATATTTATTTATTACATGTATAATTTTCAAAGTTTTTGAGATAGTATATATGTATACATAATAATAATAATGTTTACACACTCTTAGACAAATTATCTTGGCCCAAACTAGGCATATGGCATAAGGCCTTGTTGGTAAGGGTACAAGACAAGGATATATTTAATACAATATACTTAATTTAACATACATAAATACAAATTAACATCCATGACTCGGAAACAAACATTCATATTATTTTTTTTATTCTTGTAGTATAAGTATTACTTCCCAGATTAAATAGTTCTAGGTTAAAGAAAACTACCTTTTAAATTCTCGAAATATACGTTTTTGCGACAAAGGGTCGTATATTATTTACCTTAACATATAAGTTTCATTGTTTTACAGCTCATAGTACTGTAAATTTGAGTATTTTATTCTAATTTAAACTCAGTCCCTCCACGCGTACTCAAGATAATGGCTCTTGACAGACAGACGGACAGACAACAAAGTGATCCTATAAGGGTTTCGTTTTTCCCATAACGCTAAAAGTAAAGTACTTATTTTCCAATAACAATTAAAATAGAAATTATCAAAGTCTCGTCTAAATTTTAACTTCGAACATCCAAGCAATATCGCTATCAATAACTAGCTATTGTGTTTGAAAACTTTAGGGCTCCCAGCTAATATCATTATAAGATGAACCAGCCTTCCAATACCGAGCGGGGTCAAATGTATAAGTTTCTAATGAAGTTGGTTAAGCTTCACAAACTTAGTTCAAAACAAAAAGACGGCCACAGTTGGATTTTCAAAGAGAATTTTGAAGGCAAATGTTCCTGAAAATTTAATTTTCTTGTTACAAAGTTTTGTTTGGTCGTAAGTTTTTCGTCTTGATTACCGTGTTTCCTCAGTAGGTAGGTAATTTAAATTCCAAAAACCATTGGTGCCTAATCCCTATCTGGTTCAAGTCGTTCGCTCACTGTTTTCCATTCTCACTCTTTATTAAACAATTCCTTATTATTTTTTGAAGTAGGAAGAAACTCTACACATTCGCGATTGAATATAGGACCCTATAAATTTACCACACCAATTTTAGTTACAAATTTAATTTGCAAAATATACCACTGTAGCCAAGTTATCTCTCTTTTGGTTGTCATAAACAAAAATTAAAATATTTTATTACAATTTTTTACTTGGTGTTTTTATCTACCGCCCTATAAATGTGTCTACAGTCCAGCAAAGAAAATTATTCATAATCACTATAAGAAATGAAATAATTAGGAATACATTGCATCTTATCATAATCTATTGTGTATTTACAATGTTTTACTTTAATTATCTTTCCGATATTGGCCTGCCATATAGATTGTCAAACAACTGTTTGACTAAAGGATTTAACTTCATCTAAATTATTATAGAATTTATTATTAAATAACTATCGCTAATATTGTCTGGTTGATGTATTTATTTAAGAACGGCATTAACAATGCTGGAAGACTTGTGTTGAGTGAAATTTTATAATATTTTACAAACAACAATATACATTATGTATAAGCATTGCACAAATGCTGGTGTAAAAGCACCGTCGTATTTTTTAAATTTACATAATGTTTGAGTTGCGATCTTTATGTAAATTTAAAGACTTTGACTTGCTCAATGAGATTATTATTAATATTATGAGATTAAAGTCCCCTTGTTTGTAAAACAACATTGTTTCCCATGATAATTACGGAAAAATTATGGAACTCATTAGATACAAGTCTAAACAAATCACTATGTGGAACTAAGACTTACACATTAATCATTAAATTTGATTTCCTCTAAACTAATTTATTAAGCACAAAATTTACTCCCAAATGTTTAGTAAATGTTGACTTCGAGTCAAATATTTATGTAGAATGCAATAAATTCATAATTGAATGTTTCTCATATTATAATGGTTAAGTATTGGTTCTACTTTAGTTTATATTTCTACGTTTATTAATTATTGTAAGCAAACTTCTTTTTTTATCAATAACTGTAAAAAATTATGTTGCTTCTATGACACAATCTTTGAAACTGTTTAAGATTCGCGTTTTGGTAAATTTAAAAAAGATTGTTAAAGATCATTTTCATACTATGACATATCATAAATGGAGTGATCACCGCCAGACAATTAAATAAGTAAAGTTAATTGAAATGGAATGTTATTTAAAATAAGGCGCGATTTCTTCTCAGATCTGTGGCAAATAGTTACGAATGTAATGAACTTACAATAACTCATTTAAAAAATTTATTTGACATGCTTGCATAATATTTGCATTTAATATAAGACTCTTACAAAAAAGTTAACGAAGTACATGATGAGATAAAAGTTCTTCTTGAAAATATTAACATTTGAACAATTAGCTGGTAGAGTTACCTAAAAGATAAACAATTAAACAGTATTACAGTAGTACACGAAAATGTAGCTTCTGCCTAGATCAAATAGAAGATATATAATCAACCATATTGACTTTGAAATAAATGGGTATATCATTGCACATTTATATATACGGCCCACAGACTTTTTTCTATGCATGATAGGAAAAATCTCGAACACACTGATCAACGTGTTAAAACTTTTTATTCCTCTAGTGTTTTTCTGCAATGTTACCGCTAACAACCAGGTTAAATTTTCTTCCAAATCCACATAAAATTACACTTTCACTATTTGAAAAAGGGCTATGTAAATCTTTGTTATAGATTTATTCAGTCTTATGGATTCGAGAATCTTGGATTCATATTGCGTAAGATTTTAATGATATCCACGATCCGCTTCTGACACCTCAATATTCAGGTCAATTGCTGGGAATGACGTGACTAAGGCTTAATGGTATGAATTTCCGGAAATTGAGCTAACAATGAGGTTGACAATGTAAAGACGATTTTTTTTTTATAATAAGCGAGATGTTTAAAGGTATATTTATATAGTTATCAATAACAATTAGAGATACAATAACATTAAAACTAATCATTCGGTGAAAAGAACACGCAGTAAATATGAATATTAGCAATAATGTAATGCTCAAATAAATTATAAGTAAAAATATATAAATATAAAGTAAATTAAAAATAATTTCTGGATTCAATTGGACATTCTTCGAGCCTTTAACGGATACAGTTGATAAGCTATTTTACGCACGTTCGATGTAGAAGGAATAGGTGGGTGATTTTGGTAAAAAAACAAAATGCAGTAAAGTCTATCAGACGACGAGATGGTGGTAGGCTAACATTAATATTATCTAAAGACAAAGAATCTCGGCTAGACTTGCCATTTTCATGGCTGTTGGGATATATTTTGTCTGTAATTTGAAAAAAATTTGTTTACATATTTTGGTAGGGGGATTTTAGGGTTATGGAAGAGAGAGAATAAAGTGAGGAGTGTACTCATTCTTATACAACACCAAAGGAATGGTCGTTGGCCATTTAGGAAGTTATACGTGCTTTTTTATATCGTTTTTTGACTATGTCTTATCGTCCTGGAGGCACCTATTTATTTCATATTCTGGTTCGTCAACGTAGAAAATTTCATGGAAATTGTAGTGTAGAGTAAAGTTAAATATGCAGATAATAATGATGATATCCCAGATTGTGTCGTGCGATGGTGAAATTTGGTGGCAGGAATTAGGTAAAACAGCTCTGCAGAGAAATGAAAAACACGCAATGAAATGACGTCTCTACGCAACGGCAAGTGATCAAGCCGTTCACAGAGCACTGGATCACCAAATGGTTCGAGTTGATACTGGGGTACTGAAACAAACTAGAATTAATGTGAGCAATACTGTACAGTAGTGCTCTTATCTCTATTGTGTTATTGTGTATCCGGAGATGCACATTCTAGATCGCTAGAATTTGAGCCGGCCTGAAATATTGCCTTACTTTTGTATTGTATTTATAACTCTCGTCGAGGCCAATTTGGTTTTGCCTTCCAGATAACCGCGGAAATGTCAATCGCTCGAGATTTCCCGAGAGAGAGCTGCATGACCGTTTATATAACATCTCCAACTTACAGTAAAAGTTAAAAATAAAAATGTATTTATTTATTTATGGCGTAGTATTGTTATCTTAGTAAAAGTTATAATATGAATGACGGGGCAAGGAGGTTCACATGTTGAGGATCTTCGTGGTTGTCCATTGTTGTAAACGTTGAACACGACAGCAAGTACCTAACATATTATGCTACAAACACACGGCCTAATAATAAGCAACAAATGTTTAAATAGTCAATGCTATAGGTACTTGACTAAATGACTGATGGTAGTTATGTCATGATTTTAAAGAGAAAATTAAGTTCAAGGGCATTTGAAATTGATATTTAAAAATATAGCACTCAATTATAAAGATATACATTAACTCGAGAATACTTATTATCCAGAAAAATATATTAACTCGCTGTATTTGAACAATCATCCAAGTAAATTTGAGTCTAACGCATTTCACATAAAGTTCTAATTTTTATGTGGGAAATTTACATACTTTGAGTCTTTATTTGCAATTCCCTTTCCGTTGCAGGCGGCGCACTTTTCTAATTATTTTTTTATTTAAATAAGATTGCCATGTACAGGACTACACTTGCGACTTTGCTTTATATGACAGTTTTAATTCATTTCGCAGAGATTTAATTAATTGTAACGCAGGTGGCACAAAAGCGTAACAAAACTAATCATAACTTTTTTACAGAGAAAAGAAAATTAGTTTTACGTTGGAGTTAGAGCCTCTTTTATATAATATTGTATAAGCGGCCCACATTTTCATCTGCTATGACAAATTGTTACGTTTTTGTAGTGTGTCAAAATGTGCTCTTAAAGGTGAAATAATTTTCGTTGAACCTTAATAACCCTCTTCTGGATAAATGTTATTTATTTTTTATGGAAGAGTTAGACAAATGAGTTCAGGGGTCACCTGATGTTAAGTGATCACCACCGCCCACATTCTCATGCAAGATCAGTGGAATCATAGGAGCGTTGCCAGCCTATTAGAAACCAGTGGGAGGCTCCTTTGCACAGGAAGGCGGCTAGATTATGGGTATCACAACGGTGCCTATTTCTGCCGTGAAGCAGTAATGACTAAAGTTTTTAGGTCTGAAGGGCACCGTAGCTAGTGAAATTATTGGGCAAATGATACTTAACATCTTATGTCTCAAGGTGCCGAGCGCGATTGTAGTGCCGCTCAGAATTTTTGGGTTTTATCAAGAATCCTGAGAAGCACTGCATTGTAATGTGTTGGGCGTATCAATTACCATCTGCTGAACGTCCTGCTCATCTCGTCCTTTGTTTTCATAAAAAAAAGGTGAAACCCTATTTTTGAAGGGTACAAATTCCGTATCATCCTGGTAACGCCACACAAAGAAGATCATTCAACAGCTTGGTTGTACTTGGAAAACACTATATTGAAAACCGCACTGTAGAGGAATGCCACACGTCCAGATGGTAGGGATGATATCCGAATTAGTGCCATTCCGCACGAAGGTGGGATTTGGCGGCAGGAATCATGTCAAACATCTCTTCAGAACACTCCCCGTGAAAAATATGGTAGGAGCACAATGAAGCTTACTTCTCTACGGAATGCCAAGTGATCTAACCGTTCAAAGAGCAGTGGATCCCGACGTTTGGAGCAGATCTGCATTGCAAACGGTAAAATTTTTCGTATTGATGCTTGTTATTTTTCAGTAATTTCCCTCACTCCTGGGAATAAATATATATTTCAATTTTATCAAAATTTATGGTCGATGCGGGATTGACAAACCCGTGTCTCTGTCTCTTAATAGTTTGAGCCAGGATCTCATTTGTCTTGTGCAGTGGCGATAGCAGATGATTTATATAATAACTTGGCCAAATAAGTATGAATTAATTTGGCAACCCTCGACAACGGTCAGAATTTGCGCGTTTCGTTCGGGTATCTTAAAAACTTCCCGACAATTTTTTGTAATCTTGGGGAACTATGTTCCACGTTGCTGCACTCATTCTGTATAGCCTGTCTTATTATGTGCTTTGGATGATAATAATTGATCTATCAGATAATTACTAACTATATATGTAAAGAGAATACACTTCCCTTCGTTATAAGTCAGTGTCAATGACACTGACAAATAATGTCAATGTGACTTGATTTAATTACAGAGGTCCTACAATCAACTTTTAATAAGCGATGCGAATCCGATGCAGTTCAGTTTAGGTACTCAAACTGAATCACTAAAATTCGTACCATGAAGTGCCTTTTCTTGAATGGTGTTTGGATCGCTTATGAAGAATTAACGAAATAAAATTGCGTTTCGAAACCTAAAATGATATGATTTTAGCGGTTTTTTTGCGTAGAAAATACTTAGAATATATTTTAAAATTGCGCAATTGCGTCAAATTATAAACCATTATGCCCTTTTTATACTTATTAAATAATAGTAATATAAATAAATATACTTACTTCTTTGAATTACAAATTATATTAATATAAAATTATATTATATTATAAAAACAATGTTTGCTTATGTATTTTCGTAAAAACAACGAGTTATGAACGCACCTCAATTGATGTTTGATTTGACAGGACCACAGAGTACATTTTTTTTTAATTCGTTCTTGCGAACAGGCTATAGTCCGGGCCCTTACTGCCTCGTCTTTAGTATTTTCATTTTTGGTATTTATTTTCAGTATTATGTTTTACAAAAAAGTCCAATAAAGTATTCTCATGTCATCTTTAATCAATAAAATTTTTGTTTTCTATGTTTTCACTATTTTTCAAAAGTTATTAACTAAACGATTCACTTTCCTGTAAGGAAGTAGCAACTTTTTTTGAATCGGTCACTTTGACAAATAAGCTCGAAATAAGAGTTCATGGTAGGCTCGCAGGTAATTATATATATATATATATATATATATATATATATATATATATATATATTTATATATAATAATACACGCCTTTATTTATCTCGATGAGCTGTCAAAAGAATCAGTAATATATGTTATTTAATTTATGTGCGAATTTATTATAGCCTTATTGATAACATAATTTTATGCCTCAGTACACATCCAAATGTAAAGAAGGTCTCGGAAGCCGAATATTTTATATTTATAGAGAAATTTTTTTAAAATAAGAAATCTGGACTTTGTTACATCTAATGAATAAATGACTTCCATAAGAAAACATCGACGAGAAAATTCAGACTCCGACTCTCCTAATTTTCTCATTACTTAATAGCCGTTTTTCCTTTTAAGCGATCTTATTTTGTATTTGTTTGACCTTGCCATTTAACGTCTTATTTTCGCTTTTCATTTTAGAGTATTTATTCGGTAGGAGTATTATTTTAAAATTGTTGATTTATCTTGATATCAAGGCGTCTGAAGCGAATAAATGTACTTCCATTTTTAAGACGTTTTTTCGAAGGCTACTTAGAAAGGGTTCGTTGCCGTCTAAATGCCTCGTCTATCTCAGTAGATGCAAATTACTGTACTTTATCAGAGATTCGAATTTAAAGGAAATTCAATATTATAGGAAAATTAAGATAGGTATGTTCTCTCTGAAACGTAATATTTTAATAATGTAAAGAATGAACTCATTTATTTGATATAAAAGAAAATTATCTATCAGGCTTGGCTGTAGTGATTAAACTAGAATTACTGCAACTCATACCCAATTCAAACCATGGCTGCACATAAATACAGAATAAATCGTCTCAAAAACTGGAAGAACAGTGAAAGATGTGGGCAAACAATAACTGGCGACTGCTCCTTTAAGAAATATTTATTTTCCCTAGGTGTGTCAGACAGTTCTTTGTACAAAGCATGTATGGAGACAAAATAATTGCCACAGCCAAAAAATTCAAATTATTTTAAACAAATAAAATGTACAAAATTCACGATACAATTGCACTTCATAGCTCATCTATATGAAACGAACGATTGCATCATTTTCCATATGGCTCATCTTAAGTCATTAACCTGATCAGTGTGTGTGTACTGTGGACTCTACGACCGTTTTTGTCATTTTATTGATGATTATTGCATCGTTGTGATTTTAAAGTAAAAAGACAGTATAAAGAAACAGACACATAAATTCATAAGATTTCGTGGGAGAAAATGAGATAAGAAGCATTACACAGTGATTTGGTACCAAGCGATCATAGTTAAGGAAGAGATTGTCTTATGTATCACGCGAGTATACCTTAATATATTCTGACGTCATGCGCGCGACGTATTACTATATAGACACAAGGAGAATATAAATATGGTAGCGTTGATAGTAAAGTCTTTCATAAATCATGTGTCATTCTGGCAACATGTACCAGGAGTTCATATCCAGTTTAGAGGTTTAATGGAAATTTTGCATCGGATACAGCGATTCCATTGATTGAGTTTTTGGACACCAAATTTAATTTTAAAATGTGCAGCAGCCGCACTGTCAGCCGTTTTCAATAACCTATCTATCCTTAGTTTAACTTACTAGAGGTAGGCAAATCTACCCTTTTACGCTTACTTACATTTCAATAACCTATCGACATAAAGTATTGGACTATAACAATATTGGACCAAACTATGGATAGATAAGATCTTGTCATTTAAAGTGTAATAATGAGTAATTTATACACAATAATTACTAATTGTTTTTACTTCTGTCATGTGATCTAACAAAACATATTTTTCTTCTTCTGTAAATAATATATGTAGCGTGATAAATATGAATGTCACAATATTTTCCAAGATTCCTTAAATCCGTTCACGGATATTTTGAAATTGTTTCAACAGTCATTATAACAAATAACTGGTTCGAAGGCAGTAGATATTGTGTTAATACTGCAAGCAATGCTCATGTATTTTTGGAAACGCACAAGTAAAACACAGTATGTGAGATGAGCCTTTGCACATCAATTAGGAAACAAAGTAACAAGTAAACTAAGCGAACTACACTAGCCAGCGAGTTCTGGCCAATTGAGTTAATGTTCTGTAACTTGCCCTGTTTTAGTTTCAAATGGATAACTCTACTGTGTACAATACAATGTAAGTACGTTTGAAGTATAGATACCTATACAAAATATTCAAGGAATATATTATTTAAATATTAGTGAATTTGTTTTACTTTAAAAAGTAGTACTAGACCAGTTACACTTATTAAATATATAAGTATAAATGAAACTGATACACTACATTCTACAATAGCCAATAATTAATACAATATTGGAAAACACTCCATTTATCTTCAAAAAAATCGCGTGAAAGAAAATGTTTTAGTTTTTATATATAATATTGGTATATATTACATTAAATTTATTATTTGAATCCACGATACTCTAAATTTAAAAGTAGTCATAAAAATTCTTTAGTTTGATTGTCAATATATATATATATATCTGAGCTTTCTCCCTCGTACTACAAAGCTGTGAAATGAGCTTCCTTCTGCGGTGTTTCCGGGACGATACGACATGGGTACCTTCAAAAAAAGCGCGTACATCTTAAAGGCCGGCATCGCTCTTGTGATTCCTCTGGTATTGCAAGAGAATGTGGGCGGCGGTGATCACTTAACACCAGGTGACCCGACCCGTACGCTCGTTTGTCCTCCTATTCCATAAAAAAAAATTGAAATATTTTTCGATATATCGTTGTAAAACATCCATGTATAAGTTGTACATGCTGGCCGAATGAGTCTGTCCTATGTTTTGACAAATAATTTTTTAAGCAGACTTAATTTAATGATTGTCAGTTTATTTTAGTCAATGCAAATCTCTAGTTATATAAGTGTTTTATCTATGATGCAAAGTCACACTAAAATAAACAAATCTGATACTTTGCTTTACGACGAAGTGACTCTTTTAAGAGTTGAATATTCATTCATGAAATTTACTGGGATAGGCTAACGAACGGTGATGAATAGGGAACCGTTTTTTTGTGTAGTTCTAACTATTGTGGTAATAAAAACTTAAGTTAACGACGATTCTATGAAGTAGCCTTGATTATGTTTTCGATACATAGAAGTGATAATATTTTATTGTGAATTAAATTGTTTCTCAATTGCTTGCTAAATTCAAAATTTACTTATTAGTGAATAATATTGAACTAATGAGATTATTGGACTTGTAAGAATTTCATGAGTTATGCTTTTGGGTACCAAACTTCAATATTAATATATTATGTGAGAGAAAGATAGACTGTTTCATAACTAATGACATTATAAGTTTGACCGCAGCATAAAGTTTGACGCAGATGTAGTTATTAAACTTAATGTAGTATCAGACTGGAGCTGAGGTTGGTTTAAGGATAGTTTTTTTTTATAAGGGTACTTATTCGGAATGATATTTTTCGGTAATAATTCATTAAGATTATCTTGTTTTTGAAATGATTTGATTGAATGAATAATTGCAAAACTTATGAGGCAGTAGGCAGGGCACATAGCCCGACGGACAGATGGCCGGTGGGGCAATAAAGTCCTCGAATGACAACCACGTACTGGAAGACACAGTGTTGGCCAGCGCAGGACTGATCGTCGTGGAGATCTTATGGAGAGGCCTTTGTCCAGAATCTTCCGGCTGATATGATGATGATCTTGTTTTTATTATTGAACACTCCTCAGACAAGATAATCTATTTTGATGAAATTTCTGTGTATGTACCCCACCCACACTCAACAGTCCTTGTTCGAATTTCTTTGTGTTTTTCAACCTATTATACACAAATTGAAAGTATAACTTCATATTATTATATATTTACTTTATTTTATTTATTCTTATTATCAAGTTTATTTTTCGCTCTTATTTGAACAGTGAGAAATCAGCAATGTTGCGAGTATTTGTATATTTAAAGTTTAATAGTTATAAGAAGCCTCTATTTTATACTACGATCACCTAATCCTCACCAAAGAAGTAGAATAAAATCCGCTCAGAATTCTTGAAAAACCCCTTGAAAAAAATTTTGAGTTGCAATACAACTGCGCTTGTCACCTTGAGACATGATGTTAAATCTCATTTTGTACAGTAATTTTAATTGGCGTTTCTCTATACTGCGGCTTTCAAGGAATTTTCTCCCACGTACAATTAACCTCGTATTTCCTCGAACATATCATCCAAACAAATAAAAAATTGCGTACACTTTTCAAAAAATGTCAGAAACGCTCCTGTAATAAATATTTGCGTTCGATTTCTTTATCGCTGAACACTAGGATGTTCCAAATTCAAAAAGTACGTGGCAAAGATAATTGCGGCACACTTATAAAGAGGATTTAAAACTCTTTACTGCCCGCTAAAAGTTTCTTATAGAAGATTTCTTGGGTGCACTTAAAGGCGAACCAAATCGTCCTTTTCGAATAGATGGGATGAAAAGATTGCAACATAACCTTATTGTTGCATACTCTCAAATTGTCAAAACATACAGAATTTACAGCGAGGGACTGACAAGTCTCAATCTATTATTTCACATCAATTACATCTCATTACATTTGTTTAATTATTAAGAACCTTAATTTATCCATGATTAGAAAACACACTTAGACCCAGAACACACGGTGAAACGCAAATGCAACGAAACTGCAACTACTAGTTACTTTTGAGTTGCATTTGAGTTTCTGCCATAGATTCCGTTGAGAGACCACACATGACGCGACCAGTTTGAAACCAGTTTGAAACGCGTTGTAAGTCAGTCGCATTGAAACCGGCGTGCAGGAAACTCGCGTTGCGTTTCATTCATTTTTTGTCTTGGCGTCTTTTTTACAAAATCGCTGACGACGAACAAAACAACATTAAACTTGTGTTAGAAGTGCAAAAATATCCTTGCTTGTATAATATCCAGTATGAAGCTACTCTCGCAAGACTGAGACTGATAAAGCATTCTATCAGTTTCTTGTAATTCTTTGGTAGCCACAAACATACGACAGTTGATATTCTTCTCAATGTAGGGATGTATCCACATAGTTCTTCTTTCGCGCCTTCTTCTCTGTCGACGATACAAATACATAACCAGAATTTCTTCGTCACTTGAAGAACTCATTATGCACACGTATTTCTCAACGAAAACCGAAATGATTGTGGTTGCAGCGTGTGTGGAAAATGGTTGAAACTGGTTTCAAATCAATAATTTCAAAAGGGTTTTGTTGCATTTGCGTTTCACCGTGTGTTCTGGGCCTTAAATTTAGGTATATCGTCAATATCTCACAATTCATATTAAAAACAATATGTTGAGTCATTCAATCAACAAAATTTCTGAGTAATCCACCACAATATTTTACTTTAATTAAAGTCAAGGCTATTGTTTCATATCAAGCCAACAAGTTTCTGCAAATTGAAAAATGTAAGTTTATTATTCACTGAAGTTGTTCAGCGCTTTAAATAAAACAAAAGTTTGTGTTCCGTTGTTTCAACGTTTCAAATGTAAAGCCTTGTTTTTGTGGTTGTTAAACGGACGAGCGCAGAACGTTTTAATCCTTTTTTTTTAGGAAAACTGTATTGTGTTACTGTTTTATCAAGATTATTTTTGCTTCTGTAACAGATTTTTGACTTGAAAGACTGTTTTTATTTTAATTTCTTACTTATATAACCACGTTAAAACATGATTTTCCTAATGATACCATAGACTGAGAATGGAGTGAACATCCTCAGGCTATTTAATTATAAATTTTTATTCTGTGATATTAGATTGTAATCCATACTTTTAAAAAAAAAGCTCGCTGTGTTTCTTGCGCCCGTTTTTCTCAGGTCTGAGACATACTACATATTTCGAATGGGTGGTAATTTTTGACGTTGAATAATTGATTTTAAATCCAATTTTGATTAAAAATATTTGAATTTCAATAAGTTTTACTTTTAAATTTAATAGTTATGCTCGCAATACCGCGATCATAATATGTTTTTTTTTATGATATATTTTATAATATATCATATTTTTTATGAGAGTAAGGGACGAGAGGAGCAGGTCGTTCAGTTGATGGTAGTTGATACGCCCTGCTGATTACAATGCAGTGCCGCTCAGGATTCTCAAGCAGCGCTGCAACTGCGCTCGTCACCTTGTGACATAAGATGTTAAGTCTCATTTGCCCAGTAATTTCACTAGCTACTACTTCCTTTCGATCGAAACACAATAATCCTTACACATTACTGCTTTACGGCGGAAATAGGCGCCGCTGTGGTACCAATAATCTAGCTGGCATCCTGTGCAAAGGAGCCTCCCACTGGTAAATATTATAATATAACCACTTGCCCCAATTGTATGAATTCAAATACTTCAGCTAGATAAATCCACTTTTAAAATCTTAAAGTTATTACCCACGAAATCGTCTACATTACTTACAATTCCGATGGTTGTTAAAAATCGCTGCGCTGTCGAGACTTATCTCCCGTCTGATCCTTTGAAGAATTGTCTTTCCCCCGAGAGGAGGTACACCTGCGCTTTAAGTTACAAGAACGAGCGGATTGCAATGTTAACTTCTAGAAAATATATTTTTCTTATTTTTTATATACAGTTTTATTTATACCTTTACGCTAGAACTTGTGATTATTGTGTATTAACTACCATGATTGTTAAATGAAATTTAAAGTTGCTCTCCTTAATGTTTTCAAGTAAACCATATTATTAGTATTATAATATTAAATATTACTAAGTATTGGATCATAACATTTATAAATTTTGCACTTAAAAGGTTCAAACAGGGGACCAATATTTAATTTAGATTTGTTTGTTATAAACTGTTCGCAGTTATAAATAGTACAAGCTACGTTATTTTAATTTATAATAGTATAATTTATATTACAATAAATATGGTTGTTTATTTCCGAGTCATAGATATTTATTTGTATTTATTTATGTTTAATTATGTATATCTTATTAAATATATCGTTGTCCTGCAACCTGCATAGCACAGGCTATGCCTAGTTTGGGGCAAGATAATTTGTTTAAAAGTGTGTCAATATTATTATAATTATTATATTTTTATCTCATAATAAATAAAGAAAAAAATATTATACATTAGTACGATAAGGCCCAATGGATATTACATAAAAAAATTAAAAAAATATCCTTAATTAAATATAATATACTAAGGAACAAGGAGTCGACTTTGATTTTTTACTAGCTAAACTTCTGATATAATTGAATTATAAAATCAAGTAATTAAAATAATTAACAATATCGATACCTCTTTGTTCAATTACTTACTTTAAGCATTACTCTTTTACCAATATTTTCACATTAAATTTTGATTTCTGTCTGCTCTATATTAAAAACACAACTTCTAAAGGTTAAGCCTTAAAGCCTTAAAAAAAACAATATAACATGAAAAGGTTAATCGTAAAACAGAGCTAATTGCCCGATATTATTATGTGGTAACTTATAAATTCATTCGTTAAATTGAATCATCTAAAAACTCAGACTTTAATCAAAGTTATTTTGAGTTCAATAACAACTGGATAAAGAGATATTTTAAATTTGGACACGCCTATATATCATAATTGACCTAGTAATCAAAATCTCCTCATTTCAAACTCGCTATTATTTTTAAAGTACATTTTTGTAACACATACCGCAACCATCTCGACATAGCCCAAATGGTTGCGAAACTGAAGTGGCACTGGACAGGGCGCATAGCTCGATAGACAGAAGGCCGACGACCTCGTCAAGATTTCCGTCAATAGCTTACATGAGGGCAGCGCAGGACTGATCGTCATGGCAATCTTTGGGGGAGGCCTTTGTCCAGCAGTGTACGTCATCCGGCTGAAATGATCATGATAGCATTTTTTGTGTAAAATGTAATAAGCATCTTCTTCTATGCCTTGTACCAAGCAATATTACCTGACTAACGTTACCAACGAACTCTTGAGTGATATTCCATATTTATTTTCTTTCAGCATACTAAAGTAGCTGGCCTGGAAATGGGCGAAATCGCACACTACATTTATATGTGCAGACATTTTTACATTCAGCCAGATTTATTATGTATTCAAGGGTAAATAAAATATTTTTTGGAAAGGAATTGATATTCTCATACTTGTATAGTATTATGGTTCTTAAAACATTTATCTTAAGTAAGGCGTTTCAAAAGATTTTTTATAAAACATTATCGAAAAACAATCTCAGACCACTCGAGCTCATAACTATATGAAATAGTAAATCTATATTAGAACTTAATTATAAATATTAAGGTAGCTTGATCGTGTACTATTTGATGGACAATTTTAATAAAACTATAAAAAATAAGACATTTAAAGGAGATTGACTATACATGGGCCATGGTTGTGTCAGACAATAATGTGTTTGATAATTTAAATTACATTTTTACATTCAGTTTGGGACTAAAAATAAACTGCTTCCTATCCCGAGAATTTTATTTTACTTTAAAAGTAATTTATATTATGAAAATAATAAAATCGATCGCTATTAATCTAATCATAATCGATTAAGAGTGGCATCTGCATAGAAGACTATTTTACCAGTGGGAGGCTCCTTTGCGCAGGATGTCGGCTAGATTATGGGTACCACAACAGCCAATTTCTGCCATGAAGCAGTAATGTGTAAGCATTATTGTGTTTTGGTCTGAAGGGCGTCATAGCTAGTGAAATTACTGGCCAAATGAGACTTAACATCTTATGTCTCAAGGTGACGAGAGCAATTGTAGTGCCGCTCAGAACTTTTGAGTTTTTCTAGAATCCTGAGTGGCTCTGCATTGGCAGGGGTATCAATTAACATCAGCTGAATGTCCTGTTCGTCTCGTCCCTTACTCTCATAAAAAAAATTGTCAATGAAATGAATGAATTAAAATCGAATCGAAACAATTAATGGTAATGTAGTTAGTCTATGGCTTCATTGGCATTCAGTGTCATTTTTTGCATACTAAATACCACAGAGAACTTTTAGCTATACCAAAAAATATACTTATAATAGTACAAGGAGTTGTACTTGAAACTAAATACCTACACGCTTTGCCTACATGTTATTCGCAACGGCAAAGAATATTTGAATTTTATTTCAATCCCATTCCGCTGTTTTGTAATTATTTCCTCCGTACATGCTAAAAGTATTACAGTATTTATTATGAAGTAACTATGTAGTACGAATTAATTTACCTACTTACTTTATTATGTATGCGATTAGTTACTTATTTAAAGATATACGTGGCTTTTGTACTATTATTTAAATCATGATTGATTATTGGTTCAGAATAACTCTGTAGGTAGGCACCATAGGCAGTAAAGTTCATGCAAACAAGCGCTTTAAAATTGTTTTTCTCGGGACCTGGGATTCCAACTAGAAAAATATTTTTGTGAACGAAAATAGAATTATCAAGCTTTATTTAATGCGAAAATTTATCGTGACACAAAAATATTTGTACGTGGCCCAAGCTTCATACAATAACGGTCGGTCTCCTTTATTTTATTAGAAAAAAATATTTTATGCAACTAAAATCTACACACTTTCCCTGACTCCCTTATTTGAAGTACAAACGATTATAAATTTAAAAAAACACATTGTCATAGTTATATCTTCATTGTTGATTTATGATTGCTGGTATTAAAAAAAAAATTGAAGCCTTTCTAAATCACAATTCATACTTTACATTAAAATGTGTGTGTTGTGGACAATATGTCGTAGTTAGAAATAAAACTTCCATAAAATATTGATGAACCATAAAGCATGGGTAACATGAAGCGGCACAGTGAACTTTGACACGAACAGTAATGGACTAATCCTTCGAACAGTTATTGATTTCTTCTTTTTACCTCTCATAGCGCTATTTGTATCCGAAGCGGTGGTAGTGCTAGAAATAACATCAATAAGAATTCTAAAGGAATCAATTTTGATAAAATGCCTTTAATGCCTTTAATTACTACTTGAATTGCAAATGCAAATCACTACAACAAAATCCACAAAACAATTAAAGGAATAAATGCTGCTGGAGAGGCTCGGAGATTTTTTTTATGAAAATAAAGGTCGAGACGAGCAGGACTTTCAGCTGATGGTAATTGAAACGCCATGCAATACGTAGAATGCAGTGCCGCTCAGGAGTCTTGAAATACCCAAAAATTCGGTGGATGTTTATTAAAATATTATGAAAAATAGCGTAATGATTTATTTTTATAATTCTTAATAAACTAGAAGCATTGTCAATAATTTAAAAAAGGCACGCAGTGCAATATTTTTTTCTTCTTCTTTTGATATAAAAATCGTTCTTCTACGATTGGAAGTAAACTAATTATTTCCATAAAAAAAGTTTTATCGGACTGAAAAATCATAGTAATTATTATGACGGGTACCTACTCACAATATATATATTATTTTTTAATTTGTTGCTGATATTTCGATCTTATTGTATGAATCGTGCTCGCGACGGAACTGGGAAGTGATACGATAAAAGCGACGCCCGCTTTTAAGAGAGGTCTACACGCTTTTTGACCGCATTTATATAAATTTATATTATTTATTTATATTATTTCATCGTCCTAGAAACACCGCTCAAGAAAATCCATCCCACAGTTTCTTGGAAACCACATTGTAAGGTGATGTCTATATTTGTAGCGTGTAGTGTGTAGGTCGAAAAGCTCTTCAGGTCGTATTATATTCTTTGCTGTAGTTCTTAGAAAAGGTACAAATAATGAGCAAGAACAAATCTCTCAAATTATAGATAGAGCTGAGCGATTATTATTAAAAACATCAACATTATCACATAAGAGGAGGACGAGCTAGCGTTACGGTTACATGATGCTAAGTGATTACTACTGCACACATTTTCCAACAACACCCGAGGAATTACTGGAGCGTTGCCGGCCTCTTGGTAATATATCTTCTTCGCGTGCCTCTCCGACTAGCGAAGGTTGGCGGTCAGCTTGGTAGTTTTAATTGTTTGTCCTTCGCGAGGCGAAATAGTTCTGCCGCACTCGCAATGCCAGTCCACTCTCGGATGTTGCGCAGTCAAGACTTTTTTCTGCGACCTACACCTCTTCTTCCGACAACTTTTCCCATCAAGATGAGTCGTAGGAGTTTGTACCTGTCGTGCCTAAGCACATGCCCCAAATATGCGACTTTCCTCATCTTGATAGTTTGCATGAGTTCGCGTTTTTGATTGACGCGGCGCACAACTTCCACATTTGTGACCATGTGGGACCAACTTATGGCCAACATACGTCTATATGCCCACATTTCAAAAGCTTCTATACGTTTTCTGAGTTCTTCTTTTATAGTCCACGCCTCACATCCGTATAGAAGTATGGGCCAGATGTAACAGTGCAGTAAACGAGAGCGCAAGGAAATCTTAAGACCACGGTTGCACAGTACTTTTTTCATTTTACTAAAGGTGCTTCGAGCCACTTGAATTCTGGTCTTAATTTCTTGGTCGCTATTCCAGTTGTCATTTTACCACGTACCTAGATATTTGTATTTGCGCACTCTTTCTAGTTTTTGGCCTGCTACTGTAATGTCAAAGTCATCAATTTCTTTCTTAGATATGACCATGAGTTTCGTCTTTTAGGTGTTCATCCTAAGACCAGCTCTTTCGTTGCACTCATTTACTCGGGTGACAAGTTTCTGAAGATCATTAGCAGATGATGCTATGAGGACTGTATCATCAGCATATCTAATATTATTTATGTTCTGGCCATTTATTTTGACTCCACAATCTAAGTCCTCTTTGCTTCTGCTATTATGGTTTCCGAGTACAAATTGAATAGGGCAGGTGATAAGATACAGCCCTGTCTGACACCCCTTTTAATATCAACTTCTGCGGTCTCATCATTATCAACCCGAACAGTAGCTCGTTGATTCCAGTACAGATTCCGGATGATTCGTATGTCTTTGCCATCCAACCCGATATTTTGTAATATTGCAATTAGGCGTTCATGCAAAACTCTATCGAAAGCTTTTTCGTAATCGATGAAGCAAAGAAAATCACCCTGCTGCATATCTAAGCATTTTTGCACCAAAACCTGTACTGCAAATAGAGCCTCTCTTGTGCCGACTCCTGATCTAAAGCCGAACTGGTTATCTGCGAGTTGTTCGTCTTATTAAGTTCTTATGCGTTCGTGAATGATATTTAGAAATAGTTTTAATACTTGACTCATAATGGTAGTATATAATGGTCTATAATATTATTTCATCGAAAGCAGCAGTGAATGAAGATTTAAAGTACCCCCAGTACTTGGAAATGGTATTATATTTTTTCATCAAAGCGAATCTCTATGGAATTACTTCGATTTACGAGATAATATTCTGGTTTTGTTTTTCTTCAAGAAATCCTTTAAACTCTTATGTTTTGCAATCATATTTACCTACTTTTGCTAGAGTTTTATAGATAATCTACCATCGTCATATTTTTTTTTTTTTCGAATAATATTTTTAAGACGTGGTACTTAGACTAAGGACTGGTCTCACCTGCGTTTCAACTAGATACCGCATGCGTAATCGGCCAAATACGGCCACATGTTCTGTCAAACTTTACTAATAATTGAAACTTAAATGCCGGGTTGCGATGTAAAACTTTATAAAAATAATACTACAATAAAAAAGAAAGACACTAGGATCACATATCGTTAGTAAGTATTTAGTACTTTATTTACTTCAATGTAAAATAACACGAAGCGTATGTTACAAAATTTTAAAGATGCCATTGAGTGTCAAGATGCCACGCACACAATCATATAATAGTTGCAGTTATAAGAAAGCTATTGTTCTTTGGTAGTGCGGTATCTAGTTGGAGCATATCATAGGCCAATTCTTAATCTTCTAAGATTACCACGTCTTCGTGGTACTTATGTTACCGAAGCAAAAAATAAAATTTAATAGATTCTTGCCTATTTCATTGAGCTTTTGTACACAATCGTACGAAATTTACAAATTTTAATGCGGATTTGATTGTGTATTGATGGCGGCTCACCATTACATTTTCAGTTTAATCTATTCAAAAATAAAATAATAAAGTAAATGAATGGAGTTTTCCTTTACTTCTTCTTATATTTTATATCTTATATATCGTATAGGGAGTAACTTATGACAATGAAGTTAGACTTCGTACAATATTTTCGTCTTTCCTCTTTATGAATTCTCCAAAGCTTCATAAGATACATAATACACAAAGCTTTAAGGGTAAATGTATACACTTCTATAATAAAGTCCCAGCCACTGTTCAGGCATTATCTATAAATAAATTTAAATGTTTTATAAAAAAAATGGCTCTGTCGTAAATCCTTTTACTCCACTGCTGAATATCTAAATAATCGGACAGCCTGGGACTAGATTATGATTTCTTTATAGCGATAGAAATGACTGTACAATATTGTATATTTTTAATGAAAAGAGCGCAAAAAAAAAGAATGCTGGGAGAGTTTCTTGCGTCGCTTCTTCTCTCTCAGAGCGCCATTTGTTTCCGAAGCGGTAGTAGTATGTAGTAGTTATTAGAAATGACATCAAACAGAATTCTAAAGGAATCAATTTTGAGAAAATAAATGCCTTTATGCCTTTAAGCAACAGTAGTTACGTTTCCACTTGTAACATCATCAGCACTTCGCATTTTCGCCAATTTGATTGGTTTCAGCTCAATAATATATATAATATAATACCCATATGGTATTTGACACCTCATCAATTCTAATTTTTTTTTCATCATATCGTGTATGATACGTCTTCAAAAATGATATTGAGGTTTATTTTTTGGGTACTTTATTTGTTCTAAACTGAATAGTTAGCGCGAGAGACACTTCCAAAGTGGTAACTTCTAAAATAAAAAAATGATAAAACTAACAAAATATATGATACATACATTACCATGCAAACGTCCACCCAAAATTGATTTGAACGAAATATAGTACGTAGTTTTTTTTAATACTGCATAAATCGTAAACCGCAATTTAACTCTCATTCAATAAAATCAAATATAAAAAAATAAACTTAATTTAAAAAAAAATATTAAAACATCGATCAAAGTTACAACGAACTACCTACAAGAACTTTTATACTATGTTGTCCACTCGCACGTGGCCGCTTTTTATTACAAACAGCAACTAGCTGTTTAGACTCTGGGATAATTTTTCATTAATTCCATCGAAATGTAACGACGAAATTGAAGGAAACTACATTTTGCTTATTTTTTTAAAGCATTATGATGATACAAGCTACCAGCCAGTGAAATACCTTGGTGCCCGTTTTTTTTTTTTGGCAAAAAGTAGTGACGCAGACCTTTTGAGCATCAATCAAATTGTTGCATACAGTACTAAGAGCACAGATTTTTACTCCTAAATATTTTTAAACAATCTTTACAAAATTGATTGTATTTGACACATGCCTATAATCAAAGTTACACGAATCTCGTCGTATGTCACACGCCTGTCCGTTTTGGTGATATAGCATCGATGTGTTTGTTGTTCGTGTTGATTGGAAACGGAAGACCATCACGAGTTTCGTCACTTTGAATGACACGACCGCGTTCTACTTCTGAAAACGTACCTTATATAGTCTTTTTTTCACGCTTTTTATTAGTTTCACTTGTATGTATATTTGTTTGTAACCGACTCATTTGGGCGCGGTGTTGACTCACTTTAAACGGCCAGAATTAGATCAAACTTCGGAGATTTATCGAGGACCGATGACAATGCATTAATTTGATAAAATCATTGGATTTGAATTTGCATAGAAATTTTGGAATTTGCGATATAAGATTTTTGTTACTTTATATAAATTTCATCTATATATAAGGCAGGATAAGATGTAAATTTTAAATTTGAACCATTAACTTTAACCGATTTATATAATATTAGGAAATTTACGAATACCAAAGAGATTTTTTAATTAAACAATGCAAATAATAGTTAAAAAAAACTAAAAAAACACGCTTTTATAAGTAAACCAAAGTAAAAAGTAGGAAATATTTTCTATTTTTTCGTTCGGTGTTCTATAAAAAGCGTGTTTTTTAGTTTTTTTAACTACTAATTATTATGGTGTTTCTCTGCTATCATCACTTTAATGTCTTGTGTGCTAAACAAATTACAGAGTACTAAAAGTAACAGTGGTCTCATGCCGTTGCCATATGTCAACGGCAGCAGACAGGAGGTTAATTAAAAAAAATCATTATAATATGATAATCTTCACCAGTTAAAGTCATGATGATGTACCTCATCAAATTTCTTAAATAACACCACATTGTTATATTAGTTTGCTAGTAACTTGCTAGTTACTGTGTATTTTTTGGAAGTAAATATATCAAATAGAATTGCAGTTTAAATTTCAGAACAGAAAACTTTGTTACAAGTTTGAATCTTAAATAGTAAAGCAACAGCTTTTGAAAATAGTATCTCGAAGCAATCTTAAGAGTTGCAAGTCGTGCCAGTATAAACAGTAAACAGTAAAAAACAATTTTCAGCTGCAATTTCTGACGACAAATGATTGTGACTTAATACACCAGTCGATTAGGATTTTTAGGATACCACCGATAAATGTAAATATTAATTGCATTGGTGAATTAGTACATTGACAAATTCATCTATTCAAACTGATTGCACCATGGTGAATTATTATCAGCTTTAGTTAGTTTTTATAATTTAAAAGTGAATACTTTCCTTCACGAGAGTAAAAGACCACATGAAATTTAGATTTCTCGTACAAAATTTGTTCGAGTTGCAATAATAATTGCATAAGTTATCTCTTCGTTAATTTGACAATAAGTTGATGCGTGAAAAGAATTCGTTTTTAATGGAATAGTACGCGAATGTAGATCATATTTCATTTGTATCTTGCACAGTGAGATTTCTTAAAGTCGTAAATAAACTTAATTCAATTAGGCTTAAACTAAGTGCTTTTGAATAACAAAACAACTTAGTTACCAAAAGCAAATACTAAGTTCAGCAATATCGTACCGAAATATAGTAGTAGACCGTGTAGATATTTTATACAATAAGTATATATTTATTATTCTGTTTGTCGGTCAACTCATTTCGTTTTTGTATTTTATGTGAAGGGGAGTCATCAGAAGAACAAGGAAGTAAAAATATAATAGACTGAATTGCCCATATCGTTTCATTCTATTGATTTAGACGTTTGATTTTTTACAGCTTCTAGGGTCCTCAATATTTGATCAGTTTTATTAAATCCTTCGTTCTTCCTTTCACTTATTTATTCATTCAAATTTATTATATATAACTAAATACATACATCAAGTACTTCAATGTTATTTTAATCATGGTCAAACTCATTAGGTTATACAGTTAGACGCATTCACTTGAGGATGAAACTTTCTATATATTTAACGCAATGAAATGGTGTATGAGTGTTTATTCTACTGAGAATTATTGTAAGATGAACAAAATATCGAGTTTAAATAACATTACCCCTAATGCATGTCCAGTATGTAATTAAATTTGCATTTCAGAATCTGTGTAAACCCTAAATTTCAATTGCTTAGGAGACAACCAGGAGCATCTGCCAGGTAATTGAAATCCATTGTATGCTTCCTCAGTCAATTATGTTAGACATATAAGAGTCAACAGAGCTGCAGTTTCCCTCTATAACACAGGGCTAACTTTTAGAAGTTAATTTGATGGTTTATTATTATTTTTGAAGTAATACGTCTTTTGGCGCGTTGTGAAAAAATGATAAGAGTGAAATTTTAAGATGCGCGCGCATCACTGTAACACAAAAGTAACAAGGGAAGTTGATTCCTAAAATTTTTTGACGTTTGTGACATTCGATATATATCTTTTGGTTTCTTCGTCCATTATTAGGATAGGCATAAGGTAAGCAAAGGTCAAGCCCGTACAGCCGTATTCGTTATTTCGTAATTAATTTCCAAAGCCATCGTTGCAAGATTTTTACAATAATGTTCTTCCTACAAACGTAGAATAGCACGAGGAATAAATAGTTTTAAGGATTTTTGCTTTGTTAGGCCAAAGAAGTATAACTTCTTATGCATGCATGATACATAAGTATATACTCACTTTTTTTTCTTTTATCTTCCTCTATCCATCTATATCCCTATGCCCTATGTAATACATTGGGCATAGAAAATTATTAAGCGCACTGATGGAATATTTTTTAGTCTTTCATTAAATTTAATAATATTTATGAACAGTTATAGAATCATTTACAAGATGTTATCTGTTTGTATTCCATTATTTTTAGTTGTCACTTGTGTCTGAAATCTTTTGACTGCCTTTTACTCTACTAACAGTATTTACACGCCAATGATTTACAAAAGCGTCAGATCAGTTTATGGTAAATAAAGGTTTTGTAAAATTTCTCATGTCTACATATTGGTCATTAATTAATGTTCACTTACTTATTATTGGGTTTAAGCAGGTTATCAACTGTAAAGTGAACAAAGCATATAAGATTTTATTCTGATACGTCACTCGAACGGTCAGCTCAGTTGGTTAGAGCACTGGCACGGAACGCCAGAGGTCGTGGGTTCGAGTCTACATCGTTCATAAAGTTTTGTTTTTCAAATTTTATTCGTGTATTAATCCTAGAAGTGAAGGTTATCACTTTAAAAACATAACAAGTTGTTTAAATATACAATTTAATTTGTTTATTTAATCTTGTAAATTGTATATATTGAATCTAGATGGAGTTACAACAAGACATATCAAGACTTACGATCGATGCGTCACGAAGACGGATAGCAAGAAATCAAGTCAGTTGGTAAGAGCGTTCGGATAAAACCCGCCAGACGCAAGTTCAAGTCCTGCATCGTTCGTAAATTTCGCAACAAATTAAATATGTAAATTCAAGTAACGTTAACAACATATTTGTATTCTGTGGTTGTGCCAATTTTTATATTATAATACTCTTTATAAACGAAATCCAATGGTTGAAATAGATTAAGAAATTGGAACATTGGAATACTTTTAATAAGAAATCCAATACTCAAGGTACATTGCAACACCTGGGAAGTTAACCTTAAGGCGTTACCATACTAACTGTTAAAATTACCGCTTCAAATCTTAACGATAGTCTTAAAATCAAATGATCAGAATACTATTATATAATTAAACGATACTTAATAAACAAATTAGTTGGTTTTTTAAGATCAATAAATACTTGAGCAGCCCAAGACTAAATAATAAATATGAATTGTACAAATATTAACTATTTCCATTCTTTATTTTACAATATGCTTTACATTTGTATAGTTCATTAAATGTTAAGTCCACGTTGGTACTGATTAAAATTTATGCTTTATAAACATGATTATAAGACAAATATTAGAGATTAAAAAAGTAGACATTTAAAACTTTAGCAGTTCTGACGAAACCATTTAATCAACTATTAAATTTATCTTTTATTAATATTTATATTAATAATAATACTTTATTTATATTTCTATACACTCACAGCAAATAACTTAAATTAAAATAATATATTACGTATATTTATTAGATAGCACTAGTTAATATTATTTAAATTTTATTTATTGTTTATTGTAATAAAATTCCTCAGAATAATTTCTGAATTATGCAATTCATATGCTTTGAACCTTCAAATAGCACTATTTTATCGAAAGAAATGTAGAATGATTAAAATAGATTGTTTAATAAATTAAAAAAATCATGTTTAATTTATTATTTTGAAGGTTAATTTCATATTTTGTATTTAATATTTGCTTGATTGTCGTCAACGCCTTTAGTCGCACTTTGTATGAAGGCACCCTAATTCAATTGAATATTAGGGTCGTGATAGAATTCAATAAAAGTTTTGTGTCTCACCTTTACAGAAATTTCGAATTCTTTACTTTGCAACGCGACTTCTGTACTGAAATATTTTTCCATTTCAAGCTACGACAAAATCTACCGAATATCCTAGTGGTAGTTTGAGCTTATTGTTTCATTTGTTACCTAATCGGAGTTCTATTTGGGTTTTATTATGATAATTCATAGTTATAATTTTTAAACTAATCCTCAAACTTTTCCATAAAATGGAATATCCGTTATTACCAACTTTCGTTCGTGTTTCGTTAACGTTCACCACTGTTGCGTTCGTGTTTTATATCAAGACTTAACATAATTATTGTTTTTTTTAAACTTCTTATACTTTTCTAGGCAATGAAGCAGTTGCTTAGTACTCATATAATTATACATTAGAATCTTTAGATAAAAAGACTCCATCTATTTAATTTTTTTTTTTTAATGGAAAAAGAGGACAACCGAGCGTACCCTTACTTAAACATACATACTTAAACCAGGGTCACCTGGTGTTAAGTGATCACTGCCGCCCACGTTCTCTTGCAACACGAGAGGAGTAAAAGGAGCGTTGCCGGCCTTCAAGAAAGGTGACGCACTTTTATTTAAGGTATCCATGTCGTATCGTCCCGGAAACACCGTGAAGCTCATTCCACAACTTTGCATGTAGTAACTTTTGTGCGACACAAGTGTGACAGATCCCGGTAACCTTTGAACTTTGTCCGCTCTTAAAGCCGAAAATCCGGGATAATACCCGCACGGTTTTGATCCACGTGCTGTTGATATCATTTTTATAAGGCTTCACAGGAGAACCTCGGAATTACATTCAACCTCGGAAAGGTTAACATTTAATAGTAATAACTAGGCTGTTTTTCTCCAAGCTTTGAAGAATTTCACAAAATAACTTACGATACGTACATCAAATTGCCACAGTTTTGATGAATGAATGAAAATAATATTGACCAAAAGTAGTCGTCGATTAAATAGTGACATGAGAATATATAGAAATTGTGTAAAAAATAATGTTAAATGTGTCTTTCTTTATTTTACTTTATTACAATAAGGGAGGAGACGGGAAAGACGTTCAGCTGATGGTATTTGATACGCTGTCCATTACAATGTAGTGCCACTCAGGATTCTTGAATATCCCAAAAATTCTGATCGGCTCTGCAATTGCGCTCGTTTCTTTGAGACATAAGAGGTTAAGTGTCGTTTGCCCAGTAATTTCACTAGCCACGGCGGCCTACAGACCAAATCACAATAATGCTTACACATTACTGCTTTGCGGCAGAAATAGGCGCCGTTGTGGTACCCGTAATCTAGCCGGAATTCTGCACAAAGGAGCCTCCCACTGGGATATGTTCTTGTTTGAAACAACAAAAACTATTATTACTTTAAACTTCAATTTATAAATTTGAAAACACAAATTAAAACAAATAGGTGAGCGAACTGTAAAACTAACTCCATGAATAATTTATCAGAACGGAGTCCCAAGTGTAATGGCCTATCAAAATTTTATTTGAGGGCGAGTTGAGAATTTTTGAGGAGATAATAAAATATAACGAGATACGAAAGAAGATTACTTAAAACACCTGCTTTTTATTTCAGTTCAATGGACTTTGGGGCAGGCTGTTTGCTTTTACTTGGATTTAAAAAGTCAATGTTAATAAAATATTGTTTGATTGATTTTATGTACAAACGAGAAGTGATTAAGTAATTTACACAAAGAGCGGAGCTTCACCAAATTTTTTGTCAATTTAAGCCTGTTTGTGCATTAAGTTACCCCAAAATTCACCAAGAATAATGTATTTTAGGTGTAAGCAGCGTCACATTTATATTGTATTATTAAATATTACGAATGGTTTTGTAGATAATCAACTACTACCGGTTAAATTATCACTGGACCTAACGTCGATGACGTCACATCGTCGCATTGTTACGGTGTGCAAAACAAGCATCACTAGGATATTATTAATAAATAAACTACGATTTAATTTTTTCTGTATTTATTGATTGATGTAAAGGTGTTGTGATGCGATACTGATTATTATTATAGTGATGAAAATTGAAAATATTCAGTGTCGGCTAATAAGATAACAATGTTTGTAAGTAACATTCCATTCTATTTTCGTTTTGAAATCCATGACGATCGCGGTTTTATTCGTACAAATATGACATAATATGATTAGTTTTTTTTTCTTAGATTAGATTTAGTTTTTAGGCACAAGGCGTTTCTGTCACAACTTCCATCATTTGGGCTACCCGAGAGCTTATGCAAGTGGACCTCTAGCTTCCTCACTGGGCGCAGCATACAGGTCGTTGTCGACGGTAATTGCTCGAACCCGAAGCCAGTGAACGCTAGTGTGTCCCAAGACTGTGTGCTTTCTCCCACGCTGTTTCTTCTGGATATAAATGATATGTTGGACACTTCCAACATACATTGCTATGCAGACGATTGCTTTGGTGATGCCGTATACACGGGCCATGCAGATCTCTATCGGGAAATCTACAACCAGTGCCGGGAGAAACTTGTGTCTTCTATAGAGTCCTCTCTTGAGAAGGTCGCTGAATGGGGTAAATTGAACCTTGTCCAATTTAACCCCCAGAAGAGTCAAGTTTGCGCGTTTACCGCTAAAAATCCCCATTTGTCGTATCACTGCTCTTCGATAACATTTCTCTTAAAGCCTCGCCAAATATCAGAATACTGGGTCTCGAAATCTGAAGCGATTGCTAATTCCGCGGCCATCTGGAGGGCAATACCAAATTGGCCTCGATAAAGCTGGGCGTCATTAACAGAGCGCGGCAATACTACAAGCCGGCCTACATTCTGGCGCTCTACAAAGCGCAGGTCCGGCAACGCATAGAGTATTGCTGTCATCTTTGGTCTGGCGCACCCCAGTATCAACTTGATCCATTTGACCGCGTGCAACGCAGAGCAGCTCGAATTCTCGGGACTCCAATGCTCTGTGAACGGTTGGATCACTTGCCGTTGCGTAGAGACTTTTATCACGGGGAGTGTCCCGAAGAGCTCTTTCTCCTGATTCCTGCCACTGAATTCCACCTTCACACGACACGCCACAAGTTGGGATATCATCCCCACCATCTGGATGTGTGGCGGTCCTCCACAGTGTGGTTTACAAGGAGCTTTCTTCCACGTACTACAAAGCTGTGGAATGAGCTTCCTTCTGCGGTGTTTCCGGGACGATACGACATGGGTACCTTCAAAAAAAGCTCGTTCATCTTCCTTAAAGGCCGGCAACGCTCTTGTGATTCCTCTGGTGTTGCAAGAGAATGTGGGCAGCGGTGATCACTTAACACCAGGTGACCCGTACGCTCATTTCTCCGCCTTATCCATCAAAAAATAGGTTATCCTCAAATTTGTTCCTCAAGTATTCTTTTGATTTTCAATAATTAACATTGCGCCACCTCTCAACGACTCGACTAAATAAACAACAATAGACGTTATAAATGTGGTGAGAACTATGTTGAAATATTTCTTAAATGTCAACGCGTATTAAATATGAAACCTCATGATGAAGTTTTGTAAATGCAAATTATTCAAAGCCACTGAGAGGTTGGCTTCTTTACAAGTCTGTAATATTTCTTTTAATTATAAATTATTCCTTAATGAAAGAACATTCATTCATTGCAATGAAAGCCGTAGCTATCACAACTTTATACATTTAATGAGTTTTGCAGGAAATGTTTTAGTTACAGACTGAAATTTGTCGTATTTTAATTTGATTTTCTTTGAATATGATCACTTATAATATGTATACCGTATATTCACATTAACATTGAAAGAAAATATAGAATTAATCATTTATTCTTTAATTGTATTTTATGTATAATATTAATCTATCTTGTGAATAAGCCCCCTTTGGCTTGACAAGATTTGCCTGCAAAATTAGTTTGGTTTAAGGCGAAGGGTAAACAGAAAACACGCAAACAAGGTGTTTTTAGAAAAGTTTGGTGGTGAAAATATAGCATTTGGAGCTATGAACACTACTTTATCCTGTTACACATACCCTTAAGTCTTACTTGTAGTTTGCTAATGCTTGCTGTTGGTTAAAGTAAATACTCCAGAGCTATTATGAAATACCAGTTTTCTTTGCAGTTAAACAAGTTTTTTCTCGGAATGATGCATCTGTTTAGTATACTACTCTCATAAAAGTTGTTCTTATAGCTTTCACTTTTTTGTGTATGTACAATTATTCAGATTAGTAATCAATAATGAGGATTGTAAGCAATTAAGCTGTTTGCGCCTGTTAAAATGTTACATTTAAGACGCAAGAATTTTGAAAATATTGGCTTTGTTACATAAGAGCCGTGAACTCATATCGCTCAAGGACGCCGGCATGTAGTGTCGTCTTAAAGTACTATAGATTTGTATATAAGAAACCTGAGGACTTTCTTGGGCACGGTTGATGTAACGGCTTGAGTGAAATAAGGGAGTTAATTGATTTTTGATTATTTTATTTATGATGTTAGACTATATAGCTTTAAAACTTGATGTTTATAAAAATCTAAAAATTTATCAAAAATCAAAATATTGGTCTTTTATCAACTCATTTCTTATAATTTGAGACAGACAGATATTCATCTGGGGTAGGTTCAACAAAATATGCCTTATTAATAAATATATTCTAAAATACAGACGATGGAAAAAAAAGAAAAGCGCGTACACCTTAAAGGCCGGCAACGCTCTTGTGATTCCTCTGGTGTTGCAGGAGAGTGTGGGCGGCGGTGATCACTTAACACCAGGTGACCAGTACGCTCGTTTGTCCTCCTATGCCATAAAAAAATGGTATTAATTTGTCACATTAAATATTATACCAGAAGAAAGACAAATACAAATAAAAAAGGTTAATTTAAAAATAATAAGAACCTTCCATAGTAATACTCCACCAAAAAAGTTTAAATATTCCGTTATTACAAGGATAAAAAGTAGTATTACAAATAAAAGTCTACAAGATTAATGTAGCAAATAACGTTAATTTTAATTAATCACTGAGACATTTCCAATTTAAATTGTAACGTTTAGCGTTTATATTTAACTTCGATATAAATTATTCAACAAGGCAATATTAGAGCGAACAGCGTAGAGGAAAACAAACAAAGCTAAAAACAATCCTCAATTTATGAGAACTGCAATTAACGTTAGAAAAAGTTTGTCGACATGAAAAATTTTATAAGGTGCTAGCTGACCCAGCAAACGTTGTATTGCCGATATTAAAATCGCTATACAAAAGTAACTGTTCGAATCGAAGATGGGTGAAAATTTGAAGTTGAATGTATTTTTTAATGCTGACTCATAATCAAACAAATTAAAAAAAAATGTCAAAAAAATTAAAAAAAAAAATTTGGCGTGGACCACCCTTAACATTTAGGGGGATGAAAAATAGATGTTGTCCGATTCTCAGACCTACCCAATATGCACTCAAAATTTCATGAGAATCGGTCAAGCCGTTTCGAGGGGGTTTAACTACAAACACCGCGACATGAGAATTTTATATATTAGATTTGTTGATTCCCATACTTCAAGAATCCTGAGTGGTACTGCATTGTAATGGGTAGGGCGTATCAATTACCATCAGCTAAACGTCCTGCTCGTCTCGTCCCTTATTTTCATTAAAAAAATATCCTGTAGTTTTAATGACAGATTATTTAAAAGACAATATAAATGGGTTTTTTACTACAGAGATTGACAACAACACATTGAAATGATGCTTCATGGGAAGAAAGACAGAGATACCATTAAACATGACGGATATGAAAACTCGATAAAACGTGCTATTCCATAGATATGACCCAGGTCTAAAAAAACTACTTTTACATTTTTTTTATCTTTATCCTTTGAGCCGTTTTCAATATACATGCAATATATAATTTCTAGCTGAATCTGGTAGTCCTACTAACTATATACTTAGTCATGCCATAAAAACTGAAATAAAGAAAAAAAAATCTATATTTATTTATATATTTATTACTTTTACAGTGTGTTAGTTAATACGTAAATATAAAACGATTTAAAATATAAAAAGCTTATTCGAAGTGGTCTCCATTTGCTGCAATACCGTTCTTTAAACGTTGAGGCCAGTTATATTATAATAGAAACACGAACTCTTTCCATGGGAAAATTCTTTTCTGCAAGTCGTACGGATTGTTTTAGGGACTCCAAATTATCATAGCTCTTAAAGCAAGCCGTGCTCTCTAAAACTGACTATAAATCATAATCCAGCCGTAATTAAGATCGGGACTAGACGACGGCCTGTTTTCAGCCCTGATGTAGTCCGAAACGTTCGTTTCCAACCAAGACTACGGTATACCGAGCTTTATGACCCGGCGCCGAGTCTTGCTGAAAGGATCATACTTAACCAAGTATACACATATAAGTACAACACCTTGTTCAATAACCATTGAAGTGACATTGTAGAACCAGTGTTGTAAAGAGGCTTCACGACCTCAACGACCTCGAACTCCTTTTGAGAAGGCTCAAGAATGGAATCTTGATACACTTGCCGATATTTGATACCATTTTCACAAAAGTATGGCTCAGTCACTCCTTCATAGCTAATACCCCACCAGCAAAGACATTCTCCATAATATTCAAATAGTAGGATATTTTTTTTCATATCAGCTAGCATCATCAGCATCAGCTAGTGAAATGCTGCAACGAAGATAAATAATGACAAAAAAATACAAGAGTTGTGAAAGATCAAGGTGATTGGTAAAACGTTGCAAAATGCACGTTGCAATAGAGTTATTATTGAAATGGAAACCTAAAAGCTGACAGCTATTAAGCAGATACTCGTAAAGGATTAGGCTCCTACGCGGTAACTTATACTACGGTAACGTATTCTTGATACACTTTTACGTGATTATTAAATTTACTACATGGAATTTTATTTAGTATTGTAAATATAGATCAAGCTTTGCTTTTTTGTTAATAATTAAAATTCATAATTAAATCTATAGTAATAATTATCAATATAGGTATTTAATCCAAATCTCATAAAAAAGATAAAATTTCAAATGTCGTGAATTTCTTTTGTATATATGTATTTACGGTACGCACATCTGCGTAGCTAGTCTACCGTGCAATTTGTCCAATCCGTCTTATAGTCAGTTCATCTGCGATTTTGATTTCCGTCTTACTTTTTTAATTTTCCTTTGTTTGTAAAACGAAAATGTCCTTTTTTAAACTCATACAGATACCACGCATCGAGCAATAAATGTGTGGCTGTCTGTTGAAATTCTTTGCACATGAGGGGATCGAATAAAGCAAAGGAGTTTTTTTTTATGAAATTCAGTACAACATTATATCGTCCGTTTGGATGATGTATTGGTTAGTAGGACATTGGGTGTTTTAATGTTGACAATAAGCTAGCTAATTTTCAGAATCGTTATTAGAATAAAATGGATTTAAAGCGTGGGTGTAGATAATATGTAAAACACCAGTCAATTTCAAAACGATAATGCAAAACATTGTAATTTGTATACTGACAAAATAAGTAGCACATCGCTCGGCCAATTAAAATCAACCAGGACCTTAATTATTGTAAAACCGTATGTGCTGACCAAGAGCTGAAAAGTCGTAATTTAATCGCGTTAAATACCATTTCACGAACAGCGAAAATGGTGAAATTCTGCGTTTTAGCGGGTAAGGTCCAATTATGTCTGCTTAACTAATGGCCCCACTTTTATTTGTAAAGCTTTTTAGCAAACTCTTTTTGTACATGCTGATTTAGAATTTTATAACCTGGTCCATTTTCAGTCTCAGGTTTATCTGAAGCGGCGGGTTAGAACAGCTGAGGCGACCATCTCTACGAACTTCAAATATTACGAATTTAAATTTGTAAATTTTAACAGCATTATCAGCCTTAAGATGCCTCCGACTTAAGATGTGTTAGTATCTTTCGATACTACTACATACAAACATACAACTGATACCTGGCTGTTAATTAACTATAGTAGTAGGCAATCACCGCATTTTTATTATCATAACCCCGAAATTAACCTCGAAAATGTGACATTTCACATATTCAGCGGGAAATGATCGAACTTTCTAACATAAATAATGCGTTACAAAAAAAAATTAAAAAGTTTGTAGTTTATAAATGTTAAATCATTTATGGCCTGGATGATAAAACATATTTTTAAAAATATTATGTGACGTAAATAATAAGTTTAACTATAGCCAATTTAGCTTTAGCTTTCTGGCGACTGCATTACTGGTAATCATTATATAATATATTTTGAGACCATATTTTAATATTTGGGTAGGCAATAAGAATTCTGTGTGGTTAACAGTTTTGATTTTTTAATATAAGCTGAACAAGGTTCATTCAGACATCGATAAAAGAAATAAGTGGTTTCCTTGACTTATTGGTGATTTCCCGAGAGAGCTATGGCCTGCAGATTTCCATCGTTGTCATTGTTATATATTTTCAACTTGTGAAAGAATTGGAAATTCACTTTACAGAAAAATTTTTATCGAATAGCCGAAAATCTTATCAAAATAAATAAAAAATATTATATAAAGATTTTTTTGTATTTTTTAGTGTGTGTTTATATATATTTTAAAATTAAATCCAATATTTCTGATATTTATCGGAAAGCACATTTACAAAATTCGTTTTTAGAAATGTTTAGGTACCTAATAAAATTTTATTCAGTAATTGAGTTTTGATTTTCCGCCCGTATATTTTTCTGTATAAGCCAGCCTTGCGAAAAAAGGGTCAGGGGTATAATTTCCGCTCGAATCTGATGTTGAAATCACTTCCATGTCTAAGCATTTTTTGGGTGCTAGTACTGTTTCACAAATTAGTTCCGATGATAAAATTAACAATAATTACCATCAAATTATAAAAACTTTCGTCAGATATTATCAATTAAATATTAAAATAGCTTAAATCACGTTTGATCGGATTCACACAATGTTACTATTATCAGCAAAAGTAATATAAACGTATTGGTTCCGCTGTGTTTGTCACGCACGACTTCCGATTGTTTCGATACTAGTCAGAATAAGCCGTTTCAAATATATAATACAATTAAAGATGTGTGAGCTGATGCACCTTCTGCACCTATAAATATATAAAAAGCCCTATTGATTTTTTCTGTTTTTTTTGTTTATTTATTGCATAAATATTTATTTACATTATTACAGCTGTATTTTTGATTGATAACTTTTCGTGGATGTATTACTTGAGTCATATATCACATGTGAAAATTATTGACCTAAATGAAGGAATGATTTAAATTTTGGCCTAGTATATAAAAGTAAAGTCCAGTAGTGCGCTAGAACTTCAACTTTAACAATTTCTTCCCAACATTTGAATAGCATGTTATCAAGTTTAATAGTGAAAATATTTGCCGACCAATCAAATATAATACAATAAATAAGAGCCAATTCATTTTCATATTAAAAAAACTACTTGCTAAATTAATTCGCCCACGAAAAACTAGACAGTTTTTACATCGTAAAGTTCTTACATTGGCAGTATATAGATTAAAAGGCCAATGATGACGCAGCGTTCTTAGAATTGGCACAGTCATAGCGAACTTTCAACAATATTTCATCTACCTTTCATTATTCAGCACTGAATTTTTACTTAGAAATCAAGTGCCACGTTCCAACACAGTGTTGCCAACTGATATATTTTCTGAACATTATCATGGCAATAAATTGGCAGTTTATTGTCGCATGCTGGGCAACCTTTAACGTCGTTCATGTTATAACGTATTTTACTTGAAGCATAACTGGGTAATTAAAAAATTAAATACCCTGTACAATTTATTTCTTTTGCTTAATACTTTAATTTTGTTTTATTTTAAAGATAAAATAAATATTGAACCCTGAAATAAGTTAATCAAAGGAAAAATACAATTTCAATTACACTCGGAAATTAAACTAATTGAATCCCAATCGAACTGGCTTCAAAGGTCATCTTATATTTGCGGGGTAATCTGCTTTTAAAATATTCTGTGAATGTAAAATTGTAACCAGTTTAAGATTTATTGTTATTAGGATGTTTCGGAATAAATAATAAAATCTATTTATTCTAGCAGATAGAGGAATAATTGAAGCATTACTATAAAACAAGGTCAAATTGTGATATTTAATGTCTGCTTATAGAGCTATAAATACAAAATATTATAAAAACACATCTTAGTTTAAGCTCAAAGTAGTTATATATAATTGAGTACTAATACTTAAAGCAATAATTTATTGAAATGAGAAAATAATGCTCTCTCTCAGAGCGCCAGTTGTTTCCGAAGCGGTAGTAGTATCTAGTATAATAAAAATGACATCAAAAATAATTCTAAAGGCATCAATTTTGAGAAAATAAATGCCTTTTTTGCCTTTTTTATATGTATTTTATACATAACCAAAAATATCACTTTATAGTTTTAGATTATTTTTAGAGGGCTACGTTATAAGCTACACCTAAATATCTGATATAAGTTTCATCTAATGCCACTCAGTTTTTCTTAGGTATCACCCAAAAGCGCAGAATACATAAAACCGCCCAGGCCTAATATATCGACGCCGTGGTTTATATACTCGGATGACTTCATTATTTTATGTTCACGGCAGGATAGTCGCATTGAGCGATTTTTAGTAGGGAAAATATTTACTAGTTCGCGTCACGATCAACCTAGACATGCTCCGTGAAATATTTGTAAGAAAAAATTACCAATGACTGCTCTATGTACTCAAATTTTTTGACGAGATGTCAGTAGTAAGTACATAGATGTTTGTTAGAAATTTTACCTAAAATTATTTGTTTCTTATTTTAGTTTTTTGATATTATGATAATAAAGCAAGAATTGTTGTTTTACATTGCATTACCGTCCTCTGGCACAAAAATATCGAAATAATCATTTGGTAATCGTGACAGTTTATAAGAGCTTATTGGCTACCACACTCCCTACCATTACAATATAGCCAAATTATTTTCTTTCCCAGAAGTTGATGATAGTCACATACGAATTCACCTTGAGTAAATGGCATTTGGGTACAGTGTACTCTAGGTTTGGGTGAGCCGAACTTGTTGCTTAGTGCTCGAATTCGATTGATAGACGGAATAGTATATTACGCACCTAGGGAGAAAAGTAGTAAGTCGTTCTCGCCCGCGGAACAATGACAATCGCGGGTGGCAATGTCCTACTTATCTCACGTCATAAAAGAAATATTATATTTATTAATTTTGACATTTGAATGACTAGCCAACATTCATGATTTTTAATAAGACTTAATTTTTAACAACAATTAAAAGTGTTTCGACAAAGTCACATTTACAATTTGTAATCAATCATACTATTATTGTTTTTTGGACATTGCAAATATATTTTAATTTGCATAATGTGTGATTTTGTGACATTGGTTCCCATACTAAGGAAGTTGAAGAGTTCAGTTCACTTCAGTTCCACTCGTCTTAACTATTCCATTCCTATGATTTCAAAACGCGTTTTTATCCTTTACAAACTATCTTATATAATAATATATTTGGATTTTATTCCCTTATCGCAACAATTTGCTAAGCTATTCCACAAATTTTAGTGTTTGGAAATTCCTGTTGAGTAAAACTTAAAGCAATCTTTACTGGGATATAACTTATAACATTTCCTCGCCATGTTATCAGCGATTAATATTGGATCAAATCCTTCGATTCTAAACTTTTCTACAAGTCTGCACTTTATCTATGATTTCGGTCACTATTTCTGTACCCAACGAGTACTTGTTGTATTTTTCTTCATAGTCATCTTCAATAGATAATTTACATGATTATATATACTTTATAATACTATCTGTTGCATACGGTTTTGGTTGCATAAATTCGTTTCATGAATTCCATGATACATTTTGGGATAAAATATACTCTTTATATTTTCTGTACCCCTGAGAACTAAAACTTCAGTTGAGTAGTAAAGGCTGCCGCTTGGAGTCTAATTAAAATCCAATTGGAATCCAATTGAAACAATATATATAATATATTTAAAACACACTTGGTTTCCTGATCCTTACTATAAATACATACACATAATATTTATAAATTGAAAAAAAAAATTATTTATTGCATCAGAATTCAGTTGCTTATTGTATAAATGTATTGGATTTTATTTGAATAAAATCCTTTTGTATTGTATTGTTAACTGTATTCTTCAATATTCTTACATTAGTTACATTTTTAATATTATTAATTAATTCAACGTTTCGCGAACCTCTGTTGTCGTCGTTTTCATGGGAAAAACCTATAACAGATACAATTACACGCATTTTAATTATTTGTAAGTATTTTAATTCATTAATTCATTAATATGTAACAGTCGCTTTAATCATAATTAATGCCATGTTTATTGAAACTTTTATTTTATTCATTTGAGTGTTTTTATTGTGATTGTCCATTATTAAACTAACCTTAACAAATAAATATTCCAATAAAAATATACATGCAATTGTTGCTACTAAAAGCATCGGTTCCGCAGGTAGAGCTATTTATTGACTATCACCACGTTTTTCCTTGCCTGCAAAGTACCGACGCGTTTTTGGTTTTCAAAATTATATCTAGGTTATTCAACGGTATATAACTTCTGACTCTTCTGGTATAAAAAGAGGGTATGGGATGCAACACATACCACCGGGTGAGCCGTGTCAATCAGTAATATATTTACTCGTTTCCCATGAAAAATACTATTGACAGGACACAGGACCATCTTAGACTAATAATTTATTTCGCATTACTATTACATTTGTGGGTACTGAATGTGATAACTTTTCATGTTTAACTTCACATTTCATAATTTATTACAAATAAATTAATACTTTAATTCGATTTTTTATAAAATCTCTAAGAAATTTTACTAATAAACATTGTAACCTTCAAACTTGCTATCAACGCATTTTTAGGACCTCCATTATTACTGTCCACAGGAGACGGTCCCCTCTTGTCATCAGATTAACTATAATATTGTTTTATTGTTCCAGTACGAAACAAGATCATTCAACAACAGCGGTATATCCGTCACCAACAGCTCTTGTGACATGTTCAAGTGTGTGATCTCCGTGAGACCAGATCAGGGTACCGCGGTGTACACCTGTGAGGTATCCAGTGAGGGACCCAGGTTCGCTGTAGACAGGCGCTCCGCTAACATGACGCTCGCTGGTAAGATATTTAATTAATGAGCTTCTTAAGCCATTAGTACATATGATACCACTTCTTTTCTTGACGGATCTCTTCGCTATCCGCCAGTTTCTAGTTCTGTTTGTCAATCTGTCAAGTGTTCTTGTCTTAGGATCATTTCAACCTCTTTAATATGAATTAAAGTCGGAGAAGATAAAATCATGTTCACCCAATTATTATAGAGCACCTAATCGAAGGAGTAATTTATATAATGTATTCGAAATCACCAGAACACGGATTTTTTTTAACGAGTTTTGATGACGATGTTACACACGCGCGTACGGTCAGCGTAGAACAGAACGTCAGCCTAGCGAAACTCTCCAAGAAAAAAGCGATTCACTCGATTGTATAAAACGTGCAGTCAATGATAGATTGACAGATGACGGCTAATATTGTAGAAAACGGAGATAGCCGAAGTCCACAACGTTTTAAGCAACTGTTAGCTTTCAAACTTATGTCAAATTAATGCACGTTTCATAATAAACTAAATTAAAATTTTTACTTGGCAGTCCCACCTCTTATTACGTAGTATTTACGCACTGATTTATTGCCCTAGTGAACGTAGTGCTTAAGTTCTCTTTGGCCATAGCGCGTCAGCGGACAGACTTAAGTCACACTGTCGAGCCCGACCGACAATTCTCGTCAGCGCGACATATAATAGCTCTACGCTCGTAGCAATTCATCAGCACTGGACTGAACGCTGTCATATGTTTTCATAGTGATAGTTACACTTAACTGACGTCAGCGCTGACGGTCGAGCACTAACGGCTGTTTTCAATAACCTATCTATCTTTAGTTGAAGTTACTAGAGGTAGACAAATCTATCTTATTGCGCTTACTTACATTTTAATAACCTATCGTCATAAAACATTGGACTATAACTATATTGGACATAACTATGGATAGATAAGATCTTATAATTAAACGGTGACAGCAATGTATCCGTTACTAGAGATACGTTATTAAAAACGGCCGTTAATGCAGCCTTACAGAGTGGTCTTCGTTAACACCGCTTATTCCGATTGTTGTTCATTATGCAGACTTAGCGGTTTTTTTTATATTTTATGTCATCAAAATGATATTATAAGAGCTAAGTCGGTACAAGTAAGTACGGTTACATAAATAAATCAAAATATTTTTCCAGGAAAAGTTATTTTTTCAGTTGTAGTATATTTTGCTAGGCCATACACAACGTATGTATATAAGTATGAACTATGTACAAACTCGTTAATCAATCTTATATTTAACAAGTTTAAGGATTTAATATATGCCAGTGATTTTGCTCAAGGACGCGTGACCAGGGCGTACAAGTCGTATTTAAAGGTATAAATAAATATTTTATGTATAGTAATGGAGGACTTAAAAAAATTAAGACAACCACCTGATAAAATTTTCTTCTCTGCATTTTTGGAAACAAAAATTATTTTATTTCAAGTAATATTAAACAAACATTAAGGCTTACATAAATTTACACTTCTAGGTACCAGTATCTTGCTGTTAGACAACCGATAAAAACAAACCAGGAATATCAGTTTAGTGTACGTGACAACCTACGTCTTACACTCGCGATTTGTATGGCACTTTGTGTTAGTGTGTGTGAATAGCTCAAAATAGAAGTTAGTAAACTCTATTTTATTCGACGTTTATCACGGGGAGTGTTCCGAAGATCTGTTTAACCTGATTCCTGTCACCGAATTCCACCTTCACACGACACGCCACAAGTTGGGATATCATCCCCACCATCTGGATGTGTGGCGGTCCTCCACAGTGCGGTTTACAAGGAGCTTTCTTCCACGTACTACAAAGCTGTGGAATGAACTTCCTTGTGCGGTGTTTCCGGGACGATACGACATGGGTATCTTCAAAAAAAGCGCGTACACCTTCCTTAAAGGCCGGCAACGCTCCTGTGATTCCTCTGGTGTTGCAAGAGATTGTGAATAAAAAAAAAACGTTTTCACAGCTGTCATAGTCTATCTAGACGTATAAATGATCTACGCGTTTAAGTTTAAACTAAATATTCCAAAATTCAAATTATAATTTTTTTGTTATAACATGTGATTTGGAATAATAAAAGCACAATAACCATACGATCATAGAACTATAGAACTGCTAGTTATAGTAATTTAGAAAAAAAAATGAATTTTCGTTATTCAAAGAGACAATTCAGGCCTTAAATAGAATCCTCGATGTGTGAGTCACACTTGCCCTTGAAGGGGTTTTCACAGCCCGAGTAGTGGTCAAATGATATCACAATATGATATGTATACATAACTACATATTATGTAGTAATTTTTCTTAAGCTAATTCGGATACCATGTGATTGCCATTTTTATATTGTCCTTAATACCAAATTTGGCATTAAGTCGCGCTTAGTTTTGGCTTTAGTTAGGTAATTTTTTTTATTTGGCCAAAATGGACTTGCATTAGTCAAATTATCTTTTAGCAAATCAAATTTAATCATTTTATCAAATGGCGCTTAAACGAAGTTGTACTAATACTTTTAAATTATTTAAAATGCTGCATAGAGTTTTTCAAAATAAGGTAACGTTTCAAAAAAACAACCATTTCAATTGAATTTACTTTTGTAGAAAATGTGTTTCTGCTAATTGTCATACTTTCATGGTATGTAGATATAAAAATTACCAGCAAATATTTTGTTTTTAAACAATTGACTACAGATTTGAAAAACAGAGTTTTTATAAACAGAAATGCGGAAAACGACGACAATATTAGACATAAATTTATCACACCCAACATTGAATGCTGAAAGTAATGATTATAGGTACTAACGCAACCCAAAAAATGGATTACAAATTATTTATTAAACAATAAGGTTTAATTATTACTACACACCAATGTTCATCAAATTCAGTCAAGTCATTATTGAGTCATAAAAAAAATCACAGACTTTACATTAAAAATCTTTTATTAAGTCTCCGGAAGACATAAAACTGTTATCTTTATTATATTTCCAATATCTTAGCGGAATAAATTGTTCGTTTATTCGACCAGCGTTTGATCTCTCTTAAACGATTTCTTCAATAAAATGTCCCATTTAACTTCAATAACCTTCAATAAACAATTACTTTTAAAACTAGACTTTAGTAATAACAATGACTATTTTAGGGACATTTTATTTATTTCACTAAAGTATGTTTTAACGAGAGCAAAATTTTTCAATAAGGATACCCTTTTATGACGCTGCGAAATCAAAATTATTTGACTAACCAACCATCGGGTTGTAGGTTCGCTACTTGGTGGGAAAATTTCATATTTTCATGACAGCTTATAATATATTGAGCTGTAGTATTTGAATAGGAAACATTGCTAGCTATAACTCATATCCAAGTTAAAAAAAGGTTGTTACTAGCAATTTAAGAAATAATCAGCAACTGTACCAAAACCAATCATATATTATAGATGTGACAGACGTCATGTTTTTATGTAGAGGAAACATGGAGGCAACAGAAACGCCACGCATGTGCTTACAGAGTACAGCAAAGAGTATGTAAATCCTACGTAATAGGAGGCAGGACTGCCAAAGTAAAAATTGAAATTTAGCTTACCATGAAACGTGCAATGATTTGATATAGATTTAAAATAGTAGTAATTACAGTATGGCGATGGGCGACGAAGTAAAATCCTGCTAAATTTGAAAGAAAACTGTTGCTTAAAACGTAGTGGATTTTGGAAGTCTCCGTTTTTTTACAAGATTATAGTAGTCATCTATCAATGACTGCACGTTTCATACAATCGAGGGAATCGCTTTTTTCTTAAAGCATCAATTCTGTATGACTGCAATAGTCTAAAAACCTTTCTGGGACGGCCTGGGCTAGGTGTTGTAAGAAAATGAACTAAGTCGTACAAACCGAGGCTAAGTGCAATAGTAGTAAAAAAAAATTTTATTCCTAGTCCGGTCGAACTAACTTACTACCTATATACGATCTGGATATATTATAATTAAAAATACATTGTTATACATACAAATGCACCGTTTCCATGGGAAAATTAGAAACTACTTGAAGTAGAGAATTTCTACATGTGAGAGCCTCTTCCACGGTTAGACAGACTAGTCAAAATTAAGCTAAGCCAACTACTACCACTCCTCTGAACAATGTCATCCTGCTAACTAATATAGGCTCTGCTTTTTTACGTACCACTTGAGGTCCTTTTGTTCTTAAATTGTTTGATATTAGTTTCAGTGTTGCTATTTAAAATTTTGGAAAGTGGATAGCTTTGTCTCACGTATATTTTGAATGCAAACCACGGGTTTCAACACTTACTGTTGCTATATAATATGCATTGGATTACTCTTAGACACTTATTCGAATTATTAAAGATACCCATAGCATGCCATCTAGTGATATCGTATCAAGGCCCTTTCGGTAATCTTTAAAAACGATATAATATTAAAGTCCGAACTGTTATTATTAATACATATATAATATTAAGTATTCTGTTCTTAGCCTTATCAATAGACTTCTATTATTTTACTTATTATTCACTTAAAAGGGTAAATTTATTATTATAATATACTATTTAGGTAAAGAGATCCAGGGGCACCTTTATCTTACAAGATACCAATATTAGGAGAGAGTTAGGAGAAAAGAAACAAAGAAGCTGTAGAACGGAAGAGAAAGATGTAGCTAGGCGAGTGAAAAGGAAGGGAGATCATTATCTGGCATTCGTTCGCCATGGTCCACCTTCGCACGACACGCCATAAGTTAGGATATCATTCCCACCATCTGGATGTGTGGCGGTCCTCCACAGTGCGTTTTTCAAGGAGCTTTCTTCCACTTACTACAAAACTGTGGAATGAGCTTCCTTGTGCGGTGTTTCCGGGACGATACGACATGGGTACCTTCAAAAAAGCGCGACACCTTCGTTAAAGGCCGGCAACGCCTTTGTGATTCCTCTGGTGTTGCAAGAGAATGTGGGCGGCGGTGATCACTTAACACCAGGTGACCCGAACGCTTGTTTGTCCTCCTATTCCATAAAAAAAATGGTGCTCTGCATATGTCCAAACCATGACATAGAGAATAAAATAGAAATATATTTAGTTACCATAGGGATAAATAATATAACATATTGCAAATAATACTTGGTAAATGCCGTGAGTCTATATTATTTATAATAAAATCATTCATATTTAATTTTATTGTTTAATCAACAGTGCTTCCAGAGTACGAGCCTCTTATCACGGGCCTCCCGACAATAGTGCAAGCGGGTCAACAGGCTTTCGTCAACTGCACTTCGGATTACTCTCTGCCAGCATCCCACATTGAGTGGTTCATTGACGGTGAATTACAAGAGGTAAGCATCAGGATAAAATATTATCTTAGTATTATTTTAAGTGATACATGGGGCACACTTAAAGTTTTGCACTTCTAGCTAATCGGAACTATTTGAATTTGGAATGGAAACCATTTCTCAATTGTTTTTTATCACACATCAAAGTTCTACGTACGCAACGAAAATGGAATTAAGTCGAAATAATTTTAGAGTGATGATTTTAAAAGTTCTCTCTCTTAGATATCGACAATATTTCCTAAAAGGCTCTGTGATTCCTCTGGCTCGGCAAAAGAAAGTGGACAGCGGTGATGCTCAACATCAGGCGCCAAAAATAATATTTGAATGAAAATAGCCCGACAGTCTTTACGTTTGTGTGGTAAAGGTTATTATTACATAAATGATTTTCGTAATGATACCACAGACTGGGAATTTTGCGAACTCCGTCAAGCTATTTAATTACAAATAAGTACGGTATATTGTAATATGATATATTATTTTGTTACGAAAAAAGCCCGCTGAGTTACTTGCGCCCGTTCTTCTCAGGTCTGTGACAACTATTTCGAATGGTACGTTTTAACGTTCAAAAGGTGATTTTAAATCTGCTTTGAAGAAAAATATTTGAATTTGAATAAATGTCATATCATATTCAAAATTTTCGGTTTTGCAAGAATAATATGATATTCTTATTATTAATTATTGGATGTCCTACGTATAACTACAAATATCACTTAATGCGCTTTATTTATATCGATTCGTTATAATTATATTTCTGCGAACTAAAAATAGTCCTTCGACGTTTTCCAAGATATTCTGAAATAATTTGATTTTCTTACAATTTTTTAATATATTAATAATGCATTAGCTTCATTTTATTTGTTTTGTAAAATCAAAAAATAACAACTTTTCTTCCTACTGTTCTTTGACCCATAAGTCAAACCCATTCTGTGCTAACTACACTTGGAATAAATATCAATTGATGCATATTTGAAGAGTGCCCCAAGTTATAGTTGATTTTTAACTCCTCCTGTACTCCAAGAGAAGAGGCAGTGATCAGGTAACATCAGATGAAAAGTGCCCACGTTTGTCCTCCTATTCCATAAACAAACTATTACAAAAGGCTACATTTTCAATTTTAACATTTATTCAATCAAAATAAATCTTATAACTACATTTAAAATACTATGTCTACATAAAATTAAAACTATCATTACGTGGAAGCGTATCAAGAATACTGGTAGCATTTCCGCGTTGGTTAGCTAGGCTGATCCGTTGACCGAGATAGCTGCCAGTGCTTGGGTTTCCTAGTATATCTATAGTATTTTGAACATTCTCCTCGCCTCAGGGCCCCACGGGCCAAGTGTCTCGACACCAAACGGCACAAAGATGTATGACTCACTGAGACCAACATATTTGCGACGCTTGCCGTCTTCGGCAGTCGAAGCAGCAGCCCCAGCACCAACTGACATAATTTGGACATGAGAAGGAGCCAGAGTGTCGACGCAAGTCGTGTTCCACACCAGCGCCCTTCCCCGTGCCCAAGCCACCAGCGTCATTCCATCAAGACGCTTGTCAGCTTCAATTTTCAATTTTGTTTTTAAATAAGGAGACAATTGAGTATATGAGGCAACGGGTGAGACAAGAACGCATGGTGAATACCTTCCACCACCGACCTCTACTATATATCACTGTCGGACTGGCGGCTGTCAAAGTGCTTTTATGCCTGTTTGATATTCGTCATTATGGCGCTGTTGGCCATGTAGCGAGAATCTGCGGAACTAAAACTAGTGATGACAACCTCAGCAAACATAGATAGATGGTAGGAAACTATTTAAAAAATTGTGTACTTTATTACGTTGATTCTTGCAGTGTGATAGTAAACTATAATTACCACGAAAATCGAACAAAATTAATTAAAAATGCGAAAATACTTCAGAGTATTGTACGCTCCTTCGCAGCCATTTGTATTATACGTCAAAATTAGTTCTCTGGACGCTCGCAGTTGGCGCTTCAAATAGGCACAAAAAAAAACTGTCAAACATATGGAACAGCCTGTCCAGTGGTATTTATACAGTTCAGTGCCTTCCACTAACGTAATAATGTGACGTCATAAAGGAAAACTGCCATCAACAACTTTTGCGTTGCTTATTTCCTGCAGAAATTAAAGCTTTTTGTCCCTGGCAGTTGTCTTTGCCGCTTGAGATATTGCTAGAGTAATAAATACTGAGTACTAAGTTACTTTGGACGTTTATCCATAGAAATATTATTATTTGGAAGTTTGTAACTTTTGATGAAGTTCTTCACAATTAATCTTACTAAACTAAAGGAAAGTCGTGTTTTTTAATAGTAAAGTTATTTAGTTCGGGCTAACATCGTAATCTATTGATAGTTACTGAATTTAAAAGTAACCCTGATTAAAAGTAAACGATTGTATATTCATTATTGTTTTTCCTCCTTAGTCCTAGTACACTTGTATTTTATTGTATATTTGAATACGAAGACCTATGAAGAAGTCATTAATTCTAGCTAAATTATTAATCGACACGGCATTTTCTTACTTATTTCTTCAATTAATGTTACCAAAACAAAGGATGCCACTGAAATAAATCCTTGATTCTCCTTTAATTTTATACAAAAATAATTGAATGAAATTACAATTCAGAGCTCACGGTAGCTTGTAACCAGACTAGTTTAAACTTTAGTTAAGGAGTGTGCCGTAATTTGAATCTTATCATCTTGTATGTAGTTTCAAAATGTATTGGTAGCTTGTTTCGTTCTGATACCCCTAGCGTGATAGCATTGCATTTAGTAAAATTATTACTTTTTGTATTTCATTTGATGCGGATATAAGTTATTTTCAGTACTGCAGCGATTTGTATTTTGTTTTCAAAGTTTTCTTTGATTTTATAAATGTTGTATTGTGCTACTAACTTGTAGGATAAGTTTGATATTGCTTTTAAATTCAAATTCAAATATTTTTATTTCAAAATAGGACTTAAGATCATTTAATAAAACTATGAAAGCATTCGTGAGAAGAACGGGCACAAGAAACTCAGCGGGCTCCTTTTTTTTAAATAAAATTTTATTACAATATAATTTAGTACAAGAAAATTTATTATTAAACAGCCTCGAAGTAGTCGCTCCATTCCCAATCTTTGGTGTCATTAAGTAAGTCAGTTTCGTTATAGTAACCTTAACAATTCTTTGGAAAAAATAATACATTGTCGTAAAAAATCGATAAAACAGCGTAGGTATTCGCTGCAATGTCGCTGACTCACCTAATGCGAACAATAACAAATTAATTTACTTTTCTTTTATAGTAATTCAAGCAAACATTAAAAATTCTTCATATATTTTCTATCGTTCTCTTTAAATGAAAGCTTTATAGTACCAACACGCTATTGAAATAATCATTTTTCTTATTTTGACATGTTAAGGAAATTAACTATAGCTAGAAGGCGTCACGATTTCTAATATCCGGCTTCTATTTTATAAGAAAACATAATTTCGTGGCTAATAGCAATATAGTTTTCTTTATAAAGAAATAGAAAATGTATTTTTTCACAGTATAAATACTAGTATTATAATATAATAATAATAATATTGACACACTTTTTAAACAAATTATCTTGCCCCAAGTTAAGCATATATAGCCTGTGTTATGGGTTACAAGACAATGAAATATTTAATACAATAAACTTACTTAAACATACATAAAATCTTATAAACATACATATAAACATACATATAAACATACATAAATACATTTAAACATCCATGACTCGGAAACAAACATCCATATTCATCATATAAATGCTTGCACCTACCGGGATTCAAACCCGGGACCTCTAGCTTAGTAGGTAGGATCGCTAACCACTCGGCTATACAGGTCGTCAATACAATATAGGTTAGACTTTCGCTTTTCGTGTATTTAACTCTGAGAAAAATATAGTATAATAGTTTAATGTATAAAAAACAATATTTACCATACATAAGCAAAAGTGTGTCACTTTTGCTCTTGAACACACTACAGAATTTAAATCTTCGTAGAGGCTAATAGCACAAAATACAACATTTATTTTACAATACAGTTGTTAGACATGACGTATTTTCAGATGCTATATTTATGATTCGAAAAATATTTTTTACATAGGTATCATTCTTTTACAGGGTTGTGACTTTTTACGAGCTTAATCATTGCTTTTACAGTTAGTTTTAAAGATATAAGTCAATTCAAAAAGTTTAGTAGTAGCAAGTTTTAATACATGGAATAAATCGAATAGACTTTATATGAGGTCAATTCATGGGTTGGTGCGTTTTAGCATTAAATTCTTTTCAATGGTAATGGTATTGTTTAATGTAGTTAACCAGAGGTAACTGCTGAAGATCTAAAGCGATGGGTCTATGCATCACTCGCTGATGGATACAGATTTGTTTCCTTAGGTGTGGAGATGATGAGTCCTTGGGGTTCCTCGGCGAAAAAACACATAAAAGAGTTATCAACGCACCTTACCGATTTGACAGGTGACAGTTTCGCAGTGTAACCATACAAAACAATAGATGGCTGTACAAATATGATCGAAACAAATGCTCTGACAAGTTTATTTACCATCGAAAAAATTTACAAAAATTTACAGTTTTTCTGGGTATTCTTCCTCACACTAGTTACATACAGTTTTATCCACTTTACTCATTCGTTTTGTCCACCTTTCCGGAATCTTTTTGCTGGTATCGAAAAATTCAACCTTCTGAAAGCACGCGTGACACCCGCTTTTCGCCCGAAACGGAGGTGCATTCCAGCACGAAATGCGATTCCTCTCCAGGATAACATACCGCGCGTCTCACTTTCGATACAATATCGAAATTTTTTTTATGCTGACGCATCAATATGAATAAAAGTTAACATGTTAAGTAGGAAACCGACTTAGATATAACGATTATATGGTTTTTATGAAATTTTTGGAATATTCAAAGACCGTTTCTAAACAAAATTAAAACCTAATGTTCAGCTATGGACTGATAACAATTTAATTTTGCAACATGATACAATGGAAATTTGCAATTAAGATGAGCTGTCAACGAGGAATGAATTATGTTTAAATAGCTTAATCCCGCAGGATCAATGTTATTGTTTTGTTGTTAGTAATTAAACCTATATTTAGGTTTATACAAACAAAATACTATACGTTTTGCTACAATAACTATTCATATGATCCATAATAACCCTCTCGATGAATTAATGTGCATTTCAAAATTACTTAAAATTGAAGGTCCCCTTTCGCCCCCTTAGAGGAGGAGTTTCTCAAATCCGTTTCTTAGCTGAAACGTACGTCCTAGAAAGAACCTACCTTCCAAATTCCAAGTTTTGTTTGTTGTTGCTCGTAGTTTCTGAGATTTCCAAATGACTCAATTATCGGTGGAAATCTCTTGTATAAGGTTGTCCCAAAGTTATTGGACATAAAGGGAAAGTACTTTAAATATCGATGATAAGCTATTTTACTGAAAGAAGACGTGATATTATTTTTAAAAGTTAGTACTTCTGCATTCAAAGATTTTCTAAAAATTACTTGCCTCGTCTGGGAACCGAACCGACCAAAAACTAATAACTCTTCTTAAGTTACATAGTATTTTAAAGGAACCTTTTCCTACTTGGATTGGTACGAATGGACCGATTAGATGGCCGGCCAGATCCCCGGACCTTACACCATTAGATTTCTTCTTTTGGGGATACGTGAAAGATATGCTATACAAAAAACGATACGAGAACGTGGGCGAGTTACAAACAGAATTGCGCCATATCATATCGAGTATTCACCATAAAATGATAAGAAAATCAACAGGCAGCAGACTCATTAAAAGATTTGCGTAAGACAAGAGGGATCACATTTTGAGCGTCTAATTAATTAATTTACATAAAATACTAACTTAATTAACTACTTTCTTTTAAAATACTATGTTACTTAAAAATAGTTATTAGTTTTTGGCCATTCTTTCAATTGGCATCATAAGAGTAGGGGTTTTTTTTTACATTTAAGTCGGTTAGATTCCCAGACGACGCAAGTAATTTTTAGAAAATCTTTGAATGCAGAATTACTAACTTTTAAAAATAACATAAAGTCTTCTTTCAGTAAAATTGCCTATCTTCGATATTTAAGGTACTTTCCCTTCATGTCCCATAACTTTGGGACAGCCTGTATATATAGACCTATTGAATTTATTCAATTATATCAATGTTACTATAGTAAGATGTCGTGCTCGACAAATCACTGTAAGTGGGTAGTCTTGCTTTTGTTGCTGATGGTGAATTGTTTTCCTATTGCCGAAAGAATAGAGGAGGCAGAAATCAACGAAATACTCTTGATTTTTTGTTTCTAATAAGAGACTAAAAATCCGCATTATTGGTCATATGGTCTAAACTCTAAACGCTCGTAAATTCTAAGTCTTTGGTAAGGCTGACGTAAGGCTGTTTCAGTGAACTGAATTCAAATTCAAATTAAAATATTTTTATTCAAAATAGGATTTAAAATCACTTATTGAACGTCAAACACTACCACCCATTCAAAAGAGACTGCCTCAGACCTGAGAAGAATGGGGCAAGAAACTCAGCGGGCTTTTTTTTATTTTAAAATATGGATTACAATGTGATATTGTACAATAAACATTTATAATAAAAGAGCCTGAGCGTGTTCGCTTTATTCCCGGTCCGTGGTGTCATTAAGAAAATCGTTTATGCTATAATAACCTCTCCCACACAAACGTTTTCTAACAATTCTTTTAAAATTCTTAACACATTTGTTTTGTACATTTTCTGGGATCATATTGTAGAAGCATATACATCGCCCAACAAAAGACTTACTAACTCGACCCAACCGAGTAGTAGGCATAACAAGTTTATGTTTGTTTGTTGTAAGTTTAAGTTTTGAATAATTTGAATGCTGTTAAATATATCTTTAAATCTCTAAAATAACAGTAACTATATCTCAATATATTTTGGGTTATTTTTCGCATTACACACCGTAGTGTTGAACGATACAACAGTTTTGACATATTCTTCCCTTATACCGGGTTCCGTATTTCAAAAGAAAAAATGGAACCTTTATAGGACTTTGTTGTTCCGTTCGTCTATCAAGACTCTTTATCTCGGGAACGCGTTGAAGTATTGCATTGAAATGAAGTCTCATTGAATAAATCAAACTTTTAAGCTTACGTGAAAAAATAATACGGTTTATATTCCGCAAAAACGTATTTTGGCACTCTTGTTATTTGTTATATATATTACAGCCATTGTACAATACTCTATTTGATTGAAAACAGTAGCCTTTGAGTTTCGCATAAGTTCTTCTTACTAGCTCAAGAAATATTTGTAGTCACGATTCAAAAGCGCTAAGTTTAAGCCTAATTGAATAAAGTTTATTTGACTTTGACTTTGATAAGTAAATGGAAAAATCTAAAAACTTATTTATACACTAGCTGACCCAGCAAACGTTTTATTGCCGATATTAAAATCGCGATACAAAAGAAACTGTTGATCGTAGATGGGTGAAAATTTGAAGTGTGTGTGTCAGCTCCGAGTTTACTCCTCAAGAACGATTGTCTTTGAACAGGTACTAAACAAAATCAAGTCCAATGGAGTCGGTTACAAACACACATACAGCAGAAGCTAATAAAAGCGTATTAACTAAAAAAATAAAATAATAGGTTAGGTTAAAAATTGTCTATTTAGCGTGAAATGCGCTATATAATATACTCTCCATATTAAATTAAACATTTAATTATGTGTATAGCTCATATAAATTTGTGTGAACTATATTGATAATTCAATATTTAATAAATACAAAGCACACATTTTTATATACACAATACATGTCATATTAATGTATGAATTGTAACTTACTTAGTACCCACGTGCTTATCAGATTTTCCGGCACTATTATTTACACCACTTTCTTCCATAATTTATAGAATTTTCACTAAACTTTACGAAAGTATAATAAAAAATCAATTTCAATAATATAATAAAGCTTCAAAATACAAGAAAGTGAAAGGTGCGCGAGAAATGATGCGCACCGAAAACGTGACTATGGCGTTTGATAAGCAGATTTTACTGTCTATATTTTACTCATACCGGGCGCCTTATATGAAAATCGATTATTAAGGAGTAAACTCCAAAAAATTTTAAAAAATTTTGTTGGACCACCCTTAACATTTAGGGGGATGAAAAATAGATGTTCTCCGATGCTCAGACCTACCCAATATGCACTTAAAATTTCATGAGAATCGGTCAAGCCGTTTCGGAGGAGTTCAATGTTTAACACGATAATTTTATATATTAGATTTGTAATTAAAAAAATATACGGACCCTCTGTAAGCAAGTACTACTCGCACTTATCTGGTTTTCCACAATATAATGGCTATTCTTAAAGCGTCTCAAGGCGTCCACTCCAACACATTTTCTTATAATCTTTTTATCTTTAGCCAAACCTTATTGAGAAAATATATCGCAAATAGTATTTTGTGTACATTGGTTCATCTCGTGGGTATCAACTACAGTATTTTTCTACCGCACAAATATTTACTTACTAGCTGACCCGGCAAACGTTGTTTTGCCATATAAAGTATAATTCACGCGATAGTTTTATAAGTAATAAAATATTGCCTATATTATAGCCTGTACATCATTTTGTTCTATTGTCAATAGTTTTTGCAGCGCACGCAAAAATAGGTTTTCGATTTTACACCTTGTGTTACATAATAGCAATTTTACTACGGATCCCTAATTTTGAAAAAAAACATAGCCTATAGCCTTCCTCGATAAATGGACTACCCAACACTGAAAGAATCATTCAAATCGGACCAGTAGTACCAGAGATTAGCGCGTTCAAACAAACAAACACTGCAGCTTTATAATATTAGTATAGATTCTCATTCCTTACGTGAAAAATAATTGTCGTTTAAAAATATTATGGCTATAGCACTTAATTGTAACTACATTTTTAGGTAAGAATTAGATATAAGATGATCCTGTTACACAAAAACTTATTCATGTTTTTATTAAATGAATTTTAAATACTTTTAAAAATAATTTTAAATTTATATACGACTAGCTGATCCGACAGACGTTGTTCTGTATATAATAAATAAAATAATGTTTTTATATGAATTTGTCAATAATATATCATAACATCAACAATTACTTCGTAAAATATGCACCCTGCTGTCGTAATGAAATTGTTTCACAGCAGAACTGTCAAACCGTGCGTCAATAAATTCTCTCATAGAAATAATGTATGGACACATCAAAGGAAAAACAAATTTGGTATTTTTATTTAATTTAGCAGCATTTTCCTATTTATTCACCTTTTAAACCTTCTCTGGACTTCCACAAATAGTTCAAGACCAAAATTAGCCAAATCGGTCCAGCCGTTTAGCGAGACTAACGAACAGCAATTCATTTTTATATATATAGATTTGTTTGGAATGATGAATATAATATGTACTCTTATGTTATTACTTACTAATTTACGTTTACTTTTTTTGACTTACTCGTGTCAGGCATTGAGCTTTTCGATGTCTGAGTATTTCTGTTGCATCACTACATATTTTATTGTAATTTGTAAAACTAAGAAGCTGTAAATGTTGATTAGAAGAGTGGCAATAAGTTTCTTGCCAGTTCTTGTCATCAAAGATCAACCTTTTCCGAAGTTTTGGTAAAGGCTGAGTCTATTGATACGGGTACTGGACAAATAATTTATTGTTATTCGTACAGAAGTCGGACGATTAATTTTATTTTAGGCTGTTGCTATTCTTCCGGCAACTAAACAAATGAATTTAATTAGTCGTACGATTATCAGATTAGAGAGAAAAAAGACATCATTGAATGAAATTTAACTGTTCTAACATAACCTAACCAATTTTAATGAATTGTAGTTGATAAAGCTTTGGTCCACGATTATAGTGCTACCACTATTATTACAACGTAATACATAGTTTTCAAGAAAAACCAAATAACGAAAAATAAATTACAACCTCTGAACGGGTAAACACGTAAATAAAACACAGATCATACATTTGAATAGGTAATTAAAAATCAGACAAATGTGTTATGATAAGTTTTTTAATACATAAAAAAGTAATCTTAAAATTAAAAAAAAAACACTTTCCGACTGAGCTAGGTCATGAAATAAGTAAATAAAAATTCACAGAAATGTTGAAAAGCTTTACGTTTTACTTAAAAAAAATTGAATAAATGTACGAATAAATATAATTTATTCGTCCAGTACCCATACAAATAGTCACTTCGTTTGTTTTGTTAAATGTAAAAAGAAAAAAATTGTGACATACAAAAGTGTCGTTTACTTGTCCTACATGAATAAAGTGATTTTGGTTTGATTTGATTTGACTATGTATTTATGTGATATTAGATATTGTTTGGTGTGGGAAGGCCTTGAATGCACTGATATAGCTTTGATTATAAAAATAAAGTTACGCAAAACTTTTACCTGATTGTTAGTATTATGCCTTACAATTCAGTGCAGATTTCTTGAAACACATAATTCTGAGAGAATCGCATAAAATGCATAAAAAGGCATAAAGGCAATTTATTCTCCAAATTGATTCCTTTACAATTCCTTTTGATGTCGTTTCTAACTCTACCACTGCTTCGGAAACAAATGGCGCTCTGAGAGAAAAGAAAAATAGAGGCGCAAGAAACTCTCCCAACATTCATTTTTTGTGCTTTTTAATAAAATAAACAATATTGTGCTGTCATTGTTATTGCTATAAAATAATCATAATCTGTCCAATCACTTAGATATTTCAGCTGTGAAGTAGTAGGATTTACGACACAGCCATCTTTTAATAAAACATTAAAATGTATTTATAAACAATGCCTGAACAGTGGCTGGGACTTTATTATAAAAGTGTATACATTTTCCCTTAAAGCTATAATACATCTTATAAAGCTGCAATTGCGCTCGTCACTTTAAGTCATAAGATGTTACGTCTCATTAGCCCATTAATTTCACTCATTATAATTTCGTAATTTCACTTAACGATAGTCCGACAACTTCTTGGCATTTTCACGCGTTGGCATTCCCCGCAATACCACCCGCTACCCGTTAACTTCTTAGTACCCCGTCCCCCCACTTTCTGTCAGTCCGTGGAACCGTCGCGCACGAAGTTGTCGAGCTATAGTTTCCTGTGCAAAAATGTCTTCCATTTCTACATTGTTTTTCATAGCTTTGATTATTCAATTTTTAATTTTGTCCGTTGTGATTTGGGGTAATGCGTAAACATTGTTCTGTATACAAAATTGTCCAGCAATTGAAATTTCGATTTCGAAAACGTTATATTGATAGTGCATTGAGAATACAGACAGTACAATTTTGACAGCGAAATAAGCCAAAAGCTTTGAAATATTTTATGTTTCGCTCACCTCGCCCGCTCCACAATCCTGTAAATAATTAATAAGTTCTGTTGAAATATGTTCACTGTCTCGCCTACATTTGTCAACTTTCAGATGAACTTTATAATTCATGGAAGTTAAGTAAGTAGCTTCTGAAACGTATTTAACTTTAAATAAGGAAGGTGCAAACTAATCAGAAAGCTTAATTGAAATTTGCTACAAAAATTACGTCATTATACCGAAATTCTCTCGAAGTTAGAAATCATTTGTGAAATTATTGTTATGTAATGAAAAGCGCTTAGCAACCCAATAAGGAAATTAAATTCTGCAAAAGCAACACTGCTGGCAGTCGGATTACATGTAACCTTTAGTAAATTATTGTCTGAAATTGCAAACGGATAGTCCTTAGGAGATATAATTTGCAAAAGCCATAAATTTAAAAAAATAATGTGCTCAAATTATTTATAGAACTGTATTATTCTTGTCATTACGAGAATGTTAGAAGTGTTTGATTCTGATTCATTTCTAACATACATCCAATAATTGTGTCTACCATAACATATTCTCATGTTTGATGTCTGAAAAATACGATTTTATGACAAGGCAGTTTCAAATGAAATCTATAGTAATTTTCGCGAGTTAAAATAACTTGGTAAAAGAAGTACTTTAAAACAAAATAGAATATACATATATATACTAGCTGACTCAGCAAACGTTGCATTGCCGATATTAAAATTGCGATACAAAAGTAACTGTTGATCGTAGATGGGTGAAAAGTTGAAATTTGGCGTGGACCACCCTTAACATTTAGGGGGATGAAAAATAGATGGTGTCCGATTTTCAGACCTACCCAATATGCACTCAAAGTTTCATGAGAATCGGTCAAGCCGATTCGAAATAGTTTAACTACAAACATCGCAACATGAGAATTTTATATATTAGATATGATATGACGCAAAGATCCTGGAAACATTGATAACAAAATTTTGTACAATAATTAATATAGGAATAAAACAAATAAGTATTAAAATTATTTAAGAAACAAGTAAACTCTTTTAATTTAATAAATTGGGTTTAGCAAATAGTTTTAATAAAGATTTGAAAAAGATGTTAGTTCTATTTCTGTAAGATGTAATAAACCTTTTTATACTATGCTTGGAGGCTCGGGGGAGATAGAGGCAGCTATGAGGCTAGGAAGGACTACACCTGACCAGGTATATTATACAATAATCAAAAATTTGAAAAATGTAGGATACAGGAAAAATCGTGAGTGGTTTAGAGAATACCATCGAAATAGGTTAATACACGTCTAAATAGATGATACCTTTAGTTATAGTATAAAAATGACTAGAGGAGCAGCTCAGGGTTCAATACTTGGTCCCACAGAATACTTAATGTACATGAATGAGGTTTGTAACTTATTCAAGGAGGGATACTTATATCAAATCGCGGATAGCAAATGTCTCATTGCAGCAAACAAGATGTCCAGGTGGCTGAACAAATGATCCAAGCCATATTTGACACCTTATGTAAATGGGCACATGACGTAGGATTAGCTATAAACGCTAATAATACAAAAGCAATGCATAAACATACTGCGCATAAAAAAGCAATTCACATAGCTTCTATAGTGGCTCATACCAATGACTGCCTGCCAAATAAACAATTGTAACTGTCCGCCGATCGAAATGGTTAGTGAACATATTCAAATAAAATTTAAAAACAAAATTTTATGAACGATGCAGGACTCGAACCCATGTCCTCTCGCGTTCCGTGCGAGTGCTCTGCTAACTGAGCTAACCATTCGAGTGACGTTTCGTCATAATTAAAGTAAGCAAACAAAAAAAAAGATACCAGTCGTTATTATTAATCATTGTTTTTAGGGCGATGTAAGAGACATTTCCTGGGAATGAGTGTCGCTGATTATGGCCACATACTCAAGGAAATGCCTCTTACTAATGAGCATAGCATAATTTCCACTTTGTTATTTAATTCAGTCATGATTTTTTTTTTATTTATTTATTTAGAATAACTGAACTCGCTATTCCTCATATAAGCACTTATGTTTCATGAGGATGGCTTAGATTGTTTGGTAGTTTGCTTTTTGTATATTTTGAACAATAAAAAAACATATTAATTTGCCTTTAGATAACCGCATTTGAGCTCACAGCTTTTTTTAACAACACATGCATAGTGTCTTGAGAATCCTAAACTGATCTTAGATTAGAGGGCAAGAATAGACGCAGAAGCACTCCCGTGCAGCCTGAGTTTAACCTAAGAGGCTTACACTTGAAAACAATGCAAAAGATACTGTAAGGTCGGTTAACAATATGTCAGGTATTGAGCTCTGACACTGTAGCGGGGTAAACAGCGCTTTTCCGTGTAAAACACGTCATTCTCACTTCTCAGCAGTCACGTCAAAGAGTGGGAGGCTCCCTTCCACAGGATGCCGGCTAGATTATGGGTACCACAACGGCGCCTATTTCTGCCGTGAAGTAGTAATGTATAAACATTACTGTGTTTCCGTCTGAAGAGCACCGTAGCTAGTAAGATTACTGAGCAAATGAGACTTAACATCTTACGTCTCAAGGTGATGAGCGCAATTGTAGTGCCGCTCAGAATTTTAGGGCTTTTCAAGCATCCTGAGTGGCACAGTATTGTAATGGGTAGGGCGTATCAATTACCATCAGCTGAACGTCCTGCTCGATTGGTCCCTTATTTTCATAAAAAAAGATAAAGATAAGATGAGATATGTCAAAGTCTAAAGCAATTTTCAGAAGTGCGCTCGAAGATCGGGTAAAATAAAAGCTATGCTTACTTACTGATTTTGATGAGGTTAACGGAGAAATAACAATGTCTTCTTCCTTATTTGAAGTGAAAATTTATTTTGGTGCGATGTCTACTTTGTCTTTACACGCCTTATTTTAGCTTCACCTGTATGAATATTTGTTTGCAAACCGACTCATTTGGCCGTGATTTTGACCCACTTTAAACGGCCAGACTTAGATTAAACTTCGTAGATTTATCGAGGACCGATACGTTAATTTGATAGTGTAAATTTATATAATTTTCATCTATCGTCTATAAGGCGGAATTGATGTTAATTTTATTGTGTTAATGTTTTATTGTGTTTATATGTTAATTTAACCGATTAATCTAAAATTAGGAAATTTTCGAATGCCAAAGAGCATTTTTAATTGAACAATGCATAAAATAGTTTAAATAAACTAAAAAAACACACTTTTATGAGTAAACAAAACTAAAAGCTGGGAAATATTATCTATTTTTTCGTTCGATTTACTATCAAAAGCGTGTTTTTTTTAACTACAAATTATTTGATTACCTATTGAATTAAACTTAGCTGGGCAAGCTCGGCAATGTAACGTTGACGGTCTAAGTCGACTAGAAGTGTATAGCAGCGATGGCTGGTCCATACAAACAGCCGCTTAGGGTAGTAGCTAAATAATTTTATACTTTATTTTGATATTTACAGTTTATTAAATATGATTATTTAGTGATAAATTGACAATTTAATCTTATTATTTTTAATATCTTCTCCTCTAATATATAAAATTCTCGTGTGATGGTGTTAAACATTGAACTTCTCAGAAACGGCTTGACCGATTCTCATGAAATTTTGAGTGAATATTGGTTAGGTCTGAGAATCGGACAACATCTAATTTTCATCCCCCTAAATGTTAAGGGTGGTCCACACTAATTTGTTTTTGACTTTTTTTTTAAATTTCTTTGAGTGTGAGTCAGTTAAAAAATACATACAACTTCAAATTTTCACCCATCTACAATCAACAGTTACTTTTGTATCGCGATTTTAATATCGGCAATACAACGTTTGCTGGGTCAGCTAGTATTACATAAAATTAAAACTATAACTACGGGGAAGCGTATTAAGAATACTGGCAGCATTTCCACGTTGGATAGCTAGGCTGATCTTTTGACCGAAATAGCTGCCAGCGCTTGTATATTCTCCGCGCCTCAGGGCTGCACGGGCCAAGTGTCTCGACACCAAACGGCACAAAGATGTATGACTCATTGAGACCAACATATTTGCGACGTTTGTTGTCTTCGGCAGTCGAAGCAGCAGCCCCAGCACCAACTGACGTAACTTGGACTTGCGAAGGAGCCATTTACAGTTTGTATAAATTCATGATATGATGATACACAATCAATTATTTTTGTGTGCAGAAGTACAAAAATCGTGTTTTGCAATTATAGGTGGGCACATTGCGGAATATATAAAACAATTCACTCCGTACTAATAGGCCATTAAGAATCTTATAAGTACTTCAACATAGATAACGATACTAATAAATATTTTAAAAATAAAGAGTTTACATTTTGATTTAGCAACTCGTTAAAATGTAAAATGTGATAAGAAGCAAACAAGATAAATGGACAAAATACATTATAGAGTGGTATCCAAGATATGGGAAAAGAAATAGAGGGAGACAAACGATACGATGGGAAGATGATTTCAAAAAGATAACAACTTACGTCAGGAAAATGTGGAAAGATCTGGAGGAGGCCTATGGCGGCGGACAAGCGAGCAATGATTAACATAAGATATAGTATTTATTAGGTGAAATATAATTATTAATCATTCAGTATATTAAGTTCTACCTTTTTAGTTTGCTTGCAATAAACGCTTCATTCATTCATTTAATGATATGAAATGCTTACAAACAGCATACCTTACGTATTCGATGCGAGCGCGTGAAAAGATTGAAAATTAAACATGAAATAGTAAAGAGGTACAGAGATGGGAAAGCATAACCTTTTATCTTTGAATGCCGCATTCAGAACAGCGAGTCAAACGAAACGTATTTTTTTGTTACTAAGGCACACTCTGTTGATCCTGCCATTAGTCCATTTCACAAATAGAGAGAGAAACGTAATTCTTTCAGCCTGGCCTAGACCTTTAAATCACACGGGAAAGTTATATCATCGCCGGAAGATGTCCACTGCTGGACAATGGTCTTTCAAAGATTTCCACGACGATCGGTCCTGCGCTGTTCTCATCCAATGTATTCCGGCGATCTTAACAGACACTGCGACTTCCGGTACGAGGTCGAGGACTTCGTATACGTGACTATGACGCCGTTTATCATAATTTGTCATAGGGATTGTCTAAGAGCAAAATACTACACACTTCACCAACTCACTAACACATCTACAATGAGGAGACGTTTGTATATTATGCTAATATACTAGGTTACTGGTTTAGAGCTAAAAAGTATTAAAATATATTTTCATAAAAAGTAATAAAAAATAAAGTGTATAAGTATTTGTTGTTGCATATTAGATGCATCAATCTTTAGAGATTGAATTCGTTGTTTGTGTAAGGATGCTTCGTGAACATCATGGTGGTGATTACTGTCACAATTAGTAATCGCATCCAACAAATAAAATGATTTTTAAATAGAACCACTACAAGCAGCAGTCATTCACCAGTTGACTCATGGATCAGTCATCGTTCCCGTCACAATTATTTGAGAGAAGGACATGTCACCTATACCGCGTTCATTGGCATCTTTCAACGTACTCTTGGACAAAAATGTTCAATGGGATTCATTCAATACTAAGGTACTAACGTTCACTAAGGTACACGGAGAGCGTTGATATTGTATAATTCATTCAATTATTCTTTAATATTCCTTTTTTGTGTTTCGTCTACTTAGTGTAAGTGGCACTGTCGTGCTAATTGGACAGTAAATAAGTGACCCGGTACATGACGCCGTCGCAAGCAATCATTTAATTAAATACTCACTGCTGGACTAGCAGGCTCGCACGGTTGATGGAATTGACACCAAAGTGTTGTTTTTTGTTGATATAAAATAGAAAATTCAAAAAGAAAATACTGAATACTTAATTTTATAACAAAATTTTTATTTTAATAAATAACCATTCCAATGGCGCAGCGCCAATATAGAACCGCCTTTTTGTAGCCCCAGTTATTGTTTCTAGAGTAGCATCTGATGTCCTATAATAGTATGTTGTCATATACTATCTTTTACTCGCGACTCCGTCCGCGTTGAATTGTTACTTTGGGCAACATTTTTTTATTTTTTAGGATACTTTTCAACTAATGCATAATATACATACTGCTCTTTCCGCTCTTCTATGATACAGTGCATATCCCTTGTCACTGTGGACAGTATCTATATATATATATCAATGAAGTGCTGTTCGTTAGTCTTGCTAAAACTCGAGAACGGCTGGACTGATATGGCTAATTTTCGTCTTGATTTTTTTCTTTTATGAAAATAAGTGACAAGACGAGCAGGACGTTCAGCTGATGGTAATTGATACGCCCTGCCCATTACAATGCAGTGCCGCTCAGGATTCTTGAAACCCCCAAAAATTCTGAGCGGCACTACAACTGCGCTCGTCAGACAAGATGTTAAGTCTCATTTGCCCAGTAATTTCACTAGCTACGGCGCCCTTCAGACCGAAACACAGTAATGCTTACACATTACTGCTTCACGGCAGAAATAGACGCCGTTGTGTTACCCATAATCTAGCCGGCATCCTGTGCAAAGGAGCCTCCCACTGGTTTTTGTGGAAATCCAGGGAAGGTTTAAAGGGGGAATAAATATGAAAATGCTCGGAATTTCAAAAACAACGATTTTAATTTTTCTTTAATGTGTCCCCCGTCCTTCAGAAATCAAATTAAAATAATAGTTTAGAATGAATAACTAATTAGATCATAACTGTGTGTGTCTGTCAATATCATATTGAAACCTAATAAATAGCCAGTATTTCTAGAAAAATCGAAAATAACAATATAATTTCATTCATACCGAGTATGTCTTTTATTTGTTTTAACAAAAAAACGATTCCTTTTGGTTTAAATTTATTTTATACAAAAGCTTAGGTCTTTTTTTATCGATTGAGGCATTATGAAGTGTGCCGGGTCAGATAGTCTTTAATAGTATTTCCCTGCGAACTTTAATCTCCTATTTCATCATAGGTGAAAATTTCAAAAATGCTCAAACAAATGTTTATAAATTATTTCTTATCAAGTGCCTTAATACAAAGTTTCATGGTTTTATCTTCGATAATGTCGAATTTCCATACTAACTGCCATCCACTATTTAAACGCCTCCATAATTTTTTATGTTTTATTATTAACTAGCTGACCCGGCAGGCTTCGTACTTTCAATCGATAAATAAAACACCAAAAATTTTGTATAAAATAAACTTAAAACAAACAAAAGGAATCTTTTTTAAGTGTTTATACCCGTGTTTTAAGGAAGTTTATTTTTGACCTCCTAAGAAAGTTATAAATATATAAAAATTCTAATAAGTTATTCATTTTAAATTATTATTTTTATTTGATCTCTGAACGACGGGGGACACATCAAAGGAAAATCAAAATTTCATATTTATTCCTTTTAAACCTTCTCTGGACTTCCACATATAATTCAAGACTAAAATTAGCCAAATTGGTCCAGCCGTTCTCGAGTTTTAGCGAGACTAACGAACTGCAATTCATTTTTATATATATAGATTATATTTTTTATTTTTATAAGGTAGCCTATGTCCTTATTTCAAGCTCTAGTCTATCTCTGTGCTAAATTTTATCAAAATCGGTTCGGTGGTTCATGCTTGAAAGCGTCACAAACAAACTTACATTCACATTTATAATATTAGTAGGGATACATATAGAATACTAGCTGGCCCAGCAAACGTTGTACTACCATACAAATTAATAAAAATATGAAAAAAAAATTAGGCTACAAAAAATAAATGTTGGCCAATTCTCAGACCTACCTAATGTGCACACAAAATTTCATTCAAATTGCTTCAGCCGTTTCGACTTATATTATATTAGAAGTAGTTGAAGTATCTGCTTCTAATATAAATCTAACAGCTAATAGAGAAATGTGTAATTTGTTAAAGTTATCCTTCCTGTTTGCTTTCACCCCACATACCCCGAAACAGCTAAGCCGATTTTACGAGACTAGCTTATAAAATCGATATATGGGAATATAATATACAAGTTTCTTTTTTTTTAACTAAAAAAAACTATGGTAAGTAAAAGTTTACTACTTTTGTAAAATTTCGCTAATTTTGCCGAATTACGGCCGTTTTTATAACCTATCTATCCTTAGTTTAACTGACTAGATGTAGACAAATCAATCCTTTTACGCTTACTTACTTACATACTTATAATTAGAATTTGACTATAACTAAATATGTTTTAATATTGTTTTAATTAAACATAACTATGGATAGATAAAATCTTGTCATTAAACGGTGATAGCGATATTGAAACGGCTGTAAGACTTGAGCTATGCAACCGCAAAACGTTCTTAAATGTCAACAAAACCTGGACCAATCCAATCAATTCATCTTCTTTGACACATAACTCATTTTTACTACTACGAATAATCAAGAACACGATACAATAAAGGAGTTCTAACATTCATAAATCTCTAAGCAGAGATAAAATCTCGCAAACTTTTCCTTTCCCTGCCCCAAGGAGAATATCTGACAAATGCTCCCAAACACAAAGCCGTAACAACCAGTTACAACTTATTGGGCCAATTAAGAATTTGACAAGTTAGGAAAGTCCATTACCCGGTTGCATGGTTCGTACACAATTGTATCTGACCAATGGAGTGGACGACGGCCTCTAATGGACCGGACGCGATCCGATTCAGTGACATAATCACTCAATCCTTGACTGATTTATGCAATTTGCTTTATTTAGCAATATTAGTTCATGAATGCAGCTGATATTTTGACAGGTTATATAATATGATTTCATCAATGACATTGTTATGTTTAGAACGTCATTGGATTTCATGTAACATTTGTATATTATCTATATACATACGATTGAATAACCTGTCTGGTTACCTTGATATTTAACATTTATATTTTTTTATGGTACATAAGAGTGTACTACGTACCTGGTGGTAAGAATTACCGCTTCCCATATTATTAAACAACACTTACTTACTTTTAGTTACTTTATTTGGATTGGGGTAAAAGGGATTACCACTTGGCGCATCCCTTTGGTGGATCCAGCTATGGGCCTATTCCTATACCTCCCTGCCCTACAAATGGAAAGCATTAACAAAGGTCTTGATGTCACTAGTTGATTAGTGGGATGCCTAAAACATGCTTTGCTATTCAGATGACAGTACTGGAAATACTTTACCATCCATGTCTCTCTCAGGAAATCGCCGAACACTATGTCGGAAGAATCTCCTATCGAGTCCTCTCTTTCGAAAGTCATGGAATAGAAAAAATGAGCTATGAACGAAATTTTTAATAAAGTATTTAAATTAATCACTAACCGATTCATCAATGAAGGTATACGGTTTATTTATTTTGTGCAATGCTGGTTTCTTATCGTAATTATTGTCTCGGAAACGCAGTTTAATGGAATTTTATTGTTTAATTAAAAAAAAACTCGCGTACATTAAAATATCAATAATTCAATATGCTATTAAGTGCGTAATAAAATATTTATATCGTACAGATTGCTGGAAAACATATTTTTCAAATCTATAATGACGTTTGCTGGCTGTCGCGTTCTGTAAATACACTGGCCTGCAAAAGTAAGTATCACACTTTTCAAATTAATTTTTTTTCTTAACTATAGAAGGTAGAGATTTAAGATTAAAAACGTTTTGTTGCAAATTTTATAGGCTTTAATTCTTAGAAACTAAAATTATACATTAGTAACATTTTTAACTTAAAAAAGATATAACAATGAAAATAGACATTTTTAGTTTAGTTTAAAAAAAATTCAACTAAAATGTATTAAATGTTATTTAATTTTTAATAACTGGTATTGCCTCCTCGAGCTCTGATTACAGCTTCGAGCCGGTTTGGCATACTGAACACTAGGTTTCGGAGCCAATATTGGGGAATATTCTCCCATTCTTCTACCAGGGCCTGGTAGAACCACCTGGTGGTGGTCTGCGATTTCTGACTAGCCTCCCAAGCTCATCCCAGGCGTGTTCAGTCGGGTTGAGATCAGGACTTCTTGATGGCCAAGCCATCACGCTGATACCGACCTCCTGAATATACTCTTGTACGATATGAGCCGTGTGTGGCCGGGCATTATCATGCATCAGCATCGATCCATCACCCATATTTGCTAAATACGGCCCTGCATACTCATTGAGAATCTCTTGAGCATCTCTTTGCCCAGTGAGGGTGCCATTTTCAATGGCTACTAGCTCTGTGCGACCTTCTGAAGATATGCCAGCCCATACATGTACACTGCTTCCACCGTATTGGACTCTTTCTGAGATGCAGGCTTGAAGGTATCGCTCACCAGGTCGCCTGTAAACACTTCGCCTTCCATCAGAAGTGTAAAGGGAGAATCGAGACTCATCTGCAAACAAAATTCTTGACCATTCTTCTTCATCCCACTGCATGTGTTCACGGGTGTATCGCAGTCTCGCTACTCGATGGTGTCTCTCGAGTTTTGGGCCACTCGCTGGTCTTCCGGGTTTCAAATTTGCTTCAGCAAGTCTTCTTCTCACTGTACTGTCACAAATGTAGTCCCTCCGGGTCTGAAGTAGCTGTTGCTGGACTTCAACTGCATTTTGGTGGCGATTTCTTAACACAGTGGAAATAATATAACGATCTTCTCGGGCACTGGTACACCTGGGTCTGCCATTACAAGGTCTCCTCAGATGGTGTCCAGTGTCTTCGCTCCTTCGCTTTACCTTCTGGACTGTTCGTACCGTGACACCCACCATACTTGCAGTGCGACGCATACTGATGCCTAGTTCCAGAAAAGCCATGATCCTAGCACATTCTTCAACTGAAAGAGGCATGATAAATAAATATTATGTGCTTTTTAGCATAAATTTTTAAAACAAGACCCATCAATCTTGAAAAAAATTTAAAACAGAAAGAAAAATGTGAATGGTAAAATTGTAATTCGGAAACGTCCACTTTGAAAAAGGAATGGTTTAGTTTTTGAAGGTTTTTTTCAGCCAATTCTTAAAAGAAGGTTACCGACTATAAAGTTTTTATGTACAAAATTAAATTCTCTTTGGAGTCCTTTTTATTTCGAAAGTATATGTTGTGAACTTAAAACGTTGTCCCAATTTTCAAAGTGTGATACTTACTTTTGAAGGCCAGTGTAGTTGGGTATTTATCATTTTTAATTAACACTTATTTTTATAAAGATCTCAATTCGAGTATTAAAACTTTTTCCAATAAACACAAAACATTTCTCTTATCAAAGGTAAAACAAATGTGCAGAAAAAAACAAAGAGCAATTAATATACAATAGCTGAAAAACAATAAGCTGCCATATCGCATCTCACCCGTATTAACCTCTAAAGTCTATTCATAAAAATCAGTGTTCTATAAATGCAATGAATTCGATATTAATTTATCAGCTATTGTTTATTTATAATAATTGAAAAAGGATGAAGAGATGAAATGAAATGCTACGTTTAAAAAAGGAACATCTATAAGATCACATCACAGTGTCTAGATAAACTTTTTATAGATATTCGGGGAGGCCTTTGTCCAGCAGTGGACGTCTTCCGGCTGATATGATGACGCTGATTCAGATAATAGCCAAATCTCTTCCCAAATAACCTTTTCATATCTTTTCATATTAAATAATAATCGAAAATTAACTAGTAATAAATATAACTAGTAAAAGATTTTATCCCCAACACGCCAGGGCCACTACATTTAGTGTAATTGTGGAGCACTCTATTATTAACACATATTACGATAGAACAATCGCCATTTCGTTATTAGTACCGTTACTTTGGTCGTAACACTCGTGAATGGGACAACATTACGATATTGCAGCGGCTATAAAGATAAAAATATATAAAATTCTGTATGTAGTGATCGGATTAATTTTGATATATAAATATTTTTCTTTGCATGTTGAATATTTTAATACGTTTCGTTGGTAAGAACATTTTAGCGTTATCATAATTTATTATTTTGAATAAATGGTACATCCATTACAATTATTACACTTATTTATTTAACATCAATTACATGCATGTGAAATCAGTTTAATTTTCTAGTTGGGCCGTCTAATGAATAAATTTCTTCTTGGCTTTTGTAAACTACAATATTTCTGTTAACATTTAATTAGTCACCTGGGGTACATCGGACCCCAAGCAACTTAGATTGTGTCATAATTCGGCAAGTATTTAAAGATACGCGAACGATCCGCGCGATTGTAGCTTCCTAGCTCAGGCGCCCCGAAACTCTTCAATATTTATAGGCAATACAGGACGATGAAAAAACGTCCAGTAAATATCGGCAAACTTTCAGCTCTGCTAAATGAAGTTGTCGTCTATGTGTAAGGTACAAAAATAGAAGAACGAGATCCCAGTATGGTAACTGAAATTAATATAATGTGTTATATGTGCATCTGTCACCAAACCAAAGTGTGTCATTCCTGTGCTAAGTAATTACTAAGTATCGTTCAACACTGTCCAAGAAGCTTAAAGTTTGCTATTTTCTAGAAGATTTTGTTTTTTTCTAGAAATTAATTTTTAAATTTTTTGTACTTGTTTATCTTTCAAAATTCCTTTTGGGGTTCTCATAGATGCCACGTGACTAATAGTTAAGTATTATGGCGTTACTCTGTAAAGATTTAAATCAGGTTAGAAAAATTGGTTTTAGTAAAAGAAAATCCATACAATATAAGTCTTTACAATAATGATTGGCTGGAAAGTCTCAGTTTCATATGATAAAGTCTCAATTTCAATTCTTTTGAAGCGACACGATACACGTAGGGTTTATTTGATACGAGTTAATTATAATAAAATATTAAAATCTACATGCATAAGGATACGGTGACCACTAGTAAAAAAAAATATTTATAGGCTTGTTAGGTTAGGTTAAATTGTGATGCTCGATTTATAAACTCTTATAACTTATAATGTAGGATGAGATGAATGGGAAGATGAGTAGCGAGCAGTATAGGATCTGCTGCGCGAACTTTTTATATGAAATTGAGAGAAATAAGTTGCGAACAATATAGGATGTGCCATGAGCTGCTACTAAGAGATTGAGATGCACTGAGTAGCTGATAGTATGGGATTTAAAGCTTATTGGTGAATAACTAAAATAATTTACTTATATAATATAAATAATGCAGCGTGGCCTCTTTCGGTGTCACTACCACCAACAGGTGTAAGTTGTACGGCTGTTGACCCGTACAAAACTATACCTATTCTCATTTATATTTCAACTATTTAGATTATATACTCAATGCGATAATTAAATTGAAAACGTAAGATATAATGCTTTTTGGGCCGAATATCAACTGACCGGGCCATGTATCTAACTAGGAATTACTAAAGTAACGTGTTACAATTTTTACAAGAGGTACAAAAAATCTGAAAAATAAAGAACATAATATTAAGACCTTCTTTGTTATGTAAAACTCGGAATTTTGTTCTTTCTGCCTACCCTATCTGTGATTTACGTAAAGATAAATAAGTAAAGTAAGAATTCCGTTCCTTTGAAGTGCGTAGCGTAAGCAAGATGTAACAAATTTATGGTTGATTTACGCAAAATATCACTTCAAAGGGATATCTGCAGTATTTGATACCGAGCCATGTTAAAAGGGCAATAAAGCCCTTTTGACACATAATTAAATTATTTTTTGCACACAATAACATACATTACTAAAAATACTTATTTTTAGTGTATGTGTCACCTTTTTACAAAAACATTCAAATTAATTTGTGTTCATTGGCTTATTGGTTGTAATAGAACACAAGGAGATATCGCGACAATTTTCATTAGCATGGCGTTATCTTCAACACTCGGTTAGATGACTTTTATTAAAGGACAGTTTCATCGTGTATACAAATTATTTAAGTTTTCTTGTGTTAATTCCGCCAATATTTGTCTTTAAAACAATTTGAAACGTGTTTCATATTATTTTTATATATATTTTTCAGTTTCATCGTGTATTTTCCGCATAATAATATATGTAAGAAGCGATCTTTCCTCATTTGATATATCTCATAAGTTAATAAATATGCCTTTATTACGACATTACAATTTCTATTTTATGGATTAAACCTTAACATATCCCCATCACTATACTAATTTGATTTTTTTGCCCTTTGGCATTATCGTGCACTCCCAAAGGTCGCAACCGTTGACTAGAGTTTATCACCAACAGCATCTGAGTGATTTCATCATCGATTAAATTGCCTGCCTCTGTTTCTGTTCCTTTTTCTTATCAGCTAGTCGGTTGTAAAACCTGTAGTAAAAGTCGCATCAAGAGAGTTAAAGAGAACAAACGATATATAGACCATGCAGATATATCCCACGGTTGCATGAGTAAAGTAATAAGAACCCATTGGGTTAAGAGCGTTGGAGACATAATTTCCTATCCTCCCAAAGACAATGATCTTAATGTCTATATTACAGCATGTGTCCCAAGATGAAGTTCTAATAAATCAATACTACTTTTTAATATATTTCCTCGAGACTAAGAAATATCAGATGATGTAAACAAAATAAAAAAAAAATTAAGAAAAAGAAGACCGACTTCATAAACACTATTTCAAAACAATAGATATAATATGCACTAAAATAATTAACAAAATTTATTTTTTAATCATGGATGCCACTGTCAGATCTGGACCAAATTACAATGGGACCACACGGAAGCACGCACCAGCTTTCAAATAAAAAAGAATTATTAAATTCGGTTCACCCAGTCGAAAGTTTTGAGGTAACAAACATAAAAAAAACATACCGATGAATTGAGAACCTCCTCCTTTTTTGAAGTCGATTAAGAACTGAATTGGAAGCGGTGTCGAGAAATGGTTCTTTGTATAGATAAATGGATTAAAAGACTCACAGACTAGCTGAGAAGAAAAGGGAACAGAAACAGAGGCAGGTAATTTAACCGATGACGAAATCACACAATCAACACGACAGATTTTGGGTCAAATTGTGAGCTATTCACTAGGCACAAAGCTTCCTGACTGCTAATTATTCATAGAGGATTTTGTGAACTTGTCTCATACCGATGTCTAAGCTTGTCCGAATATGCTGATAGGTCACTCTCTTATCAATCTCTTTATTTCGCTCCACAACATTGATGTATCTTCAGTCGGTGCCGTAGAAGGCGGTCCCTGACACAGATTTTCGTTGAGATTAGTGTGATCACGTAAAAAACTCATTAAAATAGTTATTAACAGATAGATATCAATAAAGTACATATTAAGTAATATTAGCAAAGAGTTCCATTTTAAAAATTTAAGCTATTTTTTTTATTATTTTACTAACAATTGGCCAGTTCTAAAAACTCAGTGTCACCCTCGTATATTAACTGAAGTTGTAACCAAATTAATGGACAATGGAGGTTTCTTTGCCAATTCACATTACGACAAGAGTAGAATAATAGGTCTTAATGTGCAAATCTCGAACACCATACTCAAATATGTGTACGTTACAGGATCCAATAATAACAGAAAACACACACGTGTCTGGTGCGGATGGCGATGGTTTGCAAGCTTCGTGGAGGACTCTGCACGTCTTCCCAGATGACTACTCGACACACAGAGGCTTTCTGTCCCTCGAATGTCGTTCAACAGTACCAACTCGACCTGTGCACGTGCGAAGCATGGCTGTGCGACTTTTCATTGCAAGTCGCCCACACATATCTTCTTTCATGTTAAGTAAAAATAGTAAGTATCATGAAATTAATCATTTTTTAAGAACTTGGCTTCCAACAACTGTGCTCATAATGTGAGACACTTCATTTTCTTTTGCAACCGTAAAAAGACATTTGATGTTTATGCACTTCGTCCCCCCGACAGTATCTGTGCTATCCTCATCCTTTAGAAACATCACATATTCACATTCGTCACCGTAAAACGATACGTGCTCGTTTTTCCTCCTGTCCAATTCAAAAATAGGATGACCGAGGCGGTTTGTCTGAACGATCTTCTCGCATCTTATTTCCACGATACTAAGACTCAGTTGAAATAAACTTATTTACAAAAATATATACGCTTTCATCATTTAAAGTAAGTAATTACTTTCTTTGGAGTTGGTGTATTTCAACTTGCCTTATGAGACGCAAAGACGTCAAGCTATTATATTTATTCAGTTAATTTTTTTGTAAATATAATGATTCATATTTCTACGTCGTTTTATACATTTTCAACAGAGTTTTAAAAGAGGCACCTACTTTCAATTTATGTATATGTTTTTATGATTTCACTTTTAAGGTTGCTATACTTTCCGCTAGACGTCACTCGCTCAGTTTAGACCTTGGACTATAGATAAATAGTTTCTCGAAGACACGTCTCCTTCTCCTTATGAGTTTTAAGTTTACAATACTTGTTTTTATCAAAAAAGCCAGAGTTAAATGGTCGTTGGGATTTAGTGTAGTTAGCAATTTAGTGTAGCGGCCTCAGTTTCTAATAGAAATTGTCATAGAAGTCAGACACTAAAACTGATAACGACTCATAAGACTACAATAACAGTTCATTTCTCTGTCAATCAACATCGGTAAGAGTATCACTAACTGCTGGACTAAATATGCCGTTGAAGAGCATACATAATATATTATTATTTTTACATTTAGCAAAAGACGCATCTGGTAGTCTATTACCAAAATTTAAAGCCGAAGTTTCGTCTGAAACGAAAGAACGACGAACTTCAAATTAAATCCTATTACCAAAGTACTTCGGATACGAATAGTGCGGACAGATTGAGTTTCGGAACCATTAGAAAAAGTAAATGTGAATTTGGGTATAAGGTAAACGAAAGACAAAATGTTTAATCGCGAAATTCGAATTGATCTTCCGATCCGAAATACTTTCGTTATAGGAAAATGTCCGATCCGTCAGCCGAAACTTCGAATTACAATTTTTCTAAGGCTAGGTCTAAGGTGAGAAACAAAAGGTCTTTAAAATGCTCTAAGATTGCAGATCCATGAGTCGTATAAGTTCGGGAAAACTGCAGTTGGCAAATGATTCCACACTATGGCGGTTTGAGGCAAGAAGTTCATATCTGTTGAAATTCGGCTGCTGGTATGGACCTGTATAATTCCTCCGAGTACTTACCGTAATATATGCTGTAGAAGATGTAGAAGAACTCCGCAACACAAAAGAAGTAACAGATCAGAGATGACCTAATCTTCGTGATTTGACTCTAATCTTCATCTATGTGGCCAAGTAGAAGAAGTTGGTGTTAGTCTCCTAAAAAAGAATTAAATTTATCATCATCATCATCATCAGCTGGAAGACGTACACTGCTGGACAAAGGCCTCCCCCAAAGATTTCCACGACGATCATCGGTCTTGCGCTGCCGTCATCCAACGTATTTCGGCGATCTTGACCAGATCGTCAGTCGATTTTGTGGTCCAGGGGAGTGGTCACCATTCGAGCACTTTACTGGCCCAACGGCCATCTGTCCATTGAACTATGTGCCATGCCCACTGCCGCTTTAATTTCAAAATCACTTGGACTATGTCGATAACTTTGGTTATCCTACGGATCTCTTCATTTTTGATTCGATCGATTAGGCTCATGGTTAGCGACCACGTCTACGAACCGTAACTCATCACTGGCAATCAATAAATATATATTAACTTACAATTACAGAGTGAAATATATTTAGGTATACTGTTAATACAGTGTATTTGAATTTTAATTAAAATGATGATCTATAAAATTCCATTAAATTAACTAAAGGCTTATTGTCCATATGAATTAATTTTCAGCGCCGTTTGTACGAACAATAATGACAACTTTTATGAATGCAGTTGATAGTGAAATGAAATCCCTGCGCTAAATGAAAATGTTTTTATTGGATAATTTATTTTAAATACTCATAAGGAACATGAGGTGCGTTAATAGTTTAGTTAACATTAACGTTTATTTTTAATAATTGTAAAATAACGCTTTTAATGCGTTTATAACAATACTTGAGTTAATCTTCTTTGTTGTCAGTAAGAAATACGTCAGGAGGAGCTTTGTTAGACTGTTCAGGTTTGAATAGAATATTCTATACTCCCTACATAAAGGGCATATAAATGTGGATTAAATTTTGTTAAGTAGCTCGGAGCTCGTTGTAGATTGAACTTCAGGTCTGTTCGAGCATCCTATTTTCCTTATGATATTATTTTATGATGTTTATGGTTGGTAAAGCGGCTTTAGTACCAGTGGGAGGCTCTTTGCACAGGATGCTGGCTAGATTATGGGTACCACAACGGCGCTTATTTCTGCCGTGAAGCAGTAATGTGTAAGCAGTATTGTGTTTCGGTCTGAAGGGCTCCGTAGCTAGTGAAATTACTGGGCAAATGAGACTTAACATCTTATTTCTCGAAGTAACAAGCGCTAGTGTAGTGCCGCTCAGATTTTTTTGTTTTTCAAGAATCCTGAGTTGCACTGCATTGTAATGGGCAGGGCGTATCAAATACCATTAACTGAACGTCCTGCTCGTCTCTTCCCTTAATTCCATAAAAAAAAGGTCAGGGTAACACTGTTTCACTGCGACCAATGTGGTGGTATATTGTGAATTTTTTTCATGAATCCTTTGCAGTATTACAGAATGTACACGCTCTACAATATCTGTGGCTTGGGATTGAGCGGTGTTTGTTTAAGCAGCAGTACCCCAATAGGGTGCTGGTTAAGCGATAATATTTAACAGCAGATTTCTGTATTGAATCTCAGTCCAAATTTGAAGATCTAAGATTGATAATTTTATCGATTTCCTGCATTTGGAACCATTGGGTGATCTCTATTTTCAATCCATCTATGTTGTCTATGGGATGACGCATGACACTATTTCAAGATCTTATCTCATGTTTTAATATTATCAGCAATCAATTTCTTACACCCAAAACTCTTTTAAAATATCGTGCTTGAGACTAAAACTGTTTCATGTAAAGTAAAAAAATAGTCTTAGTTTCATTATAAGACAACTATGAAAAGATAAGGCAGAGAGAGGAATGTTAGTTTTATTTACAGTAAAGCAAGCTTTGTAAAAAATATAAAGACGAATATTTAAACGCAAAAAGTAGTAACCGTAAAAGAAATGGAATAAATTTTTTTTCTTGGTTTCACGACGTCATTCGATTTTGTTCAACGTCGTACATATTGAAAGAATCGCAAAGATTAAGAAATCTCAGACTTAACAGAATGTTGATCAAAATAAAAGTGTGTGTGTCAGCTCCGACGCGAGTTTACTCCTCAAGAACGATTTTCTCCGAACAGGTACTGAACAAAATCAAGTCCAATGAAGTCGATACAAACAGTAGAAGCTCATAAAAGCGTATTAATTAATAAATACTTAACGCTCAAAATATGTCAGGAAATGCCCAAACACAACTCCTGTTAAAAGCGGAACTCAAAATTCCAATTTTAAAAGGTCCATTAAGGATGTTACATTTTGGCACACCCTAACAGGTATATTATACTACATGCGTAAGTGTGCGATGTGATGCGCACCAAAAACGTTACTATCCCATTTGATGAGTAGGTTTTACTCTCCATATTTTTCTCATACCGGGCGCCTTAGATGAAAATCGATTCTTAAGGAGAAAACTAAAAAAAATCATATTTTTTTACAAAATAACAGAACAGACAAATGAAAAGGGACAATCCTATTTTTGTTATAATTTTTGTATATTGTAATGTGTGAGTATTATTCAATTGTTAGATTAGAATAAAATTAGAAATAAAATGATATCTTATTTAAGCGGTGTTCCCAGTTAAAATATGATATTATTTTTAAATAGAAAAGTACCGTAAGGGATGTTTGCTCTCATTACATTTATATAACGACAATTTTTAAACATAAAATATACTTTTTCGACGGCATAATTCTATTACAGGAGAATTTCCAGCTCGCTTCACATAATATTATTTTAGGTTTGTGGGTAACGAAATGTGATATGTTTTCTTATGTGATGGATACATTAACAGGACTTTTGCGGAAGCCAATGATATGTTTTTTTATGTGAAATATGATTTTATATCCTCCTATGTATATAGGCTCCTTTGCACAGGATGCCAGCTAGATTATGGGTACCACAACGGCGCCTGTTTCTGCCGTGAAGCAGTAATATGTAAGCATTAGTTTGTTTCGCTCTGAAGGGCGCCGTAGCTAGTAAAATGAGAGAGCAAATGAGACTTAACATCATATGTCTCAAGGTGATGAGCGCAGTTGTAGTGCCATTCAGATTTTTTGGGGTTTTTCAAGAATCTTGAGCGCACTGCATTGTAATGGGAAGGGCGTATCAATTACCATCAGCTGAACGTCCTGCCCCTTATTTTCATAAAAATAAAAATAAATGCATAAAGATTTTCACAATTTCAGTCGCATTTCGATAATATTTAAGGTCAGTTAATGGGATTAACCTCATAGCATAAAAAAATTATTTGTACCAAAATTTTACGACGTAAGGGACTCGAAACCACGCCTCTCGGGTTGCGTCCGAGCACTATTACCAACTGAGCCAACGGTCCGAGTGACGCGTCGTCCATAAATTTTGGTTACAAATTTTATTTGTATAGTCGTGTAGACACTTAAAAATAAAAAGTGTTGTATTGCGTGAATCTCAAAATTAATTATTCTCGGTAGGATTCAACTTGTGTTACTTATGGACTTTACTTCCCAAACGGCTGTCCTTCGAGCTATGTGTGCTGCTCACATCAGTTTAAATATTATCATAAATTTGTTGTAATAGTTATTTATGCTACGAATGTGGGTTTGATATTAGTTTGCGATAATAGTATCACATGAGTGTTTTAATACATAATTATCAACAGTTGTATACAAGACTTCATCTACACCCATAATATGAATCCTCTATTCAAGATTCTGAAACAGTTAGCAGTAATAACATAATAAAGCCAGTCCTCGTAACCATTACATCATCCAAACGAGTTTTGTAATGTTGTACTGAATTTTATTACAACACTCGTTTGGATGATGTAATGGATATTAGGACATTGGCGGCCTTACAAATAAAATTGGCATAAAGAAAATAATCGTGAATTTCTTACTATTTTGTTTTAGATGCAGTTTCAGGATGTAATGCTGTGACATCAAATACACAAGAAATATTTGCTGTATGGACAATTTTAGTGCTGTTGAGAAGACAAGTGCCTTGAGTGAAATGGACTGATGCTCAATACTCATTTGTACTAACAATGTAAAAACATGTAAATTGGATCCGGATCTATCAATAGAAATAGGGCTTTATATATTTTTATTTGTGTTGTTTATTTTCCATCCCTTAGATAATTTACACGTCTCGATAGAGTCTCTTGCTGTTAGACAACCGATGAAAACAGGCCAGGTTTAATACTTTAGTGTGCGTGAAAAGCTCCGTCTAAATTCGCGATTTATATGACACTTTATGTAACACGTGCATTGCTCAAAATAGAGGTTAACTCTAAACTCAATTTTTCGACGTTTTCACAGCTGTCATTGTCTATCAAGACGTATAAATGATCTAAGTTTCATCCAACCCTGTGGCTTAATAAAATTGATAACTGATAAAATTTTGTTAGATTCACTGAATTTTTTATTCAAACTAATAAATTGATATTTACAATTCAGCGCGCTTAGTTAAAATCGATTGAGCTTTAAATTGAATGTTTGAGTTTAAAATACTCAGAAATTTGTTGTGAATCAACGGGTTCTGTACTAAAATGATAAAGTGTAAAAATACTTAATAAAAAAATGCTTATCGCGTAATCAATTTCATTTTTTTAACTATAAGCCTTAGTTCTCGTAAGACATGTAACTTTTACAGCTATTTAAAATATAGAGATATAGTTTTAGTTATAGAATCATGATTCTTCTTTTATCATAGTCTTTCAGAAAGTGCTTATTATCTTCGAGAATTTATGCGTCTAGATACAGCCTCTTGCTTCTAGACAACTGAAGATGAAAAAAGGCCAGGTTTAATACGTTAGTGTGTGTGACAAGCTACGTCTCACACTCACGACTTGTATATCAGTTTGTGGTAGTGTGCGTGCGTTACTCAACGACGTTTTGACGTTTTCACAGCTGTCACAATCTATCTAGGCGTATAAACAATCTGAGCTTATTGTAATAAAACAGTAAGTGATTCACAGATAACAGGGGCACGATAAGATATCTTTACTATTAAGACTATTACTATCCCTACATGTATCTTAGTAATATTCTATCTCATTTTCTCGAGTGTCTCACTATTACTAATGGCTATACTAACGCTTCTAATGGCACAAATAATGACTACTTAATTATGAATTATGTTTACGTCAATATTATCTGTGATGGTTTTTTTGTAACTAAAACGCACTAGTATTATTTTTTTATTTTTGCCCTGCATATAACCTCAAAATTCTTGAAGGAGTTTGGTTCTCAATCAAATAGTTTTCTTTACAAAATTTTTGTATGACGCATTACACGCATTAGATTTAAAATAAATTAATTTTTAAACCATATAATGTAAATAAACAATACAATTAAGTTATTTTGAATTTAAATAAATTATTGTCATTGAATTGGCTGAATACGTAGAGACCGTTGCCCTGTCTGTCCTCTAAGAAAGGTACTTACTCTCGCGAAATTACATTTCAACTAGATTTACCTGAGGCTACCAATGTCTTTGTGAAAATATAATATACTTGAAAACACGCCAAGTTTTTATACGTAAGCCAGCAACAACGAATGAAAACAGGCCCGGTTTATTACTTTAGTGTGCGTGACAAGCTACGTTATACACTCGCGATATGTATTTCTTTGACAGTCAATCTCAATTATTTTCGATGTTTTGACAGCTGCCAAAGTTTGTCTAGACGTATAAAGGATCTAAGCATTATTTAATTTTTCCATTAACAAAGTAACACGAAATCTACCCAGAAGAATCCTTATGACATTGTACTTTAACTAGTCGTACAGTATTGTTTTTTCTGTTGCTATAGTCATTAAGTCTTTTGCATTATAAATGCACAATTTCTACTATCATGCACTTAAATTGTAAATAGTTTAATCGATTGTAAAACAGCGATAAAATAATAATTCATATTATATCAATATTATGTTATAATTGTACGGAAATATAATGTTTTGTGTGATAACGTTATGTAAATAGTTGTGCCAAACATTTTTATTAGATAAGTATGGTTTGTACAGAATAAATATGAATTGATGTGAATAATAATTATTGAATAAACACATTGTTTTATTTAATCATTCTTAAGAATATCAGAATTATAATAGGGGTTTAAGTATTAAATTGCCGTTTTATTGTAATGGGTACTTCGAATTGACATAGAACCTTCATGGTTTGAGATTTTTGTTCTATCGCAAAAGAATAAATGACCTTCCTATTAGATGGCGGCAATATATTGATAATAATGGTAGCAAATCTGCAATTTTATACTTTAATCCCTAATATTTCTTCCGCGTACAACCAAGCTGTGAAATGAGCTTCCTTGTGGGATGTTTCCGGGACGATACGACATGACACCTTCAAAACAAGCGCATACACTTTCCTTAGAGGCCTGGCAAGGCCCCTGTGATTCCTCAGGTCTTGCAAGAGATGTGGACGGCGGTGATCACTTAATACCAGATGACCTAACCGTACGCTCGTTTGTCCTCCTTTTCCATAAAAAAAATAAGAAAGGCCAGATTCTTTTGAATTAAGTCGTAAAGTTAGAATCCCATATCGTCCATATATATTGGTACAAATTATATTTGTCTAAGACTTGAATACCATGAACCTAAGCCATCATATTATATTTTGGGATACCTCACTTAAATACTTCATTAATAATCAAAGGATTGAAGTTAAAATAATAAAACTATATCGTGTTGTTCTTACAGTATAAATTATTTTATGTAAAGTTAATATTTTTGATTAAAAAATTGGATATATCTGGAATATTGATACGTTTAAAACAAAAATAATTATATTTAGATGTAATTTGATAATGCAGTTGAAAACTTCAAAATAGGATATGAAATCACTTCATCATCATCAGCCGGAAGACGTCCACTGCTGGTCAAAATCCTCCCCCAAAGATTTCTACGGCCATCGGTACTACGCTGCCCTCATCCAACGTATTTCTGATTCGATCTCGCAGGGAAACTCCAAGCATAGACCTCTCCACCTTTTTGCTCTTAATAGTGATTTTCATTATTATAACACTAGAAATACGGGATTGCTTGTAACTAATTCTAGTAGGCTTCATAAGATACATAATAGCTTTAAGGGTAAATGTATACACTTCTACAAAAAAGTCCTAGCCACTATCTATAAATAAATTTAAATGTTTATTCAGGCATTATCTGTAAATAAATTTAAATGTTTTATAAAAAAATGGCTCTGTCGTAAATCCTATTACTCCACTACTGAATATCTAAATGATCGGACAGCCTGGGACTAGATTGTGATTATTTTATAGCGACTGTACAATATTGTATATTTTTATTGAAAAGAGCGCAAAAAAAAGAATGCTGGGAGAGTTTCTTGCGCCGCTTCTTCTCTCTCAGAGCGCCATTTGTTTCCGAAGCGGTAGTGGTATCTAGTAGTATAAGAAATGACATCAAAAAGAATTCTAAAGGAATAAATTTTGAGAAAATAAATGCCTTTTATCCCTCTTTATGCCTCCATTACCCTCTGAGCGACCATGAGCTTTCTTATCAGGCCCATAGTTAGCGACCATGTCTGCCTATCGAAAGTCATCACTGGCAACACCCACTGGTTGAAAACCTTCGCCTTCAGACACTGTAGTATTTAGGACGAGATGATTTTAGAATTTTTCGGATTCGACGACTGATTTGTGCTGCAGAAGAGGGCTATTCACGCTATTTATAACCTAAACAATCATTGACAGCAAAATTCAAAAAAAAATAATATCTTGACTGTTGCTTCTCAATATATTCTTGATAATGTAATGTATGTTCATAGGCGCATAAGTGAATTTACTAGAAACTGTCATAACCATAATGTTAACACCAGGAACAGACATAAACTTATAATGTCTTACGTTATTCAAAATAATTGTTAAAAAACGTTTGTGTGGTAAAGGTTACTATAACACAAATGACTTTCTTAATGATACCACAGATTGGGAATGGAGCGACCGCCCTCAGGCTATTAAATAATAAGTTGAATTGTACAATATTACTTTGTAGACATATTTTTTCGATGAAAAAAAAGCCCGCTGAGTTTGTTGCGCCCATTCTTCTCAGGTCTGAGGCATTCGTTTTGGAATGGGTGGTAGTTTTTGACTTTCAATAAGTGATGTCACATCCTATTTTGAATAAAATTATTTGAATTTATTGTATTGTTTGTCCGTAGTTGACGTACTCGTCGACAATTTCGAGAATATAGTTCCCAATTGTTACGGGAGTAGGTGCATGGACATTTGACATGATCTTCGTCTTGTCCATATTCATTTTGATACCTACTCCTTGGGAAGCTGTATTGAAGCCGTCGGGCATATGGCTTACGTCTTTTACGTCTTAAGTCATTCATGGTCTCTGCCATGATTACGATATCTGTGAATCGAAGGTGAGTGATGTATTCGCTGTTGATATTAATGCCCAGTCCGGAAGCTTAAAGATATCTTCCAACGCAGCGGTGAACAGCTTGGGTGATATGACATCGCCTTGTCTGACTCCCCGCTGCAGTCGGATAGGCTTCGAGTCCATACAAACACTTCAACGCTTAGATATATCGGTAATCAATGTGGTACCTCTGGATACTGAAGCACCACCCAGGTCTTGATCGAATCAAATGCCTTCTTATAGTCTACGAACTATATTGTGACGGTGTACATCGCGAGTGAATGACTCTGTTTATTTAGGTGCCTTTACTGGGTCATTTGGCGTCTTACATCCATCAATTTGAAGGTATAGATTAATTTTTCTGGTTCCTTTTGAACGGCACGCCTTGAACAACTTAGACCCAGCTGTTTGAAAAGCTGCCACGAACCTCTTATTATACTAATGGTCTACGCAGTCACCGAGGCATTCGAAGCGGTTTTGAAATTCGAATTGAAAGTTTTCGGGGTTCTGGATCTGAATGGGCGCGGGTCGGAGCGTAGACTTCACCAGACACTTAGTTGATCACGGAGACATCATTGAATATATGTAATTTGGCCGACATATTGAAGTCGACCTCATTTTTGGTGGCACCATCGGGGCTGATCAAAGTCCATTTGAGTTGTTCTGGCTTCACAACATCAAAAAGTAGGAACTTAAACGAACAATAAGCCCACCGACTGTTCTTGAAAAAGCTGAAATTGCGACGGGAGAATTTTATTTCAAAAATTAGGGTTCTTTTTCGATATGTGTCAAAATAAGGTATAGAAGTAAATATTTCAAATCAAAAAAATTACAGTGTATTTGAGACATTAAAAGGGCAACAAATTAAATTTCGTGAAAAAAAAAATATTAAAATAAAAGACAAAAAACTTGGTTATGTAAATTTTTCACATAAATTTTGAAGTTATGTGAAAAAAGTGAAAAAATGTTGTAGTTCTTATAATCACCTACAACTAAGCTTTTTAACTTTTTCCATAGGTCTTGTAGTTTTACCGGAAATCACGATTAACTATTTTTCCCCTTCCATTTTCCGACCTCAGATCGCCCGTTATTTATTTTTCCTTTCATTTTTGTTATATTCTCTTCCTTTTTCAATGGGTTTCATCATACTATTAATTTTTTGGTTTCAAAAATTATCGACCCTAATCTAAAGAGTTAAAATAAACATAACAATCGTAAGTTAATATTGAAAATTGAAAAATTAAATAAAATTGTAATGTAGGAACACGTAAATTGAACCAAACGACAAGGCATATAACTCCAACCATTAAGCAATCCTAACAAATCGTTTTCCCGCAACGCAGAAATAACAAAAGCACAATAATTATATTTCCTTGTAGCAAGGGAGATAACATATGCTCGGAAATAAATACGTTTTCCGTCGGAAGCTTTAGTAACCCGCCATTGTTGTGAAGTGACGCGGAAAGATTTCCCGAGCATAACCGGATACAACAATGGTTATATGTCGTTGGTAAGTAATTTTATTCTATACTATGGCATAAATTTTGCTTAAAATTATAGAGTTGTAATATAAAAATTTGAAATTATAAAAATAAGTTTTTATATAATAACTTGCTGACCCAGCAAACGTTGTATTGCCGATATTAAAATCGCGATACAAAAGTAACTGTTGATCGTAGATGGGTGAAAATTTGAAGTTGTATGTATTTTTTAATGTTAACTCATAATTAAACAAATTAATAAAAAATGACAAAAAGTTAAAAAAAAATTCAGGGTCACACCTTAACATTTAGGGGGATGAAATATAGATGTTGTCCGATTCTCAAACCTACCCAATATGCACTCAAAATTTCATGAGAATCGGTCAAGCCGTTTCGGAGGAGTTTACAGTTTAACACCATGACACGAGAATTTTATATATTATATATTATTATGATAAGGAATCTTATATGAGGTCAGTATGAAAAGTTAAAAAAATAGTTTGGTAAACTATAGTCAAAGTCATTTCAATAACTGCGGATGTTCTGGGCAGATGCCTCACTACTTCCCATGACATGAGATTTTTGGTCATTTGTCCCCTCATATATAAAAAACACTGCAGTCGACAGTAGACTCTATTCAGACTTCGGGAGTATCACCAACAAATTTGCCAGACCAGTTCCGACGTAATAATATTTTTGTTGGTTTTATCTTCTGCTAATAATATTTTGGTTCGGAAAAATCCTATATCGGATATCTGTGAACAACTCGTAACATAGGATTATTTTTTATACCCGGACGGATACCGGATATTAAAAGAAATTCAATAATTATTTTACATAAGATCAATTATAGCACTGTATTGACCCATTTCTTCGACTCCAACTAGATACCGCACTACCTAAGTACAATAGCTTTTCTATTACGGTTACATACGCTCCGTGTAATTGTACATTGAAATTAATAAAATACAAAATACGTACTGATGATATGTGATCTCAGTGTCTTATTTCTTGTAGTATTATTAAGTTTTACTACGCAACCCGGCATTTTAGTTTCGATTATTAGCAAAGATAAACAGAACATGTGGCACGTCAACGTCACACATTGATCGAGACTGGCTCGAGTACGCCCCCTTGGGGGTACTATTTGTTGCCGCAGCTTGCGACTACGGCTACGGTATCTAGTTGGAACGCAACTGATACCAATCCTTAGTCTAAGACCCATGACATGTATAAAAGTGTCACTTGTCACTAATCACGTATTGAAGCTTGCAAATAGGTCTTCGACAAAGTAAACAGCTAAGTAGGGTCAAAATGGCGCCTGCTGTCTTTTTTCGCATATCTCAGCCCTGATTGGGAAGCCATTAAGTAAGTACGAATTTAACAATTTTCATTGTCTAAGAATCCACTACAGCTCAAAAACAATTTTTTAATACAACTTTTACTTTTACATCCAATATGATAAAAAATATTAATGATTCATTAGTCGTTATAATTACTTCAATATTGATTCACAGACAATATATTTCTAAAGTTAATATTTCGAGTTGTAAATATTTTTCTGGTAGCAGATAAATATTAAAAGTAATATTGGTTCAGAAATATTTAATACACCTACGCCGTGAGCAATATCGTTCAACATAACATTTTCATCGTATCGCTACTTTTGCTACAATACAATTTCATTTTTCATACCGAAACCTTTGCAAAGTATTTCTTATTTTAATATTTTACGGATCATTTGAATACAAATGAAATTTCTGAATGTTATAGTAGATATAGTCGTTGTATGCAGAAGAGGGCTATTCGCGTTATTACATATTATTATATCCTAGGTTCTATAGAATCGTTATGAGAAAAATTTGAAGAAATAAACTTTATAAGTATTGCGTCTCGTGGTAATGTTATGTATGTACATAGGCAAATTTTCTAGAAACTGTTTTTTTTTATTTATTTATTCAATGAACAAAATTATCTTAATATATATAATAATAAAGACATACTCGCAAAACCTCTAAGGTTTGTGTGCGAGCGGTAAGTTCGCATTACAAAAATTGTTTTAATTACTTAAGACTTAATATAATATATATTAGTACTATTAAAAATATACATCATAGGTATTCCTGGTTATTAGCTTCTAGATAGTATTTTTTTAGCTTTACTTTGAAATTTTTCTTTTGCAGATATATATCTATTATATCATTAGGTAATGTATTTAATTCCAAGGTAATACATAGTTACAGGTTCTTTTACCATATACATTGTTATATTTAGGTAAACAAAACTTATTTAGGTTGGCTAGTTTCCTCATATTTTCTTTTCTTTCATATTTCTTAACATTGCAATATGTATTATTATATTCTACAACTAAAATAGCGAATCTCATTTTAGAGTGTATCGACATGACATTATAACCATTGATTGTTTACACCTGAAACAATTAATTATAAGCTAGTAATGCCTACTACTCGGTTAAGTTGAGTTTAATATCTCTTTGTTGGGCAATGTTATAGTATGCTTTCACAACATAATAAAATGCACAAAATATATATCTACATAGTGTTACGATATTCGAAAGAATTTTTAAAAATCGGTCGGTTTGTTAAAGGTGAATTTCCTAATGATACCACAGATTGTGAATGGGGCGATCACTTTTTTTTAAAGAAGAAACCCCGTTGAGTTTTTTGCGCCCGTTCTTCTTAGGTCTGAGACAGTCTATTTTAAATGGGTGGTAGTTTTTGACGTTTAATAAGTGATTTTGAATCCTTTTTTGAACAAAATAAATATTTGAAATTAATTTGAAAGTAAATTCAAATTCAAATACTTTTATTCAAAATAGAATGTGACATCACTTATTGAAAGTCAAAAACTACCACCCATTCCAAAATGAATGCCTCAGACCTGAGAAGAACGGGTGCAACAAACTCAGCGGGCTTTGTTTTTTTCATCGAAAAAATATGTGTACAAAGTAATATTGTACAATTAAACTTATTATTTAATAGCCTGAGGGCGGTCACTCCATTCCCAATCTGTGGTATCATTAAGAAAGTCATTTATGTTATAGCAACCTTTACCACACAAACGTTTATTAACAATTCTTTTGAAAAACGTAATACTTTTGTTTTGAACATTTTCAAGGATGTTGTTGTAAAAGCATATAAGGTGTTAACATTATGGTTATGACAGTTTCTAGTAAATTCACTTATATGCCTATGAACATACAATACATTATCAAGAATATATTGAGACGCAAGTCAAGATGTTAATTTCTTTGAATTTTGCTCTCAATGATTCTTTAGGGCCTAGGTTATAAATAGCGCGAATAGTCTTCTGCAGCACAATATTGTATTAATATTTGCAGCGTTGCCCCATAGCAATATACCATAGGACATAATACTATAGAAATAACTAAAGTATACTATGTCAGTTAATTGTCTATGTCAGTTAATTGTCTAATATTTTTAACCGCGTTTGCTGCAGAACTAAGTCTTTTCGCCACTCCTTCAATATGGGGGCCCCATTGTAATACGGACAATTTGAATCTAACTTCAAAATTTTACAATCTATGAAAAATTTTATCTGATGCAATCATAAAGATCTGAATGTTAAGGTAATAAAAATGGTATAAGTGCTAATTTTTCATGTCGGGATGACAATCGCCTATATTATATTCTTAAGCGTTGCGTAGATGTGTATTCCCTCTGCATCTTCTACCGCATATATCACGGGTTCAGACGTATTTTCGACTTGATACCAGTCAAATTCCACCTCTGGACAGTACGGCAAAAGTGAACCTAATGATTTGCCAATTTTGACAGAAAGAAATACAAATGAAAAATAGCTGAAAAGTACTAATTTGTTACTTTTTCGGAATGTTACCTTTAATTTGATCAAAACCGGCCAGTAACAAGTACATAGTACACAACCAATGAGAAATTGAAATTTTGTTACTTTATGAATAATACTTTTTTCTAAACTAATTGTTATGAAATATCGATTTAAGTGGCACAGTTGATTCGAGAACCAAAGAAACTTGCACAACCAATTAGATAGAAAAGTAAAAATACTGTTTCTTTATAAGTAATATTGCAGACTTAAGGGTTAAACTAGGGCAAAACAAATGGAATCCAATTTCTATTCAATTTGCATTAGGATTTTTACATCCAACAGCTTCCATTAGATGTCGTTATTATGAGATATAAGGCTTAATACACAGTAGCGACATTATAGTAATTTTTTTCGTTATAATTGTCTATTGTTTTGTATATTATTTTATTAACTTTTTGCTGTCGTTTTCTAATGCGTTAAGTGTATAATATATATAATATTGACACACTTTTTACACAAATTATCTTGCCCCAAGTTAAGCATCTATAACCCGTATTATGGGTTACAAGACAATGATATATTTAATACAATATACTTACTTAAACATACATAAATAAATTTAAACATCCATGACTCGGAAACAAACATTCATATTCATCATATAAATGCTTGCCCCTACCGGGAATCGAACCCGGGACCACACCAATACAGGTCGCCAAATGTATACTTACGTTCATCACACTGATTTTGTTAACGGTCTAAAACATTAAATTTTATACCAGTGGGAGACTTCATTGCACAAGAAGCTGTCTTTATGTTTGCTAGAATGAAGTAGATTACTACTTGCTAATTAGAGCAAGCGTTATTGTAACTACTTTGAAGGTTCACTTAAGGTAAGACTTAATACTTAGATAAAGGATTGGTCTCCGCTGCGTTCCAACTAGATACCGCAGGCGTAGTCACAAAGTGCAGCAACTAATTATGTTCAACTGTGCTAATAATTGAATCTAAAATGCCGGGTTGCGTAGTAAAACTTAATAATACTACAAAAAATAAGAAAGACACTGGGATCACATAACATTGGAAAGTATTTTGTATTTTATTAATTTTAATGTAAAATAACACGAAGCGTATGTTACAAAATTAATTAATTAAGTTCAAAAAATATATTAGCTCGTTTTAGTTATCTTAGATCATTTATACGTACTAATAATAAATTAATCCATGCAGATATGTCGGTCTCAGTTAGTCTTACATCTTAGAGCCGTTTGGTGGCGAGCCACTTTGCCGGTAGGACTCCTCAATACCCTTCTACGCGCCTCAATAGGGCCTCAATAGCTGCCAACGCTTGTAAACCCAAGCGTTGGCAGCTATCGTTATACTGTGTGGACCAAAAGTCCGTTTGTAATTGGAATGATGATTAAAAAAAAACTAATTTCAGTAGATCAAAATTGTTTATTGTTTTCGATAGTAAACAAAAGGGGAATTTATTTCTTAAAAATCACATCATCCATATGCAATCCTTCATTATTCTGGCATTGCTGCAATCTAGAGCGGAAATTTTCGATGACAGCTTTACATGTTTCTGTTGAGATGTTTTGGATTTCTGTGCGAATACGATCCTTTAATTCGTCAAGAGTTACTGGGTTGGTTGGCTGGAATGCAGGGGTTTTTGATCACCATGACATAGTGTCACTCCAATAACGACAATTTTGTCTATTAACACACCCATTTAGGTGGAAGTGTGCCTTGTTGAGAAAAAAATGTTTGTAAAACTGGTGAATCGCTCTACCATTTCGTTCGCAAACTGCAACCTAGTGGCATGGTCCTGAGGCCTTAATTCCTGCACCATTTGGATTTTATAGGAATGTAATCTTAAATCTTTCTTGAAAATGCGGTTTACTACATCATTATCTTGGCACATTAAGGACAGCAGACCGCTTTCGAGTTGATAGTCCAGGTTGGTCACGAACAGACGATTATACTCGCTCCACGTTTTCGGGGTCCCTCGACGTTCTAGGCCGGCCAGATCGACGTAAATCCATTGTTGAACCCGTCTTCTCAAACTTGAGCACCCATTTTTTAATTAACACACCTGATGGAGCTTGATTTTTGTGTCGTATCTTGTAATGATTGCAAAACTTTCGTTGAGCTAAGGTCGCAGAATTGTTGTTTCGATAGTACTCGCGTACACAAAATTCACGTTGACTTCCGCTAAACGACGCCATGGTACTAAATTCCTATTGGCCGCTCTTGCAATGCGTAACCCTTCCACCCCCTTCCGCCGCCGCTGCTAGACGCAGCAACCGATTCAAATGTAAACGAACTTTTGGTCCACCCTGTATTTGAATAGGGTAACTCATGATAAACATACATGACTCTCTCTCTCTATCATGGTGGTCTCCGGAAGAACAGCGCTGATCATAATATACTGATCATAGACATATGATTAGTATTATGCTGAGGTGAACTCAATTCTGCAATTTAACATAAATTAATAATAAGTCTACTACTATAGTACGCTTAAGATTTAGAATTAGTTTTTTTTCTTTCTGTCATGACTTATATCGTATATCCTACCATATCGTCATTCCTTACATAAGGAATTTATAACATTGTTACCAGCAATCATGGTAGATAGATTTACTATAATAACACAATTCTATATTTATTTTTAATATAAGTAGTCTTCAAAAAAAATCATAACCGTATGTTTATGTCAATGTTATTATTGAATCATCATCATCAGCCGGAAGACGTCCACTGCTGGACAAAGGCCTCCCCAAAGATCTCCTTGAGGATCGGTCCTGCGCTGCCCTCATCCATCATATTCCAGCGGTCTTACCAGATCGTTGGTCCATGTTGTGGGGGCCTACCAACACTGCGTCTTCCGGTCGTCATTCGAGAATTTTCGTCTTTCCTGCCCCGCCGGCCATCTGTCAAAGTTACTGTATAACTGAGTTGCGTTCTACGGTTTTTGACTTTAGGTATACTAATACCATTATTTAGTAAATAAGTTATTATTATTGAATACTTTAAATGTAAATGGCACTTCAACCTTCATCAAACATGAAAAACAATTTATGTAGCGATCAAAATCGCAAGTATGCATCGTTCCTAGATAACGGCTTTCATATTGTGGAGCTGGAGGCTTTTATTATGCAAAGCGCTGGCTGAATTTAGACCCTCGGGACGGTCAGGAACCGAACGTTCATATTCAGTTTTTATTCTTTGGCTTGAAAGTCATTTAGTTGACTTTTCAATTTCATCACAAACTTTAAAATAGCACATAATTTAAATATGAATACTAAAGGAAGCTAGCAGATACTATTTTGGGTTTAAATGATTGCATTTTCACTGGATTTTATGTTGAATTTTATATAAATATTAATTTAAATTACAAGGATTACTGTGTAAGTAAATTGTGTTCTATATTTTCGACGGTGTACGAATACCCTTTTTTGATAAACAAAATCATATTGAATATATAATGAAAATCCCTGTACGCGTAGTAAATGGCTTTTTAGATAATTATTTTGAATATTACATTTAAGTAAGAACACGTTTTGTAATAACTAGTCTTCTCAAGTAAATCTTTTCTATAGAATCCAACACTAATGAAGAGTTAGTAGGACTTCATTGTATTTAAATATAATAAGTTCAAAGGCCAATTTAAATTCTAAATTGCTTTGTTTCAGTCGGAGGACTGCCACGCTATACAAAGGCGTCCTAAATTGCTTACTTATTAAAAATACGTATATAAGTCAAGATTTTTATAATTATGTATGTATATCTATACGTATTGTATTTTTATGATTAGCGTGTGTATATGGTTGATTTAATTGTCATATGTAATGAATTTTATTGACTGATTTATTAGTATTGCAAATACAAAAGAATTTCTGAGTAAAAAAATTGGTTCCGGATAAGTAATCAATTACATATCATAATATACTTAAACCTTTTACGAAATTCGCTGCGTCTTGTGATATAAATTTTATTTTGATTGGTTTAGTTAGTTTACGCAGTATAACCGACCAAAAAAGTTCGCCATTTTTAGTTTAGATTTCATGGCAGCATTGCGTAAGATTCAGCTAACAATTTATCCAATTAAACGATGTTATTTTGTGGAAATTAATTGCTATTTTAACTGTTTTTTGTTCCGCTACTTTCAGTAAATCACATTCCAGCGTTTGTTGAGTCAAAAGTTGCCTTGTGTAGTGAATTGACACCAATGATCATCATTTATAATAATTTCATCCAGAAGGTATAAAGCGTGTTTTTTTAATTAACTACAGTTTTAAAAAGCTGAGAGAGTTAGCCAATTACTAAATTATAAATTATATAGCTCTTTTTATAATATATATCCAAATCAAACCTGACATTAAAAGTTATAAATTACTTCAAAGTTGTTGGCAGAATAAATTTGTGCGAGGTGTCAAATACTGAATACTATCAATGCAAAAGTTTATAAATTTCCACAAATTTTGTGATAAATTCTTATGTATTTTTATTTAATTAAGAAACAAAATCACTGTCTATGTCGACACCTGCAGCTTTAAACCAGCAAAGTTTTATATTTACATGTTTTATTTACTTTTGTAAGGGTTTTGTGCCATGTCATACACAGCAGGCATACATTTAATTAATTTTAAGTTGAAATACTATTGAGTGCTCCTAATGTCAGTCTATAGTTTATGTACATTAATGATACGTTATTTTTAAAACATTGTTTTACAATTGTATCTCTATTTAATGAATATAACACACTTCTTTAATAATATTGACACATATAGTATAGGTCTCGCGATAGTTTATACGTTGACATTCACCATGAAGCCCCGGTTCGATCCTCCCCAACCACATACCAATGTGTTCCGATTTTGGAATTCATATGTACATTTATACGACGCGAAGATCCTCTGTTGTTTATTTATTATTACAACACAATTGTCACTGACTAATTACATTAAACATTATTATAAGTTATATATGTAAACCTTCCTTGAGCTTCAACGAATCTATTACAAAATATTTCATTCAGATCGGTTGAATAGTTTAGGAGTTATTACGGAACATATAAACATACATTCTCTTTTATATATATACAGCAGTTAATTCTAAGTGTTAAAACACTAACAGGCAACTACCACATGCAAGTACATATACCTGTACATCATTTGTGAATTTTAATTAACATAAGAACTAATACTAAGATTCCATATACTACAATACAATACAATTATATAATATTTACAATACAATTATAGAATTAGTTTCTACATAGTGAACATTAATTAAAATGAACAAGTGTGTGTTACAAGATTGTAAGGACTGCGGTGTCACCCACCATCAGGTGACCCCTATACTTGTTAGTCCTCCTCTTCAATAAAAATAACACAGTTTAACAAACTGTGTTACCTACCTCAAACTACAGAATACGCCCCAGGCAGTCGGGGCCTTGGGTAAAAAGAGCGTGAGCATCTCCCCCATGTTATAGTGTTAATACTAAAGCTGGTTAAAACTTAGTATCCCTTAGCACGAATTTGGACGTAAAAATATTGTAGTTGATAGAGCTTTAGTCCACGATTACAATGATACCACTCTTATTACAGGGTAATGCACCGTTTTCGAGAAAAACCAAAATAGAAGTCTACCCTCCACCCTCCCTAATTTGTTGATGGGGGGAAACGCCTACTATTTGGTTCTGGCACTCGCCGGCCGCTACCGCGGCACGCTACGCTCGGCTCGTGCGTTGTTTTAACTGTTCTAACATAACCTAACCTAACCAATTTTAATGAATTGCAGTTGATAGAGCTTTGGGGATTTATTACTTTTACTAATTTATGGCTGTATGAGCTTGAACCCTTTGCCTGTACTTATATTTTACTAAGAAACCAAAATCATTTTATGACAGTTTTTAGCCTCCCGCCGCGATGGCGGCGCTCATCTAGTGTTTATTTACGTGATTTATCTGTTTTTGGTTAGAATTTTTTTTTTGAACCTTGTAATAAGAGTGGTATCATTATAATCGTGGACTAAAGCTCTATTAACTACAATATTTTTACACCCAAATTCGTGCTAAGGGATACTAAGTCCAACCCCTAAAGCTGCAATCCCATGTTATTTTTTTGAAGTTATACTTCTTTAGGCGCGTTATGAAAATTATGAGATTGAAATTATAAGATGCGCGCGAATCACTGTAACACAAAAGTAACTGGTTGAAGTAACACAAAAGTAATAGGTTAAAGTTGGTTATTAAAATATGTCTTTTAATTATTTACAGTTAACTATTATTGACATTTGACACATTTCTGCCAAATTAGACTGATTATTTGTTTTATTTATTGAAGTTATACTTCTTAAGGCGCGTTATGAAAAAATGATGAGAGTGAAACTTTAAGATGCGCGCGCATCATTGTAACACAAAATTATCAGGTTGAAATTGGTTATTAAAATATGTCTTTTAAACATTGACAATTAACAATTATTGATATTTGACACATCTATATACATAAAAGAAAGTCGTGTTAGTTACACTATTTATAACTCAAGAATGGCTTTACCGATATGGCTGAAAATTAGTGAGGAGGTAGCTTAGAGCCAGGAGACGGACATAGGATATAATTAGTCATAAAATATCAAAAAAATTGCGAAAAAATATTATTATAAAAAAAATATATTTTCTGATACATTTTGTATTGATTGACATTTTGATGACATCTCGATAATAGAAAGAATTCAATTAAGTTTTTTGTTAGTTTCACGCTACATGAGTTATAAAATACAACTGACAGTGCACGTCATGTTATTCAAGTTGACCGGTTGGTGTGTTTATTTCGAGTTTCTATTAGCTTATTGTGCCGATATTATCATTAACAATGTCACGAGTGGTGTTTAGTGATCACCGCCGCTGACATCCTCTTGCAATACCAGAGGTATCACAGAAGCGTTGCCAGCCTTTAAGGAAGGTGTACGCGCTTTTTTTGAAGGTATGTCGTATCGGCCGGAAACACCGCACAAGGAAGGTAAGTAAAAATAGCAAACTTAAATCATTGTTTATTAAATTTATCGACATACTCATTATTAAGGCCATCAATATAATTAAGTCTTAGCACTGTTAACATCATAATATAAATGTATACACCTACCGGTATTCGAAGCCGCGACCTCTAGTCCAATGAGCAGGGTCTCTCACTTAAGATTTAAATCAAACCATTAACATACGAATGTTTGGTTAATTAAGTTAAAAGTTTATGCAGTTTATTCCAATTTTATCTAGAAATATGAACATAAAGTTAAATGAGAATTGTTTCTGATAAACTTCAAAGCGAAAGCTCTGTAAGCTTATTTTCATCTGCTTGTAAATGTAGTAACTTAAATAAATGTGTACACCTCGTTGGAAAACTTAGGTCTAGACACAATAGCACCTTGAAGTCCTATATTTCATAACTCATTAACGTACTTTGGTATAAGCAATAAGTGCTAATGCTAAATGTGAATTTTAGCAGTTAGTCAAAACAGCATACTAACAGAGTAGAAATTTGAACGTAAATATACGTTATATTTATGCTTTTCTATATAAAATAACAGCTCTTTAATTTGTAATTGTTTTTTTTCGATAATTTTGATAGATTTTACTATAACGTTGATTAGTTGGCTGTCTGTCTAGCTGAACACTTTTGACGGAATTTTCATTACACAGTTGATATGCATAACGGAACAAAGGCTCATGCGTCAACTCGTAAACGGGTGCTACTTGTGGTGCCAGGTCGACCTGTTACAGTTAATAAATCATTGTATTGTTGGATGCAATTACTAATTGTAACAGTAATCACGACCATCATGTTCACGAAGCATCCTTACACAAATAATGAATTCAAGCTCTAAAGGTTGATGCATCCAATTTACGATAATTTATATTTATACAGTTAATTATTTATTACTTTTTATGAAATAATTTTAATTATTTATACACGACTTGACTTGGATATATTACTGTATTGTAAAACACTCTATTTGATTGAAACGAGTGGCCGTTCAGTTTCTTCTATGTTCTTCTCGCGAGATCTACTTTTTACGAACATGTGATAAATTCAATAATTTAAAAGAAATATTTGTAGTGACTATTCAAAAGCGCTTAGCTTAAGCCGTTTATTTGACTTTGACAGCGAGAAGTTTCACGCAATGAATTTGTTAATATTTTTAGTTTGTGACCTATGCTTAAGGCGAAGGGTAAACAGAAAACATGCAAACAAGGTGTTTTTAGACAAGTTTTGTGGTGAAAATATAGGATTTGGAGCTATGAACACTACTTTATCCTGTTACACATACCCTTAAGTCTTACTTGTAGGTTTCTAATGCTTATTGTTGGTTACAGTTAGCACTCCAGAGCTATTATGAACTACCAGTTTTCTTTGCCGTTAAACAAGATTTTCTCGCCATCATGCATTTGTTTAATATACTACTATCATAAAAGTTGTGCTTATAGATTTTACTTTTTATGTAGGTCCATTTATTTAGATTAGTAATTAATAATGAGGATTGTAAGCAACTAAGCAGATTGCGCCTGTTAAAATGTTACATTTTCGACCCAAGAATTTTGAAAATATTGGCTTTGTTACATAGGAGCCGTGAACTCATATGGCTCAAGGTCGCTGGCATTTAGTGTCGCCTTAAGCAATTTTAGGGTTACCTCCAAAATATAATATTTCTTAAATTTGATGCGTCGATAGCTCAATATGTAAAATCATTGACTTGTATTGACCATTGATTCTACCACGGCAATCTCAGTTCGGACTTCACCCGACACGTGCCCACTCTGCCATTTTATTAGTAATTTTAAGCAAAAACCTAGTGTTTAAACACAGTTACAATTACAAACGTTATATTACTATTTAATAAAATTGGTACGAAGCAGAAATCGATTAATAATGGACTATCTTAATATAACGTATCCCTGGTAGAGACTCTATATCTCCACATCTCAATACAACTCTATATCTTGGTTTAAATAAGCCGTTGATCAAAGGATCAAAATATTGGCTACAACTACATATTAAAAAAACTCTGCAAATGTTTGAGTGATGTATTCAAATAAAACAATGCTTATTACAATATTTACAACACTGTGATAATTTTAAATAAAAATTATCATTACGGCGATGTGTAAAGCCAAGAATACCCGCCGTATTACCGCATTGGATAGCTCGTTGACCAAAATAATTACAATAAGTACATATTATGTGTTATTTATTACATCGAATGACGACTTCGTACCGGAGGAGCAGTATTGGTAGGCCCCCGACAAGATGGACCGACGACCTGGTCAAGATCGCCGGAATACGTTGGATGAAGACGGTGCAGTACCGATCGTCGTGGAAATCTTTGGATGAGGCCTTTGTCCAGCAGTGGACGTCTTCCGGGTGATGATGATTACATCAAATATTTTCTTACCAATTGGGCATGCATTTATGATACAAAACTAAATAAATACAAAAACATATAACACTGATAACATTTTAAATTTATTTATTCAAATATTAAGTTTAACACAAGTGAAGCTGTAGAAGTTATCACTTTGATAACAAAGGTAGTGGTAGCATATCCGTCGCAATACATTTTATATTTCATCGAGTGAATAACAATTTGAATTTCACATTTCCATGTCTCAAGCATTATTTAAATTCTATTTGAATATATCAATGTAAAATGTGAAGAAGATATTATTGTATTGCTTACGTTTTTACGAAGACGACACTCGTAATAGTAAATGATACGCCCTAACAATGTAATGCCGCTTAGTATTAGTGATTAATCCCAAAGTTCTGACATCTTATGTTATTCTCATTAACCCAGTAATTTCAATTCAAATCAAACCAAAATCATTTCATTCATGCAGATGACACGTATGAATGTCAAAAGTTTTCTTTTCTTTTTTATATTTACCAATATTTCGAAAAAGATTTTTTTTATGGAATAGGAGGACAAACGAGCGTACGGGTCACCTGGTGTTAAGTGATCACCGCCGCCCACATTCTTTTGCAACACCAGAGGAATCACAAGAGCGTTGACGGCCTTTAAGGAAGGTGTACGCGCTTTTTTGAAGGTACCCATGTCGTATCGTCCCGGAAACACCGCACAAGGAAGCTCATTCCACAGCTTAGTTGAGGTTGTGCTTTAATGAAAAGAAGTGGCCAGAAACTCATTGCCACTCTTTTAAATCAACACAAGAGATTTTGAGAACAGTAGATGCATCAATCCACACACACCGTTAATAATTTAACAATGAAATACAGTAACTCTTGCTCATTAATAATAATAATTGTCTTTATTAAAAGGTACATACCCAATACAATGTATGTTACATGCTTATTGCTAATACAATTGCTGCTTAACGGCAGAAGGAGTCTACAATGTGGTCGACTCTCTATACAAAGAATCCTCCCACTAAAGTAACTACATTTTCCTTCCCTTACCAGGTTTTCCCTATGAGTAGTAGGTATTATACGAATTTGGTCTTAATATTTATAATATTATAAATTAAAAATATGTTATACATATACTAAGTGAATATTTTTTTAATTTCTTCTAATGTATCCTGCATCAAACTGAAAATGAAAAAAATTAAGGGTTGCACACCTGGAGTGCCGGCAGAAGTGAAAAATTGAACAACGTCTTTGCCATTGCACCACAAGCAGTTCCCGTCCTACTTATTTGAGAGAAGAAGACGTCATAATCATTCATCATTTCAGCTGGAAGACGTCCACTGCTGGACAAAGACTTCCCCCAAAGATTACCACGACGATTGGTCCTGCGCTGCCCTCATCCAACCTATTCCCGCGATTTTGACCAAATCATTGGTTTATCTTATACGTACGTGGTCTTCATTCTAGGACTCTACTCCCCCAACGGCCATCTGTCCGTCGAACCACGAGCCCTGCAAACTGCCACTTCAGTTTCGCAATCATCTAGGCTATGTCAGTGAATTTTCTCCAACAGATCTCCTTGATTTCTGATTCAATCTGGAAGGGTAACTCTTAGTAAAGCCCATTGCTAACTGAGTGACCAAAAGCTTCCTTCATAAGGCCCATAGTAAGCGTACACGACGTCACTGCAAGCAATGCCATCCTTAGTTTAACTTACTAGAGGTAGACAAATCTATCCTTTTACGCTTACTTACATTTCAAAAACCCTTCAACATAAAGCATTGGACTATAACTATATTGGACATAACTTTGGATAGATAAGAACTTGTCATTAAACGGTTATAGAAATGTATCCGTAGCTAGAGATACGTTATTCAAAATGGTCGTAAGTCAACATGTTGAACCATAGTAAGAAATATATCACTGACTAATGCGACATTTAGTAAATTATTTGCGGAAATATTGGTGATTTCAGAATCCCGTACGTATTTCTAAAACATAAAATATTTACACAACCTATAACACCTTTTAGTATGCAACGAAGAAGAATAGCTTCAAAGACAACGTAGATAATATTTCACGAGTAATTTACTCCACTATCAGGCCGGACTCAGTGTCTCAGTTATGCGACCAAACATCCGCCGAGAACTATCGCACCTAATAAATACAGTCAGAATGTTTACTTGATGTAGTTTATGTACGACGCTGTTAAAAATACTTACATAAAATGTGGTCAGCCCACTTAAAGTTCATAGACTTTAAATATTTATGGAATCTTAATGAAAATTATATAGTTTATTAAGTGATTTTTTCGGGGGTATTAAAAGATCTAGTTGTATTTGGTAGTACTTAAATTATCAGACCTTTGTAATGGTAAATGTGTTCTTTGGTTGTTATTCAACACATAATGTGATATTAGGCAGTCAGCAAACGTAAATTTACACAAAGACTGAACATGTTTTTTGTATTTTTTATTGAAAATTATCAATTTATTAGCTGAACTAGTCTTATTTGGTAGTACTTAAGTTATCAAACCTTAGTATTGGTATATGTGTTCTGTGGTTATTATATTCTGCGATTTGACATTATAATCAACTCTTCAATGAAATGTAAGACCATGTGAAATTTCAGAGTAAAATAAAATTGATCACAATGGTTATTTGTAAAAAAAAAACACATCCTAAGAACGAATGTGCAGAAAAAGACTTTTGGATTTTCATATTCAAAATTATATGGACGGACAATCCTAAAGTATGAACTCTGGGCTCACTTGGGGTCGCAAGTGATCAAATCTACCCAAATATTGTTCATAATGCATCTCCGACGTACTTTATTTTTGTTTTGATGCCTTAGATAAGGATTGGTTTCCACTACGCTCCAACTTGATACCGCAGGCATAGTCGCAAAGTGCGGCAACTAATACTATGCCCTAGGCATACTCGCGCCAGTCTCGAACAATATGTGACGTTGACATGCCACATGTTAAGCTTTGCTAATAATTGAAACTATAATGCCGGCCGGGTTGCATAGTAAAACTTTGTAAGAATAATACTTTAAGAAATAAGAAAGACTCTGGGATCACATATCATCAAATATTTTTATTTTATTAATTTCAATGTAGTTACACGAAGCATTTTTTACAAAATTTGAAAGATACCATTGAGTGACAAGATGCCACGCACACAAGCATCTAATAGTTTCCGTATTAAAAAAGCTATTGTTCTCAGGTAGTGCGGTATCTTTTAATTTTTGTAATTATTATTAATTTAAATATTTTTTATTTAAATTTTAAGAGTCGATTTCAAAGTTATTTTAAGCAAAAGTTTTTCTTTAATGGTACATCCACAAAGAGAATCAAAACGTTAAGCTTAAGTTACTTTAAATTTTAACTTTTTTAAAACTAACTTTAAATTTTTTTCATCTCATGTCTCAACTTGGCACTTTCCCAATATTGATCAGAAATTACCAATATTTCAACGAGTTCTTGTTTTTCTCGTCCTTTTATTCCCCACACAATTTATTTTTTAACCCAGTAATTCAAAATAACCAATTTTAAGCCTAACTATTTTTGTAGGAACATGTCTTTTTTTTATGGAATATGAGTACAAACCACCGTACGGGTCACCTGGTGTTAAGTGATCACAGCCGCCCACATTCTCTTGCAACACCAGAGGAATCACAAGAGCGTTGCCGTCCTTTAAGGAAGGTGTACGCGCTTTTTTTGAAGGAAGCTCATTTCACAGCTTTGTAGTACGAAGGAGAAATCTCCTTGAAAACCGCACTGTGGAGGACCGCCACACATCCAGATGGTGGGGATGATATCCTAACTTGTGGCGTATCGTGCGAAGGTGGACTGACGTCTTTAGTGGTCCCACTGGAAGATCAGCGCTGGTTGTGACAGTAATCAGCATTATGCTGAAGAGGGACTAATTTGTGACAAACACATTTTGTAATTTGTTTTGTATATATGTTTTTGGAGTTTACTCTTTAAGAATCGATTTTCATATAAGGCGCCCGGTATGTGATAAATATGGATAGTAAAATCTACTCATCAAATCTCATGTTTTTGGTGCGCATCATTTCTCGCGCACCTTTCACTGTCTTGTATTTTGAAGCTTTATTATATTACTGAAATTGATTTATTATTATACTTTCATAAATTTAAGTGAAAATTCTATAAATTATGGAAGGATGTGGCGTAAATAATAGTGCCGGAAATTCTGATAAGCTCGTAGGTACTAAGTAAGTTACAATTAAATAGGCAGATACAAATTAATATTACTTGAGATATCTGTGATGGTGAAAACTTTGTTCGATCGCTATTACTTTAAAATACCTTCAAGTAACAACACGAAGAACACCGCAAAAACAGGGGTAAGCGAATTAATATCATTATTACCTACTAAATAATAGACCTTACAATATGTAGAAAAATATATTAGTATTTAATGATAAGCAGATCGATTGTACTGTGTAATGTGTATTTTGAGTTTATAAGTTTGAAAATTATATGGATTGAGATTAAAGTTGTTTTTGAACAAATGTTTCAAATACATATTATTACAATAATTAGAGTTCACATTGGATCATAGATGAGAGACATCTACTGCCTCTACTGGTGACTTAAGAAATATGAAAGTACACAATACAATACCACTTCATTATAATATTATTAGTGATCGTGAAATCGATGTTAAATTTATGCAACATCATAAATGCATGGAAAATGTACACAGTGATTGCAATTTGTGTCTTTACCGCTAGAGGGCGGTAAAAATGAAAATATCTATATCATAGTTAATTTAAATAAGAAAATCATTAAAAAAAAACTACGCGTACCTGTTATAGTTATGGAGCTACAATAAGAAAAAAAATTAAGATATTCTGAAGCTAATAAAAAAGCGGACTCTATGTCATTTATGAAGAGTTTAATTTAAATCATATCAATATAAAATTATTTTGTAGAAAATATATGACGAATAATTAATTAAATTAAAATTGTGCTATACCTAAATTTTTAACTACATAATTTCATATTATTAGGTACTTGTAGCTACCTAGAGTGATAAAAACTTAAATATTAGGTTGATCAATTAATGGTCTCGAAACTATATATTTGAGGCGACGTCTGGTGTTCCACAGGGATCACATTTAGGCCCCCTTCTCTTTAATATTTTCATAAGGGACATTGGTGAATGTTTTTTGAATTCCACATATTATTTATTTGCTGACGATTTGAAATTTTTTAGACCTATAATATCTCCTCAAGATTCTATTTTAGTACAAGGAGATTTAAACAGATTGGTAGACTGGTGTAATTATAATAGAATCACTCTAACTACCTCAAAATGTGTGGTGATGAATCTCACGAAAAAAATTCAATTTAGATTCTTTGTATAAAATCAATATGACGGTATTAACTTAAGTGGACTTTATTCGCGATTTAGGCGTGACATTAGACAGAGAGCTGAAATTTAATATACACATCGTTAACATCGCTAACAAAGCATTAAAAACATTAGGTTTTGTCATTAGGAATTGCAAAGAATTTAATTCTTATCAAGCTAAAATAACGATTTATAATGCATTTGTTCGCAGTATCTTAGAGTATTGTTCTGTGGTATGGAGTCCTCACTACCAAATATAAAAGTAGATAAGAAAAAATCCAAAAACGTTTTATATGGCATCTTACTTATCAATCCAATCTATGCAATCTATTAGAAAACTACTCAGAACGTTTGTGATATTTTAAGATGCACACACTGATGATAGGAGGAATATATTGGATTGTCTCTTTTTATATAAAATTATTAACAGTGGAATTGACTGCCCCGAAATTCTCTCGTTAATTAATATATCCGCTCCCATGAGACTCCCGAAAATCAGCAAACACGATACATTTTCAACAAATACTGCAAAGTCTAACTTAGGTCACTTTCGTACTCTTAATAGAATTGTTCGCACTTATAATAGCCTTCCGAAAGTTGATCGAAGTATAGACATTTTTAATGATAAGCTCTCTGCTTTTCGGTATAAACTTCGGAAATTGATATATTGCTAGACAAGAATATAATTTGCTGCTCAACAAAAATTATTAATTTAATGTAATATTTTAGTTCTGCCGTATTTAAGTAAAATAAGTTTTGTTCATTTTTATTTATAATTGTATTGTATCTTATTATATAATTGTATTATATTGTATCTTAGTATTAGTTCTTATGTTGTTAAAATTCAAAACTTATGTATGTTTTACTTGCATGTGGTCGTTGCCTGTAAGTGCAATAACACTTAGACTTATTTAGAATTATATTTAATATAATTGGTTAGTGATTATTGTGTTGGCGATGCTAATAAATAAATAAATAGATAAACACAAACAACTTCAATATTTTGACCTCAAAACCTAGTGTTGTCAAACTAAGCCCAACTACAACTAGTTTGATCTGCATGCCTACCTTGCTGGAAAACCAATGCACGCCCCTGGTCTGTTTCTAGCCGACTTCATTGGACTTGATTTTGTTTAGTACCTGTTCAAAGACAATCGTTCTTGAGGAGTAAACTCCAATCGTGCGTCGGAGCTGACACATACACTTTCTTTTTTTCTATTACATTAAGTAAATATTTTGTTTGTTACAAATAAATATATTTCTTTCTTTCTTTATAAATCCTCACTAACTCATTTGCACTAAGAGCGATCATTTTTGTTAGCCTTCATTTGTTTAGTAATTTTATGTAGGCTTAGCCCTGGGACTCCGTACATACGCAATCAGCAACGCAAAGTGAGTGATTTATCGCGAGTTTAAGACGTAGCTTAAATCATGCAGGGAAAAGTAATAAACCCGGCTTGTTATCATGCGTTGACTCACAGCTAGAAGCTTTATATAGACATATTAAAATTAATTATATAAGTAATACTAGCTGACCCATCAAACGTTGTATTGCCGATATTAAAATTGCGATACAAAATTAACTGTTCATTAAATGTTTCAAGATGGGTGAAAATTTGAAGTTGTATGTATTTTTTAATGCTGACTCATAATCAAACAAATTAAAAAAAAATGTCACAAAAATTAAAAAAGAAATTAGCGTGGACCACCCGTAACATTTAGGGGGATGAAAACTAGATGTTGTCCGATTCTCAGACCTACCCAATATGTACTCAAAATTTCATGAGAATTGGTCAAGCCATTTCGAAGGAGTTTTACTACACACACCGCGACATGAGAATTTTATATATTACTTTTCATTCTAGCTTACCTGACGAACTGTCCGATATTGATGTTGATCTCCTTGGTATTGGTATCTTAAATGTGTAAGCAAAATTAAACAGTAAATACTGAAACGAAAATGTATTTCCGAATGATCGTTTAATCTTTTAATAATTGTGCCTTGAATAACAAATTTGTTTTTTAATTTGGTATTTGCTTCTGAACGTCTTCACCTCGTAATGATGTTGTTATTAATATTTTGCTGTGCGGGATATTTTTAAGTACTGAATGAAAATGCGTAGAAAAACCTCCTTTCTTCTGAACAAAAATAACTGAATCATCTATAACTACTACAACAAGGGCCTGCCTGCCTCGGAAGTATTGTTAGTCCGCTGAGAAACCTATTTGATTTAGAAAATTCTATTAAAAAATGTAAATTACTCGTATGTCACTATTTTATGACACTAAGGGACGAGACGAGTAGGATAATGTACCCATAATCTAGCCCGCATCCTGTGCAAAGGAGCCCACTGGTAAAATCAGTTTTTTTCAAAACATACATCATATTTCAAAAAACTACTAATGTGACATTACGTATGCAACAAAAGCTCTTACGACAAGTTAATTTGATACCGGGACAAACGTAACTTATTTAAATTTTCGCTTGAAATATAAACTCAAAGTTAAATGAGAATAGTTCCTGATAAATTTCAAACACGGAAGCTGTTGTAAGCAGATTTTCTTGTACTTGAACAAGACGAGTACCTACTTTACTTAGAGAAAATAGATGCATTTTTGTTGCAAAAGTATAGAAACTAACTTATTATTATTGTAATTAGTGAATTAATAACAATGTAGATCTTTAGAAGTACTCAATAAATTTGTTATTGAAAATGTTATTGAGTTTTACTTCAAGACTATTTCATATGTTTAAGAAATGATCGCAAAATACATTTATTTATTATATACTATTTTGCAATAATAATGGAATTAATTTACTTTAAACCAACTTAATAAAATTGAAAACTTTGAGTATTTTTGTTTCGTCTTGTCATAATTTTTTTTATAAATATTATAAAATATAATTATTGTGCTTGCACTATTTGGCGGCATATAGCGGCTATAGTGCACGCACTATTTGGCCACAGATGGCGGCTTTAGTGGTTGCACTATTTGCCTGCAGGAATAAGCAACGCTGTGGTACCCATCTAGTTTGTTTTCCGTGCTTAAAATATCACATGGGTAAATTTTACAAATTTATGAAGTTCCTGACGTGATGAAGCTTATTTTTTTAAGGTAGGTGACGTATCTGATTGCCACTTTTTAACAATCCTTTTGAATTAAGCAATTCATTTTTTTCGAACATTTTTTGGGATCATGTTGAAAAAGCATATAAATCGCCCCACTTATTAACTTGACTTAACCGATTAGTGGACATAATAAGCTTATGTTTATTGCTGGTGTTAACATTATGGTTATGACATTTTCTAGCAAATTCACTTATGTGCCTATGTACATACATAACATTATCTATATATATATATATAAAAAAATGAATTGCTGTTCGTTAGTCTCGCTAAAACTCGAGAACGGCTGGACCGATTTGGCTTATTTTGGTCTTGAATTATTTGTGGAAGTCCAGAGAAGGTTTAAAACGTGAATAAATAGGAAAATGATGCAAAATTAAACAAAAACAACAAATTTGTTTATCCTTTTATACATAATTTCTATGAGAGAATTTATTGACGCACGGTTTGACAGTTCTGCTGTGAAACAATTTCATTACGACAGCAGGGTGCATATTTTACGAAGTAATTTTTGATGTTATGATATATTACGAGTATTGACAAATTCATATAAAAGCATTATTTTATTTATTATATACAGAACAACGTATGTCAGGTCAGCTAGTCCAGAATATATTTATCGGCAATAGTTAAAATTTTTAATTCTTTAAGCTTTGCTCTCAATGATTCTTTAGGACCTAGATTATAAATAGCGCTAATAACCCTATTCTGCAGCACAAAGATGGTGCTAATATCGGCAGCATTGCATAGGATTTGTTCGTAACAGATATTACTGAATTTTATATAACTGCGAAGTCTTAGTAAAAAAAGTAAATATTTAATAATTTATCATCATTTCCTTTGTTAAATAATAAAAGTAACAAAATAAATAATTTGTAACCCTACTTGTAACTTGTAATCACTTCATTCGAATTCTCGAAATATTTGGGCTTAGGTGGCGAATTTTAAGAGGCCCTTCCTCTTTCAAACTGCTGTCTTAGGGATTCTCAAGGTCGTCAGAAGGGCTTTACAGTGAGGTGACGCGCTAACATTAATATTTATGAAGATTCCTCGCATTCATGTCTCATTGATATGACAGCCCTTCAGTGAAGATGATCTCTCAGAATTTATAAGATGCTTTTGGACAAAAATATTTAAAATTTTCCAAGACATTTATTACAAGAACTTTTCACAACGATGTTAGTTAACTATACATTTTTAATAATTTTTTCTAAGTTTTTAATAAATGCAATTTTGTAAACCTCTTCGACAGTCACAGAATTTTCAATGCAGATGAAATCAAACGGACTTACACTCTCTTGCTTACTCAGATACAGAAAAGAAAAAGATCTTAGTAATATCCAACCGTGAGTAAAATTAATATGAATATTCTGTACATTTTTCAAATATACCTTATTGTTTATATGTGTGTCCATTATATGTATATACAAGAGTGAACAAGTAAATATTCTTGTTTGCTAAAATAGACTTATTTTTTATTGAGGAGAAAGATAAAGAAATATATACACGGGTAATCTAAGGAACTCACCGTACCACCAATCGGAATCGCAGGAGCTTTGCCAACCTTATAAAAAAATATAAACATTATCTTATATTAAAAAATCGAATACATGGTTTTATGAAATCAAAAACTGAAAACACGATTGTGTATGCCGAGCCAAGATTAAATCTTTCACTTGATTTGATTTGTTACAGTTTTCAGAAGTTAACACAGCTTTCTTTCGCTTTCATGGATGAAAGCTTGAATTAATTAACTAGCATTTAGGGCCAAAGCCAACATACTGAAAACAATCTTAACAACAAAAATTAAAATTACAATGTGGAAGTTATATCTATTATCATGTAACATATCTTTTCCTGTTTTCAAATTTTGCAAATATTCTTTTTTTTTTATGTAATAGGAGAACAAACGAGCGTTAAGTGATCACCGCCGCCCATAATCTCTTGCAACACCAGAGGAATCACAGGGGCGTTGCCGGCCTTTAAGGAAGGTGTACGCGCTTTTTTTGAAGGTACCCATGTCGTATCGTCCCGGAAACACCGCACAGGGAAGTTCATTCATCAGCTTCGTAGTACGTGGAAGAAAGCTTTTTCAAAACCGCACTGTGGAGGACCGCCACACATCCAGATGGTGAGGATGATATCCTAACTTGTGGCGTGTCGTGCGTAGGTGGAATTCGGCGGCAGGAATCAGGTTACATTATTTATTTTAAGTTTTATTATTGGTTACAGAAACTTACATTTATCACGCACATAAACTGTTTTGAGCATTTGTCAATATTAATTTACTTCTAAATCTTACTCAGTAATAAATTAATTTACGTATAGATTGAGGAGTGATATCATGAACAATATACCTTGCTCTATCCCTTCGCCCTAGCTTAGCCCTGTGCTTCCCTGAGGCATAAATATAATAGAGAAGGCCCATCGGTGTCGTAAGAGGCAACTAAGGGCATTTACCAATGTGGCTTCTTTGCACAGGATGCCGGCTAGAATATGGGTACCACAACGGCACCCTTTCCTACCGAGAAGCAGTAATATGTAAGGATTATTGTGTTTCGGTCTGAAGGACGACATAGCTAGTGAAATTACTGGGCAAATGAGACTTAACATCTTATGTCTAAAGGTGACAAGCGCAATTGTAATGCCACTCAGAATTTTTGGGTTTTTCAAGAAACCTGAGCGGCACTGCATTGAAATCGACAGGGATATTAATTACCATCAGCTGAACGTTCTGCTCATCTCGTTAATCGTAAAAAAACTTGTTTTCTCATTGTAAAATCATTCCTGCTTTATTAAAAATATAATATTTCATGATTAAAACCTCCAACAAGACACAAGTATCATGAGCCATGTTTTTTGCTTCGTTTCATTTTAGATTATTTTTACTAGAAACTTTTATACGAGTGTCCCAGTCAGTGTACAATTTAAGTTAATTGCGCTCAACTCGTTCCAGACCTAGAAACGAACAAGAGTGACAACTTAGCTATTCACGACTGAATTACTATCTTAGAGAAAACAAACACTGCACAATATAATATAGATACATTTCTCTAAATATATATAAATTACTTGTCACGTTGTTTGTCCGCGATGGACTCTTAAACGGATTTTAATGCTGATTACTTCATGGAGTGCAGTTTAGTCAAACTTGAGAGATAGGATAGTTTTTTATTTCGATTTGGGACTTATAATTATTTTTATTTTCAATATTTGTTTTGTATGGACATATTTTCTATGAGATAATTTAGTGACGCAGGGTTTGACAGTTCCACTGTGAAACAATTTTTATTATAACAACAGGGAGCATTTTTTACGAAATAATACTTGATGTTTTCAAATATTATTGGTAAATTCGTATAAAATTCGTTTTTTTTTATTATCTACAGAACAACGTCTGTCGGGTCAGCTAGTATAACATATATTTTAATTGGCATACGACGAATTGACATCTTAGACAGGGCTGCATCAACTAACTTATTATTTATAATTAACTTTTGCAATGACAAACTGGGGTAAAATCTATCCGCTGTCATATTCTTATTCCACAGTATTTTTTATGAAAATATGAGACGAGACGAGCAGGATGTTCAGCTAATGGTAATTGATAAGCCCAGCCCATTACAATGCAGGGCCGCTCAGGATTCTTGAAAAACCAGAAAATTCTGAGGGGTACTACAATTGAGCTCGTCCACCTTAAGACATAAGATGTTAAGTCTCAATTGCCTAGTAATTTCACTAGCTACGGCGCCCTTCAGACCAAAACACAATAATGCTTACACATTATTGTTTCACGGCAGAAATAGGCGCAGTTGTGGTACCCATAATCTAGCAGGATAGCACCCTGTGCAAAGGAGCCTCCCACTGGTGAAACGTTAGGGTCAACCGTATAACAATGAGTTCTTATGTGCGATAAGAAGTCATTGTTACAATATTAACTTCTATATCATACACACATGAAAAGGAGTCGCATAAAGCATATCAAGTAAACAGACTGGTTACATTTATTCGCTGCGATAGTCCCGTCCCATACGGATGTGTGGTCGCATAACTCAGACCCCTGCGTCCGTCACGATAGTACCGTAATGGACTCGTGAAAAATTAACTACATTGCTCTGTGGGTTATATTTACTAGGACTTTACTCAATAAAATACAATATTTTATTACGTTGTATTATTTTGAAGTGGTAACTTCTTTTACCGCGTTGGGCACTTTTTATTAGGGGAAAATCGTATTGGTTCGCGTCACCGACATGCTCATGAGTGGCGAACGCGATAAATAAGTAATTAAAAAAATAAATATATATTTACATAGTTAGGCACCTTTTGGATGGGTGAAATCTCGTGAGGTTGCGTCACCGAAATGTTTATAGCAGTATATTTGTAGCTATACAGCTGACGTATTGTGTAACATTAGTGCTGTGTTTATATAATTATTATTTTTTATAGTAAAAAACAAAAACTTCTCGATTTATCAATATAATGTAAAAATTATTTATATATACAAACACACTTTTCAACAAATTACCTTGCCCCAAACTAGGCATAGCCTGTAACTTTGGGTACTAGACAACGATATATTTAATACATTATACTTCCTTAAACATACATAAATACATATAAACATCCATGACACGGAAACAAACATCCATATTCATCATAAATCTGAGAAATAAGCCTAAAAAATTGACGTTTTGGAAAAGATATCCAACGAAAACATTCCATATAATTAGAAGGATTAGTATTATTGCTATCTGGTAAATATTTTCTAGGACCTAAAAAAAAGTAATTTAAAAGATTGAACTTGTGATGGAAAGACTTTTGCGTATATAAAAGAAATATTTAAACTAAAGTAAATGAAGTTGCTTGAATATATATATATATTAGAAAAGTCTTTGCAGTAATTGTTCCGTTTTCCTCAATCCATAATCCCCCATGTAATAATAATTTGTTAGTAACTAAATATCAATAAACGGTTAGTAACTGAACCCAAATCAACAATTATTTTTAATTTTAATATGTGGAAATTTTCGTTTTTTCAATAATTGGTGAATCAATACCGTTTTTTAATTCGTAGTTAACTGTTCAAAATCTTTAAAACATACTCACATACATGCCAATATTTAGTCGAATCAGTTAAACAGTGTTTGAGATATTGCTTAAGAGAAAAATATTCCAATTATTTGGATATGTCTATTATATATAGCACTGTCAAACGAATTACCTCATACCAGAATACATTCTCGATTACTAAGCTTTTTCCACCAACCACACTGTATCACGTTTTACTAATCGAAATAATGTGCGATACTTCCACCCAATGCATTAAGGCCCTGGACTTCACCTCGTTAAGTCAAATTGCACTCTCGTTGGATTTTTTTTTTGAAGCTGTTTTGTCTGTCATTAAATTAAGTGGTGATATATGAATTTCTTTAATACCATAGTTATACATCTTAACTAATGAAAGCAGGAACAGTTTCACAAATTTTTTGATATTATATATAATTCTAACGGCCTCACAAATAAACAGGCCTCACACATACCTGAGAATAAACCAAGAATATGCAAAATGTTCACACATAGTGCTGATGAGAGATTTATTCGGACGTATTACGTTTCCCGCGTTTATTTGCAGGGATGCTTGTCATTTGGTATACTTCAGAAGTATTATTGTATTGACAGTGTTGTCAGCGATATAGTCAACAATTCGCATATCCCTGATTAACAAAGAACAGGACAAACGAACGTACTGGTCACCTGGTGTTAAGTGATCACCACCGCTCACTTTCTCTTGTAACATAAGAGAAATCATAAGAGCGCTGCCGGCTTTTATAGAAGCTGTGGGCGCTTTTTGAAGGTACCTTTGTCGTAATGTCCCAAACGTACCACTTATGGAAGCTCATTCCACAGCTTGGTTATAGGTACGTGATGGATAGGTCCTGGAAAACCTCACTGTAGAGGACCGCCAGACATCCAGATTATATCCTTATTTGTGGCGTGTCATGTGAAGATAATATTAGGCGGCAGGAATCAGGTCAAACAGCTCATCGGAACACTCCCCGTGATAAATGCAGTAGAACACACACAATGAAATGAAATCTCTACGCAACGCCAAGTGATCTAGACGTTCGTAGAGTTCAAATCTTAGCATATAAAAAAAACAGTTTTTGTAGAGAACCAAAAGTAATTATTGAAGTTGGCAATAATAAATAAACTGAGGTACAAAGTTCGCTTAATTTGTTATTCGCCAAGTGAATTAATCCGTAATTAAAAAGTCGCTTCATTAAATTCGAGGCAAGTAAATTAGTTCGAAGTCAAGGTCGAGTCAAAGCCTTCAAGAACAAGTATAATTATTTTTGTTATTAAATTTGATAAATATTTTAGGAAATCTTATCAAAAGAGTTTCAACCGACAACTTATTACAAATACCCTGTTTCGACTTCACCTGAGCATAGTTTAAATTAAAAATGATAAATTCTTATCATTTTATATGAATGCATAAATTATTGAGGTAATCTGTGACGTAAACATTATCTTCATTACATTTCTAAATGTTTAATTTAAATTATTTAATACATTAAAAGCTATTAATTAATCGTACTTCCTTCATTGGCGTTTTCATTATTTGCAGATTAGAAAAATGCGACCCAATTCGTGGCTAAAGATTCCTTTATTCACAGAACTAATCAGTACATCTGTATATACATATTAATAAAAAGATATCTAACCCAAAATCCTTTGTTAACGCGTCGTCAAATAGATTATTAAAATAATATATATACCTTATTACAACCTACTTAAGGAGCTTTCTAAACTGCCAAGCTAGAAGAAATTATAAAATTCTAGTAACCATTACCTTAGTTTGAAGATAATAATTTATCAATACGGTCAAAAACTTCAATGAAATGATTTTTTTATATATTTGTTCTTTGTTTCTATTTCACCAAGGAACGCATCCTCAATAATCCCATATAAATTACTCTTCCATATTCAGGGATTCTGTATTTGCGGCATTTTTACGGAACATTAGTCAGACTATAAAACTTTTTACCTATAGTTGTTATTAATGATAGATATCATCAATCTATCCAAATCGAAATGTCTCGAAGAGCTATTTGACCTGATTCCTGCTACCGCATTCCAGCATAGCGTTACATACTCCAAATTCCAATACCATTAACTCTATCTGGATGTGTAGTTTCCTAAACATTGTGGTTTTCAATAAACTTACTACCATCTTCAAACGCCGGCAATGCTAGATCACGCGGATGTGACCTTTACCTCCTATATCAAGAAATAAATTAAGCCATTATTCGTGAGAGCGTTGTTGGCTTAAAGATCCAGAACCAGATTCGAAGATAAAACGCATATCTAAAATAACTTTCGATAATTATTACATACATGTGCAGTATTAGCATCTTTCAAACAAACAAACAAAAATATTTTCATTTCGCAAGTAAATCACATTAAACTTGAAATATGTAATTTTTTTTCTTACAGCTCGTTGGGAAGGCAGGTTTCCTTAGAGAAGAACGAGTAAGAAACTCTATGGTGGCTCTTTTCAAAAACTGAATGATATTACAGATTCATATTTTCAAATTAATTTTACAAATCATTTCAATTACAATATATGCAAAGTGATGCAACAAAATACAAACATTTTACTCCAAAAACTATATAAACACACCCATGAACAACAAAACTGTAACGTTTGGTGTAAGTTGGTTTTATTTCGAACCCACGATCCGCAAGGAACGATTTCGAATGTCAAAACTGAACGTTGAAACGAGCCATGCTACCGCGCCAAGGCAAATGGCAAAAATCATCGAGACTCGTAAATGCGTTCGCTGGCCAGTGTCTGTTAGTTAGTCTGCTGCTAAACATCACGCCGCAAATTCGTTCGGTGACTCAATCTAACGATAAATCATTAACAAAGCTATATTTCTTCGCAATCGATCACTCTTGTCAGAGTGGTCGTGGTCGCTAAGATGATGCAACATTAGTCACCGTTGGTCTCTTTAGTTTTGGGTCGCACAGACTCCCTCGCGATGCTCCTCCACTTTTGTTGGTTTGTAACATAGCGGGATAAGATAAGGGGAAAAGATCAAAATTCAACCTATAATCTCAATTATAATGGACATTTTATAGAAAATGATAATATGCCAGAAAGTCAAGAAAATTGTTTTTGTATGTTCGATATTATATTAATTTAAGAAAGGAAGAAAACAAGAGAAAATTAATGTTAAACACATCCCAGCTCACTTGTTGAAGACCACTGATAAAGATTTCTAGGGAGCACTCTGTTTTAGTTAACGATGCTAAATAGAAAGACAAATAGATGAAAAGTAGAGGAGCCAACAAAGGTGAGAGATAAACCATAAATGTCAATATGGTTTTTAACCAATTTTATTTTACATAATTCGTTTATGGAAATATCAACTGGCTATACCATCATTAATAACAGCTATCCGATTAGTAAAAGATAAGGAGAAGAGAAAAGAAACAGAAGACGAATCCCAAAAGCATATTATATTTTCATCAAATGGTCACAATCATATAATCAACTTAATACACCCCTTAGCTCACAGACGAGTAAAAAAATAAGGATTCCGTGTCACCTTACATAACAGTGAGGCACCAAAAGAAGCCGATAAACGTGTAAATACATAGCCCCACGCATACACTTAATACAAGCCGATCAGCCGCCATTATGAGATTTGCCATCGTCTGTAACAGATCAGTTTGCGTCGCAATAGAATATTTTAAAAATGCCATTGTGCGTTGTGAAAAAGTGTGAAAACAATAATATAAAAGTATTTGTGATTATATGATTATCATAGGGAGAAAAAATTGTGTAACTGGTATACCCCGTAACCACACACACACTAGCACAAAGGTGCTTTACTTGCTAATATCACGGCGCGGAATCCTTCTTTTTTTACTAATCCGTGCCCTTAGCTATGTACTTACCTACCTAAGAAATAGGTAGCATAAATATTAATAAATGAGCTTGAACTATTCTCCTAACTAGAAATATTTCAGATATTACGCTACTGTTAATCCTGTTGATAGCCCGATATTACGTGACCTACACCACTGCGAGCCGGTTTAAGCCGGTATTAAATCAACGCAAACTATAATTAATTCAGTTGACATATTGTTTTTATGTTGGGATTGGAGTTAAAATGGAAATGGTATAATACAATAATCACTTTGTCGCGAAAGGTTACATGTTTGTAATAAATATGACAATTCTCAAAACACAATAACAGAATGTTATATTTATTTCCATATGACCATTTAATAATATGAAGAAAACATGAGGGCTTGTTTGATCTCCAACTTCTATTCGGCTAAAATATGATGATGTGTTTTAGCCTTTGGATTTCGTGCGATTATGTGTTGAAAGGGAAGGAAGGCACATTGAACCCTTCCTTTAGTGGTGCTTGCTGCAAAACCTACCTACATACCTTCTACCTGTATGTATCATGTGTGATGTACCTTGGCTATTTTGAAGGAACTAGCAATTCAGCCAAGACATAAATAACAATTAAATTAAGCTCAACCAAAATAATAATGATTTAAAAAACATACACAAAATTTGCAAATAGTGTAGTTGGATTTAAAAAAAGGCTTAATTATTATTATTAAATTGTATGGTTTTGAATTTAAATAGTTTAATATTCCACTGTTCCCACACGAACAAAATATAAAGCACTTTCAGGTTGAGTTTTGGAGTGAAAACAACCACGTTTTCTCTTCGGTTTAATTAACAGCTGCACGTAGTTAGTTCTACAAAATTAAATCTTTAATTTATAACTTCCCTCTTTAACTTGTAGAAGACTTATACATATTATAATGATGTTATACTGATAATCTTATTTAATGTAAAGTTCAAAGTGGTATTATTCCACCACAATCAATGAAAGTCAAAAGATTGCACCTTATGCTTTCTCTTTACAAAATTGAGCTTTAAGCTTTCTCCTTACAAATCTTGTATAAAAATTGTTTGTCACACTTAGAAATTCAATTTAAATAAAAGAATAATAAGACTACTTTAATAAATAACAACAACCTTGGCATCCAATAATCTCCAAATAAAATAGTTATAAAAAGAGGACACTCTCAGTCAGTTTTGCTGAATTCTACAGCAAATTGATATTTGGTAGGTACCTCAGGCAAAAAGTAGTGATTACCAATTAAAAACTACCAATTACCAACTGTGAGAATTATTTTTCTGAGTCCTGTCAATCTCAGGCAACCCTGAAAAATATGACCTGGAAAAATTACTTAACGTTGGGATAAATAAATACTACCAATGTATTTCTTGAAATTCCATTGAATGAACAAAACCAATCAATGTATAATTTGTGATATATGCACATCAGTTTATCTTTTAAATATTTTATCATGTACAGACGCACGCTGACGATAAGACATCAATAAATACAACAATAAATATATTTAGTTTATTTAAGTATTACCATAAAATTTAAGTAGTTCAATACTGTGTCATTCCATTTAAAAGAATACATCTTTTTGTACAATTTGATATAAAAATGAAAGATCAAATATCGCTATCGCACTCGGGACATTTTTCTTACATAACTAGTTTATAATTCTAAACGATCACACTCAAATAATTGGACAAGAACGCTCTGGGTCAATCTGTCATAAACAGGGATTAAAAAAAAGACTTATATAATAAAATAGACAGATCATGGACATGAACGAACAGTGCAAATAGCGTTTTTACTTTGCCTAAAAACATCCTGGTAAAATATTTCTTCTACTGCTTTAGTTGAATTTTATGTGGTTCTTGAATGTATATAAACACACACATCGCTCTTGTGATTCCTCTGGTGTTGCAAAAGAATGTGGGCGGCGGTGATCACTTAACACCAGGTGACCCGTACGCTCGTTTGTCCTCTTTTCCATAAAAAAATTGAACTCATAATATGTAACTAAACATAATGGGATGTATAATGTACTACCAAAAATTTAAATATTAACTATTTTTGTTACATTATACTAGAGTAGATCATTCTATTGAAATTTCTTAGTTTGAGATTATAATATTTCTGAATTGATATTGAGAAACTTTTTGATGAAAATATTTACTGTAAAGGAACGGAAATGTTTATTTAGGCTTCTTGTTCTAAAGATTTTTTGTTGATTTAAGTCTTAGATGTGGATAATGATTACTTAATTTAACGAAATATCTTTTCCTAAGATATTCCCAATCGTGGGTCTAGCTTGTATTTATTAAAAACTATAAATAACAAGATACCATTTTCCGATTCTTATCATCACTTATTTAGATTAAGTTATTTTACGTGGACATTTCAACGTCAGCATATTTAAGGATGAATGCATCGATGCTGGGTGCATATCCTTACATTCTGTAGTTGCGATTCTAAGCTCAGTACGCATGATGCTGTGTTATATGGTGCGCACTCCACGGAGTCTACTTGATAACTATGACGGGCAAAGTTTATAGAGGAAGATAGCCTCTCTAACAAATTACCCCTATCCTACGATGGGAAACGTGCCAAGAGAGAGTTCTGCTTCAGAACGTTCTTAGCTGGTGGGTAAATCCAGTTTGTAGAAATCAACTTTGTCGTAAGTGCATTCTTTCAGGAACATGTGTCAACCTGATGTGTCAATTTAAAAAATTTAAAAAAGAATTATCAAAATCGGTTCACCCTGTCAAAAGCTTTGAGGTAACAAACATAAAAAAAGAACATACCGACAAATTAAGAACCTCCTCCTTTTTTGAAGTAAGTTAAAAAGTGTTAATATCTTTGAAAATATACATTTAAAATGCATGCTGTAAAGGGCCATATTGATAAATATTAAATGCACAATGTATTTAAGGTACTTAATTAGATACGGATTAATGCTGTGTTGCTTAAAATCGCTTCGTTAGTAAGCCATTATTTCTCGTGAAAATTAAGCAAACATCGTTGACATTTTTGTAAACCATTTTAAGATGTGCCAGCGTTTTCAATGTAAACGCTAAAAATTTGTGTATTTACGACATTACATTAGAATCCTTTAAAATTATCAGTGTTTCTCTACTATATTATACATGTTTTATATACTATATAAACCGTTCTCTTGAATCACTCTATCTACGTATTCAAACCCGCATGAAAATCTGTTGCGTAGTTCTAAAAATCTACTGAGTATAAATAGGGACAGAAGGCGGGAAGTAACTTTGTTACTATCTAGTGACATATTGAACTTGACTCCAAATGAGCGAGAAGTCGAAGTTACTTGTATACATAAACCATGAAAATTTACTATTCTATGTTACAAGGCAAATTTTCGAATCTGCTTTGTACTTTATATTATATTATTATTAGAGGATACGAGATTTCTGATAAAATTTTCAGTCACTGGCAGACGTGTTACATATTATACGAGTAAGTTAAATTCGTCATATTAATTAATTAATTTATTTATTTATTTATATGTTTCGTTCTTCGATATGTTTGATACAAAAAAGTGTTTATTATACGATAAGTTATTGACTAATTATATACACAAATACAATATAGTGATAAAAATTGAGTAGGTACTTGTGTCGTTTGAGTAGCTTAAAACTTTGTAATCTCACACCTTCCAAACATTATTTCTCTGTTCTTAGTTATTCACTTACTATACTCAAATCCTTAGAATTGATCCAAAATGAACCAAATTATAATAAAATTGTAATTTATACTGATTCTAAATCATGTTTAACAGCTTTATAGAATAGTAATAATATAGAACCTTATCATAGAAATTGAACAAGAAATGCTTAACCTAATCAAAAATTACTTTCAAGTTGAAATGATCTGGATTCCTAGCCACCGAGAGATAATCGGAAATGAGAAGGCGGATAGTGAAGCTAAGATCGCTACTAGTATTAGTTAAATTGATCAATCAGTTAAAGCAAGTTAATCTGAAATTACAAGTTTCTTCAAGTAGAAGTTACCTTGGCGAACAGACTAGTTCTGCAGCATACGCGGTTAAAAAGATTAGACAATTAACTGACATAGATACGGCGCGACTAGTATACTTTAGTTATTTCTATAGTATTATGTCCTATGGTATATTGCTATGGGGCAACGCTGCTGATATTAATACAATATTTGTGCTGCAGAAGAGGGCTATTCGCGCTATTTATAACCTAAGTCCAAAAGATTCATTGAGAGCAATATTCAAAGAAATTAACATCTTGACTGTTGCTTCTCAATATTTTCTTGATAATGTAACGTATGTTCATTGGCACATAAGTGAATTTGCGAGAAACTGTCATAACCATAATGTTAACACCAGGAACAGACATAAAGTTATGATGCCTACTACTTGGCTAAGTCAAGTTAGTAAGTCTTTTGTGGGGCGATGTATATGCTTTTACAACAATATCCCAGAAAATGTTCAAAACAAAAGTATTACGTTATTCAAAATAATTGTTAAAAAACATAAACGACTTTCTTAATGATACCACAGATTGGGAATGGAGTGACCGACCTCAGGGTATTAAATAATAAGTTTAAATGTACAATATTACTTTGTAAACATATTTTTTCGATGAAAAAAAAGGCCCGCCGAGTTTGTTACGCCCATTCTTCTCAGGTCTGAGGCATTCGTTTTGGAATGGGTGGTAGTTTTTGACTTTCAATAAGTGATGTGACATCATATTTTGAATAAAAATATTTGAATTTGGAATATTTATTGGAAAAACTCAGAAAAGACAAGCAACCTCAGGCAGATACGAAATTCTATTATTGATAAACTACCTACTTCCTTCTTATGTAGAAATGACTAAGTAGCCATTATGGACATACACAAATTTAACTCACATTCATTTAATTACGAAATCTTTTTTTTTGTTAAATAGGACGACAAACGAGCGTACGGTCACCTGGTGTTAAATGATCACCGCCGCCCACATTCTCTTGCAACACCAGACAAGAGCGTTGCCGGCCTTTAAGGAAGGTGTACGCGCTTTTTTTGAAGGTACCCATGTCATATCGTCCCGGAAACACCGCACAAGGAAGCTCATTCCACAGCTTTGTAGTGCGAGGAAGAAAGCTCCTTGAAAACCGCACTGTGGAGGACCGCCACACATCCAGATGGTGGGGATGATATCCTAACTTGTGGCGTGTCGAGCGAAGGTGGTCTGAAAGGAACAAATGTAACAAATGTGGACTAGACCTGTGTTACACCTGTTAGTTAGTTGAGTGTAATTCTTATTCTAATGTTAACATTAATTGTAATCTTCCGAATGATATAAAAGATTGTTTAAATCAAGATGGATGTATAAGAACACTAAAATATTTAAAAATTATATATTTTATAAATATTTGTACAACACCGTAGTCGCTAATGAACTTGTTGTTAAAAAGCGACCTTAAATAAACGAAAAAAAAAACAAATAAATTAAGTGCTTTTAAAATACTTACATTTAATAAAATTTAATCAACTGGATTTTCAATATTACTGTATATGGACAAGCTCATAAACTCATTCTTTAGGGCTTTAGGTTTGTAGTTAATAATATTTTTAAATTCTTGTCTAATAAGTATTCAGAGCGATGATTAGCAAAATTTTGATGTAAATAAATATTTAACCGAAAATTTATTAACACTGACGCGATATCACAAGAAATTACCTCTACAAAAAGTTAAATAAGTGAATGCATAATATTTAAATATACACAAGCAGCTATGCTTTGCTATGTCGATAGTATTAGAAAGTTGAGGTCATTGGAGAAGCGAACCCATAATTGGACGTTCCTGAAGAACGTTCCAAGCCACAAACATCACATTTTAAGGAATTCGGGTTTAAAGTTTAATATATAGTATTTCACACATGTGGGTTGGGCTACGAAGTCATGCCGCCTGCCAATTTTTGTCAGTCCGTTAATATGAATCACGTGACCAATTTTGTGTTCTTAACTCAATTTCGAAATGATTGTGCCTTGGAACGTTTTTCTGGAATTACGTCCAATTTTTACTCTATCTATAATCGCCGAACACCGTTAAAGGAACAATTTAATAAAAATTATAATATTTGACCGATATTGATATATAGAAAATATTAGTTTAAGTAGTAAAGTATAATTATGGATCCCAGATCAAAATAAAAACTATCTTATCTCTCAAGTTGGACCAAACTGCACTCCATGAAGTAATCCCAATTTAAATCCTTTCATCAGTTTAGGAGTCCATCGCGGACAAACAACGTGTTACGTAATTTGTATATATTAAGATCGAGATATATATCGGGATGCCAAGTTCTACCCGCATTACGTTGAGTTTTGGCATTCCACAACCACGCTTATCACGAGATACATTTTGTTACGTACCTTATACAATCATTTGCCGGTTTCATATTCCCGGATCGATACGTTGAGCATTATCTCTTTTCGAATATAAATGGATCTATTCTCATCTCAAAGGCTGGCAAAGTATCTCCTGACCTCAAGTATTGAGGAAGTCCATAGATTGCTTTCCATTAGGTGAGTGACTTGCCCCTTCAGTATTCACAATGAAGTGACTTCATCGTGGAAGACTTCTTTGCACAGGATGCCGGCTATATTAGGGGTACCACAACGGCGCCTTTTACTACCGTGAAGTAGTAATGTGTAAGCATTACTATGTTTCGGACTGAAGGGCGTCGTAGCTAGTGAAATTACTGGGCAAATGAGACTTAACATCTTATGTCTCAAGGTTACGAGCGCAATTGTAGTGCCGCTTAGAATTTTTGGGTTTTTCAAGAATCCTTAGCGGCACTGCATTGTAATGGGCAGAGTGTATCAATCTTAATCTCAAAGTCTCGTCCATTATTGTCATATTTTTTATGATTAGTCAAAAGAACAATAATTGGTTTTCGCTGTGAAATTACGTTGACTAATTTGATTTCCAATACCGTGGTATAAAAGTTCGCTCAAGATTTTTTATTTGTCAACTGAATGAATTCATTAAATATCAAGAAATATTAATGAGGTGAGGTTTAGCTAGAAGCTTAGCGCCTTTATAAATAGACTCGTATTTATCGTGACCGAATAAAATACTATTGATTTTGGTGCTATACATGTGATTTTATTGTAATTATTTATTATCAATCATTATTAAAATTACTTTTTTTTTATCTGACTTCAAAAATGAGGAGCTTCTCAATTCGATCGATATTGTTTTGTATGTTCACCGATTACGCTGTGATTTATGATCCGATTTGCATGTTCTTTAATTTGATGCAGAATGTTTGACATTTGTTCGTTATATATTATGAGAAGTGGGTCTTAGGCTACCTGTTCTTCATAGCTAATCTAATATATAAAATTCTCGTGTCATGGTGTTAAACTTTGAAGTCCTCCGAAACGGCTTGACCGATTCTCATGAAATGTTGAGTGCATAGTGGGTAGGTCTGAGAATCGGACAACATCTATTTTTCATCTTCGTAAATGTTAAGGGTGTCCACACGAAATTTAAATTTAAATTTTTGTGACATTTTTTTTTAAATTTGTTTGATAATCAAAGTCAGCATTAAAAAATACATACAACTTCAAATTTTCATCCATCTACGATCAACAGTTACTTTTGTATCGCGATTTTAATATCGGCAATACAACGATTGCTGGGTCAGCTCGTAATATAAATAATTGTATTCTTCACGATATTTCCTTATCCCACAAGAAGGTGAAATTAAGTTTCGAACAGCATTTCTTCGGAGTCGATTCCTTTTCTCCGTCTTGGGATCTATATTGTTTAAATTGAGCGGCTTCTATGGTAGGCCTACCCAAAATTACTAAAACATCTATTTAATATAAGGCAAAAAAAGCAACGTAATATTATAGTTTACCTGATGTTATCTAGAAAAACCCCAGTGTAGTTTACAAAACAACCTGTTGCATACACTAAAAAGTAAAAAAAGACTACGTTTAAAAAAACCGATTTCAAAAAATTAAATGTATAAAATAACTTAATAGAGATTTAATTTAATACACCTCTTATGCAAACCTTTAATATTAAAAATGCAACCTGTTGATTGGTATGAAGTCGGTGCCAAGCCAAATATAATTGCAGGCACCTACGCTCGCCATACGTGACTTTGAGTCTAGAACAAAATACTTACTTAGACTTAGCCATATCAATAGGTTAGGTTAATATTAAAGGTATCAGGTTTACATAAGAGGTGTATTACAATAAATCTTTATCATTTTATACTTTTCAGCTTCTAAAGTCGGTTTTTTTAAAAGTGGTTCATTTTTTTACTCTTTTTTAATTTTTATACTATTTTTGTGAATCATAAAAATAAAAATAAAACAATAATAAAATGTTACTTTTACGCAAAACCCTATTTATATACAATACAGTTAAATGATATAAAATACACGCGTTTAAATCATTTAAAAAGTAAGTTATTTCAACAATTATTTATTTTAATTACTTGCATACTATTATAAAATTATTTCGTAAGACTAAACAGTGCGTCTTAACAGACAATAGAACTTCTAAAAGCAACTTAATAAAATATAATGACGATACAGGTAGCTTATTCGACCCCGAAATGTACAACAAAGTATTAACGAACGAAGCTTGTAATAATCTCCCGACAAGTAATAAAACGGATATTGCAAACTGTTAATCCTGTTGTTAACCGGTTATTACGTGACCTACACCACTACGAGCCAGCTTAAGCCGATATTAAATCAACGCAATAGTACAATTCAGGTGATATTTTGTCTGTTTCTTCGGGCAGAACTGTTACTTAATAAGGAGTATAGGCTAATTTTATGTTAGACAATACAAGGGGTTTCTGAAATCGCACATAAACGAAATCTTCACAGACGGCGCCGCAGCCAGATTGTAAAGCATTTAAAAGTCTTAAGCGTAAATTTGCTTCAGTAATATCACAAGCTAACTTATTATATTGTGCGCCAATGACAATATTTACACATAATATATTCAAATAATTATATTCAAAAAATATGATATCTCTTATTGAAAGTCAAAAATTACCATACATTCGAAAAGTATCACTCAGACCTGAGAGGAACGGGCGCAAGAAACTCAACGGGATTCTTTTATTTCATAAAAAATAATATGTTTACAATTTAATATCGTACAATAAAACTTATTATTAAAAGCCTGATGGCGGTCGCTCCATTCGCAATCTGTGGTATCATTAAAAAAGTCATTAAAGTTTAGTAACCTTTAACACACAAACGTTTTTAAGAACCCTTTTGAATTTCATAATATATTTGTTTTGAACAATTTCTGAGATCTTGTTGTAAAAGCATATAACATTGCCCCACAAAGGCTTACTAACTTGATTTAGCCGAGTAGTAGGTATTATAAGTTTATGTATGTTCCTGGTGTTAACATTATGGTTATGACAGTGTCTGGCAAATTCACGTATGTACCTATGTTTATATATTATTACACTATCAAAAATATATTGAAAGCAATAGGTAAGATGTTAGTTTGTTTAAATTGTGCTTTAAATGATTCTTTAGGACCTAGGATCTTAAAAGGACATATCAATCGCAGTCTGATAGCGGAACAACAAAAGTGCTTAAAACAATGCAAGCACACTTTTACCCTTAGTCGAATGTCAACAGTCACCGAATCGGTTTCCAAAATTTAACAGACGTAACGGAAAAAATTTTTTACATTGTTCCTTATTCACCAAGACTATTTTTAACAACTGGAGTAAATGCGGCAATGTACATATATAGCAGTCGAAGCTTATTATGGTGTAATTTGTGGCATGTTCAATATTTCGGCTTTGTTTTTATGCGACGTGATTTGTCTGTTTGTATATAGCGTCATTGGTTACTTACTATAATAATATTTCATTGATGTTATCCTATAAATACACTCACCTCTACTATATACCACTGGACTGGCGGCTGTCAAAGTGCTTTTTGTGCCTGTTTGATATTCGCCATTTTGGCGCTGTTGGTCACGTTGCGAGAGTCTGCGAAACTAAAACTAGTGATGACAACCTAAACAAATATCGATAGATGATGGGAAACTATTAACGAAGAAAAATTGTGTACTTAATAACGTTAATTCTCGAAGTATAAATAACACGGAAAACGAACGAAATTAATTCAAAATGCAGAAATACTTTAGACATTTCGTTCGCAGCCATTTGTATTATACGTTAAAATTAGTTCTCTGGACGCTCGCGAGTGGCGCTTCGTATAGGCACAAAAAGTTTGTTGTCAAACTTAAGGAACTGTTCAGTGGTATTTATACAGTTCAGTGTATAAATACCCTAATTGTCAACCAGAGCTAACATAATAATGTTATTCGAATATGAAAACTTATTTCATATTGAAACTAACGTCAAAACGCTTAAACTAAATACAGAAGTTGCACAATAAAGCCAATAAAATAGAGCGTGTATGCATGTTCGTAACACATGATGGATCGTACAACTCTTGTTCACGTCGAATGAAAACTTTTTAAAACTGCTTTCACGAAACTAGCTCCCGAACAATCTATCATTGGTAATACGTTCTCTGAACTGTAAACTCAACTTGTTCAGCCACTGTTCTGACAGCTTACATAAATATAATTTTGTTTAAAAACGGTTTATTCTTACGGTTATTTAAAATTTGTGACTTGAATTCTTTGTATCAATTGTAATTTTAATTGATATGTACATATTTATAGTTGTACAATAAATAGCAAGCCTGGCTTATTCATAAACTTTACTTTGGCTTGATTTTATTTCAATGGAATTATTTGCGAATAACTTTTATTTTTATGTTCTTCTTTTATATAATTGTATTTAGTTGTTGAACTATGCATGTATATCTACGAGTATATATATAAAAATGAATTGCTGTTCGTTAGTCTCGCTAAAACTCGAGAACGGCTGTACCGATTTGGCTAATTTTGGTCTTGAATTATTTGTGAAAGTCCAGAGAAGGCTTAAAAGGTGAATAAATGGGAAAATGCTGCTAAATTAAATAAAAACAACAAATTTGTTTTTCCTTTGATGTGTCCATACATAATTTCTATGTGAGAATTTATTGAAGCACGGTTTGACAGTTCTGCTGTGAAACAATTTCATTACAACAGGGTGCATATTTTACGAAGTAATTTTTGATGTTTTGATATATTATTGACAAATTCATATAGAAACATTATTTTATTTATTATAGTATACAAAACAACGTCTATCGGGTCAGCTAGTATTATATAAAATCTAGTAATCAAATGTAGTCAAACAATACTATAATTATTATACACAAGATGTTACTATCGACTTCATCCATATTTATCAGTGTTACCATATTAGTTGGTGATCAAATACTGTCACATATACATATACAAAATGGTCATACTACTCGTACATTCTTATCGTTACTGCAGCAGCGTTTGTATGAAACGTTTTCGCTCAACCATTTTTTCTCAGAATTTGTAAATCAGATTAACTCGAAAAATTCTTTGTATTTTTCGTGTTAGTATATATCCTATGAGACTCACAAATAATGTGACATTTTTTTTGTTTACAGAATTTTCAAAATCGGTTCAGTAGATTCATACATTTTTTTTTAATATTTTATTTATTGTGGTGAATAAACAGTGAAACATTTGATCTTACTAACTAAAGTACATTACTAGGTAGTACTATAAAAATAATAAATTTGCAACCAGCACCATTAAACAAAAAATTTACTATAAAAAATGAAATAGGTAACATAAATAGGTTTAAATGTAATATATACAAAAAAAGAGAGTGAAAAAAGTACAACAAACTATAAATTATAAACAAAATAAAAGGTATGTTATGATTTCAATGCTTGTACTATTTGATTTTAAAACATTCCAACTGACGTACACAAAATACCCTCTGCACATCTACTATACTCAATAAATCTTGTGTTTATAAGTATTAATTTACTTTTTTTTCTTTTTTTGACTTACTCGTAAAGGCTTACCCTTTCAGTTTTTGACATTTGAGTATTTTTGTTGCGTCACTTTGCATATATTGTAAGTGAAATGATTTGTAAAACAATTAAAATGTAAATCTTGACTTAAAAAAGTGGCAATGAGTTTCTTTCTACTTATTCTCATTAGCTCAACCCTTTACGAAGTATCGGTAAATTAAATAAGAAAAATTATTTTTATTTTTTGACATTCATAAGTGTCATTTCCGTGACCTACATGAATAAAGTGTTTTTGAATTTCAATTTAAATACATTATATGCTTCACCAATTCGATATAACGGCAAGCGTTTGCCTACGTTTGTACGACATAATGTGGTGGCAAAAAGTTGATTTAGAACTCGTAGGAACTTTGTACATTATCTTATTTGTAAGTTCTATACAATCATATTCGTGATGAAATATATCATAAAACATCATTACGTTATGTTGTTACGTTGAAGCAACAAAACAAATATTGAAACGTATATAAGCCCCTTGGAGTAATCGATTATAAGACATCACAATATAAAATACCCACTGACCATATAAATATAAAACAACTGGACAGGTTGTTCCATATGTTTGACAGCAAATTTTTTGATCCTATTTGAAACGCCACTCGCGAGTGTCCAGGGCAAGGTTGCGAAGAGGCGTACAATAACTCTGAAGTATTTTTAAGTTCGTTTTCCGTGTTATTGAAGTTATACTTCAATAATCAACGTAATAAAGTACACATTTTTTTTTAAATAGTTTCCCACCATCCGGATCCGGCAAAACTACAGGCCTATTGCTATTATTACCTCCCTGCTCTCCAAGATCATGGAGAGCATAATTAACGGCCAGCTCTTGGTATAACTTGAGGGTCACCAGTTGATTAACGACCGGCAGTACGGCTTTCGACATGGTCGGTTGACTGGCGATCTGGTATAGGTACCTAATATATGTAGTATGATGGGCGGCGGCTATTAAAAGCAAGGGGGAAGGCCTGGCAGTTAGCCTGGATATAGCAAAGGACTTTGATCGTGTATGGCACAAAGCGCTCCTCTCAAAACTTCTATCATTTGGGCTTTCCGAGAGCTAATGCAAGTGGACCTCCAGATTCGTCACTGGGTGCAGCATACAGGTTATTGCTGGAATCCCAAGCCCGTGAACGCTGGAGTGCCCAAGGCTGTGTGCTATCTCCCACGCTGTTTCTTCTGCATATCAATTTTATGTTGGACACCTCCAAAATACATTGCTATGCAGACGACAGCACTGGAGATGCCGTATATATGGGCCATGCAGGTCTCTCTATGGAAATCGTCGACCAGTGCCAGGAGAAACTTGTGTCTTCTATCGAGTCCTCTCTTGAGAAGGCCGCGGAATGGGGTGAATTAAACCTTGTCCAATTTAACCCCCAGAAGACTCAAGTTTGCGCGTTTACCACTAAAAAAAAACCATTTGTCGTATCACCGCTCTACGATAAAACTTCCCTTAAAGCCTCGCGTTAAGTTGTAAGCGCCTGTCCTAAATTAATAAAGATTACCCCCTACATACTCTGAAACTCACAAACTTTACCACTTTATAATATTAGTATTCATTTTATAGTACCTACTGTTATATCTGTATAACATTTAATTCCGAGAAAGGCAGAGATAAACCGAAACTGGGTTCGAATATTCTGTTGCTTATAATTGTGTAAGCAAACCTTAATCAAGATTTCGTAGAATATTTGAACCCAATACCAGAGTTGGATTAGGCACTTATGGATAGTTCAGGAAATGTTTCAACAAATTTTATATTATATTTAGTTATATAAGGATTATATTTAGTAATTTCTAAACTGATTGTGATTTGATCACCAGATGAAACACCAGAAATATCTCAAGAGTTTTGATAGATTTTTAAATATGTGTGGAGTTACATCGCCTTAAATATTAAGCTTCTCCTATGAATAGGGGACATTTTATGACAATAAGGGACGAGACGAACAGGACGTTCAGATGATGGTAATTGACACGCCCTGCCCAATACATTGTAATGCCGCTCAGGATTCTTGAAAAACCCAACAATTCTGAACGGCACTATAATTGTGCTCGCCACCTTGATTCATAAGATGTTTAGTCTTATTTTCCCAGTAATTTCACTAGCAACTGCGTCCTTCAAGCCGAAACACAATAATGGTAATTTCCCTAAGTCGCCTCTTACGACATACACCCTGGTGCCTCGGACTTCCCTATGATTTTATGGCCTGGGGAAGCATAGGGCAAATAACGGGACAAACAGGCCTATAGCCTTGTCAGAGACAAAGATTCCTCGGAGCGTTCAACTGGGATGACCTGGAATGTACAGGCTTTAAGATTTTCCACTCTCACCCTAGCAATGACCTCAGACTTCAAATGGTACGCTCAGAATTTTCAGCGGCAGAGCAATGAAATAGGGCGTATCAATAACCATCAGCTGATCGTCCTGCTCGTCTCATCTCTTATTATCCTAAAATAAAAATCTCTACTTCAATTTCTACGTTTCATCCTGTGTGCACACATTTGCGTTTATAAGTTCAAATTTTGTGGATGAATGAATGTATTTTTTGATAATAACTGAATTTCTTATATTTTATCGAGTAAGTTATTATTCAGAAGTTAATGTCAATGGCAGGAGATCTCCTGGGACTATTCTTAGTACGGGGATACCACAAGGGTCTATTCTCGGACCGTCCATTTCCTTAATTACATCCATGATCGTAAGATCTTGTAGTAATAATCTTCCCAAAAAATCATAGGTTATTTGTTTATGGATGAAAAATCTTTTAATGGATTGAAAATATAAATAATAGAATATGAATGGAGTCTATTAAAACATTATCCTTAACTGTTTTTTTCCAACTAAGGTTCATCTTGGACAAACAATCCCGTTAGGCAGGTCCAATTTCGCGAAAAGGGTCACTCATTGAAGCCCACTCGGATATGCAGCGTACGGGAAGCTCCGTAAAATCTTCTCGTCCCAAATACCACAGTGTCTAAGGAACATCTCATTATAAAGAACTATTGTTTATAAGATAAGTATTCCAAAATGTGTAATTAAAATAAAATATGTTGTGGTTAAGAATATGATAGTTGAAAAACTTTTGTCAAAGAACCATTTTTTTGTAGATTGAAGGAGTTTGAATCCCAAGCAATTCAGACTAGTAATTTTTTTATTTGTGAATCATATTATTGTTACGGATTATATGAAAGTTATATTTAAATTTGATATTTTTTCATTACAAATACTCATTGACAAATACAAACATAAACTCTTGTTGCACAAAGGCGTTGTCAGCCAATGTCAGCCTTATTAAGCGTCATATAAACGTAGGTACGTATTACGTCGAAAACCGAAAACCCTTGTGCATCTGAAAAAAAGTAAAGAAATACAATTATTTTGATTTGAAAGAGCGACATCTCAAGTCAATTTCCTAATATGCAAGTATTGGTGCTGAGCAGGTTATCAACTGTAAAGTAGATCCTGTAGATGAAGCCACAACCTGAGAGTTGAACAAGACCTACAAGATTTATCAACGATACGTCAATCGAACGGTTGGCTCAGTTGTAAGAGCGCTCGCAATGAACGCGAGAAGTTGCGGGTTCGAGCCTCGCACCGTTCATAAATTTTGTTTCCAAATTTAGTTTGTGTAATTAGTCCCAGACGGGTTATCACTTTAAAAAATAATACAAATTGTATAAAAATTTATACTTATGTTATTTTTTATAGATGGAGTAATCCCTCTACTATGCAGAATAATGAACATAATTATTTCGAATTTTTTATTATTATTATTTATTTATTCGACCAACCTGCGTCATAGATAACACGATTTAAAAATAACTCAATAGCAAGTCCTAATAGTAATTACAATTAATAATAGTTAAAATAACAATCTAAATCTCTTTGTAGTGAATAAAATTACATTGGTTCAAATAGATACTGACAGTCAAATAGTTTTGCGAATTAATTCAGAATAATGTTGCCGCTGCCCCGCAATTTGTACTTTAAAGTGTACTTATCTAACAAGTAAGCTTTATGCGACTGGTAATAAAACCACCAAGCTAAGTGTCTCTTTGCTGCATAGTATTATAAACTCCAGCCACTGAATGCCAAGCAGGCGGCTATGTATATCAAATTATCTAGAGATTACCGCAAGATATTCAACGATTAAAGAGGACATTTGGTGCACTGGTCCAGGAATCTAGTGATGTGCAACAATAGGTAGAAATATCGATGATTTTGATTTTGTAGTCGACTAACTACGACATAAGATCAGATTTATTAGTATCTTTATCATAACCAATAACCTACTCTCCGATTAGTAGAATCTCGAGGAAGCTTCTTCGCTTTTGATTGAACTTACACAATAGTAACACAGTAATCACTTTATGAACAATTAACTGTGTATTGTGTTTAAGTGCGGAAATAAGGAGCCACTAACCTAGCCACTAATAATAATTTATCGGCCAAATATAAAAAAATATATAATTATAACTAAAGTAACTTCAATAAACACGTGCTCTTCTAAAACAGTTACACCGTAAAGGAAACGTAAGACCGTGTAGAACCCGTTCCTATAAGTTTGTCTGATGATGATCATTAAAAAACCTTTGCACTTTATTTAGTATCAATATTTCAAATCCATTTTATTTTCAACCTTTTACACACACATACTTTACTACAGACCAAAACCTGTAAATTAATCGATAAAATATTTCAAAAATATACTCGTCATTATTGTGTTGTCACATCACTATCACATTATGCGCAGGTGTAAGGTGTATCTTGGCGGTATACCAGAAGATGGTATCTCATCGTATTTATTCTCTGCATTGGGTTATTGTGAATAAACTTAAATAATATAAAATTCAGTCACCTTTATGAAAATGAAATATGCTTAAACTCTGTAATTGATAGTTTGATTTAAACATTCAGTAAGCACATGTTATTTGTGTCATTAAAAGTAAAAAAAGCGATGAATTGCGAGCTGGATATGCACCCGAAGCATTCCGCACCATCGTACAAGATGTAACTATGTATGTAAATCTTAAATTCTTTCGTAAAAGATACAAGAGAGGGCTCTATATAGGCATTTAAAAAAAATTGTATCCACCATCTTGAAAAATACAATATTTTATTATATCAGCAATAGTTATACACAATTATCGGATAAGTTAACAGTGGCCATCTGGAGGGCAAAGCCAAATTGGCTTCGAAGAAGCTGAGCGTCATCAATAGAGCACGGCAATACTTCCAGCCGGCCCATATTCTAGCGCTCTACAAATCGCAGGTCCGGCCACAAATGGAGTATTGCTGTCATCTCTGGTCTGGCGCACCCCAGTATCAGCTCGATCCATTTGACCGCGAGCAACGCAGAGCAGTTCGAATTGTCGGGAACCCAGTGCTCTGTGAACGGCTGGATCACTTGGCGTTGCGTAGAGGCGTCGCTTCATTGTGTGTCTTCTACCGCATTTAACATGGGGAGTGTTCCGAAGAGCTGTTTAACCTGATTCCTGCCGCCGAATTCCAACTTCGCACGACGCCACAAATTAGGATATCATCCCCACCATCTGGATGTGTGGCGGTCCTCCACAGTGCGGTTTTCAAGGAGCTTTCTTCCACGTACTACAAAGCTGTGGAATGAGCTTCCTTGTGCGGTGTTTCCGGGACGATACGACATGGGTACCATCAAAAAAAGCTCGTACATTTTCCTTAAAGACCGGTAATGCTCTTGTGATTCCTCTGGTGTTGCAAGTGAATGTGGGCGGCGGTGATCAATTAACACCAGGTGACCCGTACGCTCGTTTGTCCTCCTATTCCAGAAAAAAAAATATAGCCATAGTATTCCGGTATTTTTCCCTTTAGGCAAAAATAAATATAAAAAGTATCGAATTTCTTTATTTATACATTCACTCATTTTGACACAGAGAAAAACAAATGAAACGTATCTGAAGACAATATTTCACTAATTTGTTTCTTTTTTTTTAATTTAACGTTCTTAATGTCACCAGAATCTGCCATACAATTATACAGCCAAAGAGATATTATTATTACATGTTATTAAAATATAGAACATGGGAAAAGACACATTCTTATCACATGATTCAAAATAAAATTAATTTGGGACAATCAATTTATATTAGAAACACATGAGCAAGCATATTATCCGATTAAATGGTTGTCAACTGACAGAATCGTTATCGTGTACAAAGACAAGATTCAAGATATGTGTGTGTTTGACATATTGTGATTAATAATTGGATGACGTTTAATATCGTTAAAGCGCTTTCGCACTACGTCCGATCAGAGTCCGATCCGTACCCGTGAAAACACGGTCCAGAGTACTCGTAGAACTACGCACTAGATCCGGCTTCCGTCATCCGATTTCCTTCCGTCAACCGTAGAAATAGTCCTACGATTACTTCAGACCGTGTTTTAACGGAAACGGATCGGATTCTGATCGAACGTCGTGCGAAAGCGCTCTTGCAGGGTGTGGAGATTTGTATTGGAAACGGACCGTTTATTTGAGTAATATTAACTTTACTAAGATAATCAGTGGAAAGATGTATAAGATAAACGGCACTGACTTAAAACCTATCACTAGGTAGAACATACAATTAATAGTTTTTTATTAATATTAATAGTAAAGGTTTCCATAAGAGGTGTATTAAATTAGATTTTTAGATATTGATACTTCTCAGTTTTTGAAGTCTGTTTTTTTAAACGTAGTTTTTTTTTGACGTTTTAGATCTAACTCCATAAGGAGGGCATCCACAAACATTATAACGCTGTCTTTTATGGAATACTGAATGCTGTTAGTCTCGCATAGGACAAATGTTTTGTGTTGACTGCTTGAAATACAACTTGCCTATTGCTATTGCTTTTGCCTATTGCTTTTGTAGTCTCGATTTTTGCTATGTTTCATTATTTTGTGGTATGCAATAAAGATATATTTCATTTCATTTTATTTCAACTTGGAATTACAATTATCACTGCAAGTTTATGTTTAATAAATTTTATTAATAAATTTCTTTTTTCTGTGAGGAAATGCAGTATGGTCTGAAATTCTTCCTGGTACACGGCAATGGGCTCGAACCCGTGCCTACGCTCTTACCAACTGAGCCAACCGTCCTAGCGACGCATCGATCGTAAATATTGGCATGTCTTGTTCAATTCTCAGGTTGTAGCACCATCTACAGGATCTACTTCACAGTTGACAACCAGCTCAACCACAATAATTGCAAGTTAGGAAAAATGACTTGATATTTACCTTACCTTGTGTATTTAATTCCAGAAGTGTGAACGTTTTTGTGTTTCATTTTATGTAACTTTTTAATAAGATGTTTAAAGTTTATCCATTATTTTCGTAATCGTAATTCGTAATCCATAGCAATTACGTAAGCTCAAATCCATCCAATTTTTATTTAACATACAGAGTAAATATAACCCACAGAGAAATGTAGATAATTTTTCACGAGTCCATTACGGTACTATCGTGACGGACGCAGGGGTCTGAGTTATGCGACCACACATCCGTATGGGACGGGACTATCGCAGCGAATAAATATAACCAGACTGTTTACTTGATATGCTTTATACGACTCCTTTTCATGACTAGCCACTGTATCTAACTTTAACTATTTACTTTTGCTATTATAAGTTTCTAATATTTTATACACACCATTTCTCAGCAAACCATAGTCCATCATTATACTTATTAGAAACCAAAATAAAATGATAATTTTCAATGCTTTTCGTTATATGATGGTGTGGGGTGCAATATTACTATAAATTAAATACGCAATGAAGAATATCATGAATGTGTTAACATTAAAAACAAGTTTATGTATAATATTATGAACGTACCTTAAATTATGTTCAAAAGGTTTGTGGATGGTGGTTTTTAACCTTGAAAATTACCTTTTTAGTTGTCATCCTGATATAGGTATTAAGTATAACTGAAAAATCATCTACCAACTCAACTCTATTTATATAACTCTCATTGTGTGAACGAAATATTCAAAAATAATAATATAATATTGACACACTTTTACACAAATTATCTTATTCCAAACTGGCATAGGCATACTATGGGTACAAGACAACAAGATATATTTAATACAATATACTTACTTAAACATACATAAATACATTGATGACTTGGAAACAAACATACGTATCCAACATGTAAATGTTTGCACCCCCCGGGATTCGAACCCGGGGCCTCTAGCTCAGTAGCCAGGGTCACTGGCCACTGGGCTATTTCGGTCGTCAAATAGGTAAGAATTCTCTGTTGACAGATTGTAGTGAGGTGGACTTAGACACGAAGCTGCGAAAGATTCGATTGCATTTATTTTTTTAAGAAAATAAGGGACGAAATAAGAAAGATGTTCATCTGATGGTTATTAATACGCCCTGCCCATTACAATGCAGTGCCGCTCAGGATTCTTGAAAAATCCAAAAAGTCTGAGCGGCACTACAATTGCACTCGTCACCTTGAGAAGTAAGATGTTAAGTCTCATTGGCCCATTAAATTCACTAGCTATGGCGCCTTTCAGACCGAAACACTGTTAATGTTTACACACTTCACGGTAGAAATAGACGCCGTTATGGTACCCATAATCTAGCCAGCATCCGGCTAGTCTGCCCAGGGTATCCGTAGCCAGACCCTCAGCACCACACTATAAATGCTTTCTGCTTTCTTTTCCTTTCCTTCCTTTGACTTTCTCGAGCTCGTGTCCTCCATGTTTCCACCCTATATAGGAAAATTCAGAATATAAGAGTACAGAAAATACGCATTAAAACTCCTGCCTTCAAAATGTCTTAACTAACATTATAAAAATGACGCACCAACTAAGTTATGAAAAATGAATAAAACATAATCTCCAAGACACTGTTGATGTATGAAAAAGTAATTGTTATAGTGACTTGACCGATCGGTTGCCATGACCGATTACAGAAATTAGCTACAAAAATGACGTATCACGATGAGATGGTTGTGTATGATAAATTAGTTAGAGCATCTGTTGATGAATGGCGCACACATTTTTTCGGATAAATTCAGCAGTATTTTTATATTAGTGAACAGATGTATTTTATGAAGAACCATTAAATAAAATTAATGTATTTGTACTCTTACTAGGATTAAATCTTTTCAAATTAGCGGCCTTACAAATAAACTTGGCATAAAGTTATAACTGAGTATAAACAAGGAATATGCAAAAATGTTTACAAATATAATTTATTTATTCAAACAAAACGAATCTTATAACTTTACAATACTATGACTACATAAAATTAAAACTATAATTACGTGGAAACGTTCCAAGAATACTGGCAGCATTTCCGCGTTGGATAGCTAGGCTGATCCGTTGACCGAGATAGCTCCAGTGCTTGGGTCTCCAGTAGCCTTATTGAGGCGCGAAGATAGTATTTTGAACATTCTCCGCGCCTCTGGGCCCCACAGGCCAAGTGTCTCGACATTAAAGGGCACAAATATGTATGACTCACTGAGACCAACATATTTGCGCCGTCTTCGGCGGTCGAAGCAGCAGCCCCAACACCAACTGACGTAACTTGGACATGAGAAGGAGCCAGAGTGCCAACGCAAGTCGCGTCCCACACCAACGCCTTTCCCCTAGCTCAAGCCACCAGCGACATTCCATGTTACAGATATTTTGCTAATGATCGGTTTATTCCGACCTATAACGTTTCCCGCGTTTATTAACATGGCTCCTTAACATTCGGAAAACTTCAGAATTATCATTGTATTGACAGTGTTGTCAGCGATATAGTCAACATTTTGCATACCTATTCACGATTTTTTCTCAGATATCACTTTATATCAAGTTTATTTCTAAGCCAGTAGGGGTTGTCTTAAATATTATTGAGACACTACATGAAATGCTGTTTTGAATGAAATTAGTTATATAGAAACTCACTATGCTGTCTAGGTTATTCTCAGCATACATTTATGCAAGTTGGAGTAATAAATCAATCAAAAATGTACGAAAATATACGCATTTCTATTTGTATCAGAAAGGTCAATTCAGTCGTTGAACTTACTCTGAGTAACAATAACTAGGTCTAGGATGCGCAGAAATTGCGATCAAATTAAAAAGTAAGTTGCGCTCTGACGCGGCTCTTGAATGAACGCTGTTGAAACGAACTGTAACAAGGCAAAATACACCGTTGATGATGCTCATGTTGTTTCGGTTTCGTTTGAGGTTTTATAAAGTATTTTAAACATTATATTATTATTTAAAATAGGTCATGGAATGACATTCTTTATAACGGATTCTGGTTTTTACTAGAGTGCCTTATTCACGGCCATTTTGATACAAAAATCATTCTTTTCAGCTCATTACTTAATAATGTGAATTTTTAGTGGTACTTCATTACCATAATTGCTTAAGTGGTTTTTATACGTCGAACGATACAATAGGCCAGTTTTTTGTGTCATATTTTCAATCAAAGACATTTAAGTTTTTGTGTAATGCTGTTAAATATTATAGCAGAAGTCTTGAATTGGCCATAAATATTGCGGTTTACTATATTCAAGAACAAGTTAAACATAAGCATACTGAAAACCTTTTTTATATTGAATTGGAGAGAAGCAGAGAAGAATTGAATCAGCATACAGGTAGCCTGATTGTAATTCTCTTGCAATATCAAAAAAAAAACTAATGTAGGTGGTATGCATTTTAATCCTAGAAAATCAAAATAGATGACGTAAAAACACGACTAAATCGCAGTTTGATTGAGTTTGACTCTAAGTTTTTCCTAAAAACGCCCCATCTTTGGGTGCTCTTAGCTTTTACAAATCTACCGCATTTAGTATAAAATGTGCTCCGAATATCTATTTGATTTGAATCCCGCCACTGAATTTCAAGACCAGATACTCATTTGTGATTTCTTTCACTTTGGAAAATAACATAGGTAATGGTAAATAACTATCATCAAGTAATCTACAGGCTAGTTATCCTTCCATAAATTAGTTAAATCTTTTAGTAGGTACTTCACTTATTTTACTTTGTCACACGCTGAAGATGATGTTTTACCATAGACAATTAATATGTAAATTTAGTAGTTATACTATCAGATATTGTTTTATTCAGCATTGCAAAAATTGCGCTTAAAATATCATAAATCTGTATACATGAATTAAATTTCCGTTCATTTACGAATGCAAGAAGAGTTAAAATATTTATCTTATGTTCCAAATGTTTCAATTTTGCTGAATGTATCTCTCGGCATATACTTGGAACATTCGATTTCAACATATTATATTCTCGGAAAAGGGTCAACGCAAGCTTACTTTTATTAACTTTGTCAGATGTTCCAGATTGTTCTAGGTTATTCATATTCTAACGATATGGTTAGCTGCGCCAACGCGACTTGCAGACATGTGATGTGTTTTATTTAACACTATTTTTTGGGTACATCTTTCTGTTAAGTTGTAGCTAGTGAGATATTGTATATTGTTGAAACAGAATTGCTTCTAGCCGCTGGCTTGCCATAGTCTGGTATTCACTGCTGCTTTGTGGTTCACAAACATACTGACAGTAAATCTTGATAATGTACACAAAAATGACTACCATGATTATTAAAAAAGTGTTTTTGCAAAATAATTTAAAAAGCACATTTTTTTCCTATGACCAGGAACAGAGCTAAAGACTATGCTTCATTTAGATCCTTATTAATGTAGTAGATATAATTATGGAATATCGTAAAAGCTATAATATTTTGGAGTCCATACAATGCATAATACTGACACTGAAGAATTTTCCCATAGATAACGTTCCGTTTCAATTGATAACTGGCCTCAATGTTTGAAGTATTTATTGTATTAAGACTAATAGAGTAAATTATGAGCTGTAATTTTTTATGCTATTATTGCATATACATAATATTGCAAGATTAGGTTTATTCTCATGAAATGAATGTTTGATATGATTTACATACGACATGAATTGGTATTCGTTTCTTATTTTAGTTACATATAGTATTTGTTTTTGAACAATATGAAATTAATGTGAGAATTGTTATTAGTAGGAATGCAAATCATAAATTTTATGATGAATTTGAAAGTAATGTTGAAATCTAACGAATTAACTTTTGTAAAAGCTTTGGTTTTTATACAGATTTGAATGAAACGTTTAATTCGAAAGAGCGCTATAAATATTTATTTTATAATAATTATAAAATCATTTCTAGTAAAGTGTTAATTTTCTAAAAATAATAATTCTGTTAACTACTTTTTAAAGTTCAAGCTAAGACGTTTTCAATACTGTCTTTCAGTCCTATGGTATTAGCCTACAGGCTATATATGTCTAATTTGGGGCAAGATAATTTGTATAAAAAAAAAGTGTGTGTGTAAAAAAACTTTCTGATTGGCCTATTTAAAAGAAAGAAAGAAAGAAAAAATATTTAATTTTCTGCATTCCCTCCCTGGCAGTCATATGCTCCCCTCCCCTATCGAGAACCATCATGCACATTTTAATCAATTTCGATTTAGGCTCTTCTGTTGGCTTTTAATTGCCACGGATAGTCTGCTGTCAGATTTCTTCGGATGATCAAGTTCTTCTTGGGTTCCAGTCAAGAGCGTGCCGCATGGTTGATTTCTTTGTTGTATGTCTTCTATTAAGCTTCATTAATGACGATCGTGACTTCATTGTAATACTCCTTGAGATAAAAAAGATTCAGGCCAGAAAATTTCAAAGATTTACGAAGACTTGGAGTTGATATTGCCATTGCCATACAGATTGAAGCTGTGCAATTCTGAGCAAGTCCGCAGTTACTAGTAGGATCGTGAACTAGTAACATAAGACATAAAATCTCAGTAGAAATAATAATTGTGAATCCTAATAAGGATTGTGAATTGCACCATAGTAGAGTAAGAGAGCGCACGAAAATTTATCTACAGTGACATTGATTGCAGTCCTGTTAGTTATCCGACAGACGTTGTTCTGTTCATAATAAAAAAAACTCTTGCGGATGGAATTTTGAAAAACCGTTCTAAGCTGACCTCTACTCGTTGAAAAGAATATTCCTACCAAATTTCAAGCCTTTAGCTCTAGTGGTTCCAGAGATATCGTGATGAGTGACTATATACGTGGAAATCTCTTATATGTATATAGATTAAATCCCATGTCCAAGTTCTTTTTTTTATGATAATAAGGGACGAGACGAGCAGGACGCTCAGCTGTTGCCAATTGATACCCCCTGCCCATTACAATGCAGTGCCGCTCAGGATTCTTGAAAAACTCAAAAATTCTGAGCGGCACTACAATTATTGCGCTCGTCACCTTGAGACATAAGATGTTCAGTCTCATTTACCTAGTAATTTCACTAGCTACGGCGCTCAGACCGAAACACAGTAATGCTTACACATTACTGCTTCACGGCAGAAATAGGCGCCGTTGTGGTACCCATAATCTAGCCGGCACCCTGTGCAAAGGAACCTCCCACTCCTAGTTCAATGGATTGTCTTGATTCAGACCACAAACTTTCAAGGATTGGCCTTAAGATTTGAATTATTATTATTATTATTTGAAGAGGGTGGCTATTTCCTAGTCCTAAACTCGCCACTCATACTAAAGCTCGTCGTCAAGCCCTGCCGCCTTTACGAACCGCAGTAGTTCCTTCCGCGAGTGTTGCAAACACTATCTGGTGGCACGGTAATATTTGAATGGTCACGCCGAATGCGAGACGGATCGGAAATTAAAGATTTGCGGGCTAACTCGATATGCATAATGTTCATTAAGTAGTTGCTGCAGATCTGAAGAATTGCTATTGCATTGATCTCTTGACATCGATCAAGTTATTTGTCCATGTTGCCCATGAAGTATAATTGTAAAAATTTAAGCTGTGCATCTTCAAGAGGTTGCAGTGATCCAATACGATGGTGAATCTGTCCTTATATCTACAATATCAAAAGTAAAACCCGTATTTCTGATTTATAAACACACTTTTTTTAGAATTAGCTTACACAATACATAGGAATAAGTATAGTAGGTATGTTATTATTCTACTGTATTGTGTGTAAGTATGTAAATAAATAAAAACCTTGAATGTCGGATTAAATCCTCGTTCTTAGATGTCTGCCCCAAATGAGGTCATTTGGAAACAAACATTATGTTTTGAGTGTTTTCTAGAAAATGGCAGCACAATTCTTGCGTTTCACCGCAGAATACTCGCAAACAACGTCTATCGGCCCAATGCGAAAGCTAGTATGCAAGCAGTATTACAGTACAGTATAAGTACTGCAATCGTATCGAAACGCTGCTCGATTCAAATCAGTACTTCATAAATTTATTCTTGTGCGTCGAAAATTATCTATAAGTCTTTAATCTCTGAGGTTTTACTGGACGATTTCGTATTGCCAGCTGATCCGTTTTACGGGCTGCTACGCTTTGCTTTTGTGATTCATAACACGACGTCGATCCACACTAACGCGGTTTTTTTCGTCAGTCCTTTCATTCGCAATGTTTCGAATCCTAGTTGCATTACGTCTTTGTCAGGAATAATTTGATCGTCTTAGTCGCGACATTTGTATGATAATATCGGTACAATAAGCTAATATTCACTCGCACACTCGAAACACACACACCGACCAGTCAACTTGAATAACATGACGTGCACTGTCAGTTGTATTTCATTACTCATGTAGCGTGAAACTAACAAAAAACTTCATTGAATTCTTTCTATTCTCAAGATGTCATCAAAATGTCAATCCATACAAAATGTATCAGAAAATAATTCTTATATTAATATATATTAATATTAATTGTAATAATAATATTAATATTATATTAATATAAATTTTTTTATATTAATATTTTTTCGTGATTTTTCAATATTTTATTACTTATTATCCTATTCCGGACGAAGATAAATCCAAAAAAACAAACAACAGAAAAATTGGTCCAGCCGTTCTTGAGTTATAAATGGTGTAACTAACACGACTTTGTTTTATATATATAGATATCTACAATTAAATATTCAAATTGGATTATATATTGAAAGATTTTGAATTATTAGCTTTTGTAAAAAACAAATGTCTGTACCCTTAATAAGTGTACAATGTAGATTAGTAAATATGCAATTCGTATTAGTATTTTTCTAAGTTATCAGTAGTTAGAGAGGTAAATCGTAATACGTAATCGTAATTGGTAAATGGTAAGCATTAATAAATGAAATAAAATACTAAATACAAATTATTTAAATTATAATCAAACAGCTGTTACCTATTGAACGTATCGCCTCCATTTTCCAATCTACACAGCCAGATAAGATAAACGACATCCAATTAATCATAATCTGTCAAACACGAACACGTCATCTTGGAGCAACAGTCGATACTCAAGAACAATTCAATCATTTGACAATGTGTTAGTTGAATGTAGTGTTGAAATTCTCTTTGGTGTTAGTTGGATCAGTAAAAATAAATCTCGAAGACTTTGACAGTGTCCGTTTTATCTGAGGACTACTCCGAAGTGAAATAGATACAAAAAGAAGAAGATAGTGTAGAAGGGGTTGGTAATTTAAACGCACTTAAAATTGAAAATCTGTATTTTACTATTTCCACTAATAATATATATTATAATAAATGACTCAATACAATTTGGGCAGCGTTACCCCTTACAATTCCCAATAATTAATGTTTTTCTCACATTGAGGACGCTACCAACTGTTAGTTGGCACTACTGTAGTGACAAGTAACAGTTGACGGATTCGGATGTCTAATCTAATCAATCATATATCGTGAACTTAAAAATGTCAAATCATGTCAAAAATGTCAAATGTCTTATGACAGTTTATGACGTTGGTAGCGCTTGTAAACACATCAAGCTGACAATAGTAAATTTAAATATCTGCGACTTAAGGCGTTAATACATGCCGGTGAACTTGCTGATAGGGAGAGGTGGGGTGACCAGGGCTTACGAGTCATATTTAAAGGATAAAATAATTATTATTGATGACTAAATATATATTAAGACAACCATTCGATGTAATTGGGTTCTCAAGGTTCTTGGATGACAAATTCATGTCAGCAATATTTATAATATTGATTAATTATGGATGTGGTAAAATGCGCTACCAACGTCATGAACTGCCATAAGACATTCCAATTAATTAAAATATTTATTTAACTATTTACTGTGTTAGTAATGTTATTTTATATAACAATTACTTAAATTAAAAATAACTATAATAGCATATTATATTCAGATCATTTATTTATTTACGGTATGTGTGGATTGATGCATCTACCTTACTCAATAACTCTTGTGTTTATAAGAATTAATTTACTTTTTTTTTCTTTTTTTGACTTACTCGTGTAAGCCTTTCAGTTTTTGACATTTGAGTATTTTTGTTGCGTCACTTTGCATATATTGTAATTGAAATGATTTGTAAAACAATTAAAATGTAAATCTTGACTTAAAAGAGTGACAATGAGTTTCTTGCTACTTCTTCTCATTAGCTCAACCCTTTACGAAGTAGCGGTAAATTCAATAAGAAACAATATTTTTTTTTTTGACATTCATAAGTGTCATTTCCGTGACCTACATGAATAAAGTGTTTTTGAATTTGAATTTGATCTTTAGTTAATTTAATTCGTGTAAGTTCGTGGGAGCATTACTCATTGTGAATTCTAAGGGGTAACGCTACCCAAAATGTATTGAATTATTATAATAATTGTTAGTGGAAACTGTAAAATACAGATTTTTCAATTTTAAGTGAGTATAAAGTACCAACCCCTTCTCCACTCATAATATAGTCATTAGTGGCTGTGATCTCCGGGTTAAATAGTGGAATAAAAACCCGGCAGGTTCAAATATTATATGATAATTAGTATTAATAGTACAAACTGATTTATTTACACTAAAGACGCCCTAAAAATTTACAATCGGGGCCCAAACATAAATGTTAGTACTAATCATAACGCGGTCAACAAATTGAAACTTACAAAATTATTTTTATGAAGTGAATAAAGTTAGGATGTTGCACCGAATTCATAAAATTATTAATGTAGGTAGGTACTCAAAGAAAGATTTTGTAGAACTAATGACGTGCCATCTTAATTAAACCGAAGACAAAACGTAGTTGTTTTCACTGGAAAGCTCAACCCGAAGGTGCTTTACATATTGTTCGTGTGATATGAGTGGAATAATACATTTCTAATGTCGACTTATTATTAGATTAGATTATCAGAAAGTTACATAGCCTTATGTTATATTATTTGACCTTTCCAAATCGGCAGGACACTAAATTTTCCAGATAAAAAGGAGTATACCATACGGCACACTACTAAGGTGAGTTACCTACCGTCGATAAGTTTATTGGGACAGAAAAGTCAACGATATTTACGATTTTTATCTCAAGTAGGCCACACCCGGAGGAACTGAATATTGGGTACGCATATATCGTATTCATATACCGTATATCGCTGACAATACAATGATAATTTTGAAGTTTTCCGAATGTCAAGCAGCCTTGCAAATACCCGCGTGAAACGTTATTCACATTGTACAATATATAAACATCTATCTATATATATAAAAATGAATTGCTGTTCGTTAGTCTCGCTAAAACTTGAGAACACCTGGACCAATTTGGCTAATTTTGGTCTTGAATTATTTGTGGTAATCCAGAGAAGGTTTAAAAGATGAATAAATATGAAAATGCTCGGAATAAAATAAAAACAACGATTTCGATTTTCATTTGATGTGTGTTCTACAGAAATCAAATAAAAATAATAGTTTAAAATGAATAACTAATTAGAATTTTTATATCTTTCTAACTTTCTCAGGAGGTAAAAAATAAACTTAATTTTAGGTAACTATAGTTGGTTCACAAACTTTCTTTTATTTATTTTGTTCATCTCAAAACTATGCATGTTTATTATTTTTATTGTTATATTATATTATAAGTACTACGTGCTTATTCATGTGTGTACGCGGAGAAATTTGCGGGTATCAGCTAGTAATATATATATATATAATATATATAAATTGGCGAAAAATTTTCTCCTTAAAAGTAAAATATAACTATACTATCAATACGATCTATTATGTAATAACTCGAATTGAAAAATGTTCTTTTCTTTTTAAGTATTTTTGTAATTAAAGTTTAAGCGGCTAACATACTCCGATATGCATTGTTTCAGTTGTCGTAAAGCAATCTGTGCTTTGTTTTTGAAGTTTTCATTGTTAAGGTTTGATTTTTATTATCAATAGTTCTGTAGTATCTGTTGTTCTGCATCGTTATAATAGTACTGCCAGAACAATAAATATTTTTCTTAATTAACCCAGATTCTGTCATTGATATTGTTTTTTATGGAATAGGAGGACAGACTAGCGTACGGGTCACCTGGTGTTAAGTGATCACCGCCGCCCACATTCTCTTGCAACACCACAGGAATCACAAGAGTGTTGCCGGCCATTAAGGAAGGTGTACGCGCTTTTTTTGAAGGTACCCATGTCGAATCGTCCCGGAAACACCGCACAAGGAAGCTCATTCCACATCTTCGTAGTACGAGGAAGAAAGCTCATTGAAAACCGCACTGTGGAGACACACACGCACACATCCAGATGGTGGGGATGATATCCTAACTTGTGGCGTGTCGTGCGAAGGTAGAATTTCATCATTATAATAGTTATAATCAGCAGCACAACACAACCTTTACTCTTTTGAACTTTAACATCGATCTATAACACTGAAAAAATAAATCATTCACATCAACCGAGTATTATTAATAAAGGTGGTATAAAAGCACGGCGCCTATTTCTGCCATGAAGCAGTAATGTGTAAACATTACTGCTGAACTAGCTGAGCGTCTTGCTCGTCTCGTCTCTTATTAAAAAAAAGCAATCCAACACGCTTGATTTCCAATAAAATTTCTTTTGATATAAATTGAAATGGCCGGAAAGCACACAGTACAAGCGTTATCAGTTAAGTTTCAGGAGGGATCCATCGTAGCAGTCAGGGACACCGACAGTGACTGATGGTTCTCATTTTACTGAAGATTTATCCGTGCTTATATTAACCGTGTCGTTCGGTGTTGCCATATCTTGAAGAATAAAAACAATCCATCAAATTTCTTGCATTAAATCTCTTTTCGGCTAAACGCTGTCATATTATCGTATTAATTTATCTTGTTAAATGTAATTTATTTGTTTATATACGGACAACCATTAAAAGTAATCTTAGTATGAGTAAATGTCTATAAAAACTATAAGTGCACTGAATATAGGTGCCACGACGTACCAATGAAGTAAGAAATATCAAGTTTATGTAATTTTAAGCTATACAATATGCTAATCCACAATAATATATATAAACAAAACTGTAATTGCACTGAATATATGTATATATATGTATATATATATATATATATGAATATATGGTATTCTAAGGGCATATTCGCACAGGTTCGATTCTCAGTACCTGAATACATGTTCTGACAAGTCCGTCCTGTCCTAGGTTATGAAGGTTTTAGATTTTAAGATATCTTGTACTAACACTAGGTTTTAAGTTACTTTGTTACTAACACATTATGATCCTTCGTTGGTCGATATAACGGATTTATTATTATTATAGGTACAACAACATGCAATGCCAGTAACAAATATTAAGTTTATATAGTTCAAAATTACTGTAATGGAAATCCTGTAGGTATCCACAGTGGAAGAGCGCTCGGACGGAACCCGAGAAGTCGCGGGTACGAGTCCCACGTCGTTCATTGGTTACAAATATAATGTTGGTATACTTTTCAGGTCAAACGAACCACTTTAAGCCACCTTACATTATTTTTATTTGAAGAGCTAAGTTAAAATGTTATTACTTGTCGTGCGTGTGAATGATTAATACAGTTAGCAAGAGTAGTTAGTTTCAGTGAACCAGTTAATAGCAATTCATTAAAATTATTTTGTTTATATTTTTAAAATGTCTCTGGCACATGTCTTCGTAAAACAGGTCTGTTTTCAGAATCTACGTAGGCGGGATTCAATAAGGCCAAGTGACCAATAAGTTTGCAGTATTAAACTCCTGGTTAAGTTTATGCAAAGCATTGCCTACCTCCGATTGTAGCCACTTAGGAGACAGTTCGGATCCGGCAAACTACAGGCCTATTGCTATTACCTTCCTGCTCTCCAAAATCATGGAGAGCATAATTGATTGATCAACGACCGACAATACGGGTTTCGCCATGGTCGGTCGGCAGGTGTTCTTCTGGTATACCTAACACATAGATGGGCTGCGGCTATTGAAAGCAAGGGGGAAGGCCTGGCAGTTAGCCTGGATATAGCGAAGGCCTTTGATCGTATATGGCATAACGCGCTCCTCTCTAAACTTCCATCATTTGGGCTTCCCGAGAGCTTGTGCAAGTGGACCTCCAGCTTCCTCACTGGGCGCAGCATACAGGTCGTTGTCGACGGACGACCCCGAAGCCCGTGAATGCTGGAGTGCCCCAAGGCTGTGTGCTATCTCCTACGCTGTTTCTTCTGCATATCAATGATATGTTGGACACCTCCAATGCAGATGACAGCACTGGTGATGCCGTATACACGGGCCATGCACGTCTCTCTCGGGAAATCGTCGACCAGTGCCGGGAGAAACTTGTGTCTTCTATCGAGTCCTCTCTTGAGAAGGTCGCGGAATGGGGTAAATTGAACCTTGTCCAATTTAACCCCCAGAAGACTCAAGTTTGCGCGTTTACCACTAAAAAAACCCCATTTGTCGCATCACCGCTCTTCGACAACACTTCCCTAAAAGCCTCGCCTAGTATCGGAATACTGGGTCTCGAAATCTCGAGCGATTGCCAATTCCGTGGCCATCTGGAGGGCAAAGCCAAATTGGCTTCAAAGATACTGGGCGTCATTAATAGAGCACGGCAATACTTCAAGCCGGCCCACATTCTAGCGCTGTACAAAGCGCAGGTCCGGCCACACATGGAGCATTGCTGTCATCTCTGGTCTGGCGCACCCTAGTATCAGCTCGATCCATTTGACCGCGTGCAACGCAGAGCAGCGCGAATTGTCGGGGACCTAGTACTCTGTGAACGGCTGGATCACTTGGCGTTGCGTAGAGACGTCGCTTCATTGTGTGTCTTCTACCGCATTTATCACGGGGAGTGTTCCGAAGAGCTGTTTTACCTCATTCCTGCCGTCGAATTCCACCTTCGCACGACACGCCACAAGTTAGGATATCATCCTCACCATCTGGATGTGTGGCGGTCCTCCACAGTGCGGCTTACAAGGAGCTTTCTTCCACGTAATACAAAGCTGTGTAATGAATTTCCTTGTGCGGCGTTTCCGGGACGATACGACATGGGTACCTTCAAAAAAAGCGCGTACACCTTCCTTAAAGGCCAGCAACGCTCCTGTGATTCCTCAGGTGTTGCAAGAGAGTATGGGCGGCGGTGATCACTTAACAACAGGTGACCCGTACGCTCGTTTGTCCTCCTATTCCATAAAATAAAAAAAAATACCTTAAGAGCAGATATTTAAGGCTAAAAAAACCATTGATTATCTGCCTCGCGAGACTCTTAATACTTTAATAATTGTTGTTTGGTACACTAATGTTTTGCGAATGAACTTTACTGCAAGCGTCTTGATCCAACTATTTATCTGTCGGCCGCAACTCCACTGCGTTCATCCCTCGCAACCTGCTAATTATTCTTACCCTACAAACCGTAATGCCAAACATTATGGATGTGGCAATTAATTCACGATTAATTTTAAAGTTGCAAATGAAATTACTGGGTTAATGAGACTTAGGCACAGTATATAATATATTATAAGCTAAAGCAATAAGGATATGCAGAAACATTCGAAACAAGGTAGGATTCTGGCATAGCTCAATTTTTTAGAGAATTTGAAGTACACTATCTAACAATTTGTCTAAATATGTGTAGATATACTAAATTTTTCAATGCAGCAATGAACGAAAGCGCTTTGCAATTTGATTACAGACAGTTAGAATTTCTGCCACAGATCGCACCCTTACTGTAAGTCGTTAAGGAGTCCCTTTGATCATCATATTCAACTACGACAGTTACTTGACCATAACTATGTTATGGTAAATGACTTAAATATCCGGAAAACATAAAAAATAATCTGCCGAGTATCGTTAATTTGCTCCGTAAGATCCTTAATTGAAGAGTTCCGTTACTTTGTCGTGGATTCCGCAATTAGAATCTAACCAAATTCTCACCAAACTACCTTTGAAGTATATCTTTTCCCATAAAAAGAATCATCGAAATCTGTTGGCGCGATATTGAGTTATTCGTAAATTTATCATCCACTTTTATATACGTATGTATAGCAAATTTAAGATTTTTATGGTTTTCTCATGGATGCCATTGTCAGTTCTGGGCCAAATTACAATGAGACCACACGAGAAGCACCAGCTTCCAAATAAAAAAAGAATTATCAAAATCAGTTCACCCAGTCGAAAGTTTTGAGGTAACAAACATAAAAAAACATACCGACGAATTGAGAACCTCGTCCTTTTTTGAAGTCGGTTAAAAATGTACCAATAAATGCCACATCCAGTGTCTTCTTAAATCATACTAATTAACTAACTAAACACTAAGTTTGGGTGCAGTAGTAGAAGGTGTTTACTCCAAGTAATGTTAAGTTTTACGTTGTATTGAAGTAAGGATCTATTAATATTAGGGGTTAAGGAATGAGGTTGTACAAAATATATAAGTTCGTTTTGCCATTGCAGTAGAATTCTGGTAATTCTAACTTAACAAACTGTGGGAAGTTGAAAGGCATTTTGTAGTACTTCTTCAGAAGAAATTTTAACTTCCCGCTAAAACAATTGAAAAGTCATTCGAAAATCGAGTTTTCATCAGATCTCGACGTTTTGAAGTCCTAGGAAGCTTTCCTGATTATTCTCGCGACGGAGCCCGTATGTCTGTACAAGTGTGTGTATCTGTGGATGTATGTAAACCTCTTATGACTTTTGAACGCCTCGACCGATATCATCGCCGCTGGCGCCATTCGAAAGGGCTTGTCCAAACATAGATTTTGAATACAAGTCGGACCGGTAGATTTTAAGAAATCTCAAATAAAAACCACGAAACTAGGTTTTCATATGTGTTTTTTCTGGAATAACTTTTAAACGGCTTTATCGATCGATTCCAAAAACTAATCAGCTCTTAACATCAAAAACCTACGTGGATTTCGCAAAGCAGAAGCCAGTCAAAATAGATTGATTCGTTCTAGAGTTGACGAAAGAAAACCGAAAAAAGTGTTTTTTCAAAATTACCTCAAAATTCCGAGTTCGATCAATTGAAACTCAATGATTTCTTATGAGGCTCAAAAAACATCGGATGCCACCTGAAATTGCGTTTAAATTGGTTCATTCGCTCAAAAGCTATTGCCGTTTGAAAATTAAAAAAATAGTGTTTTATTAAACTTTTATTATATGATTTTAAGAATAATTTGATCTGATCAAATGCATGTTTGGAGTTTATTATAAAGAGCTCAAATACATAGGAACAGCTAACCCTTTGAGCTCTAAGAGCTCAAAATCGTTATAAGTACTATTTGAAGCGTTTAGGTATAGAATTAGCGTGAAGTTGCAGCGATGGCCTTTAGAGTTAACCGTTTTCCAAATTTTTTACCAATTAATAAATTGTCCAAATCACGAACAATATAGTAGTTGGTTTGGGCTAGGTCTGGCGAGCATAGAGATGTTAAAGGGTTTCCAAATGTTGGTCACATAGGGTTAAAACGGTTTCTACTCAAAATCACACTTTTTTAAGTCTAGTTAAGAGATACTTTCGGCACTTTCAAGGGAACCAAATTTTTAGGGTATTTTCCATTCACCTAGAACTATGAAATATAGTAAGTAATACCATCTTATACCACAAATATAAGGAAAAATCTGAAAACTATACATTTGTAATTGAATCATTAAGAAAAGGGTCTTCATGCAAGGAACGGTGGTCTAAGTTTTGAATTAAGTTTACCGTGTCATGTCGGGTATCATATGAAAGGGCTTCATTGGCACAAGCTTAAACAGATTTTAATTGTATGTATATTGTTTCGATTTATTACGAAGAATAAAATAAATCCTTTTTTTGTAAGTGTACCTTATATATATATATATATATATCATATAAACATACATATATATGTACGGAACACACGACAAAAACTAAGCTGATAATATTATAATAACTCTAGGTATATTACAAATGAAAAGCGTTTACGTCAAGCATTCTGTATGGTCAATTTCTTTTCATACGTAATTTTCAAAACATTAGAGCGTGTATGTAATTTTCCATCTGAAATTATTGTTGAAATAGTAGAAAACAAGGTCTGATTCGGTTCTGGCTTTAGCATTTTGATTTTGACACCCACAACCAAGCGCACGAAGTGTTAACACTGTAAATCACATCGAGGATGTATGTGGTAGTGAACTTATCCTACGGTATTTTTTTTAATTTCTAAAGTAACACGAGCGTTCAATTCTCTATCGTTTAATTATCATTATTACTGTCATATTATGAAACAAAGTGCTCCACCGAGTCTATCTGTCTGAATTTTCGCGATAAATTCAAAAACTACTGCATGGGTTTTTTTCTGCTGTTTTCATCAATAGATAGCGTGGTTCTCGAGAAAGGTATTAGTATATAAGGATTGTTCAAAAACCCAAAAGTACTGAGTGGCACTAATATTGCGCTCGTCACCTTGAGACATTAGATGTCAAGTCTCATTTGCCCAGTAATTTCACTCGCTACGGCGCCCTTCAGACCGAAACACAATAATGTTTACACATTACTGATTCACAACAGAAGTTGTGGTACCCATAGCCGGCCTCATGTGCAATGGAGCCTAATACTGGTAAAGTTTGTTGGTAGTGGCGACTGGTTGAGCCGTGGTGTCCCGGTGAAATATAACCCTGAGACGTAAACGTCTTATACGTTTGAATATACCCGTTTATTGAGGTGCAGGTCACGTAATACCGAGTTATTAACAGGATCAACATTTTCTAATATCTGTTATATTTCTTGTCGGGAGATTATTGCAGGGGAACTTTAATATTACTTTGTTGCGGATTTTGGGCTCGAATTTAAGCTGACTTTCCTTTAATGTTACTTGTAGAGTTGCTTAGTTATAGAGTTTTCTTTGATTAACGCAATTGTTGTAGGGGAAAGTGGGGAATTGGGAACACTTAACTTCCGACGATCAAAAATAAAAGAAAAAAGTCACTGAGGCAATCAACTTTAATTGCAACATAAACTTTGCTTATTTATCTACTTATAAATGACCATAAAAATTAAAAAAAGCAACAGCTTATTAGAAAAATTAGTTAAAACAAAAAATGTTGTCATTCCTTTTTACTCGATACCCAATGGGGTAATTTAGATCATCCCGCGGGGTAAATGGGAACGGTATGTGGTAAGTAGGAATGCACATTAAAATCTTTATAAATACACTATAGTCGGAAATATAATTCAAGATCTATTCGCAATTACCCGCCGTTCTCAATTCCCCCACT